>NC_064617.1:97702271-98952271 GCF_023898315.1 Schistocerca nitens
AAGGCTAGTCGAAATGCAAGTTCTTGTCGTCTAAATGTGTGACAACAGAGAAATGAACAGTAGAGTAAGATAAGAGAGCTACTGGTGGATTCAAGCACTTATTGCTAAAACTATTTACTGCGTGTATTGATCAAAGTTGATCGACTGACTGGCTCAGCAGCAGGTATTTGTACTGATGGATAAGGATAAGGTTAAACTCACTGTCGAGTAGTTGTGGCAATTGCTTAGGTGATGATAGTTAATGAGGTATGACATGATGTCTTATATTTCATTGTTTTTCTTCTCAGTTTTATTTCTCTGTAGGTTTGAGGTATATTTTAGAGTAATGGTATGGAGCCTGACATTCTACATGTAACTAGTGTACGAAATTTTTTTTCTTTTGTTGATTTTGTTTTGTATTTAGACATTGCCGTGTAAAGATTATTACAACGCAATTTATGAATGTCAGATTACTTGTTCTGTGTTTGGACGGTGCGCTATTTAAATTTTCATGAGTACAATTAGTATTTTTTTTATTTGTTTTAGAATTATTGAAATGTGGATTACTCATAAAAATAACGAAGATCCCAATAACTAAAGCAAATTTTTATCTCAACATTATTTTTTTATTTGTATGATATAATGTTTTATTTGTCATGTGGATTGTTATAAATTTGTATGTGTACGTTACTCCGGATTGTGGAGAGTACAATAATGCAACAACTGTCAATAATTTGGTAAAGTCACAATATTTGGGCGTCTATTTGAGGTCACCAGGGGCTAAGGTCTCCTCCTGGGTATTTTGATGACTTGCTATGTTTGTTCTAATACAGTTTTCTTAAAAAAATGTTCGGAACTACCCTCGCATTGCAAGGATAGTACCGTGCCATTTTTTTCTGCATGGGTAGCCGGTGGTGAAAGGGTACAGTACCGCCCGACATTGAAAATAGGTACGAAATACTTCGATATTTTTGTCGGAACAACACATTTTTTGTGTAAAAGTAACTCAATTTCAATTAATACAGCGAAGCCGGATACCAGTGTGGGAAAGAATGACAATTTATTTATTTAATTGATCACATGTGCACTCCCTCAAAGTAAATCCCTACATCCAGTTTGGTGAGATCTGTGAAATGAATGAATGTATGGTCGTTTGCTAACCACAGATAGTGAATGGGAATATATGATCATCTTTGAGTCGATCCTTTCGCCACCTTTGGTGGGACCAAAGAGATGGAAGTTACCAGAGCTTTGAGCGTCTGAAATGTGGCTGACCAAAAAGGTAGCAAGGTGCTTCTCCCACTTCGACAGAGGTGCGAGAGAACCGGAATACGGCCATGTTTCAGCACTCTGCCGCTGGACCTTCTGCTGTAAAGACCTGTTTTTTGTTGTGCTCCGTAATGAAAGAGTGGAGGCATGGTATGGATGTGGAATATTTAAGAGTAGTTAGAATTAATAATTTCTCTTTCTCAGGAACTTTTGTGGGGAGAATTAAATGTGAGGCAGGTAATTTTAAGGGGATTGTAGTAAAGCAACGGTAACAATGAGCCCACGTGTAGTTGTAAGTTGAGATACTTCCGTGTGCTTAAGTTAAGCTGAATTAATAGCGTGTGTACAATAAGCTGAAATATTTAAGAAATAGCGTGTGTATCATAAGTTGAAATATTTAAGAAATATCATTCCGTGTGACGCTAAATTTAAACTCTGAGAGAGAATCAAGGTGAGTCGGCCGTCTTTCCAGCAACGCCACTTGGCTTGCATTGCACAGGAAGACGTGCGTTTATCTCCAGAGTTCACAGTAGGAAAGTAGAATTACAAAGTGGGGCAGTGTCGTGTGAAACTGGGATAAATATTGATTGAAGTGGGAAAGCGGAAAGTGATAACGTTGTAACCGTTCTTTGTGTAGTATTTCATATTGTTGTGTTGTGTATGTCATGTAATTTGGGTATGTGTGTTTTGCATGGGAGTAGCAAGGTAGTTTCGAAAGATTTGTGGGTTATGCTTGTTCCTTCTGTATCGCTCGATCAGGAGGAAAGTTTCGTGAGGATGATTGTGAGAGTCGAAGCGTGAGATATAATAAAAGATCCACCATCCTATCCAGGAAGTGCACTGTTGCGGTAAATAGATTATGAGACCATAGTATCGAGATTCACTAATGTAAAGCCATGCCCACTGGGCGGAATTTCTCATGTGATATTGTTGTAGGTTGTAGAATTTGTGTGTTTAGGAATAAATCAAACAGTGAAAAGAAAGAGATTGGTGGCCTTTTTCATTAAATTGTATGTTGTCATAATGTCCCGAATTTGTATAAAAGCCGTTAAATCAAAGACAAAAAGTAAATGTGGTATTGCCAGTGCGTAGTGTGCAGTCAGAGTTCTATAAATCACTGATAGTCAGATGCGTGTTTCCGTTGCGTGTTATTCACACAGGAGGATAATTTGTAACTAAATAGTAAGATACGAGAATTCATGTTACTCGATAAATTAAGGAAGAATCCACTCGCTTGGCAAACCACTCATCTTGCAGGCCTGACTGCTTGATGCCACAGTATGAGAAAGGCAAGTGGGTGCCTCTCAAAGGGTCCATTTTTACTTGAGTTTTTTTCTTGTTTCCGTCTATACTACCACCTCTCAAAGTATGGGAAGCAAAGAGCTTGCAGACGAAGAGGTCCACCGTCAGAGGTATCACACGTATTTTAGCCGGTAACTTTCGTCCCGTTCATTTCCAGACGAGGGTCCCTTACCTCAGATTGACCAATTCACCGTTCATCCCTGAAAGTTTGTAACATCATCGATATCACCCTGTACAAGTACACAGGGTGTATCACCTAAAATGTGCAGCGCAGATATTGCGAAAATGTAAAACGCAGTTTACGTGCGGTTTTCAGAGAATGGACTGGTGGTCATGGGCTCATATTGTTAACCAATACACAGATTATAATGACCATTAGAAAGCGTATTTTTGTGCAAAGATACACTTTTTAAATGGAACAACATCTGACATTAACAAACATTAAAAAACTAAAACTGGAGTAATTGAGAATGTCAGTGGTGTTTGTTTCAGGAGTCTAGTGCGAGTCGTCTATGAGATATTGTATTCTGAGAAGTTCTCAAATCGGCACTTGTACAATATCTGTGGTAGCACAGACTAAAGAGCAACATAAGTGCATACAGTAATTATGTGGAGTCTGACGAGTAACGTGATAACTAATTATCAGAGGTTGTGTTCAAAATGACAACGGCAATACACGCTTTCAGTCTGGTATGGAACAACTGCTGCACACGTGTTAGCATTTCAGCGGAGATATACGAGTTGCCTGCACTAATGCGTCGTTGCGTATCATAGAGTGCAGTTGGTATTTCGTTGTACACATTGCCTTTAAGATTTTCGAACAGAGAAACGTTTACAAGCGTCAAATCCGGAGGACGGGCCGGCCAAGTATGGGTCCTCTACGTCCAATCAGCTGGTGGTCGTGCGGTAGCGTTCTCGCTTCCCGCGCCCGAGTTCCCGGGTTCCATTCCCGGCGGGGTCAGGGATTTTCTCTGCCTTGTGATGACTGGGTGTTGTGCGATGTTCTTAGATTAGTTAGGTTTAAGTAGTTCTAAGTTCTAGGGGACTGATGACCATAGATGTTAAGTCCCATAGTGCTCA
The DNA here is from genome assembly GCF_023898315.1 of Schistocerca nitens. Lineage (NCBI taxonomy): Eukaryota > Metazoa > Arthropoda > Insecta > Orthoptera > Acrididae > Schistocerca > Schistocerca nitens. The sequence goes on from NC_064617.1 coordinate 97,705,902, forward strand.
GAGCCATTTGAACCATTTGAAGACATTCTATAGTACTGCGTGCACTATGAGCTGGACAGACATCATGTTGCTACCACAGGTTCCTCCTAGTCTGCAGACGAACGTCTTCTAGAATCCGTGGAAGATGGGCAGTTAGGAGGCTCGTCGATACTTGTGCGCGTCTGTGAAAACTGGGCCTGATGTCTCCCTGTCCCACACCACACGTGTACACTCCATGGAGCCTGACGTTCCACCCGACGAGGCCAACTAGGATTATCAACAGATCAATAGTTTCGGCTGTTTACCTGGACGTGATTGGGAAATGATGATTTCATCACTCAACAAAATACATGATACATCTGGAATATCCTGTCGTAATGGCCATGTACAGAAGTTAACACGATTCTCGTAACCGTTTCCACGCAGCTCTTGATGTAGAGAGGTGTGACAGCGATAAAACGTAGGTCGATGGAGACTGCGTGGGCCATATTCCTGACTCATGCCACTTCCCCGGGCGATTGCACGAGAGCTAAGGTGAGGATCGATTGCAACAGCAACAAGAAAATCAATTTAACCTCTTCTGTCGACACTTTTCTCCTTCCGTTACGTTGTCTAGGTGCTACGCAAAACTTTCACATTACCGGTTGAAGCGGTTGATGAATAACTGCCGAGATGGTTGACGTCTGTTGGGATATATTGCCGCATACAACCGTACAGGAACGAACTACGTTCTTCCTACGCTCTCCGCACACCATAAGGTTGTCGGCGTTTTCTGGATTGGTAAAGCTCATCATCCACTCACGACCTACTGTTTAGGCTGTCACACACTAACTGACTAGCAAGTCGCAACGTACTGAAGGAACAGACAAGAACACTATGAGCAATAACAACATCGTAACTAGCAACTACGCAGGTTGAATGGCACTTACAAGTGTTTGTGGGGGAAACCTTTTGCAGTACGATATCTCGTAAGTGACTCGGACTAGACTCCTGCAACAAACAACACTGATCTTCTAATTTACCCTACTTTTAGTTTGTTAATGTCAATAGGTATTGTTCCAGTTAAAAGTGTATGTTTGCACAAAAAATACACTTTATAAGTATTATTACAGTCTGCTTATTGGCTACCCACACGAGCCCCTGAGTACCAATCCATTCTGTGAAAACCACACATCAATATCACTTCCCATTTCCGCAAGTTATAGGTGATTCACCCTGTACACACTGCTCGCCAATTGCTAAGTATCAACTGACACTTGCTAAGGAACAACTGACAGTTGCTAAGAAACAGAAGACAACTGTTACAGAACACACGACCAACATAGTAAAAGAAAATGTAGAGGGCAGGACGTGTTAACTGCAGCAAAGCGTGTGCACTAAAGATCTGCATGCATTCGACAGTTCATGCACTGCGGTGTTTGACGAAGATTGCTGTGGAACTGCTTAGTGCGATATTCCTTATAGTACTACGACATATCAGCAAGACGGTCGCGGACGAACAATTGGACAGCTTGAAGTTCGTCAGAGTGTCACCACTGCAGTCACAGTTATGGGTGGAACCAAAAATGCCTTTTTGTTATTAAAAAGTTTGCTGAAGGTGAAAATGCTATGCCAAAGAATGCTGGTGGCAGCACACTGCAAGAGAAGCGACAAGTAGCGCTAATGGCGAAAAGGAAAAGGCATCTCCGTTTTAGCAGATCGCTGCAGACATTGCAACCACTTCTGGTACACATGTCTCTGACAGAACCATTTCGTGGCGCCGAGAGTTTACGTTGTCGTCCGTGCAGGAGTGCTGCAGATATAGAATGGATGCAACAGGCATTTATCCGGAGCCCGAACAAAGCAATCCGCCAATTGTCTCGACAATTGCAGCTACCTCCAACCACGACACACAACGTCACCAGAGACTGAAGATTAATGCCTGCAAGGTGCAGCTGCTACATCCGCCTCAACATGATAACAGGCCAAAGCGCAAAGCATTTGCAATTGAGGTTCTCAGTCGCATCGCCGATGACCCAGACAATCTGAAAAAGCTAGCTTTCATGTGTTCAGGCAAGGTAACCAACAAAGTGTGAGGATCTGCGGCTCTACGACCCCCAAATTTAGCATGGAAACTGTACACGAACGTCGAAAGGTAAACGTGTGGTGTGGTCTGCTCCACGACCATGTGGTGGGATCGTTTTCCTTTGCAGAGGTGTCCGTAACTTCGACCTGTTTTCTGGAGGTGTTGGAACAGTTTACATTTCCACAGGTTGAAGATATGCAACGTGGCACCGTGCCGCAGTAGGATCATGTACCTCCTCCCTGGTCGTCGTTCTTTAAGAAGGTTTTGAACTATACATTTCCAGGACACTGAGTCTGCTGTGGCCTCCTCCACCAGACATCACGGCACCTAGAGTATCAGCAACCAAACTGACAGGCTGCAGCCGCGGGTTGCCCGCTTCGCAGGCCCACCGAAGCACTACATAACTAACAGGCAATATTGATGAACGGCCACAACAACAACAACAACAACAACAACAACAACAGCGGCCACCAGGGGCCACTACCGGCCTACATAAACATAAAGAAGAGGTCGCTGCAGATCCCGGAACTATTTTTACACGTCAAACCACGTGATGGAAAATAGTTCCGAGGTAGGGCCTACGCATCCGCCGAAGCGCTATAAAGGCCGGCGCTCGGCCGCACATCGGCCCCTCCCCCTATTATCCTCTTCTCCATGATGATCACCCTTTCCCTGACTCCCTTAGTAAGGCCAATCACTTAGCCTCCTACCTCTCTGATGTATTTTCCATCCCCAATGATCCGCAGTTCGATTACTCCCTCTTCCCGGATATCCGCGATCGAACTGACACCTCTGTCCCTCCCCATGCTCCTGGTTTCCAGTACTTGGACAACATTGCACACACGGAACTCAATGCCCCTATCACTACAGAGGATCTCATTGCTACACTCCGCACAAAACGCAACACCGCTCCTGGTCACGATCGTGTCACCTACCGTCACCTTCGTGAAGCTCCTGTCTCTTTCCTCTCCACCCTGGCCAGGCTCTACAATGTAGTCTCCACCGGTTACTACCCCGACCTGTGGAAAACCTCCCGTATCCTCATGTTCCTTAAACCTGGAAAACCGCCGTCCGCCGTCTCCTCCTACCGTCCCATCAGCCTTACCTCGGTCTTCAGCAAGGTCCTGGAATCTATCCTCACCCGACGCATCCACCAGCATCTCCGCCAGCACCGCCTCCTTCCCGTTACCCAGTGTGGCTTTCGGCCGTCCTTCTCTTCTGACGACCTTCTCCTTCACCTCACTCATCTCCTTTCCGAACAGCTTAATTCCCGTCGCTCCGCAATCTTCCTCTCCCTGGACCTCGAACGTGCATATGACCGCGTATGGCATTCCGGTCTCCTCTTCAAGCTCCAAACCTTCGCCCTTCCCATTGTACCAACTAAAACGGCTTCTGATACCAAATGTAACAGTTGTGTTACTAAATGTGGCACTTCTGTCACTAGATGTAACTGGGTTTTCTCTTTTGATGCAAGTCAATTGTCAGGATGAGCATTCTAAAGCATTCTGTCAGGGTGAAAATATTAAATAAATTAACTGTTCTCTCTTAACAACATGTGGGCAGGGTGGGTTCTTCCTTGGCTCGGGTATGAGGTCGAATGAAACATCATTTTTACATAAGATAACTTTTATTGAAGATTAGTACAACTGTATCTTACGGGATGTTCTGGTTCGGAGAGCGGCAGCTGTGTCGTTTGTGAAGTCTTCTGCTGCGGCAGCGGCGGCGGCGGCGGCGGCGGCGGCGGCGTCTGATTACGCGTAGCGGTGTGTATCTCGAGTCGCCGTCTCGCCCAGTTGACTGGAGACGCGCAGCGCGAGGTGGCCCGTTTAATTATTGCGAGCGAAATCGTGCATCAGATGATACCTTGGGTGTCGCGTCCCAGTGTTTCTCTTCTCTAAGCGGCCGCGTGTGTTCTGCGTCGGCCAGCGGAGCGGCGCGGCGGGGGAAGGCCAGTGTGGCGGACTCGAACCACGGACTCCCGCTTGCCAGTCTTCGGCTGTCAGGTCTTCATCCCAGCTCACAGGTGACTACTGATGTGAGGCCGTCTCCTTCCCGTCCTCACGAGTCACCCGGGTATGTAAAAACCAGACTTCAAATACCTTTTAACTTCTGTCTTCTGGCGCCGCGGCTGCTGCTTGCTATTCCATTACAGCGGCGGACTTGGTTCGTCTGTGCATGATGCAGGCTCTTCTTGCATGACGGTCTTCAGCACCGAAACTGACTGAAAACTACTGCTACTCTTCTTTTCTTCCTTCGTCTCTCGTCTTCGTCTCCATCCCCGACTCCGTCTCCGACTCCGTCTTCGTCTCCATCTTCATCTGTCTGGCCCACTGCGTCTAGCGTATTTATTCACTTCAGTTTACTGGAGGTGAACGACTTCACGGTCATTGCCTCTTCTGTCACGTTGAGAAGCTCCTCGAAGAATCTTCTTAACGTCGGTCATTGGCTCTTGGAATGTAGGCGAGGGCTTTTGATCCCATGTGACGACTGAGAAACACGTGAGCCGGTCATTGCCTCTTCTGTCACGTTGAATAGCTTCTCGAAGAAACTTCTTTACGTCGGTCATTGGCTCTTGGGATGTAGGCGAGGGCCTTTGCTCACATACGACAACTGAGAAACACGTGAGCCGGTCGGGCGATGCCCTGACGGCTGAATCGACAGCGCCCGCTTATGTGGAACTTGCTGACTTCACGGTCATTGTCTCTTCTGTTCTGCTGTTCGGCCCGCTGTTTGCGAGTATGTAACTCTCTAAACTAAACCAAGTTTTTCATTTATATTCTAATTTCTAGTTCACTTTGATTTCACTAATTTATTTACTTAAGTACCACTCAACATTCCTCCACCCTTCGGGGAAATTCGCCCTCGAATTTACCACTCAACATTCCTCCACTCTTCACACGGCAAAAGCACTAACACAAGCAATGAAAACTCTCGACCTAGTATATTACACACGCTTCACATTAAGTATGTGGAAAATACTTCATCACTTTACAAAAGCACTGTATGGTCATGAATCACATAGTTCACACATAAATGGTTGTAATAAGTGTAACAAATCTTGGTGACAATGAATAACAAAAATAGATTATTCACTTAGAAAGTTACATAGCAACACCTGTTTAATCAACCCTATATGAATGCAAGAATATCTTTTCTACAGTATTGTTTATTTTAACAAGAGACTGTTTAATAAAGAGTGAAGTACAATAAACAAAATTAATACACTAATGCTCAAACGTAACTACTGAAGTACACCAGTTAAGAGTGTGGCATCCAGTGAACAGGGATTTGATGAAGTGGTATATTATTATTTGGCTTATTTTTTCGTCTTAAATAAAAGAAAACTGTACAAAGCAGAAACACCAACACAAAGGTTCCAGATATACCCATTCCTAGCATTATAATTTTTAGTTTGTGTTCACTTTTTAACTTTAAAACATGTTGCATCATAACATTGGCATCAATTTTGCCTTGCTGCGAGTTGATGAACATATCTAATGGCTTCAGAAGGGAACTATCAAGGGAGTCATTGAGGTAGGACAGGTTTTGTGTAGGAAATGCTTGCATGGCGTTTTCTGAAAAAAGCAAACAACATGGTTATGAACCTACCAATCTCGTAAAAACAAAAACAAAGAAATGAAGGAATACATTGTTAACTATAAGATCTACATGTTTCTATGTTCAACTTTTTTTTCTTAAAAAAGAAACCATTATCATTTATTAATTATTTACATATGTATACTATCCACAGTCTACTGAGATTCCACTAGGACATTCGCACTCTTGGTCGAAGATTGTATGGTGCCATGTCTGTATGTTGTGCTGGCGTGGCCACTCTTTTTCCTTTATGGGAACTTCTTCCACCCTTCGGAAAAGCAGACACTATTGTTGAAGGAATTACATCTGGAGCGCCCTTGAAAGGTTTTAAACGACTTGCATGGACAATAGTAGTTCGGGTGGGCAGTTGCAGTTTGACGTTGACTGGTGACGTGATCTCAATAATTTGATAAGGACCTCTGTAGTTTGTTACAAATTTCTTCGTTTTTCCTTTCGCTATGTAAGGAGTTGAAAGCATAACCCACTGACCGATTTTGTAATTTGGATATTTAGCTTGGGTATTGCCTAATCTTTCCTGTCGTTCCAAAGCCTTTGTATTAGATTTTTGAACCTTTTTCCATACATCCTTCATCATTTGACTGAAATCTCTTACTGTTTCTCCGACTTTTCCGTTTTTCTGCCTGATTACATCAAAAGGGGACGGCATTTTTCTCCCATAGACCACTTCATAAGGTGACATGCCAGTTGCTTCATGCGTTTTGGCGTTGTATACCGACGCGATTATTGGTAAATACGTATCCCAATTAGACTGTTGTTCGTTAATATAATAACTAAGCGTCTTGCCAATTGTCCGATGAACTCTTTCTGTGCGCGCGTTGCACTGAGGGTGTAACGGAGTTGTGCGTAATTTACGTATTTTTAGTAAGTGGCATAGCTGTTTCATTAATTCAGACATAAAATTAGATCCCTGATCTGTGATAATAGCTTCAGGTACGCCAAATTTAAGTATCCAGTTGTTAACTAAAGCTTGGGCAACTGTATTTGCTTGCTGATCTGGGAGACTCACCATAGCTAGATAGCGTGAAAAGTGATCTATAATTGTAAGAACATACTTATTACCAGCAGGTGTTCTATGATATGGCCCGTAGAGATCTAGTCCACAGATTTGAAATGGACTTGAAGCCTCGGGGAGCCTCTGTAAGGGTATTTTTGAACGAGAAAGTTCAGCTCGTTGTGCGCACGCAATGCAATTACGAACGTACTGCGCAACATCCTGCTTTCTGGTTTGCCACCAAAATCGCTCTGCTACTCGTCTTTCGGTTGTCCGCTGTCCACCGTGTCCTGCAAGGATATGATCGTGGGCTTCTGCCATTATTTCTTGTCTAAGGTGTAGGGGAACAACAATTCGCGGTCCAAGTTTTGTTTTACGGCATAATACACCATCTTCAAAGCAAAATTGTTTCTGAGTTAAGTATTTTTTGCATTCTGTATCCTCATCTTGTGCCTTTCTCCAGTCCTCAGTATCTCGGCCTGTTGCTTCCAAAAGTGCTATTTTCCGACTTAGACAATCTGCATTCGTGTGTTTTTTGCCTGGTTTATGGATAACTTCGAAATCCATTTCGGAAAGACATAGGGCCCAACGGGTAAGACGACGAGATGGATCCTTTAATCCAAGCAACCATTTTAAAGCTGCGTGATCTGTAATGACCTTGAATTTCCTACAATACAAGTAGCATTTAAAGTATTTGATACCATAAATAACACTTAACAATTCTTTCTCCGTTGTGGAATAATTTCTTTCTGCCGTTGTTAGTTGTCTCGAAGTGTAGGCTATGGGGTGTTCCGCGCCATTAATATTCTGACTCAAAACAACTCCTACTGAATGACCACTTGCGTCACAGGATAAAATAAATTCTTTATTATAATCTGGGTAGGCTAATATTGGACTGCGTGTTAACTTATCTTTAAGGGTTTGAAATGCAGATTCACAATCTTCAGACCAATGAAATTTTGCACCCTTTTTCAATAATTGGGTTAAGGGTCGGGCAATTTCAGCGAAATTTTGAACATATTTCCGGTAGTACGATGCGAGACCAATGAAACTTTGTACTTCCTTAACGCGTTGTGGTGTTGGGAAGTCCTTAACTGCCGAAATTAATCGAGGATCTGTTTTAATTCCTTTTTCACTAATGACATGCCCTAGGTATGTAACCTCTGTCAATGCAAAAGTACATTTTTCCATATTTAATGTTAATTTAGCTTTTCTAAGTCTCTGAAAAACATTACGCAGACGCACAGCATGTTCATTAATGTCTTTGGAGAATACAATAATATCGTCTAGATATACACAACATTGCTGAGTTTTGAGTCCTCGCAATACTCCATCGAGTAGTCTTTGAAAAGTTGCTGGTGCATTTTTCAAACCGAAAGGCATTCTTTTAAATTGCCAATGGCCTCCATGGGTAGAAAATGCTGTTTTATGCCTATCTTTAGGTGCAACTTCCAATTGATGATATCCGCTACGTAGATCGATTGTTGAAAAGTATTTACTGTTACCCAAACTGTCAATGATATCTGTAATGTTTGGAAGAGGATAAACATCTGAGATAGTTTGTTTGTTAAGGTGTCTGTAGTCACAACAAAATCTATATCGTTTCGTACCGTCGGGAGACTTCTTTGGAATAATTACGATATTTGAATTATAAGGCGAATCAGAATATTCTATAATTCCATCTTTTAGATGCTGTTCTATAAATTCATCCAGTACTGGCTGTAAGTGATGCGCAACTCTATAAGGCTTCCTATAAACTGGGGGGCTATTTCCTGTTGGGATCCTATGCTGTGTGATATCTGTTGCTGGCAATGGACCTTCTGCATTAAATAAATCTTGAAACTCAACTAAAACTGCTTCTATCGTGTCTATATCATTTCCTTTCAAATGCTCAATCTTCTGGCGTAATGCGGTTTTATAGGCCTCTGGTTGCTGACCGTTATCAATATCTGACCAAATGAAATCTTCTTCTTCAAAAGTACTGACTGTAGCTACTAATATTCCCTTATGCAACTCTTTGTCCTCCACTCCGAAATTGTCAATATGTACCGGTACTTTTCTTTCTCCCTCAACGTCTTGAACCCGTACAACACTCCTACGTACAAAACAATGTGATACATCTAATTCCTCATTTTCCTCTAAAGGTTCTATTAGACACACTGTATCTGTAGGTACTTCGGGGTCAACTGCCATCCAGAAAAGTTTTCCTGAGCCAGATGGTATCTGATCCCGCGAATCAACCTTCAAGGACGTTGCACGCAGTATAGTTGATTTCGCCTTCCGGTTGGGGAAATCTTGCGGCAGCGGGCCCTTTGCAGCGGTGTCACCTAGCTGAAACACTATTCCGCTAAGTTCTACAGTTTGCTGTCTGAGGTCGATTTTAGCGTGATGTTTATTCAGGAAATCCAGTCCTAGGATCGCGTCGTACCCGTCAGTTACTTTTGTTACCACTTCTACATCTTCCTTAAATTGTACACCGTGAATATAGAAAATCAGTGATGTACATCCTAATGACTTCACTGTACCTCCTCCTACTCCACTCAATCTATACCTTGGAGGGTCATATTTCTTTTCTCCAATACATTCATTCCTTACTATTGATACGTTTGCGCCTGTATCCACTAGTATCCTTGCCTCTTTATCCTGTATGGTAGCAGATAACCAGCATTCCGCCTTCACATTCGCCTTAATGGCATGAAATTTTATTGGGAACGCCTGGCGGCGGCTCCGGCATTCCCGTTTGAGTTTAACTGATTTCTATTTCCAAAAACTTTCTTAGACCTGCATTCCTTGAATGTGTGACCTATTCTTTGACAATTATTGCATTTAGGTTGTCTGCAATTTTTTGCTATATGTCCCTGTCGATCGCACCTAAAACATCGCACTCCTGCTGAAAATACATTTCGCTTCTCCTTGTATCTGGTGGCAATGTCAATTTCTTCGAAAGCTGTCGCCACAGATACAGCTTCTGCTAAATTTTTAGAAAACTCTGCCCTGACACGACGGGACGTTTCAAGAGGTAACCCACGTAAAAATGTATCCAGAGCTCTATCTTCTGCCTCTTGTAAAATAACTTTATTTGCTTCATCACTAGTTGTCAACTGATAGGTGTTAACATTAACTTTTCTAATCCTATCTACAAAGCTTTCTAACGACTCGTTTTGCCTCTGAGTGATAGTGTTTAACTGTTCCCTATAAAATCTACAGCCGTTCTGTTTTTGCAAACGTTTAAGTAATCCTTTCTTCAATTCCTCAAATGTTGGAGCATTCCGTAATTCTTCATGGTATAAGACGTGTGCTTTAGCCTCTCCTGTCAATCTTAACTTTGTCATTTGTAAGAGCTGTTCATCTGACCATGATCCTAACTTTGCAGCTAGTACTAAATCATCAAAAAAGGCTGTTTTGTCCTCGCCAGGTTTACCTGAAAAAGGAGTTACTAAGGCTGCTGCTGAGGAATCTAGGGTGGGAGGGATTGAACTGGTTTGCCCAACCTCACTCAACTGTTTAAATAACGCATTATTATCATTTTTAAGCTGTGCTATTTGATTAACTAAGATCTGAATAGCTTCCTCAGTAGAAACCGCTTGTGGTGCTGACTCTGACTTTGTACGATTTCGTGTCATCATTTTACAAACTGTTAGTTACACAATCTTACCACACTGAATAAAAAGATGTTTAAATATTTTCGACAAACTCTTAAAATTATGAGACAGAATACCCTTCAAAATAAAGAAAATATTACGACTGCTGTGCAAACCTCTATCCTTTCACACATTACACAATACTAACTGTGAACCTTCAGTGACTGTCATTCACACCTCATATTGAGCCAAGGGTTTTTTCTCTGACACCAAATGTAACAACTAAAACGGCTTCTGATACCAAATGTAACAGTTGTGTTACTAAATGTGGCACTTCTGTCACTAAATGTAACTGGGTTTTCTCTTTTGATGCAAGTCAATTGTCAGGATGAGCATTCTAAAGCATTCTGTCAGGGTGAAAATATTAAATAAATTAACTTTTCCCTCTTAACAACATGTGGGCAGGGTGGGTTCTTCCTTGGCTCGGGTATGAGGTCGAATGAAACATCATTTTTACATAAGATAACTTTTATTGAAGATTAGTACAACTGTATCTTACGGGATGTTCTGGTTCGGAGAGCGGCAGCTGTGTCGTTGTGAAGTCTTCTGCTGCGGCAGCGGCGGCGGCGGCGGCGGCGGCGGCGGCGTCTGATTACGCGTAGCGGTGTGTATCTCGTGTCGCCGTCTCGCCCAGTTGACTGGAGACGCGCAGCGCGAGGTGGCCCGTTTAATTATTGCGAGCGAAATCGTGCATCGGATGATACCCTGGGTGTCGCGTCCCAGTGTTTCTCTTCTCTAAGCGGCCGCGTGTGTTCTGCGTCGGCCAGCGGAGCGGCGCGGCGGGGGAAGGCCAGTGTGGCGGACTCGAACCACGGACTCCCGCTTGCCAGTCTTCGGCTGTCAGGTCTTCATCCCAGCTCACAGGTGACTACTGATGTGAGGCCGTCTCCTTCCCGTCCTCACGAGTCACCCGGGTATGTAAAAACCAGACTTCAAATACCTTTTAACTTCTGTCTTCTGGCGCCGCGGCTGCTGCTTGCTATTCCATTACAGCGGTGGACTTGGTTCGTCTGTGCATGATGCAGACTCTTCTTGCATGACGGTCTTCAGCACCGAAACTGACTGAAAACTACTGCTACTCTTCTTTTCTTCCTTCGTCTCTCGTCTTCGTCTCCGTCCCCGACTCCGTCTTCGTCTCCGACTCCGTCTTCGTCTCCGTCTTCATCTGTCTGGCCCACTGCGTCTAGCGTATTTATTCACTTCAGTTTACTGGAGGTGAACGACTTCACGGTCATTGCCTCTTCTGTCACGTTGAGAAGCTCCTCGAAGAATCTTCTTAACGTCGGTCATTGGCTCTTGGAATGTAGGCGAGGGCTTTTGATCCCATGTGACGACTGAGAAACACGTGAGCCAGTCATTGCCTCTTCTGTCACGTTGAATAGCTTCTCGAAGAAACTTCTTTACGTCGGTCATTGGCTCTTGGGATGTAGGCGAGGGCCTTTGCTCACATACGACAACTGAGAAACACGTGAGCCGGTCGGGCGATGCCCTGACGGCTGAATCAACAGCGCCCGCTTATGTGGAACTTGCTGACTTCACGGTCATTGTCTCTTCTGTTCTGCTGTTCGGCCCGCTGTTTGCGAGTATGTAACTCTCTAAACTAAACCAAGTTTTTCATTTATATTCTAATTTCTAGTTCACTTTGATTTCACTAATTTATTTACTTAAGTACCACTCAACACCATTAACTTCTTCCGTCTGATCGGCCCCTTTCTCTCCCGCCGTCCTTCCTATGTCACCATCCATAACACAGATTCCTACACCTTTTTCCCCTCCGCCGGTGTGCCCCAAGGCTCCGTCCTCTGCCCCCTTCTGTACCTTTTGTACACGGCAGACATGCCGCCGCCGTCATCCCCCATCCACCTTCTCCAGTTTGCCGATGACACCGCCTTCCTTGCCCTTGCCCCCACCCTGCAGCGCTCCCAACACCTTCTCCAATCCCATCTTGACCGGTTCACTGCTTGGTGCAACCAGTGGTTGCTCAAGGTCAATCCCTCCAAAACCCAGGCGATCATTATAGGCAAAACCACCCCTTCCTTCCGCCTCCTTGATTTCTATCTCACCATCTATGGCCGTCCTATCGCCCTCACTCCCACCCTTAAGTACCTTGGCGTCACCCTCGACCGTCGCCTCTCCTGGACTCCCCACCTCCGGACAATCCGAGCCAAGGCACGATCCCGACTCAGTCTCCTCAAGCTCCTCTCCGGCCGTACGTGGGGTCTGGACCCCTCCACCATCCTCCACACCTATAAATCCCTCATCCGCCCTATCCTTTGTTATGCCCATCCGGCTTGGATCTCTGCCCCCCCTACCTTTTATAAATCCCTCCAAATCCTTGAACACCATGCTCTCCGCCTCGCCTATCGCATCCGGCTCCCCTCCCCCACGCGGATCCTGTACGATCTCATCCCCTTCCCCCACCTCCTCCTTTTCCTTGATACAGATCCTGTACACCTCACGTAAACTCGATCCTCCTCACCCGCTCATCTCCCCGATCCTCTCCCACCCCCGCCTGCTGCCGCGCCTGTATTCCCACGTCCCCTCCGGTCTCCATCTCTCCACCCTCCTTACCCTCTCCCGAGGTGGCTTCCACTAGCTCCCCCTCCCTGATAATGTCCTCCTCTCCTCCATCTACCCCTCCTATCAACTTTGACCCTGCCCCCCACTTCCGGTGTCCTTTCCTTTAGGCACCCTCCCTCCCTTCTCTTTCCTTTTCCCCTGTCCACTCCCTCCACCCCTCTTCCCCCGGGCTTCCCCTCCCCCTTTCCCCCTCCTCCTATCTCCCATGCCCCTGGCATCTCTGCTCTCCCCTCTCCCTCTCCCCTTCCTCCTCCTCTTCTCTTGGCAGGTCCCCGGACTCGCACACGCTCAGTGAACATTCGCGCGCTGGAGATCATCGCCATCAGTGAGTGTCTCGTGTGTGTGCCTTCGTCTGCGTTTAGTGTTCTTTCGTCGTCACACCTCAACTGTTCACGTGTGACGTCGCCGTCGTCCTTCTTCTGTGCGCCGTGTCAACAAGTGTTAGTGTTTTTTTTTTTTTTTTCGTCCAGCGTGAACGGCTTCATGTTTATTGTTTTTGTATCTACTTTTTTTGCCCGCCATTTTTTGTATTGTCTGTGTCACCTATATATCGTCTTATTGTACCCCTTAAGGCTGAAGAGCAGCGTATTATGCTGCTGCCAGCCCGCCTTGTATGAGGTGCTTAAAATTACAATAAAGAAAAAAAAACCGCACATCGGCAGTTCTTCAGCCACCAGCAGACGCGGATAGCTGCCGCCCCGGCAGCCCGGCCAGGCTCTTCTCGCTGATCTATGGATTAGGCTTGGCATATCAGAGAAGTCTCTGGTGGAGACTAGTAGGAAATTATTTCAATTTTTTCTATATTATTCTTGTATGTAGTTGTGATTCGAAAACGGATCACTGTTTTGTGTTGGTGTTATACTTGGTGAATTTGTTTAGGTTAATTGAACAGTCCAATAAATTGTTTTCGGACTTTGATCGTTAGTTTCTTCTGCTTACGCAGACATATCAGGATTGACACAGGTAGTCCCTCTTTCTGAACCACAAGATCTCCAGACCTAACACCATCAGAATTGTTTTTCTTTGGGGCTTTGTGGAGGCTTTACCAGACCCATGGCCGGCAAGAAATTCAAGCTTACGTCACAGCAGCAATTGCAGATGTTAATGAGGGTGCAAGGCTGGTCATGGGAGGGAATTTATTATCGCTTAGATTTAGCATGTGCTACAGACAGTTCGCACACTGAACTCCGTTAAATGGCTACGAAAACATTAGGTGCGTGTGAACATTGTGTCGCATACTGCAGGTTTCTGCCTATCCCCACTTTTGAAGTGATGTGTACCGTTTGCGTGGTACTCAACAAACACTGTGAGAAGCCTCCACCACACAAGCACAACCACTCTCCTACCATCTCTCGGTCCTGTGCAGTACCCTCCAGATGACTCTCTTTCTGCTTCTGTCTCGTCCTTCAATGCTTTGAACATGTCCACCTATAGTGTGGACAGGAGCCACAGAGAGCACTGTCAACTGTGGTCCACATTGCTTCTGCCATGTGCTGACAGACATGGAAAGTCTTCTGCCGACAAGCACAAAACACGTTCGCCACGGAAACTACACAGTTGTGAAGCAGCAGTTAGTTCAGTTCACTGCCTGCAGCCAGCTGGGTACAATACTCTGCAGATGTTCCGACTTAGCGGTCACTGTTTATCGAATAACAGAACAACGAAGAGTGTCTGCGGCAATACTATCAGTTATAGTGACGATATAATAGACTAAAAAGAGACAGGAAAGTTATGTAGATTTCATTGTATTAGCTGTAGGACAATAAGTGTCACGCATCGAACTGTTATTGTTTCTTATTGTGTTAAAGTGCTGCGTTGTCAAACCGCTCTTCATTGAAAAGTGTGCAGTCAGTCATTTTGAAGGAACTATAGCAGTAATACACTTTTCTATTACCATGACTGATCGGGCTGAATTAATATGAGGCCTGATGAACAAAGACTGAAACTCACTTTTTCCTGTAGATTCTCAGATAGTTTCCCATCTGTGCCATAAATATCTGAAAATATCGAGAATGAGATTTTCACTCTGGAAACATCCCCCAGGCTGTGGCTAAGCCGCAATATCTTTTCTTCGAGGAGTGCTAGTTCTGCAAGGTTCGCGGAATGGTTCATATGCCTCTGAGCACTATGGGACTTAACATCTGAGGTCATCAGTCCCCTAGAACTTAGAACTACTTAAACCTAACTAACCTAAGGACATCACACACACCCATGCCCGAGGCAGGATTCGAACCTGCGACCGCAACAGTCCCGCGGTTCCGGACTGCAGCGCCAGAACCGCGAGACCACCGCGGCCGGCCTAGGTTCGCAGAAGAGCTGTGAAGTTTAAAAGGTAGGAGACGAGGTGCTGGCAGAATTTAAGCTTTGAGGACGGGTCGGTGTGTCGTGCTTGAATAGCTCAGTTGGTTTAAAAAAAAAAAAAATTAAAAAACAGTTGGAAGAGCATTTGCCGGCGAAAGGCGAAGGTCCCGAGTTCGAGTCTCAGTCCGGAACACAGTTTTAATCTGCCAGGTAGTTTCATATTTGAAAATATCCGGTTTTTGTGCATTATGTGCATAGGTGGCAGCACTATCACATATGTAGGCTGGCAGTAACGCTGCAGTTTGTAGAAGTTCTTTGGATTCCACATAACAAACAATGGAAGTGACGCTAGAGGGGCTGTACGACGCAATAATATTCTGTGTAAGTTTAAACTATACAGCTACCGAAACTTAAGAAAAGCTACACCAAGTGTACGGTAAAGATACACTATCTCCCTATCTCGTGCAACGGTGTTTAAGCGGTTCGAGGATTTTAAAGAAAGTACAGTTGTCTGTGTTAAGCAAGGTGGGCATAGTGTTTGGGATTCTGCTGTGAGTGAAATCGACATTAACACAGCTGCTGAGATCGTCTGCGAGCGTCAACGGAAAACATTGTGCAGCTCAGTGATGTGTTGAGAATTTCATATGGCAGAGTTTTTACGATTATGCACGGACGCCGGCCGGTGTGGCCGTGCGGTTCTAGGCGCTTCAGTCTGGAACCGCGTGACCGCTACGGTCGCAGGTTCGAATCCTGCCTGGGGCATGGATGTGTGTGATGTCCTTAGGTTAGTTAGGTTTAAGTAGTTCTAAGTTCTAGGGGACTGATGACCTCAGATGTTAAGTCCCATAGTGCTCAGAGCCAAATTTTATGCATGGAATCTCCATATGACCCGTGGTTGCACCCATTGTGTTCCATGTCTGTTGACTCCCGAAGAAAAAGCTGTGCGAATTGAGAAAAGCCGTGAGGTGTTGCGTCTCTTTGCTGATGGAGGGATGTGCTATTGGAATCCATTATCACCAGTGGTGAGTTATGGCTGCATCATTATGACCCTGAAGAAAAATGGACCAGCGCAGTGCATAAATCGTCCGGTTATCCAACACCAAAACAGGCGAAAGTTTGTTCTGTCTACAGCAAAAGTGATGGCGATCACGTTTTTTGACTGCCGTGGAATGGTTTGCAGTATGCTTTTCCCCCTCACACTGCTGTTACAGCGGCATGCTACACATGTCAGTATTGGCTGAACTTCGGGAGGACATTGTGAGGTTGGTATCATGTATCAATACCACCCAATGGGCAATCCAATGGAGTCCACACCTCCAGCAGCTCTGTACTTCGACTGCCCTCTGCAGCCACAACACAGGATGGCCAGCACCAGTGATGAGGTCAACTTGCGATTGGAGCCACTTCGCTATGGGGCGCTGTACAGGTGCTGCCTAGTCGTGATTCTGACATCATCGTTGTTGCTGCTGTATGAGCTGGACTATTTCTTGTTGCATCATTTGTAATGAGTGCCACTGGAGAAATACAAGTTATGTATTTACTTACGTTACTTTGCATGACACTTGCTTACCGCAAAGCCTTGGCAGGCATCCTCAACTTAAAAATGGCACTCGTATCTTTTGTGAAAGACGCCTACGACCGTTTGCATGATCAAACATCACTACAAAATTTCTGATTATTGGTTAACTTTAAGTTGAAAGTTTGAGTAACTAAACTGGAATGGTAACGCAAATAAGAAGTTGCTGTGAGACAAAGAATTTTATATAACAACAACAATTTATTTAATAAAATCATGAAAATAACTCTTTGATCACTCACTTTACTTAATGGTACGGTTATATGAAATGCTGGCCCGTCATCAGTGATACAAAAAAAAAAAAAATGCAATTTTATGCAACCTGACTATATAACTAAGATGACTGACTATAAGAGTCATCACGCAGAGCGTCTGTACTCACCAGAGTCTCAGCAGGGAATGCCTAACCGTCTCCCCTTCTTCGGGGTCCATACACGGTGACTGGAAGGGCTCAGAGTCTGCACAGTGGCTATTTGCCAACCTAACGGGGCCTGCTAACGCGCGGCGAACTTATGCCTCTCTGGTCCAGTGCAGTCGGACTCTACTTGATACAACGGTTGGCTAAACTGCATCTCCACATTCAGAGAACCCACAGCAGACGGCCCGCGCATATGTGAGCAGACGATCCGCATTCACATTTGCAGAGTATACTAACAAGGGAACCTGCCCATCGCACCCCCCTCAGATTTAGTTATAAGTTGGCACAGTGGATAAGCCTTGAAAAACTGAAAACAGATCAATTGAGAAAACAAGAAGAAGTTGTGTGGAACTGTGAAAAAATAAGCAAAATGTACAAACTGAGTAGTTAACGGGAAGATAGGCAACGTCAAGGACACTGGGAACGCAGGAGCGCCGTGGTCTCGTGGTAACGTGAGCAGCTGCGGAACGAAAGGTCCTTGGTTCAAATCTTCCATCGAGTGAAAAGTTTAATTTTTTATTTTCAGTTTATGTGACAAACTCTTATGTTTTCATCACTTTTTTGGGAGTGATTATCACATCCACAAGAAAACCTAAATCGGGTGAGGTAGAAGAATCTTTTTACCCCTTCGCCAAGTGTACAAGTTAGGTGGGTCGACAACATATTCCTGTCGTGTGACGCACATGCCGTCACCAGTGTCGTATAGAATATATCAGATGTGTTTTCCTGTGGAGGAATCGGTTGACCTATGCCCTTGCGATCAAATGTTTTCGGTTCCCATTGGAGAGGCACGTCCTTTCGTCTACTAATCGCACACCGAGCGAGGTGGCGCAGTGGTTAGCACACTGGACTCGCATTCGGGAGGACGACGGTTCAATCCCGTCTCCAGCCATCCTGATTTAGGTTTTCCGTGATTTCCCTAAATCGTTTCAGGCGAATGCCGGGATGGTTCCTTTGAAAGGGCGCGGCCGATTTCCTTCCCCATCCTTCCCTAACCCGAGCTTGCGCTCCGTCTCTAATGACCTCATTGTCGACGGGACGTTAAACAACACTAACCTAACCCATACTAATCGCACGGTTTTGCGATGCGGTCGCAAAACACAGACACTAAACTTATTACAGTGAACAAAGACGTCAATGAATGAACGGACAGATAATAACTATGCAAAAATAAAGAAAATAAAATTTTCACTCGAGGGAAGACTTGAACCAAGGACCTCTCGTTTAGCAGCTGCTCACGCTACCACGGGAACACGACGCTCCTGAGCTCACTTTGTCCATGATGTTGCCTATGCAACCCGTGGACTACTCAGTTTGTATATTTTGCTTATTTTTTCACAGTTCCACACAACTTCTTCCTGTTTTCTCAATTGATCTGTGTTCAGTTTATCAAGGCCTATCCACTGTGCCAACTTATAACTAAATCTGAGGGGGGTGCGATGGGGAGGTTCCCTTGCAAGAGTGATAATATAACATAATTCCGGATTAAAATTCCCTGAGTGTCGGAAGGGCACCCATGTGTGTTTTGACCATGTGACTCTTGTTACAACTTATTCACTAATAATTTCTGCTGCTATCCAGTTTTCCTTTGACGACAGTTGTCGCACCACTCTGCAGCCCACATCCTCCTACCATTGTGTACAAAGTCGTACAGAACGCAAGGAAACGAGTATAACTTTCTCGGGCAGGGTGACAACTTCATCGTGACAATGCGCACTCTCATGTCGTAAATCTGGTTGTGCAGTTTCTGCGTCATTTCAACATTACCTGTGTACAGAATCCACCTTATAGTGCCGATCTTGCATCAGATGACGGTTTTTTTTTTTAATTACCATCACTGAAGGCAAAGCTCTGGGACATTCGACTGAGAACTCTGAAGCAGAGGTCAAGAAAAGTGAGGTGGTTCTCAAGGATCTGAATAAAGAGTGGCCTGCACCATGTGAAATAGAACTGGTGGAGAAGCTATAAAAAGTTCATTCAAGTAGAAGGGGAATACTCTGAAAAGGAGCGTGTAACAATGAAACAGAGTAACAAAGATTTTTGAAATTTTTGAAAACATAGTCAGCGATCTTAAAGGTAGTTAAAATTAAAATTTAAAACAGTCTTGATCGCAATCTTGTTAAAATATTTTTTACTGGAGTGAGTGATCGGTTTTGACTGTATGAAAGAGTTATCTTCAGACTCCAGAGCGGTGGATGTACACATGAGTACCGTCGAACCTCGACGCTCGTGTAACTGCTCGAGGTTCGACGGAACTCATCTAGCAGTGTCCATCCACCGCTCTGGAGTCTGAAGATGACTCTTTCATACAGTCGAAACCGATCACTCACTCCAGTAAAAAACATTTTAACAAGATTGCGATCAAGAGTGTTTTAAATTTTAATTTTAAGGAGTAACAAAAATCTGTTAAAAAGAATCACTTGATCAGCTCTCGCAGTAGTACAGGGTGTCCGAAAAAGACATGCCGTGATTACATAAATTGATAACTCAGGCTAGAAGTAAGATACAAATGTGAAACTTGTGTCAAATTGTTTACAACTATCAAAGTTTTTTTCTGTTTTAGGTTCGTAGTACGTAAGTAGTGGATGTGGTGCAGTGTCCAAGAAACCATGTTATCAAATCAAGAGAAGGCACAGTGTGTCCTGTGGTACCATGAGACACGATCACCAACCACAGTGCAGAGACACTTCCAGACAACATTGGGAAGGAATCCACCTGATGTCAAGAGCATTAAAGCCTGGTATGAGAAGTTCAAGAACACAGGATCGGTTGCTGACCTTCCGAGGTCTGGTCGACCGAGAACCTCCTCAGCAGACATGGTGGAAGCTGTAAGGCAGCCTTTTCTGCGAAGTCCGAAGAAATCGGTGCGCAGGGCCTCACGTGAATTACAGATGCCAAAAAGCTCTCTCCATGACATTTTACACAAACGTTTATTGTTTCGTGCATACAAAGTGCAAATCGTTCAGGCCTTGTTGCCCAATGACAGTACACGTCGATGTGACTTTGCGGTCGAAATGCTATCACGTATTGAGGACAACGATGGTTATCTCAGACGAATTGCCTTTTCCGACGAAGCGACCTTTTTGTCAGTGGAGTAGTGAATCACCATAATGTGCGCATTTGGGGTTCACAACCCCCTGGCGAGGTCATGGAGTGCACCAGAGGCAGTCCAAAGATGAATGTTTGGTGCACGCTATTGTACGATCAAATTATCGGGCCATTCTTCTTCGGTGAGGCTACCATCACATCTGCAGTGTATCTCGACATGTTGCAACTGTATGCTGTTCCTCAGCTGCTTCAATATCACCCCGATGTCTTGTTTCAGCAAGACCGTGCACCACCTCATTGGGGTTTGGACGTCCGTGCCTATCTCGATATGACCTTTCCTGGGTGATGGATTGGTCGTGATGGGCCAACGGTTTGGCCTCCACGCTCTCCTGACATAACCCCATTAGAGTTCTTTTGATGGGGTTATGTCAAGGACGAGGTCTACCGAACACGTGTACCAGATCTTGAAACCCTGCGGCAACGGATAACCACAGTCGTTGACTCGATCCCTCCAGTTATGTTGGCTAATGTGTGGACGGAAATTGAATATCTCCTAGATGTGCTACGTGCTACCAAGGGTGCTCATGGGGAAGTTTACTGATGTGTGAAAAAAACTTTGATAGTTTGTAAACAATTACACACCAGTTTCATATTTGTATCTTACTTCTAGCCTGAGTTATCAATTTATGTAATCAGGGAAAGACTTTTCGGACACCCTGTATTCAGCTACAACATTCGCGACAAGGAATACACGTGATCAAAGGGGTACAGACCATCCTGGAACAGCTCCAACCTTAAATGGTCTAAAAATATGTTACGGTTGCCGTTTCACTCTGAGAGGGGAGAAGACGAGAGCAGCTGCCCCTGCAGTGCACTGGTGTTAGTCTCAAGTGACTCGGTGCAGCCGCGGACGGCTTGGCAGGGCCCCGGCGAATTCGCAGACGCGCGCTGCTGCCCGGCCCCACTACTGTGTTTTATGATTGAGATACCGCCGGCCGCAGATAAGCCGCGTCCGCCCGCGCTCATCCACTGTGCTATATATATGTGTGTGTGTGTGTTTATGCGGCGGCGCGGCCGGCGTCGTCAGTTCCGCTCCGGCTGGGCCGGCGTGACAGAGGGCCACGCCGCCCTGCCGCCCCGCCGCCCCGACTGAGTTACGAGCGCAGCCCCTTGGCACGCTCGCCCACTTGCTTCATTTCCGGCGCCGTCCGCCTCCAGATGGAGAGGCGGCAGCAGTCCGAGGGCCTCTCTGCCGGCGGAATGCCCTCCTGCTCGGGAAGCCGCGCCATCAATCCGCTACAGGCACCCGCCAGCCGTCCACACTTTGTCATAGAGGCTAGAGCACAACACTCGCCAGAACATCGGCAAACCAGAACCACAACAACATTGCTGCTCCCTACAGCAGTAAACAAACACTCTAAGTTACAACTTTTTTTGTCTACCGTCTTCTGACTGGCTTGACATTGCTCGCCACGACTTTCTCTCCTACTTCAACCTCTTCATCTCAGCACTTGCATCCACGATCCACCATTATTTCTTCTATCTACTCCAATCTCTGAATTCCTCCACTTATTTCCTCTATAGCACGATATCTCAAACGCTTCGACTCACTTCTTTTCCAGTTTCATTCAATTCTGTGCTCCAAACGTAGTTCCTCAGAAATTTCTTCGTCAAATTAAGGTCAATGCTTGATGCCAATAGACTTCTTTTCACCGGGAATGACCTCATTGCCTGTGCTGCTAGTCTGTTTTGTAACGTTCTCCTTGTTTCGTCCGTCATCTATTATCCTGCTTTCAAGGTAACACAATTCGTTCACTAAGTCCACTACGTGCTCCGCACTTTTAACGTTAAGCTCATCACTAATTTAATTTCTACCATTCCTCCACTCTCAGTATACTGTAACACAGTAGCACTGTTACAGGTGTAACTGCACATGGGCTTTCGGTGTTAAAGCCGCTTACGTAAAATATGAACTGTATTAAATTACAGGGTCATCACCAACCCACTTGTTTCTTTACACTTTGAAGATCAGAACGAATTGGAAAATTCTGTGTGACGGTATTATCAAAATTAAGAGGGTTTAAATTAATTTAATACATTCTTGAGTTTCTCCCGGCGTATTTGATAATAAAAATATCCACGGGTGTACTGCCGGTCTAGTGTCCAACGGGCACAATATTTCGGCGATCATACATGTCGCCATCATCAGGTGAACTGACGGACTGAGCTCTTGTGAACGTTCCGGCACGGAGATCCGTACGCTATGGCTGCTCAGAGGGAACTGTGTTCGGTCGCGGCGGCGGCCGATTTAAATACCCTCCGCCCGCGGCGCGCTCCCTCCGCTGTCCTCGCCCCTTGCCACGGTCGCGCGGTGGAACAGATTGCGACGGCGTCTGAGATGACGTCGGTGTGATGGCTCTGTCCGCCGTGGTCATTACAACTATATGTTTGCTCGATTTAATCTTGATTAACCCAATCGCTGATTCCGAAGCCTTGCTAAGATTATAGCCACAGTCACGGTGCGAATTTCGATGGCCTCTCTAACAACGCTGTCCCAGTATCTCGACGTCTGTACCAGAATCCTCCATAGCGTGATTTTCCGACAAACAATGTTCAGCGACCGCCGACTTGCTCGGATAAATCAGTCGAGTGTGCCTCTGGTGTTCACGGCATCGATCCTCGACTTGCCACATTCACACGGAATCTGATACACACCGGCTTTCCTCAAACCGAGGTCATCTTTGGCGCTCTCCACCAATGCACGAGTTTTATTCGGAGGGCAATTCCTACCGGAAGATCAGCGTTGACCTTACAAAGAAGGTGGAGAACAAGACGAGGTCGCTTCTCAAGGATGCAGATTTACTGGAGAGTGACGCTAAGAAATTGTTACCCCAAGGTCCGGTACCGCCTAGACGATATGGACTCCCGAAGGTTCACAAAGAGTGGGTACCATTACGTCCCATTGTCAGCAACATCAGGGCGCCTACATATTTGTTTGCCAAATACCTGACGGGAATATTAAGTCCTTATGTGCGTAAATGCCCTCATCACATCCGTAATTCCGTGGATTTTGTTAAACGCCTTGATAGCTTCCGGTTGGATGAGTCAGATGTCATGGTGAGTTTTGACGTCGTTTCCTTGTTTACGAGGGTACCCCTGTGAGAGTCACTAGAATTGATTAGAAGTTTGACGGGAAGACCACTGAACTTTTTAGACATTTCTTGACTTCCACGTATTTTCTTTTAAATGGAGAATACTACGAACAAACGGAGGGAGTTGCCATGGGTAGCCCAATCTCACCGGTGGTAGCGAATTTGTACATAGAGAGTTTCGAGGAGGATGCCCTGTTGTCATCCGAATGG
Organism: Schistocerca nitens; assembly: GCF_023898315.1. Classification (NCBI taxonomy): domain Eukaryota; kingdom Metazoa; phylum Arthropoda; class Insecta; order Orthoptera; family Acrididae; genus Schistocerca; species Schistocerca nitens. The sequence continues at coordinate 97,729,481 of NC_064617.1, forward strand.
AAACCTACTTGCTTTTTCCGTTATGTGGACGACACGTTCGTCATCTGGCCACATGGTATGGATAAACTCATTGACTTCCTTACACATCTAAACTCCATACACCCCAACATCAAATTCACTATGGAGACTGAAACGGAGGGTAAATTACCTTTCCTTGACGTCTGGGTCAAGAGAAGGGCTGACGGTACCCTAGGTCATGGGGTGTATCGGATGACAACGCACACTAATCTGTATTTGCACGCAGACAGCTGCCACCTCCCTTCACAGAACAATGGGGTACTTAAAACTCTAGTACATAGGGCGTGGACTATCTCTGACGCAGAGAGTCTACTCCAGGAATTGGAACATCTGAGAACTGTATTTCGAAAAAATGGGTACTCAGAGTGGCAGATTCAACGTGCTCTCCGCCCAACCACTACAGCAGAACCGGTGGAGATGGATGAAATCACGAGGGAGGAGATAGGCACTGCGTTTATTCCATATACAGGCGCACTCTCGGGGAAAATCGCCCGCATTTTGAAGAAACACCAGGTTGGAACTGTGTTTTGTCCTCCGAATAAAACTCGTGCACTGGTGGGGAGCGCCAAAGATGACCTCGGTTTGAGGATGGCCGGTGTGTACCAGATTCCGTGTCAATGTGGCAAGTCGTATATTGGTCAGACGATGCGTACCGTCGAGGATCGACTGATGTATCCGAGCAAGTCGGCGGTCGCTGAACATTGTTTGTCGGAAAATCACGCTATGGAGTATGAACGCACGAGGATTCTGGTACAGACGTCGAGATACTGGGACAGCGTTGTTAGAGAGGCCATCGAAATTCGCACCGTGACTGTGGCTATAATCTTAGCAAGGCTTGGGAACCAGCGGTTGGGTTAATCAAGAGTAAATCGAGCAAACGTATAGTTGTAATGACCACGGCGGACAGAGCCATCACACCGACGTCATCTCAGGCGCCGTCGCAATCTCAGACGACCGTGGCGCGGGGCGCAGACAGCGGAGGGAGCGCGCCGCGGGCGGAGGGTATTTAAACCGGCCGCCGCCGCGACCGAACCCAGTTCCCCCTGAGCAGCCATAGCGTACGGATCTCCGTGCCGGAACGTTCACAGGAGCTCAGTCCGTCAGTTCACCTGATGATGGCTACATGTATGATCGCCGAAATATTGTACCCGTTGGACACTGTAGACCGGCAGTACACCCGTGGATATTTTGATTAATTTAATACAGTTATGTGGTAAATTAATAAAACGTTGGCTGTACACTCCAGTGGCGAAGGCTATATCTGATTATATTTCATTACTACCACTCTCCTAAATTTTTAGACAACATAGTTGTGTGGAGATAACCGTGCACATGCAGGGTGACGAATCCAGCGAGCGACCAAATGGTGTAAATTTGGTTGGCGGCAAAATAAATAATGCGATTGTGACTGTCACTTTGAATAATTCCTTACCACTGTCCTGTTTGTACAGCTTGTAAAAACGACACTGACGTATTCTGAGAAAACATAAACATTCTGTCGTCTATATATTGAAATTACGGTGACTGTGTCGTAACTCAGGAAGAATAGGACCTGACATACGGTACTGATTTTCAATCAGATCATTTATTCTTAAATTCAGATATTAGAAATACGTAGGGCGTCCCAATTCAATAGCTGGCTGGTGCAGAAGCATGAAACACTCCACCGGTCACGTTAAAATAATACAACTTTGTACACCTCAGTTAAGTATTGGAGTTGAAAGGAGAGGAAAAGGAACTTGTAGCTTTATGCACACAGACAGGATTGACACCAGAAGATAAGTTCGGAGAGAAATTAGCTGTCACTATAAGCATGCAGTTAAGTAAACAACGACCCAACGGTACCCACCGGCCGCCTCACCCTTAGGCATTACTGGATACGGATACGGAGGGGCATGTGGCCAGCACACCTCTCTCCCCTCTGTTGTCAGTTTTCGCACTTCTCAGTCAAGTAGCTCCTCAGTTGGCCTCACAAGAAGGGCTGAGTGCACCTCGCAATTACGGCAAAAATATTTGTACAGATTGAAACAATGTTATTGACATAAGATACGGGCATTCGCGTCCACAATATACGAGGGCGGCTCAGAAAGTAACCTCCGATTGGTCACAGTGCGGGTTGTGGGGGGAGTAGCGACGCCATCTGTGCGTTCACGCACTCAACAGGTCAGTCGGCATCAAGCCGTGGTCGAGTGAACGTCGTACCTGCGCTAGTTTAGTTTTTGTGGCAGTTTGAAATGTGTGCTGCAATAGAAACCCCGCCAAATGTGAAGTGCGTGCTGTCATAAGGTTTTTTACAGCCAAAGGATATTCTGCAGCAGCTATTCATCGTGAGCTTTGTGCCGTGTACGGACCAAGAGTTATGAGTGAAGGAGTTGTCCGTGAATGGGTACGTTTATTTAAAAGTGGACGAGAAAACGTTCATGATGAAGAGAGGAGTGGTAGACCATCATTGGTGACTGACGAACTCGTTCAGACAGTTGATGCGAAAGTTCGTGAAAATCGACGTTTCTCAATGTCGGAGTTGTCTACTTGTTTTCCACAGATTTCTAAGACTCTCCTGTACGAGATAGTGACAGCAAGATTGGGTTACCGTAAGTTCTGTGCACGATGGGTGCCCAAAATTCTTACCGACCACCACAAAACTCAAAGAATGGCCTCTGCATTAGACTTTCTGTCACGTTATGAGGACGAAGGAGAACCATTGTTAAACAGAATCGTGACCGGTGACGAAACCTGGATTAAGTACGTGAACCCTGAGACAAAAGAACAATCAAAGATGTGGGCACATTCAAATTCGCCTACCAAACCAAGAAAAGCCTCGCAAGATTTTTCTGCCAGAAAACTGATGGCAACGGTGTTTTGGGATGCCAAAGGGGTGTTGTTGGTTGAATTCATGGAACGTGGTACGACCATTAATCAAGACGTGTACTGTGAAACAATAAAAAAGTTACGACGGGCTATACAGAACAAACGCCGTGGTATGCTGACTTCCGGTATCGTTTTTTTGCACGATAACGCCCGTCCTCACTCTGCTCGCAGAACAACGGCCCTTCTTGAGTCCTTCAAGTGGGACGTTATCAACCATCCACCTTACAGCCCAGACCTGGCGCCAAGTGATTATCACCTCTTCATGCATTTGAAGAAATGGCTCGGGTCACAGCGGTTTGATGACGACGAAGAGCTCAAAGATGCGGTCACAGGCTGGCTCCAGGCACAAGCGGGTGATTTTTATGCAGAAGGAATTTCAAAGCTTGTGAAGAGATACGATAAGTGCCTCAATCGCTATGGAGACTATGTAGAAAAATAGTGCAAAGATGTAGTTGTAAGATGTATATATTAAAATATTTTTATTTAACTTGGTGTATTTTTTAAATCAACCGGAGGTTACTTTCTGAACGGCCCTCGTATGTGATAAAATGTAAGAACACGTGGATGAATGGATCGCTCATCGAGAAACACCATCGTGAAACATACTAAAATCACGAAATTACTGAAAAAAGAATGCGCAGCTACAAAGGTTAGACTAAATAATGAAGAACGCGAACAGGATAACGAGACCAGGAAAGCTGAAGGTCGCACAGGATCACGCAACAGGTGATGCCCACAAACAAAAGATGTTACTAAAATCCCTCAAAACTACGAAAGTATAAGTGCTCAAATAACACGTTAGATGATGATTATTCAATATAACTAGAATCACACGTTGAGGTACAGAAACTAGACCTGAGGTCTCATTGAACGAGGAAACATATGGATATACGTGTAACTAAGTACATGGAGAAGTCGATATATCAAGGCACACATAAACAATGTTAGTGACATAAGATACGGGCATTCGCGCCCAACAATAAAAGTGATAGAATGTAATGGAAATGCCTTGTGGCTAGGGCCTCCCGTCGGGTAGACCGTTCGGCTGGTGCAGGTCTTTCGAGTTGACGCCACTTTGGCGACTTGCGTGTCGATGGGGATGAAATGATGGTGATAAGGACAACACAACACTCAGTCCCTGAGCGGAGAAAAGCTCTGACCCGGCCGGGAATCGAACCGGGCCGTTAGGTATGACATTCCGTCGCGCTGGCCACTCAGCTAACAGGGGCGGACTGATAAAACGTAAGAACACGTGGATGAATAGATCACTCATCGAAAAACACCATGGTGAAACCAACTACAATCACGAAATGTCTGAAAAAAAAAGCGCAGAAAAAGACCCATAAGCTATAATTGAAACAAACACACGTATACGAAAACAGAATTATTCTCACATTCACACTAGACAAAGACTGCTGCACTTGCCCTAATAATTACGCGGTGGAGAACATTACACACCATAATGTTCCAAAGGAACAGAGCAGAGGCAAAATACTGAATAAATCGAAACCCCACACATTACCGAACATTAGTGGAGAAATATGTTTTTAATTGAACACACCCTGAAAAGAAGATAAAACGCTTCAGTTAACATATTCACAACGACTTTAAAGCAGCTAGACGGAGCTTAAGAACTACGAACCAATCTCAGCAACAGCCGGCAGCAGAGTATTTCAAGAGGTGCAGCTCTCAGAGAACCTCCCAGGTAAAAATAACAAACATATAAGACACGCACAGTGGGGATGGACTTCTTTGCGCAGGTAAAGGAACACTGAGCTTTGTACACTGTACCCTCAGAAGACGGAAAGCAGCTACGTTGCCACACTCCTTGTAAACCGGAAAAGACATATCAAATCTCTCATTATTTCACACAAAAGGCAAGGTAAAAGAGGAATCCTGATAATAAAAAATGCTGTTACATAAATATGGATGTGGGTTGCACAGGGTACGCAGGATACGTAACTGAATTTTACAGTATATAAAAATTATGATGGAGAAAACATGGTGTTTCCATCTAAACATCAGCTAGTTATTGAATTTATACCAGTTTCACTGCTCGGTTCTGGGCGAATTTGAAGACGTACATCGCGGAGAAGCGGTGCAGAAAATGGGACTGGAACAAGATAAAATGGCCGTGTGGGAGTACTGCTACCATAAACACAGAGAGCTTACTCACAGATTCGAGAAAAGCTAAAACCTAGCTGACGAGCAAAAAATTAACGAAGCGAAAACGAGCGTAAGGTGAGAAATGAGAGAAGCGTTCAGTGATTCTGAAAGTAAAATTTTGTCAACCGATATTAGTGAAAACCCTATGAGGTTTTGCTCTTACGTAGAATCAGTAAGCGGTTGGAACTCATATATTCAGTCACTCACGGACTATATTGGCACCGAAGACAAAGACAGCAGAGAAAAGATCGGAATACTGAATTCAGTCTTTAGAAACTGTTTCACCGTGGAAGATTATAATACGGTCCTTCATTTCAACCATCTGTCCAACATCGAGGTGGCAGATATTGAGATAGCCGATCGCGGAACAGAAAAGTAAATACAATCGATTACTTGTGGAAAGTCATCACGACGAGATGTGATACCTATAAATTTCCACACCGGATTCGATACCTTCTCCGTCTAGAAGCAGATTATGATAGTTCGATGGAGCAGCGAAGGGTACCTAGCGACATGTCACGGTCGTTTTCAACAAGGGTCGTAGGACAGATGCACATAAATATAGACCTATATCGTTGATGTCAATCTGCTGTAGAATTGTTGAACATGTTTTATGCTGGAGAACTGTGACGCTCTTGGGGAAAGAAAATCTTCTTTATAAAAATCAATATGGATTCCGCACTCCCGCACTGCCATGTTATGAAAAAATACGAGCTTACGGAGAACCGGATCAGTTTTGCGACTGGATTCACGACTTCCTTGCAGACAGAACTCAACACGTCGCTCTCAGCGGAAGAAAATCGACAAATTTAAGGGTAGGTTCCGCAGTATCCCAAGGAAGTGTGATGGGGTCGCTACTGTTTACAACGTACATAATTGATAATGTAGAAAGTATGTGAAGCTCTTTAGGGCTTTTCCCATAGGACTCTTCGCCAGAAGACACTACTGATTTGCAGAACGACTTAAACACATTGATGAATGGTGCAGGCTTTGGCAGTTGACGCTGAACGTAAGTAAATGTAACACACATGATGCGGAATGATCCCGTGAAACAAACAGTAGAAAAATTAGGCTCAAGACAGATTGATAGGAAGAATCTTAAGGAAATGTAGCTCATCCGCGAAAGAAGTGGCTTACAAGGCGCTTCTTCGACGTATTATTGGCTACTGTTAACCAGTGTGGGACCATTATCAAGTAGGACTAATAGAATGGACGGAGAAGATCCAACGGAGAGCGGCGCGTTTCGTCACGGGATGGTTCAGTCGCCACGATAGCGTTACGCCGGTGCTCAGAAAACTCCACTGGCAGGCCTTAGAAGACAGGAGTTGGACATAACGTTGGGGTTCACTATTGAAATTTCGAGAGAGCCCTTTCTAGGATGAGTGAGACAACGTATGTCTTCCTGCCACATATACCTCGCTAAATCAACGCGACGAGAAAATTCTAGAAATTTGAGATAATACAGGGGATTACCGACACTAGGCGTGCTCGAGTGGAACACGGAAGGGGGATCAGTTAGTGGTACCAGAAGTACCTTCCGCTACACACCGTCAGTTAGCTTTCGGAGTATTGAAATAGATGTAGGCGAACGTCAGCAGTGGAGGCACTCATGAACGCCTAGAATCACTACGTCTTCTTTCTCTCTTCTTCTTTTTCTTGTACTTTTGTGCCGCATCTGCTCAGTGTCGGCTTAGATGTTAACAGGTTTGACATGGTTAGTTTAAGGGGTGGCTGGATGCCTAAACTGCCGGTATCTCGTCATCCCCGGAACGCAAGACATGTACCCCAATTGTCTGTGTTATTCATATGAAAATGGGCGCAAGTTTTGTGAATGTTTGCGAATCGTGTAAGGGTGTCGGAACTTGAGTACCATCCAGGTATTCACATTTTGGGATGTGGGAGCCGCCAGAAACGTCTAAAAACCACATCCAAGCTGCCCCACACACCGGTCCTCATGGTTAATCCAGGCAGCTCACCTTCCCGTCCCGGAAGAGATGCTTTATCTGGGCACGTCGATTGGAATCACTGCGACACTATGTACAGTGATCCAAAGCGAGTAATGTGCTTTTTTAAGGGGATGACCAATATTTTGTCTGGAGAGCTTATATTTATTAATCAGTAGCTGAGTAAACGCTCAGGTACTTATTTATTTCAATCTTCTGTTGGTCTACCTCCCCTTTCCCACTCTCCCTGTCCGTCTCAATCACCTCCTCTCTGTCCACCTCCTCCACGCCGACTGCCAGTACATCTCCATCTCTTCCGCCCTCGTCTCTGTGTCAATCTGCTCTTCCTCCCTCTGTCAATCACATCTCCTTTTTCCCCTCTCTTTGTCAATCACTTGGTTCCCTTCTCTGTCTCTCCATATCCTTCTCCACCTCTACATCCTCCTCCCTTTCTCCCTGTTCATCTCTTCTCTCCTTTTTTGTGTGTCCATCTTCTCTCGCTTCTCTCTGTTCATCTCTTCCTCTTTCCTTTGTCAGTTATTCACGTATCTCAGCGTTGATGACTTCTTATTCCCTGGACTATGTGTCGTGAATAGCATATGTTTTTCGGTACATTCAGCAGCATATGTGGACGTGGCCTGGAAGATGTGTTGCTAATAGACTTAGTAGCAAAGAATTAATATATTGAAACGTCATGGGCGATGTAGAAGATGGTAGAAGGCGACCCTGGGGAAGATCAGTTTGGATTCCATAGAAATGTTGGAACACGTGAGGCAACACTGACCCGACGACTTACCTTAGAAGATAGATTAAGGAAAGGCAAGCAAACATTTCTAGCATCTTTAGACTTAGAGAAAGCTTTTGAAAATGTTGACTGGAATACTCTCTTTCAAATTCTGAAGGTGGCAGGGGTCACACATGGGAGCGAAAGGGTATTTACAATTTGCTCAGAAACCAGATGGCAGTTGTAAGAGTCGAGGGGCATGGAAGGGAAGCAGTGGTTGGGAAGGGAAGTGATACAGGGTTGTAGCCGATAGCTGATGTTATTCAATCTGTATATTGACCAAGCAGTAAAGGAAACAAAAGAAAATTTGGAGTAGGAATTAAAATCGATGGCGAAGAATTAAAAAGCCGACGTTTGCCGATGACATTGTAATTCTGTCAGAGACATCAAAGGACCGGGAAGAGCAGTTGACCGGAATGGACAGTGTCTTGAAAGGAGGCTGGAAGATGAACATCAACAAAAGCAAAACGGGGATAATGGAAAGTAGTCTAAGTAAATCAGGTCATGCTGAGGGAATTAGATTAGGAAATGAGTCACTTAAAATAGTAGATGAGTTTTGCTGTTTGGGGACCAAAATAACTGATCTTGGTAGAAGTAGAGAGGATATAAAATGCAGACTGGCAATGGCAATAAAAGCGTTTCTGAAGGAGAGAAATTTGTTAACATCGAGTATAGATTTAGGTGTCAGGAGTCTTTTCTCAAAGTATTTGTATAGAGTGTAGCCACGTTTGGATGTGAAAGGTGGACGATAAATAGTTTAGACAAGAATAGAAGCATTCGAAATGAGGTGTTACACAAGAATGTTGAAGATTAGGTGGGTAGATCATGTAACCAATGAGGAGGTACTGAATAGAATTGGGGAGAAGATGGATTTATGGCACAACTTATCTAGATGGAGGTATCGGTTGGTAGGACATGTTCTCAGGCATCAAGGGATCACCAATTTAGTATTAGAGGGCAGTGTGGAGGGTTAAAATCGTAGAGGGAGACCAAGATATCAATACACTAAGCAGATTCAGAAGGATGTATGGTGCAGTAGTTACTTGGAAATGAAGAAGCTTGCGCAGGACTGGACTGAAGAGAACAACAACAACGACAACAACAACATGAACGATGTAGCATATTTTCTCTCGTCTTTGCATTTGACGTCGTGTCTCCTGAACTATGTGTCGCAAGCTGATTCCGGACACTTTTGGAGTGATTGCCATCCTGTTGATGGCACATCCAAATACAGTTCAGATAACTCTTGCACACTTTACGCGACACCATAGGCGACATTGCTACTCAGGGTCCTCTGACGTCTTCCTGCAGTGTACGGTGTCTGTTGCTGTAAGCTACAGAACTGAGCGGCCCCATTTCGAAAAGTCAAGTGGTGTCGAATCTGGCCACCTAGACGGCCATTCCACTTGACCACTACGACGTATCCAGCGCTCAAGTAAAACATCATTCTGCAATTTGCAAGTTGTTCGTCCCAAATGCGGCGGTGGGCCATCTCGCTGAAAGATAAACCATCGTCGTTTTCCTAGAGGCAGTTACCCAGAATGGGTGGGAATGTCATTAGTGAGCTTGTTGTAAAGAAATACGGGGGCTATGAGAACATCCGCGTGTATGTCGCACCTCACATTTAACTTTGTGTTAGTCTGCTGATGAGCATCTACAGCAATGCCTTGGGTTCTCGGTTACCCAATGATCAGAGTTATGTCTATTCACTGTTCCGTTCAGATCGAAAAAGGCCTCATCCATGAAAAGGAATATCAGCTTCAAGATGTGGTTGGTGCGTTCTTCTTTCTGGAAACCAGTCAGAGAAATGCACCCTTCTATCTGTCTCCATGAAGTTCCTCGACAAACTGTACTCGCTGTAGATGAAAATGATTTCTGGATAATATCCTGGACACGCATAAGTGATAGATGCCACATTGTTGAGCCACTTTTCTTGTTGATCGTGTTAGACTGACTATTAGCTTATTTACTACGGTAGCTGGGGTTGCATGATGTGTTGCTGTAGTGGCCTCCCGCACTGTCGTTTTTCGTGGTCACTGCCAGTTGTCTTGAACTGCTATTGTAAACGAACAGTGGTTGTGTAATGTGGGGGGTGGTTGAGCTGGATTCCGTCTGCGATATTTCTCCACAACTTCTCAAAGAGTCATGCCCGTAGCTGTCTCAGAACCACTTCCACCCTTTCCTGAATTGTCTACTGAGACATTGTTGTTGATTATAGGAAAGAAAAAACAGTAATGTCATGACTTAAAACACAATTTCTAACAATTTGGTTGTTGTATTACTGAAAAAAGGAGAAAAAATACAAGTTCAGCCTCAAGATCACGATTTAAAATATATGTACAAGTATTTTGCTCTCTATCTTATCTCCGGTATCTGCACAAATAATGGATTTGTTCAATGTCACGCCACTTTTGAATCACCTTGTATATGAGGAACAACGGCGGACCTAAATTGATCCTTGTGAACCGACATACGTTATTTCTCCCCAGTCAAAAGAAACTCTCCTGATTACATTGGCTGAATTACTGATTTTAAGTGCAAGTTTCTGCATTTGTTTGGTTAGCTATGACATTATCCGTTGATTGGTTGTACCATCAGTTCCACATAACCTCTGTATATCTAGGAGAATATTATGATTCACGCAGTCAGATACCTTAGACAGGTCGTAGAAAATGCCAGACTGCACTGTTTTGTTTTTTAATGTTTCCAAAATTTCCTGACTGAACGTGGAAATGGTATTCTCAATAGAGCAATTCTTCTGAATTCCAAACTGTGATTTTATGAGAGCATTATTGTTCTTCAGGTGGGATATTATTCTAAAATACTTCAGTTTCCCTTTAATTTTCTAAAATGACGTCAGTAGTTAAACAGGTCGGTAGATATTGACATCTCTCCTGCCACCTTTTTTATATAGTCCCTTCACAATATTCAGTCAGAAACATGGTTGAGGTGGAGCTACGTTCACTAACTGGCAGTTTTGAAACTCATTGTCACTGACAGGGTGCGACACACGTCTGTGTTCCTAATCGGTTACGATATTTTTGCGCCCACTGTTGTTACAGCGTGTTACATGGATGTCAGTGAGTGGAACACCATGCCCTGTAGACACGATCAGCACTCCGCGGTGGTATACTGCGAAATCGATTAACTTCAGTCACAGTGTCGTCACGTGAACGTCCAAACACGATAGCTCGTTTCTTCCATTCTGTCATGTCTCCACGTCGATCCATCTCACTGTATCGATTCCATGCAACTGACTGGCTCATACTTCACGGCCACTACTTAACGACAGCGGTGGAGGCTCATATACTATTTATTTACTTAGTTGCTGTCTTCTTTGAGATTGTTATGTATATAAAAGAACGAACTGACTGTTACACATGATTTGGCATGAATGTAACACATAATATTTTAACATAGTGATACGTGGTACTTACTGGAATTAAGGTAAACGTGGAAGGGAGGACCCACCAATATAACTTTCTTATCACACAACCTGTTTATTTAACAACATATAAAGTGTGTTTCACAGATAATCGAAGCATTAAACCATAAAAGTTTCTTTAACAAAATGAACACATTTGCAAAATTCTCTTGACCTTAAACCTTAAGCTGAATAAGCTTTTAATCTTTGCAAAAGAAATCTGAAGTGTTGCATTGAAAAACAGCAAAAAACATGCCAGGTGTTCACTACGGCGCTGGACACAGTCTGTCTTATTAAATGCCCTTCTGCAACACATGAAAACTATATCAGCACCATTGATGGTAAGGGTGATTACATTACTTAAAACAGATGACTTAACTTTTAATTAGAAAGCTGTATGTCGAAAGGTTTGTGGTTAAGATGCGCACCTGTGCTTAAAGCTTAAGCAGATTAGCAAACAATATGACAATGATGAGGCTTACTTCAAAGCTACCAACCTCTTAATTTCAATCGACAACCAAGGTGCGACTGGACCCCAACGCTTCCCTTTTGACATTTTTATTTTGACTAAAGCCCTGGTGACAGTTGGTTGTTAATATTTTCAAAGTGAAACTGATTGTCAGTTATTAAGACCGCTCTGAAGAACTTCTTAAAACAAGACTTGTGAACACTTGTTACAAGAGAACTCACTCGGCGGAACTACAAGATCCAGCTAAAATACACCAATAATGAGCCGGTCTTTCAAACACAGAAACGAACAGTTTAGTACAACAGGTTGTTCAGACTATAACTAATTACTGAGAAATGCAATTACAATCAAAGAACTGAACCGGTTAACTGCTAAATCTAACCACAAGGTCCCTCTTTCGTTTAACGGCAACTTGTGCCTTAGTACAACTGTCCCGGCTGTATTTACGACCAAGAGCTGATTAATTAGAACATTGCTGATAGGGTACTAACCAGGAAGGAAAGGCAATATAATAGCAGGACAAATTTTCAAATGACAGTGTCTAGGTACAATTTACGACCAAAGATCCGACCGAGTAAAACTCTGAGGGTCGGGCACAAACTAGAAAATAAAAAGGAGGACAGGTAGACAATGAAACAAATCACCACGAGCATTAATAAATGTTACTCTCCTTTATCAGCAAGTAGTTCCATGGATCTACGGTGAGCCGAATCGGTTACTGACAAGGGAACCTCCCCATCGCACCCCCCTCAGATTTAGTTATAAGTTGGCACAGTGGATAGGCCTTGAAAAACAGAACACAGATCAATCGAGAAAACAGGAAGAAGTGGTGTGGAACTATGAAAAAAATAAGCAAAATATACAAACTGAGTAGTCCATGCGCAGCATAGGCAACATCAAGTACAATGTAAGTTAGGGAGCGCCGTGGTCCCGTGGTTAGCGTGAGCGGCTGCTGAACGAGAGGTCCTTGGTTCAAGTCTTCCCTCGACTGAAAAGTTTATTTTTTTATTTTGAGACAATTATTATCTGTCCGTCCGTTATATTTTCATCACTTTTTTGGGTGTGAGTATCACATCCACAAGAAAACCTAAATCGTGCAAGGTAGAAGAATCTTTTTACCCATTACCCAAATGTACAAGTTAGGTGGGTCAACAACATATTCCTGTCATGTGACGCACATGCCGTCACCAGTGTCGTATAGAATATATCAGACGTGTTTTCCTGTGGAGGAATCGGTTGACCTATGCCCTTGGGATCAAATGTTTTCAGTTCCCATTGGAGAGGCACGTCCTTTCGTCTACTAATCGCACGGCTTTGCGGTGCGGTCGCAAAACACAGACACTAAACTTATTACAGTGAATAGAGACGTCAATGAACGAACGGACAGATCATAACTATGCGAAGATAAAAAAAGTTAACTTTTCACTCGAGGGAGGATTGAACCAAGGACCTCTCGTCCAGCAGCCGCTCACGCTAAACGCGGGACCACGGCTCTCCTTAATCCACATTGTCCTTGATGTTGCCTATATTGCGCATGGACTACTCAGTTTGTATATTTTGCTTATTTTTTTCATAGTTCCACACAATTTCTTCCTGTTTTCTCGATTGATCTGTGTTCCGCACGACCACAAGGCCTATCCACTATGCCATTTTATAACTAAATCTGAGGGGGGTGCGATGGGGAGGTTCCCTTGTGAGTGGTGCCGATGAAAACCCGGTAGAAGAGAGCATCAAGGCCACGAGCGGTCATCCGACACGAAAGTTGCCAACCGACCGACGGCATGTCGGCCTGCTGCTTGTGGTCGACGCTGACCCCTGTGAAGTACTCCGCTATATTCGCTCTGCTCAGGCCCTCCTCTCGCACCTCGTGGCTTCGGCCAATTGGACCTCGTGACTACCTCTCGTCGCGACGCTACCACCAATCCCCAAGCTCCGTGCCTCCCTCTCGGGCCAGCGAACCCACTGTATACATCTGCAAACAAAGGCCTTCTAAGGACACAACCCACAGATACCAACTCTTCCTCACAGATATTGGCAATGGGGCCGCGAGAGGGATAGTCGACACTACACCTGAGCCAGTGGCGCCAGGCAGAACAGTCTACTAATACCGTGCCACCACGGCTCACATAGTTTCAAATGTGTTAGTTAAAACTGAGCATTGTGCTGTTTAAGTAGTGAAAATGTACACACAATATCTACATAAAGAAAAATATAATAATAATAACTAAAATGTCTACGTAGTACAATAGGCCATCTGGCGCGTAGATGTACGTTTATCCAGAATCCAGGAGGCACACGCTACCGGTCTGACAGACTAAGCAGCACTGGTAGAACAGGTGAAACTCAGGTTTCACAGGGGCTGCACTGTCGTGCCAGTGAAGGTTAGAGTTTGGGAGAAGGATATCAGGGTCTCAGGAAATCGTTCCTGGTCCTCCCCGAGGCTCGTACAGAAGATGGTTGTAAGTGGATGTTCTGCCGTGGTGGGTCTCTTTGTCATGATGTACGGTCTCCTGTTGGTTCTCCCTCAGCCGTGTAGGCTTGCAGTAGATAGGGTGATATTTTAGCTATCAGCGGGTTTCACATATGCCACAGTTCCTCACTCCTTATTATACTACGTTGTATTGCCAAATGCGTTCGTGTACCGGTCTGTAACATCTTGTCTAATGGCACACTCCCAAACTGTGCGGTCTAGGGTGCCGATGGCTCCACATTCACAAGTGTCTGTACAGTGCTGTCGTATTTTTAGCAAGCATCTCTGTTATGGATCGTGTCGTGACTGGTAGTGTATAGCTCTCTTGGTCGGAAGGAAGTACGTCATTCTTGCTCTTTCTTTTATGTTGGGTGGGCAGTGGTAATTCTCTTCCCTGCTTCTGCCCTGTCCCGGATTTCTTGCCATTCTATTTCAGTGTTCTTTGTTTCCTTATCCGATACGCCTCTTGTGCCCAGTATCTACTGTACTTTATCATATTTGCGCTTTTTGAGGAAATATTGTGCTCCTCTCTCTATTACGGCTTGCTCCAGAGGTAGCAAGCTTAATATCACCAGGAGCGCTTCAGTCGGTGTTGTTCGACAGGATGTTGAGAAATTCCAGTCACAAACTTCTATTTCGGTCAGGAACCCATGTCGGAAATCTACCGTTTCCGTTCTACGGCGGTTTCAATTCGTACATGTAATGCGTCCATGTCTGCTGACTGGGAAAGAGAAAAGTCGCAGGGCTGCTTGCCCTGGTTAGCAATACGGTACTTCTTTTGGCGCCGTATGCGAAGTTTAACCTACGAGACTCCTGTAGAGACAGAGGAAGACCTGCTGGCACGAGTTCTGGTCGCTGCACTGGAAACTGAAGAGACACCATGTGGGATGGAGACCATGTACCAGAATATGCTTCGTACGCACAATGTCTGTAACAGCTGCAATTTGCATGAAAATGCTATGAGATGAAGTGGCAATTTGGATGCACATTAACAGCTTTTATATGTCTTGACCACACTTTTTATTAATTCCAAAATCGCCTTATGTGTTACGGCTTTCTGTCAGCTTCAAAAGCAGTGTTATGTAGTTAGACATAAGAGCACTTCTCTCATGATTGAGGATGTTGAAGCCGGCCGGAGTGACCGTGCGGTTCTAGGCGCTACAGTCTGGAGCCCAGCGACTGTTACGGTCGCAGGTTCGAATCCTGCCACGGGCATGGATGTGTGTGATGTCCTTAGGTTAGGTTTAATTCTAAGTTCTAGGCGACTGATGATCTCAGAAGTTAAGTCGCATAGTGCTCAGAGCCTTGAACCATTTTTTTTTGAGAATGTTGACAAAATACAATGCAGCGAATGAAAAATTTTGTATGTGAGACGTGGTACTTCCTGGAATTAAGGAAAATGTGGAGGCCCCTCCCGCCGGTGGTTCGAATCCTCCCTCGGGCGTGGGTGTGTGTGTTGTTCTTACAATAACTTTAATAGTGTGTAAGTCTAGGGACCGATGGCTCTGAGCACTATGGGACTTAACTTCTGAGGTCATCAGTCCCCTAAAACTTAGAACTACTTAAACCTAACTCATCTAAGGACATCACACACATCCATGCTCGAGGCAGGATTCGAACCTGCGACCGTAGTGATCGTGCGGTTCCAGACTGTAGAGCCACCCCGACCGGCAGGGACCGATGACCTAGGCAGTTTGGTCTCTTAGGAATTCGAGACGTGGAAGGGAGGACCTTCTGCAAGAGAAATCAAAACAATTACAAGGCGACCGGTCCTGCAGCCCTCCCGTTGTCGGGTGAAACAGCGGTGTTTACTACCGAGCTGGACACAGTTTCTCTTATTAAATGCCCTTCTGCAACATGAGAAAACATATAAGCAATACTGATGACAAGGGTGTTTCAATTTCTCAAACAGATGACGTAACTGTTTTTTAAATTAGGAAATTGTATGTTGAAATGGTCGTGGTTAAGGTGCGCACCTTTGCTTAAAGGTTAAACAGATTAGGAAACAATTATGACAGTGATATGGCTTGCTTCAAAGCAACCAACCTCTTAATTTCAGTCGGCAAGCAAGCTGCAACTGGATCCAAATCCGTCCCTTTTGGCAATCTTATTGTGACTAAAGCCCTGGTGACAGTAGGCTGTTAATGTTTCAAAAGTTAAAATGCTTGTTAGTTATAAAGGCCGCTCTGAAGGAATGTTTCAAAACATTACGTATGAACACTTATTACTAGAGAACTCACTCGGAGAAACCACAAGATCCAGTTAGAAATACATCAATAATGACTTGGTCTTTCAAAGACAGCAACAACACACAGCTTAGTAGAACAGGTAGTTCAGATTATAACTAATGCCATTACAATGAAGGAATTGAACCGGTTAACGTCTAAGACCCGTATATGTGTAACGGCAACCTGTGCCTTAGTAAAATTGTTCCGACTGTATTTCCGACCAGGAGCTGATTCATTACGCGGGGCAGGACATCAAACGGGTCGACTTGGAGCAGGAGAGACACCACAGGGCATTTTAATTTCCACTGTGTATGCTTTCACAAATAAATTCTTACAACTTTGTCAGCATGACCAGGAAGGATTCAAGATTCACATTCATAGCAATGAAAGTTCAAAAACATAACCAAACAATTTTTTTTACAAGTGAAATTTCATAATTTTTTCAGTTGCTATTGGCTGAATTTGTTGCTATACGTACACTTTTCTTCATAAGTAAGAGAGATTCTTCGATGAATTTTGCACCGCATACTAACCATACTTACAGGTGTATGAAACTCTAGAATTTATTTAATTTATGGAAAAATGAATGAGCTGTTACATTTTAAACTTCACGAAATTCAAATTTTATAATTATTTATCTCAACTTTTACCACAGATTTTAATGGATGTGAAAAATTCTAGAGTTTTGCATTAAGGAGTTTGTGTTTAACAAGCAGTGAAAAATTCGTGGAAGAATCTCTCTTACTTATGAAGAAAAGTGTGCCTATAGCAACAAATGAAGCCAATAGTAAGTGAAGAAATTATGAAATTTCACATGTAAAATAAATTTATTTCCTTATGTTTTTGAGCTTTTGCTGCTACCAGTGTGAATTTTGAATCCTGAATCCAAAGTTTTATGAATTTATTTGTCAAAGTATATACAGTGGAATTTAAAATGTCCTATGGTGTCTTTCCTGCTCCAAGTCGGCCCGTTTGACGTCCTACCCCCCTTAAAACATTAGTGATCGGGTATAAACTAGAAGGGGAAGGCAATATAATATCAGAACTAATTTTCAAACGACTTCTAGTGTCTAGTACAAAACTGGCTATATTTATGACCAAAGAGCCGACCGAGTTAGACTCTGTGGGTCTGGTGAAAACCAGAAAATAATAAGGAGGACAGGGAGACAACGAAGCACATCACCACGAGGTTTACATAATGTTGCTCCCCTTTATCAGCAAGCAGTTCCATGGATCCAACGGTGCGTCGCGGCGGTCACTGATTCGTGCCGATGACAGCCAGGTAGAAGGGGGCAGCCAGGTTACGAGCGGTCGTCCGACACGAATGTTGCCAACCAACCGACGGGCTGCTGCTTGTAGTCGACGCTAACCCCGGTTAAGTACTCCTATATTTTTAAGCTGCGCAGGCCCTCCTTGCGTAGCTGGTGGCTTCGGTCGCTCGGACCTCATGACCGCCTCTTGTCACAACGCTGCCGCCAATCCCCAAACTTGGTGTCTCCTCCCCTGGGCCAGTGAACCCCGTATATATATATATATATATATATATATATATATATATATATATATATATATATATCGGCAAGAAAAGACCTACTATCGACACAACACACAACTCAACTTCGGCCAAGCGGTTCTAGGCGCTTCAGTCCGGAACCGCGCCACTGCTACGGTCGCAGGTTCCAATCCTGCCACGGGGCCGGCCGGAGTGGCCGAGCGGTTCTAGGCGCTACATTCTGGAACCGCACGATCACTAGGGTCACAGGTTCTAATCCTGCCTCGGGCATGGATGTGTGTGATGTCCTTAGGTTAGTTAGGTTTAATTAGTTCTAAGTTCTAGGCGACTGAGGACCTCAGAAGTTAAGTCGCATAGTGCTCAGAGCCAGCCAAAGATATTGCCAATGGGGCCGCAAGAGGGATAGTCGATACTACAGCTGAGCCAGTCTACAAATTCAATGGTGCCACGGCTCAGTAGGATTGGTATAACATTGCCTTTGATAATGACGGAATGTCGGAACGCTTATGATGATTTTGGAAATAGTAAAAAGTGTGGTTAAGACATCAGGAAAGTAAAGTCTCTAACAAAGATGGCGGTCACCATATTGAGTCTTATGGTATGCTGGATTTTTATTTCTTTTTAGAGTAATGTAATCACGAGACGTTTAAGTGTTAATACAAACAAATGTGCTTTCGAATTATTCGCTTATATCTAAATTGTATACAGTTCCTCAAGCGAAAATTGATGAGTCAAACATCTGAACTATAATCGCTGTAGAATGGAAACGGTACATTTCCGAACATGTGTTCCTATTCAGAATATTACATACTAACTCCCCTCTACAAGTCCTAGAAGTTTGTAAGGGGGTTGCCGGACACCCTGTATACGCGCCTGACAGGTCAGGAGTACATTTCTGTGTGCTCGGAGTAAATCCAATGCTGACCTTACCTTTCTGCCTCTTTGAGCACAAAGACTCCAACAGTAGCCAAGTAAGATAGCACTGCAGTATGTTCTTATTGCACTTAGTGGCAGCTGAAGAATTCTTTGGTCAGTTGTTGTTATTTTTTTTTAGGATTTTAATGCCTGTCTTGCAGATAATTTCTACATGTGCTTGAAAGTTTTGTTTTTCGTCGATGTTAATTCCAAGGTACCTATTTATCTCTTTCCGTTTCACGGGTTGGTCTTTTATTCTGACTGTGGGATTTTTCGTTCTTCATAACGTTCCTTTTGGTAACATATAAGTAATGAGTTACAGAAGTGGGGAGAAGAGGAATTTGTTCAAATGGGTCAAATGGCTCTGAGCACTATGGGACTTAACAGCTAAGTTCATCAGTCCCCTAGAACTTAGAACTACTTAAACCTAACTAACCTAAGGACATCACACACATCCATACCCGAGGCAGGATTCGAACCTGCGACCGTAGCGGTCAGGCGGTTCCAGACTGAAGCGCCTAGAACCGCACAGCCACTTCGGCCGGCAAGAGGAATTTGTGGCACAACTTTACTATAAGAAGGGATCGGTTGGCAGGACATGTTCTGAGGCATCAAGGGATCACCAATTTACTATTGGAGGGCAGAGTGGAGGATAAAAATCGTGGAGACCAAGAGATGAATACACTAAGCAGATTCAGAAGGATGTCGGTTGCTGTAGGTACTGGGAGATGAAGAAGCTTGCACAGGACAGAGTAGCATGGAGAGCTGCATCAAGCCAGTCTCTGGACTGAAGACCACCACAACAACAATATAGACTCTTATGTGTACTGCTATCGTTAGTTTGTTTTGAACGCTCCAGTTACTTAATCATTCAAGACATACCCTACTATTTCCCTCTAATTTAGCCCTTGCGTTGCCGGATACTATAGTTAGCAGATCATCTGTGCAAACGATGCAGCCAATAGCTTTTGTTATCCTCTGAAGATGGTTCAGTAATGGCTCTATGTCAGTCTCGCAGAAGTCGGGACCACAAACAGAGCCAAACAGAGCCATGTAGGTAGTTTTTGGAGACGGCTTTCACAAGGATTGTGGAACTGGCTGGTATGATACTGGCTCTACACCACCTTTTGTTTCCGCTTTTTAATCATCAGACATCTGACTGGTTTTGTACCTCAGATTAAAACCCACGCTTGATACCAGTAGACTTCTCGTGTCGAGAAACGCCCTTTCTGCCAGTGCTAATCTGCTTTTTATGTCCTTGCTCCATCCGTCAAGGCTTATTTTGTTGCCTAGGTAGAAGAATTCTTTAACAGCATCTACTTCCTTATCACTGATTCTAAGTTTCTTGCTGTTCTCATTTCTGCTACTTCTCGTTACTTACTTCAATTTACTCTCAGTCCATATTCTGTACTCTTTAGACTATTCATTCCATTCAACAGATCCTGTAAGTCTTATGCAGTTTCACTGAAGATAATAAGGCAATCAGCGAATCTTATCGTTGATATTCTTGAATTTTAGTGCCACTGTTGAATCATTCTTTTATTCTCGTCTTTGCTTTTTCGAACTACGTATTGAACAGTAGAGGCGAAACACTACATTCCTCCTTACAACTTTTTAAAATGGTTCAAATCGCTCTGAGCACTATGGGACGTAACATCTGAGGTCATCAGTCCCCTAGAACTTAAGGATATCACATACATCCATGCCCGAGGCAGAATTAGAACCTGCGTCCGTAGTAGTCACGCGGTGCCGAACTGAAGCGCCTAGAACCGCTCGGCCTTCGCGGACGGGGCCGAGTGAATAGTCCGATGAGTAGTCACCATCTCTATGTCTCCAATGGGATCAGTGTGCTCCCTTTAGGAGGCTAAGATTTTTTTTGCTGAGCTCAATTTGTCAAGAAATGAGTGACATACGTGATATCTATGGAATGAACAACTAAGAGTGTGGTGGTGACTTCGCTCAGCCTCTTCCCCGATCTTGCAGGATGGTAACTCGGGAAGAGCCAGAGGAGCGAGAACCGTGTAGCCATGTTGGAGACACTGGCAGCAGCAGGTAGGGCCGCCAACTCGACAGCCAAGTTGGGGCGGCTGGCGGCGGGCGGCGGGCGGCGCTGTGCCCGCCCCCCCCCCCCCCACAGTACCGCAACCTTTAGCCCCCCCTTGGCGAGTGCCGCCTCATCTAGTAGAGTCGGGGACAGTTAAAAAACTGAACTGCCGGTGGCGCCGCTGCTGCAACCGCCGCCTTCCCATCGGGAATCGATGTGGGGACGGAACGTCCGCGTGGCCGGGCACTGCGCCGCTCAGAGCGGAAACTTGGCAGTGCCCGCCGCTGGCGAGATTCCCACGACACCTGCACACAGCGCCCGAACTTGAGTCGCTGCCCCACTTGTTCGTTCCTTACACACGACGCTCTCACTCCACGCAGGTCGTTTACCCTGACGAAAAAATAGAAATGCGAAGACCCACCACCGTAGGAAAGTGATAGTGAAACCACGAATCTATATCTACATCTACATCCATACCCCGCAAACCAGCTGACGGTGTGTGGCGGAGGGTACCTTGAGTACCTCTATCGGTTCTCCCTTCTATTCCAGTCTCGTATTGTTCGTGGAAAGAAGGATTGTCTGTATACTTCTCTGTGGTCTCTAATCTCCCTGATTTTATCCTCATGGTCTCTTCGCGAGATATACGTAGGATGGAGCAATATACTGCTTGACTCTTCGGTAAAGGTATGTTCTCGAAACTTCAACAAAAGCCCGTACCGAGCTACTGAGTGTCTCCTGCAGAGTCTTCCACTTGAGTTTATCTATCACCTCCGTAACGCTTTCGTGATTACTAAATGATCCTGTAACGAAGCGCGCTGCTCTCCGTTGGATCTTCTCTATCTCTTCTATCAACCCTATCTGGTACGGATCACGCACTGCTGATCAGTTTTCGAGCAGTGGGAGAACAAGCGTACTGTAACCTACTTCCTTTCTTTTCGGATTGCATTTCCTTAGGATTCTTCCAATGAATCTCAGTCTGGCATCTGCTTTACTCCTATTGCGTACTCCCAGATAATTTATGGAATTAACTGCTTCCAGTTGCTGACCTGCTATTTTGTAGCTAAATGATGAGGGATCTATCTTTCTATGTATTCGCAGCACATTACACTTGTCTACATTAAGATATAATTGCCATTCCCTGCACCAAGCGTCAATTCGCTGCCGATCCTCCTGCATTTCAGTACGATTTTCCATTGTTACAACCTCTCGATATACCACAGCATCATCCGCAAAAAGCCTCAGTGAACTTCCGATGTCATCCACAAGGTCATTAATGTATATTGTGAATAGCAACGGTCCTACAACACTCCCCTGCGGCACACCTGAAATCATTCTTACTTCGGAAGACTTCTCTCTATTGAGAATGACATTCTGCGTTCTGTTATGTAGGAACTCTTCAATCCAATCACACAATTGGTGTGATAGTCCATATGCTCTTACTTTTTTCATTAAACGACTGTGGGGAACTGTATCGAACGCCTTGTGGAAGTCAAGAAACACGGCATCTACCTGTGAAGCCGTGTCTATGGCCCTCTGAGCCTCGTGCACGAATAGCGCGAGCTGGGTTTCACACGACCGTCTTTTTCGAAACCCGTGCTGATTCCTACAGAGTATATTTCTAGTCTCCAGAAAAGTCATTATACTCCATGCAAATTATAAAAATGGATGCACGTCTGTACGAATGGATGGCTGACATCGTAATAAGTGTCCAAGGAATAGAAAAGCAACTGAAATCACTCAACAGAGGAAAGTCCACTGGATCTGAGAGGATACCAATTCGATTCTACACAGAGTACGCGAAAGACCTTGCCCCCCTTCTAACAGCCGTGTACCGCAAGTCTCTAGAGGAACGGAAGGTTCCAAATGATTGGAAAAGAGCACACGTAGTTCCATTTTTCAAGAAGGGTCGTCGAGCAGATGCGCGAAACTATAGGCCTATATCTCTGACATCGATTTGTTGTGGAATTTTACAACATGTTTTTTGCTCGCGTATCACGTCATTTTTGGAAACCCAGAATCTAATATGTAGGAATCTACATGGATTCCGGAAACAGCGATCGTGTGAGACCCAACTCGCTTTATTTGTACATGAGACCCAGAAAATATTAGATACGGGCTCCCAGGTGGATGCCATTTTCCTTGATTTCCGAAAGGCGTTCGATACACTTCCGCACTGGCTCTTGATAAACAAAGTAATAGCCTACGGAATATCAGACCAGCTGTGTGGCTGGAGTGAAGAGACACAGAATGTTGTTCTCAATGGAGAGACGTCTACAGACGTTAAAGTAACCTCTGGCTTGCCATAAGGGAGTGTTACGGGACCATTGCTTTTCACAATATATACAGGGTGCTTCAAAAATGACCGGTATATTTGAAACGGCAATAAAAACTAAACGAGCAGCGATAGAAATACACCGTTTGTTGCAATATGCTTGGGACAACAGTACATTTTCAGGCAGACAAACTTTCGAAATTACAGTAGTTACAATTTTCAACAACAGATGGCGCTGCAAGTGATGTGAAAGATATAGAAGACAACGCAGTCTGTGGGTGCGCCATTCTGTACGTCGTCTTTCTGCTGTAAGCGTGTGCTGTTCACAACGTGCAAGTGTTCTGTAGACAACATGGTTTATTCCTTAGAACAGAGGATTTTTCTGGTGTTGGAATTCCACCGCCTAGAATACAGTGTTGTTGCAACGAGACGAAGTTTTCAACGGAGGTTTAATGTAACCAAAGGACCGAAAAGCGATACAATAAAGGATCTGTTTGAAAAATTTCAACGGGCTGGGAACGTGACGGATGAACGTGCTGGAAAGGTAGGGCGACCGCGTACGGCAACCACAGAGGGCAACGCGCAGCTAGTGCAGCAGGTGATCCAACAGCGGCCTCGGGTTTCCGTTCGCCGTGTTGCAGCTGCGGTCCAAATGACGCCAACGTCCACGTATCGTCTCATGCGCCAGAGTTTACACCTCTATCCATACAAAATTCAAACGCGGCAACCCCTCAGCGCCGCTACCATTGCTGCACGAGAGACATTCGCTAACGATATAGTGCACAGGATTGATGACGGCGATATGCATGTGGGCAGCATTTGGTTTACTGACGAAACTTATTTTTACCTGGACGGCTTCGTCAATAAACAGAACTGGCGCATATGGGGAACCGAAAAGCCCCATGTTGCAGTCCCATCGTCCCTGCATCCTCAAAAAGTACTGGTCTGGGCCGCCATTTCTTCCAAAGGAATCATTGGCCCATTTTTCAGATCCGAAACGATTACTGCATCACGCTATCTGGACATTCTTCGTGAATTTGTGGCGGTACAAACTGCCTTAGACGACACTGCGAACACCTCGTGGTTTATGCAAGATGGTGCCCGGCCACATCGCACGGCCGACGTCTTTAATTTCCTGAATGAATATTTCGATGATCGTGTGATTGCTTTGGGCTATCCGAAACATACAGGAGGCGGCGTGGATTGGCCTCCCTATTCGCCAGACATGAACCCCTGTGACTTCTTTCTGTGGGGACACTTGAAAGACCAGGTGTACCGCCAGAATCCAGAAACAATTGAACAGCTGAAGCAGTACATCTCATCTGCATGTGAAGCAATTCCGCCAGACACGTTGTCAAAGGTTTCGGGTAATTTAATTCAGAGACTACGCCATATTACTGCTACGCATGGTGGATATGAGGAAAATATCGTACTATAGAGTTTCCCTGACCGCAGCGCCATCTGTTGTTGAAAATTGTAACTACTGTAATTTCGAAAGTTTGTCTGCCTGAAAATGTACTGTTGTCCCAAGCATATTGCAACAAACGGTGTATTTCTATCGCTGCTCGTTTAGTTTTTATTGCCGTTTCAAATATACCGGTCATTTTTTAAACACCCTGTATAAATGACCTAGTAGATAGCGTCGACAGTTCCATGTGGCTTTTCGCGGATGATGCTGTAGTATACAGAGAAGTTGCAGTGTTAGAAAATTGCATTGAAATGCAGGAAGATCTGGAGCGGATAGGCACTTGGTGCAAGGAGTGGCAACTGACCCTTAACATAGACAAATGTAATATACTGCGAATACATAGAAAGAAGGATCCTTTATTGAAGGATTATATGATAGCGGAACAAAAACCGGTAGCAGTTAGTTCTGTAAAATATCTGGGATTATGCGTACGGAACGATTTGAATTATTTGTTGGTAAGGCGAGTGCCAGTTTGAGATTCATTGGAAGAGTCCTTAGAAAATGTAGTCCATCAGCAAAGGAGGTGGCTTACAAAACACTCGTTCGACCTATACTTGAGTATTGCTCATCAGTGTGGGATGCGTACTAGGTCGGGTTGACAGAGGAGATAGAGATGATCCAAAGAAGAGCGGCGCGTTTCGTCACAGGGTTATTTGGTAAGCGTGATAGCGTTACGGAGATGTTTAGCAAACTCAAGTGGCAGACTCTGCAAGAGAGACGCTCTGCATCGCGGTGTAGCTTGCTGTCCAGGTTTCGAGAGGTTGGGTTTTTGGATGAGGTATCGAATATATTGCTTCCCCCTACTTATACCTCCCGAGGAGATCACGAATGTAAAATTAGAGAGATTAGAGTGCGCACGGAGGCTTTCCGGTAGTCGTTCTTCCCGCGAACCATACTTGACTGGATCAGGAAAGGGAGGTAATGACAGTGGCACGTAAAGTGCCCTCCGCCACATACCGTTGGATGGCTTGCGAAGTATAAATGAAGATGTAGATGTAGATGTATGTATGTATGCATGTATGTACATTCCACATCTCCTCCTTAGCCACTCGTCCAATTTCAAACAAACTTCGTACACGTAATACTTACAGTCTCGGATGAATCACTGTTGGTGTAGCCACCCTCTTATCAAAGGGGTGGAGGTGGGGATGGGGGTGAGCAAGAAGTCATCAATTATTTGGAAATGAGAGCACTTAAGGACTTGCAACAAACTTTGTATATAATTTCAAACATTTATGAAACTTTTTATCGCTGACGACTCCCACAAAAAGATAAAAAGAAGAACGTTTTTCGCTTGCTACATTTTCGCTCTTCATGCAGCAAAAGTGCCGCATTTTAATTTGTTACTTGTTTACTGCTAACTGTATTTGAGATTTATTTTGCAGACAGTGTTCACACATACCACTGAATGTACCAGAAAAATTATATCATTGTACGACGCTTAGTTCATGAGATACGCCATCATAAATGCTGAATGCAAGAAAAACTACAGCATCATGCAAGATGTTTAAATTTATTACTTCGTTGCTACTAATTCTACTCGCAACACTTTTCTCAGACGCTGTCTGCATTTGCTGCTGAATGTACTATGTGATCGTGCCCTCCATCGGTAATGCTGCAGTGTTGGCAGTGTTGGCCCGCCCTTAGCCTTGATGACGACTTTCACTCTCGCAGGCATACGTTCAGTCAGGTGCTGGAAGGTTTCTTGGGGAATGGCAGCCCATTCTTCACGGAGTGCTGCACTGAGGTGAGGTACCGATATCAGTCGGTGAGGCCTGGCACGAAATCGGCGTTCCAAAACATCCCAAAGGTGTTCTATAGGATTCAGGTTAGGACTCTGTGCAGTTTAGTCCATTACAGGGATGTTATTGTCGTGTAACCATTCCGCCACAGGCAGTGAATTACGAACAGGTGCTCGATCGTGTTGAAAGACGCAAGCCCCGAATTGCTCTTCAACCGCGGGGAAGCAAGTAGGTGTTTAAAAAATCAGTGTAGGCCTGTGCTGTGATAGTGCCACGCAAAACAACAAGTGGTGCAAGTCCCTCCATGAAAAACACGACCACGCCATAACACGACCGTATCCAAATTTTACTGTTGGCACTACATGCGCTGGCAGATGACGTTCACCGGCTATTCGCCAAAACCACACCCTGCCATCGGATCGGCACACTGTGTACCGTGATTCGTCACTCCACACAACGTTTTCCACTGTTCAATCGTCCAATGATTACGCTCCTTACACCAAGAGAGGCATTGTTTGGCATTTGACGGCGTGATGTGTGGCTTATGAGCAGCCACTAGAACATGACATCCAAGTTTTCTCACCTCCCGCCTAACTGTCATAGTACTTTCAGTGGATCCTGATGCAGTTTGGAATTTCTGTGTGATTGTTTGGATAGATGTCTACCAATTACACATTTCGACCCTCTTCAACTGTCGGCAGTCTCTTTCAGGCTGTACGCTTTTGTGCTGTACGTGTCACTTCACGTTTCGACTTCATTATCACATCGGAAACAGTGGACCTGGGGGTGTTTACGAGTGTGGAAATCTCGCGTACACACGTATGACACAAGTGACACCCAAACACCTGACCACCTTCGAAGTCCGTGGAGTTCCGTGTAGCCCCCCTTTCTGCTCTCTCACGATGTGTAATGACTACTGAGGTCGCAGATATGGAGTACCTAGCAGTAGGTGGCAGGACAATGCACCTAATATGAGAAACGTATGTTTTTGGGGGTGTCCGGATACTTTTGATCACATAGTGTACCTATAAACATATGAAGGGCTTGTTTCAATAGTGGCACAAGTCCATTACCTCCACTTTTCTGTCTATAATGCTTCTGAAATTAATGGTCCAAACAAACAGAAAGAAAGGTTCATCTCTAGCAAGAAGCCATATGCACTCTATATTTATGGTATCTCAACTGCAGATTTTTTAGCGCTCATTTAACTTTAGGACTCTGTATCTCAGAATGAACAAAAATGGACTTGTACCACTATTGAAATAAGCCCTTCATATATCAGCGTAAAATACATAGTTCAGGAGATATTACGTCAAATACTAAGACGCGTGAAAATCTGCAAACTCATTCACTACGTTTTAAAATATTAATTCCTTGCTACTAACTCTATTCGCAACACATCTTGCTGACAACATCCACATATGCCGTTGAATGCATCGACAAACTTACATCATTCACGACAGAAAGTCCAGGGAATTAGAAGTGATCAGCACTGAGATACGTGAGAAAGTGCCGAAGGGAAGAGGAGGAGGTGGATAGAGAAAACGGAGATGAACACAGAAAGAAGGGGGGAGGAGACGAAGAGCGAAAAGGGAGTAGGAGATAGAGACACGGGGATAAGGAGACCAAGTGATTGATAAAGAGAGGGGAAGTAGGAGATGTGATTGGATAGGGGGGAGGAGGAGATGGACAGAGGGAGGACAGAGGGAGGAAGAGCAGATTGACACAGAGACGAGGGTGGAAGAAAAATTGGAAATTTTTGGTAAATCTGCTGCAGTGGTGCATTGAAAACTACTGGACTCCTAGGAGCGGTTCCCTACATAGACCGTCTGATGCGTACGTCGCCTGGACAGTAGTCGGCGTGGATCCGGTTGTATTTAATCCCGATACAATTTCGGTGTTTCATCGTCAAATAAAGATCCAAGGGTTGCCGTGGTGCATGGGAAACTAGTACTGGATTCCGCAGAAAGGTTCCAAGAAACGACCGTTTGAAGAGTTACTCGCCTGGACAGAAGTCGCCCTGGTGTTTGTTGTATTGTATCTCGATGCAATTTCTGTGTTTCATCGTCAATGTTAAGGTCCAAAGATTACAGTAAACCTGCTGTGGTGCATCGGAAAAACGACTCGACTCCCAATAAAGTTTCAGGGCACAGACCGTTTTAAGCGTTTTAAGCGTTTTAAGCGGTCGGGCAGAAGTCGACATAGTGCTAGTTGTATTCACTCCCAATGAAATTTCTGTGTTTCGTATTCATTGTGAAGGTCCAAGCGTTACAGTAAACCTGCAGTGGTGCATTGGAAACTACACCTAACTTTACTGTTTTACTGTAACACTTGGACATTCACATTGATAATAAAACACTGAAGTTTCGTCGGGATTGAATACAACAGGACCCATCCCGACTTCTGTCCAGTCGAGTATCGCTTCAAATGGGCTGTGCTCTGAACCTTTCCTAGGAGTGTAGTAGTAGCTTCCGATGCACCACTGCAGGGTAACTGTAACCCTTGGACCTTCACATTGACAATGAACCACAGACACTGCATCGTTTTGAATACAACAGGAACCATGCCGAATAATGTCCAGGGGAGTAACACTTCACACGGTCTACGCTTGGAACCTTCTGAGAGTCTAGTAGTAGTTTTCGATGCACCACAGCACATTTATTGTAAGCCTTGGACCTTCAAAATGAATAAGAAAGACAGAAATTGCATCGGGATTGAATACAAGATCCACCATGCCGACTTCGGTTCGATCGAGCAACGCTTCAAACGGTCTGTACTTGCAACATTTCCTGGGCGTCCAGTAGTAAATTCCGATGCACCTTTGCAGGTTTACTTCAACCTTAGACCTTTCACAAGTAATATTGAACACAGAAATTGCATCCTGATCGGAATACTACAGGCCCCATGGTGATTTCTGTCAAGGCAGGTACGGCTTCAAAGGATCTGTGTTCTGAACTTAGCATAGGTGTCCAGTAGTAGTTTCCGACACAGCACTTCTGATTTACTGTAAACATTGGACCTTCATAATGACGATGAAACACTGATATTGCATAGGAATGGAATACAACAGGCTCCATGCCGACTCCTGTCTGGAGAGTAATGCTTCAAACTGTCTGTGTTGGAACATTTAATGGGAGTCTAGTAGTAGTTTCCGATGCTCCCCTCCAGGGTTACTGTAACCCTTCGACATTCTTATAGATGATGCTTCGAGGTTGAATATAAAAGGCACATTTCTTGGGAGCTCGGTAATTCCTTCCGATAAACACTGCAGGCTTACTGTAATTCTTGGACCTTCTCATTGAATATGAAACACAAAAAATGCATCGGGACTGAATACAACTAACACCACGCCGACATGTGCCCGAGCGAATAACGCTTCGAAACGTCTGTGCCTTGAAACCCTATTTGGAGACGAGACGTTGTTTCCGATAACCACTGCCAGTTTACTGTAACCCTTGGACCTTCACATTGACGATGAAACACAGAAATTGCATTGGATTGAAAACAACAGGCGCCATGCCGACATAGGTCCTGGCGAGTAACCCTTCAAAAGATCTGTGCTTCATACCTTTGCTGGGAATCCAGTAGTCGTTTCCGAAGTACCACTGCTGGTTAACGATAACGCTTGCACCTTCACATTGAATATGAAACACCGAAATAGCATCGGGATTGATTAAAACAGGTGCCTTGCCGACTTCTGTCCGAGCTAATAACGCATCAGTCTGTCGTTGCAGCCGTTATTGTGAGTCGTGTCGTAGGTTTCCGATGAACCTCTGAAAGCTTACTGTAACCCTTGATCCTTCCCATCGACAATGAGACTCAGAAATTGATATGGGATTGAATTCAACAGGCGCTATGCGTTCTTCTGTGAATTAACGCTTCAAACGGTCTGTGTTTGGAACGAATATTGGGATTCCAGTAGTTGTTTCTATTGCACCACTGCTGTCTTACTGTAACCCTTACACCTTCACATTGACGAAAAGCAACGAAATTGTACCGTGATGGAATACAATAGGCACCATTATGACTTCTGTCGAGGTTAGTATCGCTTCAAACGGTCTGTTATCTGGACGTTTCCTAGGAGTCTAGTAGTTGTTTCCTATGCAACACTACACGTTTACTGTAGCCCACGGGCCTTCACATTGATGATGAAACACAGAAATTGCATCGGCTTGAATACTACAGGCACCATGCCCACTTCTGTCCAGGCAAGAAACGCTTCAAACGGTCAGTGCTTGCTACCATTATTGGGAGTTCAGTAGTAGTTTCCAATCGACCACTGCAGGTTTACTGGAATCCTTGGACTTTCACAATGCGTATGTAGGATCGGGATTTAATACAAAAGGGACCATACCGACTTCTGTCCAGGGGAATAATGCTTCAGACGGTCTATACATGGAACCTTTCCTGGGAGTCCAGTACTAGTTCCCCATGCACCAATGCAGGTTTATTCTAACACTTGGACCTTCACATTGACGATAGAACACAGAAATTGCACCGGGTTTGAAAAAAACAGGCACCATGCCGAATTCAGTCTGGGGAGAAAAGCTTCAAGCTGTCTGTGATTCGAACCTTTCCTCGGACACCAGTAGTAGTTTCCGATGCACCACAGCAGGTTTACTGAAACCCTTGGACCTTCACATTGACGATGAAACACGGAAGTTGCATTGGGGTTGATTAAAAAAGGCTCACTGCCGACTTCGGTCCAGGTGTGTAACGCTGCAAACGGTCTCCACTTTGAACCTTTCCTGGGAGCTCAGTAGATACTTGCGATGCACCACTATAGGTGTACTGTTACCCTTGGACCATCACATTCACGATGAAACTCAGAAATTACATCGGATTTGAACACAACAAGCATTAAGCCAACATTCGAGTAAAGCTTCAAACCATCTCTGCTTGGAACATATCCTGGGAGTGCAGTAGTAGTTTCCAATGCACCACTGAAGATTTACTGTTACACTTGCCCCTTGATAATGAACATGAAATACAGAAATTGCATCTGCATTGAATACAACGGGCTCCACGACGACTTCTGTCCTGCAGAGTAAGGCGTCAAACGGACTGTGCTTGGTTTCTTACCTGGGAGTCCAGTAGTAGTTTCCAATGCAAAACTGCAGATTTACTGTAACCCTTCCACGTTCACAATGAACATGAAACACAGAAATTGCATCGTATTGAATACAACAGGCACCATGCTGACTTCTGTCCAGGGGACCAACGCTTCAAACGATGTGTTCTTGGAACCTTTTGTGGGCGGCTATTAGTAGTTTCCGATGCTCCACTACAAGTTTAACGTAACACTAGGACCTTCACATTGATTATGGGTCACAGAAATTGCATCGGGATTTAATACAGTCGGCATCATTCCGACTTCTGTCCAGGGCAGTAACATTCGAATTGGTCTGTGCTGGTAAATTTTCCTGGAAATCCAGTAGAAAACCACTGCCGGTTTTCCGTACCCTTTGGACCTTCACGTTGACGAAGAAACACAGAAATTGCATCGCTATTGAATACAAACAGGTACTGAGCCCAATTCTGTGCAGACGATAAATGCTTCCAACGGTCTGTTCTTTGAACCATTCCTGGGACTGAAGTAGCGGTTGCTCGGTTCCAGACTGCAGCACCTAGAACCGCACGGCCACTCGGGCCGGCTTAAAAAAAAATGCACAATGCCAACTTCTGTCCAGGGGTTTAACGCTGCAAACGGTTTCCACTTGGTATCTTTCCTAGGAGTCCGGTAGTAGTTTCCGATGCACCACTACACGTTTACGGTAACCCTATGACCTTCACATTGACGATGAAACACAGAAACTGCATCGTAATGAATACAACTGCCGCTATGCGGACTTCTGTCCTGGCGACTAATGCTACAAAGGGCGTGTACTTGGAACTTTTCAAAGGGGTCCGGTAGTAGTTTCCGTTGCACCATTACACATTTACTGTACGCCTTTGACCTTCACATTGGAGATGAAACACAGAAAATGCATATGGATTGAATACAACAGGCACCACGTCGACTTCTGTCCAGACAAGTTTGGCTTAAAACGGTCTGTGCTTGGAACCTTTCTCAGGAGCCCACTGGTAGCTTCCGAAGCACCACTTCTGTTTTACTGCAGCACTTGCAAGGGAAGGTTCAAATCACAGACCGTTTAAAGCGTTAGTCCCCCAGGACAGAAGTCGGCATGGTGCCAGTTGCATGGAATCCCGAGGTAATTGCTGTGATTCATCGTCAATGTGAACCTGTAGTGGTGCATCAGAAAGAACTACTGGACTCCCAGGAGAGGTTCTAAGAAGAGACCGTGTGACGCTATACTCGCCTGTACATTAGCCGGTTGTATTCAATCCTGACGCAACTTCTGTGTTTCTTATTGATTGTGAAGGTCAAAGTGTTACCGTTACCCTTCGGTTTTGTATTGGAAACAATTACTGGATTCCCATTAAAGGTTCCAAGCACAGATCGTTTGAAGCGTTATTCCCCTGGACAGCAGTCGGCATGGTGTCTGATGTATTCAGTCCGACGGAATTTCTGTTTGTCATCGTCATTTTGAAGGTCCAAGGGATATAGTAAACCTGGAGTGGAGAATCGGAAACTGCTGTTGGAATGCCAGGAATGATTCTAATCACAGATCGTTTGAAGCGTTAGTACCCAGGACAGAAGTATTCATGGTTCCGGATGTATTCGATCCCGTTGCAAGTTCTGTGATCAATCGCTATGCAATTTCTCAGTTAAATATTGATTGTGAAATTCCAAGGGTTACTTACATTCAATATGCAGTGGTGGATTTGAAGTACTACCGAACTTTCAGGAAAGATTCCAAGCAGAGACGGTTTGAAGCGTTACTCGCCTGAGATAAGATGTTGTATTGTATCCCGATGCAATTTGCGTATTTCAACGTCCATGTGAATGTCCAAAGACTACAGTAAACCTGTGGTGCATCGGAAACAACGCATCGACTCCCAGTAAAGTTTCAGGCCACAGACCATTTTAAGCGTTATTCGCTCTGACTGGAATGGTGCCAATGTGAAAGTCCAAGTGTTACAGTAAAAAAGAAGTGGTGCTTCGGAAGCTACCAGTGGGCTCCTGAGAAAGGTTCCAAGCACAGACTATTTTAAGCCACACTTGTCTGGACAGAAGTCGGCGTGGTGCCTGTTGTATTCAATCCTTATGCAATTTCTGTATTTCATCGTCAATGTGAAGGTCAAAGGGGTACAGTAGACGTGTAATGGTGCATCGGAAACTACTACCGGACTCCTACGAAAGGTTCCAAGCACACTCCGTTTGAAGCATTAGTCACCAGGACAAAAGTCGGCGTAGTGGCAGTTGTAATCATTACGATGCAATTTCTGTGATTCATCTGCAATGTAAAGGACCAAAAGTTACAGTAAACCTGTAACTCTGCAAACGGACTCTGCTTATAAACCTTCCTGGGAGCTTAGTAGTTGGTTCAGATGCAGAAGTCGGCACTGTGCCTTTTTAATTCACCACCGATGCTACTTCTGTGTTTCATCGTCATTTTGAAGGTCCAAGGGTTACAGTAAACCCGGAATGGAGCATCGGAAACTGCTTTTGGAATTCCAGGAAATGTTCTAAGCACAGACCGTTTGAAGCGTTTGTCCGCCGAACCGAAGTCGGCATGGTACCGTATGTATTCGATCCCGAAGCAATTTCTGTGATCGTTCGTCAATGTGAGGGTTCAAGGGTTACAGCAAAAATGTGGTGGTGCATCAGAAACTAGTACTGGACATTCAGGAAAGTTTACAAGCACAGACCTTTTCAGTCGTTACAGCCCTGGTCAAAAGTTGGTATGATGCCTACTGTAATCAATTACGACGCAGTTTCTATGTTTCATCGTCAATGTGAAGGTCCTAGGGTTACCGTAAACGTGTAGTGGTGCATCGGAAACTACTACCGGACTCCTAGGGAAGATACCAAGTGGAGACCGTTTGCAGCGTTAAACCCCTGGACAGAAGTCGCACTGTGCATTCTTTATTCAACCTCGATGCCACTTCTGTGTTTAATCGTCATTTTGAAGGTCCAAGAGATTCAGTAAAATTGGAGTGGAGATTTGGAAACTGCTGTTGAAATGCCAGGGAAGGTCCTAATCAAAGATGGTTTGAAGCATTAGTACCCAAGAGAAGTATTCTTGGTTCAGGATGTATTCTATCCCGAAGAAGTTCTGTGATCCTTCGTCAATGTGAGGGTCCAAAGGTTACAGTAAACCTGCAGTAGTGCATCGCAAATTACTACTGTACTCCCAAGAAGGTTTCCAAGCACAGACCCTTTCAAGCGTTACTCCCCTGCACAGAAGCCGGCATGGTGCCTCTTGCTTTCAATCCCTATGCAATTTCTCTGTTTAATATTCATTATCAAATTCCAAGGGTTACAGTCAACATATAGTGGTGGATTTGAAACTACTATGGACTCTCAGGAAAGATTCTAAGCAGAGACCGTTTGAAGCGTTACTCGCCTGACAGACGTCGGCATGGCATTGGTTGTATTGTTTCCCGATGCAATTCCTGTGTTTTATCGTCAATGTAAAGGTCCAAAGATTACAGTAAACCTGCTGTGGTGCATCGGAAACAACGCCTCGACTCCCAATAAAGTTTCAGGCCACAGACCATTTTATGCGTTATTCGCTCTGACTGGAATGGTGCCAATGTGAAAGTCCAAGTGTTACAGTAAAAAAGAAGTGGTGCTTCGGAAGCTACCAGTGGGCTCCTGAGAAAGGTTCCAAGCACAGACTATTTTAAGCCACACTTGTCTGGACAGAAGTCGGCGTGGTGCCTGTTGTATTCAATCCTTATGCAATTTCTGTATTTCATCGTCAATGTGAAGGTCAAAGGGGTACAGTAGACGTGTAATGGTGCATCGGAAACTACTACCGGACTCCTACGAAAGGTTCCAAGCACACTCCGTTTGAAGCATTAGTCACCAGGACAGAAGTCGGCGTAGTGGCAGTTGTAATCATTACGATGCAATATCTGTGATTCATCTTCAATGTAAAGGACCAAAAGTTACAGTAAACCTGTAACTCTGCAAACGGACTCTGCTTATAAACCTTCCTGGGAGCTTAGTAGTTGGTTCAGATGCAGAAGTCGGCACTGTACCTTTTTAATTCACCACCGATGCTACTTCTGTGTTTCATCGTCATTTTGAAGGTCCAAGGGTTACAGTAAACCTGGAATGGAGCATCGGAAACTGCTTTTGGAATTCCAGGAAATGTTCTAAGCACAGACCGTTTGAAGCGTTTGTCCACCGAACAGAAGTCGGCATGGTACCGTATGTATTCGATCCCGAAGCAATTTCTGTGATCGTTCGTCAATGTGAGGGTTCAAGGGTTACAGCAAAAATGCGGTGGTGCATCAGAAACTAGTACTGGACATTCAGGAAAGTTTACAAGCACAGACCTTTTCAGTCGTTGCTGCCCTGGACAAGAGTTGGTATGATGCCTATTGTAATCAATTAAGACGCAGTTTCTGTGATTCATCGTCAGTGTGAAGGTCCTAGGGTTACCGTAAACCTGTAGTAGTGCATCGGAAACTACCGGACTCGTAGGAAAGATACCAAGTGGAGACCGTTTACACCATTAAGCCCCTGGACAGAAGTTGGCATTGTGCCATTTTTTATTCAATTTCTGAGTTTTATCCTCAATGTGAATGTCCAACGGTCACAGTAAACCTGGATTGGAGCATCGGAAACAGCTACTGAAGTGATTGGAACGGCTCCAAACACAGACCGTTTGAAGCGTTACTCGCATGGAAATAATTCGGCGTAGTGCCTGTTGTATTCAATCCCGATGCAATTTCAGTGTTTCATCGTCAATGGGAAGGTCCGAGGGTTACAGTAAGCCTGCAGTGTTGCATCGGAAAGTACTACTGGGCTTCCAGGACAATTTCCAAGCACAGACCGTATAAAGCGTTACTCCCCTGGACAGAAGTCGGCACGTTGCCGGTTGTATTCAATCCTGATGCAATTTCTATCCTTCATTATCACTGTGAAGGTCCAAGGGTTTCACGTAACATGCAGTGGTGCATTGGAAACTACTACTGGACTACGAGGAAAGGCTCCAAGCACAGACCGTTTGAAGCTATACTCGCCTGGACAGAGGTCGGCATGGTGCCTGATGTATTCTGTCTGACGCAATTTCTGTATTTTATCGTCATTGTGAAGGTCCAAGGATTAGAGTAAACCTGCAGTGGTGCATTAAAATTACTACTGGTTCCGAGGTAAGGTACCAAGCACAGACCTTTTCGAGCTTTACCGGAATGCACAGAAGGCGTCATAATGCCTGTTGTGTTCAATCCCGATGCAATATCTGTGTTTCATTGTCAATGTGATGGTTAAAGGGCTACAGTAAAACTGCAGTGGTTGTCGGAAGCAACTAATTAGCTCCCAGGAAAGGCTTCAAGCAGAGGCCGTTTGCCGACTTTCACTCCTGGACAGGAGTTGGCACTGTGCCCGTTTTACTCAAACCCGATGCAACTTCAGTGTTTCATCGTCAGTGTGTAGATCCACGGGTTACAGTAGACCTGGAGTGGAGCATCGGTATCTACTGCTTCAGTCCTAGGAATGGTTCAAAGAACATACCGTTAGAAGCGTTTCTCGCCTGCACAGAATTGGGCTTAGTAAATGTTTGTATTCAATAGCGATGCAAGTTATGTGTTTCATCGTCAACGTGAAGGTCCAAAGGGTACTGAAAAGTAGCAGTGGTTTTCTACTGGAGTTCCAGGAAAGATTCCAAGCACAGACCAGTTCGAGTGTTACTCCCTTGGACAGAAGTCGGAATGATGCCGACTGTATTCAATCCCGACGCAATTTCTGTGACCCATAGTCAATGTGAAGGTCCTAGGGTTACGTTAAACTTGCAGTGGTGCATCGGAAACTACCAATAGCCGTCCAGAAAAGGTTCCAAGAACACATCGTTTGAAGCGTTGCTCCCCTGGACAGAAGTCACGATGGTGTCTGTTGTATTCAATACGATGCAATTTTTTGTGTTTCTCCGGAATTTAAAGGTCCTAGGATTACAGTGAACCTGCAGTAGTTCATCGGAAACTACTATTCGACTCCCAACAAAGGTTCCAACCTCAGACCGTTAACCCTTATACCTTCACATTGACGATGAATCACGGAAATTGCATTTTGATTGAATACAGCCGGCACTATGCGGACTTCTAACGAGAGGAGTAACTCTTGAAACTGTCTGTGCTTTGAAACTTTCCTGGGAGTCCAGTAGTAGTTTCCGATGCACCACTGCAGGTGCAGCGGAATCTACTAGTGGACTCCTGAGAAAGGTTCCAAGCACCGACCGTTTTAAGCATTGCTCGTCCGGGCAGAAGTCGTCGTGGTGTCTCTTGTATTCAATCCCTATGCAATATCTGTGTTTCATCGTCAGTGTGAAGGTCATAAGATTACAGTAAACCTGCAGTGGTGCATTGGAAACTACACCTAACTTTACTGTTTTACTGTAACACTTGGACATTCACATTGATAATAAAACACTGAAGTTTCGTCGGGATTGAATACAACAGGACCCATCCCGACATCTGTCCAGTCGAGTATCGCTTCAAATGAGCTGTGCTCTGAACCTTTCCTAGGAGTGTAGTAGTAGCTTCCGATGCACCATTGCAGGGTAACTGTAACCCTTGGACCTTCACATTGACGATGAAACACAGAAATAGCATCGTTTTAAGTACAACCGTCACCATGCCGACTATTGTCCAGGCAATTAACGCTTCAGACGGTCTGAGTTTGGAACCTCTCCTGGGACTCCAGTAGTTGTTTCCGATGCACGTTCCAGTTTTACGGTAAACGTTGCAACTTCACATTAAATATGAAACACAGGAATTTCATCGGGATTGAATACAACAGGCATTATGACACCCTCCGTCCATTCGGGTAAAGCTCGAAAAGGTCTGTGCTTGGTACCTTACATCGGAAACCGGTAGTAATTTTAATGCACCACTGCAGGTTTACTCTAATCCTTGGACCTTCACAATGACGATAAAATACAGAAATTGCGTCACGCAGAATACATCAGGCACCATGCCGACCTCTGTCCAGGCGAGTATAGCTTCAAACGGTCTGTGCTTGGAGCCTTTCCTGGGAGTCCAGTAGTAGTTTCCAATGCACCACTGCATGTTACGTGAAACCCTTGGACATTCACAATGATAATGAAATATAGAAATTGCATCGGGATTGAAAACAACCGGCACCGTGCCAAATACTGTCCAGGCGAGTAACGCTTCAAACGGTCTGTGCTTGCAGCCTTTCCAATCACTTTAGTCGTTGTTTCCGATGCTCCAATCCAGGTTTACTGTAACCGTTGGACATTCGCATTGACGATGAAACTCAGAAGTTGCATCGAGGTTGAATAAAAAACGCACAAAATGGCTCTGAGCACTATGCGACTTAACTTCTGAGGTCATTAGTCGCCTAGAACTTAGAACTAATTAAACCTAACTAACCTAAGGACATCACACACATCCACGCCCGAGGCAAGTTTCGAACCTGCGACCGTAGTGGTTGCTCGGTTCCAGACTGCAGCGCCTAGAACCGCACGGCCACTCGGGCCGGCTTAAAAAAAATGCACAATGCTAACTTCTGTCCAGAGGATTAACGCTGCAAACGGTCTCCACTTGGTATCTTTCCTAGGAGTCCGGTAGTAGTTTCCGATGCACCACTACACGTTTACGGTAACCCTAGGACCTTCACATTGACGATGAAACACAGAAACTGCATCGTAATGAATGCAACTGCCGCTATGCCGACTTCTGTCCTGGCGACTAATGCTGCAAACTGCGTGTGCTTGGAACTTTTCAAAGGGGTCCGGTAGTAGTTTCCGTTGCACCATTACACATTTACTGTACGCCTTTGACCTTCACATTGGAAATGAAACACAGAAAATGCATATCGATTGAATACAACAGGCACCACGCCGACTTCTGTCCAGACAAGTATGGCTTAAAACGGTCTGTGCTTGGAACCTTGTGATGGTCCAAGGTTTACAGTAAAACTTCAGTGGTTGTCGGAAGCAACTAATTAGCTCCCAGGAAAGGTTCCAAGCAGAGGCCGTTTGCCGAATTACACCCCTGGATAGGAGTTGGCACGGTGTCTGTTTTACTCAAACCCGATGAAACTTCAGTGTTTCATTGTCAATGTGGAGATCCACGGTTTACACTAGACCTGGAGTGGAGCATCGGTATCTACTACTTCAGTCCCAGGAATGGTTCAAAGAACAGACCGTTGGAAGCATTCTGCACAGAATTGAGCTTAGTACCTGTTTGTATTCAATAGCGATGCAATTTCTGTGTTTCATCGTCAACGTGAAAGTCCAAAGGGTACGGAAAACCGGCAGTGGTTTTCTACTGGAGTTCCAGGAAAATTTACCAGCAGAGACCAATTCGAATGTAACTGCCCTGGACAGAAGTCAGCATGGTGCCTGTTGTATTCAATACGATGCAATTTCTGTGTTTCATGTTCATTGTGAAGATGGAAGGTTACAGTAAATCTGCAGTTTTGCATTGGAAACTACTACTGGACTCCCAGGTAAAGTTCCAAGCACAGACCGTTTGACGCCTTACTCTGCAGGACAGAAGTCGTCGTGGTACCCGTTGTATTCAATGCAGATGCAATTTCTGTATTTCATGTTCATTATCAAGGGGCAAGTGTAACAGTAAATCTGCAGTGGTGCATTGGAAACTACTACTGCACTCCTAGGATATGTTCCAAGCAGAGATGGTTTGAAGCTTTACTCGAATGTTGGCTTAATGCTTGTTGTGTTCAAATCCGATGTAATTTCTGAGTTTCATCGTGAATTTGATGGTCCGAGGGTAACAGTACACCTATAATGGTGCATCGCAAGTATCTACTGAGCTCCCAGGAAAGGTTCAAAGTGGAGACCGTTTGCAGCGTTACACACCTGGACCGAAGTCGGCAGTGAGCCTTTTCTAATCAACCCCAATGCAACTTCCGTGTTTCATCGTCTATGTGAAGGTCGAAGGGTTACAGTAGACCTGCTGTGGTGCATCGGAAACTACTACTGGTGTCCGAGGAAAGGTTCGAATCACAGACAGCTTGAAGCTTTTCTCCCCAGACTGAATTCGGCATGGTGCCTGTTGTTTTCAAACCCGGTGCAATTTCTGTGTTTTATCGTCAATGTGAAGGTCCAAGTGTTAGAATAAACCTGCATTGGTGCATGGGGAACTAGTAAATGACTCCCAGGAAAGGTTCCATGTATAGACCGTCTGAAGCATTATTCCCCTGGACAGAAGTCGGCATGGTCCCTTTTGCATTAAATCCCGATGCTTCATACGCATTGTGAAAGTCCAAGGATTCCAGTAAACCTGCAGTGGTCGATAATGGTAGCAAGCACCGACAGTTTGAAGCGTTTCTTGCCTGGACAGAAGTGGGCATGGTGCCTGTAGTATTCAATCCGATATAATTTCTATGTTTCATCATCAATGTGAAGGCCCATGGGCTACAGTAAACGTGTAGAGGTGCATAGGAAACAACTACTAGACTCCTAGGAAACGTCCAGATAACAGACCGTTTGAAGCGGTACTAACCTCGACAGAACTGAGGATGGTGCCTATTGTATTCCATCACGATACAATTTCGGTGCTTCATCGTCAATGTGAAGGTGTAAGGGTTACAGTAAGACAGCAGTGGTGCAATAGAAACAACTACTGGAATCTCTATATTGGTTCCAAGCACAGACCGTTTGAAGCGTTAATGCCCTTCACAGAAGAACGCATGGGGCCTGTTGAATTCAATCCCATATCAATTTCTGAGTCTCATCGTCGATGGGAAGGATCAAGGGTTACAGTAAGCTTGCAGTGGTTCATCGGAACCCTACGACACGACTCACAATAACGGCTGCAACGACAGACTGATGCGTTATTAGCTCGGACAGAAGTCGGCAAGGGACCTGTTTTAATCAATCCCGATGCTATTTCGGTGTTTCATATTCAATGTGAAGGTTAAAGCGTTATCGTTAACCAGCAGTGGTACTTCGGAAACGACTACTGGATTCCCAGCAAAGGTATGAAGCACAGATCTTTTGAAGGGTTACTCGCCAGGACCTATGTCGGCATGGTGCCTGTTGTTTTCAATCCAATGCAATTTCTGTGTTTCATCGTCAATGTGAAGGTCCAACGGTTACAGTAAACCGGCAGTGGTTATCGGAAACAACGTCTCGTCTCCAAATAGGGTTTCAAGGCACAGACGTTTCGAAGTGTTATTCGCTCGGGCACATGTCGGCGTGGTGTTAGTTGTATTCAGTCCCGATGCAATTTTTGTGTTTCATCGTCAATGAGAAGGTCCAAGAATTACAGTAAGCCTGCAGTGTTTATCGGAAGGAATTACCGAGCTCCCTAGAAATGTGCCTTTTATATTCAACCTCGAAGCATCATCTATAAGAATGTCGAAGGGTTACAGTAACCCTGGAGGGGAGCATCGGAAACTACTACTAGACTCCCATTAAATGTTCCAACACAGACAGTTTGAAGCATTACTCTCCAGACAGGAGTCGGCATGGAGCCAGTTGTATTCCATTCCTATGCAATATCTGTGTTTCATCGTCATTATGGAGGTCCAATGTTTACAGTAAATCAGAAGTGCTGTATCGGAAACCACTACTGGACACCTATGCTAAGTTCAGAACACAGATCCTTTGAAGTCGTACCTGCCTTGAAAGAAATCACCATGGGGCCTGTAGTATTCCGATCAGGATGCAATTTCTGTGTTTCATATTACTTGTGAAAGGTCTAAGGTTGAAGTAAACCTGCAAAGGTGCATCGGAATTTACTACTGGACGCCCAGGAAATGTTCCAAGTACAGATCGTTTGAAGCGTTGCTCGATCGAACCGAAGTCGGCATGTTGGATCTTGTATTCAATCCCGATGCTATTTCTGTCTTTCTTATTCATTGTGAAGGTCCAAGGGTTACAATAAATGTGCTGTGGTGCATCGAAAACTACTACTAGACTCTCAGAAGGTTCCAAGCGTAGACCGTGTGAAGTGTTACTCCACTGGACATTATTCGGCATGGTTCCTGTTGTATTCAAAACGATGCAGTGTCTGTGGTTCATTGTCAATGTGAAGGTCCAAGTGTTACAGTTACCCTGCAGTGGTGCATCGGAAGCTACTACTACACTCCCAGGAAAGGTTCAGAGCACAGCCCATTGGAAGCGATACTCGACTGGACAGAAGTAGGGATGGGTCCTGTTGTATTCAATCCCGACGAAACTTCAGTGTTTTATTATCAATGTGAATGTCCAAGTGTTACAGTAAAACAGTAAAGTTAGGTGTAGTTTCCAATGCACCACTGCAGGTTTACTGTAACGCTTGGACCTTCAGAATGTATACGAAACACAGAAATTGCCGACTTCTGCCCGACCGAATAACGCTTAAAATGGTCTGTGCCCTGAAACTTTATTGGGAATCGAGTCGTTTTTCCGATGCACCACAGCAGGTTTACTGTAATCTTTGGACCTTAACATTGACGATGAAACACAGAAATTGCATCGAGATACAATACAACAAACACCAGGGCGACTTCTGTCCAGGCGAGTAACTCTTCAAACGGTCGTTTCTTGGAACCTTTCTGCGGAATCAAGTACTAGTTTCCCATGCAGCACGGCAACCCTTGGATCTTTACATTGACGATGAAACACCGAAATTGTATCGGGATTAAATACAACCGGATCCACGCCGACTACTGTCCAGGCGACGTACGCATCAGACGGTCTATGTAGGGAACCGCTCCTAGGAGTCCAGTAGTTTTCAATGCACCACTGCAGCAGATTTACGGTAATCCTTGCACCTTGACAATGAATATGAAGGACAGAAATCACATCGGGATTGGATACAACAGGCACCATTCTGACTTATGTCCAGGGGAGCAACGCTTCAAACGATGTGTTCTTGGAACATTTTCTGGGACTGAAGTAGTAGATATCGATGCTCCACTCCATGTCTACTGTAACCCGTGGATTCCCACACTGACGATCAAACACTGAAGTTGCATCGGGTTTGAGTAAAACGGGCACAGTGCCAACTCCTGTCGAGGGATGTAATTCGACAAACGGCCTCTGCTTGGAACCTTTCCTGGGAGCTAATT
The DNA here is from genome assembly GCF_023898315.1 of Schistocerca nitens. Lineage (NCBI taxonomy): Eukaryota > Metazoa > Arthropoda > Insecta > Orthoptera > Acrididae > Schistocerca > Schistocerca nitens. The sequence continues at coordinate 97,772,927 of NC_064617.1, forward strand.
AGTTGCTTCCGACAACCACTGCAGTTTTACTGTAGCCCTTTAACCATCACATTGACAATGAAACACAGATATTGCATCGGGATTGAATACAACAGGCAATATGACGCCTTCTGTCCATTGGGGTAAAGCTCGAGAAGGTCTGTGCTTGGTACCTTACCTCGGAACCAGTAGTAATTTTAATGCACCACTTCAGGTTTACTATAATCCTTGGACCTTCACAATGACGATAAAATACAGAAATTGCGTCAGACAGAATACATCAGGCAGCATGCCGACCTCTGTCCAGGCGAGTATATCTTCAACCGGTCTGTGCTTGGAGCCGTTCCAATCACTTCAGTAGTTGTTTCCGATGCTCCAATCCAGGTTTACTGTAACCGTTGGACATTCACATTGACGATGAAACTCAGAAGTTGCATCGTGGTAAAATAAAAAAGGCACAATGCCAACTTCTGTCCAGGGCTTTAACGCTGCAAACGGTCTCCACTTGGTATCTTCCCTAGGAGTCCGGTAGTAGTTTCCGATGCACCACTACACGTTTACGGTAACCCTAGGACCTTCACATTGACGATGAAACACAGAAACTGCGTCGTAATTGATTACAGTAGGCATCATACCAACTTTTGACCAGGGCTGTAACGATTGAAAAGGTCTGTGCTTGTATACTTTCCTGAGAGTCCAGTACTACCACCGCATTTTTGCTGTAACCCTTGGACCCTCACATTGACGAACTATCACAGAAATTGCTTCGGGATCGAATACATACGGCACCATGCCGACTTCTGTACGGCGGACTAATGCTTGAAACGGTCTGTGCTTAGAACATTTCCTGGCATGCCAAAAGCAGTTTCCGATGCTCCATTCCAGGTTTACTGTAACCCTTGGACCTTCAAAATGACGATGAAACACAGAAGTAGCATCGGGGGTGAATTGAAAAGGCACAGTACCGACTTCTGCATCTGAACCAACTACTGAGCTCCCAGAGTCCGTTTGCAGAATTACAGGTTTACTGTAACCCTTGGACCTTCACATTGACGATAACACACATAAATTACATCGCACTACATACATCAGGCACTATGCCGACTTCAGTCCAGGCGAGTAACGGTTCAAATTGTCTGTGCTTGGGCTCATTCTTGGGAGTCCAGTAGTTGTTACTGATGCACCACTACTGGTATACTGTAGCCCTTATACCGTCACATTGACGATATATCACAGAAATTGCTTAGGAATGAATACAATAATGACCATCCCCATTCTGCCCAGGCGGGTATCGCTTCTAACACTCTGTGCTCTGAACCATTCCTAGGGGTCCAATAGTAGTTTCCAGTCCTCCACTGAAGGTTTACTGTAACGTTTGGAAATTTACATTGAAGATGAATCACAGAAATTGCATCAGGATTCATTACAACAGGTACCATGCCGACATCTGTACAGGCGAGAACCGGTTCGAACGGTCCGTGCTTGGATCCTTTCTTTGGAGTCTAATAGTAGCTTCTGATGCACAACTGTAGTTTCAGTGTAAACCTTACACGTTCACATTAACGATGAAACACCGAAATTTTAACCTTTCCTGGGAGTTCACAAGTCGTTCCCGATATACCACGGCAGATTTACTGTAACCCTTGGACCTCCACGCAGATGATGATACATAAAAATTGCATCGGATTGAATACAACTGCCACCATGCCGAATTCTGTCCAGGCGAGTAACGTATCTAACGCTATGTGCTTGGATCCTTCCCTGGGTGTCCATTATTACTTACCGATGCGCCACTGCAGCATTTACTGTAACCCTTGTACCTTAACATTGACAAATAAACACAGAAAGTACATCGGATTGAATACAACAGCCAACTTGCCGACTTCTGTTCAGGCGAGTAACGCTTCAAATAGTCCGTACTTTACATCATTACTGGGAGTCTGTTAGTAGTTTCCGATTCACTTACTGTAAGACTTAGACCTTCACGTTGACGATGAATACATAAATTACTTCGTACTGATTACAACAGGCACCATACCGACTTTTGCCCAAGCGGGTAACGCTTTAACGGTCTGTGCTTGAAACCTCTCCTAAGACACCAGTAGTAGTTTCCGACTTACAACTGCAGGTTTCTTGTAACCCTTGGACCTTCACAATTAATAAGAAACACAGAAATTGCATCGGATTGACTACAACAGGCATAATGCCGACTTCTGACCAGGCGAGTACGCTCCAAAAGTTCTGTGCTTGTAAACTTTCCTCGGACTGCAGTAGTAGTTTCTGATGCACCACTGCTCGTTATCCTGGGAGTTCGGTAGTCGTTCCCGATGGACCACTGCATTCTTAGTGTAACCCATGGATCTGATACTGACGATGAAACACAGAACTTGCAGTCGCAATGAGTATGGATGACAGATACTGCATTGGGATTGCAGACTTCTGTCCACGGGAGAAACACTTCAAACGGTCTGTGCATTGCACCTTTCCAGGGTGTCCAGTAGTAGTTTCCGATACACCACTTCAGATTTACTGTAACCTTTAGACCTTCACATAGACGATGAAACACAGAACTTTCTTCGGATTGAATACAACAGGCACCATGCGGACTTCCGTCTAGGCGAATAGCGTTCCAAACGGTCTGTGTCTGGAACGTGTCCTTGGAGTTCAGTCGTAGTTTCCGATGCACAACTGCAGGTCTACACTAATCCTTGGACCCTCTCATTGACGATGGAACACAGAAACTGCATCGCACTGAATCCAACAGGCGCCATTCCGTCTTCCATCCAGGCGAGTAACGGTACAAACGGAATGTGCTTGGAACCTTTCCTACGACGTCTGTGGTAGTTTACGATGCGCCACTGCAGGTTTATTGTAACCCTTAGACCTTCACATTGACGATGAAACACAGAACTTTCTTCGGATTGTATACAACAGGCACCATGCCGGCTTCTGTCCAGGGGACTAACGCTTCAAATTGTCTGTGCTTCGAACCGTTCCTGGGAGTGCAGTATTAGTTTCCGATGCACATTTGCCGGTTTACTGTAGCCCTTGGACATTTACTTTGACGATTAAACACAGAAATTAAATCGGTTTGAATACAACAGGCATCATGGAGTCTTATTTCCAGGGGAGTAACGCTACAAATCGTCTGTGCCTTTCCTACGAGTTCAGTAATAGTTCCCGATGCACCACTGCAGATTTACTGTAGCCCTTGGACCTTCACAATGAATATGAGAGACAGAAATTGCATCTGAATTGAATACAACAAGCACCATGCTTAATTATGTCGAGGCGAGTAACGCTCAAACAGTCTATTCTTGGAATCCTACCTGGGAGTCAACGCTTTTTTTCTTTTCTTTTTTTTTTATTTCCGATGCACCACTGCAGGTTTACTGTGATTCTCGTACCTTCACATTGACTTAGAAAGACAGAAACTGCATCGGGTTGAATACAACAATCACTGTGCCGGCTTCTTTCCAGGCCAGTAACGCTTCAAACGGTCTGTGCTTGGAACCTTTCCTTGGATTCAAGTAGTAGTTTCTGATGCACCACTGCAGGTTAACTGTATCACTTGGAACTTGACATTAATGATGAAACACAGAAATGCTATCGAATTGACTACAACAGGGACCATGCCGACTTATGTCCAGGCGGGTAACGCTTTCAACGGTCTGGGCTTGGAACCTTACCTGAGAGTCCAGTAGTAGTTCCCGAAGCACCAGAAATCCCTGTTACTTCACAATTTTCAAGTTATCTATATTTTGTAACTGTCTCGTCGCTCCCTTGGCATAAAGTTGGCTGAAGTACGCCTGTAATGTGGTGGGCCCCCACTTACGGCTGAAATGTCTCCTGGAGAGCAGTAACTTCTGTATGTGGTGATAAATCGACGTGGATTGCAGTGTGATCCCATGCAATTACTTTGTGACCCTCCGCATATCTTCTGGTTCTGTAATTGATTCTTGCTTTAATATGACTTACTGTGACTGTTTTTCCTCATACTGTTGAAGATCTTAATGTAATTGACTCAGGGCTCTGAAATATTATTCATTCGTGTCCTACCGCCACTTCGCATTAACTGCCGTGTTTGCCTTTACATATTTAATAGAGGTCGTATTGGTTTTTTGATGCTATGAATTTCGCATTGTGGTTTATTTCTACCGATAACTTAAATTTTTTCTAAATCTGAATTACTGATTACTTCGTTCAATTCAATAACAGTCTGCCGAATTTTAGCTGCTACGTTATATAAGTGATGTGTTTTTTTGGGGGGGATGTTTGGATTTTCAACTGTCTATTAGTCCAAATTCCCACAATGTTGGGTTCCAAGTTTTAATTTACATTGGGAGCCTGAGCTGCTTGGGGCATTCCCCTTTTAATGGTCAATGACAGAATGCACGTTGTTCTGATGGAGCGCCAAAGTGGAGAATGGCGAGGTAAATATTCCTAATTTCTTTCACTTATCTTTGCTCCTCCTCTTCTAGGTTTTCCTTCTCCGGACACATGTTTATCCTTCTCACGCATAGCTCTCTGTCTGCGGCCTATATGTTTTCTTTCTCCTGTGCTGCCCACTAAAAATTAAATTAAAAAAAATTGCGATGATGCTGATGGTGAGACTGTATACTCATTTACGTTAAAAAAAAGGATGTTGCGAAAATGTATCCTACCTATTTATGTTTTATGTTTTGAAGGAATATTGGGTTATTTTACGAAGAACGTCGTTTTAATTTTCACACACTGGAGGTTATTATTAGTTTTCTCATTACCTGCACCTTTTGCTCCATGTAGTACTAGTTTGTTCTCTTTGAAAAAAATTAAAAAGAGTCTAGACCACAAGTAAACAAGTTGGTAGGGCAGTAGCCCTAACTAAAAAAAAAGCACCATAGTAGCTGGGTCGCTGGATCGAGTCCCGTTCGTCAGCTTTTTTTTTTTTTAACAAAGAAAAGGCACAAACGCCGTAGTCAGTAAACTAGCACTACGATGTTTATTTCATTTAATTTCTAAATAAAGGGTCGGTAGAGCACGTGCCCGCAAATGGCAGAGTGAAAATCTCGTTTTGCACCCGAATATTTTTTTCACGATGGACGTGGAAAATAATGGTTGTCTACCCTTCCTTGATGTGCTTGTTAGAAGGAAGGTGGACGGTACTTTGGTACCTGCCCTTTATACGACTCCTACTCTGGCTTGTATCTGCAGGCTGATAGTTGTCACCATCCGGCTCAACATGATGGCGAACTTAACACCTTGGTACACGGGGCCCTTGTCATCTCGGACCCTGAGAGTTTGTGAGCTGAGTTAGTCCATCTCGAAGTCACCTTTCTTAAGAATGCTTACAGTGAAAGACATATCAGACGTAGCGGTATCGACCAACTTTTCTTCGGGTGAATGATGAAAATACCGATGTGGCCCAAAGACTACGGCCATTTTCATTATCGCAGGGGCCATTTCTAACACGACTGGTCATATTTTGCGGAAATGTGACGTAAATTGTGTTTTTCGCCCTCTATCTAAGAACAGGTTGGTTTTAGGTTCTGTAAAGGATTATTTTGGTATGCCTAAAAAGGATGTCTACTTATTCCTCATAGTTGTGGCATGTCATAAATTGGTCAGGTTGTCACAACGCTGGAAGACCAGCATACTGCGCATATGCCACACACATGCTTACAATAGCCGAGGAAATCCGCTGTTGCAGAACATTGACTTGACACCGGTCAACATATTGATTATGATGGCGCTAGTGTTTACAGCGTGTGTAAGTGTTATCATTCCGGATTTCTCTGAGAATCTAGGTTTTAAATTCCATTGTACAGCGTTTACTTGATGCAGTTTACCTAGAGGATGGCAGGGTGTGCTTCCGTCGAAACATCGGTGGTTGCCAGCGACGTCACCCGGCTGCATTCCGGTAAATTATTAAGTTATTTGAAGAAATGTTTTCATTTTTAAGAATTAATTAATGGTGGTGGGGTATTTTGCAAAATCAACTTTTATGTGAGGATCATTTTTATATACCATACTTTCGAAGACAGTGTCTCCAAACTTAATCTGTTAATTTACCTATCGGCATGTTCTTTACCACTTAAAAGTGTAATGGGACACCAGCAAACAAACTGGTATTGCATTATTTTCCCTCTGTACGTACCCGCCAAATTTCGTCGAGATGTCTTATTGACATTTTGGGAATATTTCATGCAAGCAAAACACTGTTTTATTGTTCCTTCACAATTTTCAAGTGCCGCCATTGAGACCACACTCCGGATGTGTTATCGACTAATAATTTTTTAATTTTTAAATAATGATCACTGCTACGTTAAGAGATTCGTAGGTTTTTATGCTGCTGAAGGACACCTCCATTTTTTTTCTTTTTGTAGCTCTCTTGACAGAAACTCGAGAACGGCCGCAATAAATCTCGGCACATCAGCTTGAAAGCAGTGCTATGTTATTGACTCGTCGCTGAGAAACTTACGTATAGAATTGACAGAACATTCAAAATTTTATAAATTTATTTTGGTAATGATAGTTTAGTCACATAAAGTTTAGACCACAGAATTTTAAGCCACCAGGACCGTCATGACCTGTTTGTTTTCTCCCTGGCACTAAACATTAATCTTTTTTTTTAAATTATGACTTAGGGTTAGTGCAACGATGATTTCAAACGTTCATACCATCGTATGTCTGCCACCAGCAGCCATCAACCCGAAAAATAACTATCATGAATGAATGAGCATTGTTGTATTGAAAGATGGCACCGAGATACTATCAAATGAGAGGTGACACGTTAGGACGCACGATGTCCATGGCGTGCCGTTGTGCAGCCAGTCAGTCACTACCAGCAGTGACCTGAAGTTATGTCCTGTGGCATGAGGCCAGGAATAACACTGTTGTGCCTCCCCGAAACATCGGGACAGTGGGATCCCTCCCCCAATGGCCACCATACTCACCGCAAAACGGTGTGCGTGGGGGTGCAGAATAGCAACTCTCCACTAAGCACAGTGCTACGCCAATCGTCGGCAGTCCACCCTCCCTGGTCACGACAACACTCCAAATGCAGTCGTTTGTGTTGTGTTCTTGTCAGCTGCCCACGTATGAGGCGATAATTCCTTAGTCTGGCTCTTGCTAGTCTGCGGGATAACGTATAGTGTTGCAGGGATTCCATTACTTGTTCACGGTTGGCAGGCGGACGTGTGAAGGCTGAAAATATGTAGACAGAAAGAATAAAGATGTAAAAAGGTCATAACGTCTGTTTAATCTAAGGATCATAAAGTGTTTTCGTATAAAAAATTTCAAGGCATATCTTTCAGCCTTTTGCCCGGAGTATGGCAGCAACTCGACACGACATGGAGTCATCAAGTCGTTGGACGAACCCTGCAGAAATATTCACCCATGCGGCCTTGTCGGTCGGTAAGCCAGTGCCAGTTGAGTCTATCAGTAGGTCGGGTTTCACTAGTCATGGCCTGAACCTCAATAAGTATGGGAAGCGAAGGCTGGCAAAGCTTTTAGGTGACAGTTTAGAGGTTGCTGGTGGAATCTCTCATGGAAAAATTTCCGTAGTAGTTAGTGTTAGAGCTGCACCTTTTTGAGATTCAAGTAGGCTGATAGGTATACCAGCTTAAAGGAAGTTCATCTAACTAAGGAATCACCTTCAGCGGAGGTCAGGTTTGCTGGTAGAGAAGGAATTAGAATATTTCATCAAAATATTAAAGGCATTAGAGATCAATTCAGTGATATACTTATACATGTTGTCTCTGACATTATTTATGTATCGGAGTACCACTTAAATAATTTGACAATTCATAGGCTTCCTTTACCAGGATACAGAGTAGCTGGTTATTTCGCAAGTAGTTTTTGCATTTCAGAATACTACTGCTCAAGCTAGAGGTGGTTCAATTTGCTTCAGAGAGTATGGTGTGATATGGAGTATTCGTTATAAGTTGTTCGTGGTACCAAGGGATGTCACATACAAGGACTACAAAGGATATAAAAAAAAAGGTCATGTCGATATTTTGCTATGCAGTTACAGCAGATTGTGATCACTGAATTAGGTTTCAATTGTCATGTATAATAGCAGAAGGTATTTGTAGCAAACATGCCGAGTAGTGAAAGTTTGAACTCGAAAGGTACTATCAATTACGTGAGAGCTCATTCGATTATTTTCCACTCTTTTCATGAGGATATATATACATATGAGTGTGTGTGTGCGTGTGTGTGTGTGTGTGTGAGCGTGTGTGTATCTTACAGATGGGGTGGCAGAAGAGAGGGGGAGAGAAAGAGAGAGAGAGGCAGAGAGGCAGAGAGGCAGAGAGAGATGATCGGCAAAACGATTGGTGAATGTTCGATTTACTATTGTTCTCTGGGCACTTTCTGTCTTTGGTTACTTGTCCCATAAATTGCGGAACTAGTTTGTGGGAATGTCTACAAGCACTCCTAAGTCTTATACAAATAAGACGCAGGAGTAAAAGTGGAAAACAAATTTAATACGTAGGTATTTTGAGAACAAACATCCAGAACAGTAATGAACATATTTACACGTTATGTACATTATTTACAGCAGGCTGGTGACGATGCCTTTGAGTCAAATCGCTCGACAGGTTTTGTTTCATCTGTTCTCTAGCTCGATGTGGGTGCTGACAAAACCTGTAACAAAAGAAAATTGATCGATGAATATATCTAATAACAGTTGCAGGAAAGAAGGTAAAGCTAATGCCTGTTATGTATTTATATACAAATCAGTATAGTTATATATTGTGACGATGCTAAAACTTCAGTTAACTTTGTAGCGTCTAACTAAGAGCAGACATGCAATAACTGATTGGAAGAGAAGATGAAAAATTGCAAAAGGCTGTGACAAAAATGTGCTTTTATTTCGATAGAACGTAGTTTGGAAACTCGTCACAAACGAAAGTTAGTCTGAAATTTCTATTATTCTGTACTACTGCTAGTTTGGAGACTAACCTGGGCGAGAGGTGCTGGAGTGCCCCTAACGTCGTCGAACACAAAACATCTTCTTCAGCCAACGCCAGAAGCCAGAACCGCACGTCGGCCCCTCTCTCTCTTCTCCTGCGTCTCCCTCGGCACCCACCAGGTCTGGAGACAGCTGCTTCTCGCCGGACGTGTCCAGCGCTGGCACGTCTCCGCCCTCCCACGTCTGCCCGTTGCCTGGACACGCCTCGTCCTCCTCAGTCACCACTTCCAGCGGTCGACGTCTGCGGGACTCTGCGTCCACTGGCACATCTTGGGGCGGAGGTCGGTAGAATCCGGCGCCTGTAAGAGAATAACTGCGTCAGTTAAAAGTCACTATTCCTGGAGAAAATAAGAGTACTTTACACTTCGCCATTTTATGCCTGTACCAACAGTACTGTTTGCATTGTATACTAATAATACAGGATTGTAAGTAAACTGAAGGTGGAGAGGGGAAGTAGGAAGCGAAAGAAGTAGGAGGTCATCACTACTAACAGCTGTATCGACACATTGCGCTCCAGCAACATTTCTCTCCCTCAGAATACCCCAGTTAATGTTTTCCTTACTGCGGCCAGAATTAACAGAATAGCAGCATCACTTTTTCCCATTTCCCACTTACATCTATAAACCCGAGAAATTTTAGGTACTTACAGTAATATTCCGGCAGTCCAGGCCACTCTCCATCCCAAGGGTGAGTATCGACAGGATGTACGTCATCATAATGAACAGCGAACAGAAAATCCTCCAGTTCGAATCTCGAATACGAGTGTACCAGCGGAATCTTAGATCGCTCAAACACTAATCTTCGTCCCTAGAAAATAAAATAGCAGTATCTGATATTTGGAACAATTCTTTATTTATAAACAAAATTTTTATAATGCCTTCACTACTTTAAAGTTACTATACTGAATGGATATATTGTCCTGGAACACGATACGTGACGCAAATAGTAATGTAGCAAAAAAAAAAATTATCAATAAAATATTCACACAAATCATTTACATGTAACATTGACGTGCGTCATTCCGCATATAGGTAAGAGGACGCGTAGAATATTCACTGTTTCTTACCACATTTCAATGACCTGATCGATCACATTAGTTAAATGTTATTACCATAAAACTAAACTACTAAAATGAAATTTGGTTGTAAAATACATAGACAGTATTTTAATGTTCGGGAGAATGCTCACAACCATGAGACTGTGATGTGTGAACATCATAAAACATCTGTAGTTGATGTTAATCTTAGCAGATACAGGTTAAAGAATGGCAGAAGACTGAAATAGATTTTCATCGAAATAGAAAAAAGAATGAGACAAAGGGAGATAAAGAGAGAGAGAGAGAGAGGGAGAGAGAGAGGGTGGGCTAAATGTATGCGAAACAAAATACATCTGTATATTAACGTTGAAGCCTTGCTCCATTATTGGAATCCTTATGTTCATAGCAGTGAGAGTGCTTAGGAACACCTAAACAAATGTACTGCTGATCGCTACCCGGTGTAGCCGCAACACACGAACGGTTTACATGGCCGTTCATATGGAAAAGCATTCGCCAGTACAACGCAAGCTTGAAAAAGATCCCTACCTGTCGTTAGTTTGTAATTACTCTGGCGCCTCGCTTTATGAGACGAAAATAAGTGATTTTCTCAAGCAAATGGCTTTTTACACCTTACTACGACTCGTATATGCAAGAGAACTATAACCACCACAAAAAAAAAAAAAAATAAACGATATCGTCGTCATGTCTCGACCTTTAACATCTGCGCAGCTACGTAACACCTATCCAGAAGTTCCTTCATGCACTCCCGTAATTCCTGGTCTAGACACTGCCGGGATCTTCCTCACACAGCTCTACTAAGAGAAGTACACGAGGCTTACCTGGGCCTGTAGCTTCCAGTGGATAAAGTCTCGAGGCAGCGGGATAGCAATTGGATCGCTTCTCTTCACGTCAGCCATGGTTAACCAACTGAAGTGTCTTGTTTCTTCGGAAACCACCTTATCGCTTGTAAGCTGTTCCCATTGTTGTGTACACCACGAATGAACGTGTGTGCATTGTACCATCAGGTGCGGTGAGACGATATGACCTGCTGGTAGCGAAACTGTTTTTGATTCGGTAGATTCCGTCTTAGGCCTTCACTCAAGGACCGTTAGTTCAGCTGCCGTTAGTATAACTTGTAATGATGTTTATCAAATCCGTCTAAAAGTAATTTCCACATCTGTGAAACAGTCGCTGCTCTTCGGGTCAATTAGTGATCTTCTACGTCTGTCATTACAACACGGTTTATTGGTAGGCCTAACAAATACCGTCTGACGATACAAGCCACCAAGAAACGAAACCAGTCTGCTTCACTCAGCGACTAGTCTCACCACAGTCCAATTTAATTTACGAAGACAGTAATTTAAATAACTTACGCCGACAGCCCAAAACGGGAAAATGCTACAGGTGTTTTAATAGTTTAAATAATTTACTGATCCACAAAAAGTAATTCTGGTGAGACTTACTGCACTGAACTCACATGCTTATTCACAGACAATAAATTTTCTTGCTTACTAATTTGTGATCGTCTAATGTGGTGAATAAGGAGTGATCTTTGACACGATGCCGACAACTTTTTTCATTATGTGTTGTGAAATAAAAACTTCACTTTTTGCGGGATTACTGGTGATAAGTGACTCAAATAATCAGAAAACTCATTTTTACTCATCTTCCTGTGAGAGAAGAAATGTAAACTTCAGCGACCGCATAATGATCGACGCTGTATCGCTACTGCCAGATGTTGGTGACATGCGTCAGTCAGTGTTCTTATCTATATTATTACCGAAAGATTATCGTATTCATAGCAGTGCACGTAATATTCTTTCTTCTTCGAAGTCCAAGCACTTCCTGGATAATATGTTGTTCGTGATGATATGCTATTTTGAACAGGCGAACTCGGGCGGTTACCCATTCAGGAGCCAGCCAGACCCGACAGCGCTTAACGTCGGTGATCTGACGGGAACCGCTGTTACCACTGCGAAAAGGCCGTTGGCGAGTGTCTCCCTTTACTCAGGAAAAAAGGGATACGTCATCAATCCCCCTTGCACTGCCTGAAAATAAAAAATTAAGCACGCAGATGACATAGCCAGATACCAATGAACCTACGTAAAGAGTATGTGCGAGGGTGTGTTGAAAGTAATGCCTTCAATTTTTTTGTACAAAAGCTCTTTAACCTCCTTATTTTAAACAGACGTAATTACCGTTCTACGTCTTATTGTTTCTGTTTACATATTTCCAGCCCTCTGCCACTATAGGGCTCCGAATTTTACCATGTAACGTGACAGTGCATAACTTAAATATGTCGGTGCGTGGGAAACATCGTGCTGTAATCGAGCTCGAAGATTTCATGTAGACATGGAGCACCCTGTCCTTCAGCATGACAATGTCCGACTACAGACTATCACTACGACATCCGGCACCTTGGCTTAACTGTCACCGATCATCCTTCGTACTGTCGTAACACGGCCCCATCCACTTTCCATCTGTTTCCAAAACCTGAAACACATCTCCGAGGATTTCGCTTTGCAAGTAACGAAGTGGTGCAAGCAGACGTGAAGTTGTGGCTTTGTCAACAAAGTCAAACATTCTACACTGACAGTGTGATCAGACTGGTCTCTCTTTGGAAGAATGTGTTTGTCGCCAGAGTGATTACGTTGAGAAATGAATATCTTGACCTGAAAAATAAAGACGTAGAATGTTAATAACGTTTATCTTATTGTAACAGGCTCGAGCTGTGACATACAAAATTCAGAGACATTACTTTTCACCACGTCCTCGCTCAGGATTAGAGTCACAGTCCTCTATGACAGGCAGAACGGCTATCAGGGTGCATTAGTGTTGTTTGTGTTTAGTTTGTTACGAGGCATGCGGGCCTGGTAGAGTGTGTAATGGACGCCTACAGTGTGAGACGCTGATAAATCACCGTAAACAACATGAAGAACACAGGGTTTCATATACTAGTGTGAGATGGCGGTCTCAGCAGTCGACAGAGTTTGAAAGGGGCTTCAGTGTGGGACTCCATTTGGTCAGCTGGTCCAGTCGGGCAGTATCCAGATTCTTGAGATTCGTGCAGGTCACGATCAACAACGTCTGAGTACCACAACGGAGGATCGCCGTGCTGGGTACCAGGCACATCGAAAACTTTTCACAACTCCGCCTGCCAACCGTGAACAAGTAATAGAATTCCCGCAAAATTGAACGTACTAGCGAGAACCAGACTAAGGAATTACCGTCTCATACGTGGGCAGCCGATAAAAACACAGCACAAACGGCTGCATATGGGGTATTATCGTGACCAGGAAGAGTGGACTGCTGATGTATGGCGTAGCATTGTGCTTAGGGGTGAGTTTCTATTCTGCATCCCCACGCATAACGTTGGGCGGCGAGTATGGCGGCCACAGGAAGGAGGGATGGGGGGGGGGGATCATACTCTCTCGATGTTCCGCGGAGGCATAATAGCGTTATTCCTGGCCTTATGTTTCAGGGAATAATTTCAGGCCACTACTTGTAGTGACTGACTGCCTGCACAACGGTACTTCACGGATATCGTGTGTCCTCACGTGTCACCTCTCATTCGACAGTACCTCGGTGTCATCTTTCAAGAGGACAATGCTCATTCTTACATGATATTTACTTTTCGGTTTGATGGCTGCTGGTTGCAGGCATACGAAGGTATGAACGTTTGAAATTGTCATTGCACATACCTCACGTCGTATTCATTAAAACGATTAATGTTCAGTGGAAGTAAGGAATAGGTAAGTCATGACGCGTGCTGATGACTTAAAATTCTGTGTGGCCAGGAGAGATGCGACAGTTCAGGATCGTGTTCACAAAATGACACCCCATGATCAACAGACAGTCATCTCCCCTTTCATACTGAAATACCGGTTCAATGGCCTCATATATTTCCCTTATCACCTTCTGCTTGTGACGTCGGCATTTATACCTGAATTACTGCTGTTGGCGTTGGTTTGCTACTAGTTCTGACGAAGAAAGATCGTGTCTCTGAACTGTTCATACTAACTCACTGTCTGAGTTATCTTCCTATTAAAACGAATCCTACACCTGATATAAAACTTGGGGCCGTGTTACGACAGTACGAAGGATGATCGGTGACAGTCAAGCCAAGGTGCCGGATGTCGCAGTGATAGTCTGTAGTCGGGCATTGTCATGCTGAAGGGCAGGGTGCTCCATGTCTACATGAAATCTTCGAGCTCGATTACAGCACGATGTTTCCCACGCACCGACATTACGATACATTCGTCTGACCACAGATCCTTATCTTCCTTCCATTTTATTTCACTGCCCCTTACCATGTCTGGAATGAGCATTTGCCTGATGTGTGCGTGAAATCGTATTGGACTTAACTGCTACAGTCATCAGTCCCTAAGCTTACACACTACTTAACCTAAATTATGCTAAGGACCAACACACACACCCATGCCCGAGGGAGGCCTCGAACCTCCACCGGGACAAGCCGCACAGTCCATGACTGCAGCCCTTGAGACCGCTCGTCTAATACCGCGCAGTGAGCCTTTGCATTCCCCATTTTTTTTCTTAGAATACTTCAATAAGATTGCATCTCCAAGTATTCGATTCTCAACTTTCCCTGTTTTCCCAACGCCAATATTCAGTTCCACATAATACTGTCATTAAAGTGCATTCTCACAGATGCCTTCTGAAGTATTTGCGCTAGTAGACTAGATATGCGGAAACCATAATGCTGAAAACAATTTATTCGACTCACCATTACAGAACAATAATACAATATGCAAAAGAACAAGCGACTCGGTCCCCACTGCGGATCGACACAAACACAAAATGACAAATAATAAAAATAATAATAAAAGACTCGTCTCTTCACGGGGAGCGATCACAAACAGTTCTACAACGTCAAGAGATTCGTCGACTATACCCAGAGATCGGCCAGCTAGAAGAGGCGTCTGGCCGTGGCTGCCGGGGCGACAGCTCCGTATCCTTCCGATCGGTGCGTCGAACTGCCTTTTCCCGCAGTGGAACGCCTTATGAAGTTCGTTGGCGGATGTGTCTGCCGGAACTATTTGCGATCACGTACCTGGCGTAGCAAAGTAGTTCCTGGCCTAGCTGCGATCTTTGGTGAAGCTGTTCTGCAGACACCGCGAACAGGTAGCGGTCCCTGGCAGCCGTTTGTGGAGACCTGGTGTTGTGTTGTGTTGTGTTGTGGCCACCTGTAAGTCTCTGTTTTGTCACACCAGACGACGTAGGCTTTCTTGGTGAATATACACCCCGTGATGCAGACATCCGGTGATGGGCGTAGACAAGGGTACAACAGTTTCCATATGCTACAGCATCAGCACACTTACGTGTCTGCCGCTCAACCCTAGTCAGCACTCAACGCTGCAGACACCAGAATAGTCTACAGAGCAAGCAGTGCGTGAGTTGTCTTAAATAGAACTCTATATCTTTATCGTCGATTGTAGTCTCTGAGAAGGAACTAGTATCTAGTTCTGTATCAAATGATACGTTAATGTTCACTGACACCAATAAATTTTCTATGGACGTGGATTGTATCGAAGTTAAGTATTGCATCTTGTTCAAGTTGCAAGAAAGTGAGCTTACATTTTCTGTATTGTAACGTCATGTCGGCCCCTCCAGAAATCATGCTGTACCGACGAGTGTTATTTCCTCCGACACACCATTTATTTCATAAAAATATTACGGTTTTTTGATAATTTTTACATTTCGAGCGTCTAATTACAACTGAATGAAACACCATTTTCGTGCCATACGCGTCTCGCCTTTATTCTTTGCATGGCATCTTCACTGGCTTGGGATATGTACTTATTTTTATTGTCTAGTTTGCATTTTCGGACATTGTGTATGTAGGTCATAAACGGTTCTGGTGGTTGGCTTTTCTATGTCGTATCAATATTTTAAATTCTACTTACAGGTTCCCTGGATGATGTTTTATATGTTGTGTTTTTACTACACTTTTGGAAAGTTTTCTGAAAGTGTTTGCACCCCTCCAATTCCGAAAAGACATCAATTTTCTTCCATCAGGCAAGGCTTTTGTACTATTCTGGATGTCATTTGCCGTTATTTCAAGCAGTGTTGGTTGTCTCTAAGCACTGACAATTCTACGCAAACGCTGTGCTCTGAGTCGTTAAGTGAAGGTCGTTGGTCACATAGTATCTGGAAATATTGAATTCCCTATCGATTTCGGAAATGGAATGTCCGATACGTCTTGCTCCAACTACCATTCGGCGTTCAAAATATGTTAATTCATGTCGTGCGGCCACAATCACGTCTGAAACCTTTTCACGTGAATCACCTGATTACAAATTACGGCTCCACCAATGCACTGCCGTTTTGTACCACTGATAAAGGCAGAGGAGAGAGCAGATAGGTGGGAAGAGTATACAGAGGGCTACCACGTGGGGAAGGAATAGTTTGATGACGTGATAGACGAAGAAATGAGAGCCAACATGGAAGACATAGTAGATTCAGTATTATTGTCAGTGTTAGAGAGAAATTCCGAAGACTTGACATAAAATAAGGTGTAAAACATCGGTAACACTCCTTTTCAGTTTCTAAAATCATAGTTGGAAGTGGTAAGTAAGGGACTATTCAGTTTCGTTAGTAGAATCTATATGTCCAGAAGTACAGCATCGGCCATTTGCAAAATGTATGATACACACAAACCCGAAAGATAGCAATGGCAGATAAACATCTTAACAGATCATACACTCAAGTTGCATAATATACAGACTAATGGAAAGGTGTATTGAAAGTCGGTTAGATAATGACCAGTTTGGTCTTAGGTGGGTGAGGGCACTACAGAGGCAGTTTTGACCTTCTGGTTGATAATAAGTCCGAGACTTAAGAAAAATCAAATATCATTCACAGGATTTGTCGACGTACAAAAAGCCATCGACGGTGTAAAATGATTAAATCTTGATATTTTTTATGCTCTGGGTAACGCTGGATAATAAATGAAAAACAGGAAAATCAGGCATAATTAAGTGGACCGCTCCTTACACTATAGAATTCACAAGTATCTTACATCCAGACTGGAAGTGGTATCCTCCTGTGAAACCTGAAGCACACATTTGAACAACAACGGGACACTGGAGCCACTGCAACAACAAACATGAGAACTTGGACGAACAGGAATTCTTCGTAACTTGCCTGAGCAGCAATGATGCCTACAGAAACAATGACAGCAATTACTCCGGAACCGGAAGTTGTGGACGAGTGGTCCTAGGTGCTTCAGTACGGAACCGCGCCGCTGCTACGGTCGCAGGTTCGAATCCTGCCTCGGACATGGATGTGTGTGATGTCCTTAGGTGAGTTAGGTTTTCGTAGTTCTAAGTCTAGGGGACTGATGACCTCAGATGTTAAGTCCCATAGTACTCAGAGCGATTTGAACGACATTCTGGATACGAGCAAAGAGGCGTGATGACGAGTAGTTGAACTTGATTTCGAAAGGTGGCAGCCACTGATACAATACTAATAACACTGCGAGGTATCGACTTGGATGCCATAAGGCCAACCTAAAACTGATCACCCTAAAATAGTAGTAATACGTAGAAAAAAAATAAATAAAAAGATCCAGCTGTAATCTACAGCTGGGAAATGAGGAACTTGCTTTTGAATTCAATTAGTGGAGACCTGTTTAGGAGGGTTTGAATTTCAACTCTGACAATTACACTGCTAAATATATTAGGCCTACGTGAGTTTGTGCGTCTGTCATACTCCACTGAGAAGTAATTGAGGACTGTGTAGGAACCAAATTATACTCTCACCCTTCAGACATTAATTATACAACACAACTTCATTACATCCTCGATCGTTTATATATTAAAATAACTGAAATGTCAGACTGGTGTGACAGCTACATGGCATGATCCGTATACGTCTACGGACGTCGCCTTGTGGTATCCGTTCCCACTTTTCAATGAGATCCTATGAGAGTTCTTGGAGAGTCTGTGATAGAACAGAACGACCACGAACATATCTGTCAAGCACGGCCCACATACGCTCGATGAGTTTAGGTCGGCATTCACCGCCGGTCCTACCATTGCGTCAATATCTAGGCTTCGCAAGACATCCCTGTTGACACCCGCCTCGTCGGCCCTGGAATTGAAAGAAATTCAGGGCCACCGCCATACGCAGCAGCCACCACCTGGTCCAACAGGATCTGTTCCACTTACTGTCTGGCACCGCAAGATCTGTATGGCCATAAACACTGAAGCTTCCTCACGATGTCACAGAACGATGGGAATTTCCTCAACAACATCTGCCAGGATTCGCTCACCATGTGTCACTACACAAGAGCACGACCAGCACCTTGCGAAAGAAGATACGTGGACTCGTCTGTGAATAACACGATCTGCCAGTAGCGAAGTCGCCTGTTGACACGGGGAAGGCCGTACTGAACGCGAGCTGCAAGACTTTATTGTGTCAAGGGGGGTACTCTAAGAGCACGTCTGGGTCGGAACGTCCTTTCTCGTAACCTGTTCATTGCAATATGATCGGACGCAGGAGCTCCAGTGGCCGTTCTGATATCGTTTGCAGTACTCAAGCGGTACTCACATGGTTCTGAATGGTCACCCAGTACTGTGTGCAACACACCCAACAGGCGGTGCAGTACTTTAATTTACATTGAAAGCGAAGATCTCAAGCCATGCTATAGGTTTCAAGGGCGCCGATACCTGGCCACAGGGTGCGGGTGAATCTTTTGTGGAGTGTATTTATTTAAAACTAATAAAACATAGATTCATGTTTCAGGGGTTTTTTGTCCTTCAACGTAGCTACCAAAATTGTGTAACCTGTTTCCAGAGGTGGAGAAGTCGTAGTACACCTTCAGAAGCGCCATTTATGTTGATAATTGAAATCGAACAGTCTTTTTCTGGACGAATCTCTCTGACAGTTGTGAGGCAGATGCCACTAAATGATTTCTTCCCTTTACACATTAAGTGAAAGCCACAAGGGCTGTATGCTCTCGTACCAACGATGGGTGGTTCCTATATGAAGCGTCACCGCTTTTTTCTCAAAGCTGTTCGCAGATTGTGTTCCTACACTACTGGCCATTATAATTGCTACACCACGAAGATGACGTGCTATAGACGCGAAACTTAACCGACAGGAAGAAGATGCTGTGATATGCAAATGATTAGCTTTTCAGCGCATTCACACAAGGCTGGCGTCCGTGGCGACACCTACAACGTGCTGACATGAGGAAAGTTTCCAACCGACGTCTCATACACAAATAGCAGTTGCCCGGCGTTGCCTGGTGAAACGTTGTTGTGATGCCTCTTGTAAGGAGGAGGAATGCGTACCATCACGTTTCCGATTTTGATAAAGGTCGGATTGTAGCCTATCGCGATTGCGGTTTATCGTTTCGCGATATTGCTGCTCGCGTTGGTCGACATCCAATGTCTGTTAGCAGAATACTGTATCGGTGGGTTCAGGAGGGTAATACGGAACACCGTACTGGATCCCAACGGCCTCGTATGACTAACAGTAGAGATGACAGGCATCTTATCCGCATGGCTGTAACGGATCGTGCAGCGACGTCTCGATCCCTGAGTCAACAGATGGGGACGTTTGCAAGACAACAACCATCGCCTTACTGGCGTATCACCCGATGTGATGGTATGGCGTGCCATTTGTTACTCGTCTCGGTCACCTCTTTTCGCATTGACGGAACGTTATGTTTCAGATGTGTTACGACCCGTGGCTCTACCCTTCATTCGATCCTGTGAAACCCTACATTTCAGCAGGATAATGCTCGACCGCATGTTGCAGGAGCTATACGGGCCTTTCTGGATACAGAAACGGTTCGACTGCTGCCCTGGCCAGCAAATTCTCCAGATCTCTCACCAACTGAAAACGTCTGCTCAATGGTGGCCGAGCAAGTGGCTCGTCACAATACGCCAGTCACTACTCTTGATGAACTGTGGTATCGTGTTGAAGCTGCATGGGCAGCTGTATCTGCACACGCCACCCAAGCTCTGTTTGACTCAATGCCCAGGCGTATCAAGGTCGTTATTACGGCCAGAAGTAGTTGTTTTAGGTACTGATTTCTCAGGATCTATGCACCCAAATTGCGTGAAAATGTAATCACATGTTAGTTCTAGTGTAATATGTTTGTCCAATGAATACCCGTTTATAATCTGCATTTCATCTTGGTGTAGCAATTTTAATGTCCAGTAGTGTATACTGGACAGTAATACAGCCCATTAACAGTCTGCCGTTGGCGAGCGGTGAACTTTAGCATAACATAATCACAGATGTACACGAAAAACACAATTACATCCACGTTTCTCGGCTTCTGACGAAATTTAGTTAGTCGGGATGACGTACAACAACGTCACTCGGTTGTTTGGCGTTTCAAGTGCGGTTCGTAATGATCGCATATTCTAATTCTGTTATATTCGCTTAACGGTCTGTTAACAGCTGTGTAAGTTCTCTGGCAATATTTGTTAAGAGGCATTTAAAGTTTCTTTCGCGCTCTCTTATGATCTGACGAATATGCGTCTCACGTTTCCATTTGTTTTCTGTCCCGTGCTATTTTCTAATGAGCTCATCCTATCTCATCCTATGACATACAGGTTATTTCCTGGTTCTCTCTGGCGTTATCGCTCGTTTCCTTGGAGCAATGTGAGTGCGCTTTAGTAAAATGTTTTAATTTTCAACCCCTTGCTATTCTATTGGCTTCGAGCACTATGGGACTTAAATTCTGAGGTCATCAGCTCCCTATAACTTAGAAGTACTTAAAGCTAACGAACCTAAGGACATCACACACAACCATGCCCGAGGCAGGATTCGAACCTGCGAGCGTAGCGATCGCTCGGTTCCAGACTGTCACGCCTAGAACTGCTCGGCCACTCCGGCCGGCTTTGCTATTCTATTCTGCAACATGCCTGAAGCTGACCATGCCTTAGATATCGATATCTGAATTCGGAATCTCTGTCTGACCACGACGTAATCCTGATGAAACTGTCAGTCGATCGTTCCCAAAATATACCCTCTCATCTTGTGATTCTTAAAAAAACGTTTTCGCTAAAGGCAACTGAAAATTGTTGCCTGAACTCAGTTGGTCTTTCTCCTCCCTCATTCCTATTGCCAGTCATCTGCTGCTTACCACACAATTATGCCTACCTGAACTATCGTTGTCGACGTTGGTTTGCTGTCGAATCTGATGAGAAAGAGACTATCGATGAACTGTTCACAGCAGTTCCCTGCCATTCTCTCCTATTCACAAGGGATCCTACTCCTCTTATACCACTTTCTGCTGCTGTTGATATTGCCCTACAATCGTCTGACCAGAAATCCTCATCTGTACTCCACTTCACAACACTAACCTCCACTATATCTTGATTTAGCACTTGCATTTCGCTTTTCAGAGTTTCCACCATCCCACCTAAGTTCAAAGTGCTAACATTACATGCTTCCACTCTCAGAATAATACCCAGTCATTGATTATCCATCTTTTTCTCATGATCACCTACAACTTGGTAGCCCCATTCCCGAGAACCGAATGGGAAACTTATCTTCTGACAATGGGTACATCACATGAAACTTCTTGAGCTGATAGCCGCATGTCCTGTGGAATCAAATTATGTGTTTTCAGTTTATTAATTTCTATTGCCTTCTGCACCCTCGTGCTGTTGATTATTGCCGATTGTTCCGCCTTGTAGCTGAAATTTCCCAACCCAGAGGCAAGACAGTGCCCCGAAACTCTGTTCGCTCCTCCGCCTTCTTTTACAACGCATTTGGCATAAAAGGTGTGACTTCTTATGTCTGGAGCTTTCGGACGACATTGACGATAATTTTTATTCAAAATTTAGGCATTGGGGCTTTGTTCGAACACATGACCTGGGCCATTTTTATGAGTAGTCAAAGACACTACACCTATTTTTTAAACTAAACAATTGTCAATATAGTGTATATTATATATTCGTATTTAGTTGAATATTTTACAGACCTCCCTATGCCCCAACTCAGAAAATGCAAACAAAAGTATTCCGAACGTCAGACTGTCATCGGACACATCGAATAATATTTCTGATGGAAAATAGACCAGACCAGCAGTTATTTAAGGATAGTTATTTAAGAGCAGTTATTTAATGGCAATGGAATGAACATCAGGTAGTGTATTTCTTTCGATAACGGTAATAAAAGATTTCCAGATTGAGTGCCTGTTCAAAATAGCATATCATCACGAACAATATATTATCCAGAAATTGCTTGAACTTCGAAGAAGAAAGAATATTATGTGCACTGCTATGAATACGATAATCTTTCGGTAATAATATAGATAAGAACACTGACTGACGCATATCACCATCTGGCAGTAGCGATACAGCGTCGATCATTATGGGGTCGCTGAAGTTTTAATTTCTTCTCTCACAGCAAGATGAGTAAAAATGAGTTTTCTGATTATTAGTCACTTATCACCAGTAATCACGTAAAGAGTGATGTTTATGATTTCACAACACGTAATTAAAAAAAGTTGTAGGCATCGTGTCTAAGATCACTGCTTATTTACCACATTAGACGATCACAAATTAGTAAGCAAGAAAATTTATTGTCTGTGAATAAGTATGTGACTTCAGTGCAGTAAGTCTCATCAGAACTACTTTTTGTGGATCAGTAAATTATTTAAACTATTAAACTACCCGTAGCATTTTCCCGTTTTGGGTTGTCGGCGTAAGTTATTTAAATTACTGTCTTCGTAATTGAAATTGTACTGTGGTCAGACTAGTCGCTGAGTGAAGCAGACTGGTTTCTTGGTGGCTTATATCGTCAGACGGTATTTGTTAGGTCTACCAATAAACCGTGTTGTAATGACAGACGTAGGAGATCACTAATTGACCCGAAGAGCAGTGACTGTTTCACAGATGTGGAAATTACTTTTAGATGGATTTGATAAACATCATTACAAGTTATACTAACGGCAGCTGAACTAACGGCCCTTGAGTGAAGGCCTAAGACGGAATCTACCGAATCAAAACCAGTTTCGGTACCAGCAGGTCATATCGTCTCACCGCACCTGATGGTACAATGCACACACGTTAATTCGTGGTGTACACAACAATGGGAACCGCTTACAAGCGATAAGGTGGTTTCCGAGGAAACAAGACACTTCAGTTGGTTAACCATGGCTGACGTGAAGAGAAGCGATCCAATTGCTATCCCGCTGCCTCGAGACTTTATCCACTGGAAGCTACAGGCCCAGGTAAGCCTCTTGTACTTCTCTTAGTAGAGCTGTGTGAGAAAGATCCCGGCAGTGTCTAGACCAGGAATTACGGGAGTGCATGAAGGAACTTCTGGATAGGTGTTATGTAGCTGCGCAGATGTTAAAGGTCGAGACATGACGACGATAGCGTTATTTTTTTTTATTTTATTTTATTTTTGTTTTTGTGGTGGTTAATGTTCTCTTGCATATATGAGGCGTAAGAAGGTGTAAAAAGCCACTTGCTTGAGAAAATCACTTATTTTTGTATCATAACGCGAGGCGCCAGTGTAATTACAAACTAACGACTGGTAGGGATCTTTTTCTAGCTTGCGTTGTACTGGCCATTGCTTTTCCATATGAACGGCCATGTAAACCGTTCGTGTGTTGTTACTACACCGGGTAGCGATCAGCAGTACATTTGTTGAGGTGTTCCTAAGCAGTCTTACTGCAATGAACATAAGGATCCCAAAAATGGAGCAAGGCTTCAATGTTAATATACAGATGTATTTTGTTTCGCATACATTTAGCCCACGCTCTCTCTCTCTATCTCTCTCTCTCACTCTCTTTATCTCCCTTTCTCTCATTCCTTTTTCTATTTCGATGAAAATCTATTTCACTCTTGACAATTTGCGTCACGTATCGTGTTCCAGGAGAATATATCCATGCAGTATAGTAACTTTAAAGTAGTGAAGGCATTACAAAAATTTGGTTTTTAAATAAAGAATTGTTCCAAATATCAGATATTGTTATTTTACTTTCTAGGGACGAAGATTAGTGGTTGAGCGATCTAAGATTCCGCTGGTACACTCGTATTCGAGATTCGAACTGGAGGATTTTCTGTTCGCTGTTCATTATGACGTACATCCGGTCGATACTCACCCTTGGGATGGAGAGTGGCCTGGACTGCCGGAATATTACTGTAAGTACCTAACATTTCTCGGGTTTATAGATGTAAGTGGGGAATGGGAATAAGTGATGCTGGTATTGTGTTAACTCTGGCCCCAGTATGGAAAACATTAACTGGAGTATTCTGAGGCAGAGAAATGTTGCTGGAGCGCAATGTGTCGATACAGATGTTAGTAGTGATAACCTCCTACTTCTTTCGCTTCCTACTTCCCCTCTCCACCTTCAGTTTACTTACAATCCTGTATTATTAGTATACAATGCAAACAGTACTGTTGGTACAGGCATAAAATGGCGAAGTGTAAAGTACTCTTATTTTCTCCAGGAATAGTGACTTTTAACTGACGCAGTTATTCTCCTACAGGCGCCGGATTCTACCGACCTCCGCCCCAAGATGTGCCAGTGGACGCAGAGTCCCGCAGACGTCGACCGCTGGAAGTGGTGACTGAGGAGGACGAGGCGTGTCCAGGCAACGGGCAGACGTGGGAGGGCGGAGACGTGCCAGCGCTGGACACGTCCGGCGAGAAGCAGCTGTCTGCAGACCTGGTGGGTGCCGAGGAAGACGCAGGGGAAGAGAGAGAGGCGCCGACGTGCGGTTCTGGCTTCTGGCGTTGGCTGAAGAAGATGTTTTGTGTTCGACGACGTTAGGGGCACTCCAGCACCTCTCGCCCAGGTTAGTCTCCAAACTAGCAGTAGTACAGAATAATAGAAATTTCAGAATAACTTTGGTTTGTGATGAGTTTCCAAACTACGTTCTATCGAAATAAAAGAGCACATTTTTGTCACAGCCTTTTGCAATTTTTCATCGTCTTTTCAAATCAGTTATTGCATGTCTGCTCTGAGTTAGACGCTACAATGTTAACTGAAGTTTTAGCATCGTCACAATATATAACTGTACTGATTTTTATATAAATACTTAAAAGGCATTAGCTTTACCTTCTTTCCTACAACTGTTATTAGATATATTCATCGATCAATTTTCCTTTGTTACAGGTTTTGTCAGCACCCACATCGAGATAGAGAAGAGATGAAACAAAACCTGTCGAGCGATTTGATTCAAAGGCATCGTCACCAGCCTGCTGTAAATAATGTACATAACATGTAAATACGTTCATTACTGTTCTGGATGTTTGTTCTCAAATTACCTACGTATTAAATTTGTTTTCCACTTTTACTCCTACGTCTTATTTGTAGAAGACTTAGGAGTGCTTGTAGGCATTCCCACAAAATAGTTCCGCATTTTATGGGACAAGTAACCAAATACAGAAAGTGCCCAGAGAACAATAGTAAATCGAACATTCACTAAGCGTTTTTCCGATCATCTCTCTCTGCCTCTCTTTCTCTCTCTCTCTCTCTCTCTCTCTCTCTCTCTCTCTCTCTTCTGCCACCCCATCTGTAAGATACACACACGCTCACACACACACACACGCACACACACACTCATATGTATATATATCCTCATGAAAAGATTGGAAAATAATCGAATGAGCTCTCATGTAATTGATAGTACCTTTGGAGTTCAAACTCTCACTATGCGGCATGTTTGCTAGAAATACCTTCTACTATTATACAGGACAATTGAAACTTAGTTCAGTGATCACAATCTGCTGTAACTGCATAGCGAAATATCAACATGACCTTTTTCTATATCCTTTGTAGTCCTTGTATGTGACATCCCTAGGTACCACGTTCAACTTATAACGAATACTCCATATCGCACCATACCAGAAGCAGAGGCAGTGCTAACAGATAAGTCACACTGCTTGAATAATCACAGAAATCAATGTGCGACGTACGAAGAACGCATTCCTTAGGACAGTGTGGCGAAATTTGATGTTGATGGGCTGTGGCAGCAGATGAATTGCGCTAGTGCCTTTACTAACAGCCCGACATCGCAAGCAACGCGTCTTTTGGGCTAGCGACGATATTGGTTGGAGCCTAGACAACTTGAAAATCGTGGTCTGGTCAGGTGAGTCCAGATTTTAGTACGAAAGAGTTTATGGTAGTTTTCTAATGTGTCATGAACCCCACGATGCCATGGATTCGAGGTGTCAACAAGGCACTCTGCAAACTGTGGGCGGCTACATAATGATGTCGGATGTGTTTAAGTGGAATAGAGTCAATCTTTTAGTCCAAATCGATCATTAACTGGGAACAGTAATGTTCGGATACTTGGAGGCCATTTGCAGCAACATTCTGTAGAATGTCTATGGATGGAAATTCACAATGTCACCAACCACAGTTGTTCCCGGCTGGTTTGATGGACATTCAGGACAGTTCGAGCGAATGGTTTGGACACCAAGATCCCCCTAAATACACTCCTGGAAATGGAAAAAAGAACACATTGACACCGGTGTGTCAGACCCACCATACTTGCTCCGGACACTGCGAGAGGGCTGTACAAGCAATGATCACACGCACGGCACAGCGGACACGCCAGGAACCGCGGTGTTGGCCGTCGAATGGCGCTAGCTGCGCAGAATTTGTGCACCGCCGCCGTCAGTGTCAGCCAGTTTGCCGTGGCATACGGAGCTCCATCGCAGTCTTTAACACTGGTAGCATGCCGCGACAGCGTGGACGTGAACCGTATGTGCAGTTGACGGACTTTGAGCGAGGGCGTATAGTGGGCATGCGGGAGTCCGGGTGGACGTACCGCCGAATTGCTCAACACGTGGGGCGTGAGGTCTCCACAGTACATCGATGTTGTCGCCAGTGGTCGGCGGAAGGTGCACGTGCCCGTCGACCTGGGACCGGACCGCAGCGACGCACGAATGCACGCCAAGACCGTAGGATCCTACGCAGTGCCGTAGGGGACCGCACCGCCACTTCCCAGCAAATTAGGGACACTGTTGCTCCTGGGGTATCGGCGAGGACCATTCGCAACCGTCTCCATGAAGCTGGGCTACGGTCCCGCACACCGTTAGGCCGTCTTCCGCTCACGCCCCAACATCGTGCAGCCCGCCTCCAGTGGTGTCGCGACAGGCGTGAATGGAGGGACGAATGGAGACGTGTCGTCTTCAGCGATGAGAGTCGCTTCTGCCTTGGTGCCAATGATGGTCGTATGCGTGTTTGGCGCCGTGCAGGTGAGCGCCACAATCAGGACTGCATACGACCGAGGCACACAGGGCCAACACCCGGCATCATGGTGTGGGGAGCGATCTACACTGGCCGTACACCACTGGTGATCGTCGAGGGGACACTGAATAGTGCACGGTACATCCAAACCGTCATCGAACCCATCGTTCTACCATTCCTAGACCGGCAAAGGAACTTGCTGTTCCAACAGGACAATGCACGTCCGCATGTATCCCGTGCCACCCAACGTGCTCTAGAAGGTGTAAGTCAACTACCCTGGCCAGCAAGATCTCCGGATCTGTCCCCCATTGAGCATGTTTGGGACTGGATGAAGCGTCGTCTCACGCGGTCTGCACGTCCAGCACAAACGCTGGTCCAACTGAGGTGCCAGGTGGAAATGGCATGGCAAGCCGTTCCACAGGACTACATCCAGCATCTCTACGATCGTCTCCATGGGAGAATAGCAGCCTGCATTGCTGCGAAAGGTGGATATACACTGTACTAGTGCCGACATTATGCATGCTCTGTTGCCTGTGTCTATGTGCCTGAGGTTCTGTCAGTGTGATCATGTGATGTATCTGACCCCAGGAATGTGTCAATAAAGTTTCCCCTTCCTGGGACAATGAATTCACGGTGTTCTTATTTCAATTTCCAGGAGTGTAGTTCCAATCGAACGTGAATCCCATCGAACATTTATGGGACGTAATCGGGAAGTGAGTGGTGTACAAAACCCAGCACCGACAACACTTACGCAGTTACGGACGGCCAAAGATGCAGCATGCGGCAGTATCTCTGCAGTGGACTTCCATCGACTCCATGTTGCTGCACTTAAGCTGGAAAAGAAGGTCCGACACATTATTAGGTGGTATCCTACGAGTAGCGTCACCTCAGTGTGCTCTGTAAGCGGAGGGTACCACGAATCTCTACTAGTCGATTTGTCTTCTTTTCCACTGGCGTCTAAGCTTCTGTACAAAGGCTGTCTTCTTGGTCCTTTCGTGAAATGTATGTTAGCAGTGGTAGAATCACTTTGCAGATGGCGGTTCTCTAAACGTCCGCAACAGTGTCTCGCGAAAAGAGAGTTGTCTTTCCTCCAGAGATTCCGACGTTTGTATTCAAGAGGCATCTCCGTAACACTTGCATGCTGATTCACCCTACAGGTAACAAATATTCCAGCGAACTCTGAATTGCTTTGATGTCTTTCTCTAATATGACATGATATGGATCCCAGTCACTCCAACAGTATTCAAGAGTGGGTCGTAATAGAGTTCTATTTGCAGCCTGTTTTTGCATTAGAGCTACTCTTCCCCAATATATTCCCAATAAAATAAAACAAACAATTGGTGAAATTAAAACGTAGAGCTTTGTTCAGTTGTTTGTTAGAAACTGTAAAAGCTGAATCATACTGTGATTTAACGATAGTTTACTTTCTACATGCCATGAACATACTTCATGAACTGCACTATTTGAAACGGAGTCAATGTTGCGCTCAACGTCCTATACTACCAAGCTAGTGTCACAGCAAACCGAAATATTTCAGAAAAATTTTAGAATTATCCGCGATACTGGAGGGCAGATCATTTATATAAATTAGGAACAGGAGTGGCTCCATCATTGATACCTGGGGCCACTCCCCTTTGCCTGAACCAAACTCAGATTCCAATTCACAGCCATTCTCAACACTGTGAATTATGGCCTAGTATTGTATGTTGTTAAAGTAAGAGGTGAAGAAATTATGAGCTACTCCCTGTATCCCGTAATGATTTAACTTCTGGTGTAATATTTTGTAATCAACACAATCAAGCACCTTAATTAAATCAAAAAATATAACATTTTTAGTCACTTGTAATGGGCTACTGTAGCTTGATTCTGACTACTTCTAACTATTTGATAAAATTCCCGCTTTGTTCTACATGATATCCTTATCCCACTAGTCAGCCACTCAAGCTACCTTTTACTGCTAGTACCCCGTTTAGTACGTTCTGATGGATAGCAACTCTCAGAGAGAATGAGAAATGTGTTAAGGAAAGGATTACATTTGTCATATGTGTTATATGCACTATAGACATCCTGCTACTACAGTACCTTAACGAGGTTTAAAAACTTTCTATTGCCGTTGGATTAGCTTTTCTACATAGTTTGTAATGATATGAGACATTTGTCTGAGTACAAAAGCTTTTTAGTGTTACTGTTCCCCTGCACCTTGGTTCAGAAAAAAAAACAGTCTGCGTCATATCATACGAGTTTAGGAGATCTACTAACATCCTTTTTCTTGTACTATCATATTCAAAATTGATATAGAAATCACAACATAATACTCATTTTTGGTACTTCCTAAAAAGTGCAACAATTAACCACCTCTAGCTTGAGCAGAAGTATTCTGAAATGCAAAAACTACTTGCGAAATAACCAGCTACTCTGTATCCTGGTAAAGGAAGCCTATAAATTTTCAAATTATTTAAGTGGTACTCCGATACATAAATAATGTCAGAGTCAACATCTATAAGCAGATCACTGACTGTATCTCTAATTCCTTTAATATTTTGATGAAATATTCTAATTCCTTCTCTACCTGCAAACCTGACCTCCCTTGAAGTTAGTTAGATGGACTTCCTTTAAGCTGGTATACCTATCAGCCTACTTGAATCTCAAAAAGGTGCAGCTCTAACACCAACTACTACGGGAATTTTTCCATGAGTGATTCCACCAGCAACCACCAAACTGCCACGTAAAAGCTTTGCCGGCCTTCCCTTCCCATACTTATTGAGGTGCAGGCCATGACTAGTGAAACCCCATCTACTGATAGACTCAACTGCCACTGCCTTACCGACCGACATAAATCGCACCGAAATTTTATGAGACATAATCGAGAGGTCCCTTCGTGCACAAAATCTTGCACCGGTTAAACCTTCGCTAGACGGCTACTGAGGCAGCATGGGTGAATAATTGTGCAGGGGACGTCCAACGACTTGTTGACTCCAAGTCGTGTCGAGTTGCTGCAGTACTCCGGGCAAAAGGCGGCACGACACAGTATTAGGAGAAATCCCGTGACTTCAGTCACGACGTGAAGGGTTTCTGGTATCTTGTAAGCAAAGTTAACCCATGATGGCCTAGGGAAGGAGAAAATAATAACAAGTAAAGGAGAACTTTCCCCGACAAATAATGTCCATAACTAAATTCTATGGTATGAATTCCAGAGAGAAGTTTCTCAAGTTGTACGTTTTGAGACAGCACTGTATGCAAGTGAATAGTGGGTTGTGTGAAATATTGAAAAATAAAAGAATCGAAGGGCTTGTGTTGTAGCATCACAGAATGATACAGTAAATTACGTTGACTGAAAGAAAAGGTAATAAAAGTTTCTCGATACAGTTGGTTAGGAAACGAGTACGAGAAAAACAGTAAGTGGAAGACGGACAGAATGACAGGACATGTGCCAAGGTGACAGGAGGAGAGGACAGAGATAGGAATGTATTGTGCAAATAACCGAAGACTTTGGGCGCATTTGCTACTTTGACATGAAGAGATTGGCACAAGAGAGGAAATCCTGGGATCGCATGAAACCAATCAGAACACAGATCCCTCCGTCCCTCCCCCACATCCAAAAATCTTTTGTGTTCTCTACTAACGTGTCGTTTTATAATTAAGTTTAAGCAAATTATTAGTCTTTTTTCTACTTCTCTCCGCCGCTTTTGTCTTTGTATATTCCGTTTGAAAAACTACCTCCATTGCATGTAATATTCCCCCAAGTAAAAAGTGAAAGAAAAACTTCGTCCGAACATTCTTTGAAGGCACCACGGCAGCAACTGGCCGCCGTGTCATCCTCAGCCCTTAGGTGTAACTGGGTGCGGAAGTAGAGTGGCATATGGTCAGCACGCTTATTTCCCGGACATTGTTAGTTTTCGAGTCTCGTGTTGTTACTTCTGATTCAAGTAGGTAGTAAATTGGCTCACAAAGAGTGAGTGCGCCATGCTTGCCAACAGTTCCCGGAAAACCCAGACGGTTACCCATTCAAGTGCCAGCCAAACGCGACAGCGCTTAACTTCGGTGATCTGACAGGTACCGGCGTTACCACTCCAGACAAAGCCATTGGCAAATGTTTCCCTATACTCAGCATAAAAGGGATACATATCAATTCTCCTTGCACTGCCTGAAAGTAAAAAATTAAGCACGCAAATGCCTTAGTAAAGAGTATGTGCGAGGGAATGCTGAAAGATATAAGTCGAAATTGTTTATACGAAAACTCTTTATGCTGATAAGATTAAACAGACGTTGTGACCGTTTTACATGTTTATTCATTCTGTCTACATATTTTCAGCCTCCTGCCACTATAGGGCTCTGAATTGTACCCTGTAACGTGAAAGTGTGTAACTTAAGTTGGTCGGTGTTTGGGAAATATTGTGCTGTAATTGATTTCGTGTTGGAAGCACTTGGAGTCGTGTAGTGACCAAAAAGCGTGGACTATCGCAGAAAGGTGTAGCACTCTGACCTTCAGCATGACAATGCACGACTATAGACTATCACTGCGACATATCCAACAGTCCGGCACCATGACTTGACTGTTACCGATCTTCCTTCGTACAGTCGCACCTTGGCCCCATCCGCTTTTCAACAGAACGGGCAGGCTGCTTCATTCCCAGCCAAGCCAAGCAGAACCCAACCCGGGCAGGCTGCGGGAAACTTGCTTGCCTGCCCATATTGCTGCTGAGCTGTGCTACGCAGCCGTCTAGTCTGCGCGCGTGATTGTCGTATTGTGAACGTTAGTTAAAAGTTTTCATTTTACTTGAGCACCAAAAGGCAAACCTCAATATATATATATATATATATATATATATATATATATATATATATATTTCAGGTCAAAAAATATTGGGTTTTATTTGTACATTCTTCCTTTACGCGAATATTTCGGGCTTTTATCTATGTAAATAAATATGAATTGCCAAATGTGTTGATAAACGTAAAACTCGAGAACAGCTGGACCAATTCGGCAATTTTTTTTTACTGTGTTCGTAATTCTCAGGACAAAGTTTTTATGAAATAAATTTTTTGGAAAATCGAACGAAAAATT
This sequence comes from Schistocerca nitens, assembly GCF_023898315.1. Lineage (NCBI taxonomy): Eukaryota > Metazoa > Arthropoda > Insecta > Orthoptera > Acrididae > Schistocerca > Schistocerca nitens. Next base: position 97,805,163 of record NC_064617.1, read on the forward strand.
GGAAAATTTGAGAAAAACTGAAAGTGCGTTTTCATTGTGTCCGTGTGTTTGTATTGCATACAATCTTGATGAAATTTTGCACACTATACCTTGAAACCAAGAGGAAGGTCACAGTCTACATAGAATTTCGTAGGGTGCATGGCAGAGGTTACTTTACTTAACGGAATTCGACAAATTGTACGATTTGATTCCGATCTTGATGAAATTTGGCACACTTGACATTCAAAGCAGGATGAAGGGCGCTGTCTGCTTAAAATTCTGAATGGTACATGGCGGAGGGTACTTTACTTACACACTTCTACACCAACCTACAGTTTTACTCCGATCTTGAAGAAATTTTGTACACTTGACCATCAAGAGGAACATCAGTGTCTACATAATATTTCGGACAGTGCATGGAATAGAGTATCTTACAAAATATTTTGACATCATTTACGGGTTACCATGAAAGTTGGCTCACATACACACATTTCCATGTAGAAGGTTTTTGAATATTTCCATGTATATATATATATATATATATATATATATATATATATATATATATATATATATATATATATATGTGTGTGTGTGTGTGTGTGTGTGTATTTATGTATAAATACATACTTTTTTTAAACGAAATGTCTATGATCTTTTTGAAATGTGAGAGATGTCTGACACATTCATAGACATCGTGTTTGACATTTAGCGCACAGAAAATGTCATTTAACAGTTGCAAACCATTTTTGGTTGAGCGAACGTGTTATATTGGCTGCAAAAAACTTTGATGTTAACGAAATGAATTTTCAGATTCAAAATATGATACCTGGCGCATTGATGACATAGAAGTCGGTTTATTCCGTTACTAACCAAGATGATGTAGTTAACTGTCCTACGGAATTTTTAAATTCGCTGAATTTGCCCGGATTACCGCCTCCCAATCTGCAATTAAGTCGGATCGGTAAACATTATGTTGCGAGAGGTAAACCAGCCACGTCTTTGTAATGGCACCCGCCTTGCGGTGAAAAAATTAAAGAACAACGTAATCTAAGCCACAGTTTTAAAAGGAAAGTACAAAGGTGAAGACAGTTTGATTCCACCTATCACTATGATTCCGACCGACATGCCATTCGACTTTAAATGGTTATAATTTCCAGTGCAGTTTGCATTTGCCATGTCGATAGATAAATCGCAAGGGCAGTCGTTATATGTTTGTGGTACCAATCTTGAAAATCATGTTTTTCACATGGCCAATTCTATGTCGCATATTCCCCTGTCGGGTCACCTTCAACATCATTTGTTTACGCACCAGAAAACAAAACTATCAATGCTGCGTATCAAAAAGTATTACAATAAATGCTACCTAGCAATAAACTTTGACACTACTTCACTGATCACCACAAAAGTTTACAGATATATATGAGTTTTCATAGATAGGTGAAGAGGAGATGAACTGAGGTGGCGGAGTCCAACAGAGAGAGGACGAGGAGAAGGATAGAGGCTGGGGGGAGAGGGGCGAAGGGATGGGGGGGGGGAGGTGAACAGAGAGATAGTGGGAGAGGAATTAATGGATAGAGAGAAAATAGGGGAGGGAAGATTAACTACGAGAGTATGGAATAAATAAATGCCCAGGGAACACCGGGTTTTCAGCTAGTTGTCAAATATAAAAGGATTTCTTCGAGACTTCACAATCTCTCAATAATGGATATTCTCAGGTTTTGTAGCAAGCAGAACAATCACTGAATATGGAGCTCCTTTGTACACTAAAATCTATAGATAACCACCCGAAGCCCATGAAGATAGTGTTTTTTGTTTTAGTGGAACGCAATGCAGTCTGTGTTGCAGTTTTCAACACTGAAACGGATGGATATTTGTACTAAAGAAGTGAACCTCCACCCCCTAGAAAGAAGATTGGTCCCCTCCCCAGAAGAATAAATTATCTACGCCCCTGATAACCACTGTACTGCAATGAGTACCAAATTAAGATTTTGGAAGTCTAGATTCTTTAACATTAGTATGTTTCAGCCAAGTATGACACCAGTTATACAAATATTTAACTACTTTTCCAGGATGTATTTTACTGGTTCTGTGAATTCATTCGAAGTTGGCAAAATCATTCTCAATTGACAAAATGCATTTTAACAAAATCGAAGCACTTGTTTCGTATCCAGTTCGCCTAAAAACTATAGTAGTGGGAATACAATGGCGACTCTGAGCCATTTTCGCGGCGTCTACGTTTGCGTCATGAGAGTCCACACTTGTAGTCTAGGTCTGCGTCATGAGGGACGATAGTTTGGGCCCTCATGATGCAGACTTGGACGACGAGTGTTTACTTGCATGATGCAAACCTAGACGACGACTGTAGACCCTTATAACACAGACCTAAACGTCGAGTCTGAACCCTCATGACTCAGACGTAGACGCTGTGTAGAGTGGCTCAGAGTTTCCATTATATTCCTACTACAATACATTCGTGGAAAAAGACACTCTTCATTTTAAAAGCATTTGTAGTGTCTAGGTCTTCAGCATCTTGACCCTGCTTGTGGGATTACCCTTAATATAGAAATACAGGAATAAAATTACATTTCGCAATGTGTGTGGAACTCATCAAAGTAAATTGTAATTTCAGCTCATAATGTGTATTGCCTTAATCCACAAATGAATATTTTATTTTGCAGAACACTTTCCAATATAAAATATTTACAAATTTTCCTTCAGCTCCCCTGAAAGTATTATTTAGGCCCAACCAGATACTCCTAAAAATATTTGGCTACTTTTGCAAACACAAGTAACAGAAAATATTTTACCAACAATAATAAATGTCGCTTGGGAGGATTGAAATCAAAAAGTTTAGTGTAAAATAAAAATGAACTGTATGCATTACAAAATTTGTATCTCAGAAATTGACGCCCATAAAACACAAGAAAGAAAAATGGTTCAAATGGCTCTGAGCACTATGGGACTCAACATCTGTGGCCATCAGTCCCCTAGAACTTAGAACTACTTAAACCTAACCAACCTAAGGACATCACACTCATCCATGCCCGAGGCAGGATTCGAACCTACGACCGTAGCGGTCACGCGGTTCCAGACTGACGCGCCTAGAACCGAACGGCCACAACGGCCGGCACAAAAGAAAGAAAACTGCACTCTTAATTAGTAAATTTGCACACAAACTCATAGTTCCCTGCTTAATGTTCTGCTGTATTCTTAATGTGTCTGCTGATTAGTGTTTTAATTAAGTCTGTCTGCATTAAGACGTGATCGTTTATCGCCAATTAGGTTTCCAGCGCAACTAAAAATTCTCTCACTAGAGGCACTAGTGGCCTGTATGTTTAATAGTTTTCTTGCCACACGCGCAAGTCGAGGAAGTCGTTGGGAGTCATTTTTCCACCACTGTAGAATATCTCCCTCGTTCACACACTGTTCTTGCAAGTATCTGCTGACTTCATCATGTAGGAGAGGAGACTCTTCTGCCCAGTCCTCAAATTTCACCGTTTTGTGCGGTCCTGAATTTGTTACTTGGGTGCAGTGATTGGGCACTTGTACTGAAACTATACAGGTTCCAATTAATATTTGCAGAATAATGTGAAGATCGTACTACACATAGTTGAAATTGTAATAGTTTTTAGATGATGCTTTCATTTATCGTCCAGTAAAGTCACCAGAAGATCAAAACTAACTGCAGGACGATTTAAATAAGATACATATTTTTGGTGTGAAAATTAGCAGTTGGCAATAAATACTGAAAAGAGCGAGGTTATCCGTGTGTGTACTAAACTAAGTCCGTTAAACTTCGTTTACAAGATCAACCAGTCAAATCTAAAGATTACAATTACGACCTAGTTAAACAGGAATGGACACACAGAAAATGTTGTAAGCGTTTTAATGACAAAACACTCTTTTGGAGCATTGCTACGCAGTTGGAGAGCCTTTTCTGCTACGATTGATGGAGGAGGTCGAAAGAGTCTAAAGAAGGGCAGCTCGTTTGGTATTATCATGAAACAAGGGAAAGAGTGTTGCGGAAATTATACAGGAGTTTGGGTGGGAATCATTACAACAATGGCGTTTTTTGACGTGGCGCGATCTATATATGAAATTTCGTTCACTAACTTACACCTCCGAATTCTAAGATATATTTTTGAGTCCCATCTACATTGAAAGAAATGATCATCAGAATAAAATACAAAAAAGCAGCGCTCAGACGGAGAGATGCAGGTGTTTTATCCCGCGCGAAATTCGAGAATAGGAGACAATTACGTTGAAAGTGGTTGGATGAACCCTCAACCAAACACTTGCGTGTGACTTGCAAAGTACCCATGTACATGTAGATCAAGAATATATGCATTATCTTAGGAACTTACCTTCAGCACACATCTGTCGTGCTGCTTGGTAAACATCAATTTTTTCATCCTCGGTTAACTTTCTTAAACTTTCTTAATGTGCAGTAGTTACACACCATAAACGTTGCAATTTTATGCAAAATACTAACGCACATTTTCTGTTATAGGAAGGCACCGGCGGCTTGTTTCAACGGTTTCATGTCCTGAAAATACATTTTATCAACATACATATTTCACAAGTGGTTCTATAATTTTCAGATGGAAAATTGCCGGCCTTGGTGGCCGAGCGGTTCTAGGCGCTACGGTCGCAGGTTCGAATCCTGCCCAGGGCATGGATGTGTGTGATGGCCTTAGGTTAGTTAGGTTTAAGTATGTCTAAGTTCTACGGGACTGATGACCTCAGAAGTTAAGTCTCATAGTGCTCAGAACTATTTGAACCATGGAATAAAATTACAAACCTCTTCATCTTATCAGAGGCACCTTCGTAATGTAAGACAGCCTTCACTGAATCCATCTGAGGATGGACTGATATAAGCATGTCAAAATAACTGCCCCACTGCTTTAAAGATGAGTTCAGTCTCACACAGAGACCTCTTCTCTTAAAGTAGGAAACCGTAGCCCGCACTGTATTAAGAATGGCTAATATATTTGAAACATTTTCTTTCCAACATTGTTCGCTCAGAACATGTTTAAAGATTGTGTTTATACTATGAGCCATGCATGGCAGACGCTGGTATGTTTCGAGAGCTTTGACAATGTTACTGCCGTGGTCTGTGACAAACGTAATTTTGGCAATGTCTTCACGAGAAACACTGATAGTTTCTATGCGATCTTCCAACTCGTTTCGAATATTCGAGCCAGTTTTTGGGCAGTCAGGAAACGCAGAGCACATCAGTACATATTTATTCAAACGCCAGTCTGAATTTATGTAATGCATTGTCACGGACATGTAATGCACCCCTTTGTAATTGTCTGTCCATAGATCAATTGTACTGGCACATATACCAGAACGAATCGCATGCACTATATGTGGGAGCATTTTGCTGCGCACTTTATCAGCTAAGGTTTGAACTTTCCTAGCTACTGTCACTCGGGAAGGCATAATATTTTTAATATCAACTGAGCCATATTTTTTATCTATGTCGATCAGTGTCTGCTCTAGATTAAGAAATCCTTTGTCCTCTTTCAAGATATTTACGGAGTGACGGAACTGTTTGTCAAATTTGCACACATGTCGGAACATACTCGAGGTTCCCGAATAAGTACTTAATAGCTTTTTACATAGTTTGCGTTGAGACACACCTACCGTTTTATTTGAAGCGGTCTCTTAAACAGACGAAATCGTTTCCCATGCGGCACTTGTGCTCTGTTTCGTTACCAGTATGTATTCGCCAGTTGTCATTTTTTTTTCAATCTCACTAAAGTTCGACCTATTCATTGTGCTGCCCCCACCGTTGCGATAAATGAACCGCAGGCTAACTACCTGGCTTCTCTAGTCACGGTAGCTTGACAGCGCAACCTGTTGTCAGGCGCAGCAAACTGAGCAGGTCCCGTGAAGCTTGGCAGGCCTGCGGGAACCCAGGTAGCCCGGGCTTGCGGGAGCCCAAGTCGGCCGCATTACCTACTATGCCTCAGTACAAGCGCACTCTTGTGTTTCCGTCGCGGCAGACTGACCTGTATGAATGGTTGCAGAGGAGCTAGGAGCAAGCAGGCTGCAAGGGGAATTTGTACATCTCTGCTAATCGTGCAATATCCAAATTCTTGAGACTTTATGATGTGGACTGCATGGGAACGTGAGGGCAATCATAATCGTCGTCAAGGTCACGGTCAACAACATTGACCACCACGTGGAAGGACCCCCGTGTTGTGCACCAGGCACATCGAAAACCCTTCACACGTCCGCCTGCCAACTGTGAACAAGTAATGAAATCTCTGCAACTCTGTATGTTATCCCGCAGACTAGCAAGAGCCAGACTAAGGAATTATCGCCTCATACGTGGGCAGCTGACAAGAACACAACACAAACGGCTGCATTTGGAGTGTTGTCGTGACCAGGAAGGGTGGACTGCCGACGATTGGCGTAGCATTGTGCTTAGTGGTGAGTTGCTATTCTGCACCACCACGCATACCGTTTTGCGGTGAGTATGGTGGCCATTGGGGGAGGGATCCCATTGTCCCGATGTTTCGGGGAGGCACAGCAGTGTTATTCCTGGCGTCATGCCACAGGACATAACTTTAGGTCACTGCTGGTAGTGACTGACTGGCTGCTCAACGGCACGCCATGGACATCGTGCTTCCTAACGTGTCACATCTCATTTAATAGTATCTCGGTGCCATCTTTCAATGCAACAATGCACATTCATTCATGATAGTTACTTTTCGGGTTGATGGCTACTGGTGGCAGGCATACGATGGTATGAACGTTTGAAATCATTGTTGCACAAACCCTAAGTCATAATTTAAAAAAAAACGATTAATGTTTAGTGCCAGAGAGAAAACAAACAGGTCACGACGGTCCTGGTGGCTTAAAATTCTGTCGTCTAAACTTTATCTGACTAAACTAACACTAGAAAAATAAATTTATAAAATTTTGAATGTTCTGTCAATTCTACACGTAAGTTTCTCAGCGACGAGCCAATAACATAGCACTGCTTTCAAGCTTATGCGCCGAGATTTATTGCGGTCGTTCTCGAGTTTCTGTCAAGAGAGCTACAAAAAGAAAAAAAAATGGAGGTGTCCTTTAGCAGCGTAAAAACCTAAGAATCTCTTGAGCCGAGGCCTCGTGTGTCGAAGCTGAACCGAAGGTAAAACATACTGTGGTGTCACCGCCAGACACCACAGTTGCTAGGTGGTAGCTTTAAATCGGCCGCGGTCCATTAGTACATGTCGGACCCGAATGTCGCCACTGTCAGTGATCGCAGACCGAGCGCCACCACACGGCAGGTCTCGAGAGACGGACTAGGACTCGCCCCAGTTGTACGGACGACTTAGCTAGCGATGCACACTGACGAAGCCTCGCTCATTTGCAGAGCAGATAGTTAGAATAGCCTTCAGCTAAGTCAATGGCTACGACCTAGCAAGGCGCCATAGCAATTGATAGTTATCGTATGAAGCATGTCTCAACAAGAACGATGTATACAAATGATGAATTAAAGTTAAGTATTCCAGAAGCTACGTACTTTTCTTTATAGCACTCATTACGTATCCTGTTTCAGACCTCACGCCATCCTGCGTGAGCTTATAGCGTGCATTTCGGCCTTCTCTAGCAATATAACACATACAATTGTATAACAGCCAGTATAAAATGTATAACACTAAAAACATCTATAAAATAAAACCTTCCAGCCTGACGGATCAATAACTGCAAACGAAATTATAAGGTAAATAACGTAGCAGTGATCATTATTTAAAAAATTAAAAAATCATTAGTCGATAACACATCCGGAGTGTGGTCACAATGGCGGCATTTGAAAATTGTGAAGGAACAGTAAAACAGTGTTTTGCTCACATGAAATATTCCCAAAATGTCAGTAAGAGATCTCGACGAAATTTGGCGGGTACGTACAGAGGACAAATAATGCAATACCAACTTGTTTGTTTGTGTCCCGTTTCACTTTTAAGTAGTAAACAACATGCCGATAGGTAAATTAACAGATTAAGTATGGAGAGATTATCTTCGCAAGTATGGTATATACAAATGATCCTAACATAAAAGTTGATTTTGCAAAATACCCCACCACCGTTAATTAATTCTTAAAAATGAAAACATTTCTTCAAATAACTTAATAATTTACCGCAATGCAGCCGGGTGACGTCGCCGGCAACCACCGATGTTTCGACGGAAGCACACCCTGCCATCCTCTAGGCAAACTGCATCAAGTAAGCGCTGTACAAGGGAATTTAAAACCTCGGTTCTCAGAGAAATCCGGAATGATAACACTGACACACGCTGTATACACTAGCGGCATCACAAACCAAAGGTGGCCGACGTCAGAAGTTAGCTACAGTGGAATTAATAATCAGTTGGTGTGGTAGCATAAACTCTGTCCTTCTGTTTCTTGACCAAGGAGCGCAGGACTCCATGCAGACTTTAAACGAAAACCGCCATCCCTGTTGATCAAGCTACTTCCTAATTTTATTTCAACTGCTTCCTTAACAGCGCTTTCACATTAGCTGGAACTGCATGTCATAATCTGCACTTTATTATATTCTATAGGTTGACCGGTGTCTAGTCAACATTCTGCAACAGTGGATTTGCTTGGCTATTGTAAGCATGTGTGTGGCATATGCGCAATATGCTGGTCTTCCAGCGTCGTGATAGCCTGACCAATTTATGACATGCCACAACTATGAGGAATAAGTAGACATCCTCTTTAGGCATACCAAGATAATCCTTTACGGAACGTAAAAGCAACCTGTTCTTAGATAGTGGGCGAATAACACAATTTACGTCATATTTCCGCAAAATATGACCAGTCGTGTTAGAAATGACCCCTGCGTTAATGAAAATGGCCGTAGTCTTTGGGCCACTTCGGTATTATCATCATTCACCCGAAGAAAAGTTGGTCGATACCGCTACGTCTATCTGTCTTTCACTGTAAGCATTCTGAAGAAAGGTGACTTCGAGATGGACTAACTCAGCTCACAAACTCTCAGGGTCCGAGATGACAAGGGCCCTGTGTACCAAGGTGTTAAGTTCGCCATCATGTTGAGCCAGATGGTGACAACTATCAGCCTGCAGATACAAGCCAGTGTGAGTAGGAGTCGTATAAAGGGCAGGTACCAAAGTACCGTCCACCTTCCTTCTAACTAGCACTTCAAGGAAGGGTAGACAACTATTATTTTCCACGTCAATCGTGAAATAAATATTCGGGTGCAAAATGAGATTTTTCCCTCTTCCTTTCGCGGGCACGTGCTCCACCGACCCTTTATTTAGAAGTTAAATGAAATAAACATCGTAGTGCTAGTTTACTGACTATGGAGTTTGTGCCTTTTCTTTGTTAAAAAAAAAAGCTGACGTCCGATGCTCGATCCAGCGATCCAGCTATTATGGCGCTTTTTTAATTTTTTTTAAGGCTAGTGCTCTACCAACTTGTTTACTTGTGCTCTAAACCCTGTATAATTTTTTTTGTTTTTGCAAAGAGAACAAACTCGTACTACATAGAGCAAAAGCTGCAGGTAATGAGAAAACATATAACAACGTCTAGTGTGTGAAAATTAAAACGACGTTCTTCATAAAATAACCCAATTTTCCTTGAAAACATAAATAGGTAGGCTACATGTTCACAACATCCTTTTTTAAACGTAAATGAGCATACAGTCTAACCATCAGCATCATCTCAATTTTTTTTAAATTTAATTTTTAGTGGGCAGCACAGGAGAAAGGAAACATATAGGCTGCAGACAGAGAGCTATACGTGAAAAGGATAAACATGTGACAGGGGAAAGAAAACCTAGAAGAGGAGGAGCAATGAAAAGTGATGGAAATTAGGAATATTTTCCTCGCCATTCTCCACTTTGGCGCGCCATCATAACAACGTGCCTTCTGTCATTGACCATTAAAAGGGGAATGCCCCAAGCAGCTCAGGCTCCCAATGTAAATTAAAACTTGGAACCCAACATCGTGGGAATTTGGACTAATCGACATCTGAAAATCAAAGCACCCCTCCCCCCCCCCCAAAAAAAAAAAAAAGAAAACACACATCACTTATATAACGTAGCAGCTCAAATTCGGCAGACTTTTATTGAAAACGACGAAGTAGTCAGTAATTCAGATTTGGAAAAAATTTAAGTTATCGCGAGAAATAGTCCACAATGCGAAATTCATAGCATCAAAAAACCAATACGACCTCCATTAAATTTGTAAAGGCAAACACGGCAGGTAATGCGAAGTGGCGGTAGGACATGAATGAATAATATTTCAGAGTCCTGAGTCAATTACATCAACATCTTCAACAATATAAGGAAAAAGAGTCACAGTAAGATATATTAAAGGAAGAATCAATTACAGAACCAGAAGATATGCGGAGAGTCACAAAGTAATTGCATGGGATCACACTGCAATCCACGTCGATATATCAGCACATACAGAAGTTACTGCTCTCCAGGAGACATTTCAGCCGTAAGTGGGGGCCCACCACATTACAGGCGTACTTCAGCCAACTTTATGCCAAGGGAGCAACAAGACAGTTACAAAATATACACTCCTGGAAATGGAAAAAAGAACACATTGACACCGGTGTGTCAGACCCACCATACTTGCTCCGGACACTGCGAGAGGGCTGTACAAGCAATGATCACACGCACGGCACAGCGGACACACCAGGAACCGCGGTGTTGACCGTCGAATGGCGCTAGCTGCTCAGCATTTGTGCACCGCCGCCGTCAGTGTCAGCCAGTTTGCAGTGGCATACGGAGCTCCATCGCAGTCTTTAACACTGGTAGCATGCCGCGACAGCGTGGACGTGAACCGTATGTGCAGTTGACGGACTTTGAGCGAGGGCGTATAGTGGGCATGCGGGAGGCCGGGTGGACGTACCGCCGAATTGCTCAACACGTGGGGCGTGAGGTCTCCACAGTACATCGATGTTGTCGCCAGTGGTCGGCGGAAGGTGCACGTGCCCGTCGACCTGGGACCGGACCGCAGCGACGCACGGATGCACGCCAAGACCGTAGGATCCTATGCAGTGCCGTAGGGGACCGCACCGCCACTTCCCAGCAAATTAGGGACACTGTTGCTCCTGGGGTATCGGCGAGGACCATTCGCAACCGTCTCCATGAAGCTGGGATACGGTCCCGCACACCGTTAGGCCGTCTTCCGCTCACGCCCCAACATCGTGCAGCCCGCCTCCAGTGGTGTCGCGACAGGCGTGAATGGAGGGACGAATGGAGACGTGTCGTCTTCAGCGATGCGAGTCGCTTCTGCCTTGGTGCCAATGATGGTCGTATGCGTGTTTGGCGCCGTGCAGGTGAGCGCCACAATCAGGACTGCATACGACCGAGGCACACAGGGCCAACACCCGGCATCATGGTGTGGGGAGCGATCTCCTACACTGGCCGTACACCACTGGTGATCGTCGAGGGGACACTGAATAGTGCACGGTACATCCAAACCGTCATCGAACCCATCGTTCTACCATTCCTAGACTGGCAAGGGAACTTGCTGTTCCAACAGGACAATGCACGTCCGCATGTATCCCGTGCCACCCAACGTGCTCTAGAAGGTGTAAGTCAACTACCCTGACCAGCAAGATCTCCGGATCTGTCCCCCATTGAGCATGTTTGGGACTGGATGAAGCGTCGTCTCACGCGGTCTGCACGTCCAGCACGAACGCTGGTCCAACTGAGGCGCCAGGTGGAAATGGCATGGCAAGCCGTTCCACAGGACTACATCCAGCATCTCTACGATCGTCTCCATGGGAGAATAGCAGCCTGCATTGCTGCGAAAGGTGGATATACACTGTACTAGTGCCGACATTGTGCATGCTCTGTTGCCTGTGTCTATGTGCCTGTGGTTCTGTCAGTGTGATCATGTGATGTATCTGACCCCAGGAATGTGTCAATAAAGTTTCCCCTTCCTGGGACAATGAATTCACGGTGTTCTTATTTCAATTTCCAGGAGTGTAGATAACTTGAAAATTGTGAAGTAACAGTAAAACAGGGATTTCTGGTACTTCGGGAACTACTACTGGACTTTCAGGAAAGGTTCCAAACCCAGACGTTTGAAAGCGTAACTCGCCTGGAAATAAGTCGGCATGGTCCCTGTTGTAGTCAATCCGATAGCATTTCTGTGTTTCATCATCAATGTCAAGTTCCAAGTGATACAGTTAACCTGCAGTGGTGCATCGAAACCTACTACTTGAATCCAAGGAAAGGTTCCAAGCACAGACCGTTTGAAGCGTTACTGGCCTGGAAAGAAGTCGGCACGGTGATTGTTGTATTCAACCCGATGCAATTCCTGTCTTTCTAAGTCAATGTAAAGGTACGAGAATCACACTAAACCTGCAGTGGTGAATCGGGAAAAAAATCCTTGACTCCCAGGTAAGATACCAAGCAGACTGTTTGAGCCTTACTCGCCTCGACATAATTAAGCATGGTGCTTGTTGTATTCAATCCCGATGCAATTTCTGTCTCTCATATTCATTGTGAAGGTCCAAGGGCTACAGTAAACCTGCAGTGGTGCGTCGTAAACTACTACTGAAGTCGTAGGAAACGTTCCAAGCACATTCCGTTTGTAGCGTTACTCACCTGGATGGAAATCGGAATGGTGCCTGTTGGATTTAGTCCGATGCAGTTTCTGTGTTCCATCGCCAATGAGAAGGTCCAAGGATTAGTGTAGACCTGCACTTGTGCATCGGAAACTACTGAACTCAAAGGAAACGTTCCAGACACAGACCGTTTGGAACGCTATTCGCCTAGACGGAAGTCGGCATGGTGCCTGTTGTATTCAGTCTGTGGTAATATCTGTGTTTCATCGTCAATGTGAAGGTCTAAGGGTTACAGTAAACTTGCAGTGGTGAATCTGAAACTACTACTGGATATCCTGGAAAGGTGCAATGCACAGTCCGTTTGAAGCGTTTCTCCCCTGGACAGAAGTCGGCTCGGTGCGTGTTGTATTCAATCCCAATGCAATATCTGTCATTCATCTTCATTGTGACTGCAATTTCTGTACATCATCGTCAGAATGAAGGTCCAAGGGCTACAGTAAATCTGCAGTGGTCCATCGGAAACGACTACCGAACTCCCAGGATAACAGAACTTTTGGAGCGTACTCGCCTGGTCAGAAGTCGGCATTATGCCTCTTGTAGTCAATCCGATGCAATTTCTGTGTTTCTTAATAATTGTGAAGGTCCAAGGGTTACAGGAAACCTGCAGTCGTAAGTCGGAAACTACTACTGGTGTCTTAGGAGAGGTTCCAAGCACAGACTGTTAAAGCGTTACCCGCTTGGGCAAAAGTCGGCATGGTGCCTGTTGTATTCAGTACGAAGCAATTTATGTATTCATCAACAACGTGAAGGTCTAAGTCTTACAGTAAACCTGTAGTAGTGAATCAGAAACTGCTGGCAGACTCCCAGTAATGATGTAAAGTACGGACTATTTGAAGCGTTACTCGCCTTAACAGAAGTCGGTAAGATGCTGTTGTGTATTCAATCCAATGCAATTTTTATGTTCTATCGTCAGTATGAAGGTCCATGGGTTACAGTAAATCTGCAGTGGTATATAGGGAACGACTAGTAAACTCCCAGGAAAGGTTCCAATTTCGATGTTTCGTCGTCAATGTGAACGTGTAAGGGTTAAAGTAAAACTGAAGCGGTGCATCAGAAACTACAATGAGACTGCAACGAAAGGATTCAAGCACAGACCGTTTGAAGCGGTTATCGCCTGGACAGAGGACGTCATGGTGCCTGTTGTAATGAATCCCAATGCATTTCTGTGTTTCATATTCATCGTGAATGTGCAAGAGTTACAGTAAACTTACAGTGGTGCATCGGAAGCAAATATTTTTCTCGCCATAGAGGTTCAAGCAGAGACCGTTTAAACCACTGTTCGCCTTGACAGAAGTTTGCATTTTCTGTGTTCCGTGGTCAATGTAAAGGTCCAAGATTTACAATAAACCTGCATTAGTGCATCGGCTACTATTTCTGCACTCTCAGGAAAGTTTTCAAGCTCAAAACTTTTGGAGCGTACTCGCCTGGACACAAGTCGGAATTACGCCTGTTGTATTCAGTCCGATGCAATTTCTGTGTTTCATACACATTGTGATGGTCTAAGGGTTACAGTAAACCTGCAGTGGTGCATCTGAAACTGCTTCTGGAAACCCTGAAGAGATGCAAAGCACGGACCGATTGAAGCGTTACTCGCCTGGACAGAAGTCGGCATGGTGCCTGTTGCAATCAATCCGATGGCAATTTCTGTGTTACATCGACAATTTGAATGAGCAATGGTTACAGTACACCTGCAGTGATGCATCGGGAACTATTCCTTGACTCCTATATAACGTTCCAAGCACAGAGAGTTTGAAGCTTTACTCGCCTGGATGGAAGTCTGAATGGTGCCTGTTGGATTCAGTCCGATGCAAGTTCTGTGTTTCATATACATTGAGAAGGTCTAACGGTTACAGTAAACATGAAGTGCTGTATCATAAACTACTACTGGACTTCCAGGAAAGGTTCCATGCACAGACAGTTTGATGCGTTACTTGACTGCACAGAAGTCTGCATTGTGGCTGTTGTATTCAATCCGATTCAATTTCTGTGTATCATCCCCAATTCGGAGGTCTAAGGGTTACCGGAAACCTGCAGTGGTGCATCTGAAACTACGACTGGACACCCTGGAGAGGTGAAAAACACAGACGACGTGAAGCGGTACTTGACTGGACAGAAGTCGTCAAGGTTGCTGTTGTATTCAATTCTGAAATTTCTGTGTTTCATCGTCCATTTGAAGGACCAAGGGTTACAGTACACCTGCAGTGGTGCATCGGAAACCTATTCCTTGACTCCTAGGTAAGGTCACAAGCGCAGAGAGTTTGTAGCGTTACTCACCTGGATGGATGTCGGAATGCTGCCTATTTGATTCAGTTCGATGCAATTTCTGTGTTTCATTGTCAATGAGAAGGTCCGAGTGTTAGAGTAAACCTGCAGTTGTGCCTCAGAAGCTACCACTGAACTCCCAGGGAGGTTTCAAACACAGACCGTTTGGAGCGTTATCAGCCTGGATAAAGTCGGCATGGTGCCAGTTGTATAGAATACGATGCATATTCTGTGCTTCATCGTCGATGTGAAGGTCCAAGAGTTACACTAAACATGCATTGGTGCACCGGCTACTACGTTTGCACTCCCAGGAAAGGTTCGAAGAACAGATCGTTTGACGCGGTTCTCGCCTGGACAGAAGTCTGCATGGTGCCTGTTGTAATGAATCCCGATTCAATTTCTGTGTTTCATATCATTGTGAATGTACAAGAGTTACAGTAAACCTACAGCGGTGCATCGGAAACAACTATTGGTCTCGCAGGATAGGTTCAAGCAGAGACCGTTTAAGTCACTATTCGCTGGACAGAAGTTTTCAAGATGCCTGTTGTATTCAGCCGTTGCATATTCTGTGTTTCATCGTCAATGTGAAGGTCCAAGACTTGCAATAAACATGCATTGCTGCATCGGCTACTACTTCTGCACTCACAGGAAAGGTTCATAGTACAGACGGTCCGAAGCGTTACTCGCCTGAAGAGAAGAGGGCAAGGTACTTGTTGTAATGAATGAAGTCTGCATGTTGCCTGTTGTATTCAATCACGATGAATTTTTTGAGTTTCATATTACTTTTGAAGGTCCAAGTGTTATAGAAAACCTGCAGCGGTGCATCGGAAACTACTACTGCACTCCAAGGAAAGGTTCCAAGCATAAACAGTTTGAAGGGTTACGCGCCTAAACAGAAGTCTTCATGATGCCTGTTGTGTTCAATCTGATTCAATTTCTATATTTCATCGTCAACGTGAAGGTCCAATGGTTACAGTAAACTTACAGCGGTGAACCGGAAACAACGACAGGACACACAATAAACGTTCCAACCAAGGGTTTCAGTAAATCAGATGTGGTGCATCGGAGACTACCACTCGACTCCCAGGAAAGTTTCCAATTATAGACCGTTTGAAGCGTTACTTGGCGGGACTGATATCGGCATGATACCTGATGTATTCAATCCCGCTGAAATTTCTGTTTTCCATATTCAATGTGAATTTCCAAGTATTACCGTTAACCAGCAGTGGTGCCTCGGAAACGACCACTGGATTCTCAGGAAAGGTTCGAAGTACAGATCTTTTGAAGGTTTATTCGCCTGGACGTAACCCGGCATGGTGCCTGTTGTTTTAAACCAATGCAATATCTGTGTTGCATTGCAATATGAAGATCCAAAGGTTTCAGTAAACCTGCAGTGGTGCTTTGGCAACAACATCTCGTCTCCCAATAGAGGTTCAGAGCACATCCCATTGGGAGCGATACTTGAATGCACAGAAGTCCGGATGGGCCCTATTGTATTCAATCCCGAGGAAACTACTGGGCTCCCAAGAATGGTTTTAAGCAGAGACCGTTTGCCGCGTTACACCCTCGGAGAGAATTCGGCATGGTGCCTGTTGTATTCAAAATGATGCAATGTCAGTTTTTTATCGTCAATGTGAAGGTCCAAGGGTTATAGTAAACCTCCAGTGGTGCATCGGAAACTACTACTGAAGTCGTAGGAAAGGTTCCAGGCACATTCCGTTTGTAGCGTTTCTCGCCTGGATGGAAGTCGGAATGGTGCCTGTTGGGTTCAGTCCGATGCAATTTCTGTGTTCCATCGTCAATGAGGAGGTCCAAGAATTAGAGTAGACCTGCAATTGTGCATCGCAAACTACGACTGAAGTCCAAGGACAGGTTCCAGACACAGACCGTTTGGAACGCTATTCGCCTAGACCAGGCTGTTCCAGCTCGTCGGCTCCGTTGTGGGCCGCGGAGCGCTCCCTGCTCCAGGGAGCCGCGTCGGTCTCTCTGACCATTCAAGTGGGCCGGCACGCCGGCACGTGGCACGGCGGGCTGAGTCAGGCGGCAAGGCAAGCGTTTCTATATGCCAGCTGAGTCTTACAAGATTCACTAACTTTCAAAAATGTCACATCCTGTTGCGGTGTAATCGAGTGGTACAACATCCAAGAGGTCTTCAGTTACTTGCAGCTCCATGTCGACACCACGCACAAAGACTACAAGCTGAGCACAATCAGATATGTCGGTGCTTTCGTCAAGCGCTAGCGAAAATTCAACAAAGCTCTCCGCCTTTTTCCTGAGTTGTGTCTCTAAATCCGCTGCCATGTCCAGGATTCGACGAGACATTGTTTGCTTCGACAGACAAACCCCTTCCTATGCCTGCACCTCCCTTGGAAACAAACAGTCTGCAACTGCTACCATGCACGATTTTACGAGTGGTCCCACCGAAAACGGCTTGCCACTCGTCGCAATGATGTGAGCGACCCTGTAGCTTGCTCGAATTGCAGATTCAGTAGTGTTTTCTTCGCTCTCATTTACCTGAAAATTATAAACGCATTACAGAACTATGTTGCATGTTTTGATATCCTCCGTATTACGAAACCGTTTTAAGTTTAGGTCTCCTGGTATGTCGTTTTTAAGCCTGGCTACCAGTTCTCTGCGTGCGACGCCTTCTACCTGATCGTAGTGCGCTGCGTGAAGAGGTGTATAATGTTGTATATTGTACCTCTTCGCTGAATTAAATACTTTATGACATACAAGACACTGCGGACGACCATCCCTCTCAATGAATAGAAAGGTATCCTCCAATAGAGGTACAGGGCTCACGCGGCTAGTCATAGCTGTCATTGAACACGGATTATTGCGTCAGTTGCGGCTACATGCGGCCTGGGGGCAGTGAGTTCGCTTTCCCCCTCCACATGTGCTCCTAGCTTTCGCAGTGAGCGCTCCGGAGCGCTCCGGCTCCCTGGAGCTCGGTTGGAACAGCCTGGCCTAGACGGAAGTCGGCATGGTGCCTGTTGTATTCAATCTGAGGTAATATCTGTGTTTTATCGTCTATGTGATGGTCTAAAGGTTACAGTAAAACCTGAAGATGTGTATCGGAAACTACTACTGGACTCCCGGGAAAGATTCAAAACACAGACTGTTTGATGCGTTACTCCCCTGGAGAGAAGTCTGCATTGTGCCTGTTGATTCAATCCAATGTAATTTCTGTGTATCATAGCCAATGTGAAGGTCTAAGCGTTACGGTAAACCTGCAGTGGTGCATCTGAAACTGCTTCTGGACACCCTGGAGAGGTGCAAAGAACAGACCGGTTGAAGCGTTACTCGCCTGGACGGAAGTCGGCATGGTGCGTGTTGTATTCAACCCCAATGCAATATCTGTCATCCATATTCATTGTGACTGCAAGTTCTGTGTTTCTTCGTCAGTATAAGGTCCATGGGTTACAATAAGAATGCAGTGGTCCAACTGGAACGACTACTGAACTCCCAGGAAAGGTTCCAATTTCGGTGTTTCGTCGTCAATGTGAACGTGTAAGGGTTAAAGTAAAACTGAAGTGGTGCATCAGAAACTACTATGAGACTCCAACGAAAGGATCCAAGCACAGACCGTTTGAAGCTTTACTCGCCTGGACAGAAGTCAGCATGGTGCCTGTTGTAGTCTATCCGATACAATTTCTGTGTTTCATCGTCAATTTGAATGACCAAGGATTACAGTACACATGCAGTGGTGCATCGGAAGCTATTTCTTGACTCCTAGGTAAGGTTTGAAGCACAGGGAGTTTGTAGCATTAGTCGCCAGGACAGAAGTCGGCATAGTGGCAGTTGTATTCAATCCCCAGGTAATTTCTGTGATTCATCGTCAATTTGAACCTGTAGTGGTGCATCAGAAACATCTACTGGACTCCCAGGAAAGGTTCCAAGAGGAGACTGTTTGAAGCGTTACTCGCCTGACAGAAGTCGGCATGGTGTTGGTTGTATTGTATCCCGAAGCAATTTCTGCGTTCCATCGTCAATGTAAAGGTCCAAAGATTACAGTAAACCTGCTGTGGTGCAACGGAAACAACGCCTCGACTCCCAGTAAAGTTTCAGGGCACAGACCGTTTTACGCGTTATTCGCTCGAGATAAATTCGGCATGGTGCCTGTTGTATTCATTCGCGATGATATTTCTGTGTTTTATCGCCAATGTGAAAGTCCAAGTGTTACAGTCAAAGAGAAGTGGTGCTTCGGAAGCTTCCGGTGGGCTCCTGAGAAAGGTGCCAAGCACAGACCGTCTTAAGCCATACTTTTCTACATCTACATCTACATCTACATGACTACTCTGCAATTCACATTTAAGTGCTTGGCAGAGGGTTCATCGAACCACAATCATACTATCTCTCTACACTTCCATTCCCGAACAGCGCGCGGGAAAAACGAACACCTAAACCTTTCTGTTCGAGCTCTGATTTCTCGTATTTTAGTTTGATGATCATTCCTACCTATTTAGGTAGAGCTCAACAGAATATTTTCGCATTCGGAAGAGAAAGTTGGCGACTGAAATTTCATAAATAGATCTCGCCGTGACGAAAAACGTCTCTGCTTTAATGACTTACATCCCAACTCGCGTATCATTTCTGCCACACTCTGTCCACTATTACGTGATAATACAAAACGAGCTGCCCTTTCTTGCACCCTTTCGATGTCCTCCGTCAATCCCACCTGGTAAGGATCCCACACAGCGCAGTAATATTCTAATAGAGGACGAACGAGTGTAGTGTAAGCTGTCTCTTTAGTGGACTTGTTGCATCTGCTAAGTGTCCTGCCAATGAAACGCAACCTTTGGCTCGCCTTCCCAACAATATTATCTATGTGGTCTTTCCAACTGAAGTTGTTCTTAATTTTAACACCCAGGTACTTAGTTGAATGGACAGCCTTGAGTATTGTACTATTTATCGAGTAATCCAATTCCAAGGGATTTCTTTTGGAACTCATGTGGATCACCTCACACTTTTCGTTATTTAGCGTCAACTGCCACCTGCCACACCATACAGCAATCTTTTCTAAATCGCTTTGCAACTGATACTGGTCTTCGGATGACCTTACTAGACGGTAATTTACAGCATCATCTGCGAACAACCTAAGACAACTGCTGAGACTGTCACCCAGGTCATTTATATACATCACGAACAGCAGAGGTCCCAGGACGTTTCCCTGGGGAAGACCTGATTTCACTTCAGTTTTACTCGATGATTTGCCGACTATTACTACGAACTGCGACCTTCCTGACAGGAAATCACGAATCCAGTAGCACAAATGAGACGCTACCCCATAGGCCCGCAGCTTCATTAGAAGTCGCTTGTGAGGAACGGTGTCAAAATCTTTCCGGAAATCCAGAAATACGTAATCATCCTGAGATCCCCTGACGATAGCGGCCATTACTTCGTGCGAATAAAGAGCTAGCTGCGTTGCACAAGAACGATGTTTTCTGAAACCATGCTAATTACGTATCAATAGATCGTTCCCTTCGAGGTGATTCATAATGTTTGAATACAGTATATGCTCCAAAACCCTACTGCAAACCGACGTCAATGATATAGGTCTGTAGTTCGATGGATTACTCCTACTACCCTTCTTAAACACTGGTGCGACCTGCGCAGTTTTCCAATCTGTAGGTACAGATCTCTCGGTGAGCGAGCGGTTGTATATGATTGCTAAGTAGGGAGCTATTGTATCAGCTTAATCTGAAAGGAACCTAATCGGTATACAATCTGGACCTGAAGACTTGCCCGTATCAAGCGATTTGAGTTGCTTCGCAACCCGTAAGGTATCTACTTCTAAGAAACTCATGCTAGGAGCAGTTCGTGTTCCAAATTCTGGAATATTCCATTCGTCTTCCCTGGTGAAGGAATTTCGGAAAACTGCGTTCAATAACTCCGCTTTAGCGGCACAGTCGTCGGTAACAGAACCATCGGCACTGCGCAGTGAAGGTATTGACTGCGTCTTGCGCTTGTGGACTTTACATACGACCAGAATTTCTTCGGATTTTCTACCAAATTTCGAGACAATGTTTCGTTGTGGAACCAATTAAAGGCATCTCGCATTGAAGTTCGTGCCAAATTTCGCGCGTCTGGTGAGAAGTCGGCGTGGTGCCTGTTGTATTCAATTCATATGCAATTTCTGTGTTTCGTCGCCAATGTGAGGACAAGGGGGTACAGTAAACGTGTAATGGTGCAACGGAAACTACTACCGAACTCCTACGAAAGGTTCCAAGCACACGTCGTTTGCAGCATTAGTCGCCAGGACAGAAGACGGCATAGTGGCTGTTGTATTCATTACGATGGAATTTCTGTGTTTCATCGTCAATGTGAAGGTCCAAGGGTAACAGTAAACCTGAAGTGGTGTATCGGTTACTACTACTGAACTCCCAGGAAAAGTTCCAAACACAGACCGTTTGGAGCGTTATTCACCTGGACAGAAGTCGGCAAGTTGGCTGTTGTATTCAATCCGATGCACTTTCTGTGTTTAATTGTCAATGTTAAGGTACAAGGGTTACAGTAAATGCTGCAGTGGTGCATCGGAAAGTAATTATGGACTCCCAGGGAAGGATACAAGCACATAGAGTTAGATACGTTACTCGCCTAGACAGAATTCGGCATGGTGGCAGTTGTATTCAATCCGATGCAATTTTTATGTATTATCGTCAGTGTGGAGGTGAATGGGTTACAGTAAATCTGCCGTGGTATATCGGGAAAGACTACTGAACTCCCAGGAAAGGTGTTTCGTTATTAATGTGAACGTGTAAAGTTTACAGTAAAACTAAAGTTGTGCATCAGAAACTACTATTAGACTCTCAAGAAAGGATCCAAGCACGGACCGTTTG
Organism: Schistocerca nitens; assembly: GCF_023898315.1. NCBI lineage: Eukaryota > Metazoa > Arthropoda > Insecta > Orthoptera > Acrididae > Schistocerca > Schistocerca nitens. Next base: position 97,826,856 of record NC_064617.1, read on the forward strand.
AAGCGGTTCTCGCTTGGAAAGATGTCGGCATGGTGCCTGTTGTAATGAATCCTGATGCAATTTCTGTGTTTCATATTAATTGTGACTGTGCAAGAGTTACAGTAAACCTACAGTGGTGCATCGGAAACAACTATTGGTCTCGCCGGAGAGGTTCAAGCAGAGACCGTTTAAACCACTATTCGCCTGGACAGAAGTTGGCAAGATGCCTGTTGTATTCAACCGATGCATTTTCTGTGTTTCATGGTCAATGTGCAGGTCCAAAAGATACAATAAACCTGAATTAGTGCATGGGCTACTACTTCTGCACTCTCAGGAAAGGTTCCTAGCACAGAGCGTCTGACGCTTTACTCGAGTGAACAGAAGTGGGCAAGGTGCTTGTTGTATTGAATCCACTGCAATTTCTGTGTTTCATATGCATTGTGAAGGTCCAAAGGTTTATAGTAAACCCTCAGTGGTGCTTCTGAAACTACTACTGGACACACTGTAGAGGTGCAAACACAGACCGTTTAAAGCGTTACTCGCCTGGACAGAAGTCGGCATGGTTCCAGTTATATTCAATCTGATGCAATGTTAGTTTTCCACCGTCAATTTGAAAGGGCAAGGGTTACAGTACACCTGCATTGGTGCATCGGAAACTATTCCTTGACTCCTAGGTATGGTTCCAACCACAGAGAGTTTGATTCGTTACTCGCCTGGACGGAAGTCGGAATGGTGCCTGTTGGATTCAGTCTTATGCAATTTCTGGGTGTCATCCTCAATTTGGAAGTCTAAGGGTCACCGGAAACCTGCAGTGGTGCATCTGAAACTGCTACTGGACACCCTGGAGAGGTGAAAAACACAGACCGATTGAAGCGTTACTCGCCTGGACAGAAATCGGCATGGTGCCAGTTGTATAGAATCCGAAGCATATTCTGTGTTTCATCGTCAATGCCAATGTCCAAGAGTTACACTAAACATGCATTTGTGCATCCGCTACTACGTTTGCAGTCCCAGGAAAGATTCGAAGCACAGATCGTTTGATGCGCTTCTCGCTTGTACAGAAGTGTGCATGGTGCCTGTTGTAATGAATCCCGATGCAATTTCTGTGTTTAATATCGTTGTGAATGTACAAGAGTTACAGTAAACCTACAGTGGTGCATCCGAAACAACTATTGGTCTCGCAGGACTGTAAAGAGTGTGCCTTTTTATTCAACACCGATTTCACTTTTGTGTCTTATCGTCAATGTGAAGGCCCAAGGGCGACAGTAAACCTGGAGTGAGCATCGGCAAATACTACTGGAGTCCCAGAAAAGGTTCCAAGTACAGAATGTTTGAAGCGTTTTTCGCCTTTAAAGAAGTCGGCATGTTGCCTGTTCTGTTCAATCCCGATGAAATTTTTGAGTTTCATATTACTTTTGAAGGTCCAAGTGTTATAGAAAACCTGCAGCGGTGCATCCGAAAGTACTACAGCACTCCAAGGAAAGGTTCCAAGCATAAACAGTTTGAAGGGTTACGCGCCTAAACAGAAGTCTTCATGATGGCTGTTGTGTTCAATCTGATTCAATTTCTATATTTCAACGTCAATGTGAAGGTACAAGGGTTACAGTAAACTTACAACGGTGCATCGGAAACAACGACAGGACACAAAATAAACGTTCCAACCAGAGTTCGTTTGAAGCGTTATTAGCTCGGACAGAAGCCGGCATGGTGCCTGTTGTTTTAAACCGATGCAATATCTGTGTTTCATCGCAATATGAAGGTCCAAAGGTTACAGTAAACCTGCAGTGGTGCATTGCCAACAGCATCTCGACTCCCAATAGAGATTCAGAGCAAATCACGTTTGGAGATATTCGACTGCACAGAAGTCGGGATGGGCCCTATTGTATTCAACCCCGAGGAAACTACTGAGCTCCCAATAAAGGTTTTAAGCAAAGACCGTTTGTCGCGTTACACCCTCGGAGAGAATTCGGCATGGTGCCTGTTGTATTCAAAATGATCCAATTTCAGTGTTTCGTCGTCAATGTGAAGCTCCAAAGATTACCGTAAACCTGCTGTAGTGCATCGGAAACAACGCCTCGACTCCCAATAAAGTTTCAGGGCACACACCGTTTTAAGCGTTGTTCGCTCGGGCGGAAGTCGGTATGGTGCCTGTTGTATTCATTCCCGATGATTATTCGGTGTTTTATCGTCAATGTGAAAGTCCAAGTGATACAGTAAAAGAGATGTCGTGCATCGGAAAATACTAGTGGACTCCTGAGAAAGGTTCCAGACACACGCCGTTTGTAGCATTAGTCGCCAGGACAGAAGTCGGCATAGTGGCAGTTGTATTCATTACGATGCAGTTGCTGTGATTCATCTTCAATGTAAAGGACCAAGGGTTACAGGAAACCTGCAGTGGTGGACAGGAAGCTACTATTGGACTCCTAGGAATGGTTCAGAGCACAGAGCGTTTCAAGCGATACTCGCTTGGGCAGAATCGTAATGGTCCTTATTGTATTCAATTCCGAGGTAATTTCTGTGATTTATCGTCAATGTGCCGGTTTAAGTGCAACAGTAAACAGGTAGTGGTGCATCACTAACATCTACTGGACTCAAAAGAATGAGTCAAAGCACAGACAATTTGAGGCGTTACTCGCCTGGACAGAATTCGGCGTAGTGCCTGTTGTATTCAATGCCGATACAATTTTAGTGCTTCATCGCCAATGGGAAGGGCCAAAGGGTAGAGTAAGCCTACAGTGGTGCATCGGAAAGTACTACTGGGCTACCAGGAAAGTTTCCAAGAACAGACCGTTTGAAACGTTACTCCCCTGGACAGAAGTCGGCATGGTTCCTGTTGTATTAAGTCTGATGCTTATTCTGTGTTTCATTGTCAATGTAAATGTCCATGGGTTACAGTAAACTTGAAGTAGTGCATTGGAAACTACCACTGGACACCCAGGAAAGGTTCCAAGAAGAGACCGTTTGAAGCGTTACTCGCCTGACAGCAGTCGGCATGGTGTTGGTTGTGTTGTACCCCGATGCAATTTCTGTGTTTCATCGTCAATGTACAGGTCCAAGGGTGACAGTAAATCTCTAGTGGTGTACCGGAAACTACTATTGGACTCCTTGGAATGGTTCAGAGAACAGAGCGTTTGAAGCTATACTCGCCTGAATCGGGATGGTCATTATTGTATACAATTCCGAGATAATTTCTGTGATTTATCGTTAATGTGACGGTATAAGGGCTACAAGAAACCAGTCGTAGTGGATCAGTAGCAACTACTGCACTCCCAAGACCGAGTCCAAGCACAGACAATTTGTAGTGTTACTCGCCTGGACAGAAGTCGGCATGGTGCCTGATGTGTTTAGTGCTATGTAATTTCTGTGTGTCATCGTCAATGTGAAGGTCCAAGAGTTACAGTAAACCTGGAACTCTGCAAACGGTCTCTGCTTCGGCCGCGAAGCAATTTCTGTGATCGTTTGTCAATGTGAGTGGACTTCCATCGACTCTATGTTGCTGCACTTAAGCTGAAAAGAAGGTCCGACACGTTATTAGTTGATATCATACGAGTTTCGTCACCTCAGTTTGCTCTGTAAGCGGAGGGTACCACGAATCTCTACTAGTCGATTTCTTTCCTGTTCCACTGTGTCTTCTTGGTCCTTACGTGAAATGAATGTTAGCAGTGGTAGAATCACTTTGCAAATGGCCGTTGTCTAAACGTCCGCAACAGAGTCTGGCGAAAATACCGTCGTCTTTTCTCCAGGGGTTCCCATGTTTGAGTTCACGAGGCATCTCCGTAACACTTGCATGCTGATTCACCCTACCGGTAACAAATCAAGCAGCGGACTGTGAATTGCTTTCATGTCTTTCTCTAATCCGACCTGATATGGATCCCAGAGACTCCAGCAGTGCTGCAGAATGGGTCGCAATAGAATTCTATTCGCAGCCTCCTCTGCTTAAGAGCTGCTCTTCCCCAACATTCTCCCAATAAAATGAAAAGAACAATTTGTGAAATTAAAACAATATGTTTTGTTGAATTGTGCGTTAGAAACTGTAAAAACTGACTCTTACTGTGATTTAGCGTTAGTTTGTTTTCTACATGCCATGAACTTACGTCGTGAACTGCACTATTTGAAACAGAGTCAATGTTGTCCTCAACATCCTTTAGTATCAAGCTAGTGTCATCAGCAAACAGAAATATTTTAGAATTACCCCCGATACTAGAGGGCAAATCATTTATTTAAATGAGGAACAAGAGTGGCGCCATCACTGATCCCTGGGGCCACTCCCATTTGACTGTACCAAACTCAGACTCCAATTCACAGCCATTCTCAACAGTGTGAATTATGACCTATTATTGTCTGTTGTAAAAGAAGAGGTGAAGCAATTGTGAGCTACTCCCTGTATCACGTAATGATCCAACTTCTGGTGTAATATTTTGTAATTAACACAATCAAGCGCTTCAGTTAAATCAAAAAATATAACATTTTAATCACTTTACAACATTGCTTGTAATGGGCTACTGTAGCTTGATTCTGACTACTTCTAACATTTTAATATAATTCCCGCTTTGTTCTACATAATATCCGTATTCCACTAGTCAGGCACCCAAGCTACCTTTTACTGCTAGTACCCCATCTAGTACGTTCTGATGGATAGCAACTCTCAAAGAGCATGAGAAATGTGTAAAGGAAAGGATTACATTTGTCATATGTGTTATCTGCACTATAGACATCCTGCTACTACAGTACCTTAACGAGGTTTAAAAAGTCTCTATTGCCATTGGATTAGCTTTTCTACATTATTTGTAATGATACGTGATATTTGTCTGAGTACAAAAGCTTTTTAGTGTTACTGTTCCCCTGCACCTTGGTTCAGAAGAAACAACAACACAGTCTGCGTCATATCATACGAGTTTAGGAGATCTACTAACATCCTTTTTCTTGTACTATCATATTCAAAATTAATATAGAAATCACAACATAACACTCATTTTTGGTACTTCCTAAAAAATACAACAATGAACCACCCCTAGCTTGAGCAGAAGTATTCTGAAATGCAAAAACTACTTCCAAAATAACCAGCTAATCTGTATCCTGGTAAAGGAAGCGTATGAATCGTCAAATTATTTAAGTGGTCCTCCGATACGTAAATAATGTCACCGTCAACATCTATAAGCAGATCACTGACTTTATCTCTAATGCCTTTAATATTTTGATGAAATATTCTAATTCCTTCTCTACTTGCATACCTGGCCTCCGATGAAGGTGATTCCTTAGTAAGATTGACTTCCTTTAAGCTGGTATACCTATCAGCTGTGTTGAACCTAAAAAAGGTGCACCTCTAACACCAACTACTACGGGAATTTTTCCGTGAGGGATTTCACCAGCACCCACTACCCTGCCAGCCTTCCCTTCCCATACCTATTGAGGTGCAGGCCATGACTAGTGAAACCCCATCTACTGATAGACTCAATTGGCACTGGCATATCGACCAACATAAACCGCATCGAAAATTTATGAGACTTAATCTAGAGAACACTTCGTGCACAAACTCTTGCACCGGTTAAACCTTCGCTAGACGGCTATTGAGGCAGCATGGCTGAATGTTTCTGCAGGGGACGTCCAACGACTTGTTGAGTCCATGTCGTGTCTTGTTGCTGCAGTACGCCGGACAAAAGGAGCTCCGATACAATACTACGAGGTCTCCCGTGACTTTTGTCACAACGTGAGGGCTTTCTGGTATCTTGTAAGCAAAGTTAACCCATGATGACCTAGGGAAGGAGAATATAAGAACGAGTAAAGGAGAATTTTACTCGGCAAATGATGTCCATAACGAAATTCTTAGATATGATTTCCAGAGAGAAGTTTCTCAAGTTGTACGTTTTGAGACAGCATTGTGTGGAACTGAATAGTGGGTTGTGTGAAATACTGGAAAATAAAAGAATCGAAGGGTTTGTGTTGTAGCATCACAGTATGATTCAGTAAATTATGTTGACTGAAAGAAAAGGTAATAAAAGTTTCTCGATACAGTTGGTTAGGAAACGAGTACGTGGAAAACAGTAAGTGGAAGACGGACAGAATGACAGGACATGTGCCAAGGTGTCAGGAGGAGAGGACAGAGATAGGAATGTATTCTGCAAATAACACTTGCGCCATCAAAACTCAAATGTGACAGACGTCAGAAGTTATCTATAGTGAACTTAATAATGTGTTGGTGAAGAAGCGTAAGACTCTATCCCTCGGTTTTTTGAGCATGGAGAGACCGCAACACCATGCAGACTTTAAACGAAAACCGCCATCTCCGTTGATAAAAATACTTCCTAATTTAATTTCAACTGCTTCCTTAATAGCGCTATCACAATAACTGGAAGTGCATGCCATAATCTCCGCGTTGCAATATTCCATAGGATTACCGGTGTCAAGACAGTGTTCTGCAACAGCGGATTTGCTCGGTTGTTGTAACCATGTATGTGGCATATGCGCAGTACGCTCGTCTTCCACAGTCGTGTTAGTCTGACACGCCACAACTGCGAGGAATAAGTAGACACTCTCTTTACGCAAACCAAAATAATCCATTACAGAAAACTGAAAGGGCCCTGTTCATAGATAGTGATCGAACAACACAATTTACAACATATTTCCGCAAAATAGGACCAATCCTGTAAGAAATGATCACTGCGTTAAGGAAAATAGCCGTAGCCTTTGAGCCACTTCGGTATTATCATCACTCACTCGATGCACAGTTGGTCGATCGCGCCTTTCACTGTAAGCATTCTGACGAAAGGTGACTTCCAGATGGGTTAACTCAGCTCACAAACTCTCAGGGTCCGAGATAACAAGGGCCCTGTGTACCACGGTTCAAAGTTCGCCATCACGTTGAGCCGGATGGTGACAACTATCAGCCTGCAGATACAATCCAGCGTGAGTAGGAGTCGCATAAAGGGCGGGTACCAAAGTACCGTCCACCTTCCTTCTAACCAACACATCAAGGAAGGACAGACAATTGTCCACGTCCAACGTCAAACAAATATTCGGGTGGATCGAATTTAGATGCTCTAAAAAGTGTTTCAAATTCTCAGCTGCCATGTAGCCAAATAACAAAAGTATAATCTACATAACTAAAAAACACCCAAGTTTCAAAGTCTCCAACTGCAAGGCATTTCCGTCCAAATCGTCCATACACAAATTGGCAATGATAGGGGATAAATGTCATTCCATTTGTTTGCTGCTAGTACTTGTCATTGAGTAAAACTCACGTGGAAGTCAACACATGTTGAAACTGGTATTCTGTACAGCCGAGCAAATCCGCTGTTGCAGAACATTGTCTAAGCACCGCTCATTCTACGGGATGTAAAAACATGGAGATACTAGCATTCACTTCCAGATATTTTGATAGTGTTTTAAATGAAGCTGTTGAAATTATATTAGGAAGTAAGGTTACAAAGAGAGATGATTTTAAAACATAAAATATCACTTTATAACATCAAACAATTATAAGTAAAATAAATAACGACACTAGAAGTGAATGTTTACTGACTGTTACTGACAGCACATTTTGAACAGCTTAGACTCGAAAAGTTGTATTCGCCACAGCTCAGCCTACGGTAACAACAGTGGCAAGTCGGCCTCCACAGCAGTAACGACGAGGACTTTTCAAAACTGGCGACGAGGACTTACAAAAATTTGCAGCTAAATTGTGGAGGGAGTGGTCAATCCAGAGGACGTCAAACTAGAATACTGATAATGCTTAAAAGAATAACATTACCGGTGCGACGAAAATGTGACCCATTGCTTTAATCAGTTTATTTTACAGGTCCGTCTTGATCATACAAACTTTTACACTCGACTATTACCCGTTTCGGCTACTACCATCTTCAGATCTGTTACAAACGAAAACAGTGTTGAACCGAGAAAGTTCAGTTTGGTGACGCTAAATCTATAAGAGTAATCTGAGGTAGTATCAACGTCAAACTGAACATGTATGTACATAGTAAGTGCTGGTGATGATCAGAATGCGTCTGGTACATATATCAGGGAACTAATGAAAGCAGAGGGCACTATAGCTACGGTACATGATTAGGCAGTGTACCAAATGTAATGGTTAAAATGCGGTATGCGAAATCATTAATTAAAATTACTTCACAAGGCAAAATGAGTTTTTGAAAATACAACATGTACTGACATACTATACGTAGAACTGGATCCATGCATAAAAACCAACGTAAAAATTTCAAATACTAGCCTGGTAAGGTAAAACACAAAACTGTATAAAAGTCAGTATAAAAAGTATAACAGTAGAAAACAGCTATAAAATAAAATCTTCCAGCCTGAAAGATCAATCACCGCATAGAAATTGTAAGGTAAATAACGTAGCAGTGCTTATTAATTAAAAATTAAAAAATCGATATTCGATAGCACATCCGGAGTGTGGTGTGAATGGCGTCACGTCGCGGTTTCTCTTTTCCCTTCGGCGGAACATGAGGAGAAAGGCCCCGTCTCGTTTCCTTTACGGAACTCCTCAGCATATCCTGTGGCTGCAAAATAATCAGACAAGAATGGGGACATAATGGGGAGGAATATCCACATTAAGTTTCTGCCCACAACTATCAGAGCTACTTGGCTCCATAGAAACACGGAAGTCTCCTCCACCCTGTAAGAGAAAGAAGGTAAAATAAACTCCAGCGCCTGTCCTGTCGTGGTGCAGCGTGGTGGAGACCATGGCGTACATCTAGTTATGTAACAGAATCATCATGATCTGGAAAACGCACACGAATAAATGAAAAAAAGCAATAATACGCATAATTAAGTGGACCGTTCCTTACACTATAGAAGTCACAAGTATCTTACATCCAGACTGGAAGTGGTTTCCTCCTGTGAAACCTAAAGCATACATTTGAACAACAACGGGACACTGGAGCCACTGCAACAACAAACATGAGAACTTGGACGAACAGGAATTCTTCGTAACTTGCCTGAGCAGCAATGATGCCTACAGAAACAATGACAGCAATTACTCCGGAACCGGAAGTTGTGGACGAGTGGTCCTAGGTGCTTCAGTACGGAACCGCGCCGCTGCTACGGTCGCAGGTTCGAATCCTGCCTCGGGCTGGATGTGTGTGATGTCCTCAGGTAAGTTAGCTTTTCGTAGTTCTAAGTCTATGGACTGATGACCACAGATGATAAGACCCATAGTAATCAGAGCCATTTGAACCACACTCCGGATGCGAGCAAAGAGGCGTGATAACGAGTAGTTGAACTTGATTTCGAAAGATGGCAGCCACTGATACAATACTAATAACATTGCGAGGTATCGACTTGGATTCCATAAGGCTAACCTAAAACTGATCACCTTAAAATAGTAGTAATACGTAGGAAAATAAATAAATAAAAAGATCCAGCTGTTAACTACTTGCTTTTCAATTCGATTAGTGGAGAGCTGTTTAGGAGGGTTTGAATTTCCACTCTGACAATTACACTGCTAAGAATATTAGGCCTACATGAGTTTGGGCGTCTGTCATACTCCACTGAGAAGTAATTGAGGACTGTGTAGGAACCAAATTATACTCTCATCCTTCAGACATTAATTACACAACAAAACTTCATTACATTCTCGATCGTTTATATATTAAAATAACTGAAATGTCAGACTGGTGTGACAGCTACATGGCATGATCCGTATACGTCTACGGACGTCGCCTTGTGGTATCCGTTCCCACTTTTCAATGAGATCCTATGAGAGTTCTAGGAGAGTCTCTGATAGAACAGAACGACCACGAACATATCTGTCAAGCATGTCCCACATACGCACGATGAGTTTAGGTCGGCATTCACCGCCGGTCCTACCATTGCGTCAATATCTAGGCTTCGCAAGACATCCCTGTTGACACCCGCCTCGTCGGCCCTGGAATTGAAAGAAATTCAGGGCCACCGCCATACGCAGCAGCCACCACCTGGTCCAACAGGATCTGTTCCACTTACTGTCTGGCACCGCAAGATCTGTATGGCCATAAACACTGAAGCTTCCTCACGATGTCACAGAACGATGGGAATTTCCTCAACAACATCTGCCAGGATTCGTTCACCATGTGTCACTACACAAGAGCACGACCAGCACCTTGCGAAAGAAGATACGTGGACTCGTCTGTGAATACACGATCTGCCAGTAGTGAAGTCGCCTGTTGACACGGGAAAGGCCGTACTGAACGCGAGCTGCAAGACTTTATTGTGTCAAGGGGGGTACTCTAAGAGCACGACTGGTTCGGTACGTCCTTTCTCGTAACCTGTTCATTACAATATGATCGGACGCAGGGGCTCCAGTGGCCATTCTGATATCGTTTGCAGTGCTCAAACGGTACTCACATGGTTCTGAAGGGTCACCCAGTACTGTGTGCAACACACCCAACAGGCGGTGCAGTACTTTAGTTTCCATTGAAAGCGAAGATCTCAAGCCATGCTATAAGTTTCAAGGGCGCCAATACCTGACCACAGGGTGCGGGTGAATCAACCACCCACCCTAATTCCTTCCTTAGCTGTAGCTTACAGGAAAACTAAAGATATATTGTAGTCAGGTGTCTATCATTCAAAAAGTCTGTGTTAGGTAGGTGTTTAACAGGGGCGGAACTGAAACTTTTTTATCGATCGACGCTGATACAGGTGTTCCCCTAAATCTTTTGTGGAGTATATTTATTTAAAACTGATAAAACATGGATTCATGTTTCAGGGGTTTTTTGTCCTTCAACGTAGCTACCAAAATTGTGTAACCCGTTTCCAGAGATGGAGAAGTCGTAGTAAACCTGCAGAAGCGCCATTTATGTTGATAATTGAAATCGAACTGTCTTTTTCTGGACGAATCTCTCTGACAGTTCTGAGGCAGCTGTCACTAAATGATTTCTTTCCTTTACACATTAAATGAAAGCCACAAGAACTGTATGCTCTCTTTCCAAACGATTGGTGGTTCCTATATGATGCGTCACCGCTTTTTTCTCAAAGCTGTTCGCAGATTGTGTTCCTACACTACTGGCCATTATAATTGCTACACCACGAAGATGACGTGCTACAGACGCGAAATTTAACCGACAGGAAGAAGATGCTGTGATATGCAAATGATTAACTTTTCAGCGCATTCACACAAGGTTGGCGTCCGTGGCGACACTTACAACGTGCTGACATGAGGAAAGTTTCCAACCGATGTCTCATACACTAACATAAGATGACCGGCGTTGCCTGGTGAAACGTTGTGGAGTAAGGAGGAGGAATGCGTACCATCACGTTTCCGATTTTGATAAAGGTCGGATTGTAGCCTATCGCGATTGCGGTTTATCGTATCGTGACATTGCTGCTCGCGTTGGTCGACATCCAATGTCTGTTAGCAGAATACTGTATCGGTGGGTTCAGGAGGGTAATACGGAACACCGTACTGGATCCCAACGGCCTCGTATGACTAACAGCCGAAATGATAGGCATCTTATCCGCATGACTGTAACGGATCGTGCAGCGACGTCTCGATCCCTGAGTCAACAAATGGGGACCTTTGCAAGACAACAACCATCGCCTTACTGGCGTATCACCAGGTGTGATGTTATGGCGTGCCATTTGTTACACGTCTCGGTCACCTCTTTTCGCATTGACGGCACTTAGAACAGTGGACGTTACGTTTCAGATGTGTTACGACCCGTGGCTCTACCCTTCATTCGATCCCTGTTAAACCCTACATTTCAGCAGGATAATGCTCGAACGCATGTTGCAGGAGCTATACGGACCTTTCTGCATACAGAAACTGTTCGACTGCTGCCAGCAAATTCTCCAGATCTCTCACCAACTGAAAACGTCTGCTCAATGGTGGCCGAGCAAGTGGCTCGTCACAATACCCCAGTCACTACTCTTGATGAACTGTGGTATCGTGTTGAAGCTGCATGGGCAGCTGTATCTGCACACGCCACCCAAGCTCTGTTTGACTCAATGCCCAGGCGTATCAAGGCCGGTATTACGGCCAGAAGTGGTTGTTTTGGGTACTGATTTCTCAGGATCTATGCACCCAAATTGCGTGAAAATGTAATCACATGTCAGTTCTAGTATAATATATTTGTCCAATGAATACCCGTTTATAATCTGCATTTCTTCTTGGTGTAGCAATTTTAATGTCCAGTAGTGTATACTGGACAGAAATACAGCCCATTAACAGTCTGCCGTTGGCGAACGGTGTACTTTAGGATAACATAATCACAGATGTACACGAAAAACACAATTACATCCACGTTTCTCGGCTTCCGACGAAATTTAGTTAGTCGGGATGACGTACAACAACGTCACTCGGATGTTTGGCGTTTCAAGTGCGGCTCATGCTATCCCTTTTTTATGCGATTGTTCTCATTCCCAGGCGTTCCTTCAGAACGTGCAGCTCAGTCATTTGCTCTAAGCAAATCAGGACAGCTCATGAATTGTTTGGCGTCGATCACTGCCCTCTAACAAGGTAAGAGCACACAGTTCTTCTGTGTGCTCGGTGCTCGGTTCGTAATGACCGCATATTCTAATTCTGTTATATTCGCTTAACGGTCTGTTAACCGCTGTGTAAATTCTCTGGCAATGTTTGTTAAGAAGCATTTAAAGTTTCTTTCGCGCTCTCTTATGATCTAACGAATATGCGTCTCACGTTTCCATTTGTTTTCTGTCCAGTGCTATTTTCTAATGAGCTCATCCTATCTCACTCGGCGCGGTTTTGTAGCGACACACAGGTTATTTCCTGGTTCTCTCTGGCGTGATCGCTCGTTTCCTTGGAGCAATGTGAATGCGCTTTAGTAAAATGTTTTAATTTTCAACCCCCTTGCTATTCTATTCTGCAACATACATGAAGCTGACCATGCCTTACATTTCGATATCTGATTTCGGAATCTCTGTCTGACCACGACGTAATCCTGATGAAACTGTCAGTCGATCGTTCCCAAAATATACCCTCTCCTCTTGTGATTCTTAAAAAAACGTATTCGCTAAAGCCAACTGAAAATTGTTGCCTCAACTCAGTTGGTCTTTCTCCTCCCTCATTCCTATTGCCAGTCATCTGCTGCTTACCACACAATTATGCCTACCTGAACTATCGTTGTCGACGTTGGTTTGCTGTCGAATCTGATGAGAAAGAGACTATCGATGAACTGTTCACAGCAGTTCCCTGCCATTCTCTCCTATTCACAAGGGATCCTACTCCTCTTATACCACTTTCTGCTGCTGTTGATATTGCCCTACAATCGTCTGACCAGAAATCCTTATCTGTACTCCACTTCACAGCACTAACCTCCACTACGTCTTGATTTAGCACTTGCAATTCGCTTTTCAGACTTTCCACCATCCCACCTAAGTTCAAAGTGCTAACATTACATGCTTCCACTCTCAGAATAATACCCAATCATTGATTATCCATGTTTGTCTCATGATCACCTACAACTTGGTAGCCCCATTCCCGAGAACCGGATGGGCGACTTCTGACAATGGGTACATCATCATGAAACTACTTGAGCTGATAGCCGCATGTCCTGTGGAATCACATTATGTGTTTTCAGTTTATTAATTTCTATTGCCTGCTGCACCCTCGTGCCGTTGATTATTGCCGATTGTTCCGCCTTCTAGCTGAAATTTCCCAACCCAGATGCAAGACAGTGCCCCGACACTTTGTTCGCTCCTCCGCCTCCTTCTACAACGCCTTTGGTATAAAAGGTGTGACTTCTTATGTCTGGAGCTTTCGGACGGCATTGATGATATCTTTTATTCAAAATTTAGGCAGTGGGGCTTTGTTCGAACACAGGGCCTAGGCCATTTTTATGAGTTGTCAAAGACACTACACCTATTTTTTTTACTAAACAATTGTCAATGCAGTGTATATTATATATTCATATTTAGTTGATTATTTTACAGACCTCCCTATGCCCCAACTCAGAAAATGCAAACAAAAGTATTCCGAACGTCAGACTGTCATCGGACACATCGAACAATATTTCTGATAAAAAATAGACCAGACCAGCAGTTATTTAAGGATAGTTATTTAAGAGCAGTTATTTAATGGTAATGGAATGAACATCAGGTAGTGTATTTCTTTCGATAACGGTAATAAAAGATTTCCAGATTGAGTGCCTGTTCAAAATGGCATATCATCACGAACAATATATTATCCAGAAATTGCTTGGACTTCGAAGAAGAAAGAATATTATGTGCACTGCTATGAATACGATAATCTTTCGGTAATAATATAGATAATAACACTGACTGACGCATATGACCATCTGGCAGTAGCGATACAGCGTCGATCATTATGGGGTCGCTGAAGTTTTAATTTCTTCTCTCACAGCAAGATGAGTCAAAATGAGTTTCCTGAATATTTGAGTCACTTGTCACCAGTAATCACGTAAAGAGTGATGTTTTTGATTTCACAACACATAATGAAAAAAGTTGTAGGCATCGTGGCATCACTCCTTATTCACCACATTAGACGATCACAAATTAGTAAGCAAGAAAATTTATTGTCTGTGAATAAGTATGTGACTTCAGTGCAGAACTACTTTTTGTGGATCAGTGAATTATTTAAACTATTAAACTACCCGTAGCATTTTCCCGTTTTGGGTTGTCGGCGTAAGTTATTTAAATTACTGTCTTCGTAATTGAAATCGTACTGTGGTCAGACTAGCCGCTGAGTGAAGCAGACTCTTTTCGTTTCTTGGTGGCTTATATCGTCAGACGGTATTTGTTAGGTCTACCAATAAACCTTGTTGTAATGACAGACGTAGGAGATCACTAATTGACCCAAAGAGCAGTGACTGTTTCACAGATGTGGAAATTACTTTTAGACGGATTTGATAAACAAGTTATACTAACGGCAGCTGAACTAACGGCCCTTGAGTGAAGGCCTGAGACGGAATCTACCGAATCAAAAACAGTTTCGGTACCAGCAGGTCATATCGTCTCACCGCACCTGATGGTAAAACGCACACACGTTAATTCGTGGTGTACACAACAATGGGAACCGCTTACAAGCGGTAAGGTGGTTTCCGAGGAAACAAGACACTTCAGTTGGTTAACCATGGCTGACGTGAAGGGAAGCGATCCAATTGCTATCCCGCTGCTTCGAGACTTTATCCACTGGAAGCTACAGGCCCAGGTAAGCCTCGTGTACTTCTCTTAGTAGAGCTGTGTGAGGAAGATCCCGTCAGTGTCTAGACCAGGAATTACGGGAGTGCATGAAGGAACTTCTGGATAGGTGTTACGTAGCTGCGCAGATGTTAAAGGTCGAGACATGACGACGATAGCTTTTTTTTTTTGTCTTGGTTATCGTTCTCTTGCATATATGAGGCGTAGTAAGGTGTAAAAAGCAATTTGCTAGAGAAAATCACTTATTTTTGTCTCATAAAACGAGGCGGCAGTGTAATTACAAACTAACGCCAGGTAGGGATCTTTTTCAAGCTTGCGTTGTACTGTCCATTGCTTTACCATATGAACGGCCATGTAAACCGTTCGTGTGTTGTGACTACACCGAGTAGCGATCAGCAGTACATTTGTTGAGGTGTTCCTAAGCAGTCTCACTGCTATGAACATAAGGATCCCAAAAATGGAGCAAGGCTTCAATGTTAATATACAGATCTATTTTGTTTCGCATACATTTAGCCCAAGCTCTCTCTCTCTCTCTCTCTCTCTCTCTCTCTCTCTCTTTATCTCCCTTTGTCTCATTCCTTTTTCTGTTTCGATGAAAATCTATTTCACTCTTGACAATTTGCGTCACGTATCGTGTTCCAGGAGAATATATCCATGCAGTATAGTAACTTTAAAGTAGTGAAGGCATTATAAAAACTGTTTTTAAATAACGAATTTTTCCAAATATCAGATATTGTTATTTTACTTTCTAGGGACGAAGATTAGTGTTTGAGCGATCTAAGATTCCGCTGGTACACTCGTATTCGAGATTCGAACTGGAGGATTTTCTGTTCGCTGTTCATTATGACGTACATCCTGTCGGTACTCACCCTTGGGATGGAGAGTGGCCTGGACTGCCGGAATATTATTGTAAGTACCTAAAATTTCTCGGGTTTATAGATGTAAGTGGGAAATGGGAATAAGTGATGCTGCTATTGTGTTAATTCCGGCCCCAGTATGGAAAACATTAACTGGAGTATTCTGAGGCAGAGAAATGTTGCTGGAGCGCAATGTGTCGATACAGATGTTAGTAGTGATAACCTCCTACTTCTTTCCCTTCCTACTTCCCCTCTCCACCTTCAGTTTACTTACATTCCTGTATTGTTAGTATACAATGCGAACAGTACTGTTGGTAGAGGCTTAAAATGGCGAAGTGTAAAGTACTCTTATTTTCTCCAGGAATAGTGACTTTTAACTGACGCAGTTATTCTCTTACAGGCGCCGGATTCTACCGACCTCCGCCTCAAGATGTGCCAGTGGGCGCAGAGTCCCGCAGACGTCGACCGCTGGAAGTGGTGACTGAGGAGGACGAGGCGTGTCCAGGCAACGGGCAGACGTGGGAGGGCGGAGACGTGCCAGCGCTGGACACGTCCGGCGAGAAGCAGCTGTCTGCAGACCTGGTGGGTGCCGAGGGAGACGCAGGAGAAGAGAGAGAGGGGCCGACGTGCGGTTCTGGCTTCTGGCGTTGGATGAAGGAGATGTTCTGTGTTCGACGACGTTAGGGGCACTCCAGCACCTCTCGCCCAGGTTAGTCTCCAAACTAGCAGTAGTACAGAATAATAGAAATTTCAGAATAACTTTCGTTTGTGATGAGTTTCCAAACTACGTTCTATCGAAATAAAAGAGCACATTTTTGTCACAGCCTTTTACAATTATTCATCTTCTTTTCAAATCAGTTATTGCATGTCTGCTCTTAGTTAGACGTTACAAAGTTAACTGAAGTTTTAGCATCGTCACAATATAGAACTGTACTGATTTTTATATAAATACTTAAAAGGCATTAGCTTTACCTTCTTTCCTACAACTGTTATTAGATATATTCATCGATCAATTTTCCTTTGTTACAGGTTTTGTCAGCACCCACATCGAGATAGAGAAGAGATGAAACAAATCCTGTCGAGCGATTTGATTCAAAGGCATCATCACCAGCCTGCTGTAAATAATGTACATAACATGTAAATACGTTCATTACTGTTCTGGATGTTTGTTCTCAAATTACCTACGTATTAAATTTGTTTTCCACTTTTACTCCTGCGTCTTATTTGTAGAAGACTTAGGAGTGCTTGTAGTCATTCCCACAAAATAGTTCCGCATTTTATGGGACAAGTAACCAAATACAGAAAGCGCCCAGAGAACAATAGTAAATCGAACATTCACCAATCGTTTTTCCAATCATCTCTCTCTGCCTCTCTTTCTCTCTCTCTCTCTCTCTGTCTCTCTCTCTCTCTTCCGCCACCCCATCTGTAAGATACACACACGCTCACACAGACACACACGCACACACACACTCAGATGTATATATATCCTCATGAAAAGATTGGAAAATAATCGAGTGAGCTGTCATGTAATTGATAGTATCTTTGGAGTTCAAACTCTCACTACTCGGCATGTTTGCTACAAATATCTTCTACTACTATACAGGACAATTGACACTTAGTTCAGTGATCACAATCTGCTGTAACTGCATAGCGAAATATCGACATGACCTTTTTTTATATCCTTTGTAGTCTTTGTATGTGACATCCCTAGGTACCACGAAAAATTATAACGAATACTCCATATCACACCATACCAGAGGCAGAGGCAGTGCTAACAGATAAGTCACACTGCGTGAATAATCACAGAAATTAATGTGCGACGTATGAAGAACGCATTCCTTAGGACAGTGTGGCGAAATTTGATGTTGATGGGCTATGGCAGCAGATGAATTGTGCTAGTGCCTTTACTAATATCCCGACATCGCAAGCAACGCGTCTTTTGGGCTAGCGACGATATTGGTTGGACCCTAGACTACTTGAAAATCGTGGTCTGGTCAGGAGAGTCCAGATTTTAGTACGAAAGAGTTTATGGTAGTTTTCTAATGTGTCATGAACCCCACGAAGCCATGGATTGGAGGTGTCAACAAGGCATTCTGCAAGCAATGGGTGGCTCTCTAATGATGTCGGATATGTTTAAGTGGAATAGAGTCAATCTTTTAGTCCAAATCGATCATTAACTGGGAACAGTAATGTTCGGATACTTGTAGGCCATTTGCAGCAACATTCTATAGAATGTTTATGGATGGAAATTCACCATGTCACCAACCACAGTTGTTCCCGGTTGGTTTGATGGACATTCAGGACAGTTCGAGCGAATGGTTTGGCCACCAAGATCCCCCTAAATAGTTCCAATCGAACGTGAATCCCATCGAACATTTATGGGACGTAATCGGGAAGTGAGCTGGTGTACAAAATCCTGCACCGACAACACTTACGCAGTTTCGGACGGCCAAGGATGCAGCATGCGCCAGTATCTCTGCAGTGGACTTCCATCGACTCCATGTTGCTGCACTTAAGCTGGAAAAGAAGGTCCGACACGTTATTAGGTGGTATCCAACGAGTTTCGTCACCTCAGTGTGCACTGCAAGTGGAGGGTACCACGAATCTCTACTAGTCGAGTTCTCTCCTTTTCCACTGACGTCTAAGCTTCTGTAGATGGCTGTCTTCTTGGTCCTTTCGTGAAATGTATGTTAGCAGTGGTAGAATCACTTTGCAAATGGCGGTTCTCTAAATGTCCGCAACAGTGTCTCGCGAAAAGAGGGTTGTCTTTCCTCCAGAGATTCCCAATTTGAATTCAAGAGGCATCTCCGTAACACTTGTATGCTGATTCACCCTACAGGTAACAAATATTCCAGCGAACTCTGAATTGCTTTGATGTCTTTCTCTAATATGACATGATATGGTTCCCAGTCACTCCAACAGTATTCAAGAATGGGTCGTAATAGAATTCTGTTTGCAGGCTGTTTTGCATTAGAGCTACTCTTCCCCAATATATTCCCAATAAAATAAAACAAACAATTGGTGAAATTAAAACGTAGAGCTTTGTTCAGTTGTGTGCTAGAGACTGTAAAAACTGAATCATACTGTGATTTAACGATAGTTTACTTTCTGCATGCCATGAACTTACTTCATGAACTGCACTATTTGAAACGGAGTCAATGTTGCGTTCAACGTCCTATACTACCAAGCTACTGTCACAGCAAACAGAAATATTTTAGAAAAATTTTAGAATTACCCGCGATACTAGAGGGCAGATCATTTATATAAATTAGGAACAGGAGTGGCTCCATCATTGATCCCTGGGGCCACTCCCCTTTGCCTGAACCAAACTCAGATTCCAATTCCCAGCCATTCTCAATACTGTGAATTATGACCTATTATTGACTGTTGTTAAAGTAAGACGTGAATCAATTGTGAGCTACTCCCTGTGTCCCGTAATGATCCAACTTCTGGTGTAATATTTTGTAATCAACACAATCAAGCACCTTAGTTAAATAAAAAAATATAACATTTTTAATCACTTGCAATGGGCTACTGCAGCTTAATTCTGACTACTTCCATCAATTTGATATAATTTCCGCTTTGTTCTACATGATATCCTTATCCCACTAGTCAGCCACCCAAGCTACCTTTTATTGCTAGTACTCCGTTTACTACGTTCTGATGGATAGCAAATGTCAGGAAAGGATTACATTTGTCCATTATAATTATCCGGGGTGTTATGCCGTGGTCGGTTGATGAATTCTGAGGTGATTCCAGGATTACATTTGTCATATGTGTTATCTGTACTTTAGACATCCTGCTACTACAGTACCTTAACGAGGTTTAAAAAATCTCTATTGCCATTTGATTAGCTTTTCTACATGTAATGATATGTGACATTTGTCTGAGCTTTTTAGTCTTACTGTTCTCCTGCACATAGGTTCAAAAAAAAAAAAAAAAAAAGCCAGTCTGCATCATATCATACGAGTTTAGGAGATCAACTAACATCCTTTTTCTTGTACTATCATATACAAAATTGATATAGAAATCACAATATCACACTCATTTTTGGTACTTCCTAAAAAATGTAACAATGAACCACCTCTAGCTTGAGCAGAAGTATTCTCAAACGCAAAAACTCCTTGCAAACTAACCAGATAAGCTGTATCCTGGTAAACGAAGCCTATAAATTTTCAAATTATTTAAGTGGTACTCCGATACATCAGTAATGTCAGAGTCGACATCTATAAGTAGATCAATGACTTTAGCTGTAATGACTTTAATATTTTGATGAAATATTCTAATTCCTTCTCTACCTGCAAACCTGACCTCCCTTGAAGTTAGTTAGATGGACTTCCTTTAAGCTGGTATACCTATCAGCCTACTTGAATCTCAAAAAGGTGCAGCTCTAACACTAACTACTACGGGAATTTTTCCACGAGTGATTCCACCAGCAACCACTAAACTGCCACGTAAAAGCTTTGCCAGCCTTCGCTTCCCATACTTATTGAGGTGCAGGCCATGACTAGTGAAACCCCATCTACTGGTAGACTCAACTGGCACTGGCTTACCGACCGACATAAATCGCACCGAAATTTTATGGGACATAATCGATCGGTCCCTTTGTGCACAAAATCTTGCACCGGTTGAACCTTCGCTAGACAGCTACTCAGGCAGCATGAGTGAATATTTCTGCAGGTTTCGTTCAACGACTTGTTGACTCCATGTCGTGTCGAATTTCTGCAGTACTCCGGGCAAAAGGAAGCCCGACACAGTACTAGGAGCATTCCCGTGACTTCAGTCACGACGTGACGGCATTCTGGTATCTTGTAAGCAAAGTTAACCCATCATGACCTAGGGAAGGAGAATATAAGAACAAGTAAAGGAGAACTTTCCTCGTCAAATGATGTCCATAACTAAATTCATAGGTATGAATTCCAGAGAGAAGTTTCTGAATATGTACGTTTTGAGACAGCATTGTATGGAAGTGAATAGTGGGTTGTGTGAAATATTGAAAAATAAAAGAATCGAAGGGTTTGTGTTGTAGCATCACAGAATGATACAGTAAATTACGTTGACTGAAAGAAAGGGTAATAAAAGTTTCTCGATACAGTTGGTTAGGAAACGAGTACGAGGAAAACAGTAAGTGGAAGACGGACAGAATGACAGGACATGTGCCAAGGTGTCAGGGGGAGAGGACAGAGATAGGAATGTATTCTGCAAATAACTGAAGACTTTGGGGGCATTTGCTACTTTGACATGAAGAGATTGGCACAAGAGAGGAAATCCTGGGATCGCATGAAACCAATCAAAACACATATACCTCCATCCCTCCCCCACGTCAAAAAATCCTTTGTGTTCTCTACTAACGTGTCGTTTTATAATTAAGTTTAAGCAAATTATTAGTCTTTTTTCTACTAATCTCCGACACTTTTGTCTTTGTATATTCAGTTTTAAAAACTACCTCCATTGCATGTAAGATTCCCCTAAGTAAAAAGTTAAAAAAAATTCGTCTGAACAGTCTTTGAAGGCACCACGGCACCAACTGGCCGCCGTGTCATCCTCAGCCCTTAGGTGTAACTGGGTGCGGAAGTAGAGTGGCATATGGTCAGCACGCTTATTTCCCGGACATTGTTAGTTTTCGAGTCTCGTGTTGTTACTTCTGACTCAAGTAGCTACCAAATTGGCTCACAAGTACTGAGTGCGCCATGCTTGCCAACAGTACCCGGAAAACCGAGACGGTTACCCAATCAAGTGCCAACCAAACGCGACAGCGCTTAACTTCGGTGATCCGACGGGTACAGGCGTTACCACTCCAGACAAAGCCATTGGCAAATGTTTCCCTATACTCAGCATAAAAGGGATACATATCAATTCTCCTTGCACTGCCTGAAAGTAAAAAATTAAGCACGCAGAAGCCTTAGCCCGATAACTATGAACCTTCGTAAAGAGTATGTGCGAGGGAATGCTGAAAGATATGACTCGAAATTTTTTATACGAAAACTCTTTATGCTGATAAGATTAAACAGACGTTATGACCGTTTTACATGTTTATTCATTCTGTCTACATATCTTCAGCCTTCTGCCACTATAGGGCTCTGAATTGTACCCTGTAACGCGACAGTGTGTAACTTAAGTCGGTCGGTGTTTGGGAAACATTGTGCTGTAATCGAGTTACGTGTTGGAAGCACTTGGACTCGTGTCGTGACCAAAAAGCGTGGACTATCGAAGAAAGGTGTAGCACTCTGACCTTCAGCATGACAATGCCCGACTATAGACTATCACTGCGACATCTACAACAGCCCGGCACCATGACTTGACTGTTACCGATCTTCCTTCGTACAGTCACACCTTGGCCCTATCTGCTTTTCATCTGTTTCCAGAACCTAAAGTATATCTCCGAGGACTTCGCTTTGAAAGTGATGAAGCGGTGCAAGCAGACGTGAGGTTGTGGCTTAGTCAACAAAGTCAAACATTCTACGCTGCTGGGAGAAATGTGTTTGTCACTAGGGTGATTATGTTAGAAATGAATGTCTTGACCTGAAGAATAAAGACGTAGAATGTTGTTGTCTTATTGTAAAAACCTCGTGCTGTGACACATAAAATTCAGAGAGACTATTTTTCACCGTGACCTCGCACAAGATTAGGGTTACAGTTCTCTGTGACACGTAGAACGGCCATCAGAGTGCATTAGTCTATTGTTACCATGCATGTGGCCCTGGTAGAATGTATGACTGACGTCAACAGTGTCAGATACTGAGTAATCGCTGTGAATTACGTGGGGTTCCAAATACTAGTGTGAGACAGCGGAATCAGCACTCGACAGAGTTTTAAAGGGGCTTCAGTGTGGGACTCCATTTGGACAGATGGTCTAATCGTGCAATATCCAGATTCTTGAGACTTTCTGATGTAGACTGCATGGGAACGTGAGGGCAATCATAATCGTCGTCAAGGTCACGGTCAACAACGTCGACCACCACGAGGAAGGACCGCCGTGTTGTGCACCAGGCACATCGAAAACCTTTCACAGGTCCGCCTGCCAACCGTGAACATGTAATGGAATCCCTGCAACTCTGTACGTTATTCTGCAGAGTAGCAAGAGCCAGACTAAGGAATTATCGCCTCATACGTGGGCAGCTGACAAGAACACAACACAAACGGCTGCACTTGGAGTGTTGTCGTGACCAGGAAAGGTGGACTGCCGACGATTGGCGTAGCATTGTGCTTAGTGGTGAGTTGCTATTCTGCACCACCACGCATACCGTTTTGCGATGAGTATGGTGGCCATTGGGGGAGGGATCCCATTGTCCCGATGTTTCCAGGAGGCACAGCAGTGTTATTCCTGGCGTCATGCCACAGGACATAACTTCAGGTCTCTGCTTGTAGTGACTGACTGGCTGCACAACGGCACGCCATGGACATCGTGCTTCCTAACGTGTCACATCTCATTTAATAGTATCTCGGTGCCATCTTTCAATACAACAACGCTCATTCATTCTTGATAGTTACTTTTCGGGTTGATGGCTACTGGTGGCAAGAATACGATGGTATGAACGTTTGAAATCATCGTTGCACTAACCCTAAGTCATAATTTAAAAAAAACGATTAATGTTTAGTGCCAGAGGGAAAACAAACAGGTCATGACGGTCCTCGTGGTTAAAATTCTGTGGTATAAACTTTATCTGACTAAACTAACATTAGAAAAATAAATTTATATAATTTTGAATGTTCTGTCAATTCTACACGTAAGTTTCTCAGCGACGAGTCAGTAACATAGCACTGCTTTCAAGCTTATGCACCGAGATTTATTGCGGCCGTTCTAGAGTTTCTGACAAGAGAGCTACAAAAAGAAAAAAAATAGAGGTGTCGTTTAGCAGCGTAAAAACCTAAGAATCTCTTGAGCCGAGGCCTCGTGTATCGAAGCTGAACCGAAGGTAAAACATACAAATGTATAAAAGCCAGTATAAAATGTATAACACTAAAAACATCTATAAAATAAAATTTCCAGCATGACGGATCAATTACTGCAAACGAAATTATAAGGTAAATCACGTAGCAGCGATCATTATTTGAAAATTAAAAAATCATTAGTCGATAACACATCCGGAGTGTGGTCACAATGGCGGCACTTGAAAATTGTGAAGGAACAGTAAAACAGTGTTTTGCTTACATGAAATATTCCCAAAATGTCAATATGAGATCTCGACGAAATTTGGCGGGAACGTACAGAGGGAAAATAATGCAATACCAACTTGTTTGTTAGTGTCCCATTTCACTTTAAAGTGGTAAACAACATGCCGATAGGTAAATTAACAGATTAAGTATGGAGAGATTATCTTCGCAAGTGTGGTATATACAAATGATCCTCACATAAAAGTTGATTTTGCAAAATACCCCACCACCGTTAATTAATTCTTAAAAATCAAAACATTTCTTCAAATAACTTAATAATTTACCGGAATGCAGCCGGGTGACGTCGCCAGCAACCACCGATGTTTCGACGGAAGCACACCCTGCCATCCTCTAGGCAAACTGCATCAAGTAAGCGCTGTACAAGGGAATTTAAAACCTCGGTTCTCAGAGAAATCCGGAATGATAACACTGACACACGCTGTATACACTAGCGCCATCACAAACCAAAGGTGGCCGACGTCAGAAGTTAGCTACAGTGGAATTAATAATCAGTTGGTGTGGTAGCATAAACTCTGTCCTTCTGTTTCTTGACCAAGGAGCGCGGGACTCCATGCAGACTTTAAATGAAAACCGCCATACGTGTTGATAAAGCTAGCCGGCCGCGGTGGTCTAGCGGTTCTAGGAGCTCAGTCCGGCACCGCGCGACTGCTACGGTCGCAGGTTCGAATCCTGCCTCGGGCATGGATGTGTGTGATGTCCTTAGGTTAGTTAGGTTTAAGTAGTTCTAAGTTCTAGGGGACTGATGACCACATATGTTAAGTCCCATAGTGCGCAGAGCCATTTGAACCATTTTTTTGATAAAGCTACTTCCTAATTTTATTTCAACTGCTTCATTAACAGCGCTTTCACAATAGCTGGAACTGCATGTCATAATCTCCACCTTATTATATTCAATAGGTTGACCGGTGTCTAGTCAATATTCTGCAACAGCGGATTTGCGTGACTATAGTAAGCATGTGTGTGGCATATGCGCAATATGCTGGTCTTCCAGCGTCGTGATAGCCTGACCAATTTATGACATGCCACAACTATGAGGAATAAGTAGACATCCTTTTTAGGCATACCAAAATAATCCTTTACAGAACCTAAAACCAACCTGTTCTTAGATAGAGGGCGAAAAACACAATTTACGTCACATTTCCGCAAAATATGACCAGTCGTGTTAGAAATGGCCCCTGCGATAATGAAAATGGCCGTAGTCTTTGGGCCACATCGGTATTTTCATCATTCACCCGAAGAAAAGTTGGTCGATACCGCTACGTCTATCTGTCTTTCACTGTAAGCATTCTGAAGAAAGGTGACTTCGAGATGGACTAACTCAGCTCACAAACTCTCAGGGTCCGAGATGACAAGGGCCCTGTGTAACAAGGTGTTAAGTTCGCCATCATGTTGAGCCGGATGGTGACAACTATCAGCCTGCAGATACAAGCCAGAGTAGGAGTCGTATAAAGGGCAGGTACCAAAGTACCGTCCACCTTCCTTCTAACAAGCACATCAAGGAAGGGTAGACAACCATTATTTTCCACGTCCATCGTGAAACAAATATTCGGGTGCAAAACGAGATTTTCACTCTGCCATTTGCGGGCACGTGCTCTACCGACCCTTTATTTAGAAATTAAATGAAATAAACATCGTAGTGCTAGTTTACTGACTACGGCGTTTGTGCCTTTTCTTTGTTAAAAAAAAAAAAAAAAAAAAAAGCTGACGAACGGGACTCGATCCAGCGATCCAGCTACTATGGTGCTTTTTTTTTAGTTAGGGCTACTGCCCTACCAACTTGTTTACTTGTGGTCTAGACTCTTTTTAATTTTTTTCAAAGAGAACAAACTAGTACTACATGGAGCAAAAGGTGCAGGTAATGAGAAAACTAATAATAACCTCCAGTGTGTGAAAATTAAAACGACGTTCTTCATAAAATAACCCAATTTTCCTTGAAAACATAAATAGGTAGGCTACATTTTCGCAACATTCTTTTTTTTAAACGTAAATGAGTATAGAGTCTCACCATCAGCATCATCTCAATTTTTTTTAATTTAATTTTTAGGGGGCAGCACAGGAGAAAGGAAACAGGTAGGCTGCACACAGAGAGTTATACGTGAAAAGGATAAACATGTGTCAGGGGAAAGAAAACCTAGAAGAGGAGGAGCAATGAAAAGTGAAGGAAATTAGGAATATTTTCCTCGCCATTCTCCACTTTGGCGCGCCATCAGAACAACGTGCATTCTGTCATTGACCATTAAAAGGGGAATGCCCCAAGCAGCTCAGGCTCCCAATGGAAATTAAAACTTAGAACCCAACATTGTGGGAATTTGGACTAATCGACAGCTGAAAAACCAAGCATCCCTAACCCCACCCCCCAAAAAAAAAAAAAAAAAAAAACACATCACTTATATAACGCAGCAGCTCAAATTCCGCAGACTGTTATTGAAAAGAACGAAGTAATCAGTAATTCAGATTTGGAAAAAATTTAAGTTACCCGGAGAAATAAACCACAATGCGAAATTCATATCATCAAAAAACCAATACGACCTCCATTAAATTTGTAAAGGCAAACACGACAGGTAATGCGAAGTGGCGGTAGGACATGAATGAATAATATTTCAGAGTCCTGAGTCAATTACATCAACATCTTCAACAATATAAGGAAAAAGAGTCACAGTAAGATATATTAAAGGAAGAATCAATTACAGAACCAGAAGATATGCGGAGGGTCACAAAGTAATTGAATGGGATCACACTGCAATCCACGTCGATTTATCACCACATAGAGTAGTTACTGCTCTCCAGGAGACATTTCAACCGTAAGTGGGGGACCACCACATTACAGGCGTACTTCAGCCAACTTTATGCCAAGGGAGCAACAAGACAGTTACAAAATATGGATAACTTGAAATTTGCGAAGTAAAAGTAAAACAGGGATTTCTGGTGCTTCGGGAACTACTACTGGACTCTCAGGAAAGGTTCCAAACCCAGACGGTTGAAAGCGTAACTCGCCTGGAAATAAGTTGGCATGGTCCCTGTTGTAGTCAATCCGATACCATTTCTGTGTTTCATCATCAATGTCAAGTTCCAAGTGATACAGTTAACCTGCAGTGGTGCATCAAAACCTACTACTTTAATCCAAGGAAAGGTTCCAAGCACAGACCGTTTGAAGCGTTACTGGCCTGGAAAGAAGTCGGCACGGTGCTTGTTGTATTC
Organism: Schistocerca nitens; assembly: GCF_023898315.1. Lineage (NCBI taxonomy): Eukaryota > Metazoa > Arthropoda > Insecta > Orthoptera > Acrididae > Schistocerca > Schistocerca nitens. The sequence goes on from NC_064617.1 coordinate 97,854,176, forward strand.
AATCCCGATGCAATTTCTGTCTCTCATATTCATTGTGAAGGCCGAAGGGCTACAGTAAACCTGCAGTGGTGCATCGGGAACTATTACTGAACTCGTAGGAAAGGCATTGACGAACTGTAGCGTTACTCCCCTGGACATAAGTCTCCTTGGTGTCTGTTGTATTCAATCTGATGCAGTTTCTGTGTTTAATCGTCAAAGTGAATGTCCAAGAGTTACAGTAAACCGGCAAACGGGCATCGGAAACTACTACTGCACTCCCAGTACGGTTCGAAGCACAGACAATTTGAAGCAATACTCACCTGGACAGACGTCGGCATGGTCCCTGTTGTATACAATCCGAAGAAAGTTCTGTGTTTCATCGTCAGTGTGAAGGTCCAAGGGTTACAATAAACCTGCAGTGGTGCATCGTAAACTACTACTGAAGTCGTAGGAGAGGTTGCAAGCACATTCCGTTTGTAGCGTTACTCACCTGGATGGAAATCGGAATGGGGCCTGTTGGATTTAGTCCGATGCAGTTTCTGTGTTCCATCGTCAATGAGATGGTCCAAGAATTAGTGTAGACCTGCAGTTGGAAACTACTGAACTCCAAGGACACGTTCCAGACACAGACCGTTTGGAACGCTATTCGCCTAGACTGAAGTCGGCATGGTGCCTGTTGTATTCAACCCGTGGTAATATCTGTGTTTCATCGTCTATGTGAAGGTCTAAAGGTTACAGTAAAACTGCAGAGGTGCATCTGAAACTACTACTGGACACTCTGGAAAGGTGCAATGCACAGACCGTAGAACCGTTTCTCCCCTGGACAGAAGTCGGCTCGGTGCGTGTTGTATTCAATCCGAATGCAATATCTGTCATCCATCTTCATTGTGACTGCAAGTTCTGTGTTTCTTCGTCAGTATCAGGTCCATGGGTTACACTAAGAATGCAGTGGTCCATCGGGAACGACTACCGAACTCCCAGGATAACGAGCAGCGGTGCATCAGAAACTACTACTGCAGTCCGAGGAAAGTTTACAAGCACAGAACCTTTGGAGCGTACTAGCCTGGTCAGAAATCAGCATTATGCCTGTTGTAATCAATCCGATGGAATTTCTGTGTTTCTTAATAATTGTGAAGGTCCAAGGGTTACAGGAAACCTGCAGTCGTAAGTCGGAAACTACTACTGGTGTCTTAGGAGACGTTCCAAGCACAGAGCGTTAAAGCGTTACCCGCTTGGGCAAAAGTCGGCATGGTGCCTGTTGTATTCAGTACGAAGCAATTTATGTATTCATCGTCAACGTGAAGGTCTAAGTCTTACAGTAAACCTGTAGCAGTGAATCGGAAACTGCTAGCAAACGCCCAGTAATGATGTAAAGTACGGACTATTTGAAGCGTTACTCGCCTTATCAGAAGTCGGTAAGATGGCTGTTGTGTATTCAATCCAATGCAATTTTTATGTTCTATCGTCAGTATGAAGGTCCATGGGTTACAGTAAATCTGCAGTGGTATATAGGGAAAGACTAGTAAACTCCCAGGAAAGGTTCCAATTTCGATGTTTCGTCGTCAATGTGAATGTGTAAGGGTTAAAGTAAAACTGAAGCGGTGCATCAGAAACTACAACGAGACTCCAACGAAAGGATCCAAGCACAGACCGTTTGAAGCGGTTATCGCCTGGACAGAGGACGTCATGGTGCCTGTTGTATCGAATCCCAATGCATTTCTGTGTTTCATATTCATCGTGAATGTGCAAGAGTTACAGTAAACTTACAGTGGTGCATCGGAAGCAAATATTTTTCTCGCCATAGAGGTTCAAGCAGAGACCGTTTAAACCACTGTTCGCCTTGACAGAAGTTTGCATTTTCTGTGTTCCGTGGTCAATGTAAAGGCCCAAAATTTACAATAAACCTGCATTAGTGCATCGGCTACTATTTCTGCACTCTCAGGAAAGTTTTCAAGCTCAGAACTTTTGGAGCGTACTCGCCTGGACACAAGTCGGCATTACGCCTGTTGTATTCATTCCGGTGCAATTTCTGTGTTTCATATACATTATGATGGTCTAAGGGTTACTGTACACCTGCAGTGATGCATCGGGAACTATTCCTTGACTCCTAGGTAAGGTTGCAAGCGCAGAGAGTTTGAAGCGTTACTCACCTGGATGGATGTCGGAATGGTGCCTATTTGATTCAGTTCGATGCAATTTCTGTGTTTCATTGTCAATGAGAAGGTCCGAGTGTTAGAGTAAACCTGCAGTTGTGCCTTGGGAAACTACCACTGAACTCCCAGGGAGGTTTCAAACACAGACCGTTTGGAGCGTTATCAGCCTGGATAAAGTCGGCATGGTGCCAGTTGTATAGAATACGATGCATATTTCGTGTTTCATCGTCAATGTGAATGTCCAAGAGTTACACTAAACATGCATTGGTGCATCCGCTACTACGTTTGCACTCCCAGGAAAGGTTCGAAGAACAGATCGTTTGACGCGGTTCTCGCCTGGACAGAAGTCTGCATGGTGCCTGTTGTAATGAATCCCGATGCAATTTCTGTTTTTCATATTCAATGTGAATGTGCAGTTGTTACCGTTAACCAGCAGTGGTGCCCGGAAACGACCACTGGATTCTCAGGAAAGGTTCGATCTTTTGAAGGGTTATTCGCCTGGACATAACCCAGCATGGTGCCTGGGTTTTCAAACCAAGGCAATATCTGTGTTTCATCGCAATATGAAGGTCCAAAGATTACAGTAAACCTGCTGTGGTGCAGCGGAAACAACGCCTCGACTCCCAATAAACTTTCAGCTCACAGACCGTTTTGAGCGTTATTCACTCGGGCGGAAGTCGGTATGGTGCCTGTTGTATTCAATCCCGATGATATTTCGGTGATTTATCGTCAATGTGAAAGTCCAAGTGATACAGTGAAACAGATGTCGTGCATCGGAAACTACTAGTGGACTCCTGAGAAAGGTTCCAAGCACACGCCGTTTGTAGCATTAGCCGCCAGGACAGAAGTCGGCATAGTGGCAGTTGTATTCATTACGATGCAATTGCTGTGATTCATCTTCAATGTAAAGGACCAAGGGTTACAGGACAGAATCGTAATGGTCATTATTATATATCAATTCCGAGGTAATTTCTGTGATTTATCGTCAATGTGACGGTATAAGGGCTTCAGTAAACCAGTAGTGGTGCATCACTAAGAACTACTCGACTCCCAAGAATGAGTCCAAGCACAGACAATTTGAGGCGTTACTCGCCTGGACAGAATTCGGCGTAGTGCCTGTTGTATTCAATGCCGATACAATTTTAGTGTTTCATCGCCAATGGGAAGGTCCAAAGGGTAGAGTAAGCCTACAGTGGTGCATCGTAAAGTACTACCGGGCTTCCAGGAACGTTTCCAAGAACAGACCGTTTGAAACGTTACTCCCCTGGACAGAAGTCGGCATGGCTCCTATTGTATTAATTCTGATGCTTATTCTGTGTTTCATTGTCAATGTAAATGTCCATGGGTTCCAGTAAACTGGAAGTAGTGCATTGGAAACTACCACTGGACCCCCAGGAAAGGTTCCAATCCCAGACAGTTTGAAGCGTTACTCCCCTGGACAGAAGTCGGCAGGTGCCAGTTGTGTTCAATACTATACAATTTCTGTGATTCATCGTCAATGAAAAGGTCCAAGGTTTAGAGTAAACCTGCAGTGGTGCATCGCAAACTACTACTGGACTCCCAGGAGAGGTTCCAAGCACAGACCGTTTGAAGCGTTAGCCCCCGGACAGAAGTCGGCATGGTGCCAGTTGTATTCAATCCCCAGGTAATTTCTGTGATTCATCGTCACTTTGAACTTGTAGTGGTGCATCAGAAACATCTACTGGACACCCAGGAAAGGTTCCAAGAGGAGACTGTTTGAAGCGTTACTCGCCTGACAGAAGTCGGCATGGTGTTGGTTGTATTGTATGCCGATGCAATTTCTGTGTTCCATCGTCAATGTAAAGGTCCAAAGATTACAGTAAACCTGCTGTGTTGCAACGGAAACAACGCCTCGACTCCCAGTAAAGGTTCAGGGCACAGTGGTGATTCGGAAGCTACCAGTGGGCTCCTGAGAAAGGTGCCAAGCACAGACCGTCTTAAGCCATACTTTTCTTCATCTACATGACTACTCTGCAATTCACATTTAAGTGCTTGGCAGAGGGTTCATCGAACCACAATCATACTATCTCTCTTCCATTCCCGAACAGCGCACGGGAAAACCGAACAGCTAAACCTTTTTGTTCGAGCTCTGATTTCTCGTATTTTAGTTTGATGATCATTCCTACCTATTTAGGTAGAGCTCAACAAAATATTTTCGCATTCGGAAGAGAAAGTTGGCGACTGAAATTTCATAAATAGATCTCGCCATGACGAAAAACGTCTCTGCTTTAATGACTTCCATCCCAACTCGCGTATCATATCTGCCACACTCTCTCCCGTATTACGTGATAATACAAAACGAGCTGCCCTTTCTTGCACCCTTTCGATGTCCTCCGTCAATCCCACCTGGTAAGGATCCCACACAGCGCAGTAATATTCTAATAGAGGACGAACGAGTGCAGTGTAAGCTGTCTCTTTAGTGGACTTGTTGCATCTGCTAAGTGTCCTGCCAATGAAACGCACCCTTTGGCTCGCCTTCCCCAAAATATTATCTATGTTGTCTTTCCAACTGAAGTTGTTCTTAATTTTAACACCCAGTTACTTAGTTGAATGGACAGCCTTGAGTATTGTACTATTTATCGAGTAATCCAATTCCAACGGATTTCTTTTGGAACTCATGTGGATCACCTCACACTTTTCGTTATTTAGCGTCAACTGCCACCTGCCACACCATACAGCAATTTTTTCTAAATCGCTTTGCAACTGATACTGGTCTTCGGATGACCTTACTAGACGGTAATTTACAGCATCATCTGCGAACAACCTAAGACAACTGCTGAGACTGTCACCCAGGTCATTTATATACATCACGAACAGCAGAGGTCCCAGGACGTTTCCCTGGGGAAGACCTGATTTCACTTCAGTTTTACTCGATGATTTGCCGACTATTACTACGAACTGCGACCTTCCTGACAGGAAATCACGAATCCAGTAGCACAAATGAGACGCTACCCCATAGGCCCGCAGCTTCATTAGAAGTCGCTTGTGAGGAACGGTGTCAAAATCTTTCCGGAAATCCAGAAATACGTAATCATCCTGAGATCCCCTGACGATAGCGGCCATTACTTCGTGCTAATAAAGAGTTAGCTGCGTTTTCTGAAACCATGATAATTACGTATCAATAGATCGTTCCCTTCGAGGTGATTCATAATGTTCGAATACAGTATATGCTCCAAAACCCTACTGCAAACCGACGTCAATGTATAGGTCTGTAGTACGATGGATTACTCCTACTACCCTTCTTAAACACTGGTGCGACCTGCGCAATTTTCCAATCTGTAGGTACAGATCTATCGGTGAGCGAGCGGTTGTATATGATTGCTAAGAAGGGAGCTATTGTATCAGCGTAATCTGAAAGGGACCTAATCGGTATACAATCTGGACCTGAAGACTCGCCCGTATAAAGCGAATAGAGTTGCTTCGCAACCCCTAAGGTATCTACTTCTAAGAAACTCATGCTAGGAGCTGTTCGTGTTCCAAATTCTGGAATACTCCATTGATCTCCCCTGGTGAAGGAATTTCGGAAAACTGCGTTCAATAACTCCGCTTTAGCGGTACAGTCGTCGGTAACAGAACCATCGGCACTGCGCACCGAAGGTATTGACTGCGTCTTGCGCTTGTGGACTTTACATACGACCAGAATTTCTTCGGATTTTCTACCAAATTTCGAGACAATGTTTCGTTGTGGAACCTATTAAAGGCATGTCGCATTGAAGTTCGTGCCAAATTTCGCGCGTCTGGAGAGAAGTCGGCGTGGTGCCTGTTGTATTCAATTCATATGCAATTTCTGTGTTTCGTCGCCAATGTGAAGGTCAAAGGGGTACAGTAAACGTGTAATGGTGCAACGGAAACTACTACGAAAGGTTCCAAGCACACGCCGTTTGCAGCATTAGCCGCCAGGACAGAAGACGGCATAGTGGCTATTGTATTCACTACGATGGAATTTCTGTGTTTCATCGTCAATGTGAAGGTCCAAGGGTTACAGTAAACCTGCAGTGGTGGATCGGTTACTAATACTGAACTCCCAGGAAAGGTTCCAAACACAGACCGTTTGGAGCTTTATTCACCCGGACAGAAGTCGGCAAGTTGGCTGTTGTATTCAATCCGATGCACTTTCTGTGTTTAATTGTCAATGTTAAGGTACAAGGGTTACAGTAAATGCTGCAGTGGTGCATCGGAAAGTAATTATGGACTCCCAGGGAAGGATACAAGCACATAGCGTTAGATACGTTACTCGCCTGGACAGAATTCGGCATGGTGGCAGTTGTATTCAATCCAATGCAATTTTTATGTATTATCGTCAGTGTGGAGGTGAATGGGTTACAGTAAATCTGCCGTGGTATATCGGTAACGACTACTGAACTCCCAGGGAAGGTGTTTCGTTATTAATGTGAACGTGTAAAGTTTACAGCAAAACTAAAGTTGTGCGTCAGAAACTACTATTAGACTCCCAATAAAGAATCCAAGCACGGACCGTTTGAAGCGGTTCTCGCCTGCAAAGATGTCGGCATGGTGCCTGTTGTAATGAATCCTGATGCCATTTCTGTGTTTCATATGCATTGTAAAGGTCCAAAGGGGTATAGTAAACCGTCAGTGGTGCTTCTCAAACTACTACTGGACACCCTGTAGAGGTGCAAACACAGACCGTTTAAAGCGTAACGGAAGTCGGAATGATACCTGCTTAATTCTGTCCGATGCAATTTCTGCGTTTCATCGTCTATGTGGATGTCCAAGGGTTACAGTAATCCTGTAGTGGTGCATCGGAAGCTGCTACGGGACTCCCAGGAATGGTCCCAAGCACAGACCGTTTGAATCTTTACCCACATCGACAGAAGTAGGCATGGTGCCTGTTGTATTCAATCCAGATGCACTTTCTGGGTTTCATTGTCAAAGTGAATGTTCGAGGGCTACAGTACACTTGCAGTGGAGCATCGAAAAAAAAGTACTTGACCTCCAAGATTACAAGCACGGAACTTTGAAGATTTACACGCCTGAACATAAGTCGACAAAGCGCTGTTTGTATACAATACCGATGCAATTTCTGTATTTCTTCGTCAATTAGAATGACCAAGGGTTACAGTACACCTGCAGTGGTGCATCGGAGACTATTCCTTGACTCCTAGGTAAGGTTCCAAGCACAGTGAGTTTGAAGGGTTACTCGCCTGGATGGAAGTCGGAATGGTGCCTGTTGGATTCAGTCTTATGCAATTTCTGTGTTTTATCGTCAATGTAAAGGTCCAAGGGTTACAGTAAATCTCCAGTGGGGGACCGGAAACTACTATTGGACTCCTAGGAATGGTTCAGAGAACAGAGCGTTTGAAGCTATACTCGCCTGAATCGGGATGGTCATTATTGTATACAATTTCGAGATAATTTCTGTGATTTATCGCCAATGTGACGGTATAAGGGCTACAGTAAACCAGGAGTAGTGGATCAGTAGCAACTACTGCACTCCCAATACTGAGTCCAAGCACAGACACTTTGTAGCGTTACTCGCCTGGACAGAAGTCGGCATGGTGGCTGATGTATTTAGTGCTATGTAATTTCTGTGTGTCATCGTCAATGTGAAGGTCCAAGAGTTGCAGTAAACCTGGAACTCTGCAAACGGTTGCTGCACTTAAGCTGAAATGAAGGTCCGACACGTTATTAGTTGATATCATACGAGTTTCGTCACCTCAGTTTGCTCTGTAAGCGGAGGGAACCACGAATCTCTACTAGTCGATTTCTTTCGTATTGAACTGTGTCTTCTTGATCCTTACGTGAAATGAATGTTAGCAGTGGTAGAATCACTTTGCGAATGGCCGTTGTCTAAACGTCCGCAAAAGAGTCTCGCGAAAATGCCGTCGTCTTTTCTCCAGGGATTCCCATGTTTGTGTTCACGAGGCATCTCCGTAACACTTGCATGCTGATTCACCCTACCGGTAACAAATCAAGCAGCGGACTCTGAATTGCTTTCATGTCTTCCTCTAATCCGACCTGATATGGATCCCAGACACACCAGCAGTGCTGCAGAATAGGTCGCAATAGAATTCTATTCGCAGCCTCCTTTGCATAAGAGCTGCTCTTCCCCAACATTCTCCCAATAAAATGAAAAGAACAATTTGTGGAATAAAAGCGATATGTTTTGTTGAATTGTGCGTTAGAAACTGTAAAAACTGACTCTTACTGTGATTTCCCCCCCATGAACCATGGACCTTGCCGTTGGTGGGGAGGCTTGCGTGCCTCAGCGATACAGATGGCCGTACCGTAGGTGCAACCACAACGGAGGGGTATCTGTTGAGAGGCCAGACAAACATGTGGTTCCTGAAGAGGGGCAGCAGCCTTTTCAGTAGTTGCAGGGGCAACAGTCTGGATGATTGACTGATCTGGCCTTGTAACATTAACCAAAACGGCCTTGCTGTGCTGGTACTGCGAACGGCTGAAAGCAAGGGGAAACTACAGCCGTAATTTTTCCCGAGGACATGCAGCTCTACTGTATGATTAAATGATGATGGCGTCCTCTTGGGTAAAATATTCCGGAGGTAAAATAGTCCCCCATTCGGATCTCCGGGCGGGGACTACTCAAGAGGACGTCGTTATCAGGAGAAAGAAAACTGGCGTTCTACGGATCGGAGCGTGGAATGTCAGATCACTTAATCGGGCAGGTAGGTTAGAAAATTTGAAAAGGGAAATGGATAGGTTAAAGTTAGATATAGTGGGAATTAGTGAAGTTCGGTGGCAGGAGGAACAAGACTTTTGGTCAGGTGATTACAGGGTTATAAATACAAAATCAAATAGGGGTAATGCAGGAGTAGGTTTAATAATGAATAAAAAAATAGGAGTGCGGGTTAGCTACTACAAACAGCATAGTGAACGCATTATTGTGGCCAAGATAGACACAAAGCCCATGCCTACTACAGTAGTACAAGTTTATATGCCAACTAGCTCTGCAGATGATGAAGAAATAGATGAAATGTATGACGAGATAAAAGAAATTATTCAGGTAGTGAAGGGAGACGAAAATTTAATAGTCATGGGTGACTGGAATTCGTCAGTAGGAAAAGGGAGAGAAGGAAACATAGTAGGTGAATATGGATTGGGGGGAAGGAATGAAAGAGGAAGCCGCCTTGTAGAATTTTGCACAGAGCATAACTTAATCATAGCTAACACTTGGTTCAAGAATCATGAAAGGAGGCTGTATACATGGAAGAAGCCAGGAGATACTGACAGGTTTCAGATAGATTATATAATGGTAAGACAGAGATTTAGGAACCAGGTTTTAAATTGTAAGACATTTCCTGGGGCAGATGTGGATTCTGACCACAATCTATTGGTTATGAACTGCAGATTGAAACTGAAGAAACTGCAAAAAGGTGGGAATTTAAGGAGATGGGACCTGGATAAACTGAAAGAACCAGAGGTTGTAGAGAGTTTCAGGGAGAGCATAAGGGGACAATTGACAGGAATGGGGGAAAGAAATACAGTAGAAGAAGAATGGGTAGCTCTGAGGGATGAAGTGGTGAAGGCAGCAGACGATCAAGTAGGTAAAAAGACGAGGGCTAATAGAAATCCTTGGGTAACAGAAGAAATATTGAATTTAATTGATGAAAGGAGAAAATATAAAAATGCAGTAAATGAAGCAGGCAAAAAGGAATACAAACGTCTCAAAAATGAAATCGACAGGAAGTGCAAAATGGCTAAGCAGGGATGGCTAGAGGACAAATGTAAGGATGTAGAGGCTTGTCTCACTAGGGGTAAGATAGATACTGCCTACAGGAAAATTAAAGAGACCTTTGGAGAGAAGAGAACCACTTGTATGAATATCAAGAGCTCAGATGGAAACCCAGTTCTAAGCAAAGAAGGGAAGGCAGAAAGGTGGAAGGAGTATATAGAGGGTTTATACAAGGGAGATGTACTCGAGGACAATATTATGGAAATGGAAGAGGATGTAGATGAAGACGAAATGGGAGATAAGATACTGCGTGAAGAGTTTGACAGAGCACTGAAAGACCTGAGTCGAAACAAGGCCCCGGGAGTAGACAACATTCCACTAGAACTACTGATGGCCTCGGGAGAGCCAGTCATGACAAAACTCTACCATCTGGTGAGCACGATGTATGAGACAGGTGAAATACCCTCAGACTTCAAGAAGAATATAATAATTCCAATCCCAAAGAAAGCAGGTGTTGACAGATGTGAAAATTACCGAACTATCAGTTTAATAAGTCACAGCTGCAAAATACTTACGCGAATTCTTTACAGACGAATGGAAAAACTGGTAGAAGCCGACCTCGGGGAAGATCAGTTTGGATTCCGTAGAAATGTTGGAACACGTGAGGCAATACTGACCTTACGACTTATCTTGGAAGAAAGATTAAGAAAAGGCAAACCTACGTTTCTAGCATTTGTAGACTTAGAGAAAGCTTTTGACAATGTTGACTGGAATACTCTCTTTCAAATTCTGAAGGTGGCAGGGGTAAAATACAGGGAGCGAAAGGCTATTTACAATTTGTACAGAAACCAGATGGCAGTTATAAGAGTCGAGGGGCATGAAAGGGAAGCAGTGGTTGGGAAAGGAGTGAGACAGGGTTGTAGCCTCTCCCCGATGTTATTCAATCTGTATATTGAGCAAGCAGTAAAGGAAACAAAAGAAAAGTTCGGAGTAGGTATTAAAATTCATGGAGAAGAAGTAAAAACTTTGAGGTTCGCCGATGACATTGTAATTCTGTCAGAGACAGCAAAGGACTTGGAAGAGCAGTTGAACGGAATGGACAATGTCTTGAAAGGAGGATATAAGATGAACATCAACAAAAGCAAAACGAGGATAATGGAATGTAGTCAAATTAAGTCGGGTGATGCTGAGGGAATTAGATTAGGAAATGAGACACTTAAAGTAGTAAAGGAGTTTTGCTATTTAGGGAGTAAAATAACCGATGATGGTCGAAGTAGAGAGGATATAAAATGTAGACTGGCAATGGCAAGGAAAGCGTTTCTCAAGAAGAGAAATTTGTTAACATCGAGTATAGATTTAGGTGTCAGGAAGTCGTTTCTGAAAGTATTTGTATGGAGTGTAGCCATGTATGGAAGTGAGACATGGACGATAACTAGTTTGGACAAGAAGAGAATAGAAGCTTTCGAAATGTGGTGCTACAGAAGAATGCTGAAGATAAGGTGGGTAGACCACGTAACTAATGAGGAGGTATTGAATAGGATTGGGGAGAAGAGAAGTTTGTGGCACAACTTGACTAGAAGAAGGGATCGGTTGGTAGGACATGTTTTGAGGCATCAAGGGATCACAAATTTAGCATTGGAGGGCAGCGTGGAGGGTAAAAATCGTAGAGGGAGACCAAGAGATCAATACACTAAGCAGATTCAGAAGGATGTAGGTTGCAGTAGGTACTGGGAGATGAAGAAGCTTGCACAGGATAGAGTAGCATGGAGAGCTGCATCAAACCAGTCTCAGGACTGAAGACCACAACAACAACACTGTGATTTAGCGTTAGTTTGCTTTCTACACGCCATGAACTTACGTCGTGAACTGCACTATTTGAAACAGAGTCAATGTTGTCCTCAACATCCTTCAGTATCAAGCTAGTGTCATCAGCAAACAGAAATATTTTAGAATTACCCCCGATACTAGAGGGCAAATCATTTATTTAAATGAGGAACAAGAGTGGCTCCATCACTGATCCCTGGGGCCACTCCCATTTGACTGTACCAAAGTCAGACTCCGATTCCCAGCCATTCTCAACACTGTGAATTATGACCTATTATTGTCTGTTGTAAAAGAAGAGGTGAAGCAATTGTGAGCTACTCCCTGTATCACGTAATGATCCAACTTCTGGTGTAATATTTTGTAATTAACACAATCAATCGCTTTAGTTAAATCAAAATATATAACATTTTTAATCACTTTACAACATTGTTTGTAATGGGCTACTGTAGCTTGATTCTGACTACTTCTAACATTTTAATATAATTCCCGCTTTGTTCTACATGATATCCGTATCCTACTAGTCAGCCACCCAAGCTACCTTTTACTGCTAGTACCCCGTTTAGTACGTTCTGATGGATAGCAACTATCAAAGACCATGAGAAATGTGTTAAGGAAAGGATTACATTTGTCATATTTGTTATCTGCACTATAGACATCCTGCTACTACAGTACCTTAACGAGGTTTAAAAAATCTCTATTGCTGTTGGATTAGCTTTTCTACATAGTTTGTAATGATATGAGACATTTGGCTGAGTACAAAAGCTTTTTAGTGTTACTGTTCCCCTGCACCTTGGTTCAGAAAAAAAAAAAAAAAACCGCAGTCTGCGTCATATCATACGAGTTTAGGAGATCTACTAACATCCTTTTTCTTGTACTATCATATTCAAAATTGATATAGAAATCACAACATAACACACATTTTTGGTACTTCCTAAAAAATGCAACAATGAACCACCTCTAGCTTGAGCAGAAGTATTCTGAAACGCAAAAACTACTTCCAAAATAACCAGCTAATCTGTATCCTGGTAAAGGAAGCGTATGAATTGTCAAATTATTTAAGTGGTCCTCCGATAGTGGGTTGTGTGAAATATTGAAAAATAAAAGAATCGAAGGGTTTGTGTGTGTAGCATCACAGTATGATTCAGTAAATTATGTTGACTGAAAGAAAAGGTAATAAAAGTTTCTCGATACAGTTGGTTAGGAAACGAGTACGTGGAAAACAGTAAGTGGAACACGGACAAAATGACAGGACATGTGCCAAGGTGTCAGGAGGAGAGGACAGAGATAGGAATGTATTCTGAAAATAACTGAAGATTTTTGGCGCCTTTGTTACTTTGACACGAAGAGATTGGCACAAGAGAGAAAATCCTGGGACCACATGAAACCAATCAAAACACAGGTGCCACAGTCCCTCCCCCATATCAAAAAATCTTTTATATCCTCTGCTAACGTGTCGCTCCCTAATTAAGTTTAAGCAAATTGTTATTCATTTTTCTACTACTGTTCGCCTCTTTTGTCTTTGTAATGTTTCTCATAACGATATTTCGATTCATAATTACCTCCATTACAATTAATATTCCCCTACATAAAAAATAAAAAAATAAAAAATCATCGTCCGAACAGGACTTGAAGGCGCAACTTTACCAACTGGCCGGAGTGTCATCCTCAGCCTTGAGGCGTAACCAGGTGGGGACGTGGAGTTGTGTTCCGCTTGCCAGCAAACTCGGACAGTTACCCATTCAGGAGTCAGCCAGACCCGATAGCGCTTAACTTCGGTGATCTGACGGGAACCGGTGTTACCACTGCATAAAGACCGTTGGCGAATGTTTCCCCTTACTCAGGAAAAAAGGGATACATCATCAATCCCCCTTGCACTCCCTGAAAATAAAAAAATTAAGCATGCAGATGACATAGCCAGATAACAATGAACCTTCGTAAAGAGTATGTCGAGGGTGTGTTGAAAGTAATGCCTTCAAATTTTTTATACAAAAACTCTTTAACCACCTTAGATTAAACAGACGTAATTACCGTTCTACATCTTATTGTTTCTGTCTACATATTTGCAGCCCTCTGCCACTATAGGGATACGAATTTTAGCATGTAACGTGACGTTGCATAACTTAAATATGTCCGTGCGTGGGAAACAGCGTGCTGTAATCGAACTCGAAGATTTAATGTAGACATGAAGCACCCTGTCCTTCAGCATGACAATGCCCGACTACAGACTATCACTGCGACATCTGAAACAGTCCGGCACCTTGGCTTCACTGTCACCGATCATCCTTCGTACTGTCGAAACTCGGCCCCATCCGCTTTTCATCTGTTTCCAAAACCTGAAGCACATCTCCGAGGACTTCGCTTTGCAAGTAACGAAGTGGTGGAAGCAGACGTGAAGTTGTGGCTTAGTCAACAAAGTCAAACACTCTACACTGACAGTGTGATCAGACTGGTCTCTCGTTTGGAAGAATGTGTTTGTCGCCAGAGTGGTTACTTTGAGAAATGAATATCTTGACCTGAAAAATAAAGACGTAGAATGTCAATAACGTATATCTTATTGTAACAGCCTCGAGCTGTGACATACAAAATTCAGAGACATTACTTTTCACCACGTCCTCGCTCAGGATTAGAGTCACAGTCCTCTGTGACAGGTAGAACGGCTATCAGGGTGCGTTAGTGTTGTTTGTGTTTAGTTTGTTACGATGCTTGCGGGCCTGGTAGAGTATGTAATGGACGCCAACAGTGTGAGACGCTGATAAATCACCGTAAACAACATGAAGAACACAGGGTTCCATATACTAGTGTGAGATGGCGGTCTCAGCACTCGACAGAGTTTGAAAGGGGCTTCAGTGTGGGACTCCATTTGGTCAGCTGGTCCAGTCGTGCAGTATCCAGACTCTTGAGATTCGTCCAGGTCACGATCAACAACGTCTGACCACCACAACGGAGGATCGCCTTTTCACAACTCCGCCTGCCAACCGTGAACAAGTAATAGAATTCCCGCAAAATTGAACGGACTAGCGAGAACCAGACTAAGAAATTACCGTCTCATACGTGGGCAGGCGATAGAAGCACAGCACAAACGGCTGCATATGGTGTGTTATCTTGACCAGGAAGCGTGGACTGCCGATGTATGGCGTAGCATTGTGCTTACGGGTGAGTTGCTATTCTGCATCACCACGCATAACGTTGGGCGGTGAGAATGGAGGCCACAGGGGGGAGGGGGGGATCATACTCTCTCGATGTTCCGCGGAGGCATAATAGCGTTACTCCTGGCCTTATCCTTCAGGCCATAATTTCAGGCCACTACTTGTAGTCACTGACTGCCTGCACAACGGTACTTCACGGATATCGTGCGTCCTCACGTGTCACCTCTCATTCGACAGTATCTCGGTGCCATCTTTCAAGAGGACAATGCTCATTCTTACATGATAGTTACTTTTCGGTTTGATGGCTGCTGGTTGCAGGCATACGAAGGTGTGAACGTTTGAAATTGTCATTGCACTTACCCCACGTCGTATTCATTAAAACGATTAATGTTCAGTGGAAGTAACGAATAGGCAAGTCATGACGCGTGCTGATGGCTTAAAATTCTGTGTGGCCAGGGGAGATGCTACAGTTCAGGATCGTGTTCACAAAACGGGTCCTGCACGACACCCCATGATCAACAGACAGTCATCTGCCCCTTACATACTGAATTACCGGTTCAATGGCCTCACATATTTCACCTTTTGCTTGTGGCGTTGGCATTTATACCTGAATTACTGCTGGTGGAGCCGCCCAGAATGGCCGAGCGGTTCTAGGCGCTACAGTCTGAAGCCGCGCGACCGCTACGGTCGCAGGTTCGAATCCTGCCTCGGGCATGGATGTGTGTGATGTCCTTAGGTTAGTTAGGTTTAAGTAGTTCTAAGTTCTAGGGGACTGATGACTTCAGCAGTTGTCCCATAGTGCTCAGAGCCATTTGAACCATTTGAACTGCTGTTGGCGTTGGTTTTCTACTGGTTCTGACGAAGAAAGATCGTGTCTCTGCACTGTTCATAGTAACTCACTGTCTGAGTTATCTTCCTATTAAAACGAATCCTACACTTGTTATACCACTTTCTGTCGCTGTTGACATTACGGTACATTCGTCTGATCAAAGATCCTTATCTTTCTTCCATTTTATTTCACTGACCCTTACCATGTCTGGAATGAGCATTTGCCAAATGTGTGTGTGAAATCTTATTGGACTTAACTGCTACAGTCATCATTCCCTAAGCTTACACTCTACTTAACCTAAATTATGCTAAGGACCAACACACATACCCATGCTCGAGGTAGGACTCGAACCTCCACCGGGACAAGCGGCACACTCCAAGACTGCGGCGCCTGAGACCGCTCGGCTAATCCCGCGCGGTGTGCCTTTGTATTCCCCCTCTTTTTCCTTAGAATAGTTCAATAACATTGCATCTCGAAGTATTGGATTCTCAACTTTCCCTGTTTTCCCAACGCCAATATTCAGTTCCACATAATGCTGTGATTAAAGTGAATTCTCACAGATGCCTTCTGAAGTATTTGCGCTAGTGGACTAGCTATGCGGAAACCACAAGTCTGAAAACAATTTATTGGACTCACCATTACAAAACAGTAATACAATATGCAAAAGAACAAGCGACTCAATCCCCACTGCGGATCGACACAAACGCAAAATAACAAATAATAAAAACAATAATAAAAGACTCGTCTCTTCACGGGGAGCGAACACAAACAGTTCTACAACGTCAAGAGATTCGTCGACCTGTAATGCAGACATCCCGTGATGGGCGTAGACAAGGGTACAACAGTTTCCATATGCTACAGCATCAGCACACTTACGTGTCTGCCGCTCAACCCTAGTCAGCACTCAACGCTGCAGACACCAGAATAGTCTACACAGCAAGCAGTGCGTGAGTTGTCTTAAATAGAACTCTATATCTTTATCGTCAATTGTAGTCTCTGAGAAGGAACTAGGTTCAAGTTCTGTATCAAATGAAACGTTAATGTTCACTGACACCAATAAATTTTTTGTGGACGTGGTTTCTAACGAAGTTAAGTATTGCATCTTGTTCAAGTTGCAAGAAAGTGAGCTTACATTTTCTGTATTGTAAAGTCATGTCGGCCCCTCCAGAAATCATGCTGTACCGACGAGTATTATTTCATCCGACACAACATTTATTTCATAAAAATATTACGGTTTCTTGATAATTATTTAATTTCGAGCGTCTAATTACAACTGAATGAAACACCATTTTCGTGAAATATGCGTCTCGCCTTTATTCTTTGCATGGCATATTCACTGGCTTGGAATATGTACTTATTTTTATTATCTAGTTTGCATTTTGGGACATTGAGTATGTAGGTCATAAACGGTTCTGGTGGTTGGGTTTTCTATGTCGTAGCAATATTTTAAATTGTACTTACAGATTCCCTGGATGATGTTTTACATGTTGTGTTTTTACTCCATTTTTGGAAAGTTTTCTAAAAGTATTTGCACCCCTCCAATTCCGAAAAGACATCAATTTTCTTCCATCAGGTAAGGCTTTTCTACTGTTCTGGACGTCACTTGCGGGAATATTCAGCTATGCTGCCCCAACATTCGTCCATAAGTGCGAAATGTTAACGGTGAAGGATTTTGTGCACCAACTGATCTCTTGATGATGTCCCATAAATGTCCGATGGGATTCATGTTGGGCGATCTGGATGGCCAAACCATTCGCTTGAATTATCCAGAGCATCCTTTAAACCAACAGCAAAGAACTGTGGATGGGCAACATAGCGAATTTCATTAATTAAATTCCATAGTTGTTTAGGAACATGAAATCCACGAATGGCTGCAGATAGTCTCAAGCAGCCGAACATAATCACTTCCAGTCGGTGATCGGTTCAGTTGGACAAGAGGATCCATTCCATTCCATGTAAACACATCCCACAGCACTGTGGAGCAGCCAATAGCTTGCAGCATGCCTTGTTAACATCTTGGGTCCATGGTTACGGGGGGGCTGCGCCTCACTCCAATCCTACCATCAGATTTTACCAACTGAAGTCGAAACTCAGCCGACGTGGCCGCGGTTAACGTGACGTCTGGGGTCCAACCGGTATGTCACGACCCCAGGAGAGGCTCTGCAGGCGAGGTCGTGCTGTTAACGAAGGCACTCGCGTCGGTCGGCAGCTGGCATAGCCCATTAACGCCAAATGTCGCCGCACTGACCTAACGAATACGTTCGTCGTACATCCCACATTGATTTCGGCGGTAATTTCACGCAGTGTTGCTTGTCTGTTAGCAGTGAAAATTCTACGCAAACGCTGTTGCTCTGAGTCGTTAAGTGAAGGTCGTTGGTCACTTTGTATCTCGAAATATTGAATTCCCTATCGATTTCGGAAATGGAATGTCCGATACGTCTAGCTCCAACTACCATCCGGCGTTCAAAATATGTTAATTCATGTCGTGCGACCACAATCACGTCTGAAACCTTTTCACGTGAATCACCTGATTATAAATTACGGCTCCACCAATGCACTGCCGTTTTGTACCACTGATAAAGGCAGAGGTGAGAGCAGATAGGTGGAAAGAGTATACAGAGGGCTAACTCGTGGGGAAGGAATAGTTTGATGACGTGATAGAAGAAGAAATGAAAGCCAACATGGAAGACATAGTAGATTCAGTATTATTGTCAGTGTTAAACAGAATTTCCGAAGGCGTAAAACATCGGTAACACTCCTTTTCAGTTTCTAAAATCATAGTTGGAAGTGGTAAGTAAGCGACTATTCAGTTTCGTTAGTAGAATCAATATGTCCTGAAGTACAGCATCGGACTTTTGGAAAAAAATATGATACACACAATCCCGAGAGATGACAATGGCAGATAAACATCTTAACAGATCATATACTCAAGTTGCATAATACACAGAATAATGGAAAGCAGTATTGAAAGTCGGTTAGATAATGACCAGTTTGGTCTTAGGTGGGTGAGGGCACTACAGAGGAAGTTCTGACCTTCTGTTTGATAATGAGTACGAGACTTAAGAAAAATCAAATATCATTCACAGGATTTGTCGACGTAGAAAAAGTCATCGACGGTGTAAAATGATTAAATCTTGATATTCTCAGGTAATATTTTTATCCTCTAGGTAAGGCTGGATAATCCGCATTATGTGCAAGAAAAAAGAAGGAACAATAAGAATGGGAAACCAAGAACAATGTGTTCCGTTTAGAAAAGGCATAACATAGGTATGTAGTCTCTCTGCCCTACTGTCTAAACTCATCGAGGAACCAATGATGGAAAAAAAAAGGTCCAGGAGTGTGATTAAAACTCAGGGCGTAAGGATACCACTGATAAGATTCGCTGATGGCATTGACCTCATCAGTGAAAGGGGATAAGAATAACATTCCCTGTTCAGTAGAATAAACAGCCTAATAAGCGCACACTGTAAAATGAGTGTATACTGAAGAAACAGGAATGAAGTAACGGACTACAGGAAGTGCAGGAATTCAGTTGTCTTGAAAGCGAAGTATTAAAGGACGGACGAAGAAGGAGGACATATGACGTCACCCAGCGTGGCCGCGTGTGGATGCCGCGGGGTCTAGGGCCTTTCCACGGTTGGCGCGGCTTCCCTCGTCCGAGGTTCCAGTTCTCCCTCGGGCACGGGTATGTGTGTTGTGCTTAGCGTAAGTTAGTGTAAGTTACATTAAGTCGTGTGTAAGCTTAGGGACCGGTGGCGTCAGCAGTCTGGTCCCATAGAAACAAACCACAAAATTCCAAAATTTTAACCTAGCATAGGCTAAGAGCGCATTCCGTCAACTTAAGTCTAGTAACATCAATCATCGGCGTTAGTTTGAGGAAATATTTGTGGGAATTAACGTGCAAATCATAGCAGTAGTGAAACAGACACTGTGGAAAAACCGAAAAAGAAGTGATTCGAAGTGTTTGAGATTCGGTGCTACAGAAGGATGTTGTATGTGATGTGGACTCATAAGATACAAGGAGGTTGCCGCCAGAATCGATGAGGAAGGGAAGTTGTGGAAAAGACTGACGAGATCAAGTAACAGTGTGGTAAGGTACGTGGTTAAGAGGTCAGACAGATTAGAGATTAGATTAGATTACATTTTCGTACAAAGACTCAAAAATGGGATGATTATCGTGGACGTGTGACATTTCATAAGGTATAACATAGAAATCGTAGAACATTTGAATATAATACTCACTTTTCTGATCATCTGTCAGGAGACTGTCAAAATACGTGAATACATTACAGCAAAACGGATCTGCATGTCTTCATATGTTATATACATGCTGGAAGGAAATCTCTCACACGTTCTGAACTCCATACAGTGGATATTTTCAATGTTTAATGACAAAGAATTAGCTTTAAACCGTTTATTACTGTCAGTGAAAATTTTATTAGCTGCCGTTTCTAAATATGTACAACTGTATTTCGCAACAATATACTTCGTTTCCATTTAGTGAGGTAAGAATCGACTCTGTTTCAGCACTGCCAGTGACAGTTTAACATTCCAATTCACTTAAGACACTGTTGCGATTCACACAGTCAAAGGCTTTTGACAGGTCACAGATAATGTCAGTAACCCCTAATCTGTCATCTAATGAATTAAGTACAGTCTCAGTGTACGTGTAATTAGCTTCTCTGTATCGTATCCTCTAAGAAACCCAAACTGTGACTTGGACAAAATATTATTTACAGTCAGATGTGAAACTGGTCGATATTTCGACTGTATCGATTTATCCCCATTCTTCTAAAGAGGTCTAACTTCAGCAAACTTTAGCCAGTCTGGAAATTTTCCGCTGGTAATAGACTGATTACACAAAATAACTTAAGATAGAATTCAACTGAAGTGAGTAGCCTGTGATTAACTTCACTTAGAAAGTTTAGGTTCAAAGTTCGGAAACTAATTCAGGACTTCGCGAGGAATAGAAACAACTTAATCTGTATTACTTACGTGTCAGAACTAAAGTGAACAAAGAACTGCGTCTACACTGTTTGAACTAGCCACTTATTTCCGAATTTTCATGATATTTGAGAGTACTGTAGAGGGTGAAGAGTGAGACAGAATTATATCGAACAAATAGTTGAGGATGTGAGGTGCAAGTGCTTCTGTGAAATGAAGAAGTTAAGATTTGTGACTAGCTGCATCAACTAAGTCATGAGTCCGATCATTTCTCGCCACCCTCAACATCCTTTAGTATCAAGCTAGTGTCATCAGCAAACAGAAATATTTTAGAAAAAATTTAGAATTACCCGCGAAACTGGAGGGCAAATCATTTATTTAAATGAGGAACAGGAGTGGCTCCATCACTGATCCCTGGGGCCACTCCCATCAGACTCCAATTCACAGCCGTTCTCAACACTGTGAATTATGACCTATTATTGTCTCTTGTAAAAGAAGAGGTGAAGCAATTATGAGCTACTCCCTGTATCACGTAATGATCCAACTTCTGGTGTAATATTTTGTAACTAACACAATCAAGCGCTTTAGTTAAATCAAAAAATATAACATTTTTAATCACTTTACAACATTGTTTGTAATGGGCTACTGTAGCTTGATTCTGACTACTTCTAACATTTTGATATAATTCCCGTTGTGTTCTACATGATATCCTTATCCAACTAGTCAGCCACCCAAGCTACCTTTTACTGCCAGTACCCCGTTTAGTACGTTCTGATGGATAGCAACTCTCAAAGAGCATGAGAAATGTGTTAAGGAAAGGATTACATTTGTCATATGTGTTACCTGCACTATAGACATCGTGCTACTACAGTACCTTAACGAGGTTTAAAAAATCTCTATTGCCCTTCGATTAGCTTTTCTACATAGTTTGTAATGATATGTGACATTTGACTGAGTACAAAAGCTTTTTAGTGTTAATACTTGTGCATCATGGTCTGAAAGGTCATTCACGATTTTACTAACAGAATGCCCATCTAGTAATGAAGAATAATAAAAATTATGGCTGTATTACTGTTCCCCTGCACCTTGGTTAAAAAAAAACACAGTCTGCATCGTATCATCCGAGTTTAGGAGATCTACTAACATCCTTTTTCTTGTACATTCGTATACAAAACTGATATAGAAGTCACAACAAAACACATACTTTTGGTACTTCCTAAAAAATGCAACAATGAACCACCTCTGACATGAGCAGAAATATTCTGAAATGCAAAAACTACTTGCAAAATAATCAGGTAATCTGTATCCTGGTAAAGGAAGCCTATGAATTTTCAAATTATTAAGTGGTACTCCGATACATAAATAATGTCAGAGTCAACATCTATAACCAGATCACTGACTTTGTCTCTAATGCCTTTAATATTTTGATGAAATATGCTAATTCCTTCTCTAGTTGCATACCTGACCTCCGCTGAAGTTGATTCCTTAGTTAGATGGACTTCCTTTAAGCTGGTATACCTATCAGCTGAGTTGAATCTAAAAAAGGTGCACCTCTAACACCAATTACTACGGGAATTTTTCCAGGAGGGATTCCACCAGCACCCACTACCCTGTCACCTAAAAGCTTTGCCAGCCTTCCCTCTGCATGTCTAATGAAACCCCATCTACTGAACTGGCACTGGCATATCGACCAACTTTAGCCAGTCTGGAAATTTTCCGCTGGTAAGAGACTGATTACACAAAATAACTTAAGACAGAATTCAACTGAAATGAGTACCCTGTGATTAACTTCACTTAGCAAGTTTAGGTTCAAAGTTCGGAAACTAATTCAGGACTTCGCGAGGAATAGAAACAACTTAATCTGTATTAATTACGTGTGAGATCTAAAGTAAACAAAGAACTGAGTCTACACTGTTTGAACTAGCCACTTATTTCCGAATTTTCATTATATTTGAGAGAGCTGTAGAGGGTGAAGAGAGATACTGAATTATATCGAACAAATAGTTGAGGATGTGAGGTGCAAGTGCTTCTGTGAAATGAAGAAATTAAGATTTGTGACTAGCTGCATCAGCACAGTCATGAGTCCGATCATTTCTCGCTACCACCTAAAATAAATACACAACTAAAAATTCCCC
Source organism: Schistocerca nitens (assembly GCF_023898315.1). Classification (NCBI taxonomy): domain Eukaryota; kingdom Metazoa; phylum Arthropoda; class Insecta; order Orthoptera; family Acrididae; genus Schistocerca; species Schistocerca nitens. The sequence continues at coordinate 97,876,858 of NC_064617.1, forward strand.
ACGCAGCTGAGGCTCCCAATGTAAATTAAAAATTGGAACCCAACATTGTGGGAATTTGTACTAATCGATAGCTGAAGATCCCAACATCCCCAAAAAAACATTTCACTTATATAACGGAGCAGCTCAACTTCGGTAGACTGTAAGAGAAAAGCCCGAAGCAATCAGTAATTCAGATTTTGAAAAAATTTTAATTACCGGAAGAAATAAACTACAGTGGGAAATTCGTGGCATCAAAACATCAATACGAGCTCTGTTAAATTTGTAAAGGCAAACACGGGAGGTATTACAATGTGGCGGTGACACAGGAAGGATTAATATTTCAGAGCCCTGAGTCAATTATATCAAGATGTTCAACAATACAGGGAAAAGCAGTCACTGTATGACATATTAAAGCAAGAATCAATTACACAATCAGAAAATATGCGGTAGGTCACAGAATGATTCCATGGGATCTCAATGCAATCCATGTCGATTTATCGCTATATACTGGAGTTACTGCTCTCCCGTAGATATTTCAACCGTACATGGGCGCCACCACATTACAGATGTATTTCTCAGTACTTTATGCCAAGGGATATCAACAAGATACTTGCAAAACAAAGATAGATGACTAGAAAATCGTGAAGGAGCAGTAAAATAGGATTTTGCTTACAGGAAACGTTCCAAAAATGTTAATCTCGTCGAAACTTGGCGGGTACATAGAGGGGAAAATAATGCAATAACAACTTTTTTGTTTGTGCCCCAATTCACTTTTAAGTGGCAAAGAACATGCCGATAGGTAATTTGACGTATTAAGTTTGGAGAGATTATTTTCGCAAGTATGGTATACAAAAATGATCCTCACATAAATGTTGATTTTGCAAAATACCCCACCACCGTTAATGAATTCTTAAAAATGAAAACAGTTCTTCAAATAACTTAATAATATACCGGAATGCATTGGGTGACGTCGCCGACAACCACCGATGTTTCGACGGAAGCACACCCTGCCATCCTCAAGGCAAACTGCAGCAAGAAAGCGCTGTGCAAGGGAATTTAAAACCTCGGTTCTCAGACAGATACGGAATGATAACAGACACGCTGTAAACACTTGCGCCATCAAAATTCATATGTGACAGACGTCAGAAGTTATCTATAGTGAACTTAATAATGTGTTGGTGAAGAAGCATAAGACTCTATCCCTCGGTTTTTTGAGCATGGAGAGACTGGAACTCCATGCAGACTTTAAACGAAAACCGCCATCTCCGTTGATAAAACTACTTCCTAATTTAATTGCAACTGCTTCTGTAGTGTTGGCTGAAGACTTTGGAGCCACTTCGGTACTATCATCACTCACTCGATGCATAGTTGGTCGATCGCGCCTTTGACTGTAAGCATTCTGACTTCCAAATAGGTTAACTCAGCTCACAAACTCTCAGGGTCCGAGATAACAAGGGCCCTGTGTACCACGGTTCTAAGTTCGCCATCACGTTGAGCCGGATGGTGACAACTATCAGCCTGCAGATACAATCCAGCGTGAGTAGGAGCCGCATAAAGGGCAGCTGCCATGTAGCCAAATAACAAAAGTATAATCTACATAACTAGAAAACACCCAAGTTTCAAAGTCTCCAACTGCAAGGCATTTCCCTCCAAATCGTCCATACACAAACTGGCAATGACAGGGGATAAAGGTCTTTCCATCTGTTTGCTGCTAGTACTTGTCACTGAGTAAAACTCACGTGGAAGTCAACACATGTTGAAACTGGTATTCGCCACAGCCGAGCAAATCCGCTGTTGCAGAACATTGTCTGAGCACCGCTCATTCAACGGGATGTAAAAACATGGAGATACTAGCATGCACTTCCAGATATTTTGATAGTGTTTTAAATGAAGCTGTTGAAATTATATTAGGAAGTAAGCTTACAAAGAGAGATAGTGGTTCTTGTTTAAAATTTACGTCGAATCCTGCTCTCCCCTTGCTCAAAGAACAAAGATGCAGTGTTTATGCTACTCACCCGTTGATTACAATTACACTATCGATAGCTTCTAACGTCGGTCAACTGTACTTTTCGATGGGGCTGGTGTTTACAGTCTGTGTGATGTTTACAGTCTGTGTGTGTGTGTGTGTGTTTGTGTGTTTGTGTGTGTGTGTGTGTGTGTGTTTGTTATCTGTACAAAGTTTCCTGAATACCGAGGTTTTAAATATCCTTGGACAGCGCTTCCTTGCTGTAGTTTTGTATTAAAAACGGCAGGGTGTTCTCGTGTTGGAAAATCGGCGGTTGTCGACGACGTCTCCCGGCTGTCTTGCTGTAAATTATTGGAACGTTATGGGGAATAGTTAACTGTAAAATAATACAAAAATGATTTTAAAACGTAAAATATCACTTTATAACATCAAATAATTATAAGTAAAATAAATAACGACACTAAAAGTGAATGTTTACTGACTGTTCCTGACAGCACGTTTTGTACAGCTTAGTCTCGAAAAGTTGTATTCGCCACAGCTCGGCCTACGGTAACAACAGTGGCAAGTCGGCCTCCACAGCAGTAACGACGAGGACTTTTCAAAACTGGCGACGAGGACTTGCAAAAATTTGCAGCTAAATTGTGGAGGGAGTGGTCAATCCAGTGGACGTCAAACTAGAATAGTGATAATGCTTAAAAGAATAACATTACCGGTGCGACGAAAATGAGACCCATTGCTTTAATCAGTTTATTTTACAGGTCCGTCTTGATCAGACAAAGTTTTACACTCGACTATTACCTGTTTCGGCTACTACCATCTTCAGATCTGTTACAAACGAAAACAGTGTAGAGCCAACAAAGTTCAGTTTGCTGACGCTAAATCTATAAGAGTAATCTGATGTAGTATCAACGTCAAACTAAACATGTATGTACATAGTAAGTGCTGGTGATGATCAGAATGCGTCTGGTACATATATCAGGGAACTGATGAAAGCAGAGGGCACTATAGCTACGGTACATGATTAGGCAGTGTACCAAATGTAATGGTTAAAATGCGGTATGCGAAATCATTTATTAAAATTACTTCACAAGGCAAAATGAGTGCTTGAAAATACAACATGTACTGACATACTATACGTGGAACTGGATCCATGCATAAAAACCAACTTAAAAATTTCAAATACTAGCCTGGTAAGGTAAAACACAAAACTGTATAAAAGTCAGTATAAAATGTATAACATTAGAAAACATCTATAAAATAAAATCTTCCAGCCTGAAAGATCAATTACCGCATAGAAATTGTAAGGTAAATAACGTAGCAGTGCTTATTCATTAAAAATTAAAAAATCGATATTCGATAGCACATCCGGAGTGTGGTATGAATGGCGGCACGTCGCGGTTTCTCTTTTCCCTTCGGCGGAACATGAGGAGAAAGGCCCAGTCTCGTTCCCTTTACGGAACTCCTCAGCATATCCTGTGGCTGCAAAATAATCAGACAAGAATGGGGACATAATGGGGAGGAATATCCACATTAAGTTTCTGCCCACAACTATCAGAGCTACTTGGCTCCATAGAAACACGGAAGTCTCCTCCACCCTGGAAGAGAAAGAAGGTAAAATAAACTCCATCGCCTGCCCTGTCGTGGTGCAGCGCGGTGAAGACCATGGCGTACATCTAGTTATGTAAGAAAATCATCATGATCTGGAAAACGCACACGAATAAATGAAAAAAAGGAAAAACACGCATAATTAAGTGGACCGTTCCTTACACTATAGAAGTCACAAGTATCTTACATCCAGACTGGAAGTGGTTTCCTCCTGTGAAACCTAAAGCATACATTTGAACAACAACGGGACACTGGAGCCACTGCAACAACAAACATGAGAACTTGGACGAACAGGAATTCTTCGTAACTTGCCTGAGCAGCAATGATGCCTACAGAAACAATGACAGCAATTACTCCGGAACCGGAAGTTGTGGACGAGTGGTCCTAGGTGCTTCAGTACGGAACCGCGCCGCTGCTACGGTCGCAGGTTCGAATCCTGCCTCGGGCTGGATGTGTGTGATGTCCTCAGGTAAGTTAGCTTTTCGTAGTTCTAAGTCTATGGACTGATGACCACAGATGATAAGACCCATAGTACTCAGAGCCATTTGAACCACACTCCGGATACGAGCAAAGAGGCGTGATAACGAGTAGTTGAACTTGACTTCGAAAAGATGGCAGCCACTGATACAATACTAATAACACTGCGAGGTATCGAATTGGATTCCATAAGGCTAACATAAAACTGATCACCTTAAAATAGTAGTAATACGTACGAAAATAAATAAATAAAAAGATCCAGCTGTAATCTACAGCTGGGAAATGAGGAACTTGCTTTTCAATTCAATTAGTGGAGACCTGTTAAGGAGGGTTTGAATTTCAACTCTGGCAATTACACTGCTAAAAATATTAGGCCTACATGAGTTTGGGGGTCTGTCATACTCCACTGAGAAGTAATTGAGGACTGTGTAGGAACCAAATTATACTCTCACCCTTCAGACATTAATTATACAACACAACTTCATTACATCCTCGATCGTTTATATATTAAAATAACTGAAATGTCAGACTGGTGTGACAGCTACATGGCATGATCCGTATACGTCTACGGACGTCGCCTTGTGGTATCCGTTCCCACTTTTCAATGAGATCCTATGAGAGTTCTAGGAGACTCTGTGATAGAACAGAACGACCACGAACATATCTGTCAAGCATGTCCCACATACGCACGACGAGTGTAGGTCGGCATTCACCGCCGGTCCTACCACTGCGTCATATCTAGGCTTCGCAAGACATCCCTGTTGACACCCGCCTCGTCGGCCCTGGAATTAAAAGAAATTCAGGGCCACCGCCATACGCAGCAGAGACCACCTGGTCCAACAGGATCTGTTCCACTTACTGTCTGGCACCGCAAGATCTGTATGGCCACAAACACGGAAGCCTCCTCACGTTGTCACAGAACGATGGGAATTTCCTCAACAACATCTGCCAGGATTCGCTCACCATGTGTCACTACACAACAGCACGACCAGCACCTTGTGAAAGAAGATACGTGGACTCGTCTGTGAATAACACGACCTGCCAGTAGCGAAGTCGCCTGTTGACCCGGGGAAGGCCGTACTGAACGCGAGCTGCAAGACTTTATCGTGTCAAGGGGGGTACTCTAAGAGCACGTCTGGGTCGGAACGTCCTTTCTCGTAACCTGTTCATTACAATATGATCGGACGCAGGGCCTCCAGTGGCCGTTCTGATATCGTTTGCAGTGCTCAAACGGTACTCAGATGGTTCTGAAGGGTCACCCAGTACTGTGTGCAACACACCCAACAGGCGGTGCAGTACTTTAATTTCCATTGAAAGCGAAGATCTCAAGCCATGCTATAAGTTTCAAGGGCGTCGATACCTGGCCACAGGGTGCGGGTGAATCAACCACCCACCCCACTTCCTTCCTTAGTTGTAGCTTACAGGAAAACTACAGATACAGTATATTGTAGTCAGGTGTCTATCATTCAAAAATTCTGTGTTAGGTAGATGTTATCAGGGGCGGAACTGAAACTTTTTTATCGATCGACGCTGATACAGGTGTTCCCCTAAATCTTTTGTGGAGTGTATTTATTTAAAACTGATAAAACATGGATTCATGTTTCAGGGGTTTTTTGTCCTTCAACGTAGCTACCAAAATTGTGTAACCTGTTTCCAGAGATGGAGAAGTCGTAGTACACCTGCAGAAGCGCCATTTATGTTGATAATTGAAATCGAACAGTCTTTTTCTGGACGAATCTCTCTGACAGTTCTGAGGCAGCTGCCACTAAATGATTTCTTTCCTTTACACATTAAATGAAAGCCACAAGAACTGTATGCTCTCGTACCAACGATGGGTGGTTCCTATATGAAGCGTCACCGCTTTTTTCTCAAAGCTGTTCGCAGATTGTGTTCCTACACTACTGGCCATTATAATTGCGACAGCACGAAGATGACGTGCTACAGACGCGAAATTTAACCGACAGGAAGAAGATGCTGTAATACGCAAATGATTAGCTTTTCAGCGCATTCACACAAGGTTGGCGTCCGTGGCGACACCTACAACGTGCTGACATGAGGAAAGTTTCCAACCGATGTCTCATACACAAACAACAGTTGACCGGCGTTGCCTGGTGAAACGTTGTTGTGATGCCTCTTGTAAGACGGAGGAATGCGTACCATCACGTTTCCGATTTTGATAAAGGTCCGATTGTAGCCTATCGCGATTGCGGTTTATCGTATCGCGACATTGCTGCTCGCGTTGATCGTCATCCAATGTCTGTTAGTAGAATACTGTATCAGTGGGCTCAGGAGGGTAATACGGAACACCGTGCTGGATCCCAACGGCCTCGTGTCACTAACAGTAGAGATGACAGGCATCTTATCCGCATGGCTGTAACGGATCGTGCAGACACGTCTCGATCCCTGAGTCAACAAATGGGGACGTTTGCAAGACAACAACCATCGCCTTACTGGCGTATCACTCGGTGTGATGGTATGGCGTGTCATTTGTTACACGTCTCGGTCACCTCTTTTCGCATTGACGGCACTTAGAACAGTGGACGTTACGTTTCAGATGTGTTACGACCCGTGGCTCTACCCTTCATTCGATCTCTGTGAAACCCTACATTTCAGCAGGATAATGCTCGACAGCATGTTGCAGGAGCTACACGGGCCTTTCTGGATACAGAAACTGTTCGACTGCTGCCCTGGCCAGCAAATTCTCCAGATCTCTCACCAACTGAGAACGTCTGCTCAATGGTGGCCGAGCAAGTGGCTCGTCACAATACGCCAGTCACTACTCTTGATGAACTGTGGTATCGTGTTGAAGCTGCATGGGCAGCTGTATCTGCACACGCCACCCAAGCTCTGTTTGACTCAATGCCCATTCGTATCAAGGCCGTTATTACGACCAGAAGTGGTTGTTTTGGGTACTGATTTCTCAGGGTCTATGCACCCAAATTGCGTGAAAATGTAATCACATGTCAGTTCTAGTATAATATATTTGTCCAATGAATACCCGTTTATAATCTGCATTTCTTCTTGGTGTAGCAATTTTAATGGCCAGTAGTGTATACTGGACAGTAATACAGCCCATTAACAGTCTGCCGTTGGCGAACGGTGTACTTTAGGATAACATAATCACAGATGTACACGAAAAACACAATTACATCCACGTTTCTCGGCTTCTGACGAAATTTAGGTAGTCGAGATGACGTACAACAACGTCACTCGGTTTTGGCGTTTCAAGTGCGGCTCATGCTATTCCTATTTTATGCGATTGTTCTCATTCCCAGGCGTTCCTTCAGAGCGTGCAGGTCAGTCATATGCTCTAAGCATCTCAGGACAGCTCATGAATCGTTTGGCGTCGATCACTGCCCTCTAACAAGGTAAGAGCACACATTTCTTCTGTGATGCGGTGCTCGGTTCGTAATGACCGCATATTCTAATTCTGTTATATTCGCTTAACGGTCTGTTAACCGCTGTGTAAGTTCTCTGGCAATGTTTGTTAAGAAGCATTTAAAGTTTTGTTTCGTGCTCTCTTATGATCTAACGTATATGCGTCTCACGTTTCCATTTGTTTTCTGTCCCGTGCTATTTTCTAATGAGCCTAACTCACTCGGCGCGGTTTTGTAGCGACACACAGGACCTAGGCCATTTTTATGAGTAGTCAAAGACACTACACCTATTTTTTAATAAACAATTGTCAATGCAGTGTATATTATTTATTCGTATTTAGTTGATTATTTTACAGACCTCCCAATGCCCCAACTCAGAAAATGCAAACAAAAGTATTCCGAACGTCAGATTGTCATCAGACACATCGCATGATACACTCCTGGAAATGGAAAAAAGAACACATTGACACCGGTGTGTCAGACCCGCCATACTTGCTCCGGACGCTGCGAGAGGGCTGTACAAGAGTCGTGTGAAGTTAGCACCCTTTTTTTCAGAAATCTATATTTTTTTCAGAGTTCTTGATAGATATGAAATAGTTCTAGAGTTCTTTGTACAAAATTTCAATAGTTCTGCAGAATATAGATAAAAAAAGCAACAATACTCGAAAAAATTTTCGTATCGAAAACATTCATTGTCAATTTCCGCAAAATGTAAATAAGTACGACAGTTCTGAGCACAGTTCTGAATAGAGCTCCAAGAGTTCTATCGAAAATCCCAGTAACATTTTTTTGTGCAGCTATTAGTTTACAAGATAATTGCAATTTAAGGAGAAAATCTTTTCACTTACTGTGAAGTTGGCACCCTTTTTTACAGAAATCTATATTTTTTCAGAGTTCTTGATAGATATGCCATAGTTCTAGAGTTCTTTGTACAAAATTTCAATAGTTCTGCAGAATTTAGCGAAAGAAACAACAATCCTCGAAAAAATTTTCGTATCGAAAACATTCTTTGTCAATTTCCGCAAAATGTAAATAAGTACGACAGTTCTGAGCACAGTTCTGAAAAGAGCTCCAAGAGTTCTATCGAAAATCGCAGTAACATTTGTTTGTGCAGCTAATAGTTTACGAGATAATTGCAATTTAAGGAGAAAATCTTTTCACTTGCTGTGAAGTTGGCACCCTTTTTTTCAGAAATGTATATTTTTTTCAGAGTTCTTGACAGATATGCCATAGTTCTAGAGTTCTTTGTACAAAATTTCAATAGTTCTGCAGAATTTAGCGAAAAAAAACAACAATACTCGAAAAAATTTTCGTATCGGAAATATTTTTTGACAATTTCCGCAAAATGTAAATAAGTACGACAGTTCTGAGCACAGTTCTGAATAGCGCTCCAAGAGTTCTATCGACAATCCCAGTAACATTTTTTTGTGCAGCTAATAGTTTCCGAGATAATTGCAATTTAAGTAGAAAGTCTTTTCACTAAGTGTGATGTTGGCACCCTTTTTTTTCAGAAATGTATATTTTTTTCAGAGTTCTTGAGAGATATGCCATAGTTCTAGAGTTCTTTGTACAAAATTTCAATAGTTCTGCAGAATTTAGCGAAGAAAACGATAATATTCGAAAACATTTTCGTATCGAAAACATACATTGTCAATTTTCGCAAAAATTAAACTCGTACAACAGTTCTGAGGACAGTTCTGAACAGAACCCCAAGAGCTCTATCGAAAATCCCAATAACATTTTTCTATGGCTATAATAGTTTATGAGATAAATTGATTTAATGTGGGACACACTTTCTCTACAGAAAATATAAATATATTCGTACAGCAGTTCTGATGACAGTTCTGGACAGCACGTGAAGAGTTCTATCGAAAATCCTGGTAGTCTTTTTTTGTGCAGGTAATAGTTTAAGAGGAAATTGCAACACAATTAAGAACTCTATAAGAGCTCCCACTGTGAAGCTGGCACCCTTTTTTACAGAAATCTATATTTTTTCAGAGTTCTTGATAGATATGCCATAGTTCTAGAGTTCTTTGTACAAAATTTCAATAGTTCTGCAGAATTTAGCGAAAGAAACAACAATACTCGAAAAAATTTTCGTATCGAAAACATTCTTTGTCAATTTCCGCAAAATGTAAATAAGTACGACAGTTCTGAGCACAGTTCTGAAAAGAGCTCTAAGAGTTCTATCGAAAATCTCAGTAACATTTTTTTGTGCAGCTAATAGTTTACGAGATAATTGCAATTTAAGGAGAAAATCTTTTCACTTACTGTGAAGTTGGCACCCTTTTTTTCAGAAATGTATATTTTTTTCAGAGTTCTTGACAGATATGCCATAGTTCTAGAGTTCTTTGTACAAAATTTCAATAGTTCTGCAGAATTTAGCGAAAAAAAACAACAATACTCGAAAAAATTTTCGTATCGGAAATATTCTTTGACAATTTCCGCAAAATGTAAATAAGTACGACAGTTCTGAGCACAGTTCTGAATAGCGCTCCAAGAGTTCTATCGACAATCCCAGTAACATTTTTTTGTGCAGCTAATAGTTTCCGAGACAATTGCAATTTAAGTAGAAAATCTTTTCACTTACTGTGAAGTTGGCACCCTTTTTTTCAGAAATGTATATTTTTTTCAGAGTTCTTGAGAGATATGCCATAGTTCTAGAGTTCTTTGTACAAAATTTCAATAGTTCTGCAGAATTTAGCGAAGAAAACGATAATATTCGAAAACATTTTCGTATCGAAAACATTCATTGTCAATTTTCGTATAAATTAAACTCGTACAACAGTTCTGAGGACAGTTCTGAACAGAACCCCAAGAGCTCTATCGAAAATCCCAATAACATTTTTCTATGGCTATAATAGTTTATGAGATAAATTGATTTAATGTGGGACACACTTTCTCTACAGAAAATATAAATATATTCGTACAGCAGTTCTGATGACAGTTCTGGACAGCACGTGAAGAGTTCTATCGAAAATCCTGGTAGTCTTTTTTTGTGCAGGTAATTGTTTTAAGAGGAAATTGCAACACAATTAAGAACTCTATAAGAGCTCCCACTGTGATGCTGGCACCCTTTTTTACAGAAATCTATATTTTTTCAGAGTTCTTGATAGATAAGCCATAGTTCTAGAGTTCTTTGTACAAAATTTCAATAGTTCTGCAGAATTTAGCGAAAGAAACAACAATACTCGAAAAAATTTTCGTATCGAAAACATTCTTTGTCAATTCCCGCAAAATGTAAATAAGTACGACAGTTCTGAGCACAGTTCTGAATAGAGCTCCAAGAGTTCTATCGAAAATCCCAGTAACATTTTTTTGTGCAGCTAATAGTTTACGAGATAATTGCAATTTAAGGAGATAATCTTTTCACTTACTGTGAAGTTGGCACCCTTTTTTTCAGAAATGTATATTTTTTTCAGAGTTCTTGAGAGATATGCCATAGTTCTAGAGTTCTTTGTACAATATTTCAATAGTTGTGCAGAAATTAGCGAAGAAAACAAAAATGTATAACATAGCTGATTCTGGAGCGCTTTTCTTCTGGTACAAGTCTTACTGTTGCCACAATAAAACACTTGTCCATAGATTCCAACCGTATTGATTATTACAAAAATATAACCAGTGACCAACGGCGCACATTTCTTGCAGCGTTGTACAAAGCATTCAGCTAATCCGCTGTGAAAATACCACACTTTACGCTATTGAAAAATTTACGATGGATGGCTTCCGTTTATCTACAGTGTCAGCATCTATCGAATTATCTTCATGCAAAAGTGATGCCAGGATCACACACTTCCCTGTTTTAGGTACAAAGGAAACTAGAGTTCAGTCTTGTGGAAGCCAACAAGGGAACTGTGGGCAGCCCTTCTTTTACTGATAGCAAACTCTAGAGAAATCTCACGCTTGTTTTTCTTCATCGTGCCAACAAAAGAAAAATTCTCCCGTCATAGCTCTATTATCAGTCCAATACTAGTATACCAGTTGTCCGCTTTCGCATTTCGACCTGACTGATATATATGTTACACAGTCACAGAACAACATCAAAATATTTATTGCTCAGTTGGTAAATCCTTCTGGTTGCAACACAGTGTATATTTCCAAATTGTACAGGTAAAATACTTAAGAATCCACAAAATCATAGATTTTAAATCCATATTTGTTTGTTTTGATAGGTTCATATTGGTGAACACTGCACCTTCCTCAGAATCCTTCCAGCTTCTTGTCTACTGTAACATTTTCTCCGAGGGTATAAGATTTCTGGTTGTTGCGTACAAACACAGTAAATATTTCCCGAATTGCTGTGTGCTTGTCTACTTGTCTCCTTTCATCACGAATAGCGCGACTGTAAAATCTAAGGCACTCCACAATAAATTTGAAACGTTTTAAGTTCATTTGCGAGGTGAAATTTTTCAGTTCCATCCATATCAGTTCCACAGAGATCTTCCAGGCTTTATCTGTTACTTTTGTTAACAACAATTAAAAACAAGAGACTGATGAAGGCTTTCAATTCAATAACATCTATTGATTTTACCGCTCTCTCACGCTGAGATGAAGCTTTGACGCTCTCAAAATGCTGAATGGAATACAAAACTACTACAGACAAATGTCGTCATCTATGAGGCAATTACAGCCTCACAAAGGCTGCTTTGGCTGCGCCTATTGTCCAGGTAAATTTCTAATAATATTATCCTCTTCGAACAATATGCTTTGGATTTCTTCAACATGATCTGGTACATCCCACTTAAAATAATAAAATTCCTATAACATAACGCAACCAGGCGCAGTGTATTAATTTGATATCTCACGTTCAGACAGCGGACAATGACGATTAAACAGTTCAAACAGAATTTAAGTGCATTTTACATTATGGATTAGCTTTGTACTACTTACTACGTTGATAAAGAAATAAATTAATTGCTGAAATGAAATACGAAAGGGCACAGTGGATAAAAACGAGCAATCGGCTCATATCTCATCAAGAGAGCATTAGCGTCGATACTGAATCATATAAGAATGAAAGGCATACACAGAAAGGAAGCTACACTCCTGGAAATGGAAAAAAGAACACATTGACACCGGTGTGTCAGACCCACCATACTTGCTCCGGACACTGCGAGAGGGCTGTACAAGCAATGATCACACGCACGGCACAGCGGACACACCAGGAACCGCGGTGTTGGCCGTCGAATGGCGCTAGCTGCGCAGCATTTGTGCACCGCCGCCGTCAGTGTCAGCCAGTTTGCCGTGGCATACGGAGCTCCATCACAGTCTTTAACACTGGTAGCATGCCGCGACAGCGTGGACGTGAACCGTATGTGCAGTTGACGGACTTTCAGCGAGGGCGTATAGTGGGCATGCGGGAGGCCGGGTGGACGTACCGCCGAATTGCTCAACACGTGGGGCGTGAGGTCTCCACAGTACATCGATGTTGTCGCCAGTGGTCGGCGGAAGGTGCACGTGCCCGTCGACCTGGGACCGGACCGCAGCGACGCACGGATGCACGCCAAGACCGTAGGATCCTACGCAGTGCCGTAGGGGACCGCACCGCCACTTCCCAGCAAATTAGGGACACTGTTGCTCCTGGGGTATCGGCGAGGACCATTCGCAACCGTCTCCATGAAGCTGGGCTACGGTCCCGCACACCGTTAGGCCGTCTTCCGCTCACGCCCCAACATCGTGCAGCCCGCCTCCAGTGGTGTCGCGACAGGCGTGAATGGAGGGACGAATGGAGACGTGTCGTCTTCAGCGATGAGAGTCGCTTCTGCCTTGGTGCCAATGATGGTCGTATGCGTGTTTGGCGCCGTGCAGGTGAGCGCCACAATCAGGACTGCATACGACCGAGGCACACAGGGCCAACACCCGGCATCATGGTGTGGGGAGCGATCTCCTACACTGGCCGTACACCACTGGTGATCGTCGAGGGGACACTGAATAGTGCACGGTACATCCAAACCGTCATCGAACCCATCGTTCTACCATTCCTAGACCGGCAAGGGAACTTGCTGTTCCAACAGGACAATGCACGTCCTCATGTATCCCGTGCCACCCAACGTGCTCTAGAAGGTGTAAGTCAACTACCCTGGCCAGCAAGATCTCCGGATCTGTCCCCCATTGAGCATGTTTGGGACTGGATGAAGCGTCGTCTCACGCGGTCTGCACGTCCAGCACGAACGCTGGTCCAACTGAGGCGCCAGGTGGAAATGGCATGGCAAGCCGTTCCACAGGACTACATCCGGCATCTCTACGATCGTCTCCATGGGAGAATAGCAGCCTGCATTGCTGCGAAAGGTGGATATACACTGCACTAGTGCCGACACTGTGCATGCTCTGTTGCCTGTGTCTATGTGCCTGTGGTTCTGTCAGTGTGATCATGTGATGTATCTGACCCCAGGAATGTGTCAATAAAGTTTCCCCTTCCTGGGACAATGAATTCACGGTGTTCTTATTTCAATTTCCAGGAGCGTATAACGTGAAGGCGCCAGTGCTGCCAATTGTTGACAAGTAATTTTCAGAATCACACAACAATGAAAGGCATACGGAAAAGGGAAGCTTATAACGAGAAGGCGCCAATACTGCAAATTGTTGAAAAGTAATTTACAGAAAATTTCGACATGTATCAATCTGAATAGCTGCGCCCGATGGAAGGATAATAAAAACTATGATACGTCCCTGAGACCTCTCAAGACCAAAAAATCATAAACAAAGTACAGCAACAATGCAAAAGTCGTGGCACTACATCTGGAAACAATGAACTCGGGAACTGCATCTTTTAAACAATCGACAAATGACGTCAGCGTAGCAGTTACAATAGAGGTAGCATGAAAGCTTCTCGCGGTTGTATCAAAGTTAATGACAACAACAGCAGCACTTTTTGGGTGGCGCGCGCGCCGCGTCGTGTGAAGGCGCCCGCCAGCACTGCATTTCACTCTTTGATCTGCCCCTAATGACTATACGTAACAATACTACTCACTCTCATGCGAATTATCATTATGCTCGTTCAGTCAGAGCTCTTGTGCAGTCGGTGCCTGTTGTGCAGTCGGTGCTGTTGTGTAAGTGATATTTATGAACCGTAATACCCATAAGAATGTACAATTTACCAGAATTGAAACGTCTTCTCAGCATGGAGGAATTTAAAGTCTTCGATGATAGAGGCATTCAATTCACTCCGTCTCATCCGGTCTTCCAAAAACTGTCCGATGCCATGGCCGACATCGGCTCGAAAATGTCTTCGAAACATATTTATACAACAATTAAATAAGATGGCCATGGCCTGCTTACTTTTGTTAGAAACACCTTCAGGCTGGAATGTTTCGTTGAAGAAAAAGACGACGACAGCAAAGATGAGTCGTGGAATGTTTTTGGTTCTTCGTGCAACAAGGACATGACAAAGCAATTTGACTTACTACTGTCAGCAGAAAAATGGTCTTGCATAAAACCAACAAAGAGGAAACTTTGAAAGCCTTCAAGACTGGAAATAGGGAAATGGACCGATTTGATGGGTGATAAAATTTATGAACATCACAAAATTCCATGTGCCTTTTCTTTCAAATATGCGAAAGTGTGTGAATGTTCAAAGTACTTCTTGAAGATCAAAGGAAGATGTACAGAATGCGGAGACACTTTCGAAGGGATTACTCTGAAGAAGCGAAAAAAGTACAACGTTATTATTCTGAACTGCAGACTTTCAAACTTTTCAGATGATAGTAATCACCTGAAAAGAAGACAACTTCGTGGCACGAGAAGTCAACAGGTAGCTGCTAAACTGGTTGATTACAGGATGCCTGCAACTCTTTGGCGAAATGATGAAGCGAAAAATATGTCTTTCGGAGACATGATTCCTCCAAATTTACTAAATGCTGATGTCTTGAGAAATGCTAAAGAACGTGAAAGGGACAAACGATTTGGTATAACAACGAGTAAGCCTTTTGAAAACCTGTAAATCGCAACGCATACAACCCATCGGGACGAAATTCACGCAGTCGAATTGGACCCATTCTTCTGTATATATTGGCTGAAAGATCAAAGTCAGTTGCACAAATATTGTCATCAAATCAATAGCAGTGTATACGATTCAATAGATGCTACAGGTGGCGTTGCATTTCGAGTTATTTCACGATTTGGGGATCTGTCAAACAGGGCTGACTGAGTGTAAATTAAGTCAAAGTACATATGCCTGTACTAGTACATGTGTATCCGCGAAGTAAATGTCACTAGTAAAGATCCAAATATCGTCAATCGATCATCAATCAGTTGCCCAACTTATCAGATGATATCCTCTAGGCATGACACATAATTATTGTCATTTTTCTTTATGGAAATCGTCAGATCTGGAGCTCCCATACCAAAAATCATGGTAACTGACTTTGGTAAGGCTTTGTTGGTTGCCATTTCTAGAACAATAGCCAATTGCTCGGACTTAACAGGTTATTTGAATAGGTGTTATAGTCATATTGTTTTGCATGAAAGAGTAATTCTACCCTCGTGTTGTTTGAGAATAGATTTAAACCATTTTATGGTCATGATTTCGAGGTGGAAATGCTTCTCAAGAAGTAAATCACAAGTCAAACAACTTTATCTTCGAGTTTTGGCCGATATTTGCATGATGATACATTTTCGTGATATTGAAAGTGCTTTGCGCTCACTTTTGGTTGTTGCTTGAGTGAATGCTTGGTATTGATGAGTGCGGTCAAGAATATTCATCAATGGAACATCAGTGCCATCTTGATATCACTATCAGAGGTGGTCCACGTCATTCATATATTGACGAAAAGAAAGATGATGACAAGAAAACTGATGATGTTGAAAACAATGATGACTGGCTTTTGGAATCAATTTTGAACTCTAAGGAATCTACTGCAAACTCGTGGGTTGATAAGGCAAAACGTATCTACAATGAAGCTGAAGTCATCACGAATCAGACTAATGATGACAATCTCTTTGATGTGAAACAGTACAACATTCCTAATGCTGCAGAGATGCTGAAAGAGTTGATGAACTATACACGACTGTGGACAGCTGTGATGTATCCTTCTTCCCGTATTCCTTCATCTATTCGTTCATCAGCAGCGATGGAAGGACAATTTTCATAATTATAGACAATAGGCTTTGACAAGCTGCCTTTACGAGTAGACAAATTGATTTTTCAACATTTGAAGTGGCTGCATGAGGAAACAAAACAGTTAGCGCTACTTATGATGGAAAAAGAAGATTCAAAGCAAACTGTGAAGCACAAACCAACTGAAGCATCATTGCCTTACCATGAAGAAGAAAACTGTAGAGGAAAAAATAAGAAGCTGAAGATAACAAACCCCAAAAGCAATCATATACTCGATAATTCTGAGAGCACACTGAACAATACCTTACGAAGTGAGACCCAACACGAAGATGGCAATGAGACAGAGTTAGACAAATTTTTAATAGTTTTGAATACAGATTTTCTCCTACTTCGAGCTCACTTATTATGAATGCGTAGAACAACAGTCAAGAGTGATAGTGTGTGTTTTCAGCGCTCTTCAGATAATAATTTACTGCCCAATTTGGACTCTAAAGAGATATTTCATTCCACAAACGACTATCAAGAATCATACTTCAACAGGGATGTCACTGAAATTTCATCCTGTGGTTCGAAAACAGAAGAAAACAGAGAGACCTGTAACAATAAAATGGAGGAGAGTGCAATGCTGAAAAAGCTTCAAAATGAAATCGTTGCCACATCGAGCACACAAGCTAAAAGCAAGAAAAAACTACTTAGATGATTGCCCAAACTGGAATTCGACTAAGAAATTCATAGATATTAATTTGCCACTTTTCTTAAATGGGTCCTCAAGCAAATTCAAATCTGCTACCTACAACTTGAAGGGAACGTGCAGTTTCGATTCTTTGATGACCTTATTCATGCAAGCAATATCACTCAGTGATGATTTCAAAAGTAAAATTCAAATGGTGGGCCATCCATTTTTGGATCTGGCTTTGGATGTTTTGGACAAAAAAATTATAAACTCCCAGCATTTTAAGCAGAGATTTCATATTTTATACTCCTAAAAAAAGGAGTAATGTCTCGAAAAATATTGTCTCTGAATGCAGGAATTATACGAAAAAATATTAAAAGATATCCCGATTTGCAACAAAAATATATCGTGTCTGACGTGCCTAAATTCATGCTATGTGAAACGACATTATATTTCCGTTGATACGTATGTTCTTTTGAGACTTGGTTATAATTTCATGCAAGAGGCTGTAGATGCAACAAATGGGGTTCTAAAGACTATTTAAAATGCAAGAAATGTAAAGGAGAAGCAGTCGAAGAAAAGAAATTCGGATGCTACTTGATGATGGATACTAGTATAACAACTTGTCCACTAACTGAAGATCAGTTTCCTCCGAATCAAAGGAAGAAATGTGTTTTGCAAACGATCACGAAAGAAATCGTAGTCAACAATCAAGAGTACAATCTCGTTGGAGCCATTCATTCTAATATCTGCATCAAACACTACACGGCATATGTCTTCGATGGAACCTACTGGAAGCAGTACGATGACGTGTATAAAGATGTACAGAAAGTTTCAAAAGAAACAATAATTTCTCCGCACCTGTTCATGTATGTCACGACAGGAAAATTTTCAAATGGCAGCTACAAGACCGACGAGACGAAACAAGTAGTTCCTACATAGGAACTTTGCTTTATAAGGTAAGCAACTGCTAAAAGTTGGTATCTAAATATTACAAATATAGCTCTTATGTTAATTCTTAGTATCTTTGTTTCTGGTATCACAGCCTCCTGTTTTGGTTACTAGAATAAGAGCATTTTATGCCCTAAATTTCACGTATATATTTTTTGTACTTATTTTTCTTAGTTGTTTCTCACCTCATAAATTCTATGCTTATTTATTACTGAATTCCCTACATATGTATTTCCTTCTAGGTTTTAGTGTATCCTGAAGAAGAGCTGTTAACGGGACCTGTACATCACAGCCTGTAGTTTTTACTGGTACTCTGAAATTTAATAATGCAAAACTGTCAATAGATTCAGGAATGAAACTTTTATCAAAGAATTGGTATATTGTGAGCTCCAGGTGAAAAAAATTTTAAATCTGTGGAATACACTGTGCAGTGAATATTGATGTTTTCTTACATACTGAATTACACGTAAATGTTATTTTAGGTTCAATGTACTTAACGCTAATCCAAATAAAAGATAAAAAATAAATTTTATTCTTTGAATTATTACATTGTTGAAACAGCAAACCAGTAATATTTACGTTTCATGTTTTGATTATTTAAAAAAAATGTATTTTAAGAGTAAATTTTTTCTCCTAATGATTTAAGAACATAATATGAGATACTGCAGCTTAAAATACTTAATCCATTGTTGAATAATGTGGTTCAGTGTGTAGGCAAGCACTATATTATTATTCATCCATAGCTTTGTTTATGTAGCTTTAATAGTGGATGAGATACCGGTAACAGTATCTCGGTATGCAAACACGTTGATTACCGAAAACTGAAACTAAAGATTTGTATGTCATTCTCTTCTCAATGACGACATTGCAAACCATTCCTGCTCAATAATCTTGATGATACCTTTCGTGTCCTTTTCATTTTCTTTATTTTTACTTCTTTTCTTTGTTATTCTGGCCTCCTTTTCATGCTTTCAGCAGCTTTTTCAGTTGATGTGACATGTTGCCTGTCCGCCCATACCAGCACAATGTTCATGTTGTTCCTAGTTTTGATGCCTGTTCTGCTCATTGATTTTAATCTTTACTGCACCAGGCCGGCCAGAGTGGCCCAGCCGTTCTAGGCGCCACAGTCTGGAACCGCACGACCGCTTCGGTCGCAGGTTCGAATCCTGCCTCTGGCATGGATGAGTGTGATGTCCTTAGGTTAGTTAGGTTTATGTAGTTATAAGTTCTAGGGGACTGATTACCTCAGAAGGTAAGTCCCATAGCACTTAGAGCCATTTGAACCATTTTACTCCACCATTAAAACAAATTGCTACTGCTGAAACGCATTCTGATTTTGTTTTATGCCATGTAAATATACATTTCTGAAAAAAAAGGGTGCCAACTTCACAGTAAGTGAAAAGATTTTCTCCTTAAATTGCAATTATCTCGTAAACTATTATCTGCACAAAAAAAATTACTGGGATTTTCGATAGAACTCTTGGAGCTCTATTCAGAACTGTGCTCAGAACTGTCGTACTTATTTACATTTTGCGGAAATTGACAAAGAATGTTTTCGATACGAAAATTTTTTCGAGTATTGTTGTTTCTTTCGCTAAATTCTGCAGAACTATTGAAATTTTGTACAAAGAACTCTAGAACTATGGCTTATCTATCAAGAACTCTGAAAAAATATAGATTTCTGTAAAAAAGGGTGCCAGCTTCACAGTGGGAGCTCTTATAGAGTTCTTAATTGTGTTGCAATTTCCTCTTAAACTATTACCTGCACAAAAAAAGACTACCAGGATTTTCGATAGAACTCTTTACGTGGTGTCCAGAACTGTCATCAGAACTGCTGTACGAATATATTTATATTTTCTGTAGAGAAAGTGTGTCCCACATTAAATCAATTTATCTCATAAACTATTATAGCCATAGAAAAATGTTATTGGGATTTTCGATAGAGCTCTTGGGGTTCTGTTCAGAACTGTCCTCAGAACTGTTGTACGAGTTTAATTTTTGCGAAAATTGACAATGTATGTTTTCGATACGAAAATGTTTTCGAATATTATCGTTTTCTTCGCTAAATTCTGCAGAACTATTGAAATTTTGTACAAAGAACTCTAGAACTATGGCATATCTCTCAAGAACTCTGAAAAAAATATACATTTCTGAAAAAAAGGGTGCCAACTTCACAGTAAGTGAAAAGATTTTCTCCTTAAATTGCAATTATCTCGTAAAGTATTAGCTGCACAAAAAAATGTTACCGAGATTTTCGATAGAACTCTTGGAGCTCTTTTCAGAACTGTGCTCAGAACTGTCGTACTTATTTACATTTTGCGGAAATTGACAAAGAATGTTTTCGATACGAAAATTTTTTCGAGTTTTGTTGTTTCTTTCGCTAAATTCTGCAGAACTATTGATATTTTGTACAAAGAACTCTAGAACTATGGCTTATCTATCAAGAACTCTGAAAAAATATAGATTTCTGTAAAAAAGTGTGCCAGCTTCACAGTGGGAGCTCTTATAGAGTTCTTAATTGTGTTGCAATTTCCTCTTAAACTATTACCTGCACAAAAAAAGACTACCAGGATTTTCGATAGAACTCTTCATGTGCTGTCCAGAACTGTCATCAGAACTGCTGTACGAATATATTTATATTTTCTGTAGAGAAAGTGTGTCCCACATTAAATCAATTTATCTCATAAACTATTATAGCCATAGAAAAATGTTATTGGGATTTTCGATAGAGCTCTTGGGGTTCTGTTCAGAACTGTTCAGAACTGTTGTACGAGTTTAATTTTTGCGAAAATTGACAATGTATGTTTTCGATACGAAAATGTTTTCGAATATTATCGTTTTCTTCGCTAAATTCTGCAGAACTATTGACATTTTGTACAAAGAACTCTAGAACTATGGCATATCTCTCAAGAACTCTGAAAAAAATATACATTTCTGAAAAAAAGGGTGCCAACATCACAGTAAGTGAAAAGATTTTCTACTTAAATTGCAATTATCTCGGAAACTATTAGCTGCACAAAAAAATGTTACTGGAATTGTCGATAGAACTCTTGGAGCGCTATTCAGAACTGTGCTCAGAACTGTCGTACTTATTTACATTTTGCGGAAATTGTCAAAGATTGTTTCCGATACGAAAATTTTTTCGAGTATTGTTGCTTTTTTCGCTAAATTCTGCAGAACTATTGAAATTTTGTACAAAGAACTATAGAACTATGGCATGTCTGTCAAGAACTCTGAAAAAAATATACATTTCTGAAAAAAAGGGTGCCAACTTCACAGTAAGTGAAAAGATTTTCTCCTTAAATTGCAATTATCTCGTAAACTATTAGCTGCACAAAAAAATGTTACTGGGATTTTCGATAGAACTCTTGGAGCTCTTTTCAGAACTGTGCTCAGAACTGTCGTACTTATTTACATATTGCGGAAATTGACAAAGAATGTTTCCGATACGAAAATTTTTTCGAGTATTGTTGTTTTTTTCGCTAAATTCTGCAGAACTATTGAAATTTTGTACAAAGAACTCTAGAACTATGGCATATCTGTCAAGAACTCTGAAGAAAATATACATTTCTGAATAAAAGGGTGCCAACTTCACAGTAAGTGAAAAGATTTTCTCCTTAAATTGCAATTATCTCGTAAACTATTAGCTGCACAAAAAAATGTTACTGGGATTTTGGATAGAACTCTTGGAGCTCTATTCAGAACTGTGCTCAGAACTGTCGTACTTATTTACATTTTGCGGAAATTGACAAAGAATGTTTTCGATACGAAAATTTTTTCGGGTATTGTTGTTTTTTTTCGCTAAATTCTGCACAACTATTAAAATTTTGTACAAAGAATTCTAGAACTATTTGATATCTATCAAGAACTCTGAAAAAAATATAGATTTCTGAAAAAAAGTGTGCTAACTTCACACGACTCTGTACAAGCAATGATCACACGCACGGCACAGCGGACACACCAGGAACCGCGGTGTTGGCCGTCGAATGGCGCTAGCTGCGCAGCATTTGTGCACCGCCGCCGTCAGTGTCAGCCAGTTTGCCGTGGCATACGGAGCTCCATCGCAGTCTTTAACACTGGTAGCATGCCGCGACAGCGTGGACGTGAACCGTATGTGCAGTTGACGGACTTTGAGCGAGGGCGTATAGTGGGCATGCGGGAGGCCGGGTGGACGTACCGCCGAATTGCTCAACACGTGGGGCGTGAGGTCTCCACAGTACATCGATGTTGTCGCCAGTGGTCGGCGGAAGGTGCACGTGCCCGTCGACCTGGGACCGGACCGCAGCGACGCACGGATGCACGCCAAGACCGTAGGATCCTACGCAGTGCCGTAGGGGACCGCACCGCCACTTCCCAGCAAATTAGGGACACTGTTGCTCCTGGGGTATCGGCGAGGACCATTCGCAACCGTCTCCATGAAGCTGGGCTACGGTCCCGCACACCGTTAGGCCGTCTTCCGCTCACGCCCCAACATCGTGCAGCCCGCCTCCAGTGGTGTCGCGACAGGCGTGAATGGAGGGACGAATGGAGACGTGTCGTCTTCAGCGATGAGAGTCGCTTCTGCCTTGGTGCCAATGATGGTCGTATGCGTGTTTGGCGCCGTGCAGGTGAGCGCCACAATCAGGACTGCATACGACCGAGGCACACAGGGCCAACACCCGGCATCATGGTGTGGGGAGCGATCTCCTACACTGGCCGTACACCACTGGTGATCGTCGAGGGGACACTGAATAGTGCACGGTACATCCAAACCGTCATCGAACCCATCGTTCTACCATTCCTAGACCGGCAAGGGAACTTGCTGTTCCAACAGGACAATGCACGTCCGCATGTATCCCGTGCCACCCAACGTGCTCTAGAAGGTGTAAGTCAACTACCCTGGCCAGCAAGATCTCCGGATCTGTCCCCCATTGAGCATGTTTGGGACTGGATGAAGCGTCGTCTCACGCGGTCTGCACGTCCAGCACGAACGCTGGTCCAACTGGGGCGCCAGGTGGAAATGGCATGGCAAGCCGTTCCACAGGACTACATCCAGCATCTCTACGATCGTCTCCATGGGAGAATAGCAGCCTGCATTGCTGCGAAAGGTGGATATACACTGTACTAGTGCCGACATTGTGCATGCTCTGTTGCCTGTGTCTATGTGCCTGTGGTTCTGTCAGTGTGATCATGTGATGTATCTGACCCCAGGAATGTGTCAATAAAGTTTCCCCTTCCTGGGACAATGAATTCACGGTGTTCTTATTTCAATTTCCAGGAGTGTATTTCTGATGGAAAATAGTCCAGACCAGCTGTTATTTAAGGATTAGTTATTTAAGAGCAGTTATTTAATGGTAATGGAATGAACATCAGATAGTGTATTTCTTTCGATAACGGTAATAAAAGATTTCCAGATTGAGTGCCTGTTCTGTGGTGTCACCGCCAGACACCACACTTGCTAGGTGGTAGCTTTAAATCGGCCGCGGTCCATTAGTACATGTCGGACCCGCGTGTCGCCACTTCAGTGATCGCAGACCGAGCGCCACCACACGGCAGGTCTCGAGAGACGTACTAGCACTCGCCCCAGTTGTACGGACGACTTTGCTAGCGACTACGCTGACGAAGCCTCGCTCCTTTGCAGAGCAGATAGTTAGAATAGCCTTCAGCTAAGTCCATGGCTACGACCTAGCAAGGCGCCATTAGCCTTACATAGCGTGTATCTAAAGAGTCTCACTTGTATCGTCAAGAGCGATATACCACAAGGATGGATTAAAGTTAAGTATTCCAGGAGCTACGTACTTTTCTTTATAGCATTCATCACGTATCCTGTTTCAGACCTATCTCTAGCCTGCGTCTGTAACGCGTGCCTTTCGGCTACTTCCGAGTGGCGTGGCTGTCTTGTTACGCCACAACATGTTCAACATAGCATATCATCACGAAGACTATATTATCCAGAAATTGCTTGGACTTCGAAGAAGAAAGAATATTATGTGCACTGCTATGAATACGATAATCTCTCGGTAATAATATAGATAAGAACAGTGACTGACGCTTATCACCATCTGGCAGTAGCTATACAGCGTCGATCGTTATGGTGTCGCTGAAGTTTTAATTTCTTCTCTCACAGCAAGATGAGTCAAAATGAGTTTTCTGATTATTTGAGCCACGTATAACTACTAATCCCACAAAGAGTGATGTTTTTGATTTCACAACACATAATTAAAAAAGTTGTCGGCATCCTGTCTAAGATCACTCCTTATTCACCACATCAGACGATCACAAATTAGTAAGCAAGAAAATTTATTGTCTGTGAATAAGTATGTGACTTCAGTGCAGTTAGTCTCATCATAACTACTTTTTGTGGATCAGTAAATTATTTAAACTATTAAACTACCCGTAGCATTTTCCCGTTTTGGGTTGTCGGCTTAAGTTATTTAAATTACTGTCTTCGTAATTGAAATTGTACTGTGGTCAGACTAGCCGCTGAGTGAAGCAGACTGGTTTCGTATCTTGGTGGCTTATATCGTCAGACGGTATTTGTTAGGTCTACCAATAAACCGTGTTGTAATGACAGACGTAGGAGATCACTAATTGACCCGAAGAGCAGTGACTGTTTCACAGATGTGGAAATTACTTTTGGACGGATTTGATAAACATCATTACAAGTTATACTAACGGAAGCTCAACTAACGGTCCTTGAGTGAAGGCCTAAGACGGAATCTACCGAATCAAAAACAGTTTCGGTACCAGCAGGTCATATCGTCTCACCGCACCTGATGGTACAATGCACACACTTTAATTCGTGGTGTACACAACAATGGGAACCGCTTACAAGCGGTAAGGTGGTTTCCGAGGAAACAAGACACTTCAGTTGGTTAACCATGGCTGACGTGAAGAGAAGCGATCCAATTGCTATCCCGCTGCCTCGAGACTTTATCCACTGGAAGCTACAGGCCCAGGTAAGCCTCGTGTACTTCTCTTAGTAGAGCTGTGTGAGAAAGATCCCGGCAGTGTCTAGGCCAGGAATTACGGGAGTGCATGAAGGAACTTCTGGACGGGTGTTACGTAGCTGCGCAGATGTTAAAGGTAGAGACATGACGACGATAGCGTTTTTTTTTTTTTTTTTTTTTTTTTTTGTGGTGGTTATCGTTCTCTTGCATATACGAGGCGTAGTAATGTGTGAAAAGCCATTTGCTAGAGAAAATCACTTATTTTTGTCTCATAAAGCGAGGCGCCAGTGTAATTACAAACTAACGACAGGTAGGGATCTTTTTCAAGCTTGCGTTGTACTGGCCATTGCTTTTCCATATGAACGGCCATGCAAACCGTTCGTGCGTTGTGACTACAGCGGGTAGCGATCAGCAGTACATTTGTTGAGGTGTTCCTAAGCAGTCTTACTGCTATGAACATAAGGATCCCAAAAATGGAGCAAGGCTTCAATGTTAATATACAGATGTATTTTGTTTCGCATATATTTAGCCCACGCTCTCTCTCTCTCTCTCTCTCTCTCTCTCTCTCTCTCTCTCTCTCTCTTTATCTCCCTTTGTCTCATTCCTTTTTCTATTTCGATGAAAATCTATTTCACTCTTGACAATTTGCGTCACGTACCGTGTTCCAGGAGAATATATCCATGCAGTATAGTAACTTTAAAGTAGTGAAGGCATTATAAAAATTTTGTTTTTAAATAACGAATTTTTCCAAATATCGGATATTGTTATTTTATTTTCTAGGGACGAAGATTAGTGTTTGAGCGATCTAAGATTCCGCTGGTACACTCGTATTCGAGATTCGAACTGGAGGATTTTCTGTTCGCTGTTCATTATGACGTACATCCTGTCGGTACTCACCCTTGGGATGGAGAGTGGCCTGGACTGCCGGAATATTACTGTAAGTACCTAAAATTTCTCGGGTTTATAGATGTAAGTGGGAAATGGGAAAAAGTGATGCTGCTATTGTGTTAATTCTGGCCCCAGTATGGAAAACATTAACTGGAGTATTCTGAGGCAGAGAAATGTTGCTGGAGCGCAATGTGTCGATACAGCTGTTAGTAGTGATGACCTCCTACTTCTTTCGCTTCCTACTTCCCCTCTCCACCTTCAGTTTACTTACAATCCTGTATTATTAGTATACAATGCGAACAGTACTGTCGGTAGAGGCTTAAAATGGCGAAGTGTAAAGTACTCTTTTTCTCCACGAATAGTGACTTTTAACTGACGCAGTTATTCTCTTACAGGCGCCGGATTCTACCGACCTCCGCCCCAAGATGTGCCAGTGGACGCAGAGTCCCGCAGACGTCGACCGCTGGAAGTGGTGACTGAGGAGGACGAGGCGTGTCCAGGCAACGGGCAGACGTGGGAGGGCGGAGACGTGCCAGCGCTGGACACGTCCGGCGAGAAGCAGCTGTCTGCAGACCTGGTGGGTGCCGAGGGAGACGCAGGAGAAGAGAGAGAGGGGCCGACGTGCGGTTCTGGCTTCTGGCGTTGGATGAAGGAGATGTTCTGTGTTCGACGACGTTAGGGGCACTCCAGCACCTCTCGCCCAGGTTAGTCTCCAAACTAGCAGTAGTACAGAAAAATAGAAACTTCAGAATAACTTTCGTTTGTGATGAGTTTCCAAACTACGTTCTATCGAAATAAGAGAGCACATTTTTGTCACAGCCTTTTGCAATTGTTCATCTTCATTTCAAATTAGTTATTGCATGTCTGCTCTTAGTTAGACGCTACAAAGTTAACAGAAGTTTTAGCATCGTCACAGTATATAACTGTACTGATTTGTATATAAATACATAACAGGCATTAGCTTTACCTTCTTTCCTACAACTGTTATTAGATATATTCATTGATCAATTTTCTTTTGTTACAGGTTTTGTCAGCACCCACATCGAGCTAGAGAAAAGATGAAACAAAACCTGTCGAGCGATTTGATTCAAAGGCATCGTCACCAGCCTGCTGTAAATAATGTACATAACATGTAAATACGTTCATTACTGTTCTGGATGTTTGTTCTCAAAATACCTACGTATTAAATTTGTTTTCCACTTTTACTCCTGCGTCTTATTTGTAGAAGACTTAGGAGTGCTTGTAGTCATTCCCACAAAATAATTCCGCATTTTATGGGACAATTATCCAAATACAGAAAGTGCCCAGAGAACAATAGTAAATCGAACATTTAGCAATCGTTTTTCCGATCATCTCTCTCTGCCTCTCTCTCTCTCTCTCTCTCTCTCTTCTGCCACCCCATCTGTAAGATACACGCACGCTCACACACACACACACACACACACACACGCTCACACACACACACACACACACACACACACACGCTCACACACGCTCATATGTATATATATCCTCATGAAAAGATTGGAAAATAATCGAATGAGCTCTCATGTAATTGATAGATAGTACCTTTGGAGATCAAACTCTCACTACTCGGCATGTTTGCTACAAACACCTTCTACTATTATACAGGACAATTGAAACTTAGTTCAGTGATCACAATCTGCTCTAACTGCATAGCGAAATATCGACATGACATTTTTTTTGTATCCTTTGTAGTCCTTGTATTTGACATCCCTAGGTACCACGAACAACTTATAACGAATACTCCATATCACACCATACCAGAAGCAGAGGCAGTGCTAACAGATAAGTCACACTGCGTGAATAATCACAGAAATTAATGTGCGACGTACGAAGAACGCATTCCTTAGGACTGTTGCGAAATTTGATGTTGATGGGCTGTGGCAGCAGATGAATTGCGCTAGTGCCTTTACTAACAGCCCTACATCGCAAGCAACGCGTCTTTTGGGCTAGCGACGATATTGGTTGGACCCTAGACAACTTGAAAATCGTGGTCTGGTCAGGAGAGTCCAGATTTTAGTTCGAAAGAGTTTATGGTAGTTTTCTAATGTGTCATGAACCCCACGAAGCCATGGATTCGAGGTGTCAACAAGGCACTCTGCAAACTATGGGTGGCTCTGTAATGATGTCGGATGTGTTTAAATGGAATAGAATCAATCTTTTAGTCCAAATCTATCATTAACTGGGAACAGTAATGTTCGGATACTTGGACGCCATTTGCAGCAACATTCTATAGAATGTTTATGGATGGAAATTCACCATGTCACCAACCACAGTTGTTCCCGGATGGTTTGATGGGCATTCAGGACAGTCCGAGCGAATGGTTTGGCCACCAAGATCCCCCTAAATAGTTCCAATCGAACGTGAATCCCATCGAACATTTATGGGACGTAATCGGGATGTGAGCTGGTGTACAAAATCCTGCACCGACAACACTTACGCAGTTACGGACGGCCAAAGATGCAGCATGCGCCAGTATCTCTGCAGTGGACTTCCATCGACTCCATGTTGCTGCACTTAAGCTGGAAAAGAAGGTCCGACACGTTATTAGTTGGTATCCTAATAGTTTCGTCACCTCAGTGTGCTCTGCAGGCGGAGGGTACCACGAATCTCTACTAGTCCATTTCTCTCCTTTTCCACTAGCGTCTAAGCATCTTTACAATGGCTGTCTTCTTGGTCCTGACGTGAAATGTATGTTAGCAGTGGTAGAATCACTTTGCAAATGGCGGTTCTCTAAATGTCCGCAACAGCGTCTCGCGAAAAGGGAGTTGTCTTTCCTCCAGAGATTCCCACGTTTGAATTCAAGAGGCATCTCCGTAACACTTGCATGCTGATTACCCTACAGGTAACAAATATTCCAGCGAACTCTGAATTGCTTTGATGTCTTTCTCTAATATGACATGATATGGATCCCAGTCACTCCAACAGTATTCAAGAATGGGTCGTAATAGAGTTCTATTTGCAGCCTGTTTTTGCATTAGAGCTACTCTTCCCCAATATATCCCCAATAAAATAAAACAAACAATTGGTGAAATTAAAAAGTAGATCTTTGTTCAGTTCTGTGTTAGAAACTGTAAAAACTGAATCTTACTGTGATTTAACGATAGTTTACTTTCTGCATGCCATGAACTTACTTCATGAACTGCACTATTTGAAACGGAGTCAATGTTGTGCTCAACGTCCTACACTACCAAGGTAGTGTCACAGCGAACCGAAATATTTTAGAAAAATTTTAGAATTACCCACGATACTAGAGGGCAGATCATTTATATAAATTAGGAACAGGAGTGGCTCCATCATAGATCCCTGGGGCTACTCACCTTTGCCTGAACCAAACTCAGATTCCAATTCCCAGCCATTCTCAACACTGTGAATTATGACCTATTATTGTCTGTTGTTAAAGTAAGAGGTGAAGCAATTGTGAGCTACTCCCTGTATCCCGTAATGATCCAACTTCTGGTGTAATATTTTGTAATCAACACAATCAAGCACCTTAGTTAAATCAAATAATATAACATTTTTAATCACTTGCAATGGGCTACTGTAGCTTAATTCTGACTACTTCTATCAATTTGATAAAATTCCCGCTTTGTTCTATGTTTCCCTATACTCAGCATAAAAGGAATACATATCAATTCTCCTTGCACTGCCTGAAAGTAAAAAATTAAGCACGCAGAAGCCTTAGCCCGATATCAATGAACCTTCGTAAAGAGTATGTGTGAGGGAATGCTGAAAGATATGACTCGAAATTTTTTATACGAAAACTCTTTATGCTGATAAGATTAAACAGACGTTATGACCGTTTTACATGTTTATTCATTCTGTCTACATATTTTCAGCCTCCTGCCACTATAGGGCTCTGAATTGTACCCTGTAACGTGACAGTGTGTAACTTAAGTCGGTCGGTGTTTGGGAAACATTGTGCTGTAATCGATTTCGTGTTGGAAGCACTTGGACTTGTGTCGTGACCAAAAAGCGTGGACTATCGAAGAAAGGTGTAGCACTCTGACCTTCAGCATGACAGTGCCCGACTATAGGCTATCACTGCGACATCTACAACAGTCCGGCACCATGACTTGACTGTAACCGATCTTCCATCGTACAGTCACACCTTGGCCCCATCCGCTTTTCATCTGTTTCCAGAACCTAAAGTATATCTCCGAGGACTTCGTTTTGAAAGTGATGAAGCGGTGCAAGCAGACGTGAGATTGTGGCTTAGTCAACAACCAACCAAGATGATGTAGTTAACCGCCTCCCAATCTGCAATTAAGTCGGATCGGCAAACATTATGTTGCGAAAGGTAATCCAGCCACGTCTTTGTAATGGCACCCGCCTTGCGGTGAAAAACTTAAAGAACAACGTAATCGAAGCCACAATTTTAAAAGGAAAGTACAAGGTTGTTTGATTCCACCTATTACTATGATTCCGACCGACATGCCATTCGACTTTAAACGGTTATAATTTCCAGTGCAGCTTGCATTTGCCATGACGATAGATAAATAGCAAGGGCAGTCGTTATATATTTGTGGCACCAATCTTGAAAATCATGTTTTTCACATGGTCAATTCTATGTCGCATATTCCCCTGTCGGGTCACCTTCAACATCATTTGTTTACGCACCAGAAAAAAAAAAACTATCAATGCTGCGTATCAAAAAGTATTACAATAAATGCTACCTAGCAATAAACTTTGACACTGCTTCACTAATCACCACAAAAGTTTACCAATATATATGAGTTTTCATAGATAGGTGGCGGAGTCCAACAGAGAGAGGACGAGGAGAAGGATAGAGGCTGGGGGGAGAGGGGCCAAGGGATGGGGAGGGGGGGAGGTGAACAGAGAAATAGTGGGAGAGGAAAATAGGGGAGGGAAGATGGACTACGAGAGTATGGAATAAATAAATGCCCAGGTATCACCGGGTTTTCAGCTAGTTGTCAAATATAAAAGGATTTCTTCGAGACTTCACAATCTCTCAATACTGGATATTCTCAATTCGAACCACCATCAGATCACATATCAAACAGGTTTTGTAGCAAGCAGAACAATCACTGAAAATGGAGCTCCTTTGTACACTAAAAGCTACAGATAACCACCCCGAGCCCATGAAGATAGTGTTTTTTGTTTTAGTGGAACGCAATGCAGTCTGTGTTACAGTTTTCAACACTGAAACTGATGGATATTTGTACTAAAGAAGTGAACCTCCACCCCCTAGAAAGAAGATTGGTCCCCCCCCCCCCCCCCAGAAGAATAAATTATCTACGCCCCTGATAACCACTGTACTGCAATGAGTACCAAATTAAGATTTTGGAAGTCTAGATTCTTTAACTTTAGTATGTTTCAGCCAAGTATGACACCAGTTATAAAAATATTTAACTACTTTTCCAGGGTATTTTAATGGTTCTGTGAATTCATTCGAACTTGGCAAAATCATTGTCAATTGACAAAATTCATTTTAACAAAATCGAAGCACTTGTTTCGTATCCAGTTCGTCTAAAAACTATAGTACTGGGAATACAATGGCGACTCTGAGCCATTTTCGCGGCGTCTACGTTTGCGTCATGAGAGTCCACACTTGTAGTCTAGGTCTGCGTCATGAGGGACCATAGTTCGGGTCCTCATGATGCAGACTTAGACGACGAGTGTTTACTCGCATGATGCAAACCTAGACGACGACTGTAGACCCTTATAACACAGACCTAAACGACGAGTCTGAACCCTCATGACTCAGACGTAGACGCTGTGTAGAGTGGCTCAGAGTATCCATTATATTCCTACTACAATACATTCGTGGAAACAGACACTCTTCATTTTAAAAGCATTTGTAGTGTCTAGGTCTTCAGCAACTTGACCCTGCTTGTGGGATTACCCTTAATATAGAAATACAGGAATAAAATTACATTTCGCAATGTGTGTGGAACTCATCAAAGTAAATTGTAATTTAAGCTCATAATGTGTATTATCTGAATCCACAAATGAATATTTTATTTTGCAGAACACTTTCCAATATAAAATATTTACAAATTTTCCTTCAGCTCCCCTGAAAGTATTATTGAGGCCCAACCAGATACTCCTAAAAATATTTGGCTACTTTTGCAAACACAAGTAACAGAAAATGTTTTACCAACAATAATAAATGTCGCTTGGGAGGATTCAAATCTAAAAGTTTAGTCTAAAATAAAAATGAACTGTATGCATTACAAAATTCGTATCTCAGAAATTGACGCCCATAAAACACAAGAAAGAAAGCTGGTTCAAATGGCTCTGACCACTATGGGTCTCAACATCTGCGGCCATCAGTCCCCTAGAACTTAGAACTACTTAAACCTAACTAACCTAAAGGACATCACACTCATCCATGCCCGAGGCAGGATTCGAACCTGCGACCGTAGCGGTCACGCGGTTCCAGACTGACGCGCCTAGAACCGCACGGCCACACCGGCCGGAACACAAGAAAGAAAACTGCACTCATAATTATAAATTTGCACTCAAACTCATAATTCCCTGTATAATGTTCTGCTGCATTCTTAATGTGTCTGCTGATTAGTGTTTTAATTAAGTCTGTCTGCATTAAGACGTGATCGTTTTTCGCCAATTAGGTTTCCAGCGCAACTAAAAATTCTCTCACTAGAGGCACTAGTGGCCTGTATATTTAATAGTTTTCTTGCCACACGCGCAAGTCGAGGAAGTCGTTGGGAGTTATTTTTCCACCACTGTAGAGTATCTCCCTCGTTCACACACTGTTCTTGCAAGTATCTGCTGACTTCATCATGTAGGAGACGAGACTCTTCTGCCCAGTCCTCAAATTTCGCCGTTTTGTGCGGTCCTGAATTTGTTTCTTGGGTGCTGTGATTGGGCACTTGTACTGAAACTATACAGGTTCCAATTAATATTTGCAGAATAATGTGAAGATCGTACTACACATAGTTGAAATTATAATAGTTTTCATATGATGCTTTCATTTATCGTCCAGTAACGTCACCAGAAGATCAAAACTAACTGCAGGACGATTTAAATAAGATATATATTTTTGGTGTGAAAATTAGCAGTTGGCAATAAATACTGAAAAGAGCGAGGTT
The DNA here is from genome assembly GCF_023898315.1 of Schistocerca nitens. NCBI lineage: Eukaryota > Metazoa > Arthropoda > Insecta > Orthoptera > Acrididae > Schistocerca > Schistocerca nitens. Next base: position 97,909,858 of record NC_064617.1, read on the forward strand.
ATCTGTGTGTGTACTAAACTAAGTCCGTTAAACTTCGTTTACAAGATCAACCAGTCAAATCTAAAGGCTGTAGATTACAATTACGACCTACTTAAATAGGAATGGACACACAGAAAATGTTGTAGGCGTTTTAATGACAAAACACTCTTTTGGAGCATTGCTACGCAGTTGGAGAGCCTTTTCTGCTACGATTGATGGAGGAGGTCGAAAGAGTCTAAAGAAGGGCAGCTCGTTTGGTATTATCGTGAAACAGGGGAAAGAGTGTCGCGGAAATTATATAGGTGTTTGGGTGGGAATCATTAGAACAATGGCGTTTTATGACGTGGCGCGATCTGTATATGAAATTTCGTTCACCAACTTACACCTCCGAATTCGAAGATATATTGTTGACTCCCATCTACATTGAAAGAAATGATTATCAGAATAAACTACAAAAAAGCAGCGCTCAGACGGAGAGATGTAGGTGTTTTATCCCGCGTGAAATTAGAGAATAGGAGACAATTACGTTGAAAGTGGTTCGATGAACCCTCAACCAAACACTTGTGTGTGACTTGCAAAGTACCCATGTACATGTAGATGAAGAATATATGCATTATCTTAGGAACTTACCTTCAGCACACATCTGTCGTGCTGCTTGGTAAACATCAATTTTTTCATCTTCGGTTAACTTTCTTAAACTTTCTTAATGTGCAGTAGTTACACACCATAAACGTTGCAATTTTATGCAAAATACTAACGCACATTTTCTGTTATAGGAAGGCACCGGCGGCTTGTTTCAACGGTTTCATGTCCTGAAAATACATTTTTTCAACATACATATTTCACAAGTGGTCCTCTAATATTCAGATGGAAAACTGCCGGCTGGGGTGGCCGAGCGGTTCTAGGCGCTACGGTCGCAGGTTCGAATCCTGCCTAGGGCATGGATGTGTGTGATGGCCTTAGGTTAGTTAGGTTTAAGTATGTCTAAGTTCTACGGGACTGATGACCTCAGAAGTTAAGTCTCATAGTGCTCAGAGCCATTTGAACCATTTGAACCATGGAATAAAATTACAAACCTCTTCATCGTTATCCCGTACAGTACAGTGAGCTTTTAAGGCATAAAACCACGGTAGAACTAAACGTAGGGTTGTCTCCTTGTTACCCTCTAGATCAACTGTGGCTTCATTAAACGGCTTAAGAAACGCTATAAGCTGGCTAGTTATATGGTGGTCATAACCCAGCATGTTATCAGAGGCACCTTCGTTATGTAAGACAGCCTTCACTGAATCAATCTGAGGTTGCACTGATATAAGCATGTCAAAATAACTGTCCCACTGCTTTAAAGATGAGTTCAGTCTCACACAGAGACCTCTTCTCTTAAAGTAGGAAACCATAGTCCGCACTGTATTAAGAATGGCTAATACATTTGAAACATTTTCTTTCCAACATTGTTCGCTCAGAACATGTTTAAAGATTGTGTTTATACTATGTGCCATGCATGGAAGACGCTGGTATATATCGAGAGCTTTGACAATGTTACCGCCGTGGTCTGTGACAAACGTAATTTTGGCAATGTCTTCACGAGAAACACTCATAGTTTCTAAGCGATCTTCCAACTCGTCTCGAATATTCGAGCCAGTTTTTGGGCAGTCAGGAAACACAGAGCACATCAGTACATATTTATTCAAACGCCAGTCTGAATTTATGTAATGCATTGTCACGAACATGTTGAAAGGTCTCTGTTGGATTCCTTTCATGTTTAATTTCTTAAATCTGTTGTCGTTTACGGCATAAATTCCTCTTCTAAATTTACTGTGGCGTTCCTGACTATCTGGGAGGAGACTGAGTAGTGGAACGTGTTACTTTTACACATAAACAAGAACGATCTGTCACACTACTACACTTTAAAACACAGTTTATATGTAATTCATGTCACACAGTCTCATACGGAACCTACATCCGCTTTCTTTTATATACTGTATATGATAAGATACTGTCATCCCCCTTCCCTTCTGTGTGAGAGGATGAATGAGCAAACGTATTTCTAGTTGCATGCTTGATGGTAGCAGACAAGGCTGTCTGCTAGAGAACAGTAGGACCAACGTCGGAACAGGTAGCTACGCTTTCTAAAAGCAAAGAGGTTTCTATCCTTAGTATGGTCCTGTCCGTCCGTTGTCATGTTGGTATAGGAAGCTGCCCCTCTGGCCACTTCCGTTTGTATTTGTGAGCCACCCTCAGGAAGCACGCTCGGTAGTAGCGCAGGGCAGTCTGTCCGTGGCGAGCGTCTGAAGTGGTAAGATCTCCGGCTAAGCGCGTGTCTGCTAAGTCCGTAGGACAATGGATTTGTTAAGTTCAGCCTAACTGAAAGTTTGATCACCTTTATTTCGGGTTTAGCTCTAAAATATCTAATGTTATCTTAAATTTCAGCGCAGTGTAATTCTCATGTGAAGTTCAGATTATTTTCCGGTAGTTGCTTTGTCACTACTTTGTGAGTAAAGTGGAACCACGTGTTGATCAGTAACTCTAACTAAGATCAATCATAAATGCGAATGTTTGTGTGATTATAACGTCTCGTCTTGACAATATTTGCAATATAGCAACTTTTCTTTATGTTCAACCCACATGGGATGTACTTTGCGAGACCAGTACCACGTGCTTATATAACTGTTTGACCCGTCAGGTTAACAGTAAGACGTTAATAACCAGTTCGAGGTTTTTCTTTTGTAAATTGCTTTTCGATCTAATTTATTTTAATTATCAAAATTATTGTGGAGTTATACGCTTTGTGTAAACCAAGTTGACCACGTGAAGCATGTGGTGTAATCATCAAAGTAGCCCTCAGCTATTCTTTTTGCGAAGATTTCACAAAGAGTTAATATGAATTTAGTATACCAGTGTGTGGTAATTACATGACGGACAGGATTGTGCTACGAACGTAATTTCTTTGGGTGAAAATTTGAATCTGTTTGTAGTGGTTAACTTTCTCTTGCATGCGTTTCAACGTTCTTTGTGTGTTGTTTTATGAATGCAGTGTTGTATGCAGTCTCCCAATCTTGGCTCCATATTTGATGTGTTCCGTAAGATTGCAATCTCACATTTTCACAATCCTAAATAAGGCACCAGTTTAGTTAGGAATCATGTGTAATATGCTGAAATTTCAATGATCAATCTTAAAATAAATTTCCAAATATAAACTGATTTCTTTCTTTTTTATTTAAATTCTCTTTTATATATATATATATATATATATATATATATATATATATATATATATATATATATTACTGGTTGTTGTATGACTATTAAAAGATTATAATTAATGTTAGTCTGTTTGGGAATTTGGTAAACCTAGACTAGATACCTGATGAAACAGTTGCTTAGTAATGCAAGATTAACTTCCCCAGACAGGTCACAGCGTTTAACCCGCTTTTATTGGCAAGCAGTAACGCTTACATAGCAAATCAAAGTAACAACGTTACACATGGCGACCCTGTTCTGTGATTCCGCTCTCTGGAATCTCTGAAACGTTAGATTGCGAGCGTGTTATAATCTTAATTTTTTTTCCCTACAGCGCTCAAACAACTTCTGCGTTGTTTCCGAGCAGACTTTCAAAAGATTCACGGCGTTATTGATCGGCGTTGTGTTGTTTGTCTTGTTTTGTTTTCTATATTTGTGTGTTTTATATGTGTGTGTGTGTGTGTTTTTTTTTCTCGCTTGTAAATTCCACTGTTTCGATCAAAGATAAAAATTTGTTCTGCGTGTGAAGAAGTGCGTACTAGGTTGGGTATATTTCGTGTGACTGTCGTTATTTTTGTGGGATACATTTATTGTGATTAGTGTGTTGCGTACTGGGTATAAAGTGCACTAATGCAGACACGTAACCAAGCTAAAAGTAAGCGGTCCGACAACTTAAGCAACATGGACCAAGGGGATAATTTGATTTCCAATATTAACGCGTCGGGCGGTTCTGAAAATGCAATGGGGAATACTTCAGACGAAATGCAAGACAGGACGAACGGGCTCACAGCAGAGCCAGAAATTAGTTTGCCTCCAACTAACCAAATTGATTTGGCAGAACTCATGAAAGCCTTATTGCAACAAAATAAAGAAAACGCAGATAAATCTGAAAAATCGATCCGCGAGCTAGGCGAACAAATGACGCAGAAAGCTGAAAAATCGATCCGCGAGCTAGGTGAACAAATGACGCAGAAATCTGAAAAATCGATCCGCGAGCTAGCCGATCAAATGACGCAAAAATCAGAAAAATCGATCCGAGAGCTAGGCGAACAAATAGACGAAAAACTAATCCAGCAAACAAATAAAGTCGACAAGTCGATGCAGAGAGTGTCCGATGATATCTCACAAAGAATAAACAAATTGGCAAGTGAAATAAAAAGTGATATTATGAAAGAATTAGGCCGTACATTTGAACAAATCGATGACCGTCTGCAAGCCTTAGAACAGGGCAAGCGGAGTGGCGATGCCGAATCTAAAGAGAGCGAAGAACAGCTACTTAGGAATTTCCAAGCGCTGAGAGAAGAATGCCAAAGGGAACACCAGCAGGTACTCTCGAGGATCCAAGAGGTGGAAACGCATTGTCCCACGTCCGTTAGCAACACAATAGCGGACAACAGTCTAGCTATTCACGTGTTGGAACAGCAAGTAGAACAATTGAAGCAGACTGGGGTGGAGGACAAGAGACAAATACATGATAAGATTGCGGCATTAGCGGACATTGTAGGCACGATGAAGCTGACGGAAAACGAGAACAATACTACACCAGTAGCGGCCGCAGAGACCGAAGAAGTGCGTTCGCTTCTTAGATTTCAGAAGGGGCAGTTCGAAGTGAACAGGCAGCACAAAGCTGTAACAGGCGAATTACAAGAACGCGTGGCGCATTTGGAAAACCGCATGGCGTGTGATTCCGAACTCGCCAATAGCACTAAAAATAGCCGTACGAACAGTGCAGAGAGGGACTCCGGCCACGAGGGAGATTTTGACGACGGGGAAGAATGTAATTTGAGGGGCAGACATGAGAAAAATAGAAACATTCAAGGGCCTCGCCAGGAGGAAATGCGGGGATTTGATTTCAAACATTTCCTTACGGTGAGAAAGTTTGAGATATTTCGAAATTCGCAAAAAGGAATACATCCACGAGCATGGCTCGAGCAATTTGAGTTTTGTCTTCCCCCCGACTGGGCAATTTCACATAAGATAGAATATATGTGTGGCTATTTGGAAGGCGAACCGGCGAGTCGCATGAGGTCGGCAGCGCGTCACTGCAACTCCACTCGGGAGTTTCGACAAGCCTTTCTGTCCGCCTATTGGTCGGAAGCGGCACAAGATAGGGTCAAACATGGCATAATTATGCTACCAAATTTGAACCAGTCTGGTTTCGGCAGCCCTGCATGCCTATTCGACCACATGCTGCAGACAAATCAATTTTTATACGACCCATACGGGCCTGCATATGCATCACCAAATTGCCGATGCACTTGCGCCACGTCATTCTTGCGGGACGATGCAAAGAGGACGTGGAAACGTTTAAGACACTTCTCCAAGAGTTGGAATACAATACAGCAGAATGCCCGCCTAATCAGGCACAAAGTTGTTACGGGGCACAGCAGCGCGATCGCAGTCGTGGCCGTAGTACTAATCAACGGCGTGACCGGTCGTCGCGACGCGAACGGAACAATAATCGGGACCGGCCGTATAGAAACTGGGGTAACAGTCGCGAACACAGGTGGAACAGCGGAAATGATCGAGGACGTGGACAGAATCGTGAACGGAACAGTTACGGCAACCAGAATCGATACTACGGTGAACACGGTGGGAATAGGACTATAGGCGGAGCACCACGTGATGTGGAAATTCGGCCAGCTAACCCAAGACATAATCCAGCAAATGGAAATGAACAAAATCGGCAATGACAAACGATCAGCGCAGAAGGCGCCCAATCGGAACAAATGAACGACATGGCAAAGGAGTGCATACGGTATGTAGAGAGGGAAGATATTAGAGAGGATTTGTTGCAAGAAACTACGAGTGCTAAAATTTCGGGAATAAATCCAGTCGTGACAGTTGCAGTAAACGAAATATGTTTTAAGTGTGTCATTGACACTGGAAGCCCTTTCTCGATAGTGAGCGAGGCAACATTTCAAAAATGCGAAGGGACTGGGACTTGGCCCGTTTTTCAAGTGCGAGGAATAAAGGTGAAGGGCGCAATCTACGGTAAGAGCATAGAAATCCGAAGGCAGACTCGGCTTAATTTTACCTGCCAGGGAAGAGAGTTTGAGTACAATTTCTTTGTGCTCCCAATGCTGAATGTGGCAATGATTTTAGAAAATGACTTCATGAATACCCACCATGCAGTAATTGACATGGGTGGAGGAGTAATGACAGTCCAAGTTGGGGATCAGCCAATTAATTTAGTATTTGATGAATGCATATTACGTGCCGAGTCAGAAATTAGTTGCCTAAAATTTCAAGCTCAAACCGAGTCGCAACCCAGACTGGAGCTACTCATGAACTATGTAAGTGAGTCGTGCTCTACGTCTGGTGAGCAGGGGAAAGATGTTGCTTTTGCTGATGCACTGAGAAAGAGCATCGCGGGTGTCAGAACCACGGATAGGGAAAAGGAGAAATTGTATTGCCTACTGAGGAATCATGAACGGGTATTTTCTGAGACTCCGGGGGCGATTAAGGGTTTTACTTACCAATTCAGAGTACGTGACCATCAGAAGTTTTCTGTTAGACCATACCCTATTCCCGTGGCGTATAAAGCCCAGGTGGAGAAGGAAATAAACAAGATGTTAGAACAAGGAATAACTGAGCGGGCAGTAAGCTCGTACAACTCACCCTTGCTTGTCGTGCCAAAACGCGACAACTCAGTTCGTTTGGTGCTAGACTCGAGACAGATAAACACAATTATTATGTCGGAAACGGACAGGCCTGAGAGCGTTGAGGAACTCTTACAACGTTTCCACGGGGTAAAGGTACTATCATCTGTCGACCTCCGTTCGAGTTTTTGGCAAATCGTGCTACACCCACCTTGCAGATTATATACAGCGTTCCTGTGTTACGGAAATTGTTTCCAATTCCGGCGTCTCCCGTTCGGACTAAACGTCTCATCAGCTGCTTTTATAAGGATATTATAGCATGTTACCTGATGATTTGAAACAGCGAGTGACAATTTACGTGGATGACATATTAATTGCGGAAAAGTCGTGGGAGGACCATAATGACGTTCTGAACAGACTACTGGATGTTTTTGAGAAGGCAGGTGTAACAGTCAACTTAGATAAGTCACAGTTCGGACGAGAGAACATAAAATTCTTAGGCCATATTGTCTCAGCAAATGGAATACAACCTGACCCGGAGAAAATTGCGGCGATAGCGGAGTGTGCAATGCCGACAAATAAAAAACAGTTGCGAGTATTCTTAGGCCTGTGTAATTTTTATAAGCGATTTATAAATTTTAGTGTACTTGGTACACCCCGTCTATGTGGACTAACAGGGAAAAACGCTTTGTGGGTCTGGGATCAAGAGGCACAGGATGAATTTTATAAATTAAAAAAGGCATTGGTAGAGGCTCCCATCCTCGTGCATCCCAACCTGACACAAGAATTCTGTTTAATGACGGACAGTTCCTTGTCAGGATTAGGTGCGGTACTGTTTCAAACGGAAGGAAATGATGATATTACAACTTGGAAAACAACCTCGTTTGGGAGCAGGGTGCTCTCTCGATGTGAAAAAAAATTATTCCGTGACGGAACTCGAAGCACTCGCGATAGTTTGGGCATTCTCAAAATTTAGGTATTTTTTTATTTGGGAGGACCACCAAGGTGTACACTGACCATCGTGCACTCCAATTTCTTATGAGCACAAAAATCACGCATGGGAGACTAGGACGCTGGGCACTATACCTACAGGAATATAACTTCACTGTAGAATACATTCCTGGACATAAAAATGTAATTGCTGACGCTTTATCGCGCATTCCTATAGGTATGGTTCACACTGAAGAAAGGGAACTCGGTGAAAATAATTTTAGCATCCTATACTTACAGAATGTAGCGTTCGAGAATTTTGTTACCACCTCTTTAGGGAGTATAGCGGACGAACAGGATAAGGACGCAGTATTGAAAGATATAAAGAAGAAGTGGGAGGACAAGGAGAATGTAGGAATACGCCAGTACTACTTAGTGCGCAATAGAATATTATTCAAGAAACGAGCCCCGGACGACTCCAGATGGGTGTTGGTGATTCCGGAGGAACTCATAAACAAAATTATATGGTACATACATTTGAGTTATGGTCACTTCGGAGCACAGAAATGTTGTGAAAAACTGAAAGAGACATGCTATTTTAATAACATGCTACGGCGTATTCGTGGTGTACTTAGAGTGTGCGGACCTTGCCAGCGAGCAAAGGCGGCCACAGTGACTTATGCTGCATCATTGCACCCGATAACACCAAGCAAACTTTGTGACCTCGCGGCCGTGGATCTATTTGGGCCTCTAATACGATCTAAAGCAGGTTTTGCATATGTTTTCGTAGCGGTGGAGATAACCTCCAAGTTTGTGTGTCTGACTCCGTTGAAGCGAGCAACAGGAAGGGCAGTGGCAACTGCATTTGCAAAGCAGTTTCTGCATGAAGATGGGAGCGTGAAAAGGGTTATCTCGGATAATGGACCACAATTTAGATCGCAATACTGGCAGCGGATGCTTCGAAGAAGAAGAATTAAACCTATATATATATATATATATATATATATATATATATATATATATATATATATATATCTTTCACCCCAGCTCGAACCCCAGTGAGCGTATTATGCGTGAATTAGGAAAATTATGTAGGTTATACTGCAGTCGTGATCACCGATCGTGGAACATACACCTAAAAGGATTTCAGAACATAATTAATGAGTTGCCTAATACGTCAACAAAGCTTCCGCCAATCACTGTGCTAAAAAACAAGGAGCCCTCAAGCAAAATCAAAGAGGTGGTGCCTTGGCCACTAGAGCCGAGACTACGCCGGAACGCAATTGTTGACTTAGCTTTACGCAACATCAAGCGTGCAGCAGAAGCCAGAGTCAAGGCGTATAAGAAACACGTGAGAAAAACAGTGTTTCATATAGGACAAAAAGTTCTTATCAGATCACACAAGCTGTCTAACAAACGGTCAGGTGTCTGCAAGAAATTTTTTAATCTCTTTAACGGCCCGTATCGGATAAGGAAGATTCCTCATGAAAACGCCATAGAAGTGGAAACTCTTCGATCGAAGAAATCAAAAGGGCTACACCATGTGTCAAATGTAAAACCATACATTGAGTAGAAAGGGCAGTGAGGAGTAGAGAGGACGGTGAAGAGAAACAATTGATTAGTTTACATTTGTGATAAATGCATTTTGAATAATATGTTGGTAAAAATAATGATAAAGATGTTTCTATGTGATTGATTGAAGTGATGTTTTAATTTTTTTTCTTTCCTTGTGCAATTAGGATTTAGGTTGGTTCCAAATAAGAAGATAAAAGGTTTCTTTGTGAACGAGTGAAATGCTGTTTATGTTTTTTTTGTGTAAATTGAAAAGAGTCGCTCCTGAGAGAAGCAAGATCTGTGTTGAATTAATGCAAAACTCAGGGGAATATCCGATCTGTGGGTATTATGGGTCTGGCAAACCCAGGTCCCCAGCTGTTAGTAGCCTTGTTTCCGATTTTCTGCTTTCAGTGCTACTATCTATCTATTACTATTCTGTATCTGTCAGTATAAATGAGGATCTCTTACTATAGTATGCATGCTGTATGAATATTTTAAGATAGGAGAACTCTGAGAAAGGAATGAGTAAGTTTGGAATCTTGAAAACAGGATGTGATAATACGATTGTTTAACCAATGGCTTCCCAATTTGCGATAATATGTTAATATTGATGATATATCTTTTTTTTGTTCTTTATAGCTGAGTACGTAAAGTGCTGTCTGTGGATTTCGTAAGTATATTGATTCCCTTCAAGGTGAAAGAAGAATTGTGGTTTGTGTAATTTACGTCGCCCTGAAATATTATTGTGGCAGTCAAATACGAGCAGTTTTCCAGCAAATGGAGAATGGAACGGAAATGTGGATCCTTTTTGTAGTCTTCACTGATGTTGAGCCTAAGCCTGAAAAATTATTCTGCGTTAATACTTGTCCTAGAAAAGCGACGTTTATGTGTTTTGCTGATGCTGTGAGCTTTACAGCTTACTGTTTTCGCTGGTGCGGGATGCACTGCAGCCTATATGATTTGTACTGAGGAAATTTCCCTCTTGAAGGTAGAGGAAGATTAAATAATTTTGATTATGGGACCGAAGGAAAGCTTGGTTTAAGGTAATAAGGATGAAGCAAAACATTTGTCATTTAAACTACAGGAGGATTCGGATCTTTTGTGTCTGTTGTAAGTTCAACATATTAAGATGATACTGTTTTACAGAATAGAGGTGACCACAATTTTGCCATTCATGAGAAATGAATCCAGAATGACCACCGCAGGCGAAATAACTGATTAGGAAGCGAGAGGTAACTTAAAAAAGGAACGAAATGGGTAAGAAAATGTAGTATAACCTGTAAAAAAAAATTAACGTTCTCAGAGTCATCTGCGTGATTAACTCTTGTGATAACGTAATTTTAGATGAAATTGTCTTACTGTTTATACATAAAACATATGAGTTTGATTAATGTATAATTGCGAGTCTCTTATCAGGAGTGTCAACTGGTATAAATGTTTTGGCGTGTAAATAACCATTGTTCTTTTTACTGTGTATGTTTAAGGAAAGTCCTCCATATTTATCATGTGACAAGAAATATGCCGCGAGTGTCAAGAAGAGGACGAATTAGAACAATGTTGTAGTGGTGTAAAAACTTTGTTGAAGTAACATTGAAGTAGCTTGTTGGATTAACTAGTAGTGGATAGAAGTAGAATTTTGAGTAATGCATGTTTATGGGTAGTTAGTTTGTAGAATAGACAACAGGTGTCCATGTGTGTGTGTGTAAATAACATGTGAACCCTACGCTGTCCTGACCTATACTTGCACAAGGCATAATCCTATTCATTTTAGTGAATTAATAAATAGCATTTGATTTATTAAAACGTAAGTGAACCACATTAGTGATGTGGATTTAAATATTACATTGTCAGTTCATTTAATTTTTATTTTTTTTACATTGTCAAGTCATTTCACTTTTAATTTTTTACATTGTCAAGTCATTTAAATTTTATTTTATATTGTCGATTCATCTCATTTTTTTATTTAAAAAAATAAGTCTCACTTTTGTTCTTAAAAATTGTGAAAGACAATACTAAGTGGCATCTTGGGTTGTCGGGTGTTCTGCCGGATATCAGCGTCGTACTTGCACGATATTTCGGTCACGTAGCTCGTAACCTTCATCAGGTGCGACCTGAGACTGCTCCTCGAGTGGACCTGGTCCAGTATTTATGCCTATGGCCTTCCCCCTCCACCAACGGCTGCAGGCGCTTCCTCTGTGGTCCGCGCCCATTCCCTGCGACCTGCTGGAGCGCGGCTGCTCCGTTTTCGGTCCGCTGCGGTTCTACGTGTTCCCTCTGCGGTCCGCGCCCACCAAACCCGCTCCTGGGGGTTTCATCTACGGTCTGGGGTACCAAGCGTTCCCCCTGCGGTCCGCGCCCGCTCACCACGACCTGTTGGAGCGTTGCCGCTCCGTTTTTCGTCCGCTGCGGCTCTAGCTGTCCCGTCTGCGGTCCGCGCCCACCAGTCCCACTTCTGGGCGTTCCATCTTCGGTCTGGTGCGCCTGGCAGTCCGTCAGGGGCTCGTTTTCCATCTCCATGTCTCTGGTTCTTCTGTTTGTGTAGTGTTGCAGCTGGCCCCGTTGCTCCTTTAACAATTCCAGAGCCGGATCCCATGCTCTGCTTAGTTGGTACCCTGTGTCACCGTTCATAAGATCGTCAGCCATTTTAATTTCTATCGATTCTCTTATAATACTGTCCCAAAATCTGGGTGTTTGTGCTAGAATCTTGGTATCCTCATGCTTCATGGCATGATCTAGTTCTAGACAGTGTTCAGCAATGGCTGACTTAGTCACCTGTCTTAATCTAGTGTGCCTCTGATGTTCTTTGCACCTGATCTCCACAGTTCTGGTCGTCTGGCCAATGTAGGACATGCCACATTGACAAGGTATATTGTAAATCCCTGGTTTTCGTAATCCCAGGTCGTCTTTGACACTCCCCAGCAGTCCCCCGATCTTGTTGGATGGACAGAAAACACACTTGATATTGTGTTTACGGAGGATCCTACTGATTCTGGCAGAAATAGAGCCAGCATAGGGCAGATATGCCACCTTCTTTGCTTCATCTTGGTCTTCTTCAGGAACCTGTGGTGTAGTGGCTGGTTGGAGTGCCCTCTCAATTTGTCTGTCCGTGTATCCATTCTTGGAGAAAACTGTTTTGAGATGTTCTATCTTTATAGGTAGATTCTCTTGGTCTGACAGGGCCCGTGCTCTGTGGACCAAAGTCTTCAGAACCCCATTCTTCTGTGCAGGGTGGTGACAGCTGCTGGCCTGCAGATATAAATCAGTGTGTGTTGGTATTCGGTACACACTGTGGCCAATTGATCCATCTGCTTTCCTCTGGACTAGTACATCCAGAAATGGCAGCTGGCCATTCTTCTCCAGTTCCATGGTGAACTCGATATTAGGGTGGCATGAGTTAAGATGTTCGAGAAACTCATTGAGCCTGTCCATCCCATGTGGCCAGATCACGAAGGTGTCATCCACATACCTAAAGAAGCATGTGGGTTTAAATGTGGCTGTCTCCAATGCCCTCTCCTCAAAACTCTCCATAAACATGTTGGCAACCACAGGGGACAGTGGGCTGCCCATGGCTACACCTTCAGTTTGCTCGTAATATTGGTTTCTGTACAGGAAATACGTGGATGTCAGTGTATGACTGAACAGGTCCAACAGAGCACCGTCAAATTTCTCTGCAATCAGTTCTAGTGAGTCCTTCAGTGGGACCCTGGTGAACAGCGATACCACATCAAAACTAACCATGATGTCCGAATCTGTGATGTGCAGTTGCTTGAGGCGTTGCAGGAAATCTTCTGAGTTGCGAATGTGGTGAATACATTTCCCCACATATGGAGACAGGAGACCTTTCAAGTACTTGGCTATTGTGTACGTAGGTGCCCCAATATTACTGACAATTGGACGTAGGGGCACGCCCTCCTTGTGTATTTTAGGCAGACCATACAGTCTAGGTGGCACTGGCGCTTTTTCCCGTAGTTGTCTGATGATCTTATCGGGCATCCCTGTTTCCTTCAAGAGAGCACTAGTCTTCTTGGCCAACTTGTCTGTGGGGTCACACTCCAGAATTCTGTATGCAGGGTCCTCCAGAAGTTGGCGTACTTTCTCATCATAATCCACCTGCTGCAAGATGACAGTGGAGTTCCCTTTGTCTGCTGGCAGTACCACAATGCTGTTGTCTTCCCGGAGTTTCTTGAGTGCAAGCCTCTCCTCGGTTGTGATGTTCGATTTCGGCGGCCTGGCCTTGGTGAGGGCCCTGCAGGTCTCTCGGCGGACTTCCTCTGCCACATTAGGTGGAAGTGTGGCTGCAACTTGCTCTACTGCACTGACGAAACCTGAAATGGGTACGTTTCTAGGGGTCGTAGCAAAGTTGAGACCCTTGCTGAGTACCTTTAAGGTTATATCATCAAACTGTATGCCACTCAGATTCGTCACAGTGCGTGTCTCTTCCATCTGCTATGCTTTTTTACTCATGCGGTCAAACTTTGCAGATTGGCAAGATGAGGCATTCCTTCTAGCACACTCAGCTAAAGACCAGGAGGCACGGTCTACCCAATCCCAATCTTCTCTTGTTAAGGAGGCTCCCATGTACAGATGAATGTGTAACAGCTCCCTGGCCATAACATCTAACCTGTGGCGCAAATCTCGAATCCTCTCTCTCACCAGTGCCATGCTGGCTCTTCGTTTTATCTTGTTCGCCGCTCTGGAGTTGATGTGATGTCTAATTCTGGCAAATACTGGTACCACATCTCCATCTCGACACCTCAGCAAAAAACTGAGAGAACTCAGCATCTTACCTTTCTTCTGCCGAAGCTTGTCCAGCTTCTTGATATTCTGATACATCTCCTCCCCGTAGAGACTTTTGATGTAACTCTTCAGGCTTTCCCTGCGATCTAATGACATCTTGGGTTGTCGGGTGTTCTGCCGGATATCAGCGTCGTACTTGCACGATATTTCGGTCACGTAGCTCGTAACCTTCATCAGGTGCGACCTGAGACTGCTCCTCGAGTGGACCTGGTCCAGTATTTATGCCTATGGCCTTCCCCCTCCACCAACGGCTGCAGGCGCTTCCTCTGTGGTCCGCGCCCATTCCCTGCGACCTGCTGGAGCGCGGCTGCTCCGTTTCCGGTCCGCTGCGGTTCTACGTGTTCCCTCTGCGGTCCGCGCCCACCAAACCCGCTCCTGGGGGTTTCATCTACGGTCTGGGGTACCAACCGTTCCCCCTGCGGTCCGCGCCCGCTCACCACGACCTGTTGGAGCGTTGCCGCTCCGTTTTTCGTCCGCTGCGGCTCTAGCTGTCCCCTCTGAGGTCCGCGCCCACCAGTCCCATTTCTGGGCGTTCCATCTTCGGTCTGGTGCGCCTGGCAGGGAGAGGGCATTGGAGACAGCCACATTTAAACCCACATGCTTCTTTAGGTATGTGGATGACACCTTCGTGATCTGGCCACATGGGATGGACAGGCTCAATGAGTTTCTCGAACATCTTAACTCATGCCACCCTAATATCGAGTTCACCATGGAACTGGAGAAGAATGGCCAGCTGCCATTTCTGGATGTACTAGTCCAGAGGAAAGCAGATGGATCAATTGGCCACAGTGTGTACCGAAAACCAACACACACTGATTTATATCTGCAGGCCAGCAGCTGTCACCACCCTGCACAGAAGAATGGGGTTCTGAAGACTTTGGTCCACAGAGCACGGGCCCTGTCAGACCAAGAGAATCTACCTATAGAGATAGAACATCTCAAAACAGTTTTCTCCAAGAATGGATACACGGACAGACAAATTGAGAGGGCACTCCAACCAGTCACTACACCACAGGTTCCTGAAGAAGACCAAGATGAAGCAAAGAAGGTGGCATATCTGCCCTATGCTGGCTCTATTTCTGCCAGAATCAGTAGGATCCTCCGTAAACACAATATCAAGTGTGTTTTCTGTCCATCCAACAAGATCGGGGGACTGCTGGGGAGTGTCAAAGACGACCTGGGATTACGAAAACCAGGGATTTACAATATACCTTGTCAATGTGGCATGTCCTACATTGGCCAGACGACCAGAACTGTGGAGATCAGGTGCAAAGAACATCAGAGGCACACTAGATTAAGACAGGTGACTAAGTCAGCCATTGCTGAACACTGTCTAGAACTAGATCATGCCATGAAGTATGAGGATACCAAGATTCTAGCACAAACACCCAGATTTTGTGACAGTATTATAAGAGAATCGATAGAAATTAAAATGGCTGACGATCTTATGAACGGTGACACAGGGTACCAACTAAGCAGAGCATGGGATCCGGCTCTGGAATTGTTAAAGGAGCAACTGGGCCAGCTGCAACACTACACAAACAGAAGAACCAGAGACATGGAGATGGAAAACGAGCCCCTGACGGACTGCCAGGCGCACCAGACCGAAGATGGAACGCCCAGAAGTGGGACTGGTGGGCGCGGACCGCAGACGGGACAGCTAGAGCCGCAGCGGACGAAAAACGGAGCGGCAACGCTCCAACAGGTCGTGGTGAGCGGGCGCGGACCGCAGGGGGAACGCTTGGTACCCCAGACCGTAGATGAAACCCCCAGGAGCGGGTTTGGTGGGCGCGGACCGCAGAGGGAACACGTAGAACCGCAGCGGACCGAAAACGGAGCAGCCGCGCTCCAGCAGGTCGCAGGGAATGGGCGCGGACCACAGAGGAAGCGCCTGCAGCCGTTGGTGGAGGGGGAAGGCCATAGGCATAAATACTGGACCAGGTCCACTCGAGGAGCAGTCTCAGGTCGCACCTGATGAAGGTTACGAGCTACGTGACCGAAATATTGTGCAAGTACGACGCTGATATCCGGCAGAACACCCGACAACCCAAGATGTCATTAGATCGCCGGGAAAGCCTGAAGAGTTACATCAATACTAAGTGGTATTATGTATGACATTGTGTAATCACATAACTATGATAAAAAAAATTTTCTATGAATGCAGTTGAGAACGTGAAAGCGAACCGGCTAAACTCTTACGAGACAGCGGGAGCAGCCGGACTAGTTGTAAACTGGCGGGTTTCCCAGCAGGACACGCTGTCAGCCAGGCCACTTCGGGAGCCCGGTCGACAACAAAAGAAGGGGATGCGGCAAACAATTTCCCTTGCACCTGGAGCTAATGGGCGGCGGCCCCGTGCGACCCTACCTGAAGGCGATGACCTGAGATGGGCGAGCGATCCACCGCGCGGAAATCCATCTGCTGGCAACGCACCACACGCACGCGACCATGACGAGACGGTGGCGGTGAAACGACAAAAGAGAGGGGATGAAAGGGCGTGGAGCCTTTTGACAGGTACTGTCCAGAGAAACTTGCAGACGTCAACGACGCCTATCGACATTTCCTGACGGATGCCTACTGTCAAGCGACAGTAAATCATGGTTCGATGTTCTCTGGTCGCTAAGGGTGGCACAAAAGAAGAGCCATTAAGTGTCATCCTTACCCAGGAATATCAACCTGGCGTGTCAATCGAGGATACTGCACGAATTTGACAACACAAACATGGAACCAAATCGAGATGTATGTGACACGGGCCACCAAGAGAAACTTCATGAGAGGGCAGAGACGATGGGATCGCACGCAACAGATGGACAAAAATCCCTACTGACAGCTGCGGTGACGAACTCCCCTCCCCCACCCTTATATTGTGCCTCAGAACAGTGGAACTAGTGAGTGTATCAGTGAACAGTGATTATACGGTTCTTAGTTCAATGCATATACGTGTGTTTCGATCACAGAAACTTTGACTCGTGTGTTTTGCAGGGATTCGATTTATTGGTGTTTATTAGACTGACTCTTGTATTTTGCAGGTGTTCTATTTTTTTTTTTTTAAACTTTGACTCTTGTATTTTGCAGGTGTTCTATTTATTGGTTTGTTTTAGACTTTGACTCTTGTATTTTGCAGGTGTTTTATTTATTGTTTTTTTTAGATGTTGACTATTGTACTGTTTTGTTGATCAATGTTTGTTCTTGTGTGATGTATTAGATTTGTGATATTTTGTTTCGTAAATTCATTCCTGTGGCATTGCTTCGTTTATCAGATAGCTATTCATTCTCATTGGACTGTGATCGATTAGCTTTTGCATGGGGCATATTTATAGAGAGGAACCTCATAAGGGTAACAATCACTTAATTAATTGTAGTTTCAGTATAATGACACAGTGATCATTGTTTGCTAACTAACTGAAATATAGTAGAGTGATTAAATTAGTGCCACAAAGTTATTTTATTTCTACAAATTATTAGTTTTATAAGATATAGAATTTTTTTTGCGATAACCACTTTGTAAAACATGTTTTTTTTCTCTTATCATTTTTTTTTGCTTTTGCGGATTGTGCATTGTAATGTTCTGCTTTATAATACTGATGTTATTTCATGTTCTTTTTAATTGCTGTGGCACCTTTGCTATTTTCATAAATTTTGCTTGTT
Source organism: Schistocerca nitens (assembly GCF_023898315.1). Taxonomy (NCBI): domain Eukaryota; kingdom Metazoa; phylum Arthropoda; class Insecta; order Orthoptera; family Acrididae; genus Schistocerca; species Schistocerca nitens. The sequence continues at coordinate 97,927,603 of NC_064617.1, forward strand.
AATAAACAGTCATACATTTTCCTGTGATCAGTTGGCTCTTGCAATGAGCAAATACTGGTGAACTCCATAAGGGTAACATCCAGAAATTGTTTTCATATTAATGACACAGGAACCACTGTTTTTACTTGCTGACCGAATTAGGTCTACACTATCTTTTAAATAGGTGTCACAGATTGTGTTCTTTTTTTTCTGTTTGAAATTAGTAGATTTTAAAGATTTGTTGAAATTATTGTGTTTTAGCAAGTGACCTTTTGCCTTTTCTTTGCACTTTTGGTTTAAGTAGGGTGTGAGAAGCCTGCTTGGGAATGTCCTAGCATGGCGATAAAAATTCCCTGCACAGTCTTTTCCCGGAGCGTTGGGGTTATGAAAGGTCTCTGTTGGATTCCTTTCATGTTTAACTTCTTAAATCTGTTGTCGTTTACGGCATAAATTCATCTTCTAAATTTACTGTGGCGTTCCTGACTATCTGGGAGGAGACTGAGTAGTGGAACGTGTTACTTTTACACATAAACAAGAACGATCTGTCACACTACTACACTTTAAAACACAGTTTATATGTAATTCATGTCACACAGTCTCATACGGAACCTACATCCGCTTTCTTTTATATACTGTATATGATAAGATACTGTCATCCCCCTTCCCTTCTGTGTGAGAGGATGAATGAGCAAACGTATTTCTAGTTGCATGCTTGAGGGTAGCAGACAAGGCTGTCTGCTAGAGAACAGTAGGACCAACGTCGGAACAGGTAGCTACGCTTTCTAAAAGCAAAGAGGTTTCTATCCTTAGTATGGTCCTGTCCGTCCGTTGTCATGTTGGTATAGGAAGCTGCCCCTCTGGCCACTTCCGTTTGTATTTGTGAGCCACCCTCAGGAAGCACGCTTGGTAGTAGCGCAGGGCAGTCTGTCCGTGGCGAGCGTCTGAAGTGGTAAGATCTCCGGCTAAGCGCGTGTCTGCTAAGTCCGTAGGACAATGGATTTGTTAAGTTCAGCCTAACTGAAAATTTGATCACCTTTATTTCGGGTTTAGCTCTAAAATATCTAATGTTATCTTAAATTGCAGCGCAGTGTAATTCTCATGTGAAGTTCAGATTATTTTCCGGTAGTTGCTTTGTCACTACTTTGTGAGTAAAGTGGAACCACGTGTTGATCAGTAACTCTAACTAAGATCAATCTTAAATGCGAATGCTTGTGTGATTATAACGTCTCGTCTTGACAATATTTGCAATATAGCAACTTTTCTTTATGTTCAACCCACATGGGATGTACTTTGCGAGACCAGTACCACGTGCTTATATAACTGTTTGACCCATCAGGTTAACAGTAAGACGTTAACAACCAGTTCGAGGTTTTTCTTTTGTAAATTGCTTTTCGATCTAATTTATTTTAATTATCAAAATTATTGTGGAGTTATACGCTTTGTGTAAACCAAGTTGACCACGTGAAGCATGTGGTGTAATCATCAAAGTAGCCCTCAGCTATTCTTTTTGCAAAGATTTCACAAAGAGTTAATATGAATTTAGTATACCAGTGCGTGGTAATTACATGACGGACAGGATTGTGCTACGAACGTAATTTCTTTGGGTGAAAATTTGAATCTGTTTGTAGTGGTTAACTTTCTCTTGCATGCGTTTCAACGTTCTTTGTGTGTTGTTTTATGAATGCAGTGTTGTATGCAGTCTCCCAATCTTGGCTCCATATTTGATGTGTTCCGTAAGATTGCAATCCCACATTTTCACAATCCTAAATAAGGCACCAGTTTAGTTAGGAATCATGTGTAATATGCTGAAATTTCAATGATCAATCTTAAAATAAATTTCCAAATATAAACTGATTTCTTTCTTTTTTATTTAAATTCTCTTTTATATATATATATATATATATATATATATATATATATATATATATATACATATATATATATATATATATATATATATATATATTACTGGTTGTTGTATGACTATTAAAAGATTATAATTAATGTTAGTCTGTTTGGGAATTTGGTAAACCTAGACTAGATACCTGATGAAACAGTTGCTTAGTAAAGCAAGATTAACTTCCCCAGACAGGTCACAGCATTTAACCCGCTTTTATTGGCAAGCAGTAACGCTTACATAGCAAATCAAAGTAACAACGTTACAATGTAATGCACCCCTTTTTAATTGTCTGTCCATAGATCAATGTACTGGCACATACACCAGAACGAATCGCATGCACTATATGTGGGAGCATTTTGCTGCGCACTTTATCAGCTAAGGTTTGAACTTTCCTAGCTACTGTCACTCGGGAAGGCATAATATTTTTAGTATCAACTGAGCCATATTTTTTACCTATGCCGATCAGTGTCTGCTCTAAATTAAGAAATCCTTCTCCCTCTATACTGCTAAATGATCTCAGGTCCTTAGCACACATTTCGACGCACTTTTCGGCCACTAAACCTTTGTCCTCTTTCAAGATATTTATGGAGTGACGGAACTGCTTGTCAAATTTGCACACATGTCGTAACATACTCGAGGTTCCTGAAAAAGTACTTAACAGCTTTTTACATAGTTTGCGTTGAGACACAACTACCGATTTATTTGAAGCGGCCTCTTAAACACACGAAAACATTTCCCATGCGGCACTTGTGCTCTGTTTCGTTACCTGTACGTATTCCCAATTGTCATTTTTTTTTTCAATCTCACTAAAGTTCAACCTTTCCATTGTGCTGCCCCCACCGTTGCGATAAATGAACTGCAGGCTAACTACCTGGCTACTCTAGTCATGGTAGCTTGACAGCGCAACCTGTAGTCAGGCGCAGCAAGCTGAGCGAGTCCCGTAAAGCTTGGCAGGCCTGCGGGAGCCCAGGTAGCCCGGGCTTGCGGGAGCCCAAGTCGGCCGCTTTACCCACTATGCCTCAGTACACGCGCGCTCTTGTGTTTGCGTCGTGGCAGGCTGACCTGCATGAATGGTTGCAGAGGAGCTAGGGGCAAGCAGGCTGCAAGGGGAATGGGAACCCAGGTAGCCCGGGCTCGCGGGAGCCCAAGTCAGCCGCATTACCTACTATGCCTCAGTACACGCGCACTCTGTGTTTACATCGCGGCAGGCTGACCTGCATGAATGGTTGCAGAGGAGCTAGGGGCAAGCAGGCTGGAAGGGGAATTTGCACATCTCTGCTAATCGTGCAATATCCAAATTCTTGAGACTTTCTGATGTGGACTGCATGGGAACGTGAGGGCCATCATAATCGTCGTCGAGGTCACGGTCAACAATGTTGACCACCACGAGGAAGGACCACCGTGTTGTGCACCAGGCACATCGAAAACCCTTCACATGTCCGCCTGCCAACCGTGAACAAGTAATGGAATCCCTGCAACACTGTACGTTATCCCACAGACTAACAAGAACTACACTAAGGAATTATCGCCTTATACGTGGGCAGCTGACCAGAACACAACACAAACGGCTGCATTTGGACTGTTGTCGTGACCAGGAAGGGTGGACTGCCGACGATTGGCGTAGCATTGTGCTTAGTTGTGAGTTGCTATTCTGCACCACCACGCATACCGTTTTGCGGTGAGTATGGTGGCCATTGGGGGAGGGATCCCATTGTCCCGATGTTTCGGGGAGGCACAACAGTGTTATTCCTGGCGTCATGCCACAGGACATAACTTCAGGTCACTGCTGGTAGTGACTGACTGGCTGCACAACGGCACGCCATGGACATCGTGCTTCCTCACGTGTCACATCTCATTTAATAGTATTTCGGTGCCATCTTTCAATCCAACAATGCTCATTCGTTCATGATAGTTACTTTTCGGGTTGATGGCTACTGGTGGCAGGCATACGATGGTATGAACGTTTGAAATCATCGTTGCACTAACCCTAAGTCATTATTTAAAAAAAAACGATTAATGTTTAATGCCAGAGAGAAAACAAACAGGCCATGACGGTCCTGGTGGCTTAAAATTCTGTGGTATAAACTTTATCTGACTAAACTAACATTAGAAAAATGAATTTATAAAATTTTGAATGTTCTGTCAATTCTACATGTAAGTTTTTCAGCGACGAGTCAATAACATAGCACTGCTTTCAAGCTTATGCGCCGAGATTTATTGCGGCTGTCCTCGAGTTTCTGACAAGAGAGCTACAAAAAGAAAAAAAAATGGAGGTGTCCTTTAGCAGCGTAAAAACCTAAGAATCTCTTGAGCCGAGGCCTCGTGTGTCGAAGCTGAACCAAAGGTAAAACATACAATTGTATAAAAGCCAGTATAAAATGTATAACACTAAAAACATCTATAAAATAAAATCTTCCAGCCTGACGGATCAATTACTGCAAACGAAATTATAAGGTAAATAACGTAGCAGTGATCATTATTTAAAAATTAAAAAATCATTAGTCAATAACACATCCGGAGTGTGGTCACAATGGCGACACCTGAAAATTGTGAAGGAACAGTAAAACAGTGTTTTGCTTACATGAAATATTTCCAAAATGTCAATAAGAGATCTCGACGAAATTTGGCGGGTACGTACAGAGGGAAAATAATGCAATAACAACTTGGTTGTTTGTGTCCCATTTCACTTTTAAGTGGTAAACAACATGCCGATAGGTAAATTAACAGATTAAGTATGGAGAGATTATCTTCGCAAGTATGGTATATACAAATGATCCTCACATAAAAGTCTACTTTCCAAAATACCCCACCATTGTTAATTAATTCTTAAAAATGAAAACATTTCTTCAAATAACTTAATAATTTACCGGAATGCAGCCAGGTGACGCCGCCGGCAACCACCGATGTTTCGACGGAAGCACACCCTGCCATCCTCTAGGCAAACTGCATCAAGTAAGCGCTGTACAAGGGAAATTAAAACCTCGGTTCTCAGAGAAATCCGGAATGATAACACTAACACACGCTGTAAACACTAGCGCCATCACAAACCAAAGGTGGCCGACGTCAGAAGTTACCTACAGTGGAATTAATAATCAGTTGGTGTGGTAGCATAAACTCTGTCCTTCTGTTTCCTGACCAGGGAGCGCGGGACTCCATGCAGACTTTAAACGAAAACCGCCATCCCTGTTGATCAAGCTACTTCCTAATTTTATTTCAACAGCTTCCTTAACAAGCGCTTTCACAATAGCTGGAACTGCATGTCATAATCTGCACTTTATTATATTCTATAGGTTGGCCGGTGTCAAGTCAATATTCTGCAACAGCGGATATGCTTGGCTATTGTAAGCATGTGTGTGGCATATGCGCAATATGCTGGTCTTCCAGCGTCGTGATAGCCTGACCAATTTATGACATGCCACAACTATGAGGAATAAGTAGACATCCTCTTTAGGCATACCAAGATAATCCTTTACGGAACCTAAAAGCAACCTGTTCTTAGATAGTGGGCGAATAACACAATTTACGTCATATTTCCGCGAAATATGACCAGTCGTGTTAGAAATGACCCCTGCGTTAATGAAAATGGCCGTAGTCTTTAGGTCACTTCGGTATTATCATAATTCACCCGAAGAAAAGTTGGTCGATACCGCTACGTCTATCTGTCTTTCACTGTAAGCATTCTGAAGAAAGGTGACTTCGAGATGGACTAACTCAGCTCACAAACTCTCAGGGTCCAAGATGACAAGGGCCCTGTGTAACGAGGTGTTAAGTTCGCCATCATGTTGAGCCGGATGGTGACAACTATCAGCCTGCAGATACAAGCCAGTGTGAGTAGGAGTCGTATAAAGGGCAGGTACCAAAGTACCGTCCACCTTCCTTCTAACTAGCACATCAAGGAAGGGTAGACAAACATTATTTTCCACGTCCATCGTGAAATAAATATCCGGGTGCAAAATGAGATTTTTCCCCCTTCATTTCGCGGGCACGTGCTCTACCGACCCTTTATTTAGAAATTAAATGAAATAAACACCGTAGTGCTAGTTTACTGACTACAGACTTTGTGCCTTTTCTTTGTTAAAAAAAAAAAAAGCTGACGACCGATGCTCGATCCAGCAATCCAGCTATTATGGCGCTTGTTTAATTTTTTTTAGTGCTAGTGCTCTACCAACTTGTTTACTTGTGCTCTAAACCCTTTTTGATTTTTTTTGATTTTGCAAATAGAACAAACTCGTACTACATAGAGCAAAAGTTGCAGGTAATGAGAAAACAAATAACAACCTCTAGTGTGTGAAAATTAAAACGACGTTCTTCATAAAATAACCCAATTTTCCTTGAAAACATAAAACATAAATAGGTAGGCTACATTTTCGCAACATCCTTTTTTTAAATGTAAATGAGTATACAGTCTCACCATCAGCTTCATCTCAATTTTTTTTTAATTTAATTTTTAGGGGGCAGCCACGAGAAAGGAAACATGTAGGCTGCAGACAGAGAGCTATACGTGAAAAGGATAAATATGTGCCAGGGGAAGGGAAACCTAGAAGAGGAGGAGCAAAAAAAAGTGAAGGAAATTAGGAATATTTTCCTCGCCTTTCTCCACTTTGGCGCGCCATCAGAACAACGTGCATTCTGTCATTGACCATTAAAAGGGGAATGCCCCAAGCAGCTCAGACTCCCAATGTAAATTAAAACTTGGAACCCAACATTTTGGGAATTTGGACTAATCGACAGCTGAAAAACCAAGCATCCCCCCCCCCCTCCAAAAAAAAAAAGTTCATCACATATATAACGTAGCAGCTCAAATTCGGCAGACTGTTATTGAAAAGAACGAAGTAACCAGTAATTCAGATTTGGAAAAAATTTAAGTTATCGGTAGAAATAAACCACAATGCGAAATTCATAGCATCAAAAAACCAATACGACCTCCATTAAATTTGTAAAGGCAAACACGGCAGGTAATGCGAAGTGGCGGTAGGACATGAATGAATAATATTTCAGAGCCCTGAGTCAATTACATCAAGATCTTCAACAAAATAAGGAAAATCAGTCACAGTAAGATATATTAAAGCAAGAATCAATTACAGAACCAGAAGATATGCGGAGGGTCACAAAGTAATTGCATGGGATCACACTGCAATCCACGTCGATTTATCACCACATACCGAAGTTACTGCTCTCCAGGAGACATTTCAGCCGTAAGTGGGGGCCCACCACATTACAGGCGTACTTCAGCCAACTTTAAGCCAAGGGAGCAACAAGACAGTTACAAAATATAGATAACTCGAAAATTGTGAAGTAACAGTAAAACAGGGATTCCTGGTGCTTTGGGAGCTACTACTGGACTTTCAGGAAAGGTTCCAAACCCAGCCGGTTGAAAGCGTAACTCGCCTGGAAATAAGTCGGCATGGTCCCTGTTGTAGTCAATCCGATAGCATTTCTGTGTTTCATCATCAATGTCAAGTTCCAAGTGACACAGTTAACCTGCAGTGGTGCATCGAAAACTCCTACTTGAATCCAAGGAAAGGTTCAAGCACAGACCGTTTGCAGCTTTACTGGCCTGGAAAGAAGTCGGCACGGTGATTGTTGTATTCAACCCGATGCAATTTCTGTCTTTCTAAGTCAATGTGAAGGTACAAGAGTCACAGTAAACCTGCAGTGGTTAATCGGGAAAAAAATCCTTGACTTCTAGCTAAGATACCAAGCATAGACTGTTTGAGCGTTACTCGCCTCGACATAATTAAGCATGGTGCTTGTTGTATTCAATCCAGATGCAATTTCTGTCTCTCATATTCATTGTGAGGGTCCAAGGGCTACAGTAAACCTGCAGTGGTGCATCGGGAACTATTACTGAACTCGTAGAAAGGCATTGACGAACTGTAGCGTTACTGCCCTGGACATAAGTCTCCATGGTGCCTGTTCTATTCAATCTGATGCAATTTCTGTGTTTAATCGCCAAAGTGAATGTCCAAGAGTTACAGTAAACCGGCAAATGTGCATCGGAAACTACTACTGCACTCCCAGGACGGTTCGAAGCACAGACAATTGGAAGCAATACTCACCTGGACAGACGTCGGCATGGTCCCTGTTGTATACAATCCGAAGAAAGTTCCGTGTTTCATCGTCAGTGTGAAGGTCCAAGGGTTACAATAAACCTGCAGTGGTGCATCGTAAACTACTACTGAAGTCGTAGGAAAGGTTCCAAGCACATTCCGTTTGTAGCGTTACGCACCTGGATGGAAATCGGAATGGTGCCTGTTGGATTTAGTCCGATGCAGTTTCTGTGTTCCATCGTCAATGACAAGGTCCAAGGATTAGTGTAGACCTGCAGTTGTGTATCGGAAACTACTGAACTCCAAGGACACGTTCCAGACACAGACCGTTTGGAACGCTATTCGCCTAGACGGAAGTCGGCATGGTGCCTGTTGTATTCAGTCCGTGGTAATATCTGTGTTTTATCGTCTATGTGAAGGTCTAAAGGCTACAGTAATACCTGAAGTGGTGTATCGGAAACTAATACTGGACTAACGGGAAAGATTCCAAGCACAGACAGTTTGATGCGTTACTAGCTTGGACAGAATTCTGCATTTTGCCTGTTGTATTCAATCCGATGCAATTTCTATGTTTAATCGTCAGTATGAAGATCCATGGGTTACAGTAAATCTGCAGTGGTATATAGGGAACGACTAGTAAACTCCGAGGAAAGGTTCCAATTTCGATGTTTCGTCGTCAATGTGAACGTGTAAGGGTTAAAGTAAAACTGAAGCGGTTCATCAGAAACTACAATGAGACTCCAACGAAAGAATCCAAGCACAGACCGACTGAAGCGGTTATCGCCTGGACAGAGGACGTCATGGTGCCTGTTGTAATGAATCCCAATGCATTTCTGTGTTTCATATTCATCGTGAATGTGCAAGAGTTACAGTAAACTTACAGTGGTGCATCGGAAGCAAATATTTTTCTCGCCATAAAGGTTCAAGCAGAGACCGTTTAAACCACTGTTCGCCTTGACAGAAGTTTGCATTTTCTGTGTTCCGTGGTCAATGTAAATGTCCAAGATTTACAATAAACCTGCATTAGTGCATCGGCTACTATTTCTGCACTCTCAGGAAAGTTTTCAAGCTCAGAACTTTTGGAGCGTACTCGCCTGGACACAAGTCGGCATTACGCCTGTTGTATTCAGTCCAATGCAATTTCTGTGTTTCATATACATTGTGATGGTCTAAGGGTTACAGTAAACCTGCAGTGGTGCATCTGAAACTGCTGCTGGAAACCCTGAAGAGGTGCAAAGCACAGACCGATTGAAACGTTACTCGCCTGGACAGAAGTCGGCATGGTGCCTGTTGCATTCAGTCCGATGGTAATTTCTGTGTTTCATCGTCAATTTGAATGAGCAATGGTAACAGTACAGCTGCAGTGATGCATCGGGAACTATTCCTTGACTCCTAGGTAACGTTCCAAGCACAGAGAGTTTGAAGCGTTACTCGCCTGGATGGAAGTCGGAATGGTGCCTGCTGGATTCAGTCCGATGCAAGTTCTGTGTTTCATATAAATTGAGAAGGTCTAACGGTTACAGTAAACATGAAGTGCTGTATCGGAAACTGCTACTGGACTTCCAGGAAAGATTCAGAGCACAGACAGTTTGATGTGTTACTTGCCTGGACAGAAGTCTGCATTGTGGCTGTTGTATTCGATCCGATTCAATTTCTGTGTATCATCCCCAATTTGGAGGTCTAAGGGTTACCGGAAACCTGCAGTGGTGCATCTGAAACTACGACTGGACACCCCGGAGAGGTGAAAAACACAGACCGCGTGAAGCGTTACTCGACTGGACGGAAGTCGGCATGGTGCCAGTTGTATTCAGTCCGATGCAATTTCTGTGTTTCATCGCAATTTGAATGAGCAAGGATTACAGTACACCTGCAATGATGCATCGGAAACTATTCCTTGACTCCTACGTAACGTTCCGAGCACAGAGAGTTTGAATCGTTAGTCGCCTGGATGGAAGTCGGAATGGTGCCTGTCGGATTCAGTCCGATGCAATTTCTGTGTTTCATCGTCAATGTGAAGGTCTAAGTGTTAGAGTAAACCTGATGTGGTGTATCGGAAACTACTACTGGATTCCCAGGAAAGATTCCAAGCACAGACAGTTTGACGGGTTACTCGCCTGGACAGAAGCCTGCATTGTTCCTGTTGTATTCAACCCGAAGCATTTTCTGTGTTTCAGCGTATATTTGAATGACCAAGGTTTACAGTACACCTGCAGTGGTTCATCGGAAACTATTTTTTGACTACTAGGTAAGGTTCCAAGCACAGAGAGTGTGGTGTATCAATTGCCGAGACGATAGTTAGCATAGCCTTCAGCTACGTCATTTGCTACGACCTAGCAATGCGCCATTACCAATCAATATTGATTCTGTAAAACATGTACCGTCAAGAGCGATGTTCACCAATTATGGATTAATGTTAAGAATTCTAGAAGCTACGTACCTTTTTTGCTAGTCTCAAGACCTTGTCCTGTTCCAGACCTCACGCCAGCCTGCGTGAGCTTAAACGCGTGCCTTTCGTCTTCCTGTCATAGTGGATTGGCTGTCTTGCCAGTCCACAACAGAGAGTTAGAAGCATTACTCGCCTGGATAGAAGTCGGAATGATGCCTATTGGATTTTATCCGATGCAATTTGTTGTGTTTCATCGTCAACGAGAAGATCTAAGGCTTACAGTAAACCTGCAGTGGTGCATCTGAATTTACTACTAGACGCCCTTTAGAGGTGAAAAGCACAGATCGTTGGACGCGTTACTCGCCTGGATAGAAGTCGGAATAGTGCCTGTTGCATTCAATCCGATGCAATTTCTGTGTGTCATGCGCTTGTGAATGTCCAAGGGTTACAGTAATCCTGCAGTGGTGCATCAGAAACTACTACTGGATTCTCAGGAAAGGTTCGAAGCACAGATCTTTTGAAGGGTTATTCGCCTGGACATAACCCAGCATGGTGCCTGGGTTTTTAAACCAATGCAATATCTGTGTTTCATCGCAATATTAAGGTCCAAAGGTTACAGTGAACCTGCAGTGCTGCATTTGTAACAACATCTCGTCTCCCAATAGAGGTTCAGAGCACATCCCATTTGGAGCGATACTCGACTGGACAGAAGTCGGGATGGGCCCTATTGTATTCAATCCCGAGGAAACTACTGATCTCCCAAGAAAGGTTTTAAGCAGAGACCGTTTGCCGCGTTACACCCTCGGAGAGAATTCGGCATGGTGCCTGTTGTATTCAAAACGATGCAATTTCAGGATTTCATCGTCAGTGTGAAGGTCCAAGGGTTACAGTAAACCTGCAGTGGTGCATCGGAAACAACGCCTCGACTCTCATTAAAGTTTCAAGGAAGAGACCGTTTTAAGAGTTATTAGCTCGCCAGAAGTCGCCATGGTGCCTGTTTTATCCATCCCGATGCAATTTCTGTGTTTCATATACATCATGAAGCTGCAAGGGTTACAGTAAACCCTCAGTGGTGCATTGTAAACTACTACTGGACTCCTAGGAATGGTTCGAAGCACAGCCCGTTTGAAGCTATACTCGTCTGGACTGAAGTCGGTATTGTGCCCGTTGTAAGCAATCGCGATGCAATTTCTGTGTTTCATCTTGAATGTGAAGGTCCAAAGACTACAGCAAACTTGCTGTGGTGCATCGGAAACAACGCCTCGACTCCCAGTAAAGCTTCAGGGCACAGACCGTTTTACGCGTTATTCGCTCGGGATAAAGTCGGCACGGTGCCTGTTGTATTCATTCGCGATGATGTTTCTGTGTTTTATCGCCAATGTGAAAGTCCAAGTGTTACAGTAAAACAGAAGTGTTGCTTCGGAAGCTACCAGTGGGCTCCTGAGAAAGGTGCCAAGCACAGACCGTATTAAGCCATACTTTTCTACATCTACATCTACATGACTACTCTGCAATTCACATTTAAATGCTTGGCAGAGGGTTCATCAAACCACAATCATCCTATCTCTCTACCATTCCCGAACAGCGCACGGGAAAAGCGAACACCTATACCTTTCTGTTCGAGCTCTGATTTCTCGTATTTTAGTTTGATGATCATTCCTATCTATTTAGGTTGGGCTCAACAGAATATTTTCGCATTCGGAAGAGAAAGTTGGCGACTGAAATTTCATAAATAGATCTCGCCGTGACGAAAAACGTATCTGCTTTAATGACTTCCATTCGAACTCGCGTATCATATCTGCCACACTCTCTCCCTTATTACGTGATAATACAAAACGAGCTGCCCTTTTTTGCACCCTTTCGATGTCCTCCGTCAATCCCAACTGGTAAGGATCCCACACAGCGCAGTAATATTCTAATAGAGGACGAACGAGTGTATTGTAAGCTGTCTCTTTAGTGGACTTGTTGCATCTTCTAAGTAAGTGTCCTGCCAATGCAACGCAACCTTTGGCTCGCCTTCCCCACAATATTATCTATGTGGTCTTTCCAACTGAAGTTGTTCTTAATTTTAACACCCAGGTACTTAGTTGAATTGACAGCCTTGAGTATTGTACTATTTATCGAGTAATCCAATTCCAACGGATTTCTTTTGGAACTCATGTGGATCACCTCACACTTTTCGTTATTTAGCGTCAACTGCCACCTGCCACACCATACAGCAATCTTTTCTAAATCGCTTTGCAACTGATACTGGTATTCGGATGACCTTACTAGACGGTAAATTACAGCATCATCTGCGAAAAACCTAAGACAACTGCTCAGATTGTCACCCAGGTCATTTATATACATCACGAACAGCAGAGGTCCCAGGACGTTTCCCTGGGGAAGACCTGATTTCACTTCAGTTTTACTCGATGATTTGCCGACTATTACTACGAACTGCGACCTTCCTGACAGGAAATCACGAATCCAGTAGCACAACTGAGACGATACCCCATAGGCCCGCAGCTTCTTTAGAAGTCGCTTGTGAGGAACGGTGTCAAAAGCTTTCCGGAAATCCAGAAATACGGAATCAACCTGAGATCCCCTGTCGATAGCGGCCATTACTTCGTGCTAATAAAGAGCTAGCTGCGTTGCACAAGAACGATGTTTCCTGAAACCATGCTAATTACGTATCAATAGATCGTTCCCTTCGAGGTGATTCATAATGTTTGAATACAGTATATGCTCCAAAACCCTACTGCAAACCGACGTCAATGATATAGGTCTGTAGTTCGAGGGATTACTCCTACTACCCTTCTTAAACACTGGTGCGACCTGCGCAATTTTCCAATCTGTAGGTACAGATCTATCGGTGAGCGAGCGGTTGTATATGATTGCTAAGTAGGGAGCTATTGTATCAGCGTAATCTGAAAGGCACCTTATCGGTATACAATCTTGACCTGAAGACTTGCCCGTATCAAGCGATTTGAGTTGCTTCGCAACCCCTAAGGTATCTACTTCTAAGAAACTCATGCTAGGAGCTGTTCGTGTTACAAATTCTGGAATATTCCATTCGTCTTCCCTGGTGAAGGAATTTCGGAAAACTGCGTTCAATAACTCCGCTTTAGCGGCACAGTCGTCGGTAACAGAACCATCGTCACTGCGCAGCGAAGGTATTGACTGCGCTTGCGCTTGTGGACTTTACATACGACCAGAATTTCTTCGGATTTTCTGCCAAATTTCGAGACAATGTTTCGTTGTGGGACCTATTAAAGGCATCTCGCATTGAAGTTGGTGCCAAATTTCGCGCGTCTGGAGAGAAGTCGGCATGATACCTGTTGCATTCAATCCGATGCAATTTCTGTATTTCTTCGTCAATTTGAATGACAAAGGGTTACAGTACATCGACAGTGGTGCATCGGAATCTATTCCTTGACTCCTAGGTATGGTTCCAAGCACAGTGAGTTTGAAGGGTTACTCGCCTGGCCAGAAGTCGGCATGGTGGCTGATGTATTTAGTGCTATGTAATTTCTGTGTGTCATCGTCAATGTGAAGGTCCAAGAGTTACAGTAAACCTGGAACTCTGCAAACGGTCTCTGCTGTCATCAGCAAACAGAAATATTTTAGAATTACCCCTGACACTAGAGGGCAAATCATTTATTTAAATGAGGAACAAGAGTGGCTCCATCACTGATCCCTGGGGCCACTCTCATTTGACTGTACCAAACTCAGACTCCAATTCACAGCCATTCTCAACACTGTGAATTATGACCTATTATTTTCTGTTGTAAAAGAAGAGGTGAAGCAATTGTGAGCTACTCCCTGTATCACGTAATGATCCAACTTCTGGTGTAATATTTTGTAAGCAACACAATCAAGCGGTTTAGTTAAATAAAAAAATATAACATTTTTAATCACTTTACAACATTGTTGGTAATGGGCTACTGTAGCTTGATTCTGACTACTTCTAACATTTTGATATAATTCCCGCTTTGTTCTACATGATATCCTTATCCCACTAGTCAGCCACCCAAGCTACCTTTTACTGCTAGTACCCCGTTTAGTACGTTGTGATGGATAGCAACTCTCAAAGAGCATGAGAAATGTGTTAAGGAAAGGATTACATTTGTCATATGTGTTATCTGCACTATAGACACCCTGCTACTACAGTACCTTAACGAGGTTTAAAAAATCTCTATTGCCGTTGGATTAACTTTTCTACATAGTTTGTAATGATATGTGACATTTGTCTGAGTACAAAAGCTTTTTAGTGTTACTGTTCCCCTGCACCTTGGTTCAGAAAAAAACAACACAGTCTGCGTCATATCATACGAGTTTAGGAAATCTACTAACATCCTTTTTCTTGTACTATCATATTAAAAATTGATATAGAAATCACAACATAACACTCATTTTTGGTTCTTCCTAAAAAATACAACAATGAACCACCTCTAGCTTGAGCAGAAGTATTCTGAAATGCAAAAACTACTTCCAAAATAACCAGCTAATCTGTATCCTGGTAAAGGAAGCGTATGAATTGTCAAATTATTTAATTGGTCCTCCGATACATAAATAATGTCACCGTCAACATCTATAAGCAGATCACTGACTTTATCTCTAATGCCTTCAATATTTTGCTGAAATATTCTAATTCCTTCTCTACTTGCATACCTGACCTCTGCCGAAGGTGATTCCTTAGTTAGATGGACTTTCCTTAAGCTGGTATACCTATCAGCTGTGTTGAACCTAAAAAAGGTGCACCTCTAACACTAACTACTACGGGAATTTTTCCATGAGGGATTCCACCAGCACCCACTACCCTGTCACCTAAAAGCTTTGCCAGCCTTCCCTCTCCATACCTATTGAGGTGCAGGCCATGACTAGTGAAACCCCATCTACTGATAGACTCAACTGGCACTGGCATATCTCCCAACATAAACCGCATCGAAAATTTATGAGACATAATGGAGAGGTCACTTCGTGCACAAACTCTTGCACCGGTGAAACCTTCGCTAGACGGCTATTGAGGCAGCATGGGTGAATGTTTCTGCAGGGGACGTCCAACGACTTGTTGAGTCCATGTCGTGTCTTGTTGCTGCAGTACGCCGGACAAAAGGAGGTCCGACACAATACTAGGAGGTGTCCCGCGACTTTTGTCACTACGTGAGGGCTTTCTGGTATCTTGTAAGCGAAGTTAACCCATGATGGCCTAGGGACGGAGAATATAAGAACAAGTAAAGGAGAACTTTCCTCAGCAAATGATGTCCATAACTAAATTCTTAGATATGAATTCCAGAGAAAAGTTTCTCAAGTTGTACGTTTTGAGACAGCATTGTGTGGAAGTGAATAGTGGGTTGTGTGAAATACTGGAAAATAAAAGAATCGAAGGCTTTGTGTTGTAGCATCACAGTATGGTTCAGTAAATTATGTTAACTGAAACAAAGGTAATAAAAGTTTCTCGATACAGTTGGTTAGGAAACGAGTACGTGTAAAACAGTAAGTGGAAGACGGATAGAATGACAGGACATGAGCCAAGGTGTCAGGAGGAGAGGACAGAGATAGGAATGTATTCTGCAAATAACTGAAGATTTTGGGCGCATTTGTTACTTTGACACGAAGAGATTGGCACAAGAGAGAAAATCCTGGGACCGCATGAACCCAATCAAAACACAGGTGCCACAGTCCCTCCCCCATATCAAAAAATTTTTATATCCTCTACTAACGTGTCGTTCCTTAATTAAGTTTAAGCAAACTGTTATTCTTTTTTCTACTAATGTTCACCTCTTTTGTCTTTGTAATGTTTCTCGTAACAATATTTCGGTTCATAACTATCGCCATTACATTTAATATTCCCCTACATAAAAAATAAAAAAATAAAAAATCATCGTCCGAACACGACTTGAAGGTGCAACTTTACCAACTGGCCGCAGTGTCATCCTCAGCCTTGAGGCGTAACCAGGTGGGGACGTGGAGTGGCATTCCGCTTGCCAGCAAACTCGGACAGTTACCCATTCAGGAGCCAGCCAGACCCGACAGCGCTTAACTTCGGTGATCTGACGGGAACCGGTGTTACCACTGCGTAAAGACCGTTGCCGAATGTTTCCCCTTACTCAGGAAAAAAGGGATACATCATCAATCCCCCTTGCACTCCCGGAAAATAAAAAATTAAGCATGCAGATGACATAGCCAGATATCAATGAACCTTCGTAAAGAGTATATGCGACGGTGTGTTGAAAGTAATGCCTTCAAATTTTTTATACAAAAACTCTTTAACCACCTTAGATTAAACAGACGTAATTACCGTTTAACATCTTATTGTTTCTGTCTACATATTTGCAGCCCTGTGCCACTACAGGTCTCTGAATTTTAGCATGTAACGTGACGTTGCATAACTTAAATATGTCGGTGCGTGCGAAACATCGTGCTGTAATCGAACTCGAAGATTTCATGTAGACATGGAGCACCCTGTCCTTGAGCATGACAATGCCCGACTACAGACTATCAATGCGACATTTGCAACAGTCCGGCACCTTGGGTTGACTGTCACCGATCATCCTTCGTACTGTCGTAACTCGGCCCCATCCGCTTTTCATCTGTTTCCAAAACCTGAAGCACATCTCCGAGGACTTCGCTTTGCAAGTAACGAAGTGGTGCAAGCAGACGTGAGGTTGTGGCTTAGTCAACAAAGTCAAACATTCTACACTGACAGTGTGATCAGACTGGTCTCTCGTTTGGAAGAATGTGTTTGTCGCCAGAGTGATTACGTTGAGAAATGAATATCTTGACCTGAAAAATAAAGACGTAGAATGTTAATAACGTATATCTTATTGTAACAGCCTCGAGCTGTGACATACAAATTCAGAGACATTACTTTTCACTACGTCCTCGCTCAGGATTAGAGTCACAGTCCTCTGTGACAGGTAGAACGGCTATCAGGGTGCATTAGTGTTGTTTGTGTTTAGTTTGTTACGAGGCATGCGGGCCTGGTAGAGTATGTAATGGACGCCAACAGTGTGAGACGCTGATAAATCACCGTAAACAACATGAAGAACACAGTGTTTCATATACTAGTGTGAGATGGCGGTCTCAGCACTCGACAGAGTTTGAAAGGGGCTTCAGTGTGGGACTCCATTTAGTCAGCTGGTCCAGTCGTGCAGTATCCAGATTATTGAGATTCGTGCAGGTCACGATCAACAACGTCTGACCACCACAACGGAGGATCGCCTTTTCACAACTCCGCCTGCCAACCGTGAACAAGTAATAGAATTCCCGCATAACTGAACGGACTAGCGAGAACCAGACTAAGGAATTACCGTCTCATACGTGGGCAGCCGATTAAAACACTGCACAAACGGCTGCATATGGGGTGTTATCGTGACCAGGAAGCGTGGACTGCCGATGTATGGCATAGCATTGTGCTTAGGGGTGAGTTTCTATTCTGCATCACCACGCATAACGTTGGGCGACGAGTATGGTGGCCACAGGGGGGAGGGGGGATCATATTCTGCCGATGTTCCGCGGAGGCATAATTGCGTTACTCCTGGCCTTATGCTTCAGGGCATAATTTCAGGCCACTACTTGTAGTGACTGACTGCCTGCACAACGGTACTTCACGGATATCGTGCGTCCTCACGTGTCACCTCTCATTCAATAGTATCTCGGTGCCATTCTTACATGATAGTTACTTTTCGGTTTGATGGCTGCTGGTTGCAGGCATACGAAGGTATGAACGTTTGATTTGTCATTGCACATACCCCACGTCGTATTCATTAAAGCGATTAACGTTCAGTGGAAGTAAGGAATAGGCAAGTCATGACGCGTGCTGATGGCTTAAAATTCTGTGTGGCCAGGGGAGATGCGACAGTTCAGGATCGTGTTCACAAAACGGGTCCTGCACGACACCCCATGATCAACAGACAGTCTTCTCCCCTTACATACTGAATTACCGGTTCAATCGCCTCATATATTTCGCTTATCTTATCACCTTCTGCTTGTGACGTCGGCATTTATACCTGAATTACTGCTGTTGGCGTTGGTTTGCTACTAGTTCTGACGAAGAAAGATCGTGTCTCTGCACTGTTCATAGTAAATCACTGTCTGAGTTATCTTCCTATTAAAACGAATCCTACACTTGTCATACCACTTTCTGCCGATGTTGACATTACGGTACATTCGTCTGATCACAGATCCTTATCTTTCTTCCATTTTATTTCACTGACCCTTACCATGTCAGGAATGAGCATTTGCCAAATGTGTGTGTGAAATCTTATTGGATTTAACTGCTACAGTTATCAGTCCCTAAGCTTACACACTACTTAACCTAAGTTATGCCAAGGACCAACACACATACCCATGCTCGTGGTATGACTCGAACCTCCACCGGGACAAGCGGCACAGTCCAAGACTGCAACGCCTGAGACCGCTCGGCTAATCCCGCGCGGTGAGCCTTTGCAATACCCTCTTTTTCCTTAGAATACTTCAATAACATTGC
Source organism: Schistocerca nitens (assembly GCF_023898315.1). Taxonomy (NCBI): domain Eukaryota; kingdom Metazoa; phylum Arthropoda; class Insecta; order Orthoptera; family Acrididae; genus Schistocerca; species Schistocerca nitens. The sequence goes on from NC_064617.1 coordinate 97,946,391, forward strand.
ATCTCGAAGTATTCAATTCTCATCTTTCGCTGTTTTCCCAACGACAATATTCATTTCCACATTATGCTGTCATTAAAGAAGTAATTGCGCTAGTAGACTAGATATGCGGAGCCACAAGTCTGAAAACAATTTATTGGACTCACCATTACAAAACAATAATACAATATGCAAAAGAACAAGCGACTGGATCCCCACTGCGGATCGACACAAACACAATAACAAATAATAAAAATAATAATAAAAGACCCGTCTCTTCACGGGGAGCGAACACAAACAGTTCTACAACGTCAAGAGATTCGTCGACTATACCCAGAGATCGGCCAGCTAGAAGAGGCGTCTGCCGTGGCTGCCGGGGCGGTAGCTCTGTATCCTTCCGAGCGGTGCGTCGAACTGCCTTTTCCCGCAGTGCACCGCCTTATCAAGCTCGTTGGCTGATGTATCTGCCGGAACTATTTGCGATCACGTGCCTAACGTAGCAAAGTAGTACCTGGGCTAGCTGCGATCTTTGGTGAAGCTGTTCTGCAGACTCTGTGAACAGGTAGCGATCCCTGGCAGGCGTTTGTGGAGACCTGGTGTTGTGTTGTGGCCGCCTGTAAGTCACTGTTTTGTCACACCAGACGACGTAGGTTTTCTTGGTGAATATACACCCTGTGATGCAGACATCCCGTGATGGGCGTGGACAAGGGTACAACAGTTTCCATATGCTACAGCATCAGCACACTTACGTGTCTGCCGCTCAACCCTAGTCAGCACTCAACGCTGCAGACACCAGAATAGTCTACAGAGCAAGCAGTGCGTGAGTTGTCTTAAATAGAACTCTATATCTTTATCGTCAATTGTAGTCTCTGAGAAGGAACTAGGTTCTAGTTCTGTATCAAATGATACGTTAATGTTCACTGACACCAATAAATTTTCTATGGACGTGGATTGTAACGAAGTTAATTGCATCTTGTTCAAGTTGCAAGAAATTGAGCTTACATTTTTTGTATTGTAACGTCATGTCGGCCCCTCCATAAATCATGCTGTACCGACGAGTATTATTTCATCCGACACAACATTTATTTCATAAAAATATTACGGTTTCTTGATAATTTTTTAATTTCGAGCGTCTAATTACAACTGAATGAAACACCATTTTCGTGAAATACGCGTCTCGCCTCTATTCTTTGCATGGCATATTCACTGGCTTGGGATATGTACTTTTTTTTATTATCTAGTTTGCATTTTGGGACATTGTGTATGTAGGTCATAAACGGTTCTGGTGGTTGGCTTTTCTATGTCGTAGCAATATTTTACTTACAGGTTGCCTGGATGATGTTTTATATGTTTTCTTTTTACTCCATTTTTGGAAAGTTTTCTAAAAGTATTTGCACCCCTCCAATTCCGAAAAGACATAAATTTTCTTCCATCAGGTAAGGCTTTTGTACTGTTCTGGATGTCACTTCCGGGAATATTCAGCTATGCTGTCCCAACATTCGTCCATAATTGCGAAATGTTAACGGTGGAAGGATTTTCTGCACCAACTGATCTCTTGATGATGTCCCATAAATGTCCGATGGGATTCATGTTGGATGGCCAAACCATTCGCTTGAATTATTCAGAGCATCCTTCAAACCTACAGCAAAGAACTGTGGATGGGCGACATAGTTGTTTAGGAACACGAAATCCACGAATGGCTGCAGATAGTCTCAAGTAGCCGAACATAATCACTTCCAGTCGGTGATCGGTTCAGTTGGACAAGAGGATCCATTCCATTCCATGTAAACACATCCCACAGCAGTGTGGAGCAGCCACCAGCTTGCAGAATGCCTTGTTAACATCTTGGGTCCATGGTTACGTGGGGGCTGCGCCTCACTCCAATCCTACCATCAGATCTTACCAACTGAAGTCGAAACTCAGCCGACGTGGCCGCGGTTAACGTGACGTCTGGGGTCCAACCGGTATGTCACGACCCCAGGAGAGGCTCTGCAGGCGAGGTCGAGCTGTTAACGAAGGCACTCGCGTCGGTCGGCACCTGGCATAGCCCATTAACGCCAAGTGTCGCAGCACTGACATAACGAATGCGTTCGTCGTACATCCCACATTGATTTCGGCGGTTATTTCAAGCAGTGTTGGTTGTCTCTAAGCACTGACAATCCTACGCAAACGCGGTTGCTCTGAGTCGTTAAGTGAAGGTCGTTGGTCACTTTGTATCTGGAAATATTGAATTCCCTATCGATTTCGGAAATGGAATGTCCGATACGTCTAGCTCCAACTACCATTCGGCGTTCAAAATATGTTAATTCAAGTCGTGCGGACACAATCACGTCTGAAACCTTTTCACGTGAATCACCTGATTATAAATTACGGCTCCACCAATGCATTGCCGTTTTGTACCACTGATAAAGGCAGAGGAGAGAGCAGATAGGTGGGAAGAGTATACAGAGGGCTACCACGTGGGGAAGGAATAGTTTGATGACGTGATAGAAGAAGAAATGAAAGCCAACATGGAAGACATAGTAGATTCACTATTATTGTCAGTGTTAAACAGAATTTCCGAAGACTTGACATCAAATAAGGCGTAAAACATCGGTAACACTCCTTTTCAGTTTGTAAAATCATAGTTGGAAGTGGTAAGTGAGCGACTATTCAGTTTCGTTAGTAGAATCAATATGTCCTGAAGTACAGCATCGGACTTTTGCAAAAAAATATGATACACACAATCCCGAAAGATAATCGCACACTGAGAAAGGACGGTATACTGAAGAAACACGAATGAAATAACGGACTACAGGAAGTGCAGGAATTTAGTTGTCTTGAAAGCGAAGTATTAAAGGACGGACGAAGAAGGAGGACATATGACGTCACCTAGCGTAGCCGCGTGTGGTTGCCGTGGGGTCTAGGGCCTTGCCACGGTTCGCGCGGCTTCCCTCGTCCGAGGTTGCAGTTCTCCCTCGGGCACGGGTATGTGTGTTGTGCTTAGCGTAAGTTAGTGTAAGTTAGATTAAGTCGTGTGTAAGCCTAGGGACGGATGGCGTCAGCAGTCTGGTCCCATAGAAACAAGCCACAAATTTCCAACATTTTAACCTAGCATAGGCTAAGCGGGCATTCCGTCAATCATCGGCGTTAGTTTGAGGAAATATTTGTGGGAATTAACGTGCAAATCATAGCAGTAGTGAAACAGGCACTGTGGAAAAACCGAAAAAGAAGTGATTCGAAGTGTTTGAGATTCGGTGCTGCAGAAGGATGTTGTATGTGATGTGGACTCATAAGATACAAGGAGGTTGCCGCTAAAATCGATGAGGAAGGGAAGTTGTGGAAAAGACTGACGAGATCAAGTAACAGTGTGGTAAGGTATGTGGTTAAGAGGTCAGGCAGATTAGAGATTAGATTAGATTACATTTTCGATCCAAAGACTCAAAAATGAGATGATTCTTGTGGACGTGTGACATTTCATAAGGTATAACACAGAAATCATGGAACATTTGAATATAATACTCACTTTTCTGATCATGTGTCAGGAGACTGTCATGGAAGTGCTATTATTTGCAGAATTAATACAGTGTCAGAATGAAACATAGTTACTCACTTTCAATGAATTTATCATACGAAAGATACCTATACTTGCGGTCAGAACTGAACTCTGACAGACGTTTCTACTTAAGTTGGTCTAACAGGCCCTGTAAAAATACACATATATGGAGTAGACGGAGTTGCCTTTGGAAAAGTCTTTCAAATTTTGTTTTACTGTGCTTTATCTTAAACCAACTTTTTAATTATCGCTGGTAATTTATTGAAAATGTGAGTTACTGCATAATTGACACCGTTGTGGGCCAACGTAATTGACTTTAACTCTTTACGTAGATTATTGTTATTTTTAGCTTAAATACTATTTATTGAGCTATTGTTCGAAACATTATTTGGAAAGAATCGCATTTGGGAATAAATCTACTGAGAATCAGTGGTTAGAATACCCAGTTCCTTGAAGAGTTTTCTCCATGATTTTCTTGAATTTACGCCTGAAATGACTCTTACTACACGTTTTTGCATTCTAAACTCTTTTGCTCGGTTTGAAGAGATTCCCCAGAATGTGATCCCATATGACATAATAGAATGAAAGAAAAAGCAGGAAAGTGTTTTATTATATTTATGTTTAATGACAAGGAATTAGCTTTAAACCGTTTATTACTGTCAGTGAAAATTTTATTAGCTGCCGTTTCTAAATATGTACAATTGTATTTCGCAACAATATACTTAGTGAGGTAAGAATCGACTCTGTTTCAGCACTGCCAGTGACAGTTTAAAATTCCAATTCACTTAACACACTGTTGCGATTCACACAGTCAAAGGCTTTTCACAGGTCACAGATAAAGTCAGTAACCTCTAATTTGTCATCTAATGAATTAAGCACAGTCTCAGTGTACGTGTAATTAGCTTTCTCTGTATCGGAACCTCTAAGTAACCCTAACTATGACTTGGACAAAATATTATTTGCAGTCAGATGTGAAACTGGTCGATATTTCGACTGTATCGATTTATCCCCATTCTTCTAAAGAGGTCTAACTTCAGCAAACTTTAACCAGCCTGGAAATTTTCCACTGATAAGAGACTGATTACACAAATAACTTAAGATAGAATTCAACTGAAATGAGTACCCTGTGATTAACTTCACTTAGAAAGTTTAGGTTCAAAGTTCGGAAACTAATTCAGGACTTCGCGAGGAATAGAAACAACTTAATTTGTATTAATTACGTGTCAGAACTAAAGTAAACAAAGAACTGCTTCTTCACTGTTTGAACTAGCCACTTATTTCCGAATTTTCATAATATTTGAGTGAGCTGTAGAGGGTGAAGAAAGAGTGAATTACATCGAACAAATAGTTGAGGTTGTTAGGTGCAAGTGCTTCTCTGAAATTAAGAAGTTAAGATTTGTGACTAGCTGCATCAGCTCAGTCATGAGTTCGATCATTTCTCGCCACCACCTTAAATAAATACACAAATAAAAATGCCCCACGCATCTGAGGCTCCGAATGTACATTAAAACTTGGAACCCAACATTGTGGGCATTTGACTAATCGATAGCTGAAGATCCCAACATCCCCAAAAAAAACAGATCACTTATATAACGGAGCAGCTCAACTTCGGCACACTGTAAGAGAAAAGCCCGAAGCAATCAGTAATTCAGATTTTGAAAAAAAGTTTAGTTACCGGAAGAAATAAACTACAGTGCGAAATTCGTGGCATCAGAACATCAATATGACATCTATTAAATTTGTAAAGGCAAACACGGGAGGTATTGCAATGTGGCGCTGACACAGGAAGGAATAATATTTCAGAGCCCTGAGTCAATTATATCAAGATGTTCAAGAATACAGGGAAATGCTGTCATTGTAAGACATATTAAAGCAAGAATTAATTACACAACCAGAAAATATGCTGTAGGTCACAGACTGATTCCATGGAATCTCAATGCAATCCATGTCGATTTATCGCTATATACAGGAGTTACTGCTCTCCCGTAGATATTTCAACCGTAAATGTGCGCCACCACATTACAGATGTATTTCTCAGTACTTTATGCCAAGGGATATCAACAAGGTACTTGCAAAATGAAGGTAGATGACTACAAAATCGTGAAGGAGCAGTAAAATAAGATTTTGCTTACAGGAAACGTTCCAAAAATGTTAATGTCGTCGAAACTTGGCGGGTACATAGAGGGGAAAATAATGCAATACCAACTTTTTGTTTGTGCCCCAATTCACTTTTAAGTGGCAAAGAACATGCCGATAGGTAATTTGACGTATTAAGTTTGGAGAGATTATTTTCGCAAGTATAGTATATAAAAATGATCCACACATGAATGTTGATTTTGCAATACACCCCACCGTTAATTAATTCTTAAAAATGAAAACAGTTCTTCAAATAACTTAATAATATACCGGAATGCATTGGGTGACGTCGCCGACAACCACCGATGTTTCGACGGAAGCACACCCTGCCATCCTCAAGGCAAACTGCAGCAAGAAAGCGCTGAGCAAGGGAATTTAAAACCTCGGTTCTCAGACAGATACGGAATGATAACACACACGCTGTAAACACTTGCGCCATCAAAACTCAAATGTGACAGACGTCAGAAGTTATCTATAGTGAACTTAATAATGTGTTGGTGAAGAAACATAAGACTCTATCCCTCGGTTTTTTGAGCATGGAGAGACCGGAACTCCTTGCAGACTTTAAACGCAAACCGCCATCTCCGTTGATAAAACTACTTGCTAATTTAATTTCAACTGCTTCCTCAATAGCGCTACCACAGTAACTGGAAGTGCATGCCATAATCTCCGCGTTGCAATATTCCATAGGATTACCGGTGACAAGACAGTGTTCTGCAACAGCGGATTTGCTCGGTTGTTGTATTCATGTGTGTGGCATATGCGCAGTACACACGTCTTCCACAGTCGTGATAGTCTGACACGCCACAACTGCGAGCAATAAGTAGACACCCTCTTTACGCAAACCAAATGTTTACTGACTGGTTAGGTATTTCAAGTAGGTATTCTAAAAACTATCTGACAGCACATTTTGTACAGCTTAGTCTCGAAAAGTTGTATTCGCCACAGCTCGGCCTACGGTAACAACAGTGGCAAGTCGGCCTCCACAGCAGTAACGACGAGGACTTTCAAAACTGGCGACGAGGACTTGCAAAAATTTGCAGCTAAATTGTGGAGGGAGTGGTCAATCCAGTGGACGTCAAACTAGAATAGTGATAATGCTTAAAAGAATAACATTACCGGTGCGACGAAAATGTGACCCATTGCTTTAATCAGTTTCTTTTACAGGTCCGTCTTGATCAGACAAACTTTTACACTCGACTATTGCCTGTTTCGGCTATTACCATCTTCAGATCTGTTACAAACGAAAACAGTGTAGAACCAACAAAGTTCAGTTTGGTGACGCTAAATCTATAAGAGTAATCTGATGTAGTATCAACGTCAAACTAAACATGTATGTACATAGTAAGTGCTGGTGATGATCAGAATGCATCTGGTACATATATCAGGGAACTAATGAAAGCAGAGGGCACTATAGCTACGGTACATGATTAGGCAGTGTACCAAATGTAATGGTTAAAATGCGGTATGCGAAATCATTAATTAAAATTACTTCACAAGGCAAAATGAGTGCTTGAAAATACAACATGTACTGACATACTATACGTGGAACTGGATCCATGCATAAAAACAAACGTAAAAATTTCAAATACTAGCCTGGTAAGGTAAAACACAAAACTGTATAAAAGTCAGTATAAAAAGTATAACATTAGAAAACATCTATAAAGTAAAATCTTGCAGCCTGAAAGATCAATTACCGCAAACGAAATTGTAAGGTAAATAACGTAGCTGTGGTTATTAATTAAAAATTAAAAATCGATATTCGATAGCACATCCGGAGTGTGGTCTGAATGGCGGCACGTCGCGGTTTCTCTTTTCCCTTCGGCGGAACATGAGGAGAAAGGCCCAGTCTCGTTCCCTTTACGGAACTCCTCAGCATATCCTGTGGCTGCAAAATAATCAGACAAGAATGGGGACATGATGGGGAGGAATATCCACATTAAGTGTCTCCCCACAATTATCAGAGCTACTTGGCTCCATAGAAACACGGAAGTCTCCTCCACCCTGGAAGAGAAAGAAGGTAAAATAAACTCCAGCGTCTGCCCTGTCGTGGTGCAGCGTGGTGGAGACCATGGCGTACATCTAGTTATGTAACAAAATCATCATGATCTGGAAAACGCACAAGAATAAATGAAAAAAGGAAAAACACGCATAATTAAGTGGACCGCTCCTTACACTATAGAAGTCACAAGTATCTTACATCCAGACTGGAAGTGGTTTCCTCCTTTGAAACCTAAAGCATACATTTGAACAACAACGGGACACTGGACCCCCTGCAACAACAAACATGAGAACTTGGACGAACAGGAATTCTTCGTAACTTGCCTGAGCAGCAATGATGCCTACAGAAACAATGACAGCAATTACTCAGGAACCGGAAGTTGTGGACGAGTGGTCCTAGGTGCTTCAGTACGGAACCGCGCCGCTGCTACGGTCGCAGGTTCGAATCCTGCCTCGGGCTGGATGTGTGTGATGTCCTTAGGTAAGTTAGGTTTTCGTAGTTCTAAGTCTAGGGACTGATGACCACAGATGATAAGTCCCATAGTACTCAGAGCCATTTGAACCACACTCTGGATGCGAGCAAAGAGGCGTGATGACGAGTAGTTGAACTGTATCCAGTTGTTAACTACTTGCTTTTCAATTCGATTAGTGGAGAGCTGTTTAGGAGGGTTTGAATTTCCACTCTGACAATTACACTGCTAAAAATATTAGGCCTACATGAGTTTGGGCGTCTGTCAGACTCCACTGAGAAGTAATTGAGGACTGTGTAGGAACCAAATTATACTCTCACCCTTCAGACATTAATTACACAACACAACTTCGTTACATCCTCGAACGTTTATATATTAAAATAACTGAAATGTCAGACTGGTGTGACAGCTATATGGCATGATCCGTATACGTCTACGGACGTCGCCTTGTGGTATCCGTTCCCACTTTTCAATGGGATCCTATGAGAGTTCTAGGAGAGTCTGTGATAGAACAGAACGACCACGAACATATCTGTCAAGCATGTCCCACATACGCACGATGAGTTTAGGTCGGCATTCACCGCCGGTCCTACCATTGCGTCAATATCTAGGCTTCGCAAGACATCCCTGTTGACACCCGCCTCGTCGGCCCTGGAATCGAAAGAAATTCAGGGCCACCGCCATACGCAGCAGCCACCACCTGGTCCAACAGGATCTGTTCCACTTACTGTCTGGCACCGCAAGATCTGTATGGCCATAAACACTGAAGCCTCCTCACGATGTCACAGAACGATGGGAATTTCCTCAACAACATCTGCCAGGATTCGCTCACCATGTGTCACTACACAAGAGCACGACCAGCACCTTGCGAAAGAAGATACGTGGACTCGTCTGTGAATAAAACGATCTGCCAGTAGCGAAGTCGCCTGTTGACACGGGGAAGGCCGTACTGAACGCGAGCTGCAAGACTTTATCGTGTCAAGGGGGGTACTCTAAGAGCACAACTGGGTCGGAACGTCCTTTCTCGTAACCTGTTCATTACAATATGATCGGACGCAGGGGCTCCAGTGGCTGTTCTGATATCGTTTGCAGTGCTCAAGCGGTACTCACATGGTTCTGAAGGGTCACCCAGTACTGTGTGCAACACACCCAACAGGCGGTGCAGTACTTTAATTTCCATTGAAAGCGAAGATCTCAAGCCATGCTATAAGTTTCAAGGGCGTCGACACCTGGCCACAGGTTGCGGGTCAATCAACCACCCACCCCAATTCCTTCCTTAGCTGTAGCTTACAGGAAAACTAAAGATATATTTTAGTCAGGTGTCTATCATTCAAAAAGTCTGTGTTAGGTAGGTTTTTAACAGGGGCGGAACTGAAACTTTTTTATCGATCGACGCTGATAATCCCCTAAATCTTTTGTGGAGTGTATTTATTTAAAACTGATATAACATGGATTCATGTTTCAGGGGTTTTTTGTCCTTCAACGTAGCTACCAAAATTGTGTAACCCGTTTCCAGAGATGGAGAAGTCGTAGTACACCTGCAGAAGCGCCATTTATGTTGATAATTGAAATCGAACTGTCTTTTTCTGGACGAATCTCTCTGACAGTTCTGAGGCAGATGCCACTAAATGATTTCTTTCCTTTACACATTAAATGAAAGCCACAAGAACTGTATGCTCTCGTACCAACGCTGGGTGGTTCCTATATGAAGCGTCACCGCTTTTTTCTCAAAGCTGTTCGCAGATTGTGTTCCTACACTACTGGCCATTATAATTGCTACAGCACGAAGATGACGTGCTACAGACGCGAAATGTAACCGACAGGAAGTAGATGCTGTGATATGCAAATGATTAGCTTTTCAGCGTATTCACACAAGGTTGGCGTCCGTGGCGACACCTACAACGTGCTGACATGAGGAAAGTTTCCAACCGATGTCTCATACACAAACAGCAGTTGACCGGCGTTGCCTGGTGAAACGTTGTTGTGATGCATCTTGTAAGGAGGAGGAATGCGTACCATCACGTTTCCGATTCTGATAAAGGTCGGATTGTAGCCTATCACGATTGCGGTTTATCGTATCGCGACATTGCTGTTCGCGTTGGTCGACATCCAATGTCTGCTAGCAGAATACTGTATCGGTGGGTTCAGGAGGGTAATACGGAACACCGTGCTGGATCCCAACGGCCTCGTATCACTAACAGTCGAGATGATAGGCATCTTATCCGCATGGCTGTAACGGATCGTGCAGCCACGTCTCGATTCTTGAGTCAACAAATGGGGACGTTTGCAAGACAACAACCATCGCATTACTGGCGTATCACCCGGTGTGATGGTATGGTGTGCCATTTGTTACACGTCTCGGTCACCTCTTTTCGCATTGACGGCACTTAGAACAGTGGACGTTACGTTTCAGATGTGTTACGACCCGTGGCTCTACCCTTCATTCGATCCCTGTCAAACGCTACATTTCAGCAGGATAATGCTCGACCGCATGTTGCACGAGCTATACGGGCCTTTGTGGATACAAAAACTATTCGACTGCTGCCCTGGCCAGCAAATTCTCCAGATCTCTCACCAACTGAAAACGTCTGCTCAATGGTGGCCGAGCAAGTGGCTCGTCACATTACCCCAGTCACTACTCTTGATGAACTGTGGTATCGTGTTGAAGCTGCATGGGCAGCTGTATCTGCACACGCCACCCAAGCTCTGTTTGACTCAATGCCCAGGCGTATCAAGGCCGTTATTACGGCCAGAAGTGGTTGTTTAGGGTACTTATTTCTCAGGATCTATGCACCCAAATTGCGTGAAAATGTAATCACATGTCAGTTCTAGTATAATATATTTGTCCAATGAATACCCGTTTATAATCTGCATTTCTTCTTGGTGTAGCAATTTTAATGGCCAGTAGTGTATACTGGACAGTAATACAGCCCATTAACAGTCTGCCTTTGGCGAACGGTGTACTTTAGGATAACATAATCACAGATGTACACGAAAAACACAATTACATCCACGTTTCTCGGCTTCTGACGAAATTTAGTTAGTCGAGATGACGTAAAACAACGTCACTCGGTTGTTTGGCGTTTCAAGTGCGGCTCATGCTATTCCTTTCTTATGCGATTGTTCTCATTCCCAGGCGTTCCTTCAGTACGTGCAGGTCAGTCATATGCTCTAAGCATCTCAGGACAGCTCATGAATCGTTTGGCGTCAATCACTGCCCTCTACAAGGTAAGAGCACACAGTTCTTCTGTGTGCTCGGTGCTCGGTTCGTAATGTTCGCAAATTCTAATTCTGTTATATTCGCTTAACGGTCTGTTAACCGCTGTGTAGGTTAGCTGGCAATGTTTGTTAAGAAGCATTTAAAGTTTCTTTCGCGCTCTCGCATGATCTAACGAATATGCGTCTCACGTTTCCATTTGTTTTCTGTCCCGTGCTATTTTCTAATGAGCTCATCCTATCTCACTCGGCGCGGTTTTGTAGCGACCCACAGGATATTTCCTGGTTCTGTCTGGCGTGATCGCTCTTTTCCTTGGAGCAATGTGAATGCGCTTTAGTAAAATGTTTTAATTTTCAACCCCTTGCTATTCTGTTCCGCAACATACCTGAAGCTGACCATGCCTTACGTTTCGATATCTGATTTCGGAATCTCTATCTGACCACGACGTAATCCTGATGGAACTCTCAGTCGATCGTTCCCAAAATATACCCTCTCCTCTTGTGATTCTTGAAAAAACGTTATCGCGAAAGGCAACTGAAAATTGTTGCCTGAACTCAGTTGGTCTTTCTCCTCCCTCATTCCTATTGCCAGTCATCTGCTGCTTACCACACAATTATGCCTAGCTGAACTATCGTTGTCGAAGTTGCTTTGCTGTCGAATCTGATGAGAAAGAGACTATCGATGAACTGTTCACTGCAGTTCTCTGCCATTCTCTCCTATTCACAAGGGATCCTACTCCTCTTATACCACTTTCTGCTGCTGTTGATATTGCCCTACAATCGTCTGACCAGAAATCCTTATCTGTACTCCACTTCACAGCACTAACCTCCACTATATCTTGATTCAGCACTTGCATTTAGCTTTTCAGAGTTTCCACTATCCCACCTAAGTTCAAAGTACTAACATTACATGCTTCCACTCTCAGAATGATACCCAGTCATTGATTATCCATCTTTTTCTCATGATCACCTATAACTTGGTAGCCCCATTCCCGAGAACCGAATGGGCGACTTATCTTCTGACAATGGGTACATCATCATGAAACTTCTTGAGCTGATAGCCGCATGTCCTGTGGAATCACATTATGTGTTTTCAGTTTATTAATTTCTATTACCGTCTGCACCCTCGTGCTGTTGATTGTTGCCGATTGTTCCGCCTTCTAGCTGAAATTTCCCAACCCATAGGCAAGACAGTTCCCCGAAACTCTGTTCGCTCCTCCGCCTTCTTCTCCAACGCCTTTGGTATAAAAGAGGTGCCTTCTTATGTCTGGAGCTTTCGGACGGCATTGATGATAATTTTTATTCATAATTTAGGCAGTGGGGTTTGTTGGAACACAGGACCTAAGCCATTTATATGAGTAGTCAAAGACACTACACCTATTTTTTTTACCAAACAATTGTCAATGCAGTGTATATTATATAATCGTATTTAGTTGATTATTTTACAAACCTCCCAATGCCCCAACTCAGAAAATGCAAACAAAAGTATTCCGAACGTCAGACTGTCATCGGACACATCGAATAACATTTCTGATGGAAAATAGACCAGACCAGCAGTTATTTAAGGTTCAAATGGCTCTGAGCACTATGAGACTCAACTGCTGAGGTCATTAGTCCCCTAGAACTAAGAACTAGTTAAACCTAAGTAACCTAAGGACAACACAAACATCCATGCCCGAGGCAGGATTCGAACCTGCGACCGTAGCGGTCTTGCGGTTCCAGACTGCAGCGTCTTTCACCGCACGGCCACTTCGGCCGGCAGTTATTTAAGGATAGTTATTTAAGAGCAGTTATTTAATGGTAATGGAATGAATATCAGGTAGTGTATTTCTTTCGATAACGGTAATAAAAGATTTCCAGATTGAGTGCCTGTTCAAAATAGCATATCATCAAGAACAATAGATCATCCAGAAATTGCTTGGACTTCGAAGAAGAAAGAATATTGTGTGCACTGCTATGAATACGATAATCTTTCGGTAATAATATAGATAAGAACACTGACTGACGCATATCACCATCTGGCAGTAGCCATACAGCGTCGATCATTATGGGGTCGCTGAAGTTTTAATTTCTTCTCTCACAGCAAGATGAATCAAAATGAGTTTCCTGATTATTTGAGTCACTTGTCACCAGTAATCACGTAAAGAGTGATGTTTTTGATTTCACAACACATAATGAAAAAAGTTGTACGCATCGTGTCAAAGATCACTCCTTATTCACCACATTAGACGATCACAAATTAGTAAGCAAGAAAATTTATTGTCTGTGAATAAGTATGTGACTTCAGTGCAGTGAGTCTCATCAGAACTACCTTTTGTGGATCAGTAAATTATTTAAACTATTAAACTACCCGTAGCATTTTCCGGTTTTGGGTTGTCGTCGTAAGTTACTATAATTACTGTCTTCGTAATTGAAATTGTACTGTGGTCAGACTAGCCGCTGAGTGAAGGAGACTGTTTTCGTATCTTGGTGGCTTATATCGTCAGACGGTATTTGTTAGGTCTACCAATAAACCGTGTTGTAATGACAGACCTAGGAGATCACTAATTGACCCGAAGAGCAGTGACTGTTTCACAGATGTGGAAATTACTTTTAGATGGATTTGATAAACATCATTACAAGTTATACTGACGGCAGCTGAACTAACGGTCCTTGAGTGAAGGCCTAAGACGGAATCTACCGAATCAAAAACAGTTTCGGTACCAGCAGGTCATATCGTCTCACCGCACCTGGCGGTACAATGCACACACGTTAATTCGTGGTGAACACAACAATGGGAACCGCTTACAAGCGGTAAGGTGGTTTCCGAGGAAACAAGACACTTCAGTTGGTTAGCCATGGCTGACGTGAAGAGAAGCGATCCAATTGCTATCCCGCTGCCTCGAGACTTTATCCACTGGAAGCTACAGGCCCAGGTAAGCCTCGTGTACTTCTCTTAGTAGAGCTGTGTGAGGAAGATCCCGGCAGTGTCTAGACCAGGAATTACGGGAGTGCATGAAGGAACTTCTGGATAGGTGTTACGTAGCTGCGCAGATGTTAAAGGTCGAGACATGACGACGATAGCGTCTTTTTTTGTGGTGGTTATCGTTCTCTTGCATATACGAGGCGTAGTAAGGTGTAAAAAGCCATTTGCTTGAGAAAATCACTTATTTTTGTCTCATAAAACGAGGCGCCAATGGTTCAAATGGCTCTGAGCACTATGGGACTTAACATCTATGGTCATCAGTCCCCTAGAACTTAGAACTACTTAAACCTAACTAACCTAAGGACAGCACACAACACCCAGCCACCACGAGGCAGAGAAAATCCCTGACCCCGCCGGGAATCGAACCCGGGAACCCGGGAACCCGGGCGTGGGAAGCGAGAACGCTACCGCACGACCACGAGATGCGGGCGGCGCCAATGTAATTACAAACTAACGACAGGTAGGGATCTTTTTCAAGCTTGCGTTGTACTGGCCATTGCTTTTCCATATGAACGGCCATGTAAACCGTTCGTGTGTTGTGACTACAGCGGGTAGCGATCAGCAGTACATTTGTTGAGGTGTTCCTAAGCAGTCTCACTGCTATGAACATAAGGATCCCAAAAATGGAGCAAGGCTTCAATGTTAATATACAGATGTATTTTGTTTCGCATACATTTAGCCCACGCTCTCTCTCTCTCTCTCTCTCTCTCTCTCTCTTTATCTCCCTTTGTCTCATTCCTTTTTCTATTTCGATGAAAATCTATTTCACTCTTGACAATTTGCGTCACGTATCGTGTTCCAGGAGAATATATCCATGCAGTATAGTAACTTTAAAGTAGTGAAGGCATTATAAAAATTTTGTTTTTAAATAACGAATTTTCCCAAATAACAGATATTGTTATTTTATTTTCTAGGGACGAAGATTAGTGTTTGAGCGATCTAAGATTCCGCTGGTACACTCGTATTCGAGATTCGAACTGGAGGATTTTCTGTTCGCTGTTCATTATGACGTACATCCTGTCGGTACTCACCCTTGGGATGGAGAGTGGCCTGGACTGCCGGAATATTACTGTAAGTACCTAAAATTTCTCGGGTTTATAGATGTAAGTGGGGAATGGGAATAAGTGGTGCTGCTATTGTGTTAATTCTGGCCCCAGTATGGAAAACATTAACTGGAGTATTCTGAGGCAGAGAAATGTTGCTGTAGCGCAATGTGTCGATACAGCTGTTACTAGTGATAACCTCCTACTTCTTTCGCTTCCTACTTCCCCTCTCCACCTTCAGTTTACTTACAATCATGTATTATTAGTATACAAAGCGAACAGTACTGTTGGTACAGGCATAAAATGGCGAAGTGTAAAGTACTCTTATTTTCTCCACGAATAGTGACTTTTAACTGACGTAGTTATTCTCTTACAGGCGCCGGATTCTACCGACCTCCGCCCCAAGATGTGCCAGTGGACGCAGAGTCCAGCAGACGTCGACCGCTGGAAGTGGTGACTGAGGAGGACGAGGCGTGTCCAGGCAACGGGCAGACGTGGGAGGGCGGAGACGTGCCAGCGCTGGACACGTCAGGCGAGAAGCAGCTGTCTCCAGACCTGGTGGGTGCCGTGGGAGACGCAGGAGAAGAGAGAGAGGGGCCGACGTGCGGTTCTGGCTTCTGGCGTTGGCTGAAGAAGATGTTTTGTGTTCGACGACGTTAGGGGCACTCCAGCACCTCTCGCCCAGGTTAGTCTCCAAACTAACAGTAGTACACAATAATAGAAATTTCAGAATAACTTTCGTTTGTGATGAGTTTCCAAACTACGTTCTATCGAAATAAAAGAGCACATTTTTGTCACAGCCTTTTGCAATTTTTCATCTTCTTTTCAAATCAGTTATTGCATGTCTGCTCTTAGTTAGACGCTACAAAGTTAACTGAAGTTTTAGCATCGTCACAATATAGAACTCTACTGATTTGTATATAAATACATAACAGGCATTAGCTTTACCTCCTTTTCTACACCTGTCATTAGATATATTCATCGATCAATTTTCTTTTGTTACAGGTTTCGTCAGCACCCACATCGAGCTAGAGAAAAGATGAAACAAAACCTGTCGAGCGATTTGATTCAAAGGCATCGTCACCAGCCTGCTGTAAATAATGTACATAACATGTAAATACGTTCATTACTGTTCTGGATGTTTGTTCTCAAAATACCTACGTATTAAATTTGTTTTCCACTTTTACTCCTGCGTTTCATTTGTAGAAGACTTATGAGTGCTTGTAGTCATTCCCACAAAATAGTTCCGCATTTTATGGGACAAGTAACCAAATACAGAAAGTGCCCAGAGAACAATAGTAAATCGAACATTCACCAATCGTTTTTCCGATCATCTCTCTCTGCCTCTCTCTCTCTTCTGCCACCACATCTGTAATATGCACACACGCTCACACACACTCACACACACTCATATATATATATATATATATATATATATATATATATATATATATATATATATATTCTCATGAAAAGATTGGAAAATAATCGAATGAGCTCTCATGTAATTGATAGTACCTTTGGAGATCAAACTCTCACTACTCGGCATGTTTGCTACAAATACCTTCTACTATTATACAGGACAATTGAAACTTAGTTCAGTGATCACAATCTGCTCTAACTGCATAGCGAAATATCGACATGACATTTTTTTTTGTATCCTTTGTAGTCCTTGTATGTGACATCCCTAGGTACCACGAACAACTTATAGCGAATACTCCATATCACACCATACCAGAAGCAGATACAGATAAATCACACTCCTTCAATAATCACAGAAATTAAAGTGCGACGTACGAAGAACGCATTCCTTAGGACAGTGTGGCGAAATTTGATGTTGATGGGCTGTGGCAGCAGATGAATTGCGCTAGTGCCTTTACTAACAGCCCGACATCGCAAGCAACGCGTCTTTTGGGCTAGCGACGATATTGGTTGGACCCTAGGCAACTTGAAAACCGTGGTCTGGTCAGGTGAGTCCAGATTTTAGTACGGAAGAGTTTATGGTAGTTTTCTAATGTGTCATGAACCCCACGAAGCCATGGATTCGAGGTGTCAACAAGGCTCTCTGCAAACTATGGGTGGCTCTGTAATGATGTCGGATGTGTTTAAGTGGAATAGAATCAATCTTTTAGTCCAAATCGATCATTAACTGGGAACAGTAATGTTCGGATACTGGGAGGCCATTTGCAGCAACATTCTATAGAATGTTTATGGATGGAATTTCACCATGTCACCCACCACAGTTGTTCCCGGTTGGTTTGATGGACATTCAGGACAGTTCGAGCGAATGGCTTGGCCACCAAGATCCCCCTAAATAGTTCCAATCGAACGTGAATCCCATCGAACATTTATGGAACGTAATCGGGAAGTGAGCTGGTGTACAAAACCCTGCACCGACAACACTTACGCAGTTACGGACGGCCAAAGATGCAGCATGCGCCAGTATCTGTGCAGTAGACTTCCATCGACTCCATGTTGCTGCACTTAAGCTGGAAAAGAAGGTCCGACACGTTATTAGGTGGTATCCTACGAGTTTCGTCACCTCAGTGTGCTCTGTAAGCGGAGGGTACCACGAATCTCTACTAGTCGATTTCTCTCCTTTTCCACTGGCGTCTAAGCTTCTGTGTAGATGGCTGTCTTCTTGGTCCTTTCATGAAATGTATGTTAACAGTGGTAGAATCACTTTGCAAATGACGATTCTCTAAACGTCCGCAACACTGTCTCGCGTAAAGAGGGTTGCCTTTCCTCCAGAGATTCCCACGTTTGAATTCAAGAGGCATCTCCGTAACACTTGCATGCTGATTCACCCTACAGGTAACAAATATTCCAGGGAACTCTGAATTGCTTTGATGTCTTTCTCTAATATGACCTGATATGGATCCCAGTCACTCCAACAGTAAACAAGAATGGGTCGTAATAGAATTGAATTTGCAGCCTGTTTCTGCATTAGAGCTACTCTTCCCCAATATATTCCCAATAAAATAAACAAGCACTTGGTGAAATTAAAACGTAGAGCTTTATTCAGTTGTGTGTTAGAAACTGTAAAAATTGAATCTTACTGTGATTTAACGATATTTTACTTTCTGCATGCCATGAACTTACTTCATGAACTGCGCTATTTGAAACGGAGTCAATATTGCGCTCAACGTCCTATACTCTGAAGCTAGTGTCACAGCAAACAGATATATTTTAGAAAAATTTTATAATTACCCGCGATACTAGAGGGCAGATCATTTATATAAATTAGGAACAGGAGTGGCTCCATCATTGATCCCTGAGCCACTCCCCTTTGCCTGAACCAAACTCAGATACCAATTCCCAGCCATTCTCAACACTGTGAATTATGACCTATTATTGTCTGTATTAAAGTAAGAGGTGAAGCAATTGTGAGCTACTCCCTGTATCCCGTAATGATCCAACTTCTGGTGTAATATTTTGTAATCAACACAATCAAGCACCTTAGTTAAATCAAAAAATATAACATTTTTAATCACTTGCAATGGGCTACAGTAGCTTAATTCTGACTACTTCCATCAATTTGATATAATTCCTGCTTTGTTCTACACGATATTCTTATCCCACTAGTCAGCCACCCAAGCTACCTTTCTGCTAGTACCCCGTTTAGTACGTTCTGATGGATAGCAAATATAAGGAAAGGATTCTATTTGTCATATGTGTTATCTGCACTATAGACATCCTGCTACTACAGTACCTTAACGAGGTTTAAAAAATCTCTATTGCCATTGGATTAGCTTTTCTACATAGTTTGAAATCATATGTGACATTTGTCTGAGTACAAAAGATTTTTAGTCTTACTGTTCCCCTGCACATTGGTTCGAAGCAAAAAAAAAAAAAAAAAAAAAAAAAAAAACCGCCTGCATCATATCATACGAGTTTAGGAGACCTACTAACATCCTTTTTCTTGTACTATCATATACAAAATTGATATAGAAATCACAACATAACACTCATTTTTGGTACTTCCTAAAAAATGCAACAATGAACCACCTCTAGCTTGAGCAAAAGTATTCTGCAACGCAAAAACTACTTGCAAACTAACCAGCTAATCTGTATCCTGGTAAAGGAAGCCTATACATTTTAAAATTATTTAAATGGTACTCCGATACATCAGTAATGTCAGAGTCAACATCTATAAGTAGATCAATGACTTTATCTCTAATGCCTTTAATATTATGATGAAATATTCTAATTCCTTCTCTACCTGCAAACCTGACCTCCCTTTAAGTTAGATGGACTTCCTTTAAGCTGGTATACCTATCAGCCTACTTGAATTTCAAAAAGGTGCAGCTCAACCACAAACTACTACGGGAATTTTTCCATGAGTGATTCCACCAGCAACCACTAAACTGCCACGTAAAAGCTTTGCCAGCCTTCGCTTCCCATACTTATTGAGGTGCAGGCCATGACTAGTGAAACCCCAGCTACTGAGGCAGCATGGGTGAATATTCCTGCAGGGGACGTCCAACGACTTGTTGACTCCATGTCGTGTCGAGTTGCTGCAGTACTCCGGGCAAAAGGAAGCCCGACACAGTACTAGGAGGATTCCCGTGACTTCAGTCACGACGTGAAGGCATTCTGGTATCTTGTAAGCAAAGTTAACCCATGATGACCTAGGGAAGGAGAATATAAGAACAAGTAAAGGAGAACTTTCCCCGACAAATGATGTCCATAACTAAATTCTTAGGTATGAATTCCAGAGAGAAGTTTCTGAAGATGTACGTTTTCAGACAGCATTGTATGGAAGTGAATAGTGGGTTGTGTGAAATATTGAAAAATAAAAGAATCGAAGGGTTTGTGTTGTAGCATCACAGAATGATACAGTAAATTACGTTGACTGAAAGAAAAGGTAATAAAAGTTTCTCGATACAGTTGGTTAGGAAACGAGTACGAGGAAAACAGTAAGTGGAAGACGGACAGAATGACAGGACATGTGCCAAGGTGTCAGGAGGAGAGGACAGAGATAGGAATGTATTCTGCAAATAACTGAAGACTTTTGGCGCATTTGCTACTTTGACATGGAGAGATTGGCACAAGAGAGGAAATCCTGGGATCGCCTGAAACCAATCAAAATACAGATCCCTCCGTCCCTCCACAACATCTAAAAATCTTTTGTGTTCTCTACTAACGTGTCGTTTTATAGTTACGTTTAAGCAAATTATTAGTCTTTTTTCTTCTACTCTCCGCCGCTTTTGTCTTTGTATATTCCGTTTTAAAAACTACCTCCATTGCATGTAATATTCTCCCAAGTAAAAAGTTTAAAAAAAACGTCGTCCGAGCATTCTTTGTAGGCACCACGGCACCTACTGGCCGCCGTGTCATCCTCAGCCCTTAGGTGTAACTGGGTGCGGAAGTAGAGTGGCATATGGTCAGCACGCTTATTTCCCGGATATTGTTAGTTTTCGAGTCTCGTGTTGTTACGTCTGAGTCAAGTAGCTACTAAATTGGCCTCACAAGGACTGAGTGCGCCATGCTTGCCCACAGTACCCGGCAAACCAAGACGGTTACCCATTCAAGAGCCAGCCAAACGCGACAGCGCTTAACTTCGGTGATCTGACGGGTACCGGCGTTACCACTCCAGACAAAGCCATTGGCAAATGTTTCCCTATACTCAGCATAAAAGGGATACATATCAATTCTCCTTGCACTGCCTGAAAGTAAAAAATTAAGCACGCAGAAACCTTAGCCCGATATCAATGAACCTTCGTAAAGAGTATGTGCGAGGGAATGCTGAAAGATATGACTCGTAATTTTTTATACGAAAACTCTTTTATGATAAGATTAAACTGACGTTATGACCGTTTTACATGTTTATTCATTCTGTCTACATATTTTCAGCCCTCTGCCACTATAGGGCTCTGAATTTTACCCTGTAACGTGACAGCGTGTAACTTAAGTCGGTCAGTGTTTGGGAAACATCGTGCTGTAATCAAGTCTCGTGTTGGAAGCACTTGGCCTCGTGTCGTGACCAAAAAGCGTGGACTATCGAAGAAAGGTGTAGCACTCTGACCTTCAGCATGACAATGCCCGACTATAGACTATCACTGCAACATCTACAACAGTCCGGCACCATGACTTGACTGTTACCGATCTTCCTTCGTACAGTCACACCTTGGCCCCATCCGCTTTTCATCTGTTTCCAGAACCTAAAGTATATCTCCGAGGACTTCGCTTTGAAAGTGATGAAGCGGTGCAAGCAGACGTGAGGTTGTGGCTTAGTCAACAAAGTCAAACATTCTACACTGACAGTATGAACAGACTGGTCTCTCATTAGTGTTGTTCGTGTTTAGTATTGTTACCATGCATGTAGCCCTGGTAGAGTGTATGATGGACGTCAACAGTGTCAGACACTGAGTAATCGCTGTGAATTACGTGGGGTTCCAAATACTAGTGTGAGACAGCGGAATCAACACACGACAGAGTTTTAAAGGGGCTTCAGTGTGGGATTCCATTTGGACAGATGGTCTAATCGTGCAATATCCAGATTCTTGAGACTTTCTGATGTGGACTGCATGGGAAGGTGAGGGCAATCATAGTCGTCGTCAAGGTCACAGACAACAACGTTGACCACCACGAGGAAAGACCGCCGTGTTGTGCACCAGGCACATCGAAAACCCTTCACACGTCCGCCTGCCAACCGTGAACAAGTGATGGAATCCCTGCAACACTGTACGTTATCCCGCAGACTAGCAAGAGCCAGACTAAGGAATTATCGCCTCATACCTGGGCAGCTGACAAGAACACAACACAAACGGCTGCATTTGGAGTGTTGTCGTGACCAGGAAGGGTGGACTGCCGACGATTGGCGTAGGATTGTGCTTAGTGGTGAGTTGCTATTCTGCGCCACCACGCATATCGTTTTGCGGTGAGTATGGTGGCCATTGGGGGAGGGATCCCATTGTCCCGATGTTTCGGGGAGGCACAACAGTGTTATTCCTGGCGTCATGCCACAGGACATAACTTCAAGTCACTGCTGGTAGTGACTGACTGGCTGTACAACGGCACGCCATGGACATCGTGCTTCCTAACGTGTCACATCTCATTTAATAGTATCTCGGTGCCATCTTTCAATACAACAATGCTCATTCATTCATGATAGTTACTTTTCGGGTTGATGGCTACTGGTGGCAGGCATACGATGGTATGAACGTTTGAAATCATCGTTGCACTAACCCTAAGTCATAATTTTAAAAAAACGATTAATGTTTAGTGCCAGAGAGAAAACAGACAGGTCATGACGGTCCTGGTGGCTTAAAATTCTGTCGTCTAAACTTTATCTGACTAAACTAACATTAGAAAAATAAATTTATAAAATCTTGAATGTTCTGTCAGTTCTACACGTAAGTTTCTCACCGACGAGTCAATAACATAGCACTGCTTTCAAGCTTATGCGACGAGATTTATTGCGGCCGTTGTCGAGTTTCTGACAAGAGAGCTACAAAAAGAAAAAAAGACGGAGGTGTCCTTTAGCAGCGTAAAATCCTAAAAATCTATTGAGCCGAGGCCTCATGTGTCGAAGCTGAGCCAAAGGTAAAACATACAATTGTATAAAAGCCAGTATAAAATGTATAACACTAAAAACATCTATAAAATAAAATCTTCCAGCCTGACGGATCAATTGGTGCAAACGAAATTATAAGGTAAATAACGTAGCACTGATCATTATTTAAAAATTAAAAAATCATTAGTCGATAACACATCCGGAGTGTGATCTCAATGGCGGCACTTGAAAATTGTGAAGGAACAGTAAAACAGTGTTTTGTTTACATGAAATATTCCCAAAATGTCAATAAGAGATCTCGACGAAATTTGGCGGGTACGTACAGAGGGAAAATAATGCAATACCAACTTGTTTGTTTGTGTTCCATTTCACGTTTAAGTGGTAAACAACATGCCGATAGGTAAATTAACAGATTAAGTATGGAGAGATTATCTTCGCAAGTATGGTATATACAAATGATCCTCACATAAAAGTTGATTTTGCAAAATACCCCACCACCGTTAATTAATTCTTAAAAATGAAAACATTTCTTCAAATAACTTAATAATTTACCGGAATGCAGCCGGGTGACGTCGCCAGCAACCACCGATGTTTCGACGGAAGCACACCCTGCCATCCTCTAGGCAAACTGCATCAAGTAAGCGCTGTAGAAGGGAATTTAAAACCTCGGTTCTCAGAGAAATCCGGAATGATAACACTTACACACGCTGTAAACACTAGCGCCATCACAAACCAAAGGTGGCCGACGTCAGAAGTTACCTACAGTGGAATTAATAATCAGTTGGTGTGGTAGCATAAACTCTGTCCTTCTGTTTCTTGACCAAGGAGCGCGGGACTCCATGCAGACTTTAAACGAAAACCGCCATCCCTGTTGATCAAGCTACTTCCTAATTTTATTTCAACAGCTTCCTTAACAGCGCTTTCACAATAGCTGGAACTGCATGTCATAATCTGCACTTTATTATATTCTATAGATTGACCGGTGTCAAGTCAATATTCTGCAACAGCGGATTTGCTTGGCTATTGTAAGCATGTGTGTGGCATATGCGCAATATGCTGGTCTTCCAGCGTCGTGATAGCCTGACCAATTTATGACATGCCACAACTATGAGGAATAAGTAGACATCCTCTTTAGGCATACCAAGATAATCCTTTACGGAACCTAAAAGCAACCTGTTCTTTGATAGTGGGCGAATAACACAATTTACGTCATATTTCCGCAAAATATGATCAGTCGTGTTAGAAATGACCCTTGCGTTAATGAAAATGGCCGTAGTCTTTGGACCACTTCGGTATTATCA
Organism: Schistocerca nitens; assembly: GCF_023898315.1. Taxonomy (NCBI): domain Eukaryota; kingdom Metazoa; phylum Arthropoda; class Insecta; order Orthoptera; family Acrididae; genus Schistocerca; species Schistocerca nitens. The sequence goes on from NC_064617.1 coordinate 97,970,553, forward strand.
TCATTCACCCGAAGAAAAGTTGGTCGATACCGCTACGTCTATCTGTCTTTCACTGTAAGCATTCTGAAGAAAGGTGACTTCGAGATGGACTAACTCAGCTCACAAACTCTCAGGGTCCAAGATGACAAGGGCCCTGTGTAACGAGGTGTTAAGTTCGCCATCATGTTGAGCCGGATGGTGACAACTATCAGCCTGCAGATACAAGCCAGTGTGAGTAGGAGTCGTATAAAGGGCAGGTACCAAAGTACCGTCCACCTTCCTTCTAACTAGCACATCAAGGAAGGGTAGACAACCATTATTTTCCACGTCCATCGTGAAATAAATATCCGGGTGCAAAATGAGATTTTTCCCCCTTCATTTCGCGGGCACGTGCTCTACCGACCCTTTATTTAGAAATTAAATGAAATAAACATCGTAGTGCTAGTTTACTGACTACAGACTTTGTGCCTTTTCTTTGTTAAAAAAAAAAAAAAAAAGCTGACGACCGATGCTCAATCCAGCGATCCAGCTATTATGGCGCTTGTTTAATTTTTTTTAGGGCTAGTGCTCTACCAACTTGTTTACTTGTGCTCTAAACCCTTTTTTATTTTTTTTGTTTTTGCAAAGTGAACAAACTCGTACTACATAGAGCAAAAGTTGCAGGTAATGAGAAAACAAATAACAACCTCTAGTGTGTGAAAATTAAAACGACGTTCTTCATAAAATAACCCAATTTTCCTTGAAAACATAAAACATAAATAGGTAGGCTACATTTTCGCAACATCCTTTTTTTAAATGTAAATGAGTATACAGTCTCACCATCAGCTTCATCTCAATTTTTTTTAAATTTAATTTTTAGGGGGCAGCCACGAGAAAGGAAACATGTAGGCTGCAGACAGAGAGCTATACGTGAAAAGGATAAATATGTGTCAGGGGAAGGGAAACCTAGAAGAGGAGGAGCAAAGAAAAGTGAAGGAAATTAGGAATATTTTCCTCGCCATTCTCCACTTTGGCGCGCCATCAGAACAACGTGCATTCTGTCATTGACCATTAAAAGGGGAATGCCCCAAGCAGCTCAGACTCCCAATGTAAATTAAAACTTGGAACCCAACATTGTGGGAATTTGTACTAATCGACAGCTGAAAAACCAAGCATCCCCCCCCCCCCCTCCAAAAAAAAAAGTTCATCACATATATAACGTAGCAGCTCAAATTCGGCAGACTGTTATTGAAAAGAACGAAGTAATCAGTAATTCAGATTTGGAAAAAATTTAAGTTATCGGTAGAAATAAACCACAATGCGAAATTCATAGCATCAAAAAACCAATACGACCTCCATTAAATTTGTAAAGGCAAACACGGCAGGTAATGCGAAGTGGCGGTAGGACATGAATGAATAATATTTCAGAGCCCTGAGTCAATTACATCAAGATCTTCAACAAAATAAGGAAAATCAGTCACAGTAAGATATATTAAAGCAAGAATCAATTACAGAACCAGAAGATATGCGGAGGGTCACAAAGTAATTGCATGGGATCACACTGCAATCCACATCGATTTATCACCACATACCGAAGTTACTGCTCTCCAGGAGACACTTCAGCCGTAAGTGGGGGCCCACCACATTACAGGCGTACTTCAGCCAACTTTAAGCCAAGGGAGCAACAAGACAGTTACAAAATATAGATAACTCGAAAATTGTGAAGTAACAGTAGAACAGGGATTCCTGGTGCTTCGGGAGCTACTACTGGACTTTCAGGAAAGGTTCCAAACCCAGCTGGTTGAAAGCGTAACTCGCCTGGAAATAAGTCGGCATGCTCCCTGTTGTAGTCAATCCGATAGCATTTCTGTGTTTCATCATCAATGTCAAGTTCCAAGTGATACAGTTAACCTGCAGTGGTGCATCGAAAACTCCTACTTGAATCCAAGGAAAGGTTCAAGCACAGACCGTTTGCAGCGTTACTGGCCTGGAAAGAAGTCGGCACGGTGATTATGGTATTCAACCCGATGCAATTTCTGTCTTTCTAAGTCAATGTGAAGGTACAAGAGTCACAGTAAACCTGCAGTGGTGAATCGGGAAAAAAATCCTTGACTCCTAGGTAAGATACCAAGCATAGACTGTTTGAGCGTTACTCGCCTCGACATAATTAAGCATGGTGCTTGTTGTATTCAATGCAGATGCAATTTCTGTCTCTCATATTCATTGTGAGGGTCCAAGGGCTACAGTAAACCTGCAGTGGTGCATCGGGAACTATTACTGAACTCGTAGAAAAGGCATTGACGAACTGTAACGTTACTGCCCTGGACATAAGTCTCCATGGTGCCTGTTGTATTCAATCTGATGCAATTTCTGTGTTTAATCGTCAAAGTGAATGTCCAAGAGTTACAGTAAACCGGCAAATGTGCATCGGAAACTACTACTGCACTCCCAGGACGGTTCGAAGCACAGACAATTGGAAGCAATACTCACCTGGACAGACGTCGGCATGGTCCCTGTTGTATACAATCCGAAGAAAGTTCCGTGTTTCATCGTCAGTGTGAAGGTCCAAGGGTTACAATAAACCTGCAGTGGTGCATCGTAAACTACTACTGAAGTCGTAGGAAAGGTTCCAAGCACATTCCGTTTGTAGCGTTACGCACCTGGATGGAAATCGGAATGGTGCCTGTTGGATTTAGTCCGATGCAGTTTCTGTGTTCCATCGTCAATGACAAGGTCCAAGGATTAGTGTAGACCTGCAGTTGTGTATCGGAAACTACTGAACTCCAAGGACACGTTCCAGAAACAGACCGTTTGGAACGCTATTCGCCTAGACGGAAGTCGGCATGGTGCCTGTTGTATTCAGTCCGTGGTAATATCTGTGTTTTATCGTCTATGTGAAGGTCTAAAGGCTACAGTAATACCTGAAGTGGTGTATCGGAAACTACTACTGGACTAACGGGAAAGATTCCAAGCACAGACAGTTTGATGCGTTACTAGCCTGGACAGAATTCTGCATTTTGCCTGTTGTATTCAATCCGATGCAATTTCTATGTTTCATCGTCAGTATGAAGGTCCATGGGTTACAGTAAATCTGCAGTGGTATATAGGGAACGACTAGTAAACTCCGAGGAAATGTTCCAATTTCGATGTTTCGTCGTCAATGTGAACGTGTAAGGGTTAAAGTAAAACTGAAGCGGTTCATCAGAAACTACAATGAGACTCCAACGAAAGAATCCAAGCACAGACCGACTGAAGCGGTTATCGCCTGGACAGAGGACGTCATGGTGCCTGTTGTAATGAATCCCAATGCATTTCTGTGTTTCATATTCATCGTGAATGTGCAAGAGTTACAGTAAACTTACAGTGGTGCAAATATTTTTCTCGCCATAGAGGTTCACGCAGAGACCGTTTAAACCACTGTTCCCCTTGACAGAAGTTTGCATTTTCTGTGTTCCGTGGTCAATGTAAATGTCCAAGATTTACAATAAACCTGCATTAGTGCATCGGCTACTATTTCTGCACTCTCAGGAAAGTTTTCAAGCTCAGAACTTTTGGAGCGTACTCACCTGGACACAAGTCGGCATTACGCCTGTTGTATTCAGTCCGATGCAATTTCTGTGTTTCATATACATTGTGATGGTCTAAGGGTTACAGTAAACCTGCAGTGGTGCATCTGAAACTGCTGCTGGAAACCCTGAAGAGGTGCAAAGCACAGACCGATTGAAGCGTTACTCGCCTGGACAGAAGTCGGCATGGTGCCTGTTGCATTCAGTCCGATGGTAATTTCTGTGTTTCATCGTCAATTTGAATGAGCAATGGTTACAGTACAGCTGCAGTGATGCATCGGGAACTATTCCTTGACTCCTAGGTAACGTTCCAAGCACAGAGAGTTTGAAGCGTTACTCGCCTGGATGGAAGTCGGAATGGTGCCTGCTGGATTCAGTCCGATGCAAGTTCTGTGTTTCATATAAATTGAGAAGGTCTAACGGTTACAGTAAACATGAAGTGCTGTATCGGAAACTGCTACTGGACTTCCAGGAAAGATTCAGAGCACAGACAGTTTGATGTGTTACTTGCCTGGACAGAAGTCTGCATTGTGGCTGTTGTATTCAGTCCGATGCAATTTCTGTGTTTCATCGGCAATTTGAATGAGCAAGGGTTACAGTACACCTGCAATGATGCATCGGAAACTATTCCTTGACTCCTACGTAACGTTCCAAGCACAGAGAGTTTGAATCGTTAGTCGCCTGGATGGAAGTCGGAATGGTGCCTGTCGGATTCAGTCCGATGCAATTTCTGTGTTTCATCGTCAATGTGAAGGTCTAAGTGTTAGAGTAAACCTGATGTGGTGTATCGGAAGCTACTACTGGATTCCCAGGAAAGATTCCAAGCACAGACAGTTTGACGGGTTACTCGCCTGGACAGAAGCCTGCATTGTTCCTGTTGTATTCAACCCGAAGCATTTTCTGTGTTTCAGCGTATATTTGAATGACCAAGGTTTACAGTACACCTGCAGTGGTTCATCGGAAACTATTTTTTGACTACTAGGTAAGGTTCCAAGCACAGAGAGTGTGGTGTATCAATTGCCGAGACGATAGTTAGCATAGCCTTCAGCTACGTCATTTGCTACGACATAGCAAGGCGCCATTACCAGTCAATATTGATTCTGTAAAACATGTACCGTCAAGAGCGATGTTCACCAAATATGGATTAATGTTAAGTATTCTAGAAGCTACGTACCTTTTTTGCTAGTCTCAAGACCTTGTCCTGTTCCAGACCTCACGCCAGCCTGCGTGAGCTTAAACGCGTGCCTTTCGTCTTCCTGTCATAGTGGATTGACTGTCTTGCCAGTCCACAACAGAGAGTTAGAAGCATTACTCGCTTGGATAGAAGTCGGAATGATGCCTATTGGATTTTATCCGATGCAATTTGTTGTGTTTCATCGTCAACGAGAAGATCTAAGGCTTACAGTAAACCTGCAGTGGTGCATCTGAATTTACTACTAGACGCCCTTTAGAGGTGAAAAGCACAGATCGTTGGACGCGTTACTCGCCTGGATAGAAGTCGGAATAGTGCCTGTTGCATTCAATCCGATGCAATTTCTGTGTGTCATCGCGCTTGTGAATGTCCAAGGGTTACAGTAATCCTGCAGTGGTGCATCAGAAACTACTACAGGACTTCCAGAAAGGTTCCAAGCACAGACCGTCTGAATCGTTACCAACCTGGACAGAAGTCGGCACGAGGCGTGTTGTGTTCATCCCCGATCCAATTTCGGTGTATCGTCGTCAATGTGAAGGTTGAAGGGTTCCAATCAACCAGCAATGGTGCATTGTTAACTACTACTGGTATCTCTAGAATGGTTGCAAGCACAGACCGTTTGAAGCGTTACTCGCCTCGACAGAAGTCAGCATGGGGCCTGTTGTATTCAATCCGATGCAATTTCTGCGTATCGTCGTCAATTTGAAGGTCTAAGGGTTAATGTAAACCTGCATTGCTGAATCTGAAACTACTACTGGACACCTTGGAGGGGTGCAAAACACTGACCGTTTCAAGCGGTTCTCGCCTGGACAGATGTCGGCATGGTGCCTGTTGTAATGAATCCTGATGCCATTTCTGTGTTTCATATGCATTGTCAAGGTCCAAAGGGTTATAGTAAACCGTCAGTGGTGCTTCTGAAACTAGTACTGGCACCCTCTAGAGGTGCAAACACAGACCGTTTAAAGCGTTCCCCGCCTGGACAGAAGTCAGCATAGTTCCAGTTGTATTCAATCCGATGAAATATCAGTTTTCCATCATCAATTTGAACGGCCAGGGGTTACAGTACACCTGCATTGGTGCATCGGAGACTATTCCTTGACCCCTAGGTGAGGTTCCAAGCACAGAGAGTTTGAAGCGTTACATCCTTGGACAGAAGCCGGCATGGTGCCTGGTGTAATCAATCCCGATGCCATTTCTGTGTTTCATCGTCATTGTGAAGGTCCAAGGGTTACAATAAATCAGATGTGGTGCATCGGAGACTACCACTCGACTCCAAGGAAAGTTTCCAACTACAGACCGTTTGAAGCGTTACTCGGCGGGACTGATATGGGCATGATACCTGATTATTCTATCCCGTTGAAATTTCTGTTTTTCATATTCAATGTGAATGTGCAAGTGTTTCCGTTAACCAGCAGTGGTGGTTCGGAAACGACTACTGGATTCTCAGGAAAGGTTCGAAGCACAGATCTTTTGAAGGGTTATTCGCCTGGACATAACCCAGCATGGTGCCTGGGTTTTTAAACCAATGCAATATCTGTGTTTCATCGCAATATGAAGGTCCAAAGGTTACCGTAAACCAGCAGTGGTGCATTTGTAACAACATCTCGTCTGCCAATAGAGGTTCAGAGCACGTCCCGTTTGGAGCGATACTCGACTGGACAGAAGTCGGGATGGGCTGTATTGTATTCAATCCCGAGTAAACTACTGAGCTCCCAAGAAAGGTTTAAAGCAGAGACCGTTTGTCGCGTTATACCCTCGGAGAGAATTTGGCATGGTGCCTGTTGTATTCGAAACGATGCAATTTCAGGGTTTCATCGTCAGTGTGAAGGTCCAAGGGTTACAGTAAACCTGCAGTGGTGCATCGGAAACAACGCCTCGACTCTCATTGAAGTTTCAAGGAAGAGACCGTTTTGAGCGTTATTAGCTCGCCAGAAGTAGGCATGCTGCCTGTTGTATTCATTCGCGATGATATTTCTGTTTTATCGCCAATGTGAAAGTCCAAGTGTTACAGTAAAACAGAAGTGTTGCTTCGGAAGCTACCAGTGGGCTCCTGAGAAAGGTGCCAAGCACAGACCGTATTAAGCCATACTTTTCTACATCTACATCTACATGACTACTCTGCAATTCACATTTAAATGCTTGGCAGAGGGTTCATCGAACCACAATCATCCTATCTCTCTACCATTCCATTCCCGAACAGCGCACGGGAAAAGCGAACACCTTTACCTTTCTGTTCGAGCTCTGATTTCTCGTATTTTAGTTTGATGATCATTCCTATCTATTTAGGTTGGCCTCAACAGAATATTTTCGCATTCGGAAGAGAAAGTTGGCGACTGAAATTTCATAAATAGATCTCGCCGTGACGAAAAACGTATCTGCTTTAACGACTTCCATTCCAACTCGCGTATCATATCTGCCACACTCTCTCCCTTATTACGTGATAATACAAAACGAGCTGCCCTTTTTTGCACCCTTTCATTGTCCTCCGTCAATCCCAACTGGTAAGGATCCCACACAGCGCAGTAATATTCTAATAGAGGACGAACGAGTGTAGTGTAAGCTGTCTCTTTAGTGGACTTGTTGCATCTTCTAAGTAAGTGTCCTGCCAATGGAACGCAACCTTTGGCTCGCCTTCCCCACAATATTATCTATGTGGTCTTTCCAACTGAAGTTGTTCTTAATTTTAACACCCAGGTACTTAGTTGAATTGACAGCCTTGAGTATTGTACTATTTATCGAGTAATCCAATTCCAACGGATTTCTTTTGGAACTCATGTGGATCACCTCACACTTTTCGTTATTTAGCGTCAACTGCCACCTGCCACACCATACAGCAATCTTTTCTAAATCACTTTGCAACGGATACTGGTATTCGGATGACCTTACTAGACGGTAAATTACAGCATCATCTGCGAAAAACCTAAGACAACTGCTCAGATTGTCACCCAGGTCATTTATATACATCACGAACAGCAGAGGTCCCAGGACGTTTCCCTGGGGAAGACCTGATTTCACTTCAGTTTTACTCGATGATTTGCCGACTATTACTACGAACTGCGACCTTCCTGACAGGAAATCACGAATCCAGTAGCACAACTGAGACGATACCCCATAGGCCCGCAGCTTCTTTAGAAGTCGCTTGTGAGGAACGGTGTCAAATGCTTTCCGGAAATCCAGAAATACGGAATCAACCTGAGATCCCCTGTCGATAGCGGCCATTAGTTCGTGCTAATAAAGAGCTAGCTGCGTTGCACAAGAACGATGTTTCCTGAAACCATGCTAATTACGTATCAATAGATCGTTCCCTTCGAGGTGATTCATAATGTTTGAATACAGTATATGCTCCAAAACCCTACTGCAAACCGACGTCAATGATATAGGTCTGTAGTTCGAGGGATTACTCCTACTACCCTTCTTAAACACTGGTGCGACCTGCGCATTTTCCAATCTGTAGGTACAGATCTATCGGTGAGCGAGCAGTTGTATATGATTGCTAAGTAGGGAGCTATTGTATCAGCGTAATCTGAAAGGCACCTTATCGGTAGACAATCTGGACCTGAAGACTTGCCCGTATCAAGCGATTTGAGTTGCTTCGCAACCCCTAAGGTATCTACTTCTAAGAAACTCATGCTAGGAGCTGTTCGTGTTACAAATTCTGGAATATTCCATTCGTCTTCCCTGGTGAAGGAATTTCGGAAAACTGCGTTCAATAACTCCGCTTTAGCGGCACAGTCGTCGGTAACAGAACCATCGGCACTGCGCAGCGAAGGTATTGACTGCGTCTTGCGCTTGTGGACTTTACATACGACCAGAATTTCTTCGGATTTTCTACCAAATTTCGAGACAATGTTTCGTTGTGGGACCTATTACAGGCATCTCGCATTGAAGACTGTGCCAAATTTCGCGCGTCTGGAGAGAAGTCGGCATGATACCTGTTGCATTCAATCCGATGCAATTTCTGTATTTCTTCGTCAATTTGAATGACAAAGGGTTACAGTACATTGACAGTGGTGCATCGGAATCTATTCCTTGACTCCTAGGTAAGGTTCCAAGCACAGTGAGTTTGAAGGGTTACTCGCCTGGACAGAAGTCGGCATGGTGCCAGTTGTATAGAATCCGATGCGTATTCTGTGTTTCATCGTCAATGTTAATGTCCAAGAGCTACACTAAACATGCATTTGTGCATCCGCTACTACGTTTGCACTCCCAGGAAAGGTTCGAAGCACAGATCTTTTGATGCGGTTCTCGCCTGTGCAGAAGTGTGCATGGTGCCTGTTGTAACGAATCACGATGGAATTTCTGTGTTTCATATCATTGTGAAAGTCCAAGTGATACAGTAAAACAGATGTCGTGTATCGGAAACTACTATTGGACTCGTAGGAATGGTTCAGAGCACAGAGCGTTTGAAGCTATACTCGCCTGAACCGGGATGGTCATTATTGTATACAATTCCGAGATAATTTCTATGATTTATCGCCAATGTGACGGTATAAGTGCTACAGTAAACCAGTAGTAGTGGATCAGTAGCAACTACTGGACTCCCAAGATTGAGTCCAAGCACAGACAGTTTGTAGCGTTACTCGTCTGGACAGAAGCCGGCATGGTGCCTGATGTATTTAGTGCTATGTAATTTCTGTGTGTCATCGTCAATGTGAAGGTCCAAGAGTTACAGTAAACCTGGAACTCTGCAAACGGTCTCTGCTTCGCCCGCGAAGCAATTTCTGTGATCGTTTGTCAATGCGAGTGGACTTCCATCGACTCCATGTTGCTGCACTTAAGCTGAAAAGAAGGTCCGACACGTTATTAGTTGATATCATACGAGTTTCGTCACCTCAGTTGGCTCTGTAAGCGGAGGGTACCACGAATCTCTACTAGTCGATTTCTTTCCTGTTCCACTGTGTCTTCTTGGTCTTTACGTGAAATGAATGTTAGCAGGGTAGAATCACTTTGCAAATGGCCGTTGTCTAAACGTCCGCAACAGTGTCTCGCGAAAATACCCTCGTCTTTTCTCCAGGGATTCCCATGTTTGAGTTCACGAGTCATCTCCGTAACACTTGCATGCTGATTCACCCTACCGGTAACAAATCAAGCAGCGGACTCTGAATTGCTTTCATGTCTTTCTCTAATCCGACCTGATATGGATCCCAGACACTCCAGCAGTGCTGCAGAATGGGTCGCAATAGAATTCTATTCAAAAAAATGGTTCAAATGGCTCTGAGCACTATGGGACTCAACTGCTGTGGTCATAAGTCCCCTAGAACTTAGAACTACTTAAACCTAACTAACCTAAGGACAGCACACAACACCCAGCCATCACGAGGCAGAGAAAATCCCTGACCCCGCCGGGAATCGAACCCGGGAACCCGGGCGTGGGAAGCGAGAACGCTACCGCACGACCACGAGAGGCGGGCTAGAATTCTATTCGCAGCCTCCTTTGCATAAGAGCTACTCTTCCCCAACATTCTCCCAATAAAATGAAAACAACAATTTGTGGAATGAAAACGATATGTTTTGTTGAATTGTGCGTTAGAAACTGTAAAAACTGACTCTTACTGTGATTTAGCGTTAGTTTGTTTTCTACACGCCATGAACTTACGTCGTGAACTGCACTATTTGAAACAGAGTCAATGTTGTCCTCAACATCCTTCAGTATCAAGCTAGTGTCATCAGCAAACAGAAATATTTTAGAATTACCCCCGATACTAGAGGGCAAATCATTTATTTAAATGAGGAACAAGAGTGGCTCCATCACTGATCCCTGGGGCCACTCCCATTTGACTGTACCAAACTCAGACTCCAATTCACAGCCATTCTCAACACTGTGAATTATGACCTACACTCCTGGAAATGGAAAAAAGGACACATTGACACCGGTGTGTCAGACCCACCATACTTGCTCCGGACACTGCGAGAGGGCTGTACAAGCAATGATCACACGCACGGCACAGCGGACACACCAGGAACCGCGGTGTTGGACGTCGAATGGCGCTAGCTGCGCAGCATTTGTGCACCGCCGCCGTCAGTGTCAGCCAGTTTGCCGTGGCATACGGAGCTCCATCGCAGTCTTTAACACTGGTAGCATGCCGCGACAGCGTGGACGTGAACCGTATGTGCAGTTGACGGACTTTGAGCGAGGGCGTATAGTGGGCATGCGGGAGGCCGGGTGGACGTACCGCCGAATTGCTCAACACGTGGGGCGTGAGGTCTCCACAGTACATCGATGTTGTCGCCAGTGGTCGGCGGAAGGTGCACGTGCCCGTCCACCTGGGACCGGACCGCAGCGACGCACGGATGCACGCCAAGACCGTAGGACCCTACGCAGTGCCGTAGGGGACCGCACCGCCACTTCCCAGCAAATTAGGGACACTGTTGCTCCTGGGGTATCGGCGAGGACCATTCGCAACCGTCTCCATGAAGCTGGGCTACGGTCCCGCACACCGTTAGGCCGTCTTCCGCTCACGCCCCAACATCGTGCAGCCCGCCTCCAGTGGTGTCGCGACAGGCGTGAATGGAGGGACGAATGGAGACGTGTCGTCTTCAGCGATGAGAGTCGCTTCTGCCTTGGTGCCAATGATGGTCGTATGCGTGCAGGTGAGCGCCACAATCAGGACTGCATACAACCGAGGCACATAGGGCCAACACCCGGCATCATGGTGTGGGGAGCGATCTCCTACACTGGCCGTACACCACTGGTGATCGTCGAGGGGACACTGAATAGTGCACGGTACATCCAAACCGTCATCGAACCCATCGTTCTACCATTCCTAGACCGGCAAGGGAACTTGCTGTTCCAACAGGACAATGCACGTCCGCATGTATCCCGTGCCACTCAACGTGCTCTAGAAGGTGTAAGTCAACTACCCTGGCCAGCAAGATCTCCGGATCTGTCCCCCATTGAGCATGTTTGGGACTGGATGAAGCGTCGTCTCACGCGGTCTGCACGTCCAGCACGAACGCTGGTCCAACTGAGGCGCCAGGTGGAAATGGCATGGCAAGCCGTTCCACAGGACTACATCCAGCATCTCTACGGTCGTCTCCATGGGAGAATAGCAGCCTGCATTGCTGCGAAAGGTGGATATACACTGTACTAGTGCCGACATTGTGCATGCTCTGTTGCCTGTGTCTATGTGCCTGTGGTTCTGTCAGTGTGATCATGTGATGTATCTGACCCCAGGAATGTGTCAATAAAGTTTCCCCTTCCTGGGACAATGAATTCACGGTGTTCTTATTTCAATTTCCAGGAGTGTATTATTGTCTGTTGTAAAAGACGAGGTGAAGCAATTGTGAGCTACTCTCTGTATCACGTAATGATCCAACTTCTGGTGTAATATTTTGTAATTAACACAATCAAGCGCTTTAGTTAAATCAAAAATATAACATTTTTAATCACTTTACAACATTGTTTGTAATGGGCTTCGGTAGCTTCATTCTGACTACTTCTAACATTTTAATATAATTCCCGCTTTGTTCTACATGATATCCGTATCCCACTAGTCAGGCACCCAAGCTACCTTTTACTGCTAGTACCCCATCTAGTACGTTCTGATGGATAGCAACTCTCAAAGAGCATGAGAAATGTGTTAAGGAAAGGATTACATTTGTCATATTTGTTATCTGCACTATAGACATCCTGCTACTACAGTACCTTAACGAGGTTTAAAAAATCTCTATTGCTGTTGGATTAGCTTTTCTACATAGTTTGTAATGATATGAGACATTTGGCTGAGTACAAAAGCTTTTTAGTGTTACTGTTCCCCTGCACCTTGGTTCAGAAAAAAAAAAAAAAACCGCAGTCTGCGTCATATCATACGAGTTTAGGAGATCTACTAACATCCTTTTTCTTGTACTATCATATTCAAAATTGATATAGAAATCACAACATAACACACATTTTTGGTACTTCCTAAAAAATGCAACAATGAACCACCTCTAGCTTGAGCAGAAGTATTCTGAAACGCAAAAACTACTTCCAAAATAACCAGCTAATCTGTATCCTGGTAAAGGAAGCGTATGAATTGTCAAATTATTTAAGTGGTCCTCCGATAGTGGGTTGTGTGAAATATTGAAAAATAAAAGAATCGAAGGGTTTGTGTGTGTAGCATCACAGTATGATTCAGTAAATTATGTTGACTGAAAGAAAAGGTAATAAAAGTTTCTCGATACAGTTGGTTAGGAAACGAGTACGTGGAAAACAGTAAGTGGAACACGGACAAAATGACAGGACATGTACCAAGGTGTCAGGAGGAGAGGACAGAGATAGGAATGTATTCTGAAAATAACTGAAGATTTTTGGCGCCTTTGTTACTTTGACACGAAGAGATTGGCACAAGAGAGAAAATCCTGGGACCGCATGAAACCAATCAAAACACAGGTGCCACAGTCCCTCCCCCATATCAAAAAATCTTTTATATCCTCTACTAACGTGTCGCTCCCTAATTAAGTTCAAGCAAATTGTTATTCTTTTTTCTACTACTGTTCGCCTCTTTTGTCTTTGTAATGTTTCTCATAACGATATTTCGATTCATAATTACCTCCATTACAATTAATATTCCCCTACATAAAAATAAAAAAATAAAAAATCATCGTCCGAACAGGACTTGAAGGCGCAACTTTACCAACTGGCCGGAGTGTCATCCTCAGCCTTGAGGCGTAACCAGGTGGGGACGTGGAGTTGCGTTCCGCTTGCCAGCAAACTCGGACAGTTACCCATTCAGGAGTCAGCCAGACCCGATAGCGCTTAACTTCGGTGATCTGACGGGAACCGGTGTTACCACTGCATAAAGACCGTTGGCGAATGTTTCCCCTTACTCAGGAAAAAAGGGATACATCATCAATCCCCCTTGCACACCCTGAAAATAAAAAAATTAAGCACGCTGATGACATAGCCAGATATCAATGAACATTCGTAAAGAGTATGTGTGAGGGTGTGTTGAAAGTAATGCCTTCAAATTTTTTATACAAAAACTCTTTAACCACCTTAGATTAAACAGACGTAATTACCGTTCTACATCTTATTGTTTCTGTCTACATATTTGCAGCCCTCTGCCACTATAGGGATACGAATTTTAGCATGTAACGTGACGTTGCATAACTTAAATATGTCGGTGCGTGGGAAACAGCGTGCTGTAATCGAACTCGAAGATTTAATGTAGACGTGGAGCACCCTGTCCTTCAGCATGACAATGCCCGACTACAGACTATCACTGCGACATCTGAAACAGTCCGGCACCTTGGCTTCACTGTCACCGATCATCCTTCGTACTGTCGAAACTCGGCCCCATCCGCTTTTCATCTGTTTCCAAAACCTGAAGCACATCTCCGAGGACTTCGCTTTGCAAGTAACGAAGTGGTGCAAGCAGACGTGAAGTTGTGGCTTAGTCAACAAAGTCAAACATTCTACACTGACAGTGTGATCAGACTGGTCTCTCGTTTGGAAGAATGTGTTTGTCGCCAGAGTGGTTACTTTGAGAAATGAATATCTTGACCTGAAAAATAAAGACGTAGAATGTCAATAACGTATATCTTATTGTAACAGCCTCGAGCTGTGACATACAAAATTCAGAGACATTACTTTTCACCACGTCCTCGCTCAGGATTAGAGTCACAGTCCTCTGTGACAGGTAGAACGGCTATCAGGGTGCATTAGTGTTGTTTGTGTTTAGTTTGTTACGAGGCATGCGGGCCTGGTAGCGTGTGTAATGGACGCCAATAGTGTGAGACGCTGATAAATCACCGTAAACAACATGAAGAACACAGGGTTTCATATACTAGTGTGAGGTGGCGGTCTCAGCACTCGACAGAGTTTGAAAGGGGCTTCAGTGTGGGACTCCATTTGGTCAGCTGGTCCAGTCGTGCAGTATCCAGACTCTTGAGATTCGTCCAGGTCACGATCAACAACGTCTGACCACCACAACGGAGGGTCGCCTTTTCACAACTCCGCCTGCCAACCGTGAACAAGTAATAGAAATCCCGCGAAATTGAACGGACTAGCGAGAACCAGACTAAGGAATTACCGTCTCATACGTGGGCAGGCGATAAAAGCACAGCACAAACGGCTGCATATGGTGTGTTATCTTGACCAGGAAGCGTGGACTGCCGATGTATGGCGTAGCATTGTGCTTACGGGTGAGTTGCTATTCTGCATCACCACGCATAACGTTGGGCGGTGAGTATGGTGGCCACAGGGGGGAGGGGGGGATCATACTCTCTCGATGTTCCGCGGAGGCATAATAGCGTTACTCCTGGCCTTATCCTTCAGGCCATAATTTCAGGCCACTACTTGTAGTGACTGACTGCCTGCACAACGGTACTTCACGGATATCGTGCGTCCTCACGTGTCACCTCTCATTCGACAGTATCTCGGTGCCATCTTTCAAGAGGACAATGCTCATTCTTACTTGATAGTTACTTTTCGGTTTGATGGCTGCTGGTTGCAGGCATACGAAGGTGTGAACGTTTGAAATTGTCATTGCACTTACCCCACGTCGTATTCGTTAAAACGATTAATGTTCAGTGGAAGTAACGAATAGGCAAGTCATGACGCGTGCTGATGGCTTAAAATTCTGTGTGGCCAGGGGAGATGCTACAGTTCAGGATCGTGTTCACAAAACGGGTCCTGCACGACACCCCATGATCAACAGACAGTCATCTGCCCCTTACATACTGAATTACCGGTTCAATGGCCTCACATATTTCACCTTTTGCTTGTGGCGTTGGCATTTGTACCTGAATTACTGCTGTTGGAGCCGCCCAGAATGGCCGAGCGGTTCTAGGCGCTACAGTCTGAAGCCGCGCGACCGCTACGGTCGCAGGTTCGAATCCTGCCTCGGGCATGGATGTGTGTGATGTCCTTAGGTTAGTTAGGTTTAAGTAGTTCTAAGTTCTAGGGGACTGATGACTTCAGCAGTTGTCCCATAGTGCTCAGAGCCATTTGAACCATTTGAACTGCTGTTGGCGTTGGTTTTCTACTGGTTCTGACGAAGAAAGATCGTGTCTCTGCACTGTTCATAGTAACTCACTGTCTGTGTTATCTTCCTATTAAAACGAATCCTACACTTGTTATACCACTTTCTGCCGCTGTTGACATTACGGTACATTCGTCTGATCAAAGATCCTTATCTTTCTTCCATTTTATTTCACTGACCCTTACCATGACTGGAATGAGCATTTGCAAAATGTGTGTGTGAAATCTTATTGGACTTAACTGCTACAGTCATCATTCCCTAAGCTTACACTCTACTTAACCTAAATTATGCTAAGGACCAACACACATACCCATGCTCGAGGTAGGACTCGAACGTCCACCGGGACAAGCGGCACACTCCAAGACTGCGGCGCCTGAGACCGCTCGGCTAATCCCGCGCGGTGTGCCTTTGTATTCCCCCTCTTTTTCCTTAGAATAGTTCAATAACATTGCATCTCGAAGTATTGGATTCTCAACTTTCCCTGTTTTCCCAACGCCAATATTCAGTTCCACATAATGCTGTGATTAAAGTGAATTCTCACAGATGCCTTGTGAAGTATTTGCGCTAGTGGACTAGATATGCGGAAACCACAAGTCTGAAAACAATTTATTGGACTCACCATTACAAAACAGTAATACAATATGCAAAAGAACAAGCGACTCAATCCCCACTGCTGATCGACACAAACGCAAAATAACAAATAATAAAAACAATAATAAAAGACTCGTCTCTTCACGGGGAGCGAACACAAACAGTTCTACAACGTCAAGAGATTCGTCGACCTGTGATGCAGACATCCCGTGATGGGCGTAGACAAGGGTACAACAGTTTCCATATGCTACAGCATCAGCACACTTACGTGTCTGCCGCTCAACCCTAGTCAGCACTCAACGCTGCAGACACCAGAATAGTCTACAGAGCAAGCAGTGCGTGAGTTGTCTTAAATAGAACTCTATATCTTTATCGTCAATTGTAGTCTCTGAGAAGGAACTAGGTTCTAGTTCTGTATCAAATGAAACGTTAATGTTCACTGACACCAATAAATTTTTTGTGGACGTGGATTCTAACGAAGTTAAGTATTACATCTTGTTCAAGTTGCAAGAAAGTGAGCTTACATTTTCTGTATTGTAAAGTCATGTCGGCCCCTCCAGAAATCATGCTGTACCGACGAGTATTATTTCATCCGACACAACATTTATTTCATAAAAATATTACGGTTTCTTGACAATTATTTAATTTCTAGCGTCTAATTACAACTGAATGAAACACCATTTTCGTGAAATATGCGTCTCGCCTTTATTCTTTGCATGGCATATTCACTGGCTTGGGATATGTACTTATTTTTATTATCTAGTTTGCATTTTGGGACATTGAGTATGTAGGTCATAAACGGTTCTGGTGGTTGGCTTTTCTATGTCGTAGCAATATTTTAAATTCTACTTACAGATTCCGTGGATGATGTTTTACATGTTGTGTTTTTACTCCATTTTTGGAAAGTTTTCTAAAAGTATTTGCACCCCTCCAATTCCGAAAAGACATCAATTTTCTTCCATCAGGTAAGGCTTTTGTACTGTTCTGGATGTCACTTGCGGGAATATTCAGCTATGCTGCCCCAACATTCGTCCATAAGTGCGAAATGTTAACGGTGAAGGATTTTCTGCACCAACTGATCTCTTGATGATGTCCCATAAATGTCCGATGGGATTCATGTTGGGCGATCTGGATGGCCAAACCATTCGCTTGAATTATCCAGAGCATCCTTTAAACCAACAGCAAAGAACTGTCGATGGGCAACATAGTGAATTTCATTAATTAAATTCCATAGTTGTTTAGGAACATGAAATCCACGAATGGCTGCAGATAGTCTCAAGCCACCTCACACTAGTATATGAAACCCTGTGTTCTTCATGTTGTTTACGGTGATTTATCAGCGTCTCACACTATTGGCGTCCATTACACACGCTACCAGGCCCGCATGCCTCGTAACAAACTAAACACAAACAACACTAATGCACCCTGATAGCCGTTCTACCTGTCACAGAGGACTGTGACTCTAATCCTGAGCGAGGACGTGGTGAAAAGTAATGTCTCTGAATTTTGTATGTCACAGCTCGAGGCTGTTACAATAAGATATACGTTATTGACATTCTACGTCTTTATTTTTCAGGTCAAGATATTCATTTCTCAAAGTAACCACTCTGGCGACAAACACATTCTTCCAAACGAGAGACCAGTCTGATCACACTGTCAGTGTAGAATGTTTGACTTTGTTGACTAAGCCACAACTTCACGTCTGCTTGCACCACTTCGTTACTTGCAAAGCGAAGTCCTCGGAGATGTGCTTCAGGTTTTGGAAACAGATGAAAAGCGGATGGGGCCGAGTTTCGACAGTACGAAGGATGATCGGTGACAGTGAAGCCAAGGTGCCGGACTGTTTCAGATGTCGCAGTGATAGTCTGTAGTCGGGCATTGTCATGCTGAAGGACAGGGTGCTCCACGTCTACATTAAATCTTCGAGTTCGATTACAGCACGCTGTTTCCCACGCACCGACATATTTAAGTTATGCAACGTCACGTTACATGCTAAAATTCGTATCCCTATAGTGGCAGAGGGCTGCAAATATGTAGACAGAAACAATAAGATGTAGAACGGTAATTACGTCTGTTTAATCTAAGGTGTTTAAAGAGTTTTTGTATAAAAAATTTGAAGGCATTACTTTCAACACACCCTCACACATACTCTTTACGAATGTTCATTGATATCTGTGATTGGTTCAGTTGGACAAGAGGATCCATTCCATTTCATGTAAACACATCCCACAGCACTGTGGAGCAGCCAATAGCTTGCAGCATGCCTTGTTAACATCTTGGGTCCATGGTTACGGGGGGGCTGCGCCTCACTCCAATCCTACCATCAGCTCTTACCAACTGAAGTCGAAACTCAGCCGACGTGGCCGCGGTAAACGTGACGTCTGGGGTCCAACCGGTATGTCACGAGCCCAGGAGAGGCTCTGCAGGCGAGGTCGTGCTGTTAACGAAGGCACTCGCGTCGGTCGGCACCTGGCATAGCCCATTAACGCCGAATGTCGCCGCACTGACCTAGCGAATACGTTCGTCGTACATCCCACATTGATTTCGGCGGTAATTTCACGCAGTGTTGCTTGTCTGTTAGCAGTGAAAATTCTACGCAAACGCTGTTGCTCTCAGTCGTTAAGTGAAGGTTGTTGGACACTTTGTATCTCGAAATGTTGAATTCCATAACGATTTCGGAAATGTAATGTCCGATACGTCTAGCTCCAACTACCATCCGGCGTTCAAAATATGTTAATTCATGTCGTGCGACCACAATCACGTCTGAAACCTTTTCACGTGAATCACCTGATTATAAATTACGGCTCCACCAATGCACTGCCGTTTTGTACCACTGATAAAGGCAGAGGTGAGAGCAGATAGGTGGAAAGAGTATACAGAGGGCTAACTCGTGGGGAAGGAATAGTTTGATGACGTGATAGAAGAAGAAATGAAAGCCAACATGGAAGACATAGTAGATTCAGTATTATTGTCAGTGTTACACAAAATTTTCGAAGACTTGACGTCAAATAAGGTGTAAAACATCGGTAACACTCCTTTTCAGTTTCTAAAATCATAGTTGGAAGTGGTAAGTAAGCGACTATTCAGTTTCGTTAGTAGAACCAATATGTCCAGAAGTACAGTATCGGACTTTTGCAGAAAAATATGATACACACAATCCCGAAAGATAAGCGCACACTGAGAAAGGAGTGTATACTGGAGAAACACGAATGAAATAACGGACTACAGGAAGTGCAGGAATTTAGTTGTCTTGAAAGCGAAGTATTAAAGGACGGACGAAGAAGGAGGACATATGACGTCACCTAGCCGCGTGTATTGATGATAACTTTTATTCAAAATTTAGTCAGTGGGGCTTTGTTCGAACACAGGACCTAGGACATTTTTATGAGTAGTCAAAGACACTACACCTATTTTTTTAACTACACAATTGTCAATGTAGTGTATATTATATATATTCGTGTTTAGTTGTTTATTTTACAGACCTCCCTATGCCCCAACTCAGAAAATGCAAACAAAAGTATTCCGAACGTCAGACTGTCATCGGACACATCGAATAATATTTGTGATGGAAAATAGACCAGACCAGCAGTTGTTTAAGGATAGTTATTTAAGAGCAGTTATTTAATGGTAATGGAATGGACATCAGGTAGTGTATTTCTTTCGATAACGGTAATAAAAGATTTCCAAATTGAGTGCCTGTTCAAAATAGCATATCATCACGAACAATATATTATCCAGAAATTGCTTGGACTTCGAAGAAGAAAGAATATTATGTGCACTGCTATGAATACGATAATTTTTCGGTAATAATATAGATAAGAACATTGACTGACGCACATCACCATCTGGCAGTAGCGATACAGCGTCGATCATTATGGGGTCGCTGAAGTTTTAATGTCAACTCTCACAGGAAGATGAGTCAAAATGAGTTTTCTGATTATTTGAGTCACTTATCAATAGTAATACCGCAAAGAGTGATGTTCTTGATTTCACAACACATAATGAAAAAAGTTGTAGGCATCGTGTCAAAGATAACTCCTTATTCACCACATTAGACGATCACAAATTAGTAAGCAAGAAAATTTATTGTCTGTGAATAAGTATGTGACTTCAGTGCAGTAAGTCTCATCAGAACTACTTTTTGTGGATCAGTAAATTATTTAAACTATTAAACTACCCGTAGCATTTTCCGGTTTTGGGTTGTCGGCGTAAGTTATTTAAATTACTGTCTTCGTAATCGAAATTGTACTGTGGTCAGACTAGCCGCTGAGTGAAGCAGATTGGTTTCGTTTCTTGGTGGCTCATATCGTCAGACGGTATTTGTTAGGTCTACCAATAAACCTTGTTGTAATGACAGACGTAGGAGATCACTAATTGACCCGAAGAGCAGTGACTGTTTCACAGACGTGGAAATTACTTTTAGATGGATTTGATAAACATCATTACAAGTTATACTAACGGCAGCTGAACTAACGGCCCTTGAGTGAAGGCCTAAGACGGAATCTACCGAATCAAAAACAGTTTCGGTACCAGCAGGTCATATCGTCTCACCGCACCTGATGGTACAATGCACACACGTTAATTCGTGGTGTACACAACAATGGGAACCGCTTACAAGCGGTAAGGTGGTTTCCGAGGAAACAAGACACTTCAGTTGGTTAACCATGGCTGACGTGAAGAGAAGCGATCCAATTGCTATCCCGCTGCCTCGAGACTTTATCCACTGGAAGCTACAGGCCCAGGTAAGCCTCGTGTACTTCTCTTAGTAGAGCTGTGTGAGAAAGATCCCGTCAGTGTCTAGACCAGGAATTACGGGAGTGCATGAAGGAACTTCTGGATAGGTGTTACGTAGCTGCGCAGATGTTAAAGGTCGAGACATGACGACGATAGCGCTTTTTTTGTGGTGTTTATCATTCTCTTGCATATACGAGGCGTAGTAAGGTGTAAAAAGCCATTTGCTAGAGAAAATCACTAATTTTTGTCTCATAAAGCGAGGCGCCAGTGTAATTACAAACTAACGACCGGTAGGGATCTTTTTGAAGCTTGCGTTGTCCTGGCTATTGCTTTTCCATATGAACGGCCATGTAAACCGTTCGTGTGCTGTGACTACACCGGGTAGCGATCAGCAGTACATTTGTTGAGGTGTTCCTAAGCAGTCTCACTGCTATGAACATAAGGATCCCAAAAATGGAGCAAGGCTTCAATGTTAATATACAGATGTATTTTGTTTCGCATACATTTAGCCCACGCTCTCTCTCTCTCTCTCTCTCTGTCTCTCCCTCTCTTTATCTCCCTTTGTCTCATTCCTTTTTCTATTTCGATGAAAATCTATTTCACTCTTGACAATTTGCGTCACGTATCGTGTTCCAGGAGAATATATCCATGCAGTATAGTAACTTTAAAGTAGTAAAGGCATTATAAAAATTTTGTTTTTAAATAAAGAATTGTTCCAAATATCAGATATTGTTATTTTATTTTCTAGGGACGAAGATTAGTGTTTGAGTGATCTAAGATTCCGCTGGTACACTCGTATTCGAGATTCGAACTGGAGGATTTTCTGTTCGCTGTTCATTATGACGTACATCCTGTCGATACCCACCCTTGGGATGGAGAGTGGCCTGGACTGCCGGAATATTATTGTAAGTACCTAAAATTTCTCGGGTTTATAGATGTAAGTGGGGAATGGGAATAAGTGGTGCTGCTATTGCGTTAATTCTGGCCCCAGTATGGAAAACATTAACTGGAGTATTCTGAGGCAGAGAAATGTTGCTGGAGCGCAATGTGTCGATACAGCTGTTAGTAGTGATGACCTCCTACTTCTTTCGCTTCCTACTTCCCCTCTCCACCTTCAGTTTACTTACAATCCTGTATTATTAGTATACAATGCGAACAGTACTGTCGGTAGAGGCTTAAAATGGCGAAGTGTAAAGTACTCTTTTTCTCCACGAATAGTGACTTTTAACTGACGCAGTTATTCTCTTACAGGCGCCGGATTCTACCGACCTCCGCCCCAAGATGTGCCAGTGGACGCAGAGTCCCGCAGACGTCGACCGCTGGAAGTGGTGACTGAGGAGGACGAGGCGTGTCCAGGCAACGGGCAGACGTGGGAGGGCGGAGACGTGCCAGCGCTGGACACGTCCGGCGAGAAGCAGCTGTCTCCAGACCTGGTGGGTGCCGAGGGAGACGCAGGAGAAGAGAGAGAGGGGCCGACGTGCGGTTCTGGCTTCTGGCGGTGGCTGAGGAAGATGTTTTGTGTTCGACGACGTTAGGGGCACTCCAGCACCTCTCGCCCAGGTTAGTCTACAAACTAGCAGTAGTACAGAATAATAGAAATTTCAGAATAACTTTCGTTTGTGATGAGTTTCTAAACTACGTTCTATCGAAATAAAAGAGCACATTTTTGTCACAGCCTTTTGCAATTTTTCATCTTCTTTTCAAATCAGTTATTGCATGTCTGCTCATAGTTAGACGCTACAAAGTTAACTGAAGTTTTAGCATCGTCACAATATATAACTGTACCGATTTGTATATAAATACATAACAGGCATTAGCTTTACCTTCTTCCCTACAACTGTTATTAGATATATTCATCGATCAATTTTCTTTTGTTACAGGTTTTGTCAGCACCCACATCAAGCTAGAGAACTGATGAAACAAAACCTGTCGAGCGATTTGATTCAAAGGCATCGTCACCAGCCTGCTGTAAATAATGTACATAACATGTAAATACGTTCATTACTGTTCAGGATGTTTGATCTCAAAATACCTACGTATTAAATTTGTTTTCCACTTTTACTCCTGCGTTTTATTTGTCGAAGACTTAGGACTGCTTGTAGACATTCCCACAAACTAGTTCCGCATTTTATGGGACAAGTAATCAAATACAGAAAGTGCCCAGAGAACAATAGTAAATCGAACATTCACCAATCGTTTTTCCGATCATGTGTCTCTGCCTCTCTCTCTCTCTCTCTCTCTTCTGCCACCCCATCTGTAAGATACACACACGCTAACACACACACACACGCACACACACACTCCTATGTATATATGTCCTCATGAAAAGATTGGAAAAAAATCGAATGAGCTCTCATGTAATTGATAGTACCTTTCGAGTTCAAACTTTCACTACTCGGAATGTTTGCTACAAATACCTTCTACTATTATACAGGTCAATTGAAACTTAGTTCAGTGATCACAATCTGCTGTAACTGCATAACGAAATATCGACATGACCTTTTTTTTATATCCTTTGTAGTCCTTGTATGTGACATCCCTTGGTACCACGAACAACTTATAAAGAATACTCCGTATCACACCATACTCTCTGAAGCATATGTCACCGAGATGAGCACATTAGATATGTGTATTTCGAGTTGTGGAACTGCTTTCGGTAAATGAGGCATGTACACCGGGACTTTCACATAATTTAGTATAACAGAAAACGTCTAGAACACAATAATTGTTTACTTACTAAGTTTAGTAATTGGTTTTGTTCTACGGAACCATCTTCCGACCATTAGAATTCTGTTGACGTGTGGAGGTAGTTCACGGAGCTATAATGAGTACCAACAGATGTTAGGTCTAGAGATCTAGCTAGGCAAGCAAGGCAAGAACTGAATACAGCTGTGCCATATCCAGTACGATCGACAAAACTCTTTAGAAGTCATTGTTTTAAAATGTTTATTGCACAGTGCCTAATAGAAGTACAGCCGCTTTTCTCTCCATAAGCAGGAAATAAGATTCTGCAAAGCGGACATGTATTACTGTCAATGAAATATTTGATGATAATGATCCGGTATCCAAATGTTTGTCTGGTATGATAGAGAGCTTGGAGGATGGTGAGATGTAATACTTAAGTCGAGTGCAAATATAAGAAAACTTCCAAGTATAGCACAGTGTGTCATCCCAAACATACAAAAATGTAGTAAGAGTTGTCGTCTCGCATAGCCGCGAGTGTTAAATGAGCCACTTCTGGGGCGTGGATTAACGACGAGGATCGGAATGCCGACCAGTCTGCATGAGATTTTTATGTGATTTCTCACATCCCATTAGTCGAATCTACATCTACCTCCATACAATCAGGTGACAAAGGTCACGAAATAGCGATATGCACGTTTACAGGTGACAGTAGTTGCACGTTAAATGCTGTAAAAGTGCAGCGCATTGACGGCACACTCATTTGATCTCAGGTGATTCAGGTGAAAGGATTTCGCCGTGATTTATTCCGCACGACGAGACTAACGGAATTTGAACGTGGATTGGGAGTTGGAGCTAGACTCATAGGACATTCCATTTCGGAAAAAGTTAGACAATTCATGATTACGAGATACGCAGTGTCAAGTGTCTTCCGAGAATACCAAATTTCAGGAATGCCTCTCACCACGGACACAGCAGTTGCCGCCGTTCTTCCCTCAACGTCCGATACCAGAAGCAGAGGCAGTGCACAGAAATTAATGTGCGACGTACGAGGAACGTATTCCTTAGGACAGTGTGGCGAAATTTGATGTTGATGGGCTGTGGCAACAGATGAATTGCGCTAGTGCCTTTACTAACAGCCCGACATCGCAAGCAACGCGTCTTTTGGGCTAGCGACGATATTGGTTGGACACTAGGCAACTTGAAAACCGTGGTCTGATCAGGTGAGGCCAGATTTTAGTACGAAAGAGTTTATGGTAGTTTTCTAATGTGTCATGAACCCCACGAAGCCAGGATTCGAGGTGTCAACAAGGCACTCTGCCAACTATGGGTGGCTCTGTAATGATGTCGGATGTGTTTAAGTGGAATAGAATCAATCTTTTAGTCCAAATCGATCATTAACTGGGAACAGTAATGTTCTGATACTTGGAGGCCATTTGCAGCAACATTCTATAGAATGTTTATGGATGGAAATTCGCCATGTCACCAAGGAGTGCTAGTTCTGCAAGGTTCTTAGGAGAGCTTCTGTTAAGTTTGGAAGGTAGGAGATGAGATACTGGCAGAAGTAAAGCTGTGAGGACTGGGCGTGAGTCGTGCTTTGGTAGCTCAGATGGAAGAACATTTGCACGCGAAAGGCAAAGGTCCCGAGTTCGAGTCTCGGTCGGGCACAATGTTGTAATCTGCCAGGAAGTTTGATATCGGCGCACACTCCGCTGCAGAGTGAAAATCTCATTCTGGAAACATCCCCCAGGCTGTGGCTAAGTCCTGTCTCCGCAGTATCCTTTCTTTCAGGAGTGCTAGTTCTGCAAGGTCCGCGGGATAGCTTCTGTAAAGTGTGGAAGGTAGGAGACGAGATACTGGCTTTACGAAGACCGGGCGTGAGTCGTGCTTCGGTAGCTCAGATGGTATTCCGCCGGCGGCGGCCGTTCTGTGCGGACGTGCGGAGCGGCTGTTGCGGTGTTTACATCGTCGCTGCGAGCGGCCGGCGCTGTGTAGTGAGTGCGCGCTTTCTGCGTTAGTGATAGTCCACGATCACATTTCTAGAATGACATAATGGAACAGACAACGCGACGCGATGCTTTGAAGTTGATTTCCGATCCGAACTATGCCCGACCTAAATCTTACGAAGTTGGGGCATTTATCGTAGAAACTTTTCAGATCAAAGTGGATGAATTGATTGGAATTCACCTGTCGATTGTCTGTGCGACTGTGTTCCTTAAGTTATCCAGTTCTGACAAGTGGGACCAAATTGTGGAAGCATGTGGTGGGGTGGCAAAATTCAAACATTCAGACGGACACATAGGGCAGGGCACGGTTTCGCGTGCCGGAATGGGAGTAAAAACGGTTCGAATCTTTGAGCTCCCCTTTGAAATAACGCCCGAGGAGATTATCAACAAACTGAGAGACTATGGCGCCATTATCAGCAATGTCGCCGAAAAATGGTCTAGCTTGCACAAGTATCCAGTATTAAATGGAGTCAGGCAAGTTAAGATTGACATGCTGAAACATATCCCATCGTATCTCAGGATTGGTGGATATCGAGCGATCATCATTTACGATGGCCAGCCGAGAACCTGCTCGGGTTGTGGTTCGACCCAACACGTCCGCGCGCAGTGTGTTCAATGGCGTGTGACGCAACTGCCGACTGGGGAGCGAGACCCGCCTAGTCAGATGGCCACGCTACCCGTGACGTACGCCGCCGCAATTCGCAGTGACGTCGCCCCAGGCATGTGTTTCGACAGGGCGGTCGTTGCTTATGCCGACGTTCCCGAAGGTAACGTAGCCATGGATACTAGCAGCACAGAAGCAACAGGTCCAGCACACTCACAAGACGAGGAAACTGGCAGGCGTGCAGAACAAGACCAGGCTAAGACGACAGAAAAAGGCATGTGCAAATCACTGGAAGAAGTCGGGCAACACAAAGAGGACACGGTTGCCACGTCGGAGGATAATAACCAGCAGCCTACAACTGTTTCACCAAAGAAACGGAAGAAACGTAGAAAATCCCGTCAGGGAGCAGCAGAAATCGCGCCAATCCTGCGTGAAAAGGCGAAACAGATAGGCCAAGAACTGGCGGAGACGACACAGGCAACTCCTCTGGAAGATCGAACAACAAAAAAGAACACCCGAAATGAGGACACTGAA
Source organism: Schistocerca nitens (assembly GCF_023898315.1). Taxonomy (NCBI): domain Eukaryota; kingdom Metazoa; phylum Arthropoda; class Insecta; order Orthoptera; family Acrididae; genus Schistocerca; species Schistocerca nitens. Next base: position 97,997,384 of record NC_064617.1, read on the forward strand.
CCCGACCGTGGAATCCACATTCGAGACGGTACAGATAGTCCGAAGGACCCTCCACCTGTACCTAAAACGGCCACGCGGGAAGTTACGTGCACGCGAGACTGGGCGGATGACATGGAGGAGCAAAGCCATGATGCAGAGATGGCTGACATACCACAACATTCAGGACGGACGGCACCCGACCGTCGGCAAGATGTGTCCACCCGACAACAAATCACCATCAAAGACGCTCGTGCAGCAGAAGATGATGCCGACTTCTTCTAAGTGGAGCAAACATCCACTTCACCTGGCAAACGGTATCCCACGTAACACGGTATAGTCGACGTGACGTCCTTGCAGGCGTACAGATTTGCGACTTTGAATATAAATAAAATTAGCTGCACTCTCAATCTGAGAAATCTCCAAGATTTTCTGTACGCCGCTGATATTGACATCTTAATGCTGCAAGAAGTAACGGCTATCCGTTTGGACGACATCACTGGCTACAACGCCGTCATCAATCCTGGCAATGACAATAGCCTCCGCACAGCGATTATGACTAAAGAGGGGATCCTACTTGTGGCGAAACTGCCGAACAGTAGAGGTCTCGCTGTCACGATAAACAACACCAGGTTTATCAACATATATGCCCCGTCAGGAACCGGAAACAAGCGCCGCAGGGCCGAATTTTTCAAGGAGGACATCGCCCCCCTTTTCGCAGTGCGATTTGAACACATAATATTTGCGGGTGGCTTTAATTGCGTGCTGAGTCCCAAAGATCAGACGACAAATTTTAACAAATCTCTGGAGCTGGAGAACATCGTCAGATACTTTAAATGAAACAACAAGTTCACTGTTACCAGTCACTGGTAACAGTGAACTTGTTGTTTCATTTAATGTCAGTAACAGTCACGGTAAAGCCTAACCTAAAAATGTTCGCATTTAAAAAAAAATCGTCAGAGACTTCCATCTGTTTGATACTTGGGAACTAAAACACCGTGATAGGCTAGGTTTCACCTATATCACCAGCCATTCTGCCAGTCGTATCGACAGGATTTACGCAACATCCAATTTAAGGAGACACGTTTTACAGTCCGAGCTATGGCCCACTATTTTCTCTGATCATATCGCGTACATATGTACGGTAAATTTAGAGGAACAAGGAACCTACAGGGCGAGAGGTCAGTGGAAGCTAAGCGTTGCTCATCTTTCGGATCCTGGATGTCACGCCGCCTTCCACACCACTTGCGCAGAATGTGAAAGGAACTTCCACTTGTACGGTACGGCGCTGAATTGGTGGCTAAACTGCGCGAAGCCCGCAATAATAAAGACAATGAAAACTTACTTCGGTGAAAAAGTCGCCTGGCGGAAGCGGACACTAGACTTTTACTTCAGCTGTCTGAGAGACTTGTGCGTTCGCGATGCTACAATAATAACAAATTATGGGCAAATCAACAGAATAAAAGCAAAATTGCTCACCCTGCAGAGACACCATTTCGGAGGCTGTAAAATACGAACGCGTTTGCAGAACGGTACACGAGAAGAAACAACATAGATGTACCACATCCTCCAAGAGAACAAAAGACAAAAACTGAAAATTCTGACGGAAATCAAAACTTCAGACGGGAGACTCTTGACAGATCAAGCTGCAATACGAGACGAGATCCATCGACACTTTAGTGAATTGCTGGCCAATACACAGACAGATGAAACAGCGCAGCAAGGTCTCACTGCTGGGACGACAGAGCGACTCACTCCAGAAGAAGCTGATGTGCTCGCAGCGAGAATAACGGACGAAGACGTCGAAGATGCCATCTCGAGGAGCCCATAGAATAAATCACCAGGACCAGATGGGCTACCCGCTGAATTTTATCAAACTTTTCGCGAACAGATAATTGCTAAATTGACACTCGTCTGCAATGAAATACTAAATGCCGACACTGACTGTGAAGGTACAATGGTCTTAGTCCCCACAACACCAGGAGGCAAAACCGTCGAGAATCTTCGACCCATAACACTTCTCAATAGTGATTATAAAATCTTCGCCCGTATCATGATGCAAAGGTTCAATTCAGTTATTCGTACAGTGACAGGAGCTTACCAGACAAGTGTGGGAAAGGATAGAACGATATTTCAGACCTTATGCGACTACAGAGACATTATAGCGATATCGGAAGCCTGCAACATTCGATGTGCCCTGATGCCACTTGACTTTGAAAAAGCTTTTGATAAAGTTAATCATTCGTACCTGCTTCGGTGTATGACATCCATAGGGGTACTTGTGACTGACGAAAGCGAGGTGGCAACAGTACTTGAAGTTGTGGCGACCTACGAACTGGCGTCAGGAGCTAAACTCAAACGCAATAAATCTGGTATTATGAATCTTGGTCGGGGTATAGAGATCAGAGCTGCTGGACGTATCAACACTGTGGAATATATAATGCCTTGGAATAGAATATACGAGTAATAGCCGCCGCACGGCCGCGCTCAATTATAGAAAATTACTTGCCACATTACGAGCAAGCATACAACAACACAGCTTACGTAATTTAAACGTAATACAAAAAGTGCAACTGGCCAATACATACATCACTTTCAAAGTCAACTATGTTGCTCAAGTGCTGCCTCTGCCACGAACCATAGCACACCAAATGCAAGCAGCGCTTGGTTATTCTGTCAGCAGAGGTCAGATATTTAAGGTTTCATATGATACCTTGACGCTACCGACAAGGAATGGAGGGCTACATCTGACAGAAATCTACCTTAAAGCGCAAGCGCTGTACGTTAGCAAAACTTATAAACTGTGGTGTCACAGCCAGACACCACACGTGCTAGGTGGTAGCTTAAATCGGCCGCGGTCCTGTAGTACATGTCGGACCCGCGTGTCGCCACTGTGTGATCGCAAATCTAGCGCCACCACAAGGCAGGTCTCGAGAGACTGACTCGAACTCAGCCCAGTTGTACGGACGACAGAGCTAGCGACTAGACGTACGAAGCCTTTCTCTCTCATTAGCCGAGAGACAGAATAGCCTTCAGCTAAGTTAATGTCTACGAACTAGCAAGGCGCCATTAGCCTTACAGGATTGTAATTAAAGTCTCCTTTGTGCGATGTACCACAATGAGTTATTAAAGATAAGTATGATACCAGCTACGTACTTTTCTTCATAGCATTAATTACGTATCCTGTTCCAGTACTTCACGCCCGTCTGCGTTAGTCTCGCGTGCATTAAGCCACCTCTATCTACAAGGTGTTGGCCCAGCTGCCGACACATCACATGGCGACGAGTCTACAAAGGATCTTGTGTTTTACTTTGCCCTAATTTCTTTGTGTCATGGCTTCGCCACAATCTCCAGATGTACTGTCCGAATTTTATCGCTTGCAGAATCAGCAGACGCAGGCGTTATTGGATGCTCTTGGACAGCTCGTCCAGGGTCAACGTGCGCTGCACACCGATGCGGCCGCCGCCGCTTCATCGCTACCGCCGCCACACCATGCTGTTGCACCTCAATTCAGACCCTTCGATGCCACCTACGAGTCCTGACACGAGTGGTCCCGCCAGTTCAGCTTTCATCTAGCCGCCTACAGAATTCAAGGTAATGAACGGCAGCCGTTTTTGCTTTCTTGTGTCGGTGTGTCCACCTACCGAGTGATAGTGAAGTTGTTTCCCCAGCGCGACGTAGCAACTCTGTCCTACGAAGAACTTTCGTCTGCTTTAGATGCCTATTTCAAGGAAACAGTAAATGTCGTTGCAAAAAGGTATACGTTCTTTCGTACAAAACGTACGGCCGGTCAGACTAATAGGGAGTGGGTTGCGACATTGCAAGGACTTACTAGGGAGTGTGCGTTTGAATGCGAATGTGGACTTCCTTATTCAGATACTATGGTGCATGATGCGATAGCACAGAACGTTTCTGATGTTCGCATACGGGAACAGATTTTGAAACTAGTTAATCCCTCCCTTCAACAAGTGATAGACATATTGGATAGGCAAGACACACTTGACTTTGCTCAGGACTCGTTTGCAACTGCGCCAGCAGTGTGTCACATTAACCGGCCCGCCCGGCCCGCTGCACGGGACGCTCAGCGGCCCTCGCGCCCGTCAGCGCAGCGGCAGCCTAGCTCGCAAACACGTGCGCCGCGTAAGCGAGCTAATGCAGTGAAATCATGTCCGCAGTGTGCAACTAGAGATTCGCGTGAACATTGCCCGTCACGCCAAGCTATTTGCTTTTACTGTCATAAGAAAGGACATGTCCAAAGTGTTTGCCAGAAAAAGCTCAGATCAGACACTCACACCAATTCCAGGCCCTTTGCTTCGCGCCGGAATCGAACCAAGGAAACTCAGGCTCGTGGACCTTCGCCCATGGATATTCATGTAGTTCATTCCACCCCGTCCGGTGACAGTGTTCATTCCACAAAAAGTGTGCGTCGACGTCGACGGAAGTCCCGTCACGTCGCACATGATTCTGTCCCAGTGTCTGTTCCAGTTGCACCACACAGTCGCTTTTGTCGTCAGCAGGACAATAAACTTTTTGTAGACTTAGACTTTGCAGGCAAAGTGATACCATTCCAGCTCGATACCGGAGCTGCAGTTTCATTGCTCAATCAAGACACGTACAAACACCTGGGCAAACCTCCGTTGCGTGCCGCAAATGTTCAGCTCAATAGTTACTCAGGCCAGAAAATACCAGTGTTAGGACAGTGCAGCCTTCTTGCAACATACAAGGATCAAACAAAACTTGTGTCATTTTACGTTCTTCGTTCTTCTACTGCAGTGAACTTGTTTGGTTTAGATTTATTTCAGTTGTTTAACATGTCTATAGTCAATCAGGTCCTCTCAGTGAATCAGACTATGCCTTCCGGCAGTGTTTCTAGTCTCTGTGAAGAATTTGCGGACATTTTTGCACCGGGCCTTGGTTGCGCTAAGAACTATGAAGCGCATTTGGAACTGAAAGCAAACGCGCAACCGAAGTTTTTCAGAGTGCGCAATGTTCCCCACGCATTGCGTGATGAGGTCGCAAGAGCATTACACTATTTAGAATCTCAAGGTGTAATTGAACGTGTGCAGGGTTCTCTCTGGGCCTCACCCTTAGTAATTTTGCCAAAACCTTCCGGAAAATTGAGACTTTGTGTGGACTTCAAGGCAACAGTGAATCCACAACTTGTGACTGCAACTTTTCCTTTGCCATACCCGGAAGATCTTTTTGACAAACTGTGCCCGGGAACATATTTTTCAAAATTGGACCTAGCAGATGCGTACTTGCAAATACCGGTGGACGAAGAATCCCAGCGCGTCTTGGTGGTAAACACGCATCTTGGCTTGTATCGCTTCAAAAGACTGCCTTTCGGGTGTGCATCCGCCCCTGCATTGTTTCAGCAATATTTACAAACTGTTTGTGCGTCGGTCCCTACTGCTGCGAACTATCTGGACGATATTGTGATCTCCGGAAAGACAGAAGCCGGTACCTCCGCGTACAGCGCAGAAATTCATTCGCTGGTCTATTTTTCTCTTGCAGTACCGCTACGATATCTTGTATCGGTCCACTGCTAAGCACGGAAACGCTGATGCGTTGTCCCGTTTGCCTGTTGCTGAGGATAAAGCATTCGATTCTTCCGAACTTGCTTGCATGTTCATTGATGCGGAAACCGATGACGTGGTCGCATCGGTTCCGATTGATTTTCGTCGTGTCGCTACAGCCACGGCAGCTGACCCTGTCCTTGCTACTGTTTTGCGTTTTGTTGCTACGCAATGGCCCTTGTCCAAGTCACGAATCGAGGATCCGCTGGTTCGCCGATTTTTTGCTCACAAGGAGAGACTTTTTGTACGACGTGGTGTTTTGTTGTTGCGTTCTGATAATGATCAGTCCCGAGTCGTGGTCCCACGTTCGTTACAGTCCTCTGTCTTACGGCTTCTTCACCAAGGACATTGGGGTATAGTGCGTACGAAACAACTTGCTCGTCAGCACTGTACTTGGTTCGGAATCGATGCTGCGATTACGAATATGTGCTCCTCTTGCGTGGCGTGTGCCGAACAACAATCCGCACCGCCGCGGAAATTCTTTGCATGGCCGAAAGCCACTTCCCCTTGGCAACGCTTGCACATCGATTTTGCTGGTCCATTCTGGAATGCTCGTTGTTTGGTTGTGGTCGATGCTTTCAGTAATTTTCCTTTTGTTGTCCGGATGTCTTCCACGACGTCTTCTGCCACAATCCAAGCCTTGTCTGCTATCTTTTGCATTGAAGGTCTTCCGCAGACTATTGTTTCCGACAATGGCCCACAATTCATGTCCACAGAATTTCAGTCCTTCTGCAAGGCCAATGGTATTCAACATCTGACGTCCGCGCCGTTTTCGCCTCAGTCAAACGGTGCCACGGAACGATTGGTCCGGACTTTCAAGTCACAGATGTTGCAATTGAAAGAGTAGCATTCTTGGGAGGACGCATTATTGCTCTTTTTGTCCTCGTATCGCTCTCAGCCCCGCGATGGTCGCTCGCCGGCAGAGTTGCTCCATGGTCGTTCTCATAGAACCTTGATGTCTTTGCTGCATCTGCCGCATCAGGTTCCTGTGCAGCGGCAGACTCCTGCATTTGCTCCTAGCGACGTTGTCTTCTATCGCACCTATCGCGGTTCACAGCGTTGGCTTGCGGGGCGCATTCTTCGCTGCCTCGGCCGCGCGATGTATTTGGTTTTGGGGGCCTCTGGTGAGGTGCGTCGGCATCTCAATCAGCTGCGCCTCTGTCGTCGCTTGGGTTCTGCCGCTCCCTGTCTGCTTTCAGCGACGGTGCCGTCCGGTCAGCGCCCTGGGGACCGATCTACTGGCTCGCCTCATCCCCAGGTGTTACCGACGCTGCCTTCCATTTTGCCTCATGGCGTCGCGCCGCCGCCGCAGCCGCCGCAGCCGCCGCAGCCGCCTCCGGCGCCGCCCGCAGTGGACGCTTCGCTGCAGCCGCCACGCGCCTCCCTGGGTCACGTGCCGCCGATCGCTTCCCGTGACCAGCTGTCCTCCGCCATGGAACTCTTGCCCGCTCCGGATCAAATGTCGTCATCGCGCGTCGGATTCTCCGACCACATGGAGTTCGACCCTTCGGCCCCTCCTGTCTCTTTACGGGCGCATACACCGCATGTTGACGTGCACCCTGGACTAGGTTTTCAGGCGTTTCCTAGCTCCCCTCGGACCGAATGGCCGGGTGCGGGTGGCACAGCCTCGCCTGTTGTTAGGCTCCCCACCTCATCGCATACGTCAACATGGGGTCCTCCCCACGGCGGGCGGAAGCCTTATCTCCCGACCGTTCGCCGATTTTCGGGGGAGGAATGTGGTGTCACAGCCAGACACCACACGTGCTAGGTGGTAGCTTAAATCGGCCGCGGTCCTGTAGTACATGTCGGACCCGCGTGTCGCCACTGTGTGATCGCAAACCTAGCGCCACCACAAGGCAGGTCTCGAGAGACTGACTCGAACTCAGCCCAGTTTTACGGACGACAGAGCTAGCGACTAGACGTACGAAGCCTTTCTCTCTCATTAGCCGAGAGACAGAATAGCCTTCAGCTAAGTTAATGTCTACGAACTAGCAAGGCGCCATTAGCCTTACAGGATTGTAATTAAAGTCTCCTTTGTGCGATGTACCACAATGAGTTATTAAAGATAAGTATGATACCAGCTACGTACTTTTCTTCATAGCATTAATTACGTATCCTGTTCCAGTACTTCACGCCCATCTGCGTTAGTCTCGCGTGCATTAAGCCACCTCTATCTACAAGGTGTTGGCCCAGCTGCCGACACATCATAAACAAAGGCAACGATCACCGCGGACCTTAGTGGCTCATCTCTTACGTGAAATCACCCCAGTCAGCAGAGATTCACCAATCGATGTGCATCACATCTCCCACGAGCTGTACCACTATAAACATTTTCTTGTGGAATATAGCTATGTACGCCATAGAATACCGTAGAAGGAAATATATCAGGTTAAGGAGGTTTACAACACCTTTCTGGAAGGAAAATTGCGCAATCGAGTAGAAAACAAGTTTCGACATTATAACTGGAAAAACATATGGGACAACATATCTGACCCCCATCTACCATCCAATGTGCGATCGACGTGGTACCTCGCAGTCAATAGAAAAATCCCCACCAACTCCAAGTTGCACGCGATACGTCTGGCACACATACCAAACTGTTCCAGCTGCAATGTCGTCGACACTGAAGAACATCGCTTCGTTTGTGACGATGTGAAAGACGTGTGGAATCTCTTCAGGCACATGTGCTCCACACGTCACCTAACGCGATTACACGACACACGTGCTTCTGCCTGATGACGTGCCATATCCTAACACCAAAAGAAGGTCAGCCAACTGGCTCAAAGGACTGACAGTCCATTACATCTCAACGGCTATGACGAAGAGTGAAGCAGATTATTGGATGTACCTGATGACAGAACATCAAAAGCTCGAACGACAAAAGAAATACAAAGAAAATTACGCAAATTTATTGAACCGAACATTGTCTTACCGACAGAGCTGAAGAACGATCAAACGACATTTTGTTCAATGTCAGGATTCTTTTTTTTTTCTTTATGAAATTATCTATTAAGTTTCTCATTATTATACGCCAACAAGGTGGCTATTTCGTTTACCCTTTGCCCTCGTGTAGCAGCATTAATAGGTTGCTGACGCAAACATGAGACGCCAGCAGGCTGAAGTATGCCTGGCTCTACTACAAAAATCGCTCCCGCGCAATGATGGAAGAATGTAGCGGACCTATTTTCTTTCCACAACCCCAAAAGAAGGGATTTTGTTTACTTGCACAAATTTACTTCGTCAGGCAACTATCTCCGATGGACCAAACATAGCACAGAAGCTAGCCGAAGAAGGCACAAATGGCGAGCGGAAGGACGGGCTGTAGGGTGGAAGGAGACCCGAAAAAATAAAAAATAATAATAATAATAATAAAAAGATGGTAGAGCACTTGCCCGCGAAAGGCAAAGGACCCGAGTTCGAGTCTCGGTCGGGCTCACAGTTTTAATCTGCCAGGAAGTTACATACCAGCGCACACTCCGCTGCAGAGTGAAAATCTCATTCTGGAAACATCCCCCTGGCTGTGGCTAAGCCATGTCTCCCCAGTATCCTTTCTTCAGGAGTGCTAGTTCTGCAAGGTTCTCAGGAGAGCTTCTGTAAAGTTTGGAAGGTAGGAGACGAGTTACTGGCAGAAGTAAAGATGTGAGGACCGGCCGTGAGTCGTGCTTCGGTAGCTCAAATGGTAGAGCACTTGCCCGTGAAAGGCAAAGGACCCGAGTTCGAGTCTCGGTCGGGCTCACAGTTTTAATCTGCCAGGAAGTTTCATGACCTATTATTGTCTGTTGTTAAAGTAAGAGGTGAAGCATTTGTGAGCTACTCCCTGTATCCCGTAATGATCCATTTTCTGGTGTAATATTTTGTAATCAACACAATCAAGCGCCTTAGTTAAATCAAAAAATATAACTTTTTAATCACTTGTAATGGGCTACTGTAGCTTGATTCTGACTACTTCTAACATTTTGATATAGTTCCCGGTTTGCTCTACATGATATCTTTATCCCGCTAGTCAGCCAACCAAGCTACCCTTTACTGCTAGTACCCCGTTTAGTACATTCTGATGGATTGCAAATCTCAAAGATGTGTTAAGGAAAGGATTACATTTGTCATATGTGTTATCTGCACTATAGACATCCTGCTACTATAGTACCTTAACAAGGTTTAAGAAATCTCTATTGCCGTTGGATTAGCTTTTCTACATAGTTTGTAATGATATGTGACATTTGTCTGAGTACAAAAGCTTTTTAGTCTTACTGATCCCCTGCACCTCGGTAAAAAAAAAAAAATACAATCTGCGTCATATCATACGAGTTTAGGATATTTACTAACATCCGTTTTCTTGTACTATCACATACAAAATTGATATAGAAATCACAGCATAACACTCATTTTTGGTACTTCCTAAAAAATGAAACAATGAACCACCTCTAGCGTGAGCAGAATTATTCTGAAATGCAAAAACTACTTGCAAAATAACCAGCTAATCTGTATCCTGGTAAAGGAAGCCTATGAATTTTCAAATTATTTAGGTGGTACTCCGATACATACATAATGTTAGAGTCAACATCTATAAGTAGACCACTGACTGTATCTCTAATGACTTTCATATTTTGATTAAATATTCTAATTCCTTCTCTACCTGCAAACCTGACCTCCGCTGAAGGTGATTCCTTAGTTAGATGGACTTCCTTTAAGCTGGTATACCTATCAGCTGAGTTGAATCTAAAGAAGGTGCACCTCTAACACCAACTACTATGGGAATTTTTCCATGAGTGATTCCACCAGCAACCACTAAACTGCCACGTAAAAGCTTTGCCGGCCTTCGCTTCCCATACTTATTGAGGTGCAGGCCATGACTAGTGGAACCCCATCTACTGATAGACTCAACTGGCACTGGCTTACCGACCGACATAAATCGCACCGAAATTTTATGGGACATAGTCGAGAGATCCCATCGTGCACAAAATCTTGCACCGGTTAAACCTTCGCTAGACGGCTATTGAGGCAGCATGGGTGAATATTTCTGCAGAGTTCGTCCAACGACTTGTTCACTCCATGTCGTGTCGAGTTGCTGCAGTACTCCGGGCAAAAGGCGGCACGACACAGTACTAGGAGGATTCCCGTGACTTCAGTCACGACGTGAAGGCTTTCTGGTATCTTGTAAGCAAAGTTAACCCATGATGACCTAGGGAAGGAGAATATAACAACAAGTAAAGGAGAACTTTCCTCGACATATGATGTCCATAACTAAATTCTTAGGTATGAATTCCAGAGAGAAGTTTCTGAAGATGTACGTTTTGATACAGCGTTGTGTGGAAGTGAATAGTGGGTTGTGTGAAATATTGGAAAATAAAAGAATCGAAGGGTTTCTGTTGTAGCATCACAGAATGATACAGTAAATTACGTTGATTGAAAGAAAAGGTAATAAAAGTTTCTAGATACAGTTGGTTAGGAAACGAGTACGTGGAAAACAGTAAGTGGAAGACGGACAGAATGACAGGACATATGCCAAGGTGTCAGGAGGAGAGGACGGAGATAGGAATGTATTCTGCAAATAACTGAAGACTTTGGGCGCATTTGCTACTTTGACAAGAAGAGATTGGCACAAGAGAGAAAATCCTGGGACCGCATGAAACCAATCAAAACACAGATGCCTATGTCCCTCCCCCACATCAAAAAATCTTTTATGTTCTCTACTAACGTGTAGTTCCTTAATTAAGTTTAGGCAAATTGTTAGTCTTTTTTGTACTACTCTTCGCCGCTTTTGTCTTTGTATATTACGTTTGAAAAACTACCTCCATTGCATGTAATATTCCCATAAGTAAAAAATTAAAAAAAAGAAACTTCGTCCGAACATTCTTTGAAGGCACCACGGCACCAACTGGCCGCCGTGTCATCCTCAGCCCTTAGGTGTAACTGGGTGCGGAAGTAGAGTGGCATATGGTCAGCACGCTTATTTCCCGAACATTGTTAGTTTTCGAGTCTCGTGTTGTTACTTCTGAGTCAAGTAGCTACTAAATTGCCTCACAAGGACTGAGTGCGCCATGTTTGCCAACAGTACCCGGAAAACCCAGACGGTTACCCATTCAAGTGCCAGCCAATGCCGACAGCGCTCAACTTCGGTGATCTGACGGGAACCGGCGTTACCACTGCGACAAAGCCATTGGCAAATGTTTCCCTTTACTCAGCATAAAAGGGATACATATCAGTTTTCCTTGCACTGCCTGAAAGTAAAAAATTAAGCACGCAGAAGGCTTAGTCCGATATCAATGAACCTTCGTAAAGAGTATGTGTGAGGGAATGCAGAAAGATATGCATCGAAACTTTTTGTAGAAAAACTCTTTACGCTGCTTAGATTAAACAGGTACGGGTCGAACGAGTGTTATAGTCCGCGGACAGCGGGATCAGCACTCGACAGAGTTTTAAAGGGGCTTCAGTGTGGGACTCCATTTGGTCAGCTGGTCTAATCGTGCAGTATCCAGATTCTTGAGACTTTCTGACGTGGACTGCATGGGAACGTGAGGCCAATCATAATCGTCGTCAAGGTCACGGTCAGCAACGTTGACCACCACGAGGAAGGACCGCCGTGTTGTGCACCAGGCACATCGAAAACCCTTCACACGTCCGCCTGCCAACCGTGAACAAGTAATGGAATCCCTGCAACACTGTACGTTATCCCGCAGACTAGCAAGAGCCAGACTAAGGAATTATCGCCGCATACGTGGGCAGCCGACAAGAACACAACACAAACGGCTGCATTTGGAGTGTTGTCGTGACCAGGAAGGATGGACTGCCGACAAATGGCATAGCATTATGCTTAGAGGCGAGTTGCTATTCTGCACCACCACGCATACCGTTTTGCGGTGAGTATGGTGGCCATTGGGGGAGGGATCCCATTGTCCCGATGTTTCGGGGAGGCACAACAGTGTTATTCCTGGCGTCATGCCACAGGACATAACTTCAGGTCACTGCTGGTAGTGACTGACTGGCTGCACAACGGCACGCCATGGACATAGTGCTTCCTAACGTGTCACCTCTCATGTGATAGTATCTCGGTGCCATCTTTCAATACAACAATCCTCATTCACTCATAATAGTTACTTTTCGGGTTGATGGCTGGTGGTGGCAGGCATACGGTGGTATGAACGTTTGAAATCATCGTTGCACAAACCCTAAGTCATAATTTTAAAAAAAACGATTAATGTTTAGTGCCAGAGAGAAAACAAACAGGTCATGACGGTCCTGGTGGCTTAAAATTCTGTGGTCTAAACTTTATCTGACTAAACTAACATTGCAAAAATAAATTTATAAAATTTTGAATGTTCTGTCAATTCTACACGTAAGTTTCTCAGTGACGAGTCAATAACATAGCACTGCTTTCAAGCTTATGCGCCGAGATTTATTGCGGCCTTTTCGAGTTTCGGACAAGAGAACTACAAAAAGAAACAAAATGGAGGTGTCCTTTAGCAGCGTAAAAACCTAAGAATCTCTTGAGCCGAGGCCTCGTGGTTCGAAGCTGAACCGAAGGTATAACATACAATTGTATAAAAGCCAGTATAAAATGTATAAGATTAAAAACATCTATAAAATAAAATCTTCCAGCCTGACGGATCAATTACTGCAAACGAAATTATAAGGTAAATAACGTAGCAGTGACCATTATTTAAAAATTAAAAAAAACATTAGTCGATAACCAGTAAAACAGTGTTTTGCTTACGTGAAATATTTCCAAAATGTCAATAAGAGATCTCGAAGAAATTTGGCGGGTACGTACAGAGGGAAAATAATGCAATACCAACTTGTTTATTTGGGTCCCATTTCACTTTTAAGTGGTAAAGAACATGCGAATAGGAAAATTAACAGATTAAGTTTGGAGAGATTATCTTCGCAAGTATGGTATATAAAAATGATCCTGACATAAAAGTTGATTTTGCAAAATACCCCACCACCGTTAATTAATTCTTAAAAATGAAAACATTTCTTCAAATAACTTAATAATTTACCGGAATGCAGCTGGGTGACGTCTCCGGCAACCACCGATGTTTCGACGGAATTACACCCTGCCATCCTCTAGGTAAGCTGCATCAAGTAAGCGCTGTACAAGGGAATTTAAAACATCGGTTCTCAGAGAAATCCGGAATAATAATACTTACACGCTGTAAACACTAGCGCCATCACAAACCAAAGGTGGCCACGTCAGAATTTACCTACAGTGGAATTAATAATCAGTTGGTGTGGTTGCATAAACTCTGTCCTTCTGTTTCTTGACTAAGGAGCGCGGGACTCCATGAAGACTTTAAACGAAAACCGCCATCCCTGTTGATCAAGCTACTTCCTAATTTTATTTCAACTGATTCCTTAACAGCACTTTCACAATAGCTGGAACTGCATGTCATAATCTCCACCTTATTATATTCAATAGGTTGGCCGGTGTTAAGTCAATGTACTGCAGCAGCGGATTTGCTCGGCTATTGTAAGCATGTGTGTGGCATATGCGCAATATGGTGGTCTTCCAGCGTCGTGATAGCCTGACCAATTTATGACATGCCACAACTATGAGGAATAAGTAGACATCCTCTTTATTCATTCCAAAATAATTCCTTACGGAACCAAAAAGCAACCTGTCCTTAGATAGTGGGCGAAAAACACAATTTACGTCATATTTCCGCAAAATATGACCAGTCGTGTTAGAAATGACCCCTGCTTTAATGAAAATGGCCGTAGTCTTTGGCCCACTTCGGTATTATCATCATTCACCCGAAGAAAAGTTGGTCGATACCTGTCTTTCACTGTAAGCATTCTGAAGAAAGGTGACTTCGAGATGGACTAACTCAGCTCACAAACTCTCAGGGTCCGAAATGACAAGGGCCCTGTGTACCAAGGTGTTAAGTTCGCCATCATGCTGAGCCCGATGGTGACAACTATCAGCCTGCAGATACAAGCCAGTGTGAGTAGGAGTCGTATAAAGGGCAGATACCAAAGTACCGTCCACCTTCCTTCTAACTAGCTCATCAAGGAAGGGTAGACAACCATTATTTTTCACGTCCATCGTGAAACAAATATTCGGGTGCAAAATGAGATTTTCACTCTGCCTTTCGCGGGCTCGTGCTCTACCGACCCTTTGTTTAGAAATTAAATGAAATAAACATTGTAGTGCTTGTTTACTGACTACGGCGTTTGTGCCTTTTCTTTGTTAAAAATAAAAAAAATAGCTGACGAACGGGACTCGATCCAGCGATCCAGGTATTATGGCGCTAATTTTATTTTTTTTTTTTAGGGTTAGTGCTCTACCAACTTGTTTACTAGTGCTCTAAACTCTTTTAATCTTTTGTTTTTGCAAACAGAACAAACCCGTACTACGTGGAGCAAAAGTTGCAGGTAATGAGAAAACAAATACAAACCTCTAGTGTGTGAAAATTAAAACGACGTTCTTCATAAAATAACCCAATATTCGTTGAAAACATAAAACATAAATAGGTAGGCTACATTTTCGCAACATCCTTTTTTTTAACGTAAATCAGTATACAGTCTTGCCATCACCACATATCAATTTTTTTAAAATAAAACACAGGAGAAAACAAACATATAGTCTGCAGACAGAGAGCTATGGGCGTAAAGGATAAACAGGTGTCAGCGGAAAGTTAACCTAGAAGAGGAGGAGCAAAGAAAAGTGAAAGAAATTAGGAATATTTTCCTCGCCATTCTCCACTTTGGCGCGCAATGAGAACAACGTGCATTCTGTCATTGACCATTAAAAGGGGAATTCCCCAAGCAGCTCAGGCTCCCAATGTAAATTAAAACTTGGAACCCAACATTGTGGGAATTTGGACTAATCGACAGCTGAAAATCCAAGCAACGCCCCCCCCGCCCCCCCACGCCCCCCCCCCCACACCAAAAAAATACACATCACTTATATAACGTAGCAACTCAAATTCGGCAGACTGTTATTGAAAAGAACGAAGTAATCA
This sequence comes from Schistocerca nitens, assembly GCF_023898315.1. Taxonomy (NCBI): domain Eukaryota; kingdom Metazoa; phylum Arthropoda; class Insecta; order Orthoptera; family Acrididae; genus Schistocerca; species Schistocerca nitens. The sequence continues at coordinate 98,012,898 of NC_064617.1, forward strand.
GTAATTCAGATTTGGAAAAAAATTAAGTTATCGGGAGAAATAAACCACAATGCGAAATTCATAGCATCAATACGACCTCTATTAAAGTGGCGGTAGAACATGAATGAAGAATATTTCAGAGCCCTGAGTCAATTACATCAAGATTTTCAACAATATAAGGAAAAACAGTCACAGTAAGACATATTAAAGCAACAATCAATTACAGAACCAGAAGATAGGCGGAGGGTCACAAAGTAATTGCAGGGGATCAGACTGCAATCAACGTAGATTTATCACCACATACAGAAGTTACTGCTCTCCAGGAGACATTTCAGCCATAAGTGGGGGCCCACCACATTACAGGCGCACTTCAGCCAACTTTATGCCAAGGGAGCAACAAGACAGTTGCAAAATATAGATAACTTGAAAATTGTGAAGTAACAGTAAAATAGGGATTTCTGGTGCTTCGGGAACTACTACTGGACCCTCAGGAAAGGTTCCAAGCAAAGACCGTTGAAAGCGTTACTCGCCTGGACATAAGTCGGCATGGTCCCTGTTGTAGTCAATCCGATAGCATTTCTGTGTTTCATCATCAATGTCAAGCTCCAAGTGATACAGTTAACCTGCAGTGGTGCATCAGAAACTACTACTTGAATTCAAGGAAAGGTTCCAAGCACAGACTCTTTGAAGCGTTACTGGCCTGGAAAGAAGTCGGCACGGTGATTGTTGTATTCAACCCGCTGTAATTTCTGTCTTTCTAAGTCAATGTGAAGGTACGAGAATCACAGCACACCTGCAGTGGTGCATCGGAAAAAAAACCTTGACTCCCAGGTAAGATTCTAAGCATAGACTGTTTGAGCGTAACTCGCCTCGACATAATTAAGCATGGTGCTTGTTGTATTCAATCCCGATGCTATTTCTGTCTCTCATATTCCTTGTGAAGGTCCAAGGGCTACAGTAAACCTGCAGTGGTGCATCGGGAACTACTACTGAACTCGTAGGAAAGGCACTGACGATTTGTAGCGTTACTCCCCTGGACAGAAGTCGGAATGGTGCCTGTTGGATTCAGTCCGAGGTAATATCTGTGTTTTATCGTCTACTTGAAGGTCTAATGGTTACAGTAAAACCTGAAGTGGTGTATCGGAAACTACTACTGGACTCCCGGGAAAGATTCCAAGCACAGACAGTTTGATGCGTTACTCGCCTGGACAGAAGTCTGCATTTTGCCTATTGTATTCAATCCGATGTAATTTCTGTGTTTCATCGTCAATGTGAAGGTCTAAGGGTTACAGTAAACCTGCAGTGGTGCATCTGGAACCACTATTGGACACCGTGAAAGGTGCAATGCACAGACCGTTTGAAGCGTTTCTCCCCTGGACAGAAGTCGGCACGGTGCGTGTTGTATTCAATCCCAGTGCAATATCTGTCATCCATATTCATTGTGACTGCAAGTTCTGTGTTTCTTCGTCAGTATAAGGTCCATGGGATACAGTACAAATGCAGTGGTCCATCGGGAATGACTACCGAACTCCCAGGATAACGAGCAGTGGTGCATCAGAAACTACTACTGCAGTCCGAGGAAAGTTTTCAAGCACAGAACATTTGGAGCGTACTCGCCTGGTCAGAAGTCGGCATTATGCCTGTTGTAGTCAATCCGATGCAATTTCGGTGTTTCATCGTCAGTTTGAATAAGCAAGGGTTACAGTACACCTGCAGTGATGCATCGGAAACTATTCATTGACTCCTAGGTAACGTTCCAAGCACAGAGAGTTTGAATCGTTAATCGCCTGGATGGAAGTCGGAATGGTGCCTGTCGGATTCAGACAGATGTAATTTCTGTGTTTCATCGTCAATGTGAATATCAAAGGGTTAGAGTAAACGTGATGTGGTGTATCGGAAATTACTACTGGATCCATAGGAAAGATCCCAAGCACAGACAGTTTGACGGGTTACTCGCCTGGAGAGAAGTCTGCATTGTTCCTGTTGTATTCAATCCGATGCATTTTCTGTGTTTCAGCGTCTATTTGAATGACCTAGGTTTACAGTACACCTGCAGTGGTTCATCGGAAACTATTTCTTGACTACTAGGTAAGGTTCCAAGCACAGAGAGTTTGAATCGTTAGTCGCCTGGATGGAAGTCGGAATTATGCCTGTTGGATTCTATCCGATGCAATTTGTTGTGTTTCATCGTCAATGTGAAGGTCCAAGGGTTACAGGAAACCTGCAGTCGTGCGTCGGAGACTACTACTGGTATCCCAGGAGAGGTTCCAAGCACAGACCGTTTTAAGTGTTACCCGGTTGGTCAAAAGTCGGCATGGTGCCTGTTGTATTCAGTACGAAGCAATTTATGTATTCATCGTTAATGTGAAGGTCTAAAGGTTACAGTAAACCTGCAGTAGTGAATCGGGTACTACTAGCGGACTCCCAGTAATGGCGTAGAGCACGGACTATTTGAAGCGTTACTCGCCTGAACAGAAGTCGGCAAGTTGGCTGTTGTATTCAATCCGATGCACTTTCTGTGTTTAATTGTCAATGTTAAGGTACAAGGATTACAGTAAATGCTGCAGTTGTGCATCGGAATGTCATAATGGACTCCCAGGGATGGATCCAAGCACATAGCGTTAGATACGTTACTCGCCTGGACAGAATTCGGCATGGTGGCAGTTGTATTCAATCCGATGCAATTTTTATGTATCATCGTCAGTGTGGAGATCCATGGGTTACAGTAAATCTGCCGTGGTATATCGGGAACGACTGCTGAACTCCCAGGAAAGGTTAAAATTTCGGTGTTTCGTCGTTAATGTGAACCTGTAAGGTTTAGAGTAAAACTAAAGTTGTGCATCAGAAACTACTATTAGACTCCAAAGAAAGGATCCAAGCGCGGACCGTTCGAAGCGGTTCTCGCCTGGACAGATGTCGGCATGGTGCCTGTTGTAATGATTCCCGATGCAATTTCTGTGTTTCATTGTGAATGTACAAGAGTTACAGTAAACCTACAGTGGTGCATCGAAAACAACTATTGGTCTCGCCGGAGAGGTTCAAGCAGAGACCGTTTAAACCACTATTCGCCTGGACAGAAGTTTTCAAGATGCCTGTTGTATTCAACCGCTGCAGATTCTGTGTTTCATTGTGAATGTGCAGGTCCAAAAGTTACAATAAACATGCATTGCTGCATCGGCTACTACTTCTGCATTCCCAGGAAAGGTTCATTGCACAGATCGTCTGAAGCGTTACTCGCCTGAAGAGAAGAGGGCAAGGTGCTTGTAGTATTGAATCATGGTGCAATTTCTGTGTATCATATATACTGTGAAGGTACAAGTGTTACAGTGAACCTGCCGTGGGGCATTGTATTCAATACCGTTGAAATTTCTGTTTTTCATATTCAATGTGAATGTGCAAGTGTTACCGTTAACCAGCAGTGGTGCTTCGGAAACGACTACCGTATTCTCAGGAAAGGTTCGGAGCACAGATCTTTTGAAGGGTTATTCGACTGGACATAACCCAGCATGGTGCCTGGGTTTTTAAACCAATGCAATATCTGTGTTTCATCGCAATATGAAGGTCCAAAGGTTACAGTAAACCTGCAGTGGCGCATTGGCAACAGCATCTCGTCTCCCAATAGAGGTTCAGAGCACATCCCGTTTTATCGTCTACTTGAAGGTCTAAAGGTTACGGTAAAACCTGAAGTGGTGTATCGGAAACTACTACTGGACTCCCGGGAAAGATTCCAAGCAGAGACAGTTTGATGCGTTACTCGCCTGGACAGAAGTCTGCATTTTGCCTGTTGTATTCAATCCTATGCAATTTCTGTGTTTCATCGTCATTGTGAAGGTCCAAGGGCTACAGTAAACCTGCAGTGGTGCATCGGAACAAAGCCTCGACTCCCAATAAAGTTTCAGGGCACAGACCGTTTTAAGCGTTATTCACTCGGGCGGAGGTCGATATGGTGCCTGTTGTATTCAATCCCGATGATATGTCGGTGTTTTATCGTCAATGTGAAAGTCCTCTTGATACAGTAAAGCAGATGTCGTGCATCGGAAGCTACTAGTGGACTCCTGAGGAAGGTTCCAAGCAACGCCGTTTGAAGCATTGGTCGCTAGGATAGAAGTCGGCATAGTGGCAGCTGTATTCAGTACGCTGCAGTTGCTGTGATTCATCTTCAATGTAAAGGACCAAGTGTTACAGGAAACCTGCAGTGGTAGACAGGAAGCTACTATTTGACTCCTAGGAATGGTTCAGAGCACAGAGCGTTTCAAGCGATACTCCCCTGGAAAGAAGTCGGCATGGTGCCAGTTGTATTCAATACTATGCAATTTCTGTGATTCATCGTCAATGAAGTTGGCGTCTGAAATTTCGTAAATAGATCTCGCCGCGACGATAAACGTCTCTGCTTTAATGACTTCCATCCCAACTCGCGTATCTATCTGCCACACTCTCTCCCCTATTACGTGATAATACAAAACGAGCTGCCCTTTTTTGCACCCTTTCGATGTCCTCCGTCAATCCCACCTGGTAAGGATCCCGCATCGCACAGCAATGTTCTAACAGAGGACGAACGAGTGTAGTGTAAGCTGTCTCTTTAGTGGACTTGTTGCATCTGCTAAGTGTCTGCCAATGAAACGCAACCTTTGGCTCGCCTTCTCCACAATATTATCTATGTGGTCTTTCCAACTGAAATTGTTCGTAATTTTAACACCCAGGTACTTAGTTGAATTGACAGCCTTCCACACCATACAGCAATCTTTTCTAAATCGCTTTGCAACTGATACTGGTCCTCGGATGACCTTACTAGACGGTAAATTACAGCATCATCTGCGAACAACATAAGAGAACCGCTCAGATTGTCACCCAGGTCATTTATATACATCACGAACAGCAGAGGTCCCAGGCCGCTTCCCTGGGGAACACTTGATGTCACTTCAGTTTTACTCGATGATTTGCCATCTATTACTACAAGCTGCGACCTTCCTGACAGGAAATCACGAATCCAGTCGCACAACTGAGACGATACCCCATAGGCCCTCAGCTTCATTAGAAGTCGCTTGTGAGGAACGGTGTCAAAAGCTTTCCGGAAATCCAGAAATACGGAATCAACCTGAGATCCCCTGTCGATAGCGGCCATTACTTCGTGCGAATAAAGAGCTAGCTGCGTTGCACAAGAACGATGTTTTCTGAAACCATGCTAATTACGTATCAATAGATCGTTCCCTTCGAGGTGATTCATAATGTTTGAATACAGTATATGCTCCAAACCCCTACTGCAAACCGACGTCTGTAGTTCTACCCTTCTTAAACACTGGTGCGACCTGCGCAATTTTCCAATGTGTAGGTACAGATCTATCGGTGAGTGAGTGGTTGTATATGATTGCTAAGTAGGGAGCTATTGTATCAGCGTAATCTGAAAGGAACCTAATCGGTATACAATCTGGACCTGAAGACTCACCCGTATAAAGCGAATAGAGTTGCTTCGCAACCCCTTAGGTATCTACTTCTAAGAAACTCATGCTAGCAACTGTTCGTGTTTCAAATTCTGGAATATTCCATTCGTCTTCCCTGATGAAGGAATTTCGGAAAACTGCGTTCAATAACTCCGCTTTAGCGGCACAGTCGTCGGTAAGAGTACCATCGGCACTGCGCAGCGAAGGTATTGACTGCGTCTTGCCGCTTGTGTACTTTACATACGACCAGCATGTCTTCGGATTTTCTACCAAATTTCGAGACAATGTTTCGTTGTGGAACCTATTAAAGGCATCTCACATTGAAGTTCGTGCCAAATTTCGCGCGTCTGGAGAGACGTCGGCGTGGTGCCTGTTGTATTCAATCCATATGCAATTTCTGTGTTTCATCCCCAATGTGAAGGTCGAAGGGGTACAGTAAACGTGCAATGGTGCATCGGAAACAACTACCGGACTCCTACGAAAGGTTCAAAGCACACGCCGTTTGCAGCATTAGTCGCCATGACAGAAGACGGCATAGTGGCTGTTGTATTCATTACGATGGAATTTCTGTGATTCATCTTCAATATAAAGGTCCAAGGGTTACAGTAAATCTCCAGTGGTGGACCGGAAACTACTATTGGACTCCTAGGAATGGTTCATAGCACAGTGCGTTTGAAGCTATACTCGCCTGAGCAGAATCGGGATGGTCGTTATTGTATACAATTCCGATGTATTTAGTGCGATGTAATTTCTGTGTGTCATCGTCAATGTGAAGGTCCAAGAGTTACAGTAAACCTGGAACTCTGCAAACGGTCTCTGCTTGTAAACTTTCGTGTGAGCTCAGTAGTTGGTTCCGATGCAGAAGTCGGCACTATGCCTTTTTAATTCAACCCCGATGCTACTTCTGTTTTTCATCGTCATTTTGAAGGTCCAAGGGTTACAATAAACCTGGAATGGAGATTCGAAACTGCTTTTGGAATGCCAGGAAATGTTCTAAGCACAGACCGTTTGAAACGTTAGTCCACCGGACAGAAGTAGGCATGGTGTCGTATGTATTCGGCCACGCAGCAATTTCTGTGATCGTTCGTCAATGTGAGTGGACTTCCATCGAGTCCATGTCGCTGCACTTAAGCTGGAAAAGAAGGTCCGACACGTTATTAGGTGGTATCCTACGAGTTTCGTCATCTCAGTGTGCTCTGTAAGCGGAGACTACCACGACTCTCTACTAGTCGATTTCTTTCCTGTTCCACTGTGAACAGAGCAAGCGAAAAACGACTGGCGTCTAAGCCTCTGTAGATGGCTATCTTCTTGGTCCTTACGTGAAATGAATGTTAGCAGTGGTAGAATCACTTTGCAAATGGCCGTACTCTAAACGTCCGCAACAGTGTCTCGCGAAAATAACGTCTTCTTTTCTCCAGGGATTCCCATGTTTGAGTTCACGAGGCATCTCCGTAACACTTGCATGCCGATTCACCCTACCGGTAACAAATCAAGCAGCGGACTCTGAATTGCTTTCATGTCTTTCTCTAATCCGACCTGATATGGATCCCAGACACTCCAGCAGTGCTGCAGAATGGGTCGCAATACAATTCTATTCGCAGCCTCCTTTGCATAAGAGCTACCGTTCCCCATCATTCTCCCAATAAAATGAAAAGAACAATTCGTGGAATTAAAACGATATGTTTTGTTGAATTGTGCGTTAGAAACTGTAAAAAGTGACTCTTACTGTGATTTAGCGTTAGTTTGTTTTCTACACGCCATGAACTTACGTCGTGAAGTGCACTATTTGAAACAGAGTCAATGTTGCCCTCAACATCCTTTAGTATCAAGCTAGTGTCATCAGCAAACAGAAATATTTTAGAAATATTTTAGAATTACCCGCGAAACTTGAGGGAAAATCATTTATTTAAATGAGGAACAAGAGTGGCTCCATCACTGATCCCTGGGGCCACTCCCATTGTACTGTACCAAACTCAGACTCCAATTATCAGCCATTCTCAACACTGTGAATTTTGACCTATTATTGTCTGTTGTAAAAGAAGAGGTGAAGCAATTGTGAGCTACTCCCTGTATCACGTAATGATCCAACTTCTGGTGTAATATTTTGTAATAAACACAATCATGCGCTTTAGTTGAATAAAAAATATAACATTTTTATTCACTTTACAACATTGTTTGTAATGGGCTACTGTAGCTTGATTCCGACTACTTCTAACATTTTGTTCTACATGATATCCTTAGCCCACTAGTCAGCCATTGAAGCTACCTTTTACTGCTAGTACCCAGTTTAGTACGTTCTGATGGATAGCAACTCTCAGAGAGAATGAGAAATGTGTTAAGGAAAGGATTACATTTGTCATATGTGTTATCTGCACTATAGACATCCTGCTACTACAGTACCTTAACGAGGTTTAAAAAAATCTGTATGGCCGTTGGATTAGCTTTTCTGCGTAGTTTGTAATGATATGTGACATTTGACTGAGTACAAAAGCTTTTTAGTGTAAAAACGTGTGCATCATGGTCTGAAAGGTCTTTCAAGATTTTACTATCAGAATGCCCATCTTGTAATGAAGAATAATAAAAATTATGGCTGTGTTACTATTCCCCTGCACCTTGGTTTAAAAAAAAACACAGTCTGCATTATATCATCCGAGTTTAGGAGATCTACTAATGTCTTTTTTCTTGTACTATCGTATACAAAATTGATATAGAAGTCACAACATAACACTCACTTTTAGTACTTCCTAAAAAATGCAACAATGAACAACCTCTAGCTTGAGCAGAAATATTCTGAAATGCAAAAAGTACTTGCAAAATAACCAGCTAATCTGTATCCTGGTAAAGGAAGCGTATGAATTGTCAAATTATTTAAGTGGTACTCCGATACATAAACAATGTCAGAGTCAACATCTATAAGCAGATCACTGACATTATCTCTAATGCCTTTAATATTTTGATGAAATATTCTAATTCCTTCTCTACTAGCATACCTGACCTCTGCCGAAGGTGATTCCTTAGTTAGACGGACTTCCTTTAAGCTGGTATACCTATCAGCTGAGTTGAATCTAAAAAAGGTGCATCTCTAACACCAACTACTACGGGAATTTTTCCATGAGGGATTCCACCAGCACCCACTACCCTGTCACCTAAAAGCTTTGCCAGCCTTCCCTCTCCATAGCTATTGAGGTGCAGGCCATGACTAGTGAAACCCCATGTACTGATAGACTCAACTGGCACTGGCATATCGACCAACATAAACCGCATCGAAAATTTATGAGACATAATGGAGAGGTCACTTCGTGCACAAACTCTTGCACCGGTTAAACCTTCGCTAGACGGCTATTGAGGCAGCATGGGTGAATGTTTCTGCAGGAGACGTCCAACGACTTGTTGAGTCCATGTCGTGTCTTGTTGCTGCAGTACGCCGGACAAAAGGAGGTCCGACACAATACTAGGAAGTGTCCCGTGACTTTTGTCACTACGTGAAGGCTTTCTGGTATCTTGTAAGCTAAGTTAACCCATGATGGCCTAGGAAAGGACAATATAAGAACAAGTAAAGGAGAACTTTCCTCGGCAAATGATGCCCATAACTAAATTCTTAGATATGAATTCCACAGAGAAGTTTCTCAAGTTGTACGTTTTGAGACAGCATTGTATGGAAGTGAATAGTGGGTTGTGTGAAATATTGGAAAATAAAAGAATCGAAGGGTTTGTGTTGTAGCATCACAGAATGATACAGTAAATTACGTTGACTGAAAGAAAAGGTAATAAAAGTTTCTCGATACAGTTGGTTAGGAAACGAGTACGTGGAAAACAGTAAGTGGAAAACGGACAGAATGACAGGACATGAGGCAAGGTGTCAGGAGTAAAGGACAGAGATTGGAAAGTATTCTGCAAATAACTGGAGACTTTGGGCGCATTTGCTACTTTGACACGAAGAGATTGGCACAAGAGAGGAAATCCTGGGACCGCATGAAACCAGTCAAAACACAGATGCCTCTGTCCCTCCCCCACATCAAAAAATCTTTTATGTTCTCAACTAACGTGTCGTTTTATCATTAAGTTTAAGCAAATTATTAGTCTTTTTTCTACTACTCTTCGCTAGTTTTGCCTTTGTATATTCCGTTTTAAAAGCTACCTCCATTGCATGTAATACTCCCATAAGTAAAAAATTAAAAAAAATAAAGCTTCGTCCAAACATTCCTTGAAGGCACCACGGTAAAAACTGGCCGCCGTGTCATCCTCAGCCCTTAGGTGTAACTGGGTGCGGAAGTATAGTGGCATATGGTCAGCACGCTTATTTCCCGGTCATTTTTAGTTTTCGAGTCTCGTGTTGTTACTTCTGAGTCAAGTAGCTACTAAATTGCCTCACAAGGACTGAGTGCGCCATGCTTGCCAACAGTACCCGGAAAACCCAGACGGTTACCCATTCAAGTGCCAGCCAATGCCGACAGCGCTTAACTTCGGTGATCTGACGGGAACCGGCGTTACCACTGCGAAACTTTGTCTGACTAAACTACCATCACAAAAATAAATTTATAAAATTTTGAATGTTCTGTCAATTCTACACGTAAGTTTCTCAAAGACGAGTCAATAACATAGCATTGCTTTCAAGCTTATGTCCCGAGATTTATTGCGGCCGTCCTCCAGTTTCTGACAAGAGAGCTACGAAAAGAAAAAAAAATGGAGGTGTCCTTTAGCAGCGTAAAAACCTAAGAATCTCTTGAGCTGAGGCTTCGTGTGTCGAAGCACGAGATAACGTTTCAAATTTCTTTTTATTGCACAGCTCCGGAGTTGCACACACCTTACAAGCACATGTGGTGTTTTGTTGTTTTGGCGTAACGGTCAACTTTGGGGGTTTCTTTTCTTTTTTTTATCCATGCTGGAAGAAATCCCTTCTATAAAACATGGTTTATATTTCAGCTACAATAACGATGCTTTTCTTGGCCGTAAGTAACTTTTATGCATTGGCTAGGGACAAAAGTAAATGAAGAAGAAAACGACGTGTCATTACTGTCTGATAAATTTTCATACATGCAGCGTCGTGTTGCTGAAACTACAGGAGAGTGTGGGGGGGGGGGGGGGGGAGCGGTTTAATCATTCTTCTGATTGGTTTGATATGGCCCTCCGCGAATTCCCCTTTTGTGCCAACCTCTTCATCTCATTGTAGCTCTTGCATACTACATCCTCAGTTACCTGTTCAGTCTATTCCAGTCTTCGTCTTCCTCTGCAGTTTCTGTCCTCTCCATCTGCCACTAGTAGCATGGAAGTTATTCTGTGATGTTAAATACATGTCTTAACATCCTGTTCAATCCTACTGTTAATGTTTTCCATACATGCTTTCCACCACAGATTCTGCGCGAACCTCCTCCATCTTCGTCTTACCAGGCCAACTAATTCTCAACATTCTTCTACTAAACTGCATCTTAAACGCTTAGATCTCATCATTTCTTTTTTTCCGCAATCCACGATTCACTTCCGTAATGTAGAGTGGACCAAAATACATAAACACCATGCCAAATACGTTGTAGAAGAATCGGCAACACCGTACAGTGAACAGTGGTTTCGGAATGGAATCGATAAATACAGGCCATTCATAGTTTTCAAGGTAATATGATACTATTCTTCCTTCAAAATAGCGGCACGTTCAGATAACGATGGTGGAGGTGGTTAGCACCACATGCCCTTCTCTCCAAGGTAGACCACAAAGAATCAAAAATATTGATATCTGGTCACTGTGTGGCCAGGGGAGATGCGACAGTTCAGGATCCTGCTCATAATACTATTCCTGGACGACACCCCATCATCAATAGACAGTCATCTCTCTTTAGAAACTGAAATACCCGTTCAATGGCCTCATATATTTTCCTTATCATCTTCTGCTTGTGACGTCGGCACTTATACATCTGAATTACTGCTTTTGACGTTGGTTTGCTTCCAGTTCTGAGGAAGAATGTTCGTGTTGTGTTGTGGCCGCCTGTAAATCTTTGTTTTTACACACAAGCCGACGTAGGTTTTCATGGTGAATAAACGCTCTGTGATGCAGACGTCCCGTGATGGTCGTGGGCATGCCTAAAAGTGTTTCCATATGGTACAGCATCAGCACGTGTCTGATGCTCACCCCCAGTCAGCACTCAACGCTGCAGACACCAGAATAGTCTACAGAGCAAGCAGTGCATCAGTTGTCTTAAATAGAACTCTATATGCTTATCGTTAATTGTCGTCTCTGAGAAGGAACTAGTATCTAGTTCTGTACCAAATGATACGTTAATGTTCAGTGACACCAATACATTTTCTTGACATTTCTATGGACATTGATTGTAACAAAGTTAAGTATTGCATCTTGTCAAAGTTTTAAGAATATTATCTTATATTTTGTTTATTGTAGCATCATGTCAGCCCCTCCAGGAGTCAAGCTGTACGGACGAGTTTTATTTCGTCCGACACAACACTTATTTCATAAAAAAATCTTACGGTATGTTGACAATTTTTACTTTTAGAGCGTCTAATTACAACTGAATGAAACATAATAATCGCGCGTCTCGCATTTATTCTTTGCAAGGCATCTTCACTGGCTTGGAATATGTACTTATTTTTATTATCTAGTTTTCATTTTGGGACATTATGTGCGTAGGTTATAAACGGCTCAGGTGGCTGGCTTTTCTATGTCGCAGCAATATTTTAAATTCTACTTACAGGTTCCCTGGATGATGTTTTACATGTTGTGTTTTTACTCCATTTTTGGAAAGTATTCTGAACGTATTTGCACCCTTCCTATTGCGAAAAGACATCAATTTTCTTCCATCATGTAAGACTTTTGTATTGATCTGGAAGTCCCTTGCAGGTATATTCAGCCGTGTTGCCTCTACAGACGTCCATAATTTCGGAAGTGTTGCCGGTAGAGGATTTTGTGGACCAACTGATCTCTTCATGATGTCCCATAAATGTCCGATGGGATTCATGTTGGGCGATCTGGATGGCCCAACCATTCGCTCGATATATCCAGAGCATCCTTCAAACCAACAGCAAAGAACTGTGACCGGGCGACGTAGCGAATTTCATTCATTAAATTACATAGTTGTTTAGGAACATGAAATCCACGAATGGCTGCAGATAGTCTCAAGCAGCCGAACATAATCACTTCCAGTCGTTAATCGGTTCAGTTGGACAAGAGGACCCATTCCATTCCATGTAAACACATCCTTCACCACTGTGGAACAATTACCAGCTTGCAAAATGCCTTGATAACCATTTGGGTCCATGGTTATGTGGGGTGTGCTCCGCACTCTAATCCTACCATCAGCTCTTACCAACTGAAATCGGAACTCATCAGACGAGGGCTCATATATTCAAGTTACTGACCAGAATAATATAGAGAAGAATGAAAAAGAATATTGAAGGTCGGTTAGATAACGATCAGTTTGGTGTTCGGAGGGTGAAGTCACTAGAGAGGCGGTTCTGACGTTCTGGTTGATAATGTGTCCAAGACATAAGGAAAACCAAGTATCATTAACAGGATCTGTCGATGCAGAAAAGCCACGGACGGTATAAAACGATTAAATCTTGAGATTCTGAGGAAAATACGTTTGTGCTCTATGGATGGCTGGATAATACGCATTATGTACAAAAACCAAGAAGGAACAATAAGAATGGAAGGCCGAGAACGAAGTGTTCCGATTAGAAAGGGCATAAGACAGGTACTTAGTCTCTCTCCTCTACTGTCCAAACTCATCGAGGAACCAATGATTGAAAAAAAAATCCCCGGAATGTGATGAAAACTCAGGGTGTAAGGAAACCACTGATAAGATTCGCTGCCGGCATTGATATCACCAGTGAAAGGAGATAAGAATAACATTCCGTGTTCAATAGAATGAGCAGCGCACACTGTGAAATGGGTGTACACTGAAGGAAGACGAATGAAATAACGGACTACTGAAAGTGCAGGATGTAGCTGTCTTGAAAGCGAAGTTTTAAAGGACGGACGAAGGAGGAGGACATACAACGTAACGTAGCATAGCCGCGTGGGTCAGCCACTCGGTCTAGGGGCCTTGCCACGGTTCGTGCGGCTTCCCTCGTCGGAGGTTCGAGTTCTCTCCCGGGCATGTGTGTGTGTGTGTGTGTGTGTGTATGTTGTGCTTAGCTTAAGTTTGTTTAAGTTTGATTAAGACGTGTGTAAGCCTAGGGACCGATAACGTCAGCAGTTTGGTGGCATAGAAATTTACCACAAATTTTCAAATTTTTAACCTAGCATAGGCTAAGAGCCCATTCCGTCAACCGAAGTCTAGTAACATCGATCATCGGCTTTAACATGAAGAAGATATCTATCAGAATTAACGTACAATCATAGCGGTAGTGAAACAGAGACTGTAGAACAGACGGAAAAGAAGAGAATCCAAGTGTTTGAGATTTGGTGCTACAGAAGGACGTAGTATGTGATGTGGAATGATAAGATTCAAGGAGGTTCCCGGCAGAATCGATGAGGAAGGGAAGATGTGGGAAAGACTGACGAGATCAAGTAACAAGGTGGTGAGGTATGTGGTTAACAGGCCAGGCAGATTTGAGATTAGATTATATTAGATAAAATTTTCGTTCCATGGACTGAAAAGTGAGATGGTTGTTGTAGACGTGTGACATTTCAGAAGTTATAACATAGAAAACATAAACATTTGAATATAATACTCACTTGCCTGGTCATCTGTCAGGAGACTGTCAAAATACGTGCATACATTACAGCTAAATGGAAGTGCTAATATTTACAGAATTAATACAGTGTCAGAATGAAACATAGATATTCGCTTTCAATAAATTTATCATATGAAAAATACCTAATGTTGCTGTCAGAACTGAACTCTGACAGACGTTTCCACTTAAGTTGGTCTAACAGGCCCTGTAAACATATTCATCTATGGAGTAGAAGGAGTTGCCCAAGGAAAAGTGTATCAAATTTTGTTTAACTGTGCATCTATCTTAAACAAAGTTTTTAATGATTGCTGGTAATTTATTGAAAATGTGAGTTACTGCATGTTTAACCGCCTTTTGGACCAACGTAATTGACTTTAGGTCTTTACGTAGATTATTCTTATTTTTAGCAAAAATAAAATTTATTGGGCTATTGGTTCGAAATAGAGAAACATTCTTTGGAACAAATCTCATTAAGGAATAAATATACTGCGAATAAGTGGTTATAATACCCAGTTCCTTGAACAGGTTTCTCCATGATGTTCTTGAATTTACACCACTAATGACTGTTACTACACGCCTTTCCCAACTGAATTTATTATCGATTTGTAATCCCAGAATTTTAACACTTTCGACCTCTTCGATCTGCATGTGTTCATATGTTATATACATGCTGGAAGGAAATCTTTTACAGGTTCTGAACTGCATACAGTGGATCTTTTCAATGTTCAATGACAAAGAATTAGCTTTAAGACGTTCATTACTGTCAGTGAAAATTTTATTAGCTATCATTTCTAAATGTGTACAATTGTATTTCGGAACGACATACTTCGTTACCTGTTAGGTAAGAATCGACTCTGTTTCAGCACTGCCAGTGAAAGTATAACATTCCAATTCACTTAAGAGACTGTTGCGATTCACACTGTCAAAGGCTTGTGACAGGTCACAGTAAATGTCAGTAACCTGTAATTTGTCATCCAATGAATTAAGTAGAGTCTCACTCTACGTTTAATTAGTTTTCTCTAAATCGGAACCCCTAAGCAACCCAAACTGTGACTTGGACAGTATATTATTTCCTCTCACATGCTCAAGAACACGCTTGGAGACAACCTTCTCAAACAAGTTTGAAAAAGCTGCAAAAGTGAAACTGGTCGATAGTTCGATGGCATCGATTTATCACCTTTCTTGTAAAGAAGCTTAACTTCTGCATACTTTAGCCTGCCTGGTAATGTTCCGCTGGTAAGAGACTGATAACACAAATAATTTAAGATAGAATTAAACTGAAATGAGTACTATTTCATTAACTTCACTTAGAAAGTTTAGGTCCAAAGTTCGGATACTAATTCAGAACTTCGCGAGGAATAGAAACAATTCAATCTGTATTGTTTACATGTCTAAACAAAAGTAAACAAAGAACTGAGCCTACGCTGTTTGAACTTTTCACTTATTTCCGAATTTCCATAATATTTGAGAGAGTTGTAGAGGGTAAACACTGTTGGGGAACAGAGATACTGAATTATATCCAACAAATAGTTGAGGACGTGAGGTGCAAGTGCTTCTCTGAAATGAAGAGGTTAAGGCAGGAGAGGGATTTGTGCCTAGCCGCATCAGATCAGTCAGCAGTCCGATCGTCCCTCCCCACCACCTAAAATAAATACACAAATAAAAATTCCCCAAGGAGCTCAGGCCACCAATGTGAATTAAAACTTGGAACCCAGTATTGTGGGAATTTGGACTAATCGATAGCTGAAGATCCAAGTATCTCCAAAAAACAGCTCACTTATATAACGTAGCAGCTCACCTTCGGCAGATTGTAAGAGAAAAGCCCGAAGTAATTAGTAATTCAGATTTGGAAAAAAATTAAATTACCGGAAGACATACACCACAATATGAAATTCGTGGCATCAAAAAATCAATACGAACTCTATTAAATTTTTAAAGGCAAACACGGGAGGTAAAGCAAAGTGGCGGTGGCACACGAAGGAATAATATTTCAGAGCCCTGAGTCAATTACATCAAGATCTTCAACAATACAGGGGAAAACAGTCATAGTAAGACATATTAAAGAAAGAATCATTTACACAACCAGAAAACATGCAGAAGGTCACAGTAATTCCGTGGGATCTCACTGCAATCCACGTCGATTTATCACCATATAGAGGAGTTACTGCTCTCCAGGAGACATTTCAGCCATGCTTGGGCGCTCACCGCATTACAGTTGTATTTCGCCGAACTTTATGCCAAGGGAGATCAACAAGGTAGTTTCAAAAGATAGATAACTTGAAAATCGTGAAGGAACATTAAAACAGGGTTATGCTTACTTGAGACAATCGCAAAATATCAATAAGTGATCTCGACGGAACTTGGCTAGTACGTAGAGGTGCAAAATAATGCAATACCAACTTTTTTGTTTGTGTCGCAATTCACTTTTAAGGGGTAAAACACATGGCGAAAGGTAATTCGGCTTATTAAGTTTTGAGATATTATCTTCGCAAGTATGGTATATAAAAGTGATCCTCACATAAAAGTTGATTTAGCAAAATACCGCATCACCGTTAATTAATTCTTAAAAATGAAAACATTTGTTCAAATAACTTAATAATTTACCGGAATGCAGCCGGGTAACGTCGCCGGCAACCCCGATGTTTCGACAGAAGCACACCCTGCCATCCTCAAGGCAAACTGCATCAAGTAAGCGCTGCACAAGGCAATTTGAAACCTGGGATCTCAGAGAAATCGGGAATGATAACACTTACAAACGCTGTAAACACTAGCTTCATCACAATCCAGACGTGACTGACGTCAGAAGTTATCTACAGTGGAATTAATAATCAGCTGGTGAGGTAGCATAGACTCTCTCGTTCTGTTTTTTGACCAAGGAGAGACCGGGCTCCACGCAGACTTTAAACAAAAACCGCCATCTCTGTTGATAAAGCTACTTCCCAATTTAATTTCAACTGCTTCTTTAATAGCGCAATCACAATAACTGGAGGTGCATGGCTTAATCTCCACGTTATTATATTCCGTAGGATGACCGGTGTCAAGACAATATTCTACAACAGCGGATTTGCTCGATTGTTGTAAGCATGTGTGTGGCATATGCGCAGTATGCTGGTCTTCCATAGTCGTGATAATCTGACCAATGTATGACACGCCACAACTGCGAGGAATAAGTAGACACCCTCTTTACGCAAACCAAAATAATCCTTTACGGAATCTAAAAGGACCCTGTTTATAGATAGTGGTCGAAAAACACAATTTATTTCACATTTCCGCAAAATATGACCAATCCTGTTATAAATGACCCCGGCGTGAGGGAAAATGGCCGTAGACTTTGGAGCCACTTCGGTATTATCGTCACTCACCCGCTGCACAGTTTGTCGATAGCGTCTTTCACTGTATGCATTCTGAGGAAAGGTGACTTCGAGATGGACTAACTCAGCACACAAACTCTCAGGGTCCGAGATGACAAGGGCCCTGTGTACCAAGGTGTTAAGTTCGCCATCACGTTGAGCCGGATGGTGACACCTGTCAGCCTGCAGATACAATCCAGCGTGAGTAGGAGTCGTATAAAGGGCAGGTACCAACGGACCGTCCAATTTCCTTCTAACCAGCACATCAAGGAAGGGCGGACAAACATGCTTTTCCACGTCCATCGTGAAACAAATACTCGGGTGGATTGAATTTAGGTGCTTTAAGTGTTTCAAATGCTCAGCTGGCATGTAGCCAAATAACAAAAATATCGTCTACATAACTGGAAAACACGCAAATTTCAGAGCCGCCGACTGCAAGGCACTTCTCTCGAAATTTTCCATACACAAACTGGAAATAATAGAGGATAACGATCTTCCCATCTGTTTGCTGCTAGTCCTTGTCACTGAGTAAAACTGAAGTGGAAGTCAACACATGTTGAAACTGGTGTTCGCCACAGACCCTTACAACAGCCGAGCAAATCCGTTGTTGCAAACATTGTTTCGGCACCGGTCATCGGATGAAATATAGGAACATAGAGATTCTGGCATGCACTTCCAGATATTGGGATACTGTTATTACGGAAGCTGTCGAAATTAAATTAGCAAGTAACCTTACAAAGAGAGATGGTGGGTTTTGTTTAAATTTTGCGTGGTATGCTTCTTTTCCCTTCGTCAAACGACAGAGGGACAGTGTTTATGCTACTCACCCGTTGATTATAAATTTCACTATCGATAGCTTCTAACGTCGGTCAACTGTAGTTTGCGATGGGGATCGTGTTTACAGTGTGTGTGTAGTGTTTACATAAAAATGACTCAAATGACTTTGAGCACTATGGGACTTAACATCTGTGGTCATCAGTCCCCTAGAACTTAGAACTACTTAAACCTAACTGACGTAAGGACATCACACACATCCATGCCCGAGGCAGGATTCGAACCTGCGACCGTAGCGGTCACGCGGTTCCAGACTGAAGCGCCTAGAACCCCACGGCCACATTGGCCGGCTGTGGTGTTTACAGTGTGTGTGTGTGTGTGTGTGTGTGTGTGTGTGTGTGTGTGTGTGTGTGTGTGTCTGTGAGTGTGTGTGTGTGATTTTATCCTCATGTTCTCTTCGCGAGATATACGTAGGAGGAGCAATATACTGCTTAACACTTCGGTGAAGGTATGTTCTCGAAACTTCAACAAAAGCCCGTACCGAGCTGCTGAGCGTCTCTCCTACAGAGTCTTCCACTAGAGTTTATCTATCATCTCCGTAACGCTTTCGCGATTACTAAATGATCCTGTAACGAAGCGCGCTGCTCTGCGTTGGATCTTTTCTATCTCTTCTATCAACCCTATCTGGTACGGATCGCACACTGCTGAGCAGTATTCAATCAGTGGGCGAACAAGCGTACTGTAACCTACTTCCTTTGTTTTCGGATTGCATTTCCTTAGGATTCTTCCAATGAATCTCAGTCTGGCTTCTGCCTTACCAACGATCAACTTTATATGATCATTCCATTTTAAATCACTCCTAATGCGTACTCCCAGATAATTTATGGAATTAACTGCTTCCAGTTGCTGACCTGCTATTTTGTAGCTAAATGATAAGGGATCTATCTTTCTATGTATTCGCAGCACATTACACTTGTCTACATTGAGATTCAATTGCCATTCCCTGCACCATGCGCCAATTCGCTGCAGATCCTCCTGCATTTCAGTACAATTTTCCATTGTTAGAACCTCTCGATACACCACAGCATCATCTGCAAAAAGCCTCAGTGAACTTCCGATGTTACCCACAAGGTCATTTATGTATATTGTGAATAGCAACGGTCCTACGACACTCACCTGCGGCACACCTGAAATCACTCTTACTTCGGAAGACTTCTCTCCATTGAGAATGGCATGCTGCGTTCTGTTATATAGGAACTCTTCAATCCAATCACACAATTGGTCTGATAGTCCATATGCTCTTACTTTGTTCATTAAACGACTGTGGGGATCTGTATCGAACGCCTTGCGGAAGTCAACAAACACGGCATCTACCTGTGAACCCGTGTCTATAGCCCTCTGAGTCTCGTGGACGAATAGCGCGAGCTGGGTTTCACACGACCGTCTTTTTCGAAACCCATGCTGATTCCTGCAGAGTAGATTTCTAGTCTCCAGAAAAGTCATTATACTTGAACATAATACGTGTTCCAAAATTCTACAACTGATCGACGTTAGAGATATAGGTCTATAGTTCTGCACATCTGTTCGACGTCCCTTCTTGAAAACGGTGATGACCTGTGCCCATTTCCAATCCTTTGGAACGCTACGCTCTTCTAGATACCTACGGTGCACCGCTGCAAGAAGGGAGGCAAGTTCTTTCGCGTACTCTGTGTAAAATCGAACTGGTATCCCATCAGGTCCAGCGACCTTTCCTCTTCTGAGCGATTTTGTTTCTCTATGCCTCTGTCGTCTATTTCGATATCTACCATTTTGTCATCTGTGCGGCAGTCTAGAGAAGGAACTACAGTGCAGTCTTCCTCTGTGAAACAGCTTTGGAAAAAGACATTTAGTATTTCGGCCTTTAGCCTGTCATCCTCTGTTTCAGTACCATTCTATTCACAGAGTGTCTGGACATTTTGTTTTGATCCACCTACCGCTTTGACATAAGACCAAAATTTCTTAGGATTTTCTGCCAGGTCAGTACATAGAACTTTACTTTCGAATTCATTGAACGCCTCTCGCATAGCCCTCCTCACACTACATTTCGCTTCACGTAATTTTAGTTTGTCTGCAAGGCTTTGGCTATGTTTATGTTTGCTGCGAAATTCCCTTTGCTTCCGCAGCAGTTTTCTAATTCGGTTGTTGTACCACGGTGGCTCTTTTCCATCTCTTACGTTCTTGCTTGGCACATACTCATCTAACGCATGTTGTACGATGGTTTTGAACTTTGTCCACTGATCCTCAACACTATCTGTACTTGAGACAAAACTTTTGTGTTGAGCCATCAGGTACTCTGTAATCTGCTTTTTGTCACTTTTGCTAAACAGAAAAATCTTCCTACCTTTCTTAATATCTCTATTTACGGCTGCAATCATCGATGCAGTAACCGCTTTATGATCGCTGATTCCCTGTTCTGCGTTAACTGTTTCAAATAGTTCGGGTCTGTTTGTGACCAGGAGGTCTAATATGTTATCGCCACGAGTCGGTTCTCTGTTTAACTGCTCAAAGGTAGTTTTCAGATAAAGCACTTTAAAAAATTCACTGGATTCTTTGTCCCTGCCATCCGTTATGAACGTTTGAGTCTCCCAGTCTATATCCGGCAAATTAAAATCTCCACCCAGAACTATAACATGGTGGGGAAATCTACTCGAAATATTTTCCAAATTATCCTTCAGGTGCTCAGCCACAACAGCCGCTGAGCCAGGGGGCCTATAGAGACATCTAATTACCATGTCTGAGCCTGCTTTAACCGTGACCTTCACCCAAATTATTTCACATTTCGGATCTCCGCCAATTTCCTTCGATACTATTGCACTTCTTATCGCTATAAACACGCCTCCCCCTTCATTGTCCAGCCTGTCTCTGCGGTATACATTCCAATCTGAGTTTATGATTTCATTACTGTTTACGTCTGGTTTCAGCCAACTTTCTGTCCCTAGTACTATACGGGCATTGTGACCGTTTATTAATGAGAGCAGTTCTGGGACCTTTGTATAGACGCTCCTGCAGTTTACTATTAGCATATTAATATTGTTACTCCCTGTTGCATTTTGCCTACTCCTACCTTGCCGCGTCTCAGGAGGCGTCTTGTCGAGCCTAGGGAGGGAATTCTCTAACCTAAAAAAAAAAAAAAACCATGTGCACTCCTCACGTACTCCGCTACCCTTGTAGCCGCTTCCGGCGTGTAGTGCACGCCTGACCTATTCAGGGGGACCCTACATTTCCCCATCCGATAGCGGAGGTCGAGAAATTTGCACCCCAGGTCTCCGCAGAATCGTCTGAAACTCTGGTTTAAGCCTTCTACTCGGCTCCAAACCAGAGGACCGCGATCGGTTCTGGGGACGATACTACAAATAGTTAGCACAGATTCCACCCCGCGAGCGAGGCTTTCCGCCTTCACCAATTCGCCTGTACGAACTGAGAATGACCTCATTGGCGCCGACATGAGCAACAATTTGCAGTCGGGTGCACCCAGTGCTCTCTATCGCCGCCGGCAGGGCCTCCTCCACATCTCGGATGAGAGCCCCCCGCAAGCAGACACAGTGAACACTAGCCTTCTTCCCCGACCTTTCCGCTATTTCCCTAAGGGACTCCATCACCCGCCTAACGTTGGAGCTCCCAATAACTACACTCTTGGAAATGGAAAAAAGAACACATTGACATCGGTGTGTCAGACCCACCATACTTGCTCCGGACACTGCGAGAGGGCTGTACAAGCAATGATCACACGTACGGCACAGCGGACACACCAGGAACCGCGGTGTTGGCCGTCGAATGGCGCTAGCTGCGCAACATTTGTGCACCGCCGCCGTCAGTGTCAGCCAGTTTGCCGTGGCATACGGAGCTCCATCGCAGTCTTTAACACTGGTAGCATGCCGCGACAGCGTGGACGTGAACCGTATGTGCAGTTGACGGACTTTGAGCGAGGGTGTATAGTGGGCATGCTGGAGGCCGGGTGGACGTACCGCCGAATTGCTCAACACGTGGGGCGTGAGGTCTCCACAGTACATCGATGTTGTCGCCAGTGGTCGGCGGAAGGTGCACGTGCCCGTCGACCTGGGACCGGACCGCAGCGACGCACGGATGCACGCCAAGACCGTAGGATCCTACGCAGTGCCGTAGGGGACCGCACCGCCACTTCCCAGCAAATTAGGGACACTGTTGCTCCTGGGGTATCGGCGAGGACCATTCGCAACCGTCTCCATGAAGCTGGGCTACGGTCCCGCACACCGTTAGGCCGTCTTCCGCTCACGCCCCAACATCGTGCAGCCCGCCTCCAGTGGTGTCGCGACAGGCGTGAATGGAGGGACGAATAGAGACGTGTCGTCTTCAGCGATGAGAGTCGCTTCTGCCTTGGTGCCAATGATGGTCGTATGCGTGTTTGGCGCCGTGCAGGTGAGCGCCACAATCAGGACTGCATACGACCGAGGCAAACAGGGCCAACACCCGGCATCATGGTGTGGGGAGCGATCTCCTACACTGGCCGTACACCACTGGTGATCGTCGAGGGGACACTGAATAGTGCACGGTACATCCAAACCGTCATCGAACCCATCGTTCTACCATTCCTAGACCGGCAAGGGAACTTGCTGTTCCAACAGGACAATGCACGTCCGCATGTATCCCGTGCCACCCAACGTGCTCTAGAAGGTGTAAGTCAACTACCCTGGCCAGCAAGATCTCCGGATCTGTCCGCCATTGAGCATGTTTGGGACTGGATGAAGCGTCGTCTCACGCGGTCTGCACGTCCAGCACGAACGCTGGTCCAACTGAGGCGCCAGGTGGAAATGGCATGGCAAGCCGTTCCACAGGACTACATCCAGCATCTCTACGATCGTCTCCATGGGAGAATAGCAGCCTGCATTGCTGCGAAAGGTGGATATACACTGTACTAGTGCCGACATTGTGCATGCTCTGTTGCCTGTGTCTATGTGCCTGTGGTTCTGTCAGTGTGATCATGTGATGTATCTGACCTCAGGAATGTGACAATAAAGTTTCCCCTTCCTGGGACAATGAATTCACGGTGTTCTTATTTCAATTTCCAGGAGTGTAATAAACCCCTCTCCCCGTGTGCTACTTGGACCTTGCTGAAGGAGCAGCCACATGTCCACTCACACGGCCAGCGTTCACATTGATCCTCCGCCTCGTGCGCCGCGAACGTCGCTGAATCCGCGACTCCCCTTGGGGAGCGGGTGGCCCAACCGCGCCCGGTACCCGCGAAGATGTCTCGACAGCAGGGACAGTGGGTGAAGCATGTAACACCTGGGGTGTACCATGCGACGCACCAAACTCCCCACTGCCGCTACACTCCGAGGCAGCAGCCTGAAGACGGCTGACCGCGGCCATCAGCACGTTCAGCTGTTCGCGAACAGTGGCCAGCTCCGCCTGCAACCGTACACAGCAGTCACACATCCTATCCATCCAAAGAAATCAGTTTACTGTAGAGAGTTAATCAACTTTTAACTAGACTGCTAATTCACTAAAGGCGGCTGATTGTTGACTGAACTGTGGTTGCTAGCCGCTTCTTGTAGAAAACAATGAAAATAGCACTACCTGTCTCTCGACTGTATTGAGAACAAACACTAGCACTACTGGCACTATGGTTGACTAAAGGGACTCTCTCTGAATGTATCGAAAACAAACACGAAATCTATGGAACACTATTACTAGCACTCGACAATTAAAGCTTCCTAAAAGCAAAAACACACGGAAGAAGAAGTGACAAGTAAGAAAAATACAGTTAATACGTAAATTAAGGTAGCTCGCTGCACAGCAGACGTGAAGCAGACGGCAGTTACGATGACATAAAGTAAAGAAGTTTGCAAGATGAATTCACCCATGTCTAATGTCATTTTAGGAAAATAAGCTGAAGTCAGCTTGTTATCAGACTATTTTCTACATCCTTAATTAAAATATCTGAACTTTCACTGTTAGTCTAGATATTTATTTTACTTTGTTTTCCATTTTTAGTTTTTATTTTACGCTTTACGTTCATTTTTGTTTTTTTTACCATTTCACAATACAGGTTTTTTATTAATTGAAAATAATAAGTTACTCAATAGTACGGTAAAAAATCATTACAGTAATGATAACCTGTAAAGAAATGCTTATAACATAACTTCCTCTTACACCATGAACATAAAACGAACCAAAGTTCTTGACATAATATACATGACGAAGAACGCAATTTAGCAGGATATCAAATTGTTATGGGTGATCGTCTAAATATTCTGATTTGCGTCAGGCATGTTTCAGTACATTGGTTAGCTGTGATTCTCAAATAGAGATTGACATCAAAGCTATTCAACAGAACTAGATCTGAAAATCTTTTCACAAACTTTTTCCAACTTCGAAAGCCGTATACATTTCAGGAATGTACTTGGGCTGTCGAATCATTTGGGATCACCGTAAAACAAGGTCGTTGTCCTCAAGTACGATGCTCTGTACCATTCCTTCACTTTAAAGCCCTAAGATTCTAACAACAATTCGGATATTTCTCCGTCACTGGAAAAGAAGATATCTTAAAAAACCTTTTGAGCAGTTCAGACGATTGTTTAGCAGAGTTCGATGCTGTCACAAAGAGATTCGCGAATTCTTGGTCGAAACTCACCGTTGGTTTATGTTAAAACTATGAAAATGGTGGTGATCCGGTTTCATTATAATAGCCGAGGACAAGAAACTTGTTCATTTGGTGATCCAAAAGGACACGACGACACAGGTACATATATAACTACACAGCTCACGATGTTGAAAGAACCTAGTGAGAAGTTTTTTAGATCTAGTTCTGTTCAATGTTTTTGATGTTAGTCTCCACTTGAGAAACAATATAATTTAGCTGCAGTAACTAGTACAAATCAATCCTTTTCGCCAAGGCTTAGCAACATACTGAAATATGCCAGATGCAAACCAGATTATTCAGAGGGTCGCGAGCGACAATTTGCTGTCCTGCTGAATTTTATTGTATGTTTTCTCTTTCGTCGGGTTGTTGTAGTTGTTGTTGTTGTGGTCTTCAGTCCTGAGACTGGTTTGATGCAGCTCTCCATGCTACTCTATCCTGTGCAAGCTTCTTCATCTGCCAGTACCTACTGCAACCTACATCCTTCTGAATCTGCTTAGTGTATTCATCTCTTGGACTCCCTCTACGATTTTTACCCTCCACGCTGCCCTCCAATGCTAAATTTGTGATTCCTTGATGCCTCAAAACATGTCCCACCAACCGATCCCTTCTTCTAGTCAAGTTGTGCCACAAATTTCTCTTCTCCCCAATCCTATTCAATACCTCCTCATTAGTTACGTGATCTACCCACCTTATCTTCAGCATTCTTCTGTAGCACCACATTTCGAAAGCTTCTATTCTCTTCTTGTCCAAACTGGTTATCGTCCATGTTTCACGTCCATACATGGCTAATCCCCTCAGCATCACCCGATTTAATTTGACTACATTCCATTATCCTCGTTTTGCTTTTGTTGATGTTCATCTTATATCCTCCTTTCAAGACACTGTCCATTCCGTTCAACTGCTCTTCCAAGTCCTTTGCTGTCTCTGACAGAATTACAATGTCATCGGCGAACCTCAAAGTTTTTACTTCTTCTCCATGAATTTTTCTTTTGTTTCCTTTACTGCTTGCTCAATATACAGATTGAATAACATCGGGGAGAGGCTACAACCCTGTCTCACTCCTTTCCCAACCACTGCTTCCCTTTCATGCCCCTCGACTCTTATAACTGCCATCTGGTTTCTGTACAAATTGTAAATAGCCTTTCGCTCCCTGTATTTTACCCCTGCCACCTTTAGAATTTGAAAGAGAGTATTCCAGTTAACGTTGTCAAAAGCTTTCTCTAAGTCTACAAATGCTAGAAACGTAGGTTTGCCTTTTCTTAATCTTTCTTCTAAGATAAGTCGTAAGGTTAGTATTGCCTCACGTGTTCCAACATTTCTACGGAATCCAAACTGATCTTCCCCGAGGTCCGCTTCTACCAGTTTTTCCATTCGTCCGTAAAGAATTCGCGTTTGTATTTTGCAGCTGTGACTTATTAAACTGATAGTTCGGTAATTTTCACATCTGTCAACACCTGCTTTCTTTGGGATTGGAATTATTATATTCTTCTTGAAGTCTGTGGGTATTTCGCCTGTCTCATACATCTTGCTCACCAGATGGTAGAGTTTTGTCATGACTGGTTCTCCCAAGGCCATCAGTAGTTCTAATGGAATGATGTCTAAACCCGGGGCCTTGTTTCGGCTCAGGTCTTTCAGTGCTCTGTCAAACTCTTCACGCAGTATCTTATCTCTCATTTCATCTTCATCTACATCCTCTTCCATTTCCACAATATTGTCCTCAAGTGCATCGCCCTTGTATAGACCCTCTATATACTCCTTCCACCTTTCTGCCTTCTCTTCTTTGCTTAGAACTGGGTTGCCATCTGAGCTCTTGATATTCATACAAGTGGTTCTCTTCTCTCCAAAGGTCTCTTTAATTTTCCTGTAGACAGTATCTATCTTACCCCTAGTGAGACAAGCCTCTACATCCTTACATTTGTCCTCTAGCCATCCCTGCTTAGCCATTTTGCACTTCCTGTCGATCTCATTTTTGAGACGTTTGTAATCCTTTTTGCCTGCTTCATTTACTGCATTTTTATATTTTCTCCTTTCATCAATTAAATTCAATATTTCTTCTGTTACCCAAGGATTTCTATTAGCCCTCGTCTTTTTACCTACTTGATCCTCTGCTGCCTTCACTACTTCATCCCTCAGAGCTACCCATTCTTCTTCTACTGTATTTCTTTCCCCCATTCCTGTCAATTGTTCCCTTATGCTCTTCCTGAAACTCTCTACAACCTCTGGTTTTTTCAGTTTATCCAGGTACCATCTCCTTAAATTCCCACCTTTTTGCAGTTTCTTCAGTTTCAATCTGCAGTTCATAACCAATAGATTGTGGTCAGAATCCACATCTGCCCCTGGAAATGTCTTACAATTTAAAACCTGGTTCCTAAATCTCTGTCTTACCATTATATAATCTATCTGATACCTTTTAGTATCTCCAGGCTTCTTCCAGGTATACAACCTTCTTTTATGATTCTTGAACCAAGTGTTAGCTATGATTAAGTTATGCTCTGTGCAAAATTCTACAAGGCGGCTTCCTCTTTCATTTCTTCCCCCCAATCCATATTCACCTACTATGTTTCCTTATCTCCCTTTCCCTACTGACGAATTCCAGTCACCCATGACCATTAAATTTTCGTCTCCCTTCACTACCTGAATAATTTCTTTTATCTCGTCATACATTCTTCAATTTCTTCATCATCTGCAGAGCTAGTTGGCATATAAACTTGTACTACTGTAGTAGGCGTGGGCTTCGTGTCTATCTTGGCCACAATAATGCGTTCACTATGCTGTTTGTAGTAGCTAACCCGCACTCCTATTTGCCTATTCATTATTAAACCTACTCCTGCATTACCCCTATTTGATTTTGTATTTATAACCCTGTAATCACCTGACCAAAAATCTTGTTCCTCCTACCACCGAATTTCACTAATTCCCACTATATCTAACTTTAACCTATCCATTTCCCTTTTTAAATTTTCTAACCTACCTGCCCGATTAAGGGATCTGACATTCCACGCTCCTATCCGTAGAACGCCAGTTTTCTTTCTCCTGATAACGACGTCCTCTTGAGTAGTCCCCGCCCGGAGATCTGAATGGGGGACTATTTTACCTCCGGAATATTTTACCCAAGAGGACGCCATCATCATTTAATCATACAGTAAAGCTGCATGTATGCGGGTATAATATGTGAAAATATTTCGTTCATTTTGTGTACACAGTGTAAGAAAATGTTATGTTTTAAGCATTTATTTTTGAGATTATCGTTATTATAATGATTTTCTTTCAAAATAATGATAAACTAACTATATTCAATCTAAGCCCACCCGAGTAGCCGCGTGGTTTAACGCGCTTCTCCCCGAGCGGGAAGGTGCGGCGGCCCGCGTCACGAATTCGCCCGGCGGATTAGTGTTGAGGTCTGGAGTGACGGCCAGCCTGTGGATGGTTTTTAAGGCAGTTTTCCATCTGCATTGGCGAATGCGGGCTAGTTCCCCTTCTTCCGCCTCAGTTACACGATAACGGCGTTTGCTTCGCAAACACTGTCTCCATGTACGCGTACACCATAAGTACTCTACCACGAAGACATTGGGTTAATATTCGTCTGGTAAGAGACGTTCCCGTGGGGTGGGGGGGGGGGAGATTGTTGGCGATATCCACTGGACGGCGAAACGAAAAATAACCCTGGGTTCTGTGTGGGGCGGTTGTGGGGTGAGTCGACTGCTGTAGCATGTTGTGGGGTTGTGAACCACTGAGGGCTACGGCGGGGACGAAGCCTCTACGCCGTTTCTAGATCCCCAGTTCAATACACACACATACACACACACATACACAAACACACACACACACACACACACACACACGCACACAGACTTATTGTTGTAAGACAGTGGAATAGTTAACTGAAAAATAAACCAAAAATGATTTTAAAACGTAAAATAGCAATTTAAAACATCAAACAATTATAAGTAGAATAAATAACAAGACTAAAACTGAATGCTTTGGTATTTCAAGTAGGTACTCTGGAACTATCTGACAGCACATTTTGTACAACTCAGTCTCCAAAAGTTGTATTTCAGGGACCTGCTTTGTTACACGTATTTGTAAGCAACTAGAAAGCTTCTTTAATTTACGTTGTGACAAAAATTTTCGTTTTTCAAACTAATTATTGGTGGTGGGGCATTTTGCAGAATTTTAGATTATTACAAAATTTGATTTTCACAGACGTTAAATACATATCAACTTTTATATGGGAAACATTAGTTATATATCATAGTTTCAAAGATATTCCCTCCAAACCTAAAATGCCAAATGACATTTCCGGGTGTGTTTTATACCTTAAAAGTGAAATTGGGTACCAAACGAAAAATACGTATTGAATTATTTTATCTCTCTATACACCTGCAAAGTTTCACGAACATTGTTTATTGCCTCTTGAGAATGTTCCGTTGTTAGTCTTGATGAAAGAGAGAATGCGTTTAGGTAGACTCTAAGAAGGAAGTATTCGGTTCGGATGATTGCCGGCCGAGTACAATCCGCCAATGACCAGACGACAACGGACAGAAGCCTATTAGGAAGGTAGAAGAGCAGCTCTCGCCCACTTGGTTATAGATCGTCGACTAGGGTTGACTTAGACAGGGAAGTCGTTTAGTGAACTCTTAGAAGTGAACAGTCGTTGTAAGTTGCATTTGCTATGTACCGCGAAATTTATCTACGATCATTTGCGCTTAGCCGTTGAGGGCCTTTTTTTGTTATATTACCAGCAGTGTTGCAGACTTCATTGTTCCACTAGTCACAAAGATAAGTAAACCTTTTAACTCATTTATGCGATTTGGTTACTTACTTGTTGGAGCGTTGTAGAACCCTCGTTCTCCTATCCTGTTACCCGACCCTGGGGCGTAGCTGTGTAATAGTGGCAGGGAGAAATTGTCTCAGCTGTGTAATGCATCAGATACCGTTTTAGGAACTCACAGACTCGGCCCACGGTAACAACATTGGCACCTCGGTCTCCACAGCAGTAGCGACGAGGACTTTACAAAACTGGCGACGAGGGCTTACAAAAATTTGCAGCAAAATTGTGGAAGGAGTTGTCCATCCAATGGACGTGAAACTACAGTAGTGTTAATGCTTAAAGAAAAAGAAAATTACCAGTGCGACGAAAACGAGACCTATTGCTTTAATCAGTTCATTTTACAGGTCCGTCTTGATCACATAACTTTTACACTCGACTGTTACCTGTTTCGGTTACTGCTATCTTCAGATCTGTTACAAACGAAAACAGTGTGTAGCCAACAAAGTTCAGTTTGGTGACGCTAAATCTATAAAAGGCCTGGCGCTACATAAGAAAGAAAAAAAGGGCTTGCATGATTAACAGCCATGTATACCACCCATACATACCAAACAATATTCTGATGTAGTATCAACGTCAAACTAAACATGTATGTAGATAGTAAGTGCTGGTGATGATCAGAATGTGTCTGGTATTCATAAAAGGAAACTGAGGCGAACAGAGGGCACTATAGCTAGCGTACATGATTAACCAGTGTCCCAAACGTAATGGTTAAAATGCGGTATGCGAAGTCATTAATTAAAATTACTTCACACGGCAAAACGAGCTCCTGGCGATAAAAAATGTGCTGACATACTATACGTGGCATTGGATCCACAGTATAAGTGCAAATACTAAAAATTTGAAGGTCCTAGCCTGGAAGGTAAAACATACCATTGTATAAAAGCCAGCATAAAATGTAAAAGATTAAAAACATCCATAAAATAAATTCTTCCAGCCTGACAGATCAAATAATTCCAAACAAAATTGTAATGAAAATAACTTAGCAGTGATTATTAATTAAAAATTAAAAAATCGATAGTCGATAGCACATCCGGAGTGTGGTTTCAATGGCGGCACGTCGTAGGTTCTCTCTTTTCCTATGACCGAACTTGCGGAGGAAGCCCCAGTCTCCTCGTCGCCGACGGCCGGCTGGAAGATTTATTTTGTAGATGTTTTCAATCTTATACTTTTTATACTGGTTTTTATACAGTTGTATGTTTTACTTTGCCAGGCTAGGAGCTTCACATTGCTAGTACTTGCACTTTTTATGTGGTTTTTAAGAATGGATCAAATTTCTCTTTTAGTATGTCAATACATATTTTATTGTCAGACTCTCGTTTTGCCATGTATTTAATTAATGACTTCGAATACCGCATTTTAACTATTACATTTGGGATACTGGTTAATCATGTACCCCAGCTATAGTGCCCTCTGCATACTTCAGTTTCCTTGTATAAATACCAGACACATTCTGATCATCACCAACACTTACTACGTAT
Source organism: Schistocerca nitens (assembly GCF_023898315.1). Classification (NCBI taxonomy): domain Eukaryota; kingdom Metazoa; phylum Arthropoda; class Insecta; order Orthoptera; family Acrididae; genus Schistocerca; species Schistocerca nitens. The sequence goes on from NC_064617.1 coordinate 98,044,088, forward strand.
CTACATGTTTAGTTTGACGTTGATATTACATCAGGATATTTTATGGTACGTATGGCTGGTATACATGACTGTTAATGATGGCCGGCCGCTGGTGACCGAGCGGTTCTGGCGCTACAGTCTGGAACCGCGCGACCGCTACGGTCGCAGGTTCGAATCCTGCCTCGGGCATGGATGTATGTGTTGTCCTTAGGTTAGTTAGGTTTAAAGAGTTCTAAGTTCTAGGGGACTTATGACCTCAGCAGTTGAGTCCCATAGTGCTCAGAGCCATTTGAACCATTTTTTGTTAATGATGTTATTACGTAGCGCAAGGACTTTTATAGGTTTAGTGTCAGTGAACTGAACTTAGTTGATCACAGATTCTTTTTACTATTATTATTATTATTATTATTATTATTTGTAACAGATCTGAGGATGGTAGTAGCCGAAACAAGTAATTTTCAAGCGTAAAAGTATGTGTGATCAAGATGGGCCTGTAAAATAAAGGGCTAAAAATATTATCACGGACTCGTTTTCAGACTTTACGTCTTCAATTGATAAGCTTAATTAACAAAAATCTTAGGACTTTGCCTAAAATCGCCTTCTTGGGACTCTGTGCGACGGACAAATTAATGCAGTATCGCGCGATCTTGTCCATGTAATTTGGACAATTCAGACACCTCTGGGAAAAGTATTCGTGGATTTTCAAAAATTGTATAATAGGCTGGCAATCAGCATCTCCTTCAAATACACTACAAAAGGGTTTAAATAAAAAAAAATTGGGTTGCTTATTACAATTGTTCCCAAAATAAAACGATCTCGAAGTCATCAACTTAAAAAAGTTGTAGACGGATATGATAAACATCATTACAAGTTATACTAACGGCAGCTGAACTAACGGCCCTTGAGTGAAGGCCTAAGACGGAATCTACCGAATCAAAAACAGTTTCGGTACCAGCAGGTCACATCGTCTCACCGCACCTGATGCTACAATGCACACACGTTAATTCGTGGTGTACACAACAATGGGAACTGCTTACAATCGGTAACGTAGTTTCCGAGGAAACGAGCCAATTCAGTTGGTTAACCATGGCTGACGTTAAGCGAAGCGATCCAATTGCTATCCCGCTGCCTCGATACTTTATCCACTGGAAGCTACAGGCCCAGGTAAGCCTCGTGTACTTCTCTTAGTAGAGCTGTGAGAGTAAGATCCCGGCAGTGTCTAGACCAGGAATTACGGGAGTGCATGAAGGAACTTCTGGATAGGTGTTACGTAGCTGCGCAGATGTTAAAGGTCGAGACATGACGACGATAGCTTTTTCCGGTTTTCATACAAGGATGTTACACTTCCGTCAGATTGAAGCAGCGATACAGCTTCTAATTCAGTCTGTGAGTTTTTGTTAGTGGTGGTTATAGTTCTACTGCCTATACGAGGCCAACTAGTGTTTAAAAAACCATTTACTCGGGAAAATCAGTGATTTGCAGTCTCATAAAGCGAGGCACGAATGGATTTACAAACTAACGGCAGGGAGTGATCTTCAGCTTTTTCAAGCTCGCGTTGTACAGGCCATTGCTTTTCCATATGAACGGCCATGTAACCTGTTCGTGTGTTGTGGCTACACCGGGTAGCGATCAGCAGTACATTTATTGGGGTGTTCCTAAGCAGTCTTACTGTTACGAACATAAGCAGTGCAGAAAATGGAGCAAGGCTTTAATGTTAATATACATCTGTATTTTGTTTCGCAAACATTAAGCCCACGCTCCCTCTCTCTCTTTATCTCTATTTGCCTAATTTATTTTCTACTTCGATGAAAATCTATTTCAGTCTTCTGCCATTCTCCAACCTATATCGGCTAAAATTAGGATTTTGTGGGAAATTCTGTACACAGATAAAACTATTTTTAGGATACTGAGTAACAAGTGATATGTTAAGAAGACTGCAGGTTAGTTCCAACTATAAACCTACGTTGAATGCATGCACGTAATTTTCATCAACTACAGGTTGTTTTATGATGTTCACACATCACAGTGTCATTTTTGTCAGCATTTTCCCGAACATTAAAGTACTGTCTCTGTATTTTAAAACCAAATTTCATTTCAGATGTTTAGTTTTACGGGAATAACATTTTTCTAACGTGATCCATCAGGTCACAGAAATGTGCTGAGAAAAAGCGAATATTTTACGCGTCCTCTTGCCCATATGTGGAATGACACAAGTCAATGTTAAATGTAAATGATTTGTGTGAATATTTTATTTATTTATTTGCTATTGGAACATGACGATTCGCGTCACGTATTGTGTTCCAGGAGAATATAACCAAGTAGGACAGTAACTTTAAGGTGGTGAAGGCATTATAAAAATTTTGCTTTTAAGTAACGAATTGTTCCAAATATTGAACAATGTTATTTTATTTTCTAGGGACGAAGATTAGTGTTTGATCGAACTACGATTCCGCTGGTACACTCGTATTCGAGATTACAACTGGAGAATTTTCTGTTCTCTGTGCATTATGACGTACATCCTGTCGGTACTCACCCTTGGGACGGAGACTGGCCTGGACTGCCGAAATATTATTGTAAGTACCTAAAATTTCTGTGGTTTACTGATGTACGTGAGGAATGGGAAAGAGTGATACTGCTATTCTGTTAATTCTTGCCCTAGACTGGAAAACATTAACTGGAGTATTCTGAGGGATAGAACTTTTGCTGAAGCGTAATGTGCCAATGCAGCTCACAGCTGTGACATACTCCTACTCCTTTCCTTTCCTTATTCGCTTCTCCCCCTTCCGTTTATATATAATGCTTTGTTATTAGTAAACTATGCGAATAGTACTGTTGGTCGAGGCTTAAAATGGTGAAATGTAAAGTACTCTTATTTTCCTCCACGAATAGTGACTTTTAAGTGACGCAGTTACTCTCTTACAGGCGCCGGATTCTACCGACCTCCGCCCCAAGATGTGCCAGTGGACGCAGAGTCCCGCAGACGTCGACCGCTGGAAGTGGTGACTGAGGAGGACGAGGCGTGTCCAGGCAACGGGCAGACGTGGGAGGGCGGAGACGTGCCAGCGCTGGCCACCTCCGGCGAGAAGCAGCTGTCTCCAGACCTGGTGGGTGCCGAGGAAGACGCAGGAGAAGAGACAGAGGGGCCGACGTGCGGTTCTGGCTTCTGGCGTTGGCTGAAGAAGATGTTTTGTGTTCGACGACGTTAGGGGCACTCCAGCACCTCTCGCCCAGGTTAGTCTCCAAACTAGCAGTAGTACACAGTAATAGAAATTTCAGAATAACTTTCGTTTGTGATGAATTTCCAAACTACGTTCTATTGAAATAAAGGAACACATTTTTGTCACAACATTTTGCAATTCTTCATCTTCATTTCAAATTAGTTATTGCATGTCTACTCTTAGTTAGACGCTACAAAGTTAACAGAAGTTTTAGCATCGTCACAATATATAACTGTACTGATTTGTATATAAATACATAACAGGCATTAGCTTTACCTTCTTTCCTACAACTGTTATTAGATATATTCATCGATCAATTTTCTTTTGTTACAGGTTTTGTCAGCACCCACATCGAGCTAGAGAACAGATGAAACAAAACCTGTCGAGCAATTTGATTCAAAGGCATCGTCACCAGCCTGCTGTAAATAATGTACATAACATGTAAATACGTTCATTACTGTTCTGGATGTTTGTTCTCAAAATACCTACGTATTGAAATTTGTTTTCCACTTTTACTCCTGCGTCTTATTTGTAGAAGACTTAGGAGTGCTTGTAGACATTCCCACAAACTAGTTCCGCAATTTATGGGACAAGTAAGCAAAGACAGAAAGTGCCCAGAGAACAATAGTAAATCGAACATTCACCAATCGTTTTGCGGTGAGTATGGTGGCCATTGGGGGAGGGATCCTATTGTCCCGATGTTTGCTTGGCTATTGTAAGCATGTGTGTGGCATATGCGCAATATGCTGGTCTTCCAGCGTCGTGATAGCCTGACCAATTTATGAAATGCCACAACTATGAGGAATAAGTAGACATCCTCTTTGGGCATACCAAAATAATCCTTTGCGGAACCTAAAAGCAACCTGTTCTTAGATAGTGGGCGAAAAACACAATTTACGTCATATGCCCGCAAAATATGACCAGTCGTGTTAGAAATGACCCCTGCGTTAATGAAAATGGCCGTAGTCTTTGGGCCACTTCGGTATTATCATCATTCACCCGAAGAAAAGTTGGTCGATACCGATACGTCTATCTGTCTGTAACTGTAAGCATTCTGAAGAAAGGTGACTTCGAGATGGACTAACTCAGCTCACAAACTCTCAGGATCCGAGATGACAAGGGCCCTGTGTACCAAGGTGTTAAGTTCGCCATCATGTTGAGCCGGATGGTGACAACTATCAGCCTGCAGATACAAGCCACTGTGAGTAGGAGTCGTATAGAGGGCAGGTACCATTAAACCACAATGCGAAATTCATAGCATCAAAAAATCAATACGACCTCTATTAAATTTGTAAAGGCAAACACGGCAGGTAATGCAAAGCGGCGGTAGGACATGAATGAATAATATTTCAGAGCCCTGAGTCAATTAAATCAAAATCTTCAACAATATTAGGAAAAACAGTCACAGTAAGACATATTAAAGCAAGAATCAATTACAGAACCAGAAGATATGAAGAGGGTCACAAAGTAATTGCATGGGATCACACTGCAATCCACGTCGATTTATCACCACATACCGAAGTTACTGCTCTCCAGGAGACATTTCAGCCGTAAGTGGGGGCTCACCACATTACAGGAGTACTTCAGCCAACTTTATGCCAAGGGAGCAACAAGACAGTTACAAAATATAGATAACTTGAAAATTGTGAAGTAACAGTAAAACTGAGATTTCCGGTGCTTCGGGAACTACTACTGGACTCTCAGGAAAGGCTCCAAGCACAGACCGTTTGAAGCGTTACTGGCCTGGAAAGAAGTCGGCACGGTGATTGTTGTATTCAACCCGATACAATTTCTGTCTCTCATATTCATTGTGAAGGCCCAAGGGCTACAGTAAACTTGCAGTGGTGCATCGGGAACTACTACTGAACTCGTACGAAAGGCAATGACGATTAGTAGCGTTACTCCCCTGGACATAAGTCTCCATGGTGGCTGTTGTATTCAATCCGATGCAATTTTTGTGTTTAATCGTCAAAGTGAATGTCCAAGGGTTACAGTAAACCGGCAAATGTGCAACGGAAACTACTAGTGCACTCCCAGGAACGGTTCGAAGCACAGACAATTTGAAGCGTTACTCCCCTGGACAGAAGTCGGCATGGTGCCAGTTGTATTCAGTTCCGATGCGATTTCTGTGTTTCATCGTCAATATGAAGGTCCGTGGGTTACAGTAAACCTGCAGTAGCGCATCGGAAACTACTACTGAACGCAAAATAATGGTTTAAAACACAGACCCTTTGAAGCGTTACTCACCTGGACAGACGTCGGCATGGTCCGAAGAAAGTTTTGTGTTTCATCGTCAATGTGAAGGTCCAAGGGTTACAATAAACCTGCAGTGGTGCATCGTAAACTACTACTGAAGTCGTAGGAGAGGTTCCAAGCACATTCCGTTTGAAGCGTTACTTGCTTGGATGGAAGTCGGAATGGTGCCTGTTGGATTCAGTCCGATGCAATTTATGAGTTCCATCGTCAATGAGAAGGTCCAACGATTAGAGTAGACCTGCAGTTGTGCATCGGAAACTACGACTGAACTTCAAGGACCGCTTCCAGAAACAGACCGTTTGGAACGCTATTCGCCTAGACGGAAGTCGGCATGGTGCCTGTTGTATTCAATCCGAGGTAATATCTGTGTTTTATCGTCTATGTGAAGGTCTAAAGGTTACAGTAAAACCTGAAGTGGTGTATCGGAAACTACTACTGGACTCCCGGGAAAGATTCCACTACAGACAGTTTGATGCGTTACTCGCCTGGACAGAAGTCTGCATTTTGCGTGTTGTATTCAATCCGATGGAATTTCTGTGTTTCATCGTCAATGTGGAGGTCTAAGTCTTACAGTAAACCTGTAGTAGTGAATCGGAAACTACTGGCAAACTCCCAGTAATGATGTAAAGTACGGACTATTTGAAGCGTTACTCGCCTGAATAGAAGTCGGTAAGATGGCCGTTGTGTATTCAATCCAATGCAATTTCGATGTTTTATCGTCAGTATGAAGGTCCATGGGTTACAGTAAATCTGCAGTGGTATATCGGGAACGACTACTAAACTCCCAGGAAAGGTTCCAATTTCGGTGTTTCGTCGTCAATGTGAACGTGTAAGGGTTAAAGTAAAACTGAAGTGGTGCATCAGAAACTACTATGAGACTCCAACGAAAGGATCCAAGCACAGACCGTTTGAAACGGTTCTCGCCTGGACAGAGGGCGTCATGGTGCCTGTTGAAATGAATCCCAATGCATTTCTCTGTTTCATATTCATCGTGAATGTTCAAGATTTACAGTAAACTTACAGTGGGGCATCGGAAACAATTATTGGTCTCGCCATAGAGGTTCAAGCAGAGACCGTTTAAACCACTGTTCGCCTTGACAGATGTTTGCATTTTCTGTGTTTCGTGGTCAATGTGAAGGTACAAGTTCACAATAAACCTGCATTAGTGCATCGGCTACTATTTCTGCACTCTCAGCAAAGTTTTCAAGCACAGAACTTTTGGAGCGTACTCGCCTGTTCACAAGTCGGCATTATGCCTGCTGTATTAAATCCGATGCAATTTCTGTGTTTCATATGCATTGTGAAGGTCTAAGGGTTACAGTAAACCTGCAGTGGTGCATCAGAAACTATTTCTTGACTACTAGGTAAGGTTCCAAGCACAGATAGTTTGAAGCGTTACTCGCCTGGATAGAAGTCGGAATGATGTCTGTTGGGTTCCATCCGATGCAATTTCTTGTGTTTCATCGTCAATGTGAAGATCTGAGGGTTACAGTAAACCTGCAGTGAAGCATCTGAAATTACTACTCGACACCCTTTAGAGGTGAAAAGCACAGATCGTTGGAAGCGTTACTCGTCTGCATAGAAGTCGGAATAGTGCCTGTTGTATTCAATCCGATGCAATTTCTGTGTGTCATCGTCGATGTGAATGTCCAAGGGTTAGAGTAAACCTGATGTGCAGTGGTGCATCGGAAACTACTACTGGACTCCCAGAAAAGGTTCCAAGCACAGACCGTTTGAATCGTTATCATCCTGGACAGAAGTCGGCACGAGGCGTGTTGTGTTCAGTCCCGATGCAGTTTCTGTGTATCGTCGTCAATGTGAACGTGTAAAGGTTACAGTATCACCGAAGTGGTACATCAGAAACTACTACTGCTCTCCTAGGAAACGTTCCAACCACACACCGTTTGAATCGTTAGTCCCCTGACTATTTGTCTTTTATATATTTTGTGATGGTCCAAGGGTTACAGTAAACCAGCAGTGGTGCAACGGAAACTACTACTGGACTCGCAGGAAAGGTTCCAAGCACAGACAGTTTTAAGGATTACTCCCCTGGACAGAATTCGGCATGGTGCCTGTTGTATTCAATCCCGATGGAGTTTCTGTGTATCATCGTCAATGTGAAGGTTGAAGGGTTACAATTAACCAGCAATGGTGCATTGTTAACTACTACTGGTATCTATGGAATGGTTGCAAGCACAGACCGTTTGAAGCGTTACTCGCCTCGACAGAAGTAGGCATGGAATAGGTTGTTTTCAATCCCGATGCAATTTCTAGGTTTCATTGTCAATGTGAAGGTCCAAGGGCTACAGTAAAACTGCAGAGGTACATCTGCACTACTACTGGACACCCTGGAGAGGTGCTACGCACAGACAGTTCGAAACGTTACTCGCCTGGTCAGAAGTCGGCATGATGCCTGTTGCACTCAATCCGATGCAATTTCTGTATTTCACCTCAATTTGAATGACCAAGGGTTACACTACACTTGCAGTGGTGCATCGGAGACTATTCCTTGACTCCTAGGTAAGGTTCCAAGCACAGAGAGTTTGAAGCTTTACTCGCCTGGATGGAAGTCGGAATGGTGCATTCTGGATTCAGTCCGATGCAATATCTGTGTTTTACCGTCAATGTGAAGGTCCAAGGGTTACAGGAAACCTGCAGTCGTGCGTCGGAGACTACTACTGGTATCCCAGCAGCGGTTCCAAGCACAGACCGTTTTAAGCGTTAGCCAGTTGGTCAAAAGTTGGCATGGTGCCTGTTTTATTCAGCACGAAGCAATTTATGTATTCATCGTTAATTTGAAGGTCTAAAGGTTACAGTAAACCTGCAGTAGTGAATCGGGAACTACTAGCGGGCTCCCAGTAATGCCGTAAAGCACGGACTATTTCAAGCATTACTCGCCTGAACAGAAGTCGGCAAGTTGGCTGTTGTATTCAATCCGATGCAGTTTCTGTGTTTAATTGTCAATGTTAAGGTGCAAGGGTTACAGTAAATGCTGCAGTGGTGCATCGGAATGTAATAATGGACTGCCAGGGAAGGATCCAAGCACATAGCGTTAGATACGTTACTCGCCTGGACAGAATTCGGCATCATGGCAGTTGTATTCAATCCGATGCAATTTTTATGTATCATCGTCAGTGTGGAGGTCCATGTGTTACAGTAAGTCTGCCATCGTATATCGGGAACGGCTACTGAACTCCCAGGAAAGGTTAAAATTTCGGTGTTTCGTCGTTAATGTGAACGTGTAAGGTTTACAGTAAAACTAAAGTTGGGCATCCAAAGAAAGGATCCAAGCACGGACCGTTTGAAGCGATTCTCGCCGGACAGATGTCGGCATGGTGCCTGTTGTAATGAATTCTGATGCAATTTCTGTGTTTCATAGTAATTGTGAATGTGCAAGAGTTACAGTAAACCTACAGTGGTGCATCGGAAACAACTATTGGTCTCGACGGAGAGGTTCAAGCAGAGCCCGTTTAAACCACTATTCGCCTGGACAGAAGTTGGCAAGATGCCTGTTGTATTCAACCGTTGCATTTTCTGTGTTTCATGGTCAATGTGAAGGTCCAAGAGTTGCAATAAACATGCAGTGCTGCATCGGCTAATACTTCTGCACTCACAGGAAAGGTTCATAGCACAGAGCGTCTGAAGCGTTACACGCCTGAACAGAAGTGGGCAAGGTGCTTGTTGTATTGAATCCACTGCAATTTCTGTGTTTCATATGCATTGTAAAGGTCCAAAGGGTTATAATAAACCGCCAGTGGTGCTTCTGAAAGTACTACTGGACACCCTGTAGAGGTGCAAACACAGACCGTTTAAATCGTTCCTCGCCTGGACAGAAGTCGGCATGATGCCTGTTGCACTCAATCCGATGCAATTTCTGTATTTCATCGTCAATTTGAATGACCAGGGTTACACTACACTTGCAGTGGTGCATCGGAAACCTATTCCTTGACTCCTAGGTAAGGTCCTAAGCGCAGAGAGATTGAAGCGTTACTCGCCTGGATGGATGTAGGAATGCTGTCTCTTTGATTCAGTTCGATGCAATTTCTGTGTTTCATTGTCAATGAGAAGGTCCTAGTGTTAGAGTAAACCTGCAGTTTTCCCAGGAAACTACTACTGAACTCCCAGGGAGGTTTAAAACACAGACTGTTTTGAGCGTTATCAGCCTGGACAGAAGTCGGCATGGTGCCAGTTGTAATGAATCCCGATGCAATTTCTGTGTTTCATATCATAGTGAATGTACAAGAGTTACAGTAAACCTTCAGTGGTGCATCGGAAACAACTATTGGGCACGCATGATAGCTTCAAGCAGAGACCGTTTAAGTCACTATTCGCTGGACAGAAGTTTTCAAGATGCCTGTTGTATTCAACCGTTGCATATTCTGTGTTTCTTCGTCAATGTGAAGGTCCAAGAGTTACAATAAGCATGCATTGCTGCATCGGCTACTACTTCTGCATTCCCAGGAAAGGTTCATAGCACAGACCGTCTGAAGCGTTACACGCCTGAAGAGAAGAGGGCAAGGTGCTTGTTGTATTGAATCATGGTGCAGTTTCTGTGTGACATATACACTGTCAAGGTCCAAGTGTTACAGTAAACCTGCAGTGGTGCATTGGAAATTACTACAGTACCCGCAAAATAGTTTTAAGCTTTATTCGCCTGGACAGAAGTGTGCATGGTGCCTGTTGTATTCAATCTCGATGCAATTTCTGTTTTTCATCGTCAATTTGAAGATCCAATGGTGACAGTAGATCCGGAGTGGTGCATCGGAATCTACTAGTGAGCTCTCAGTAAAGGTTCAAAGCAATACTGTTTCCAGCGTTACACCCATGGACAGACTGTGTCTTTTTATTCAACCCCGATTTTACTTTTGTGTCTTATCGTCAATATGAAGGCCCAAGGGCGACAGTAAACCTGGAGTGAGCATCGGCAAATACTACTGGAGTTCCAGGAAAGGTTCCAAGTACAGAATGTTTGAAGCGTTTTTCACCTTGAAAGAAGTCGGCTTGTTGCCTGTTGTATTCAATCCCGATGAAATGTTTGAGTTTCATATTACTTTTGAAGGTCCAAGGGTTATAGAAAACCTGCAGCGGTGCATCGGAAACTACAATTGCACTCCAAGGAAAGGTTCCAAGCACAAACAGTTTGAAGGGTTACGCGCCTAAACAGAAGGCTGTTGTGTTCAATCTGATTCAATTTCTATATTTCATCGTCAATGTGAAGATCCAAGGGTTACAGTAAACTTACAACGGTGCATCGGAAACAACGACAGGACACAAAATAAACGTTCCAACCAGAGACCGTTTCAAGCGTTATTAGCTCGGACAGAAGCCGGCATGGTGCCTGTTGTAATCAATCACGATGCAATTTCTGTGTTTCATGGTCATTGTGATGGTCCAAAGGTTACAGTAAACCTGCAGTGGTGCATCGGAATCAACGCCTCGACTCCCAATAAAGTTTCAGGGCACAGACCGTTTTAAGATGTATTAGCTCGGCAGAAGTCGGCATGGTGCCTGTTTTATTCAATCCCGAAGCAATTTCTGTGTTTCATATAAATCATGAAGCTGCAGGGGTTACAGTAAACCCTCAGTGGTGCATTGGAAAATACTACTGGACTCCCAGGAATGGTTCGAAGCACAGCCCGTTTGCAGCTATACTCGCCTGGACTGAAGTCGGTATTGTGCCTGTTGTAAGCAATCGCGATGAAATTTCTGTGTTTCATCGTCAATTTAAAGATCCATGGGTTACAGTAATCTTGCAGTGGTGCATAGGAAACTAGTACTTTATTCTGAGGAAAGGTTCCAAGAAAAGACCGCCGATGCTACTTCTGTTTTTCATCGTCATTTTGAAGGTCCAAGGGTTACAATAATGGAATGGAGATTCGAAACTGCTTTTGGAATGCCAGGAAATGTTCTAAGCACAGAGCGTTTGAAACGTTAGTCCACCGGACAGAAGTAGGCATGGTGTCGTACGTATTCGGCCCCGAAGCAATTTCTGTGATCGTTCGTCTATGTGAGTGGACTTCCATCGACTCCATGTTGCTGCAGTTAAGCTGGAAATGAAGGTCCAACACGTTATTAGGTGGTATCCTACGAGTTTCGTCAGCTCAGTGTGCTCTGTAAGCGGAGGCTACCACGAATCTCTACTAGTCGATTTCTTTCCTGTTCCACTGTGAACAGAGCAAGCGAAAACCGACTGGCGTCTAAGCCTCTGTAGATGGCTGTCTTCTTGGTCCTTACATGAAATGAATGTTAGCAGTGGTAGAATCACTATGCAAATGGCCGTTCTCTAAACATCCGCAACAGAGTCTCGCGGAGATAACGTCGTCTTTTCTCCAGGGATGCCCATGTTTGAGTTCACGAGGCATGTCCGTAACACTTGCATGCTGATTCACCCTACCGGTAACAAATCAAGCAGCGGACTCTGAATTGCTTTGATGTCTTTCTCTAATATGACCTGATATGGATCCCAGTCACTCCAACAGTATTCAAGAATGGGTCATAATAGAATTCTATTTGGAGCCTGTTTTTGCCTAAGAGCTACTCTTCCCCAATATATTCCCAACAAAATGAAACAAACAATTGGTGAAATTAACACGTAGAGCTTTGTTCAGTTGTGAGAAACTGTAAAAACTGAATCTTACTGTTAATTAACGATAGTTTACTTTCTGCATGCCATGAACTTACTTCATGAACTGCACTATTTGAAACGGAGTCAATGTTGCGCTCAACGTCCTATACTACCAAGCTAGTGTCACAGCAAACAGAAATATTTCAGAAATATTTTAGAATTATCCGCGATACAAGAGGGCAAATCATTTATATAAACGAGGAACAGGAGTGGCTCCATCACTGATCCCTGGGGCCACTCCCATTTGACTGTACCAAACTCAGACTCCAATTATCAGCCATTCTCAACACTGTGAATTATGACCTATTATTGTGTGTTGTTAAAGTAAGAGGTGAAGCAATTGAGAGCTACTCCCTGTATCCCGTAATGATCCAACTTCTGGTGTAATATTTTGTAATCAACACAATCAAGCGCCATAGTTAAATCAAAAAATATAACATTTTTAATCACTTGTAATGGGCTACTGTAGCTTGATTGTGACTACTTCTAATCTTTTGTTATAATTCCCACTTTGTTCTACATGATATCCTTACCCCACTAGTCAGCCACCCAAGTTACCTATTACTGCTAGTACCCAGTTTAGTACGTTCTGATGGATAGCAACTCTCAACGAGCATGAGAAATGTGTTAAGGAATGGATTAAATTTGTCATATGTGTTGTCTGCACTGTAGACATCCTGCTACTACAGTACCTTAACGAGGTTTAAAAAATCTCTAATGCCGTTGGATTAGCTTTTCTACATAGTTTGTAATGATATGTGATATTTGTCTGAGTACAAAAGCTTTTTAGTGTTAAAACTTGTGCATCATGGTCTGAAAGCTCATTCACGATTTTACTGGAATGCCGATCTAGTAATGAAGAGTAATAAAAATTGTGGCTGTGTTACTGTTGTCCTGCAACTTGGTTAAAAAAAACACACCGTCTGCATCATATCATCCGAGTTTAGGAGATCTACTAACATTCTTTTCCTTGTACTATCGTATACAAAATTGATATAGAAGTCACAGCATAACACTCACTTTTGGTACTACCTAAAAAATACAACAATGAACCACCTCTAGCTTGAGCAGGAATATTCTGAAATGCAAAAACTACTTGCAAAATAACCAGGTAATCTGTATCCTGGTAAAGGAAGCCTATGAATTTTCAAATTATTTAATTGGTCCTCCGATGCATAAATAATGTCAGAGTCAACATCTATAAGCAGATCACAGACTTTATCTCTAATGCCTTTAATATTTTGATGAAATATTCTAATTCCTTCTCTACTTGCATACTTGACCTCTGATGAAGGTGATTCCTTAGTTAGATGGACTTCCTTTAAGCTGGTATACCTATCAGCTGTGTTGACCCTAAAAAAGGTGCAGCTCTAACACCAACTACTACGGGAATTTTTCCATGAGGGATTCCACCAGCACCCACTACCCTGCCACCTAAAAGCTTTGCCAGCCTTCCCTCCCCATATCTATTGAGGTGCAGGCCATGACTAATGAAACCCCATAGACTTAACGGGCACTGGCATATCGACCAACATAAACCGCATCCAAAATTTATGAGACATAATGGAGAGGTCACTTCGTGCACAAACTCTTGCACCGGTTAAACCTTCGCTAGACGGCTATTGAGGCAGCATGGCTGAATGTTTCTGCAGGAGACGTCCAACGACTTTTGTCACTACGTGAGAGCTTTCTGGTATCTTGCAAGCAAAGTTAACCCATGATGGCCTAGGGAAGGAGAATATAAGAACAAGTAAAGGAGAACTTTCCTCAGCAAATGATGTCCATAACTAAATTCTTAAATATGAATTCCAGAGAAAAGTTTCTCAAGTTGTACGTTTGGAGACAGCATTGTATGGAAGTGAATAGTGGGTTGTGTGAAATATTGGAAAATAAAAGAATCGAAGGGTTTGTGTTGTAGCTGTGGTGTCACCGCTAGACACCACACTTGCTAGGTGGTAGCTTAAATCGGCCGCGGTCCATTAGTACATGTCGGACCCGCGTGTCGCCAGTGTCAGGATCGCAGACCGAGCGCCACCACAAGGCAGGTCTTGAGAGACGTACTAGCACTCGCCCCAGTTGTACGACGACGTTGCTAGCGACTACACTGACCAAGCCTTTCTCTCATTTGCCGAGAGACAGTTAGAATAGCCTTCAGCTAAGTTAATGGCTACGACCTAGCAAGGCGCCATTAGTTACTTCATGAATCTAAAGAGTCTCACTTCTATCATCAAGAATGCTGTATACCAAAGCACGCTATGAAAGTTAAGTGTTCTAGTAGCTACGTTCTTTTCTTTATCACATTCATCACGTATCCTGTTCCAGACTTAACGCCAGACGGCGTGAGTTGACGCGTGCCCTTTCGGCTACTTCACTGTGGACTGGCTACCTTAACAGTCCACTACAGTAGCATCACAGAATGATACAGTAAATTACGTTGACTGAATGGAAAGGTAATAAAAGTTTCTCGATACACTTGGTTATGAAACGAGTACGTGGAAAACAGTAAGTGGAAGACGGACAGAATGGCAGTACATGTGCCAAGGTGTCAGGAGGATAGGACAGAGATAGGAATGTATTCCGCAAATAACTGAATCCTTTGGGCCCAACTGCTACTTTGAAACGAAGAGATTGGCACAAGAGAGATAATCCTGGGATCGCATGAAACAAATCAAAACACAGATGCCTCAGTCCCTCTCCCATATCAAAAAATCTTTTATATCCTCTACTAACTTGTCGTTCCTTAATGTACATTAAAACATGTGGGAATTTGGACTAATCGATAACTGATGATCCCAATATCCCCAAAAAAACAGTTCACTTATATAACGGAGCAACTCAACTTCGGCAGACTGTAAGAGAAAAGCCCGAAGCAATCAGTAATTCAGATTTTGAAAAAAGTTTAAATACCGGAAGAAATAAACTACAGTGCGAAATTCGTGGCATCAAAACATCAATACGACCTCTATTAAATCTGTAAAGGCAAATACGGGAGGTATTGCAATGTGGCGGTGACACACGAAGGAATAATATTTCAGAGCCCTGAGTCAATTATATCAAGATGTTCAACAATACAGGGAAAAGCAGTCACTGTAAGACATATTAAAGCAAGAATCAATTACACAACCAGAAAATATGCGGTAGGTCACAGAATGATTCCATGCGATCTCAATGCAATCCATGTCCATTTATCGCTATATACAGGAGTTACTGCTCTCCCGTAGATATTTCAACCGTAAATGGGCGCCACCACATTACAGATGTATTTCGCAGTACTTTATGTCAAGGGATATCAACAAAATACTTGCAAAACAAAGATAGATGACTAGAAAATCATGAAGGAGCAGTAAAATAGGATTTTGCTTACAGGAAACGTTCCAAAAATGTTAATCTCGTCGAAACTTGGCGGGTACATAGAGGGGAAAATAATGCAATACCAACTTTTTGTTTGTGCTCCAATTCACCTTTAAGTGTCAAAGAACATGCCGATAGGTAATTTGATGTATTAAGTTTGGAGACATTATTTTCGCAAGTATGGTATATAAAAATGATCCACACATGAATGTTGATTTTGCAACACACTCCGCCGTTAATTAATTCTTAAAAATGAAAACAGTTCTTCAAATAACTTAATAATATACCGGAATGCATTGGGTGACGTCGCCGACAACCACCGATGTTTCGACGGAAGCACATCCTCAAGGCAAACTGCAGCAAGAAAGCGCTGTGCAAGGGAATTTAAAACCTCGGTTCTCAGACAGATACGGAATGATAACACACACGCTGTAAACACTTGCGCCATCAAAACTCAAATGTGACAGACGTCAGAAGTTATCTATAGTGAACTTAATAATGTGTTGGTGAAGAAGCATAAGACTCTATCCCTCGGTTTTTTTGAGCATGCAGAGACCGGAACTCCATGCAGACTTTAAACGAAAACCGCCATCTCCGTTGATAAAACTACTTCCTAATTTAATTTCAACTGCTTCCTTAATAGCGCGATCACAATAGCCGGAAGTGCATGCCATAGTCTCCGCGTTGCAATATTCCATAGGATTACCGGTGTCAAGACAGTGTTCTGCAACAGCGGATTTGCTCGGTTGTTGTAATCATGTGTGTGGCATATGCGCAGTACGCTCGTCTCCCACAGACGTGATAGTCTGACACGCCACAACTGCGAGGAATAAGTAGACACCCTCTTTACGCAAACCAAAATAATCCATTACAGAAAACTGAAAGGGCCCTGTTCATAGATAGTGACCGAACAACACAATTTACAACATATTTCCGCAAAATAGGACCAATCCTGTTAGAAATGATCACTGCGTTAAGGAAAATAGCCGTAGCCTTTGAGCCACTTCGGTATTATCATCACTCACTCGTTGGTCGATCGCGCCTTTCACTGTAAGCATTCTGACGAAAGGTGACTTCCAGATGGGTTAACTCAGCTCACAAACTCTCAGGGTCCGAGATAACAAGGGCCCTGTGTACCACGGTTCTAAGTTCGCCATCACGTTGAGCCGGATGGTGACAACTATCAGCCTGCAGATACAATCCAGCGTGAGTAGGAGTCGTATAAAGGGCAGGTACCAAAGTACCGTCCACCTTCCTTCTAACCAACACATCAAGGAAGGACAGACAACCATTCTTCTCCACGTCCAACGTGAAACAAATATTCGGGTGGATCGAATTTAGATGCTCTAAAAAGTGTTTCAAATTCTCAGCTGCCATGTAGCCAAATAACAAAAGTATGATCTACATAACTAGAAAACACCCAAGTTTCAAAGTCTCCAACTGCAAGGCATTTCCCTCCAAATCTTCCATACACAAACTGGCAATGATAGGGGATAAAGGTCTGTCCATCTGTTTGCTGCTAGTACTTGTCATTGAGTAAAACTCACGTGGAACTCAACACATGTTGAAACTGGTATTCGCCACAGCCGAGAAAATCCGCTGTTGCAGAACATTGTCTGAGCACCGTTAGTTCTACGGGATATAAAAACATGGAGATACTACCATGCACTTCCAGATATTTTGATAGTGTTTTAAAGGAAGCTGTTGAAATTATATTAGGAAGTAAGCTTACAAAGAGAGATGGTGGTTTTTGTTTAAATTTTACGTCGAATCCTGCTCTCCCCTTGCTCAAAGAACAAAGATACAGTGTTTATGCTACTCACCCGTTGATTATAATTACACTATCGATATCTTCTAACGTCGGTCAACTGTACTTTTCGATGGGGCTGGTGTTTACAGTCTGTGCGATGTTTACAGTCTGTCTGTCTGTCTGTGTGTGTGTGTGTGTGTGTGTGTGTGCGTGTGTTTGTGTGTGTGTCTGTGTGTTTGTTATCTGTACAAAGTTTCCTGAATACCGAGGTTTTAAATTTCCTTGGACAGGGCTTCCTTGCTGTAGTTTTGTATTAGAAATGGCAGGGTGTTCTCCTGTCGGAATATCGGCGGTTGTCGACGACGTCTCCCGGCTGTCTTGCTGTAAATTATTGGAACGTTATGGGGAATAGTTAACTGTAAAATAATACAAAAATGATTTTAAAACATAAAATATCACTTTATAACATCAAACAATTATAAGTAAAATAAATAACGACACTAAAAGTGAATGTTTACTGACTGGTTAGGTATTTCAAGTAGGTATTCTGAAAACTATCTGACAGCACATTTTGTACAGCTTAGTCTCGAAAAGTTGTATTCGTCACAGCTCGGCCTACGGTAACAACAGTGGGAAGTCGGACTCCACAGTAGTAACGACGAGGACTTTTCAAAATTGCGATGAGGACTTACAAAAATTTGCAGCTAAATTGTGGAGGGAGTGGTCAATGCAGTGGACGTCAAACTAGAATAGTGGTAATGCTTAAAAGAATAACATTACCGGCGCGACGAAAATGAGACCCATTGCTTTAATCAGTTTATTTTACAGGTCGGTCTTGATCAGACAAACTTTTACACTCGACTATTACCTGTGTCGGCTACTACCATCTTCAGATCTGTTACAAACGAAAACAGTGTAGAACCAACAAAGTTCAGTTTCGCGACGCTAAATCTATAAGAGTATTCTGATGTAGTATCAACGTCAAACTAAACATGTATGTACATAGCAAGTGCTGGTGATGATCAGAATGCGTCTGGTACATATATCAGGGAACGAATGAAAGCAGAGGGCACTATAGCTACGGTACATGATTAGGCAGTGTACCAAATGTAATGGTTAAAATGCGGTATGCGAAATCATTAATTAAAATTACTTCACAAGGCAAAATGAGTGCTTGAAAATACAACATGTACTGACATACTATACGTGGAACTGGATCCATGCATAAAAACAAACGTAAAAATTTCAAATACTAGCCTGGTAAGGTAAAACACAAAACTGTATAAAAGTCAGTAAAAAAAGTATAACATTAGAAAACATCTAGTATAAAATAAAATCTTCCAGCCTGAAAGATCAATTACCGCATAGAAATTGTAAGGTAAATAACGTAGCTGTGCTTATTAATTAAAAATTAAAAAATCGATATTCGATAGCACATCCGGAGTGTGGTGTGAATGGCGGCACGTCGCGGTTTCTGTTTTCCCCTCGGCGGAACATGAGGAGAAAGGCCCAGTCTTGTTTCCTTTACGGAACTCCTCAGCATATCCTGTGGCTGCAAAATAATCAGACAAGAATGGGGACATAATGGGGAGGAATATCCACATTAAGCTTCTGCCCACAACTATCAGAGCTACTTGGCTCCGTAGAAACACGGAAGTCTCCTCCACCCTGGAAGAGAAAGAAGGTAAAATAAACTCCAGCGCCTGCCCTGTCGTGGTGCAGCGTGGTGGAGACCATGGCGTACATCTAGTTATGTAACAAAATCATCATGATCTGGAAAACGCACACGAATAAATGAATGAAAGGAAAAACACGCATAATTAAGTGGACCGCTCCTTACACTACAGAAGTCACAAGTATCTTACATCCAGACTGGAAGTGGTTTCCTCCTGTGAAACCTAAATCATACATTTGAACAACAACGGGACACTGGAGCCACTGCAACAACAAACATGAGAACTTGGACGAACAGGAATTCTTCGTAACTTGCTTGATCAGCAATGATGCCTACAGAAACAATGACAGCAATTACTCCGGAACCTGAAGTTGTGGACGAGTGGTCCTAGGTGCTTCAGTACGGAACCGCGCTGCTGCCACGGTCGCAGGTTGGAATCCTGCCTCGGGCTGGATGTGTGTGATGTCCTTAGGTAAGTTAGGTTTTCGTAGTTCTAAGTCTAGGGACTTATGACCACAGATGGTAAGACCCATTGCTAAAAATATTAGGCCTACATGAGTTTGGGGGTCTGTCAGACTCCACTGAGAAGTAATTGAGGACTGTGTAGGAACCAAATTATACTCTCATCCTTCAGACATTAATTACACAACAAAACTTCATTACATCCTCGATCGTTTATATATTAAAATAACTGAAATGTCAGACTGGTGTGACATCTACATGGCATGCTCGGTATACGTCTACGGACGTCGCCTTGTGGTGTCCGTTCCCACTTTTCAATGAGATCCTATGAGAGTTCTAGGAGAGTCTGTGATAGAACAGAACGACCACGAACACATCTGTCAAGCATGTCCCACATACGCACGGTGAGTTTAGACCGGCATTCACCGCCGGTCCTACCATTGCGTCAATATCTAGGCTTCGCAAGACATCCCTGTTGATACCCGCCTCGTCGGCCCTGGAATTAAAAGAAATTCAGGGCCACCGCCATACGCAGCAGCCACCACCTGGTCCAACACGATATGTTCCACTTACTGTCTGGCACCGCAAGATCTGTATGGCCATAAACACTGAAGCCTCCTCACGATGTCACAGAACGATGGGAATTTCCTCAACAACATATGCCAGGATTCGCTCACCATGCGTCACTACACAAGAGCACGACCAGCACCTTGCGAAAGAAGATACGTGGACTCGTCTGTGAATAACACGATCCGCCAGTATTGAAGTCGCCTGTTGACACGGGGAAGGCCGTACTGAACGCGAGCTGCAAGACTTTATCGTGTCAAGGGGGGTACTCTAAGAGCACGTCTGGGTAGGAACGTCCTTTCTCGTAACCTGTTCATTACAATATGATCGGACGCAGGGGCTCCAGTGGCCGTTCCGATATCGTTTGCAGTGCTCAAGCGGTACTCACATGGTTCTGAATGGTCACCCAGTACTGTGTGCAACACACCCAAGAGGCGGTGCAGTACTTTAATTTCCATTGAAAGCGAAGATCTCAAGCCATGCTATAAGTTTCAAGGGCGTCGATACCTGGCCACAGGGTGCGGGTGAATCAACCACCCACCCCAATTCCTTCCTTAGCAGTAGCTTACAGGAAAACTAAATATATATTGTAGTCAGGTGTCTATCATTCAAAAAGTCTGTGTTAGATAGGTGTTTGACAGGGGCGGAACAAACTTTTTTATCGATCTACGCCGATACAGGTGTTCCCCTAAATCTTTTGTGGAGTGTATTTATTTAAAACTGATAAAACATAGATTCATGTTTCAGGGTTTTTTTGACCTTCAACGTAGCTACCAAAATTGTGTAACCCGTTTCCAGAGTTGGAGAAGTCGTAGTACAACTGCGGAAGCGCCATTTATGTTGATAATTGAAATCGAACAGTCTTTTTCTGGACGAATCTCTCTGACAGTTGTGAGGCACATGCCACTAAATGATTTCTTCCCTTTACACATTAAGTGAAAGCCACAAGGACTGTATTCTCTCGTACCAACGAAGGGTGGTTCCTATATGAAGCGTCACCGCTTTTTTCTCAAAGCTGTTCGCAGTTTGTGTTCCTACACTACTGGCCATTATAATTGCTACAGCACGAAGATGACGTGCTACAGACGCGAAATTTAACCGACAGGAAGAAGATGCTGTGATATGCAAATGATTAGCTTTTCAGCGCATTCACACAAGGTTGGCGCCCGTGGCGACACCTAAAACGTGCTGACAAGAGGTAAGTTTCCAACCGATGTCTCATACACAAACAGCAGTTGACCGGCGTTGCCTGGTGAAACGTTGATGTGATGCCTCTTGTAAGGAGGAGGAATGCGTACCATCACGTTTCCGACTTTGATAAAGGTCGGATTGTAGCCTATCGCGATTGCGGTTTATCGTATCGCGACATTGCTGCTCGCGTTGGTCGACATCCAATGTCTGTTAGCAGAATACTGTGTCAGTGGGTTCAGGAGGGTAATACGGAACACCGTGCTGGATCCCAACGGCCTCGTGTCACTAACAGTTGAGATGACAGGCATCTTATCCGCATGGCTGTAACGTATCGTGCAGTCACGTCTCGATCCCTGAGTCAACAGATGGGGACGTTTGCAAGACAACAACCATCGCCTTACTGGCGTATCACCCGGTGTGATGGTATGGCGTGCCATTTGTTACACGTCTCGGTCACCTCTTTTCGCATTGACGGCACTTAGAACAGTGGACGTTACGTTTCAGATGCGTTACGACCCGTGGCTCTACCCTTCATTCGATCCCTGTGAAACCCTACATTTCAGCAGGATAATGCTCGATCGCATGTTGCAGGTCCTGTACGGGCCTTTCTGGATACAGAAACTGATCGACTGGTGCCCTGGCCAGCAAATTCTCAAAATCTCTCACCAACTGAAAACGTCTGCTCAATGGTGGCCGAGCAAGTGGCTCGTCACAATACCCCAGTCACTACTCTTGATGAACTGTGGTATCGTGTTGAAGCTGCATGGGCAGCTGTATCTGCACACACCACCCAAGCTCTGTTAGACTCAATGCCCAGGCGTATCAAGGCCGTTATTACGGCCAGAAGTGGTTGTTTTGGGTACTGATTTCTCAGGATCTATGCACCCAAATTGCGTGAAAATGTAATCACATGTCAGTTCTAGTGTAATATATTTGTCCAATGTATAACCGTTTATAATCTGCATTTCTTCTTGGTGTAGCAATTTTAATGTCCAGTAGTGTATACTGGACAGTAATACAGCCCATTAACAGTTTGCCGTTGGCGAGCGGTGTACTTTAGGATAACATAATCACAGATGTACACGAAAAACACAATTACATCCACGTTTCTCGGCTTCCGACGAAATTTAGTTAGTCGGGATGACGTACACCAACGTCACTCGGATGTTTGGCGTTTCAAGTGCGGCTCATGCGATCCCTTTTTTATGCTATTGTTCTCATTCCCAGGCGTTCCTTCAGAACGTGCAGGTCAGTCATATGCTCTAGGCATCTCAGGACAGCTCATGAATCGTTTGGCGTCGGTCACTGCCCTCTATCAAGGTAAGAGCACACAGTTCTTCTGTGTGCTCGGTGCTCGGTTCGTAATGATCGCAAATTCTAATTCTGTTATATTCGCTTAACGGTCTGTTAACCGCTGTGTAAGTTCACTGGCAATGTTTGTTAAGAAGCATTTAAAGTTTCTTTCGCGCTCTCTTATGATCTAACGAATATGCGTCTCACGTTTCCATTTGTTTTCTGTCCCGTGCTATTTTCTAATGAGCTCATCCTATCTCACTCTGCGCGGTTTTGTAGCGACACACAGGTTATTTCCTGGTTCTCTCTGGCGTGATCGCTCTTTTCCTTGGAGCAATGTGAATGCGCTATAGTAAAATGTTTTAATTTTCAACCCCTTGCTATTCTATTCTGCAACATACCTGAAGCTGACCATGCCTTACATTTCGATATCTGATTTCGGAATTTCTGTCTGACCACGGCGTAATCCTGATGAAACTGCCAGTCGATCGTTCACAAAATATACCCTCTCCTCTTGTGATTCTTAAAAAAACGTATTCGCTAAAGGCAACTGAAAATTGTTGCCTGAACTCAGTTGGTCTTTCTCCTCCCTCATTCCTATTGCCAGTCATCTGCTACTTACCACACAATTATGCCTACCTGAACTATCGTTGTCGACGTTGGTTTGCTGTCGAATGTGATGAGAAATAGACTATCGATGAACTGTTCACAGCAGTTCTCTGCCATTCTCTCCTATTCACAAGGGATCCTACTCCTCTATACCACTTTCTGCTGCGGTTGATATTGCCCTACAATCGTCTGACCTGAAATCCTTATCTGTACTCCACTTCACAGCACTAACCTCCACTATATCTTGATTTAGCACTTGCATCTCGCTTTTCAGACTTTCCACCATCCCACCTAAGTTCAAAGTGCTAACATTCCATGCTTCCACTCTCAGAAAAATACCCAGTCATTGATTATCCATCTTTTTCTCATGATCACCTACAACTTGGTAGCCCCATTCCCGAGAACCGAATGGGCGACTTATCTTCTCACAATGGGTACATCATCATGAAACGTCTTGAGCTGATATCCGCATGTCCTGTGGAATCACATTATGTGTTTTCAGTTTATTAATTTCTATTGCCTTCTGCACCCTCGTGCCGTTGATTATTGCCGATTGTCCCGCCTTCTAGCTGAAATTTCCCAACCCAGAGGCAAGACAGTGCCCCGAAACTCTGTTCGCTCCTCCGCCTTCTTTTACAACGCCTTTCGTATAAAAGGTGTGACTTCTTGTGTCTGGAGCTTTCGGACGGCATTGATGATAACTTTTATTCAAAATTTAGGCAGTGGGGCTTTGTTCGAACACAGGACCTAGGCGTTTTTTATGAGTAGTCATAGACACTACACCTATTTCTTTTACTAAACAATTGTCAATGCAGTGTATATTATATATTCGCATTTAGTTGATTATTTTACAGACCTCCCTATTCCCCAACTCAGAAAATGCAAACAAAAGTATTCCGAACGTCAGACTGTCATCGGACACATCGAATAATATTTCTGATGGAAAATACACTCCTGGAAATGGAAAAAAGAACACATTGACACCGGTGTGTCAGACCCACCATACTTGCTCCGGACACTGCGAGAGGGCTGTACAAGCAATGATCACACGCACGGCACAGCGGACACACCAGGAACCGCGGTGTTGGCCGTCGAATGGCGCTAGCTGCGCAGCATTTGTGCACCGCCGCCGTCAGTGTCAGCCAGTTTGCCGTGGCATACGGAGCTCCATCGCAGTCTTTAACACTGGTAGCATGCCGCTACAAGGTGGACGTGAACCGTATGTGCAGTTGACGGGCTTTGAGCGAGGGCGTATAGTGGGCATGTGGGAGGCCGGGTGGACGTACCGCCGAATTGCTCAACACGTGGGGCGTGAGGTCTCCACAGTACATCGATGTTGTCGCCAGTGGTCGGCGGAAGGTGCACGTGCCCGTCGACCTGGGACCGGACCGCAGTGACGCACGGATGCACGCCAAGACCGTAGGATCCTACGCAGTGCCGTAGGGGACCGCACCGCCACTTCCCAGCAAATTAGGGACACTGTTGCTCCTGGGGTATCGGCGAGGACCATTCGCAACCGTCTCCATGAAGCTGGGCTACGGTCCCGCACACCGTTAGGCCGTCTTCCGCTCACGCCCCAACATCGTGCAGCCCGCCTCCAGTGGTGTCGCGACAGGCGTGAATGGAGGGACGAATGGAGACGTGTCGTCTTCAGCGATGAGAGTCGCTTCTGCCTTGGTGCCAATGATGGTCGTATGCGTGTTTGGCGCCGTGCAGGTGGGCGCCACAATCAGGACTGCATACGACCGAGGCACACAGGGCCAACACCCGGCATCGTGGTGTGGGGAGCGATCTCCTACACTGGCCGTACACCACTGTTGATCGTCGAGGGGACACTGAATAGTGCACGGTACATCCAAACCGTCATCGAACCCATCGTTCTACCATTCCTAGACCGGCAAGGGAACCTGCTGTTCCAACAGGACAATGCACATCCGCATGTATCCCGTGCCACCCAACGTGCTCTAGAAGGTGTAAGTCAACTACCCTGGCCAGCAAGATCTCCGGATCTGTCCCCCATTGAGCATGTTTGGGACTGGATGAAGCGTCGTCTCACGCGGTCTGCACGTCCAGCACGAACGCTGGTCCAACTGAGGCGCCAGGTGGAAATGGCATGGCAAGCCGTTCCACAGGACTACATCCAGCATCTCTACGATCGTCTCCATGGGAGAATAGCAGCCTGCATTGGTGCGAAAGGTGGATATACACTGTACTAGTGCCGACATTGTGCATGCTCTGTTGCCTGTGTCTATGTGCCTGTGGTTCTGTCGGTGTGATCATGTGATGTATCTGACCCCAGGAATGTGTCAATAAAATTTCCCCTTCCTGGGACAATGAATTCACGGTGTTCTTATTTCAATTTCCAGGAGTGTAGACCAGACCAGGAGTTATTTAAGGATAGTTATTTAAGAGCAGTTATTAAATGATAATGGAATGAACATCAGGTAGTGTATTTCTTTCGATAACGGTAATAAAAGATTTCCAGATTGAGTGCCATTTCAAAATAGCATATCATCACGAACAATATATTATCCAGAAATTGCTTGGACTTCGAAGAAGAAAGAATATTATGTGCACTGCTATGAATACGATAATCCTTTGGTAATAATATAGATAAGAACACTGACTGACGCATGTCACCAACATCTGGCAGTAGCGATACAGCGTCGTCATTATGGGGTCGCTGAAGTTTTAATTTCTTCTCTCAGAGGAAGATGAGTCAAAATGAGTTTTCTGATTATTTGAGTCACTTATCACCAGTAATCCCACAAAGAGTGATGTTTTTGATTTCACAACACATAATGAAAAAAGTTGCAGGCATCGTGTCAAAGATCACACCTTATTCACCACATTAGACGATCACAAATTAGTAAGCAAGAAAATTTATTGTCTGTGAATAAGTATGTGACTTCAGTGCAGTAAGTCTCATCAGAACTACTTTCTGTGGATCAGTAAATTATTTATACTATTAAACTACCCGTAGCATTTTCCCGTTTTGGGTTGTCGACGTAAGTTATTTAAATTACTGTCTTCGTAATTGAAATTGGACTGTGGTCAGACTAGTCGCTGAGTGAAGCAGACTGGTTTCGTTTCTTGGTGGCTTATATCGTCAGACGGTATTTGTTAGGTCTACCAATAAACCGTGTTGTAATGACAGACGTAGGAGATCACTAATTGACCCGAAGAGCAGTGACTGTTTCACAGATGTGGAAATTACTTTTAGACGGATTTGATAAACATCATTACAAGTTATACTAACGGAAGCTCAACTAACGGTCCTTGAGTGAAGGCCTAAGACGGAATCTACCGAATCAAAAACAGTTTCGGTACCAGCAGGTCATATCGTCTCACCGCACCTGATGGTACAATGCACACACGTTAATTCGTGGTGTACACAACAATGGGAACCGCTTACAAGCGGTAAAGTGGTTTCCGAGGAAACAAGACACTTCAGTTGGTTAACCATGGCTGACGTGAAGAGAAGCGATCCAATTGCTATCCCGCTGCCTCGAGACTTTATCCACTGGAAGCTACAGGCCCAGGTAAGCCTCGTGTACTTCTCTTAGTAGAGCTGTGTGAGGAAGATCCCGGCAGTGTCTAGACCAGGAATTACGGGAGTGCATGAAGGAACTTCTGGACAGGTGTTACGTAGCTGCGCAGATGTTAAAGGTCGAGACATGACGACGATAGCGTCTTTCTTTTTGTGGTGGTTATCGTTCTCTTGCACATACGAGGCGTAGTAAGGTGTGAAAAGCCATTTGCTAGAGAAAATCACTTATTTTTGTCTCATAAAGCGAGGCGCCAGTGTAATTACAAACTAACGACAGGTAGGGATCTTTTTCAAGCTTGCGTTGTACTGGCCATTGCTTTTCCATATGAAGGACCATGTAAACCGTTCGTGCGTTGTGACTACAGCGGGTAGCGATCAGCAGTACATTTGTTGAGGTGTTCCTAAGCACTCTTACTGCTATGAACATAAGGATCCCAAAAATGGAGCAAGGCTTCAATGTTAATATACGGATGTATTTTGTTTCGCATACATTTAGCCCACGCTCTCTCTCTCTCTGTCTGTCTCTCTCTCTCTCTCTATCTCGCTTTGTCTCATTCCTTTTTCTATTTCGATGAAAATCTATTTCACTCTTGACAATTTGCGTCACGTATCGTGTTCCAGGAGAATATATCCATGCAGTATAGTAATTTTAAAGTATTGAAGGCATTATAAAAATTTTGTTTTCAAATAACGAATTTTTCCAAATATCGGATATTGTTATTTTATTTTCTAGGGACGAAGATTAGTGTTTGAGCGATCTAAGATTCTGCTGGTACACTCGTATTCGAGATTCGAACTGGAGGATTTTCTGTTCGCTGTTCATTATGACGTACATCCTGTCGGTTCTCACCCTTGGGATGGAGAGTGGCCTGGACTGCCGGAATATTATTGTACGTACCTAAAATTTCTCGGGTTTATAGATGTAAGTGGGGAATGGGAATAAGTGATGCTGCTATTGTGTTAATTCTGGCCCCAGTATGGAAAACATTAACTGGAGTATTCTGAGGCAGAGAAATGTTGCTGTAGCGCAATGTGTCGATACAGCTGTTAGTATTGATAACCTCCTACTTCTTTCGCTTCCTACTTCCCCTCTCCACCTTCAGTTTACTTACAATCCTGTACTGTTGGTAGAGGCTTAAAATGGCCAAGTGTAAAGTACTCTTATTTTCTCCACGAATAGTGACTTTTAACTGACGCAGTTATTCTCTTACAGGCGCCGGATTCTACCGACCTCCGCCCCAAGATGTGCCAGTGGACGCAGAGTCCCGCAGACGTCGACCGCTGGAAGTGGTGACTGAGGAGGACGAGGCGTGTCCAGGCAACGGGCAGACGTGGGAGGGCGGAGACGTGCCAGCGCTGGACACGTCCGGCGAGAAGCAGCTGTCTCCAGACCTGGTGGGTGCCGAGGGAGACGCAGGAGATGAGAGAGAGGGGCCGACGTGCGGTTCTGGCTTCTGGCGTTGGCTGAAGAAGATGTTTTGTGTTCGACGACGTTAGGAGCACTCCAGCACCTCTCGCCCAGGTTAGTCTCCAAACTAGCAGTAGTACAGAATAATAGAAATTTCAGAATAACTTTCGTTTGTGATGAGTTTCCAAACTACGTTCTATCGAAATAAAAGAGCACATTTTTGTCACAGCCTTTCGCAATTTTTCATCTTCTTTTCAAATCAGTTATTGCATGTCTGCGCTTAGTTAGACGCTACAAAGTTAACTGAAGTTTTAGCATCGTCACAATATATAACTGTACTGGTTTGTATATAAATACATAACAGGCATTAGCTTTACCTTCTTTCCTACAACCTTTATTAGATATATTCATCGGTCAATTTTCTTTTGTTACAGGTTTTGTCAGCACCCACATCGAGATAGAGAACAGACGAAACAAAACCTGTCGAGCGATTTGATTCAAAGGCATCGTCACCAGCCTGCTGTAAATAATGTACATAACATGTAAATACGTTCATTACTGTTCTGGATGTTTGTTCTCAAAATACCTACGTATTAAATTTGTTTTCCAATTTTACTAGTGCGTCTTATTTGTAGAAGACTTAGGAGTGCTTGTAGACATTCCCACAAACTAGTTCCGCAATTTATGGGACAAGTAACCATCGATAGAAAGTGCCCAGAGAACAATAGTAAATCGAACATTCACCAATCGTTTTGCCGATCATCTCTCTCTGCCTCTCTCTCTCCCCCCCCCCCTCTCTCTCTCACTCTCTCTCTCTCTCTCTCTCTCTCTCTCCTGCCACCCCATCTGTAAGATACACACATGCTCACACACACACACACACACACACACGCACACACACACTCATATATATATATATCCTCATGAAAAGATTGGAAAATAATCGAATGAGCTCTCATGTAATTGATAGTACCTTTGGAGTTCAAACTCTCACTACTCGGTATGTTTGCTACAAATACCTTCTAATATTATACAGGACAATTGAAACTTAGTTCAGTGATCACAATCTGCTGTAACTGCATAGCGAAATATCGACATGACCTTTTTATTATTTCCTATGTAGTCCTTGTATGTGACATCCCTAGGTACCACGAACAACTTATAACGAATACTCCATATCACACCATACCAGAAGCAGAGGCAGTGCTAAGAGATAAGTCACACTGCTTGAATAATCACAGAAATTAATGTGCGACGTACGAAGAACGCATTCCTTAGGACAGTGTGGCTAAATTTGATGTTGATGGGCTATGGCAACAGATGAATTGCGCTAGTGCCTTTACTAACATCCCGACATCGCAAGCAACGCGTCTTTTGGGCTAGCGACGATATTGGTTGGTCGCGGTTTTAGGCGCGCAGTCCGGAACCGTGCGACTGCTACCGTCGAAGGTTCGAATCCAGCCTCGGGCATGGATGTGTGTGATGTCCTTAGGTTAGTTAGGTTTCAGTAGTTGTAAGTTCTAGTGGACTGATGACCACAGTCCCATAGTGCTCGGAGCCATTGGAACCATTTTGATATTGGATGGACCCTAGACAACTTGAAAATCGTGGTCTGGTCAGGTAAGTCCAGATTTTATTACTAAAGAGTTTATGGTAGTTTTCCAATGTTTCATGAACCCCACGAAGCCATGGATTCAAGGGTCAACAAGGCACTCTGCAAACTATGGGTGGCTCTGTAATGATGTCGGATGTGTTTAAGTGGAATAGAATCAGTCTTTTAGTCCAAATCGATCATTAGCTGGGAACAGTAATGTTCGGATACTTGGAGGCCATTTGCAGCAACATTCTATAGAATGTTTATGGATGGAAATTCGCATGTCACCAACCACAGTTGTTCCCGGTTGGTTTAATGGACATTCAGGACAGTTTGAGTGAATGGTTTGGCCACCAAGATCCCCCTAAATAGTTCCAATCGAACGTCAATCCCATCGAACATTTATGGGACGTAATCGGGAAGTGAGCTGGTGGTCAAAATCCTGCACCGACAACACTTACGCAGTTACGGACGGCCAAAGATGCAGCATGCGCCAGTATCTCTGCAGTGGACTTCCATCAACTCCATGTTGTTGCACTTCAGCTGGAAAAGAAGGTCCGACACGTTATTAGGTGGTATCCTACGATTTTCGTCACCTCAGTGTGCTCTGTAAGCGGAGGGTACCACGAATCTCTACTAGTCGATTTCTCTCCTTTTCCACTGGCGTCTAAGCTTCTGTAGATGGCTGTCTTCTTGGTCCTTTCGTGAAATGTATGTTAGCAGTGGTAGAATCACTTTGCAAATGGCGGTTCTATAAATATCCGCAACAGTGTCTCGCGAAAAGAGGGTTGTCTTTCCTCCAGAGATTCCCACGTTTGAATTCAAGATGCATCTCCGTAACACTTGCATGCTGATTCACCCTACAGGTAACAAATATTCCAGGGAACTCTGAATTGCTTTGATGTCTTTCTCTAATATGACATGATATGGATCCCAGTCACTCCAACAGTATTCAAGAATGGGTCGTAATAGAATTCTATTTGCAGCCTGTTTTTGCATTAGAGTTACTCTTCCCCAATATATTCCCAATAAAATAAAACAAACAATTGGTGAAATTAAAACGTAGAGCTTTGCTCAGTTGTGTGTTAGAAACTGTAAAAACTGAATCTTACTGTGATTTAACGATAGTTTACTTTCTGCATGCCATGAACTTACTTCATGAACTGCACTATTTGAAACGGAGTCAATGTTGCACTCAACGACCTATGCCACCAAGCTATTGTCACAGCAAACAGAAATATTTTAGAAAAATTTTAGAATTACCCACGATACTAGAGGGCAGATCATTTATATAAATTAGGAACAGGTGTGGCTCCATCATTGATCCCTGGGGCCACTCCCCTTTGCCTGAACCAAACTCAGATTCCAATTCCCAGCCATTCTCAACACTGTGAATTATGACGTATTATTGTCTGTTGTTAAAGTAAGAGGTGAAGCAATTGTGAGCTACTCCCTGTATCCCGTAATGATCCAACTTCTGGTGTAATATTTTATAATCAACACAATCAAGCACCTTAGTTAAATCAAAAAATATAGCATTTTCAATCACTTGCAATGGGCTACAGTAGCTTAATTCTGACTACTTCTATCAATTTGATATAATTCCCGCTTTGTTCTACATGATATCCTTATCCCACTAGTCAGCCACCCAAGCTACCTTTTACTGCTAGTACCCCGTTTAGTACGTTCTGATGGATAGCAACTCTCAGAGAGAATGAGAAATGTGTTAAGGAAAGGATTACATTTGTCATTTGTGTTATCTGCACTATAGACATCCTGCTACTACAGTGCCTTAACGAGGTTTAAAAAATCTCTATTGCCATTGGATTAGCTTTTCTACATAGTTTGTAATGATATGTGACATTTGTCTGAGTACAAAAGCTTTTCAGTCTTACTGTTCCCCTGCACATCGGTTCAAAGCAAAAAAAAAAAAAAAAAAAAAAAACGTCTGCATCATATCAAACGGGTTTAGGAGATCTACTAAAATCCTTTTTCTTGTACTATCATATACAAAATTGATATAGAAATCACAACATAACATTCATTTTTGGTACTTCCTAAAAAATGCAACAATGAACCACCTCTAGCTTGAGCAGAAGTATTCTGAAACGCAAAAACTACTTGCAAACTAATCAGGTAATCTGTATCCTGGTAAAGGAAGCCTATAAATTTTCAAATTATTTAAGTGGTACTCCGATACATCAGAAATGTCAGAGTCAACATCTATAAGTAGATCAATGACTTTATCTCTAATGCCTTTAATATTTTGATGAAATATTCTAATTCCTTCTCTACCTGCAAATCTGACCTCCCTTGAAGTTAGTTAGATGGACTTCCTTTAAGCTAATATACCTATCAGCCTACATGAATCTCAAAAAGGTGTAGTTCTAACACTAACTACTACGGGAATTTTTCCATTTGTGATTCCACCAGCAACCACTAAACTGCCACGTAAAAGCTTTGCCGGCCTTCGCTTCCCATACTTATTGAGGTGCAGGCCATGACTAGTGAAACCCCATTTACTGATAGACTCAACTGGCACTGGCTCACCGACCGACATAAATCGCACCGAAATTTTATGGGACATAATCGAGAGGTCCCTTCGTGCACAAAATCTTGCACCGGTTAAACCTTCGCTAGACAGCTACTGAGGCAGCATGGGTGAATATTTCTGCAGGTTTCGTTCAACGACTTGTTGACCCCATGTCGTGTCGAGTTGCTGCAGTACTCCGGGCAAAAGGAAGCCCGACACAGTACTAGGAGGATTCCCGTGACTTCAGTCACGACGTGAAGGCATTCTGGTATCTTGTAAGCAAAGTTAACCCATGATGACCTAGGGAAGGAGAATATAAGAATAAGTAAAGGAGAAATTTCCTCGGCAAATTATGTCCATATCTAAATTCTTAGACATGAATTCCAGAGAGAAATTTCTGAAGATGTACGTTTTGAGACAGCATTGTATGGAAGTGAATAGTGGGTTGCAAGAAATATTGAAAAATAAAAGAATCGAAGTGTTTGCGTTGTGGTATCACAGAATGATACAGTAAATTACGTTGACTGAAAGAAAAGGTAATAAAAGTTTCTCGATACAGTTGGTTAGGAAACGAGTACGAGGAAAACAGTAAGTGGAAGACGGACAGAATGACACGACATGTGCCAAGTTGACAGGAGGAGAGGACAGATATAGGAATGTATTGTGCAAATAACTGAAGACTTTGGGCGCATTTGCTCCTTTGACATGAAGAGATTGGCACAAGAGAGGAAATCCTGGGTTCGCATGAAATCAATCAAAACACAGATGCCTCCGTCCCTCCCCCACATCAAAAAATCTTTTGTGTTCTCTACTAACGTGTCGTTTTATAATTAAGTTTAAGCAAATTATTAGTCTTTTTTCTACTACTCTCCGCCGCTTTTGTCTTTGTATATTCCGTTTTAAAAATTACCTCCATTGCATGTAATATACCCCAAGTAAAAAGTTAAAAAGAACTTCGTCCGAACATTCTTTGAAGGCACCACGGCACCAACTGGCCGCCGTGTCATCCTCAAAATGGTTCAAAAATTCAAATGGTTCAAATGGTTCTGAGCACTATGGGACTTAACATCTGTGGTCATCAGTCCCCTAGAACTTAGAACTACTTAAACCTAACTAACCTAAGGACATCACACACATCCATGCCCGAGGCAGGATTCGAACCTGCGACCGTAGCAGTCGCGCGGTTCCGGACTGCGCGCCTAGAACCGCTAGACCACCGCGGCCGGCCGTGTCATCCTCAGCCCTTAGGTGTAACTGAGTGCGGAAGTAGAGTGGCATATGGTCAGCACGCTTATTTCCCAGACATTGTTAGTTTTCGAGTCTTGTGTTGTTACTTCCGAGTCAAGTAGCTACTAAATTGGCCTCACAAGGACTGAGTGCGCCATGCTTGCCCACAGTACCCGGCAAACTCAGACGGGTACACATTCAAGTGCCAGCCAAACGCGACAGCGCTTAACTTCGGTGATCTGACGGGTACCGGCGTTACCACTCCAGACAAAGCCATTGGCAAATGTTTCCCTATACTGAGCATAAAAGGGATACATATCAATTCTCCTTGCACTTCCTGAAAGTAAAAAATTAAGCACGCAGAAGCCTTAGCCCGATATCAATGAACCTTCGTAAAGAGTATGTGCGAGGGAATGCTGAAAGATAGGACTCGAAATTTTTTATACGAAAACTCTTTTCTGATAAGATTAAACTGACGTTATGACCGTTTTACATGTTTATTCATTCTATAGGGCTCTGAATTGTACCCTGTAACGTGACAGTGTGTAACTTAAGTCGGTCATTGTTTGGGAAACATCGTGCTGTAATCAAGTCTCGTGTTGGAAACACTTGGACTCGTGTCGTGACCAAAAAGCGTGGACTATCGAAGAAAGGTGTAGCACTCTGAACTTCAGCATGACAATGCCCGACTATAGACTATCACTGCGACATCTACAACAGTCCGCACCATGACTTGACTGTTACCGATCTTCCTTCGTACAGTCACACCTTGGCCCCATCCGCCTTTCATCTGTTTCCAGAACCTAAAGTATATCTCCGAGGACTTCGCTTTGAAAGTGATGAAGTGGTGTAAGCAGACGTGAGGTTGTGGCTTAGTCAACAAAGTCAAACATTCTACACTGACAGTGTGATCAGACTGGTCTCTCATTAGTGTTGTTCGTGTTTAGTATTGTTCCCATGCATGTGGCCCTGGTAGAGTGTATAATGGACGTCAACAGTGTCAGACACTGAGAAATCGCTGTGAAGGACGTGGGGTTCCAAATACTAGTGTGAGACAGCGGAATCAGCACTCGACAGAGTTTTAAAGGGGCTTCAGTGTGGGACTCCATTTGGACAGATGGTCTAATCGTGCAATATCCAGATTCTTGATACTTTCTGATGTGGACTGCATGGGAAGGTGAGGGCAATCATAATCGTCGTCAAGGTCACAGTCAACAACGTTGACCACCACGAGGAAAGACCGCCGTGTTGTGCACCAGGCACATCGAAAACCCTTCACACGTCCGCCTGCCAACCGTGAACAAGTAATGGAATCCCTGCAACACTGTACGTTATCCCGCAGACTAGCAAGAGCCAGACTAAGGAATTATCGCCTCATACCTGGGCAGCTGACAAGAACACAACACAAACGGCTGCATTTGGAGTGTTGTCGTGACCAGGAAGGGTGGACTGCTGACGATTGGCGTAGCATTGTGCTTAGTGGTGAGTTGCTATTCTGCACCACCACGCATACCGTTTTGCGGTGAGTATGGTGGCCATTGGAGGAGGGATCCCATTGTCCCGATGTTTAGGGGAGGCACAGCAGTGTTATTCCTGGCGTCATGCCACAGGACATAACTTCAGGTCACTGCTGGTAGTGACTGACTGGCTGCACAATGGCACGCCATGGACATCGTGCCTCCTAACATGTCACATTTCATTTAATAGTATCTCGGTGCCATCTTTCAATGCAACAATGCTCATTCATTCATGATAGTTACTTTTCGTGTTGATGGCTACTGGTGGCAGGCATACGATGGTATGAACGTTTGAAATCATCGTTGCACTAACCCAAAGTCATAATTTAAAAAAAAACGATTAATGTTTAGTGCCAGAGAGAAAACAAACAGGTCATGACGGTCCTGGTGGCTTAAAATTCTGTCGTCTGAACTTTATCTGACTAAACTAACATTAGAAAAATAAATTTATAAAATTTTGGATGTTCTGTCAATTCTACACGTAAATTTCTCAGCGACGAGTCAATAACATAGCACTGCTTTCAAGCTTATGCGCCGAGATTTATTGCGGCCGTTCTCGAGTTTCTGACAAGAGAGCTACAAAAAGAAAAAAAAAAGGAGCTGTCCTTTAGCAGCGTAAAATCCTAAAAGTCTCTTGAGCCGAGGCCTCGTGTGTCGAAGCTGAACCAAAGGTAAAACATACAATTGTATAAAAGCCAGTATAAAATGTATATCACTAAAAACATCTATAAAATAAAATCTTCCAGCCTGACGGATCAATTACTGCAAACGAAATTATAAGGTAAATAATGTAGCAGTGATCATTATTTAAAACTTAAAAAATCATTAGTCGATAATACATCCGGAGTGTGCTCTCAATGGCGGCACTTGAAAATTGTGAAGGAACAGTAAAACAGTGTTTTGCTTACATGAAATATTCCCAAAATGTCAATAAGAGATCTCGACGAAATTTGGCGGGTACGTACAGAGGGAAAATAATGCAATACCAACTTGTTTGTTTGTGTTCCATTTCACGTTTAAGTGGTAAACAACATGCCGATAGGTAAATTAACAGATTAAGTATGGAGAGATTATCTTCGCAAGTATGGTATATACAAATGATCCTCACATAAAAGTTGATTTTGCAAAATACCCCACCACCGTTAATTAATTCTTAAAAATGAAAACATTTCTTCAAATAACTTAATAATTTACCGGAATGCAGCTGGGTGACGTATCCGGCAACCACCGATGTTTCAACGGAAGTACACCCTGCCATCCTCTAGGCAAACTGCATCAAGTAAGCGCTGTACAAGGGAATTTAAAACCTCGGTTCTCAGAGAAATCCGGAATGATAACACTTACACACGCTGTAAACACTAGCGCCATCACAAACCAAAGGTGGCCGACGTCAGAAGTTACCTACAGTGGAATTAATAACCAGTTGGTGTGGTAGCATAAACTCTGTCCTTCTGTTTCTTGACCGAGGAGCGCGGGACTCCATGCAGACTTTAAACGAAAACCGCCATCCCTGTTGATAAAGCTACTTCCTAATTTTATTTCAACTGCTTCCTTAACAGCGCTTTCACAATAGCTGGAACTGCATGTCATAATCTGCACTTTATTATATTCTGTAGGTTGACCGGGGTCAAGTCAATATTCTGCAACAGCGGATTTGCTCGGCTATTGTAAGCATGTGTGTGGCATATGCGCAGTATGCTGGTCTTCCAGCGTCGTGATAGCCTGATCAATTTATGGCATGCCACAACTATGAGGAATAAGTAGACATCCTCTTTAGGCATACCATGATAATCCTTTACGGAACCTAAAAGCAACCTGTTCTTAGGTAGTGGGCGAATAACACAATTTACATCATATTTCCGGAAAATATGACCAATCGTGTTAGAAATGACCCCTGCGTTAACGAAAATGGCCATAGTCTTTGGGCCACGTCGGTATTATCATCATTCACCCGAAGAAAAGTTGGTCGATACCGCTACGTCTATCTGTCTTTCACTGTAAGCATTCTGAAGAAAGGTGATTTCGAGATGGACTAACTCAGCTCACAAACTCTCAGGATCCGAGATGACAAGGGTCCTGTGTAACAAGGTGTTAAGTTCGCCATCATGTTGAGCCGGATGGTGACAACTATCAGCCTGCAGATACAAGCCAGTGTGAGTAGGAGTCGTATAAAGGGCAGGTACCAAAGTACCGTCCACCTTCCTTCTAACTAGCACATCAAGGAAGGGTAGACAACCATTATTTTCCACGACCATCATGAAATACGTATTCGGGTGCAAAATGAGATTTTTCCCTCTTCCTTTCGCGGGCACGTGCTCTACCGACCCTTTATTTAGAAATTAAATGAAATAAACATCGTAGTGCTAGTTTACTGACTACGGAGTTTGTGCCTTTTCATTGTTAAAAAAAAAAGAAGGTGACGACCGATGATCAATCCAGCGATCCAGCTATTATGGCGCTTTTTAATTTTTTTTAGGGCTAGTTCACTACCAACATGTTTACTTGTGCTCTAAACCCTTTTTAATTTTTTTTGTTTTTGGAAAGAGAACAAACTCGTACTACATAGAGCAAAAGTTGCAGGTAATGAGAAAACAAATAACAACGTCTATTGTGTGAAAATTAAAACGACGTTCTTCATAAAATAACCCAATATTCCTTGAATACATAAAACATAAATAGGTAGGCTACATTTTCGCAACATCTTTTTTTTAAACGTAAATGAGTATACAGTCTCACCATCAGCATCATCTCAATTTTTTTTAATTTAATTTTTAGGGGGGCAGCACAGGAGAAAGGAAACATATAGGCTGCAGACAGAGAGCTATACGTGAAAAGGATAAACATGTGTCAGGGGAAAGAAAACCTAGAAGAGGAGGAGCAATGAAAAGTGAAGGAAATTAGGAATATTTTCCTCGCCATTCTCCACTTTGGCGCGCCATCAGAACAACGTGCATTCTGTCATTGACCATTAAAAGGGGAATGCCCCAAGCAGCTCAGGCTCCCAATGGAAATTAAAACTTGGAAGCCAACGTTGTGGGAATTTGGACTAATCGACAGCTGAAAATGCAAGCAAGAAAAAACACATCACTTATATAACGTAGCAGTTCAAATTCGGCAGACTGTTATTGAAAAGAACGAAGTAATCAGTAATTCAGATTTGGAAAAAAATTAAGTGATCGGGAGAAATAAACCACAATGCGAAATTCATATCATCAAAAAACCAGTACGACCTCCATTAAATTTGTAAAGGCAAACACGACAGGTAATGCGAAGTGGCGGTAGGACATGAATGAATAATATTTCAGAGCCCTGAGTCAATTACATCAAGATCTTCAACAATATAAGGAAAAACAGTCACAGTAAGATATATTAAAGCAAGTATCAATTACAGAACCAGAAGATATGCTGAGGGTCGCAAAGTAATTGCATGGGATCACACTGCAATCCACGTCGATTTATCACCACATACAGAAGTTACTGCTCTCCAGGAGACTTTTCAACCGTAAGTGGGGGCCCACCACATTACAGGTGTACTTCAGCCAACTTCATGCCAAGGGAGCAACAAGAGAGATACAAAATATAGATAACTTGAAAATTGTGAAGTAACAGTAAAACAGGGATTTCTGGTGCTTCGAACAACTACTACTGGACTCTCAGGAAAGATTCTAAGCGAAGACCGTTGAAAGCGTTACTCGCCTGGACGTAAGTCGGAATGGTCCCTGTTGTAGTCAATCCGATAGCATTTCTGTGTTTCATCATCAATGTCAAGTTCCAAGTAATACAGTTAACCTGCTGTGGTGCATCAGGAACTACTACTTTAATCCAAGGAAAGGTTCCAAGCACAGACCGTTTGAAGCGTTACTGGCCTGGAAAGAAGTCGGCACGGTGTTTGTTGTATTCAACCCGATGCAATTTCTGTCTTTCTAAGTCAATGTGAAGGTACGAGAATCACAGTAAACCTGCAGTGGTGCATCGGATAAAAAACCTTGACTCCCAGGTAAGGTTCCAAGCATAGACTGTTTGAGCGTTACTCGCCTCGACATGATTAAGCGTGGTGCTTGTTGTATTCAATCCCGATGCAATTTCTGTCTCTCATATTCATTGTGAAGGCCCAAGGGCTACAGTAAACCTGCAGTGGTGCATCGGGAACTATTACTGAACTCGTAGGAAGGGGCATTGACGAACTGTAGCGTTACTCCCCTGGACATAAGTCTCCATGGTGCCTGTTGTATTCAATCTGATGCAATTTCTGTGTTTAATCGTCAAAGTGAATGTCCAAGAGTTACAGTAAACCGGCAAATGTGCATCGGAAACTACTACTGCACTCCCAGGACGGTTCGAAGCACAAACAATTTGAAGCAATACTCACCTGGACAGACGTCGACATGGTCCCTGTTGTATACAATCCGAAGAAAGTTCTGTGTTTCATCGTCAGTGTGAGGGTCCAAGGGTTACAATAAACCTGCAGTGGTGCATCGTAAACTACTGCTGAAGTCGTAGGAAAGGTTCCAAGCACATTCCGTTTGTAGCGTTACTCACCTGGATGGAAATCGGAATGGTGCCTGTTGGATTTAGTCCGATGCAGTTTCTGTGTTGCGTCGTCCATGAGAAGGTCCAAGGATTAGTGTAGACCTGCAGTTGTGCATCGGAAACTACGGAACTCCAAGGACACGTTCCAGACACAGACCGTTTGGAACGCTATTCGCCTAGACGGAAGTCGGCATGGTGCCTGTTGTATTCAATCCGTGGTAATATCTGTGTTTCATCGTCTATGTGAAGGTCTAAAGGTTACAGTAAAACTGCAGAGGTGCATCTGAAACTACTACTGGACACATTGGAAAGGTGCAATGCACAGACTTTTGAACCGTTTCTTCCCTGGACAGATGTCGGCTCGGTGCGTGTTGTATTCAATCCCAATGCAATATCTGTCATCCATCTTCATTGTGACTGCAAGTTCTGTGTTTCTTCGTCAGTATAAGGTCCACGGGTTACACTAAGAATGCAGTGGTCCATCGGGAACGACTACCGAACTCCCAGGATAACGAGCAGCGGTGCATCAGAAACTACTACTGCAGTCCGAGGAAAGTTTTCAAGCACAGAACTTTTGGAGCGTACTCGCCTGCTCAGAAATCAGCATTATGCCTGTTGTAATCAATCCGATGGAATTTCTGTGTTTCTTAATAATTGTGAAGGTCCAAGGGTTACAGGAAACCTGCAGTCGTAAGTCGGAAACTACTACTGGTGTCTTAGGAGAGGTTCCAAGCACAGACCGTTAAAGCGTTACTGGCTTGGGCTAAAGTCGGCATGGTGCCTGTTGTATTCAGTACGAAGCAATTTATGTATTCATCGTCAACGTGAAGGTCTAAGTCTTACAGTAAACCTGTAGTAGTGAATCGGCAACTGCTAGCAGACTCCCAGTAATGATGTAAAGTACGGACTATTTGAAGTGTTACTCGCCTGAACAGAAGTCGGTAAGATGGCTGTTGTGTATTCAATCCAATGCAATTTTTATGTTCTATCGTCAGTATGAAGGTCCATGGGTTACAGTAAATCTGCAGTGGTATATAGGGAACGACTAGTAAACTCCCAGGAAAGGTTCCAATTTCGATGTTTCGTCGTCAATGTGAACGTGTAAGTGTTAAAGTAAAACTGAAGCGGTGCATCAGAAACTACAATGAGACTCCAACGAAGGGATCCAAGCACAGACAGTTTGAAGCGGTTATCGCCTGGACAGAGGACGTCATGGTGCCTGTTGTAATGAATCCCAATGCATTTCTGTGTTTCATATTCATCGTGAATGTGCAAGAGTTACAGTAAACTTACAGTGGTGCATCGGAAGCAAATATTTTTCTCGCCATAAAGGTTCAAGCAGAGACCGTTTAAACCACTGTTCGCCTTGACAGAAGTTTGCATTTTCTGTGTTCCG
Source organism: Schistocerca nitens (assembly GCF_023898315.1). Lineage (NCBI taxonomy): Eukaryota > Metazoa > Arthropoda > Insecta > Orthoptera > Acrididae > Schistocerca > Schistocerca nitens. The sequence goes on from NC_064617.1 coordinate 98,084,819, forward strand.
TGGTCAATATAAAGGTCCAAGATTAACAATAAACCTGCATTAGTGCATCGGCTACTATTTCTGCTCTCTCAGGAAAGTTTTCAAGCTCAGAACTTTTGGAGCGTACTCGCCTGGACACAAGTCGGCATTACGCCTGTTGTATTCAATCCGATGCTATTTCTGTGTTTCATATACATTATGATGGTCTAAGGGTTACAGTAAACCTGCAGCGGTGCATCTGAAACTGCAGCTGGAAACCCTGAAGAGGTGCAAAGCACAGAGCGATTGAAGCATTACTCGCCTGGATAGAAGTCGGAATAGTGCCTGTTGTATTCAATCCGATGCAATTTCTGTGTGTCATCGCCCTTGTGAATGTCCAAGGGTTACAGTAACCCTGCAGCGGTGCATCGGAAACTACTACAGGACTCCCAGAAAGGTTCCAAGCACAGACCGTCTGATTCGTTACCATCCTGGACAGAAGTCGGCACGAGACGTGTTGTATTCATTCCCGATGCAATTTCTGTGTATCGTCGTCAATGTGAAGGTTGAAGGGTTCAAGTAAACCTGCATTGCTAAATCTGAAACTACTACTGGACACCCTGGAGAGGTGCAAAGCACAGACCGCTTGAAGCGTTACTCGCCTGGACAGAAGTCGGCATGGTGCCAGTTGTATAGAATCCGATGCATATTCTGTGTTTCATCGTCAATGTGAATGTCCAAGGTTTATACTAAACATGCATTTGTGCATCCGCTACTACGTTTTCACTCCCAGGAAAGGTTCGAAGCACAGATCGTTTGACGCGGTTCTCGCCTGTACAGAAGTGTGCATGGTGCCTGTTGTAATGAATCCCGATGCAATTTCTGTGTTTCATGGCCAAGGTCTAAGGGTTACAGTAAACCTCAAGTGGTGTATCGGTTACTACTACTGAACTCCCAGGAAAAGTTCCATACACAGACCGTTTGGAGCGTTATTCACCTGGACAGAAGTCGGCAAGTTAGCTGTTCTATTCAATCCGATGCACTTTCTGTGTTTAATTGTCAATGTTAAGGTACAAGGGTTACAGTAAATGCTGCAGTGGTACATCGGAAAGTAATAATGGACTCCCAGGGAAGGATACAAGCACATAGCGTTAGATACGTTACTCGCCTGGACAGAATTCGGCATGGTGGCAGTTGTATTCAATCCGATGCAATTTTTATGTATTATCATCAGTGTGGAGGTGAATGGGTTACTGTAAATCTGCCGTGGTATATCGGGAACGACTACTGAACTCCCAGGAAAGGTGTTTCGTTATTAATGTGAACGTGTAAAGTTTACAGTAAAACTAAAGTTGTGCATCAGAAACTACTATTAGACTCCCAAGAAAGGATACAAGCACGGACCGTTTGAAGCGGTTCTCGCCTGGAAAGATGTCGGCATGCTGCCTGTTGTAATGAATCCTGAGCAATTTCTGTGTTTCATATTAATTGTGAATGTGCAAGAGTTACAGTAAACCTACAGTGGTGCATCGGAAACTACTATTGGTCACGCCGGAGAGGTTCAAGCAGAGACCGTTTAAACCACTATTCGCCTGGACAGAAGTTGGCAAGATGCCTGTTGTATTCAACCGTTGCATTTTCTGTGTTTCATTGTCAATGTGCAGGTCCAAAAGTTACAATAAACCTGAATTAGTGCATGGGCTATTACTTCTGCACACTCAGGAAAGGTTCCTAGCACAGAGCGTCTGAAGCGTTACTCGCCTGAACAGAAGTGGGCAAGGTGCTTGTTGTATTGAATCCACTGCAATTTCTGTGTTTCATATGCATTGTCAAGGTCCAAAGGGTTGTAGTAAACCGTCAGTGGTGCTTCTGAAACTACTACTGGACACCCTGTAGAGGTGCAAACACAGACCGTTTAAAGCGTTACTCGCCTGGACAGAAGTCGGCAAAGTTCCAGTTGTATTCAATCTGATGCAATGTTAGTTTTCCACCGTCAATTTGAAAGGCCAAGGGCTACAGTACACCTGCATTGGTGCATCGGAAACTATTCCTTGACTCCTAGGTATGGTTCCAAACACAGAGAGTTTGAGTCGTTACTCGCCTGGATGGAAGTCGGAATGGTGCCTGTTGGATTCAGTCTTATGCAATTTCTGTGTATCATCCCCAATTTTGAAGTCTAAGTGTAACCGGAAACCAGCAGTGGTGCATCTGAAACTACTACTGGACACCCTGGAGAGGTGCAAAGCACAGACCGCTTGAAGCGTTACTCGCCTGGACAGAAGTCGGCAAGGTGCCAGTTGTATAGAATCCGATGCATATTCTGTGTTTCATCGTCAATGTGAATGTCCAAGAATTACACTAAACATGCATTTGTGCATCCGCTACTACATTTGCACTCCCAGGAAAGGTTCGAAGCACAGATCGTTTGATGCGCTTCTCGCTTGTACAGAACTGTGCATGGTGCCTGTTGTAATGAATCTCGATGCAATATCTGTGTTTCATCGTCATTGTGAAGGTCCAAAGATTACAGTATACCTGCTGTAGTGCATCGGAAACAACGCCTCGACTCCCAATAAAGTTTCAGGGCACAGACCGTTTTAAGCGTTGTTCGCTCGGGCGGAAGTCGGTATGGTGCCTGTTGTATTCAATCCCGATGATAATTCGGTGTTTTATCGTTAATGTGAAAGTCCAAGTGATACAGTAAAAGAGATGTCGTGCATCGAAAACTACTAGTGGACTCCTGAGAAAGGTTCCAAACACACGCCGTTTGTAGCATTAGTCGCCAGGACAGAAGTCGGCATAGTGGCAGCTGTATTCATTACGATGCAGTTGCTGTGATTCATCTTCAATGTAAAGGACCAAGGGTTACAGGAAACCTGCAGTGGTAGACAGGAAGCTACTATTAGACTCCTAGCAATGGTTCAGAGCACAGAGCGGTCGAAGCTATACTCGCCTGAATCATGATGGTCATTATTGTATACAATTCCAGGATAATTTCTGTGATTTATCGTCAATGTGACGATATAAGGGCTACAGTAAACTAGTGGTAGTGGATCAGTAGCAACTACTGCACTCCCAAGACTGAGTCCAAGCACAGACAATTTGTAGTGTTACTCGCCTGGACAGAAGTCGGCATGGTGCCTGATGTATTTAGTGCTATGTAATTTCTGTGTGTCATCGTCAATGTGAAGGTCCAAGAGTTACAGTAAACCTGGAACTCTGCAAACGGTCTCTGCTTCGGTCGCGAAGCAATTTCTGTGATCGTTTGTCAATGTGAGTGGACTTCCATCGACTCCATGTTGCTGCACTTAAGCTGAAAAGAAGGTCCGACATTTTATTAGTTGATATCATACGAGGTTCGTCACCTCAGTTTGCTCTGTAAGCGGAGGGTACCACGAATCTCTACTAGTCGATTTCTTTCCTGTTCCACTGCGTCTTCTTGGTCCTTACGTGAAATGAATGTTAGCAGTGGTAGAATCACTTTGCAAATGGCCGTTGTCTAAACGTCCGCAACAGTGTCTCGCGAAAATACCGACGTCTTTTCTCCAGGGAATCCAATGTTTGAATTCACGAGGCATCTCCGTAACACTTGCATGCTGATTCACCCTACCGGTAACAAATCAAGCAGCGGACTCTGAATTGCTTTCATGTCTTTCTCTAATCCGACCTGATATGGATCCCAGACACTCCAGCAGTGCTGCAGAATGGGTCGCAATAGAATTCTATTCGCAGCCTCCTTTGCATAAGAGCTTCTCTTCCCCAACATTCTCCCAATAAAATGAAAAGAACAATTTGTGGAATTAAAACGATTCTGTTTTGTTGAATTCTGCGTTAGAAACTGTAAAAACTGACTCTTACTGTGATTTAGCGTTAGTTTGTTTTCTACACGCCAGGAACTTACGTCGTGAATTGCATCCTTTAGTATCAAGCTAGTGTCATCAGCAAACAGAAATATTTTAGAATTACCCGCGATACTAGAGGGCAAATCATTTATTTAAATGAGGAACAAGAGTGGCTCCATCACTGATCCCTGGGGCCACTCCCATTTGACTGTACCAAACTCAGACTCCAATTCACAGCCATTCTCAACACTGTGAATTATGACCCATTATTGTCTATTGTTAAAGTAAGAGGTGAAGCAATTGTGAGCTACTCCCTGTATCACGCAATGATCCAACTTCTTGTTTAATATTGTGTAATTAACACAATCAAGCGCTTTAGTTAAATCAAAAAATATAACATTTTTAATCACTTTACAACATTGTTTGTAACGGGCTACTGTAGCTTGATTCTGACTACTTCTAACATTTTGATATAATTCCCGCTTTGTTCTACATGATATCCTTATCCCACTAGTCAGCCACCCAAGCTACCTTTTACTGCTAGTACCCTATTTAGTACGTTCTGGTGGATAGCAACTCTCAAAGAGCATGAGAAATGTGTTAAGAAAAGGATTAGATTTGTCATATGTGTTATCTGCACTATAGACATCCTGCTACTACAGTACCTTAACGAGGTTTAAAAAATCTCTATTGCTGTTGGATTAGCTTTTCTACATTATTTGTAATGATATGTGACATTTGTCTGAGTACAAAAGCTTTTTAGTGTTACTGTTTCCCTGCACCTTGCTTCAGAAACAAAAGCAACACAGTCTGCGTCATATCATACGAGTTTAGGAGATCTACTAACATGCTTTTTCTTGTACTATCATATTCAAAATTGATATAGAAATCACAACATAACACTCATTTTTGGTACTTCCTAAAAAATACAACAATGAACCACCTCTAGCTTGAGCAGAAGTATTCTGAAATGCAAAAACTACTTCCAAAATAACCAGCTAATCTGTATCCTGGTAGAGGAATCTTATGAATTGTCAAATTATTTAATTGGTCCTCCGATACATAAATAATGTTACCGTCAACATCTATAAGCAGATCACTGACTTTATCTCTAATGCCTTTAATATTTTGATGAAATATTCTAATTCCTTCTCTACTTGGATACCTGACCTCCGATGAAGGTGATTCCTTAGTTAGATGGACTTCCTTTAAGCTGGTATACCTATCAGCTGAGTTGAATCTAAAAACGTTGCACCTCCAACTACTTCGGGATTCCACCAGCACCCACTACCGTGTCACCTAAAAGATTTGCCAGCCTTCTCTTCCCATATCTACTGAGGTGCAGGCCATGACTAGTGAAACCCCATCTACTGATAGACTCAACGGGCACTGGCTTTCCGACCCATATAAACCGCATCGAAAATTTATGAGACATAATCTAGAGATCACTTCGTGCACAAACTCTTGCACCGGTTAAACCTTCGCTAGACGGCTATTGAGGCAGCATGGGTGAATGTTTCTGCAGGGGACGTCCAACGACTTGTTGAGTCCATGTCGTGTCTTGTTGCTGCAGTACGCCGGACAAATGGAGGTCCGACACAACACTAGTAGGTATCCCGTGACTTCAGTCACTACGTGAGGGCTTTCTGGTATCTTGTAAGCAAAGTCAACCCATGATGGCCTAGGGAAGGAGAATATAAGAACAAGTAAAGGAGAATTTTACTAGGGAAATGATGTCCATAACGAAATTCTTACATATGAATTCCAGAGAGAAGTTTCTCAAGTTGTACGTTTTTGAGACAGCATTGTATGGAAGTAAATAGTGGGTTGTGTGAAATATTGGAAAATAAAAGAATCGAAGGGTTTGTGTTGTAGCATCACAGAATGATTCAGTAAATTATGTTGACTGAAAGAAAAGGTAATAAAAATTTCTCGATACAGTTGGTTAGGAAACGAGTACGAGGAAAACAGTAAGCGGAAGACGGACAGAATGACAGGACGAGTGTTAAGATGTCAGGAGGAGGGGACAGAGATAGGAATGTATTCCGCAAATAACTGAAGACTTTGGGCCCATCTGCTACTTTGACACGAAGAGATTGGCACAAGAGAGAAAATCCTGGGACCGCATGAAACCAATCAAAACACAGGTGCCACAGTCCCTCCACCATATCAAAAAATCTTTTATATCCTCTACTAACGTGTCGTTCCTTAATTAAGTCTAAGCAAATTGTTATTCTTTTTTCTACTACTCTTCGCCTCTTTTGTCTTTGTAATGTTTCTCGTAACTACCTCCATTACATTTAATATTCCCCTACATAAAAAATAAAAAAATAAAAAATCATCGTCCGAACAGGACTTGAAGGCGCAACTTTACCAACTGGCCTCGGTCACCTCTTTGCGCATTGACGGAACTTAGAACAGTGGACGTTACGTTTCAGATGTGTTACGACCCGTGGCTCTACCCTTCATTCGATCCCTGTGAAACCCTACATTTCAGCAGGATAATGCTCGACCGCATGTTGCAGGTCATGTACGGGCCTTTCTGGTTACAGAAACTGTTCGACTGCTGCTCTGGACAGCAAATTCTCCAGATCTCTCACCAACTGAAAACGTCTGCTCAATGGTGGCCGAGCAAGTGGCTCGTCACAATACCCCAGTCACTACTCTTGATGAACTGTGGTATCGCGTTGAAACTGCATGGGCAGCTGTATCTGCACACGCCACCCAAGCTCTGTTTGACTCAATACCCAGACGTATCAAGGTCGTTATTACGGCCAGAAGTGGTTGTTTTAGGTACTGATTTCTCAGGATCTATGCACCCAAATTGCGTGAAAATGTAATCACATGCCAGTTCTAGTATAATATATTTGTCCAATGAATACCCGTTTATAATCTGCATTTATTCTTGGTGTAGCAATTTTAATGTCCAGTACTGTATACTGGACAGTAATACAGCCCATTAACAGTCTGCCGTTGGCGAACGGTGTACTTTAGGATAACATAATCACAGATGTACACGAAAAACACAATTACATCCAGTCTCTCGGATTCTGACGAAATTTAGTTAGTCGGGACGACGTACAACAACGTCACTCGGATGTTTGGCGTTTCAAGTGCGGCTCAAGCTATCCGTTTTTTATGCGATTGTTCTCATTCCCAGGCGTTCCTTCAGAATGTGCAGGTCAGTCATATGCTCTAAGCATCTCAGGACAGCTCATGAATCGTTTGGCGTCGATCACTGCCCTCTAACAAGGTAAGAGCACACAGTTCTTCTGTGTGCTCGGTGCTCGGTTCGTAATGATCGCATATTCGAATTCCGTTATATTCGCTTAACGGTCCTTTAACAGCTGTGTAAGTTCTCTGGCAATGTTTGTTAAGAAGCATTTAAAGTTTCTTTCGCGCTCTCTTATGATCTAACGAATATGCGTCTCACGTTCCCATTTGTTTTCTGTCCAGTGCTATTTTCTAATGAGCTCATCCTATCTCACTCGGCGCGGTTTTGTAGCGACACACAGGTTATTTCCTGGTTCTCTCTGGCTGCTTACCACACAATTATGCGTACCTGAACTATCGTTGTCGACGTTGATTTGCTGTCGAATCTGATGAGAAAGAGACTATCGATGAACTGTTCACTGCAGTTCTCCGCCATTCTCTCCTATTCACAAGGGATCCTACTCCTCTTATACCACTTTCTGCTGCGGTTGATATTGCCCTACAATCGTCTGACCAGAAATCCTTATCTGTACTCCACATCACAGCACTAACCTCCACTATATCTTGATTTAGCACTTGCATTTCGCTTTTCAGACTTTCCATCATCCCACCTAAGTTCAAAGTGCTAACATTACATGCTTCCACTCTCAGAATAATACCCAGTCATTGATTATCCATCTTTGTCTCATGATCACCTACAACTTGGTAGCCCCATTCTCGAGAACCGAATGGGCGACTTATCTTCTGACAATGGGTACATCATCATGAAACGTCTTGAGCTAATAGCCGCATGTCATGTGGAATCACATTATGTGTTTTCAGTTTATTAATTTCTATTGCCTTCTGCACCCTTGTGCCGTTGATTATTGCCGATTGTCCCGCCTTCTAGCTGAAATTTCCCAACCCAGAGGCAAGACAGTGCCCCGAAACTCTTTACGCTCCTCCGCCTTCTTTTACAACGCCTTTGGTATAAAATGGGTGACTTCTTATGTCTGGAGCTTTCGGACGGCATTGATGATAACTTTTATTCAAAAATTAATCAGTGGGGCTTTGTTCGAACACAGGACCTAGGCCATTTTTATGAGTAGTCAAAGACACTACATCTATTTTTTTACTAAACAATTGTCAATGCAGTGTATATTATATATTCGTATTTACTTGATTATTTTACAAACATCCCTATGCCCCAACTCAGAAAATGCAAACAAGAGTATTCCGAACGTCAGACTATCATCGGACACATCGAATAATATTTATGATGGAAAATAGACCAGACCAGCAGTTATTTAAGGATAGTTATTTAAGAGCAGTTATTTAATGGTAATGGAATGAACATCAGGTAGTGTATTTCTTTCGATAACGGTAATAAAAGATTTCCAGGTTGAGTGCCTGTTCAAAATAGCATATCATCACGAACAATATATTATCCAGAAATTGCTTGGACTTCGAAGAAGAAAGAATATTATGTGAACTGCTATGAATACGATAATCCTTCGGTACTAATATAGATAAGAACACTGACTGACGCATATCACCATCTGGCAGTAGCGATACAGCGTCGTCATTATGGGGTCGCTGAAGTTTTAATTTCTTCTCTCACAGGAAGATGAGTCAAAATGAGTTTTCTGATCATTTGAGCCACGTATCACTAGTAATCCCACAAAGAGTGATGTTTTTGATTTCACAACACATAATTAAAAAAGTTGTCGGCATCGTGTCTAAGATCACTCCTTATTCACCACATTAGACGATCACAAATTAGTAAGCAAGAAAATTTATTGTCTGTGAATAAGTATGTGACTTCAGTGCAGTAAGTCTCATCAGAACTACTTTTTGTGGATCAGTAAATTATCTAAACTATTAAACTACCCGTAGCATTTTCCCGTTTTGGGTTGTCGGCGTAAGTTATTTAAATTACTGTCTTCGTAATTGAAATTGTACTGTGGTCAGACTAGCCGCTGAGTAAAGCAGACTGGTTTCGTATCTTGGTGGCTTATATCGTCAGACGGTATTTGTTAGCTCTACCAATAAACCGTGTTGTAATGACAGACGTAGGAGATCACTAATTGACCCGAAGAACAGTGACTGTTTCACAGATGTGGAAATTACTTTTAGATGGATTTGATAAACATCATTACAAGTTATACTAACGGCAGCTCAACTAACGGTCCATGAGTGAAGGCCTAAGACGGAATCTACCGAATCAAAAACAGTTTCGGTACCAGCAGGTCATATCGTCTCACGGCACCTGATGGTACAATGCACCCACGTTAATTCGTGGTGTACACAACAATGGGAACCGCTTACAAGCGGTAAGGTGGTTTCCGAGGAAACAAGACACTTCAGTTGGTTAACCATGGCTGACGTGAAGAGAAGCGATCCAATTGCTATCCCGCTGCCTCGAGACTTTATCCACTGGAAGCTACAGGCCCAGGTAAGCCTCGTGTACTTCTCTTAGTAGAGCTGTGTGAGAAAGATCCCGGCAGTGGCTAGACCAGGAATTACGGGAGTGCATGAAGGAACTTCTGGACAGGTGTTACGTAGCTGCGCAGATGTTAAAGGTCGAGACATGACGACGATAGCGTCTTTTTTTGTGGTGGTTATCGTTCTCTTGCATATATGAGGCGTAGTAAGGTGTAAAAAGCCATTTGCTTGAGAAAATCACTTATTTTTGTCTCATAAAGCGAGGCGCCAGAGTAATTACAAACTAACGACAGGTAGGGATCTTTTTCAAGCTTGCGTTGTACTGGCCATTGCTTTTCCATATGAACGGCCATGTAAACCGTTCGTGTGTTGTGACCACACCGGGTAGCGATCAGCAGTACATTTGTTGAGGTGTTCCTAAGCAGTCTCACTGCTATAAACATAAGGATCCCAAAAATGGAGCAGGGCTTCAATGTTATTATACAGATGTATTTTGTTTCGCATACATTTAGCCCACGCTCTCTCTCTCTCTCTCTCTCTGTCTCTCTATCTCCCTTTGTCTCATTCCTTTTTCTATTTCGATGAAAATCTATTTCACTCTTGACAATTTGCGTCACGTATCGTGTTCCAGGAGAATATATCCATGCAGTATAGTAACTTTAAAGTAGTGAATGCATTATAAAAATTTTGTTTTTAAATAAGGAATTGTTCCAGATATCAGATATTGTTATTTTATTTTCTAGGGACGAAGATTAGTGGTTGAGCGATCTAAGATTCCGCTGGTACACTCGTATTCGAGATTCGAACTGGAGGATTTTCTGTTCGCTGTTCATTATGACGTACATCCTGTCGGTACTCACCCTTGGGATGGAGAGTGGCCTGGACTGCCGGAATATTACTGTAAGTAAATAAATTTTCTCGGGTATATAGATGTAAGTGGGGAATGGGAATAAGTGATGCTGCTATTGTGTTATTTCTGGCCCCAGTATGGAAAACATTAACTGGAGTATTCTGAGGCAGAGAAATGTTGCTGGAGCGTAATGTGTCGATACAGATGTTAGTAGTGATAACCTCCTAGTTCTTTCCCTTCCTACTTCCCCTCTCCATCTTCAGTTTACTTACAATCCTGTATTATTAGTATACAATGCGAACAGTACTGTTGGTAGAGGCTTAAAATGGCCAAGTGTAAAGTACTCTTATTTTCTCCACGAATAGTGACTTTTAACTGACGCAGTTATTCTCTTACAGGCGCCGGATTCTACCGACCTCCGCCCCAAGATGTGCCAGTGGACGCAGAGTCCCGCAGACGTCGACCGCTGGAAGTGGTGACTGAGGAGGACGAGGCGTGTCCAGGCAACGGGCAGACGGGGGAGGGCGGAGACGTGCCAGCGCTGGACACATCCGACGAGAAGCAGCTGTCTCCAGACCTGGTGGGTGCCGAGGGAGACGCAGGGGAAGAGAGAGAGGGGCCGACGTGCGGTTCTGGCTTCTGGCGTTGGCTGAAGAAGATGTTTTGCGTTCGACGACGTTAGGGGCACTCCAGCACCTCTCGCCCAGGTTAGTGTCCAAACTAGCAGTTGTACAGAATAATAGAAATTTCAGAATAACTTTCGTTTGTGATGAGTTTCCAAACTACGTTCTATCGAAATAAAAGAGCACATTTTTGTCACAGCCTTTTGCAATTTTTTATCTTATTTTCAAATCAGTTATTGCATGTCTGCTCTTAGACGCTACAAAGTTAACTGAAGTTTTAGCATCGTTACAATATAGAACTGTACTGATTTGTATATAAATACATAACAGGCATTAGCTTTACCTCCTTTCCTACAACTGTCAGATATATTCATCGATCAATTTTCTTTTGTTACAGGTATTGTCAGCACCCACATCGAGCTAGAGAAAAGATGAAACAAAACCTGTCGAGCGATTTGATTCAAAGGCATCGTCACCAGCCTGCTGTAAATAATGTACATAACATGTAAATACGTTCATTACTGTTCTGGATGTTTGTTCTCAAAATACCTACGTATTAAATTTGTTTTCCACTTTTACTCCTGCGTGTTATTTGTGGAAGACTTGTAGTCATTTCCACAAAATAGTTCCGCATTTTATGGGACAAGTAACCAAATACAGAAAGTGCCCAGAGAACAATAATAAATCGAATATTCACCAAACGTTTTGCCGATCATCTCTCCCTGCCTCTCCCCCCGCCCCCCCCCCCCCTCTCTCTCTCTCTCTCTCTCTCTCTCTCTCTCTCTCTTCTGCCACCCCATCTGTAAGATACACACACGCTCACACACACACACACACACACACTCATATATATATATATATATATATATATATATATATATATATATATATATATATATATATATCCCCACGAAAAGTTTGGAAAATAATCGAATGAGATCTCATATAATTGATAGTACCTTTGGAGTTCAAACTCTCACTACTCGGCATGTTTGCTACAAATACCTTCTACTTCTTATACAGGACAATTGAAACTTAGTTCATTGATCACAATCTGCTGTAACTGCATAACGAAATATCGACATGACCTTTTTTTTATATCCTTTGTAGTCCTTGTATGTGACATCCCTAGGCACCACGAACAACTTATAACGAATACTCCATATCACACCATACCAGAAGCAGATGCAGTGCTAACAGATAAGTCGTACCGCATGAATAATCACAGAAATTAATGTGCGACGTACGAAGAACGCATTCCTTAGGACAGTGTGGCGAAATTTGATGTTGATGGGCTATGGCAACAGATGAATTGCGCTAGTGCCTTTACTAACAGCCCGACATCGCAAGCAACGCGTCTTTTGGGCTAGCGACGATATTGGTTGGACCCTAGACAACTTGAAAATCGTGGTCTGGTCAGGTGAGTCCAGATTTTAGTAGGAAAGAGTTTATGGTAGTTTTCTAATGTGTCATGAACCCCACGAAGCCATGGATTCGAGGTGTCAACAAGGCACTCTGCAAACTATGGGTGGCTCCGTAATGATGTCGGATGTGTTTAAGTGGAATAGAATCAATCTTTTAGTCCAAATCAATCATTAACTGGGAACAGTATTGTTCGGATACTGGGAGGTCATTTGCAGCAACATTCTATAGAATGTTTATGGATGGGATTCACCACGTCACCAACCACAGTTGTTCCCGGTTGGTTTGATGGACATTCAGGACAGTTTGAGCGAATGGTTTGGCCACCAAGATCCCCGTAAATAGTTCCAATCGAACGTGAATCCGATCGAACATTTATGGGACGTAATCGGGATGTGAGCTGGTGTACAAAACCCTGCACCGACAACACTTACGCAGTTACGGACGGCCAAAGATGCAGCATGCGCCAGTATCTCTGCAGTGGACTTCCATCGACTCCATGTTGCTGCACTTAAGCTGGAAAAGAAGGTCCGACACGTTATTAGGTGGTATCATACGAGATTCGTCACCTCAGTGTGCTCTGTAAGCGGAGGGTACCACGAGTCCCTACTAGTCGATTTCTCTTCTTTTCCACTGGCGTCTAAGCTTCTGTAGATGGCTGTCTTCTTGGTACTTTCGTGAAATGTATGTTAGCAGTGGTAGAATCACTTTGCAAATGGCGGTTCTCTAAATGTCCGCAACACTGTCTCACGAAAAGAGGGTTGTATTTCTTCCAGAGATTCCCACGTTTGAATTCAAGAGGCATCTCCGTAACACTTGCATGCTGATTCACCCTACAGCTAACAAATATTCCAGCGAACTCTGAATTGCTTTGATGTCTTTCTCTAATATGACATGATATGGATCCCAGTCACTCCAACAGTATTCAAGAATGGGTCGTAATAGAATTCTATTTGCAGCCTGTTTTTGCATTAGGGCTACTCTTCCCCAATATATTCCCAATAAAATAAAACAAACAATTGGTTAAATTAAAACGTATAGCTTTGTTCAGTTGTGTGTTAGAAACTGTAAAAACTGAATCTTACTGTGATTTAGCGATAGTTTACTTCCTGCATGCCATGATCTTACTTCATGAACTACACTATTTGAAGCGGAGTCAATGTTGCGCTCAACGTCCTATACTACAAAGCAAGTGTCACAGCAAACAGAAATATTTTAGAAAAATTTTAGAATTACCCGCGATACTAGAGTGCAGATCATTTATATAAATTAGGAACAGGAGTGGCTCCATCATTGATCCCTGGGGCCACTCCCCTTTGCCTGAACCAAACTCAGATTCCAATTCCCAGCCATTCTCAACACTGTGAATTATGACCTATTATTGTCTGTGTTAAAGTAAGAGGTGAATCAATTGTGAGCTACTCCCTGTATCCCGTAATGATCCAACCTCTGGTGTAATATTTTGTAATCAACACAATGAAGCACCTTAGTTAAATCAAAAAATATAACATTTTTAATCACTTGCAATGGGCTACAGTAGCTTAATTCTGACTACTTCTATCAATTTAATATAATTCCCGCTTTGTTCTACATGATATCCTTATCCCAGTAGTCAGCCACCCAAGCTACCTTTTACTGCTAGTACCCCGTTTAGTACGTTCTGATGGATAGCAACTCTCAGACAGAATGAGAAATGTGTTAAGGAAAGGATTACATTTGTCATATGTGTTATCAGCACTATAGACTTCCTGCTACTACAGTACCTTAACGAGGTTTATAAAATCTCTATTGCCATTGGATTAGCTTTTCTACATAGTTTGTAATGATATGTGACATTTGTCTGAGTACAAAAGGTTTTTTGTCTTACTGTTCCCCTGGACATCGGTTCAAAGCAAAAAAAAAAAAAAAAACAGCCTGCATCATATCAAACGAGTTTAGGAGATCTACTAACATCCTTTTTCTTGTACTATCATATACAAAATTGATATAGAAATCACAACATAACATTCATTTTTGGTACTTCCTAAAAAATGCAACAATGAACCACCTCTAGCTTGAGCAGAAGTATTCTGAAACGCAAAAACTACTTGCAAACTAATCAGCTAATCTGTATCCTGGTAAAGGAAGTCTATAAATTTTCAAATTATTTAAGTGGTACTCCGATACATCAGTAACGTCAGAGTCAACATCTATAAGTAGATCAATAACTTTATCTCTAATGCCTATAATATTTGGATGAAATAATCTAATTCCTTCTCTACCTGCAAACCTGACCTCCCTTGAAGTTAGATGGACTTCCTTTAAGCTGGTATGCCTATCAGCCTACTTGAATTTCAAAAAGGTGCAGCTCAACCACAAACTACTACGGGAATTTTTCCATGAGTGTTTCGACCAGCAACAACTAAACTGTCACCTAAAAGCTTTGCCAGCCTTCGCTTCCCATACTTATTGAGGTGCAGGCCATGACTAGTGAAACCCCATCTACTGATAGACTCAACTGGCACTGGCTCTCCGACCGACATAAATCGCACCGAAATTTTATGGGACATAATCGAGAGGTCCCTTCGTGCACAAAATCTTGCACCGGTTAAACCTTCTCTAGACGGCTATTGAGGCAGCATGGGTGAATATTTCTGCAGGTTTCGTTCAACGACATGTTGACTCCATGTCGTGTCGAATTGCTGCAGTACTCCGGGCAAAAGGAAGCCCGACACAGTACTAGGAGCATTCCCGTGACTTCAGTCACGACGTGAAGGCTTTCTGGTATCTTGTAAGCAAAGTTAACCCATGATGACCTAGGGAAGGAGAATATAAGAACAAGTAAAGGAGAACTTTCCTCGACATATGATGTCCATAACTAAATTCTTAGGTATGAATTCCAGAGAGAAGTTTCTGAAGATGTACGTTTTGAGACAGCATTGTATGGAAGTGAATAGTGGGTTGTGTGAAATATTGAAAAATAAAAGAATCGAAGGGTTTGTGTTGTAACATCACAGAATGATACAGTAAATTACGTTGACTGAAAGAAAAGGTAATAAAAGTTTCTCGATACAGTTGGTTAGGAAACGAGTACGAGGAGAACAGTAAGTGGAAGAGGGACAGAATGACAGGACATGTGCCAAGGTGTCAGGAGGAGAGGACAGAGATAGGAATGTATTCTGCAAATAACTGAAGACTTTTGGCGCATTTGCTTCTTTGACATGAAGAGATTGGCACAAGAGAGGAAATCCTGGGTTCGCCTGAAACCAATCAAAATACAGATCCCTCCGTCCCTCCACAACATCTAAAAATCTTTTGTGTTCTCTACTAACGTGTCGTTTTATAATTAAGTTTAAGCAAATTATTAGTCTTTTTTCTTCTACTCTCCGCCGCTTTTGTCTTTGTATATTCCGTTTTAAAAACTACCTCCATTGCATGTAATATTCTCCCAAGTAAAAAGTTTAAAAAAAACTTCGTCCGAACATTCTTTGTAGGCACCACGGCACCTACTGGCCGCCGTGTCATCCTCAGCCCTTAGGTGTAACTGGGTGCGGAAGTAGAGTGGCATATGGTCAGCACGCTTATTTCCCGGACATTGTTAGTTTTCGAGTCTCGTGTTGTTACTTCTGAGTCAAGTAGCTACTAAATTGGCTCACAAGGACTGAGTGCGCCATGCTTGCCAACAGTACCCGGGAAACCCATAGGTTTACCCATTCAATTGCCAGCCAAACGCGACAGCGCTTAACTTCGGTGATCTGACGGGTACCGGCGTTACCACTCCAGACAAAGCCATTGGCAAATGTTTCCGTATACTCAGCATAAAAGGGATACATATCAATTCTCCTTGCACTGCCTGAAAGTAAAAAATTAAGCACGCAGATGCCTTAGCCCGATATCAATGTATCTTTGTAAAGAGTACGTGCGAGGGAATGCTGAAAGATATGACTCGAAATTTTTTATACGAAAACTCTTTATGCTGATAAGATTAAAAAGACGTTATGACCGTTTTACATGTTTATTCATTCTGTCTACATATTTTCGGCCTTCTGCCACTATAGGGAACTGAATTGTACCCTGTAACGTGACAGTGTGTAACTTAAGTCGGTCGGTGTTTGGGAAACATTGTGCTGTAATCGAGTTGGAAGCACTTGGACTCGTGTCGTGACCAAAAAGCGTGGACTATCGAAGAAAGGTGTAGCACTCTGACCTTCAGGATGACAATGCCCGACTATAGACAATCAGTGCGACATCTACAGCAGTCCGGCACCATGACTTGACTGTTACCGATCTTCCTTCGTACAGTCACACCTTGGCCCCATCCGCTTTTCATCTGTTTCCAGAACCTAAAGTATATCTCCGAGGACTTTGCTTTGAAAGTGATGAAGCGGTGCAAGCAGACGTGAAGTTGTGGCTTAGTCAACAAAGTCAAACATTCTACACTGACAGTATCAACAGACTGGTCTCTCGTTGGGAGAAATGTGTTTGTCGCTAGGGTGATTATGTTAGAAATGAATGTATTGACCTGAAGAATAAAGACGTAGAATGTTGTTGTCTTATTGTAAAAACCTCGTGCTGTGACACATAAAATTCAGAGAGACTATATTTCACCGTGACCTCGCACAGGATTAGTGTTACAGTTCTCTGTGACACGTAGAACGGCCATCAGAGTGCATTAGTATTTACTATTCTTACCATGCATGTGGCCCTGGTAGAATGTATGACGGACGTTAACAGTGACAGACACTGAGTAATCGCTGTGAATTACGTGGGGTTCCAAACACTATTGTGAGACAGCGGAATCAGCACTCGGCAGAGTTTTAAAGGGGATTCAGTGTGGGACTCCATTTGGACAGATGGTCTAATCGTGCAATATCCAGATTCTTGAGACTTTCTGATGTGGACTGCATGGGAACGTGCGGGCAATCATAATCGTCGTCAAGGTCACGGTCAACAACGTTGACCACCACGAGGAAGGACCGCCGTGTTGTGCACCAGGCACATCGAAAACACTTCACACGTCCGCGCGCCAACCGTGAACAAGTAATGGAATCCCTGCAACTCTGTACGTTATCCCGGAGACTAGCAAGAGCCAGACTAAGGAATTATCGCCTCATACGTGGGCAGCTGACAAGAACACAACACAAACGGCTGCATTTGGAGTGTTGTCGTGACCAGGAAGGGTGAACTGCCGACGATTGGCGTAGCATTGTGCTTAGTGGTGAGTTGCTATTCTGCACCACCACGCATACCGTTTTGCGGTGAGTATGGTGGCCATTGGGGGAGGGATCCCATTGTCCCGATGTTTCGGGGAGGCACAGCAGTGTTATTCCTGGCGTCATGCCACAGGACATAACTTCAGGTCTCTGCTGGTACTGACTGACTGGCTGCACAACGGCACGCCATGGACATCGTGCTTCCTAACGTGTCACATCTCATTTAATAGTATCTCGGTGCCATCTTTCAATACAACAATGCTCATTCATTCATGATAGTTACTTTTCGGTTTGATGGCTACTGGTGGCAGGCATACGATGGTATGAACGTTTGAAACCATCGTTGCACTACCCCTAAGTCATAATTTAAAAAAAAACGATTAATGTGTAGTGCCAGAGAGAAAACAAACAGGTCATGACGGTACTCGTGGCTTAAAATTCTGTGGTATAAACTTTATCTGACTAAACTATCATTAGTAAATAAATTTATAAAATTTTTAATGTTCTGTCAATTCTACACGTAAGTTTCTCAGCGACGAGTCAGTAACATAGCACTGCTTTCAAGCTTATGCGCCGAGATTTATTGCGGCCCTTCTCGAGTTTCGGACAAGAGAACTACAAAAAGAAAAAAATGGAGGTGTCCTTTAGCAGCGTAAAAACCAAAGAATCTCTTGAGCCGAGACCTCGTGGGTCGAACCTGAACCGAAGGTAAAACATACAATTGTATAAAAGCCAGTATAAAATGTATAAGATTAAAAACATCTATAAAATAAAATCTTCCAGCCTGACGGATCAATTACTGCAAACGAAATTATAAGGTAAATAACGTAGCAGTAATCATTATTTAAAAATTAAAAAATCGTTAGTCGATAACACATCCGGAGTGTGGTCACAATGGCGGCATTTGAAAACTGTGAAGGAACAGTAAAACAGTGTTTTGCTTACATGAAATATTCTCAAAATGTCAATAAGAGATCTCGACGAAATTTGGCGGGTACGTACAGAGGGAAAATAATGCAACACCAATTTGTTTGTTTGTGTCCCATTTCACTTTTAAGTGGTAAACAACATGCCAATAGGTAACTTAACATATTAAGTATGGAGAGATTATCTTCGCAAGTATGGTATATACAAATGATCCTCACATAAAAGTTGATTTTGCAAAATACCCTACCACCGTTAATTAATTCTTAAAAATGAAAACATTTCTTCAAATTACTTAATAATTTACCGGAATGCAGCCGGGTGACGCCGCCGGCAACCACCGATGTTTCGACGGAAGCACACCCTGCCATCCTCTAGGCAAACTGCATCAAGTAAGCGCTATACAAGGGAATTTAAAACCTCGGTTCTCAGAGAAATCCGGAATGATAACACTTACACACGCTGTAAACACTGGCGCCATCACAAACCAAAGGTGGCCGTCGTCAGAAGTTACCTACAGTGGAATTAATAATCACTTGGTGTGGTAGCATAAACTCTGTCCTTCTGTTTCTTGACCAAGGAGCGCGGGACTCCATGCAGACTTTAAACGAAAAGCGCCATCCCTGTTGATCAAGCTACTTCCTAATTTTATGTCAACTGATTCCTTAACAGCGCTTGCACAATAGCTGGAACTGCATGTCATAATCTGCACTTTATTATATTCTATAGGTTGACCGGTGTCAAGTCAATGTCCTGCAACAGCGGATTTGCTTGGCTATTGTAAGCATGTGTGTGGCATATGCGCAGTATGCTGGTCTTCCAGCGTCGTGATAGCCTGACCAATTTATGACATGCCACAACCATGAGGAATAAGTAGACATCCTCTTTAGGCATACCAAGATAATCCTTTACGGAACCTAAAAGCAACCTGTTCTTAGATAGTGGGCGAATAACACAATTTACGTAATATTTCCGCAAAATATGACCAGTCGTGTTAGAAATGACCCCTGCGTTAATGAATATGGCCGTAGTCCTTGGGCCACTTCGGTATTATCATCATTCACCCGAAGAAAAGTTGGTCGATACCGCTACGTCTGATCTGTCTTTCACCGTAAGCATTCTGAAGAAAGGTGACTTCGAGATGGACTAACTCAGCTCACAAACTCTCAGGGTCCGAGATGACAAGGGCCCTGTGTAACAAGGTGTTAAGTTCGCCATCATGTTGAGCCAGATGGTGACAACTATCAGCCTGCAGATACAAGCCAGTGTGAGTAGGAGTCGTATCCACCTTCCTTCTAACTAGCACATCAAGGAAGGGTAGACAACCATTATTTTCCACGTCCATCGTGAAATAAGTATTCGGGTGCAAAATGAGATTTTTCCCTCTTCCTTTCGCGGGCACGTGCTCTACCGACCCTTTATTTAGAAATTAAATGAAATAAACATCGTAGTGCTAGTTTACTGACTACGGAGTTTGTGCCTTTTCTCTGTTAAAAAAAAAAAAAAAAAAAAGCTGGCGACCGATGCTCGATCCAGCGATCCAGCTATTATGGCGCTTTTTTAATTTTTTTTAGGCTAGTGATCTACCAACTTATTTACTTTTGCTTTAAACCCTTTTCAATTTTTTTTTTTTTTTTTGCAAAGAGAACAAACCCGTACTACATAGAGCAAAAGTTGCAGGTAATGAGAAAACAAATAACAACCTCTAGTGTGGGAAAATTAAAACGACGTTCTTCATAAAATAACCCAATTTTCCTTGAAAACATAAATAGGTAGGCTACATTTTCGCAACATCCTTTTTTTAAACGTAAATGAGTATACAGTCTCACCATCAGCATCATCTCAATTTTTATTAATTTAATTTTTAGGGGGGCAGCACAGGAGAAAGGAAAAATATAGGCTGCAGACAGAGAGCTATACGTGAAAAGGATAAACATGTGCCAGGGGAAAGAAAACCTAGAAGAGGAGGAGCAATGAAAAGTGAAAGAAATTAGGAGTATTTTCCTCGCCATTCTCCACTTTGGCGCGCCATCAGAACAACATGCATTCTGTCATTGAGCATTAAAAGTGGAATGCCCCAAGCAGCTCAGGCTCCCAATGTAAATTAAAACTTGGAACCCAACATTGTGGGAATTTGGACTAATCGACAGCAGAAAATCCAAGCATCCCCCCCCCCCAAAAAAAAAAAAAAACACATCACTTGTATAACGTAGCAGCTCAAATTCGGCAGACTGTTATTGAAAAGAACGAAGTAATCAGTAATTCAGATTTGGAAAAAATTTAAGTTATCGGGAGAAATAGACCACAATGCGAAGTTCATAGCATCAAAAAACCAATACGACCTCCATTAAATTTGTAAAGGCAAACACGGCAGGTAATGCGATGTGGCGGTAGGACATGAATGAATAATACACTCCTGGAAATTGAAATAAGAACACCGTGAATTCATTGTCCCAGGAAGGGGAAACTTTATTGACACATTCCTGGGGTCAGATACATCACATGATCACACTGACAGAACCACAGGCACATAGACACAGGCAACAGAGCATGCACAATGTCGGCACTAGTACAGTGTATATCCACCTTTCGCAGCAATGCAGGCCGCTATTCTCTCATGGAGACGATCGTAGAGATGCTGGATGTAGTCCAGTGGAACGGCTTGCCATGCCATTTCCACCTGGCGCCTCAGTTGGACCAGCGTTCGTGCTGGACGTGCAGACCGCGTGAGAGGACGCTTCATCCAGTCCCAAACATGCTCAATGGGGGACAGATCCGGAGATCTTGCTGGCCAGGGTAGTTGACTTACACCTTCTAGAGCACGTTGGGTGGCACGGGATACATGCGGACGTGCATTGTCCTGTTGGAACAGCAAGTTCCCTTTCCGGTCTAGGAATAGTAGAACGATGGGTTCGATGACGGTTTGGATGTACCGTGCACTATTCAGTGTCCCATCGACGATCACCAGTGGTGTACGGCCAGTGTAGGAGATCGCTCCCCACACCATGATGCCGGGTGTTGGCCCTGTGTGCCTCGGTCGTATGCAGTCCCGATTGTGGCGCTCACCTGCACGGCGCCAAACACGCATACGACCATCATTGGCACCAAGGCAGAAGCGACTCTCATCGCTGAAGACGACACGTCTCCATTCGTCCCTCCATTCACGCCAGTCGCGACACCACTGGAGGCGGGCTGCACGATGTTGGGTCGTGAGCGGAAGACGGCCTAACGGTGTGCGGGACCGTAGCCCAGCTTCATGGAGACGGTTGCGAATGGTCCTCGCCGATACCCCAGGAGCAACAGTGTCCCTAATTTGCTGGGAAGTAGCGGTGCGGTCCCCTACGGCACTGCGTAGGATCCTACGGTCTTGGCGTGCATCCGTGCGTCGCTGCGGTCCGGTCCCAGGGCGACGGGCACGTGCACCTTCCGCCGACCACTGGCGACAACATCGATGTACTGTGGAGACCTCACGCCCCACGTGTTGAGCAATTCGGCGGTACGTCCACCCGGCCTCCCGCATGCCCACTATACGCCCTCGCTCAAAGTCCGTCAACTGCACATACGGTTCACGTCCACGCTGTCGCGGCATGCTACCAGTGTTAAAGACTGCGATGGAGCTCCGTATGCCACGGCAAACTGGCTGACACTGACGGCGGCGGTGCACAAATGCTGCGCAGCTAGCGCCATTCGACGGCCAACACCGCGGGTCCTGGTGTGTCCGCTGTGCCGTGCGTGTGATCATTGCTTGTACAGCCCTCTCGCAGTGTCCAGAGCAAGTATGGTGGGTCTGACACACCGGTGTCAATGTGTTCTGTTTTCCATTTCCAGGAGTGTATTTATGAGCCCTGAGTCAATTACATCAAGATCTTCAACAATATATGGAAAAACAGTCACAGTAAGATATATTAAAGCAAGAATCAATTACAGAACCAGAAGATATGCGGAGGGTCACAAAGTAATTGCATGGGATCACACTGCAATCCACGTCGATTTATCACCACATACAGAAGTTACTGCTCTCCAGGAGAAATTTCAACCATAAGTGGGGGCCCACCACATTACAGGCGTACTTCAGCCAACTTTATGCCAAGGGATTAACAAGACAGTTACAAAATATAGATAACTTGAAATTTGTGAAGTAACGGTAAAACAGGGATTTCTGGTGCTTCGGGAACTACTACTGTACTCTCAGGAAAGGTTCCAAACCCAGACGGTAGAAAGCGAAACTCACCTGGAAATAAGTCGGCATGGTCCCTGTTGTAGTCAATCCGATAGCATTTCTGTGTTTCATCATCAATGTCAAGTTCCAAGTGATACAGTTAACCTGCAGTGGTGCATGAAAAACTACTACTTGAATCAAAGGAAAGGTTCCAAGCACAGACCGTTTGAAGCGTTACTGGCCTGGAAAGAAGTCGGCACGGTGATTGTTGTATTCAACCCGATGCAATTTCTGTCTTTCTAAGTCAATGTGAAGGTACAAGAATCACAGTAAACCTGCAGTGGTGAATCGGGAAAACAATCCTTGACTCCCAGGTAAGATACCAAGCATAGACTGTTTGAGCGTTACTCGCCTCGACATAATTAAGCATGGTGCTTGCTGTATTCAATACCGATGCAATTTCTGTCTCTCATATTCATTTTGAAGGCCCAAGGGCTACAGTAAACCTGCAGTGGTGGATCGGGAACTATTACGGAACTCGTAGGAAAGGCATTGACGAACTGTAGCGTTACTCCCCTGCACATAAGTCTCCATGGTGCCTGTTGTATTCAATCTGATGCAATTTCTGTGTTTAATCGTCAAAGTGAATGTCCAAGAGTTACAGTAAACCGGCAAATGTGCATCGGAAACTACTACTGCACTCCCAGGAACGGTTCGAAGCGCAGACAATTTGAGCGTTACTCCCCTGGACAGAAGTCGGCATGGTGCCTGTTGTATTAAGTTCCGATGCGATTTCTGTGTATCATCGTCAATGTGAAGGTCCGAGGGTTACAATAAACCTGCAGTGGTGCATCGTAAACTACTATTGAAGTCGTATGAAAGGTTCCAAGCACATTCCGTTTGTAGCATTACTCACCTGGATGGAAATCGGAATGGTGCCTGTTGGATTTAGTCCGATGCAGTTTCTGTGTTCCATCGTCAATGAGAAGGTCCAAGGATTAGTTTAGACCTGCAGTTGTGCACCGAAAACTACTGAACTCCAAGGACACGTTCCAGACACAGGCCGTTTGGAACGCTATTCGCCTAGACGGAAGTCGGCATGGTGCCTGTTGTATTCAATCCGTGGTAATATCTGTGTTTCTTCGTCTATGTGAAGGTCTAAGGGTTACAGTAAAACTGCAGTGGTGCATCTGAAACTAGTACTGGACACCCTGGAAAGGTGCAATGCACAGACTTTTGAACCGTTTCTCTCCTGGACAGAAGTCGGCTCCGTGCGTGTTGTATTCAATCCCAATGCAATATCTGTCATCCATATTCATTGTGACTGCAAGTTCTGTGTTTCTTCGTCAGTACTAGGTCCATGGGTTACACTAAGAATGCAGTGGTCCATCGGGAACGACTATCGAACTCCCAGGATAACGAGCAGCGGTGCATCAGAAACTACTACTGCAGTCTACTGCAGTCCGAGGAAAGTTTTCAAGCACAGAACTTTTGGAGCGTACTCGCCTGGCCAGAAATCAGCATTATTCCTGTTGTAATCAATCCGATGGAATTTCTGTGTTTCTTAATAATTGTGAAGGTCCAAGGGTTACAGGAAACCTTCAGTCGTAAGTCGGAATCTACGGCTGGTGTCATAGGAGAGGTTCCAAGCACAGACCGTTAAAGCGGTACCCGCTTGGGCAAAAGTCGGCATGGTGCCTGTTGTATTCAGTACGAAGCAATTTATGTATTCATCGTCAACGTGAAGGTCTAAGTCTTACAGTAAACCTGTAGTAGTGAATCGGAAACTGCTAGCAGACTCCCAGTAATGATGTAAAGTACGGACTATTTGAAGCGTTACTCGCCTGAACAGAAGTCGGTAAGATGGCTGTTGTGTATTCAATCCAATGCAATTTTTATGCTCTATCGTCAGTATGAAGGTCCATGGGTTACAGTAAATCGTCAGTGGTATATAGGGAACGACTAGTAAACTCCCAGGAAAGGTTCCAATTTCGATGTTTCGTCGTCAATGTGAACGTGTAAGGGTTAAAGTAAAACTGAAGCGGTGCATCAGAAACTACTATCAGACTCCAACGAAAGGATCGAAGCACAGACCGTTTGAAGCGGTTATCGTCTGGACAGAGGACGTCATGGTGCCTGTTGTAATGAATACCAATGCATTTCTGTGTTTCATATTCATCGTGAATGTGCAAGAGTTACAGTAAACTTACAGTGGTGCATCGGAAGGAAATATTTTTCTCGCCATAGAGGTTCAAGCAGAGACCGTTTAAACCACTGTTCGCCTAGACAGAAGTTTGCATTTTCTGTGTTCCGTTGTCAATGTAAAGGTCCAACATTTACAATAAACCTGCATTAGTGCATCGGCTACTATTTCTGCACTCTCAGGAAAGTTTTCAAGCTCAGAACTTTTGGAGCGTACTTGCCTGGACACAAGTCGGCATTACGCCTGTTGTATTCAATCCGATGCAATTTCTGTGTTTCATATACATTGTGATGGTCTAAGGGTACAGTAAACCTGCAGTGGTGCATCTGAAACTGCTGCTGGAAACCCTGAAGAGGTGCAAAGCACAGACCGATTGAAGCGTTACTCGCCTGGATGGAAGTCGGAATGGTGCATGTTGTATTCAATCCCATGAAATTTCTGTGTTTTTAATCGTAAATGTGAAGGGTCAAGGGTTACAATTAACCAGCAATGGTGCATTGTTAAATACTACTGGTATCTCAGGAATGGTACCAAGCACAGACCGTTTGAATCGTTACCCGCCTCGACAGAAGCAGGCATGGTGCCTGTTGTATTCAATTCAGATGCAATTTCTGGGTATCATCTTTAATTTGAATTACCAAGGGTTACGGTACACATGCAGTGGCGCAGCGGAAGCTATTCCTTGACTCCTAGGTAAGGTTGCAAGCGCAGAGAGTTTGAAGCGTTAGTCGCCTGGATGGAAGTCTCAATGGTGCCTGTTGGATTCAGTCCGATGCAAGTTCTGTGTTTCATATACGTTGAGAAGGTCTAACGGTTACAGTAAACATGAAGTGCTGTATCGGAAACTACTACTGGACTTCCAGGAAAGATTCCAAGCACAGACAGTTTGATGCGTTACTTGCCTGGACAGAAGTCTGCATTGTGGCTGTTGTATTCAATCCGCCTCAATTTCTGTGTATCATCCCCAATTTGGAGGTCTAAGGGTACCGGAAACGTGCAGTGGTGCATCTTAAACTACTACTGGACACCCTGGAGAGGTGAAAAACACAGACCGCGTGAAGCGTTACGCGACTGGACAGATGTCGTCAAGGTTGCTGTTGTACTCAATTCCGCAATTTCAGTGTTTCAACGTTCATTTGAAGGACCAAGGTTTACAGTACACCTGCAGTGGTGCATCGTAAACCTATTCCTTGACTCCTAGGTAATAAGGTCACAAGCGCAGAGAGAATGAAGCGTTACTCGCCTGGATGGATGTCGGAATGGTGCCTCCTTGATTCAGTTCGATGCTATTTCATTGTGTTTCAGTGTTAATGAGAAGGTCCGAGTGTTAGAGTAAACCTGCAGTTGTGCCTCGGAAACTACTACTGAACTCCCAGGGAGGTTTCAAACACAGACCGTTTGGAGCGTTATCAGCCTGGATAAAGTCGGCATGGTGCCAGTTGTATAGAATACGATGCATATTCTGTGTTTCATCGTCAATGTGAAGGTCCAAGAGTTACACTAAACATGCATTGGTGCATCCGCTACTACGTTTGCACTCCCAGGAAAGGTTCGAAGAACAGATCGTTTGACGCGGTTCTCGCCTGGACAGAAGTCTGCATGGTGCCTGTTGTAATGAATCCCGATGCAATTTCTGTGTTTCATATCATTGTGAATGTACAAGAGTTACAGTAAACTTACAGTGGTGCATTGGAAATTACTACAGGACCCGCAAAATAGCTTTAACCTTTATTCGCCTGGACAGAAGTCTGCATGGTGCCTGTTGTATTGTATCCCGATGCGATTTCTGTGTTTCATCGTCAATGTAAAGATCCATGCGTTACAGTAAACTGGCAGTGGTGCATGGGAAACTAGTACTTTATTCTGAAGAAAGGTTCCAAGAACAGGCCGTTTGAAGAGTTACTCGCCTGGACAGAAGTCGGCATGGTGTTTGTTGTATTGTATCCCGATGCAATTTCTGTGTTTCACCGTCAATGTGAAGGTCCAAAGATTACAGTAAACCTGCTGTGGTGCATCGGAAACAACGCCTCGACTCCCAATAAAGTTTCCGGGTACATACCGTTTTAAGCGTTATTCGCTCGGGCGGAAGTCGGTATGGTGCCTGTTGTATTAAATCCCGATGATATTTCGGTGTTTTACCGTCAATTTGAAAGTCCAAGTTATACAGTAAAACAGATGTCGTGCATCGGAAACTACTAGTGGACTCCTGAGAAAGGTTCCAAGCACACGCCGTTTGAAGCATTAGTCGCCAGGACAGAACTCGTCATAGTGGCAGTTGTATTCATTACGATGCAGTTGCTGTGATTCATCTTCAATGTAAAGGACCAAGGGTTACAGGAAACCTGCAGTGGTAGGCAGGAAGCTACTATTGGACTCCTAGGAATGGTTCAGATCACAGAGCGTTTGAAGCTATACTCGCTTGGGCAGAATCGGGAAGGTCATTATTGTATTCAATCCCGAGGTAATTTCTGTGATTTGTCGTGAATGTGACGGTATAAGGGCTTCAGTAAACCAGTAGTGGTGCATCACTAAGAACTTCTGGTCTCCCAAGAATGAGTCCAAGCACAGACAATTTGGGGCGTTACTCGCCTGGACAGAATTCGGCGTAGTGCCTGTTGTATTCAATGCCGATACAATTTCAGTGTTTCATCGTCAATGGGAAGGTCCAAAGGGTAGAGTAAGCCTACAGTGGTGCATCGGAAAGTACTACTGGACTCCCAAGAAAGGTTCCAACACAGGCAGTTTGAAGCGTTACTTCCCAGACAGAAGTCGGCATCGTGCCCGTTGTATTCAAATGCGATACTATTTCTGTGTTTCATATTCGTTGTGAATGACCTAGAATTACGGTAAACCTGCAGGTGTACATTGGAAACTACCGCTGTACAACCAGGAAAGGTTCCAAGCACAGACCCTTTGAAGCGTTACTCCCCTGGCAGAAGTCGGCATAGTGTCGGTTGTATTCAATCCAGAAGCAAGTTCTGTGATTCTTCGTCAATATGTGGGTCGAAGGATTACAGTAAACCTGCAGTGGTGCATCGCAAACTACTACAGGACTCCCAGGAATGTTTCCAAGCACAGACCCTTTCAAGCGTTACTCCCCTGCATAGAAGTAGGGATGGTGCCTCTTGTGTTCAATTCCTATGCAATATCTCTGTCTCATATTTATTGTGAAATCTCAAGGGTTACAGTCAACATGCAGTAGTGCCTTTGAAACTAGTACTGGACTCTCAGGAAAGATTCCAAGGAGAGACCGTTTGAAGCGTTACTCGCCTGACAGAAGTCGGCATGGTGTTTGTTGTGTTGGACCCCGATGCAATTTCTGTGTTTCATCGTCAATGTGTAGGTCCTAAGATTACAATATACCTGCTTTGGTGCAACAGAAACAACGCCTCGACTCCCAATAAAGTTTCAGGGCACAGACCGTTTTAAGCGTTATTCGCTCGGGCTAAATTCGGAATGGTGCCTGTTGTATTCAATCGCGATGATATTTCTGTGTTGTATCGCCAATGTGAAAGTCCAAGTGCTGCAGTAAAACAGAAGTGGTGCTTCGGAAGCTACCAGTGGGCTCCTGAGATAGGTGCCAAGCACAGACCGTTTTAAGCCATACTTGTCTGGGCAGAAGTCGGCGTGGTGCCTGTTGTATTCAAACGACATGCATTTTCTGTGTTTCATCTTGTAATGGCCCCACAGCAAATACCCTCTACCACGCACCAATTAATCATTTTCAATCAAACCATCCACATTCACTCACTTTGGAAAAGTTATCTGATCTAATTTTCTCGTAATATATGCGGCGACAGCTCGACGACGCCAAAGTATTTTCTAGTGCGTTTATTCTTTGAAATAACAGAGATGCATATATGCATTCTCCATGGTTGTTAGAGTGGTGACTAGGACAGCTTCTGGAGTATCTGTTGAGGGATTGACGTGTTTCTGAGAGATACATATTCTGCTTTTCTTCTCGCTAAAGCGAGCCAATTAACATTTGTGCCGCTAGCGGTTTGTTTTGAGGAGAAAGAGATTGTAAAAGGAAAATAATTAAGGCGTGGAATCACCGGAGTTCTGGACATGCAATGGAGATGGATTTAATACACGATTTCCTCCATAAATAAGGTTTGTGACTTTTTTGTTCTGGAGTGAATGAACGAATGAGATTTTTCTGAATCATTTGTTGATCACATTGGCTCTGTAATTAGTGGGGAAGTTTCAGCTGTGTCGAAGAGAGCCTGCAATCACAGAGTCTGTGTTAAATCGTCCAAAAATGCTTCGTACATATCTGGAATTCGCAATCTTTCGTAAAAGGTACAAATTGTCCAAACGATTGATTCTCCCGACTGACTGCAGTGTTAAATAGTAATAATAAATGTAAAGATCTCTTACAGCAAGCCAGCCGATGATTACCAAGACGAAAGACTCCACCAAAGAGTCTATTTGGCTGATTCTTTTTATAATGAAATCTTATATTAAAAACTATATAGATAAAACAGAGAAAGAGAGAGAGCGAATGAAAAGAGAGATAATACTAATAATCCTCCGTTAGTCTAATTTTTCGCCTGTCTTATCACGGATCAGCCAAGAACTGGGAGGGCCTTACTTTACTGTATAGACTTGTGTGTGAAGGTGAAGGGATCTTAAAGACAACAGATACACGTCTATACAGACAAGACATTGCACAGAGATAGCGGATAGCTGCATTGATCATCTATTCTTAAATTAAAGAGACGGCACCTTATTATCAGAACTTTTAAAAATGTTAAAATCTCCAATGTGAAGGTCAAAGGGGTACAGTAAACGTGTAATACTGCATCGGAAACTACTACCGGACTCCTAAGAAACGTTCCAAACACACGCCGTTTCCAGCATTCGTCGCCAGGACAGAAGTCGGCATAGCGGCAGTTGTATTCATTACGATGCAATTTCTGTGATTCATCTTCAATGTAAAGGTCCAAGGGTTACAGTAACCCTGTAACTCTGCAAACAGACTCTGCTTGTAAACTTTCCTGGGAGCTCAGTAGTTGGTTCCGATGCAGAAGTTGGCACTGTGCCTTTTTATTCAACGCCGGTGTTACTTCTGTGTTTTATCGTCATTTTGAAGGTCCAAGGGTTACAGTAATCCTGAAATGGAGCATCGGAAACTGCTTTTGGAATGCCAGGAAATGTTCTAAGCACAGACCGTTTGAAGCGTTAGTCCCCCGGACAGAAGTCGGCACGGTGCCGTATGTATTCGATCCCGAAGCAATTTCTATGATCTTTCGTCAATGTGAGGGTCCAAGGGTTACAGTAAACCTCGAATGGAGCATCGGAAACTGCTTTTGGAATGCCAGGAAATATTCTAAGCATAGACCGTTTGAAACGTTAGTCCACCGGACAGAAGTACGCATGGTGTCGTATGTATTGGGTCCCGAAGTAATTTCTGTGATCGTTCGTCAATGTGAGGGTCCAAGGGTTACAGTAAACCTGCGGTGGTGCATCGGAAACTACTACTGGACTTTCAGGTGAGTTTACAAGCACAGACCTTTTCAAGTGTTACACCCCTGGACAAAAGTTGGTATGGTGATTATTGTAATCAATCCCGATGCAGTTTCTGTGTTTCATCGTCAATGTGAAGGTCATAGGGTTACAGTAAACGTGTAGTGGTGCATCGGAAACTACTACCGGACTCCTAGGAAAGATACCAAGTGGAGACCGTTTGCTTCGTTAAACCCCTGGACAGAAGTTGGCAATGTGCCTTTGTTATTCAACTTCGATGCAACTTCTGAGTTTCATCGTCAATGAGAATGTCCAACGGCTACGGTAAACCTGGACTGGAGCATCCGAAACAACTACTGAAGTGATTGGGACGGTTCCAAGCACAGACCGTTTGAAGCGTTACTCGCCTGACAGTAGTCTGCATGGTGTTTGTTGTATTGTATCTCGTTGCAATTTCTGTGTTTCGTCGTCAATGTGGAGGTCCAAAGATTACAATATACCTTCTGTGGTGCAACGGAAAAAACGCCTCGAGTCCCAATAAAGTTTCAGGGCACAGACCGTTTTAAGCGTTATTCGCTGGGGCTAAATTCGGAATGGTGCCTGTTGTATTCAATCGCGATGATATTTCTGTATTGTACCGCCAATGTGAAAGTCCAAGTGCTGCAGTAAAACAGAAGTGGTGCTTCGGAAGCTACCAGTGGGCTCCTGAGAAAGGTTCCAAGCACAGACCGTTTTAAGCCAAACGTGTCTGGACAGAAGTCGACGTGGTGCCTGTTGTATTCAATCCATATGCAATTTCTGTGTTTCATCTCCAATGTGAAGGTCAAAGGGGTACAGTAAACGTGTAATGGTGCATCGGAAACTACTACCGGACTCCTACGACAGGTTCCAAGCACACGCCATTTGCAGCATTAGTCGCCAGGACAGAAGTCGGCATAGCGGCAGTTGTATCCATTACGATGCGATTTCTGTGATTCATCTTCAATGTAAAGGTCCAAAGGTTACAGTAAACCTGCAGTGGTGGAAAGGAAGCTGCTATTGGACACCTAGGAATGGTTCAGAGCACAGAGTGTTTGCAGCTATACTCTCCTGGGCAGAATCGGGATGGTCATTATTGTATTCATTCCTAAGTAATTTCTGTGATTTGTCATCAATGTGACGGTATAAGGGGTACAGTAGACCAGTAGTGGCGCATCAGTAGCAACTACTGGACTCTCAAGAATGAGTCCAAGCACAGACAATTTGAAGCGTTACTCGCCTGGACAGAAGTCGGCATGGTGCCTGATGTATGTAGTGTGATGTAATTTCTTTTTGTCATCGTCAGTGTGAAGGTCCAATGGTTAGAGTACACCTGTAACTCTGCTAACGGACTCTGCTTATAAAGTTTCCTGGGAGCTTAGTAGTTGGTTCAGATGCAGAAGTCGGCACCGTGCCTCTTTAATTCACCCCCGATGCTACTTCTGTGTTTCATCGTCATTTTGAAGGTCCAAGGGTTACAGCAATCCTCGAATGGAGCATCGGAAACTGCTTTTGGAATGCCAGGAAAAGTTCTAAGCACAGACCGTTTGACGCGTTAGTCCGCCGGACAGGAAATGGCATGGTGCCGTATGTATTCGATCCCGAAGCAATTTCTGTGATCGTTCGTCAATGTGAGGGTCCAAGGGTTACAGAAAAAATGCGGTGGTGCATCGGAAACTACTACTGGACTCCCAGGAAAGTTTACAAGCACAGACTTTTTCAATCGTTACTGCCCTGGACAAAAGTTGGTATGATGCCTATTGTAATCAATTCCAACGCAGTTTCTGATTTTCATCGTCAATGTGAAGGTCCTAGGGCTACCGTAAACGTGTAGTGGTGCATCGGAAACTACTACCGGACTCCTAGGAAAGAAAGCAAGTGGAGACCGTTTGCAGCGTTAAACCCATGGATAGAAGTTGGCATTGTGCCTTTGTTATTCAATCTCGATGCAACTTCTGAGTTTTATCGTAAATGTGAATGACCGACGGTTACAGTAAACCTGTATTGGAGCATCGGAAACAACTACTGAAGTGATTGGAACGGCTCCACAGACCGTGTGAAGCGTTACTCGCCTGGAAAATTCGGCACGGTGCCGGTTGTATTCAATCCTGATGCAATTTCTATGCTTCATTATCATTGTGAAGGTCCAAGGGTTTCACGTAACATGCAGTGGTGCATTGGAAACTACTACTGGACTCCCAGGAAAGGCTCCAAGCACAGACAATTTGAAGTTATACTGGTCTGGACAGAGGTCGGCATGGTGCCTGATGTATTCTGTCTGACGCAATTTCTGTATTTTATCGTCATTGTGAAGGTCCAAGGATTAGAGTAAACCTGCAGTGGTGCTTTAAAATTACTACTGGTACCTAGGTAAGGTACCAAGCACAGACCCTTTCAAGCTTTACCCGAATAGACAGAAGGTGTCATAATGCCTGTTGCATTCAATCCCGATGCAATATCTGTGTTTCATTGTTAATGTGATGATCCAAGGGTTACAGTAAAACTATAGTGGTTGTCGGAAGCAGCTAATTAGCTCCCAGGAAAGGTTCCAAGCAGAGGCCGTTTGCCGAATTACACCCCTGGACAGGAGTTGGCACTGTGCCTGATTTACTCAAACCCGATGCAACTTTAGTGTTTCATCGTCAATGTTACAGTAGACCTGGAGTGGAGCATCGGTATCTGCTACTTCAGTCCCAGGAATGGTTCAAAGAACAGACCGTTGGAAGCGTTTCTCGCCTGCACAGAACTGGGCTTAGTACCTGTCTGTATTCAATCGCGATGCAATTTCTGTGTTTCATCGTCAACGTGAAGGTCCAAAGGGTACGCAAAACCTGCAGTGGTTTTCTACTGGAGTTCCAGGAAAATTTCAAAGCACAGACCAGTTCAAGTGTTACTCCGCTGGACAGAAGTTGGAATGATGCCAACTGTATTCAATCCCGATGCAATTTCTGTGACCCATAGTCAATATGAAGGTCCTAGGTTTACGTTAAACTTGCAGTGGTGCATCGGAAACTACTAATGGCCGCCCACAAAAGAAACCAAGAACACATCGTTTGAAGCGTTGTTCCTCTGGACAGAAGTTAACATGGTGCCTGTTGTATTCAAAACGATGCAATTTCTGTGTTTCATCGTCAATTTGAAGGTCCTAGGATTACAGTAAAACTGCAGTAATGCATCGGAAACTACTACTTGACTCCCAACAAAGGTTCCAACCACAGACCGTTAACCCTTATACCTTCACATTGACGATGAATCACGGAAATTATCTCGGGATTGAATACAACTGGCACCATGACGACTTCATTCAGGGGATGACGCTTCAAACAATCTGTGCTTACAACCTTTTCTGGGAGTCGAGTAGTAGTTTGCGATACATCACTGCAGGTTTACTGTAACCCTTGGACCTTCACACTGACGATGGATGACAGAAATTGCATTTTGATTGAATACAACCAGCACTATGACGACTTCTGACGAGGGGAGTAACTCTTGAAACTGTCTGTGCTTTGAAACTTTCCTGGTAGTCCAGTAATAGTTTCTCATGCACCACTGCAAGTTTACTGTAACCCACGGATCTTTACATAGACGATGAAACACAGAAGTTTCATCGCGATTGCATACAACCGGCACAATACCAGGCGAGTAAAGCTTCAAACGGGCTGTGCTTCGAACCATTCCTGGGAGTCCAGTAGTACTTTACAAGTACTTTACAACGCACCACTGAGAGTTTACTGTAACCCTTGCAGCTTCATGATGTATACGAAACAGAAATTTCATAGGGATTGACTAAAACAGGCACCATTCCGGCTTCTGTCCGAGCTTATAACGCTTCAAACGGTCTCTGGTTGGAACGTTTATTGTTTGTCCTGTCGTTGTTTCCGATGTACCGCTGTAAGTTTACTGTAACCCTTGGACCTTCACAATGACGATGAAATATAGAAATCAGATTGAACACAACAGGCATCATGAAGACTTCTGTTTAGGCGCGTAACCCTTCAAACCGTTTGTGCATGGAACCTTTCCTTGGAGTGCAATAGTAGTTTCAGATGCAAGATTGCAGGTTTTCTATAGTACTTGGACCTTCAAAAGTAATATGAAACTCTAAAATTTCATCGGGATTGAATTCAACAGGCAACATGCCGACTTCTTTCAAGGCGAGAAACGCTTCAAACATTCTGTACTTGGAACCATTCCTGGGACTCCAGTAGTATTTGTCGATGCTCACTCCAGGTTTACTGTCGCCCTTGGGCCTTCAAATTGACGATAAGACAGAAAAGTGAAATCTGGGTTGAATAAAAAGACACAGTCTGTCCATGGGTGTAAGGCTGGAAACGGTATTGCTTTAAACCTTTACTGAGAGCTCACTAGTAGATTCCGATGCACCACTCCAGATCCACTGTCACCATTGGACCTTCAAATTGACCATCAAAAACAGAAATTGCATCGGGATTGAATACAACAGGCATCATGCAGACTTCTGTACAGGCGAATAAAGCTTAAAACTATTTTGCGGGTCCCCTAGTAATTTCCAATGCTCCACTGCAGGTTTACTGTAACACTTGGACTTTCACAGTGTATAAGACACAGAAATTGCACTGTGATTCAATACAACAAGCTCCTTGCCCTCTTTTCTTCACCGAGTAATGTTTCAGACGGTCAGTGCTATAAACCTTTCCTGGGAGTGCAGAAGTAGTAGCCGATGCAGCAATGCATTTTTATTGTAACTCTTGGACCTTCACATTGACGATGAAACACAGAAAATGCAACGGTTGAATACAAGAGGCACCTTGAAAACACCTGTCCAGGCGAATAGTGGTTTAAACGGTCACTGCTTCTACCTATCCTGCCAGACCAATAGTTGTTTCCGATGCACCACTGTAGGTTTACTGTAACTCTTGTACGTTCACAATGATATGAAACACAGAAATTGCATCGGGATTCATTACAACAGGCACCATGCAGACTTCTGTCCAGGCGAGAACCGCGTCAAACGATCTGTTCTTCGAACCTTTCCTGGGAGTGCAAACGTAGTAGCGGATGCACCAATGGATGTTTAGTGTAACTCTTGGACCTTCACATTGACGATGAAACACAGAATATGCATCGTATTCTATACAACTGGCACCATGCCGACTTTATCCAGGCTGATAACGCTCCAAACGGTCTGTGTTTGAAACCTCCCTGGGAGTTCAGTGGTAGTTTCCGAGCCACAACTGCAGGTTTACTCTAACACTCGGACCATCTCATTGACAATGAAACACAGAAATTGCATCGAACTGAATCAAATAGGCACCATTCCGAAATCCATCCAGGTGAGCAACGCTTCAAACTCTCTGCCGTTGCAACCTTACCTAGGAGCAGAGGAATTGTTTCCGATGCGCCACTGCATGTGTACCGTAACCCTTGGTAATTCAAATTGAAGATGAAACCCAGAAATTGCATCTGGATTGAATACAATAGGCAAAATGACTACTTCTGTCGAGGGTAACGATTCAAACGGTCTGTGCTTGGAACCATTCCTGAGATACCAGTAGTATTTAACAGTGCACCATTGCTGGTTAATTGTAACCCTTGAATCTTCACATTGACGATTAAAAACACAGAAATTTCATGGGACTGAATACAACATGCACCATTCCGACTTCCATCCAGGCGAGTAACGCTTCAATCTGTCTGTGCTTTGCACCTCTTCAGGGTTTCCAGGAGCAGTTTCAGATGCACCACTGCAGGTTTACTGTAACCCTTAGACCATCACAATGTATATGAAACACAGGAATTGCATCGGATTGAATACAACAGCCACCATTCCGACTTCTGACCAGGCGAGTGACGCTTCGAACGGTCTGTGCTTCGAATGATTCCATGGAATGCAGAAGTAGTTTCCGATGCACGACTGCTGGTTTAGTGTACCCCTTGGACCATCACAAAATATGTAAAAGACAGATAGTGCACCGGGATTGAATACAACAGCCACCATGTCGACTTCTGTCCAGGGGACTAACGCTTCAAACGGTCTGTGGTTGGAGCGTTTGCTAGGAGGCCAGTAGTAGTTCCCGATGCACCGTCGCGGGTTTACTGTAACCCTTAGACCTTCACATTGACGATGAAACACAGAAATTACGTCGGATTGAACACAATAGGCAAAACGCAGACTTCTGTCCAGTCGAGTAACGCATCAAACTGTCTGTGTTTGGAATCTTTCCCGGGAGTCGAGTAGTAGTTTCCGATACACCACTTCAGGTTTTACTGTAACCTTTAGACCTTTACATAGACGATAAAACACAGATATTACCTCGGATTGAATACAACAGGCACCATGCCGACTTCCGTCTAGGCGAATAGCGTTCCAAACGGTCTGTGTCTGGAAACCGTCCGTGGAGTTCAGTCGTAGTTTCCGATGCACAACTGCAGGTCTACACTAATCCTTGGACCTTCACATTGACGATGGAACACAGAAATTGCATCGGACTGAATCCAACAGGCACCATTCCGACTTCCTTCCAGGCGAGTAACGCTACAAACGAAATGTGCTTTGAACCTTTCCTACGAATTCAGCTGTAGTTAACGATGCACCACTGCAGGTTTATTATAACCCTTGGACCTTCAAATTGACGATGAAACACAGAACTTTCTTCGGATTGTATACAACAGGGACCATGCCGACAGCTGTCCAGGTGAGTAACGTTTCACAGGGTCTGTGCTTGGAACCTTTACTGGGAGTCGTGTAGTAGTTGCCGAAGCACTACTGTAGGATTTACTGTAACCATTGGACCATCACAATGCATACGAAACACCAAAGTTGCATCGGGATTGAATTCAGCACGCAACATCCCGACTTCTATTCAGACGAGTAACGCTACAAACGGTCTGTGCTTTATACCATTACTTTGAGTCCAGTAGTAGTTTCAGATGCGCTACTGATGGTTGACTGTAACCCTCGGACCTTCACATTGACGACAAAACACAGAAATCGCATCGGAACTGAATACAACAGGCACCATGCCGGCTTCTGTCCAGGGTTGTGACGCTTCAAACGTTCTGTGCTTGGAACCTTTCCTTGGATTCATGTAGTAGTTTCTGATGCACCACTGCAGGTTAACTGTATCACTTGGAACTTGACATTGATGATGAAACACAGAAGCGCTATCGGATTGACTACAACACGAACCATACCGACTTATGTCCAGGCGAGTAAAGCTTTCAACCGTCTGGGTTTGGAACCTTTCCTGAGAGTCCAATAGTAGTTCCCGAAGCACCAGAAATACCTGTTTTAGTGTTACTTCACAATATTCAAGTTATCTATATTTTGTAACTGTCTTGTTGCTCCCTTGGCATAAAGTTGGCTGAAGTACGCCTGTAATGTGGTGGGCCCCCACTTACGGGTGAAATGTACGCTGGAGAGCAGTAATTTCTGTATGTGGTGATAAATCGACGTGGATTGCAGTGTGATCCCATGCAATTACTTTGTGACCCTCCGCATATCTTCTGGTTCTGTAATTTATTCTTGCTTTAATATGTCTTACTGTGACTGTTTTTCCTTATATTGTTGAAGATCTTGATGTAATTGACTCAGGGCTCATAAATATTATTCATTCATGTCCTACCGCCACATCGCATTACCTGCCGTGTTTGCCTTTACAAATTTAATGGAGGTCGTATTGGTTTTTTGATGCTATGAACTTCGCATTGTGGTCTATTTCTCCCGATAACTTAAATTTTTTCCAAATCTGAATTACTGATTACTTCGTTCTTTTCAATAACAGTCTGCCGAATTTGAGCTGCTACGTTATACAAGTGATGTGTTTTTTTTTTTTTTTGGGGGGGGGATTGCTTCCATTTTCTGCTGTCGATTAGTCCAAATTCCCACAATGTTGGGTTCCAAGTTTTAATTTACATTGGCAGCCTGAGCTGCTTGGGGCATTCCCCTTTTAACGGTCAATGACAGAATGCACGTTGTTCTGATGGCGCGCCAAAGTGGAGAATGGCGAGGAAAATATTCCTAATTTCTTTCACTTTTCATTGCTCCTCCTCTTCTAGGTTTTCTTTCCCCTGACACATGTTTATCCTTTTCACGTATAGCTCTCTGTCTGCAGCCTATATGTATCCCTTCTTCTGTGCTGCCCCTAAAAATTAAATTAAAAAAAAAATTGAGATGATGCTGATAGTGAGACTGTATACACATTTACGTAAAAAAAAGGATGTTGCGAAAATGTAGCCTACCTATTTATGTTTT
The DNA here is from genome assembly GCF_023898315.1 of Schistocerca nitens. Classification (NCBI taxonomy): domain Eukaryota; kingdom Metazoa; phylum Arthropoda; class Insecta; order Orthoptera; family Acrididae; genus Schistocerca; species Schistocerca nitens. The sequence goes on from NC_064617.1 coordinate 98,123,349, forward strand.
CAAGGAAAATTATGTTATTTTATGAAGAACGTCGTTTTAATTTTCACACACTAGACGTTGTTATTTGTTTTCTCACTACCTGCAACTTTTGCTCCATGTAGTACGAGTTTGTGCTCTTTGTAAAAACAAAAAAAAATTAAAAAGAGTTTAGAGCACAAGTAAACAAGTAGGTAGAGCACTAGCCCCAAAAATGAAAAAAAGAAAAAAAGCGCCATAATAGCTGGATCGCTGGATCGAGTCCCGTTCGTCAGTTTTTTTTTATTTTTAACAAAGAAAAGGCGCAAACGCCGTAGTCAGTAACCTAGCACTACAATGTTATTTCATTTAATTTCTAAACAAAGGGTCGGTAGAGCACGTACCCGCGAAAGGCAGAGTGAAAATCTCATTTTGCACCCGAATATTTGTTTCACGATGGACGTGAAAAATAATGGTTGCCTACCCTTCCTTGATGTGCTAGTTAGAAGGAAGGTGGACGGTACTTTGGTACCTTCCCTTTATACGACTCCTACTCACACTGGCTTGTATCTGCAGGCTGATAGTTGTCACCATCGGAGATGGCGAACTTAACATAGTTGTGGCATGTCATAAATTGGTCAGGCTATCACGACGCTGGAAGACCAGCATACTGCGCATATGCCACACACATGCTTACAATAGCCGAGGAAATCCGCTGTTGCAGTACATTGACTTGACACCGGTCAACCTATTGAATATAATAAGGTGGAGATTATGACATGCAGTTCCAGCTATTGTGCAAGCGCTGTTAAGGAAGCAGTTGAAATAAAGTTAGGAAGTAGCTTGATCAACAGGCATGGTGGTTTTCGTTTAAAGTCTGCATGGAGTCCCGCGCTCCTTGGTCAAGAAACAGAAGGACAGAGTTTATGCTACCACACCAACTGATTATTAATTCCACTGTAAGTAACTTCTGACGTCGGCCACCTTTGGTTTGTGATGGCGCTCGTGTTTACAGCGCGTGTAAGTATTATTATTCCGGATTTGTCTGAGATCCGAGGTTTTAAATTCCCTTGTACAGCGCTTATTTGATGCAGTTTGCCTAGAGGATGGCAGGGTGTGCTTCCATCGAAACATCGGTGGTTGCCGGAGACATCACCCAGCTGCATTCCGGTAAATTATTAAGTTATTTGAAGAAATGTTTTCATTTTTAAGAATTAATTAACGGTGGTGGGGTATTTTGCAAAATCAACTTTTATGTGAGGCTCATTTGTATATACCATGCTTGCGAAGATAATCTCTCCATACTTAATGTGTTAATTTACCTATCGGCATGTTGTTTACCACTTAAAAGTGAAATGGGACACAAACAAATAAGTTGGTATTGCATTATTTTCCCTCTGTACGTACCCGCCAAATTTCTTCGAGATCTCTTATTGACATTTTGGGAATATTTCATGTAAGCAAAACACTGTTTTACTGGTTATCGACTAATGTTTTTTTAATTTTTAAATAATGGTCACTGCTACGTTATTTACCTTATAATTTCGTTTGCAGTAATTGATCCGTCAGGCTGGAAGATTTTATTTTATAGATGTTTTTAATCTTATACATTTTATACTGGCTTTTATACAATTGTATGTTATACCTTCGGTTCAGCTTCGACACACGAGGCCTCGGCTCAAGAGATTGTTAGGTTTTTACGCTGTTAAAGGGCACCTCCATTTTTTCTTTTTGTAGCTCTCTTGTCAGAAACTCGAGAACAGCCGCAATAAATCTCGGCGAATTAGCTTGAAAGCAGTGCTATGTTATTGACTCGTCACTGAGAAACTTACGTGTAGTATTGACAGAACATTCAAAATTTTATAAATTTATTTTTGTAATGTTAGTTTAGTCAGATAAAGTTTAGACGACATAATTTTAAGCCACCATGAGCCGTTTGTTTTCTGTCTGGCACTAAACATTAATCGTTTTTTTTTAAATTATGACCTAGGGTTTGTGCAACGATGATTTCAAACGTTCATACCATTGTATGCCTGACACCAGCAGCCATCAACCCGAAAAGTAACTATCGTGAATGAATGAGCATTGTTGTATTGAAAGATGACACCGGGAAAGCAAAGCAAAGAGAACTTCACTCCAAGTGTAAACGCTGCCAAAACCTCTCAGACAAACAGAAGCTAAACGATGTAAAAGTTAATGTAAGGAGGGCTATGTGTGAAGCGTTCAGTGAATTCGAAAGTAAAATTCTATGTACCGACTTGACAGAAAATCCTAGGAAGTTCTGGTCTTACGTTAAATCAGTAAGTGTCTCGAAACAGCATATCCAGACACTCCGGGATGATGATGGCATTGAAACAGTGCATAACACGTGTAAAGCTGAAATACTAAAAACATTTTTCCGAAGCTGTTTCACAGAGGTAGACCGCACTGCAATTCCTTCTCTAAATCCTCGCACAAACGAAAAAATTGCTGACATCGAAATAAGTGTCTCTAGCGGAATGGAAGGTCCCAAATGATTGGAAAGAGCACAGGTAGTCCAAGTCTTCAATCGTCGAGCAGATGCGCAAAACTATAGACCTATATCTCTGACGTCGATCTGTTGTAGATTTTTAGAACATGTTTTTTGCTCGAGTATCATGTCGTTTTTGGAAACCCAGAATCTAATCTGTAGGAATCAACATGAATTCCGGAAACAGCGATCGTGTGAGACCCAACTCGCTTTATTTGTTCATGAGGCCCAGAAAATATTAGATACAGGCTCCCAGGTAGATGCTATTTTCCTTGACTTCCGAAAGGCGTTCGATACAGTTCCGCCTGATAAACAAAGTAAGAGACTACGGAATATCAGACCAGCTGTGTGGCTGGATTGAAGAGTTTTTATCAAACAGAACACAGCATGTTGTTATCAATGGGGAGAGTCTACAGACGTTAAAGTAACCTCTGGCGTGCCCCTGGGGAGTTTTATGGGACCATTGCTTTTCACAATATATATAAATGACCTAGTAGATAGTGTCGGAAGTTCCATGCGGCTTTACGCGGATGATGCTGTAGTATACAGAGAAGTTGCAGCATTAGAAAATTGTAACGAAATGCAGGAAGATCTGCAGCGGATAGGCACTTGGTGCAGGGAGTGGCAACTGACCCTTAACATAGACAAATGTAATGTATTGCCAATACATAGAAAGAAGGATCCTTTATTGTATGATTATATGATAGTGGAACAATTTAGAGCAGACACTGATCGACATAGGTAAAAAATATGGCTCAGTTGATATTAAAAATATTATGCCTTCCCGAGTGACAGTAGGTAGGAAAGTTCAAACCTTAGCTGATAAAGTGCGCAGCAAAATGCTCCCACATATAGTACATGCGATTCGTTCTGGTATATGTGCCAGTACAATTGATCTATGGACAGACAATTACAAAGGGGTGCATCACATGTCCGTGACAATGCATTACATAAATTCAGACTGGCGTTTGAATAAATATGTACTGAAGTGCTCGGCGTTTCCTGACTGCCCAAAAACTGGCTCGAATATTCGAAACGAGTTGGAAGATCGCTTAGAAACTATGAGTGTTTCTCGTGAAGACATTGCCAAAATTACGTTTGTCACAGACCACGGCACTAACATTGTCAAAGCTCTCGAAATATACCAGCGTCTCCATGCATGGCTCATAGTATAAACACAACCTTTAAACATGTTCTGAGCGAACAATGTTGGAAAGAAAATGTTTCAAATATATTAGCCATTCTTAATACAGTGCGGGCTACGGTTTCCTACTTTAAGAGAAGAGGTCTCTGTGTGAGACTGAACTCATCTTTAAAGCAGTGGGGCAGTTATTTTGACATGCTTATGTCAGTCCATCCTCAGGTTGATTCAGTGAAGGCTGTCTTACATAACGAAGGTGCCTCTGATAAGATGCTGGATTATGGCCACCATATAACTAGCCAGCTTATAGCATTTCTTAAGCCGTTTAAAGAAGCCACAGTTGATCTAGAGGGTGACAAGGAGACAACCCTACATTTAGTTCTACCTGTACTGTACGGGATAACGATGAAGACGTTTGTAATTTTATTCCATGGTTCAAATGGTTCAAATGGCTCTGAGCACTATGAGACATAACTTCTGAGGTCATCAGTCCCGTAGAACCTAGACATACTTAAACCTAACTAACCTAAGGCCATCACACACATCCATGCCCTAGGCAGGATTCGAACCTGCGACCGTAGCGCCTAGAACCGCTCGGCCACCCAGACCGGCAATTTTCCATCTGAAAATTATAGAACCACTTGTGAAATATGTATGTTGATAAAATGTATTTTCAGGACATGAAACCGTTGAAACAGCCGCCGGTGCCTTCCTATAACAGAAAATGTGCCTTAGTATTTTGCATAAAATTGCAACGTTTATGGTGTGTAACTACTGCACATTAAGAAAGTTTAAGAAAGTTAACCGAGGATGAAAAAATTGATGTTTACCAAGCAGCACGACAGATGTGTGCTGAAGATAAGTTCCTAAGATAATGCATATATTCTTCATCTACATGTACATGGGTACTTTGCAAGTCACACGCAAGTGCTTGGTTGAGGGTTCATCGAACCACTTTCAACACATTTGTCTCCTATTCTCGAATTTCGCGCGGGATAAAACACCTACATCTCTCCGTCTGAGCGCTGCTTTTTTGTATTTTATTCTGATGATCATTTCTTTCAATGTAGATGGGACTCAACAATATATCTTCGAATTCGGAGGTGTAAGTTGGTGAACGAAATTTCATATATAGATCGCGCCACGTCAAAAAACGCCATTGTTGTAATGATTCCCACCCAAACCCCTGTATAATTTCAGCGACACTCTTTCCCCTGTTTCACGATAATACCAAACGAGCTGCCCTTCTTTAGACTCTTTCGACCTCCTCAATCAATCGTAGCAGAAAAGGCTCTCCAACTGCGTAGCAATGATCCAAATGAGTGTTTTGTCATTAAAACGCCTACAACATTTTCTGTGTGCCCATTCCTGTTTAAGTAGGTCGTAATTGTAATCTACAGCCTTTAGATTTGACTGGTTGATCTTGTAAACGAAGTTTAACGGACTTAGTTTAGTACACACACGGATAACCTCGCTCTTTTCAGTATTTATTGCCAACTGCTAATTTTCACACCAAAAATATATATCTTATTTAAATCGTCCTGCAGTTAGTTTTGATCTTGTGGTGACTTTACTGGACGATAAATGAATGCATCATCTAGAAACTATTACAATTTCAACTATGTGTAGTACGATCTTCACATTATTCTGCAAATATTAATTAGAACCTGTATAGTTTCAGTACAAGTGCCCAATCACAGCACCCAAGAAACAAATTCAGGACCGCACAAAACTGCGAAATTTGAGGACTGGGCAGAAGAGTCTCCTCTCCTACATGATGAAGTCAGCAGATACTTGCAAGAACAGTGTGTGAACGAGGGAGATATTCTACAGTGGTGGAAAAATAACTCCCAACGACTTTCTCGACTTGCGCGTGTGGCAAGAAAACTATCAAATATACAGGCCACTAGTGCCTCTAGTGAGAGAATTTTTAGTTGCGCTGGAAACCTAATTGGCGAAAAACGATCACGTCTTAATGCAGACAGACTTAATTAAAACACTAATCAGCAGACACATTAAGAATACAGCAGAACATGAAGCAGGGAACTATGAGTTTGAGTGCAAATTTACTAATTAAGAGTGCAGTTTTCTTTCTTGTGTGCCGGCCTGTGTGGCCGTGCGGTTCTAGGCGCGTCAGTCTGGAACCGCGTGACCGCTACGGTCGCAGGTTCGAATCCTGCCTCGGGCATGGATGAGTGTGATGTCCTTAGGTTAGTTAGGTTTAAGTAGTTCTAAGTTCTACGGGACTGATGGCCACAGATGTTGAGTCCCATAGTGCTCAGAGCCATTTGAACCATTTTTCTTTCTTGTGTTTTATGGGCGTCAATTTCTGAGATAGAAATTTTGTAATGCATACAGTTCATTTTTATTTTAGACTAAACTTTTTGAGTTCAATCCTCCCAAGCGACATTTATTATTGTTGGTAAAACATTTTCTGTCACTTGTGTTTGCAAAAGTAGCCAAATATTTTTAGGAGTATCTGGTTGGGCCTAAATAATACTTTCAGGGGAGGTGAAGGAAAATTTGTAAATATTTTATATTGGAAAGTGTTCTGCAAAATAAAATATTCATTTGTGGATTAAGGCAATACACATTATGAGCTAAAATTACAATTTACTTTGATGAGTTCCACACACATTGCGAAATGTAATTTTATTCCTGTATTTCTATATTAAGGGTAATCCCACAAGCAGGGTCAAGATGCTGAAGACCTAGACACTACAAATGCTTTTAAAATGAAGAGTGTCTTTTTCCACGAATCTATTGTAGTAGGAATATAATGGAAACTCTGAGCCACTCAACACAGCGTCTACGTCTGAGTCATGAGGGTTCAGACTCGTCGTTTAGGTCTGTGTTATAGGGGTCTACAGTCGTCGTCTAGGTTTGCATCATGCAAGTAAACACTCGTCGTCTAAGTCTGCATCATGAGGGCCCGAACTATGGTCCCTCATGACGCAGACCTAGACTACAAGTGTGGACTCTCATGACCCAAACGTAGACGCCGCGAAAATAGCTCAGAGTCGCCATTGTATTCCCAGTACTATAGTTTTTAGACGAACTGGATACGAAACAAGTGCTTCGATTTTGTTAAAATGCATTTTGTAAATTGAGAATGATTTTGCCAACTTAGAATGAATTCACAGAACCAGTAAAATACATCCTGGAAAAGTAGTTAAATATTTGTATAACTGGTGTCATACTTGGCTGAAACATACTAAAGTTAAAGAATCTAGCCTTCCAAAATGTTAATTTGGTACTCATTGCAGTACAGTGGTTATCAGGGGCGTAGATAATTTATTGTTCTGGGGAGGGGACCAATCTTCTTTCTAGGGGGTGGAGGTTCACTTCTTTAGTACAAATATCCATCCGTTTCGGTATTGAAAACTGCAACACAGACTACATTGCGTTCCACTAAAACAAAAAACACTATCTTCATGGGCTCGGGTTGGTTATCTGTAGCTTTTAGTGTAGAAAGGAGCTCCATTTTCAGTGATTGTTCTGGTTGCTACAAAAGCTAGTCATGGCCTGCACCTCAATAAGTATGGGAAGCGAAGGCCGGCAAAGCTTTTACGTGGCAGTTTAGTGGTTGCTGGTGGAATCACTCATGGAAAAATTCCCGTAGTAGTTAGTGTTGGAGCTGCAACTTTTAGAGCTTCAAGTAGGCTGATAGGTATACCAGCTTAAAGGAAGTCCATCTAACTAACTTCAAGGGAAGTTAGGTTTGTAGGTGGAGAAGGAATTAGAATATTTCATCAAAATATTAAAGGCATTAGAGATAAAGTCATTGACCTACTTATACATGTTGACTCTGACATTACTGATGTATCAGAGTACCACTTAAATAATTTGAAAATTTATAGGCTTCCTTTACCAGGATAAAGATTAGCTGGTGAGTTTGCAAGTAGTTTTTGCGTTTCAGAATACTTTTGCTCAAGCTAGAGGTGGTTCGTTGTTGCATTTTTAGGAAGTACCAAAAATGAGTGTGATGTTGTGATTTCCATATCAATTTTGTATATGATAGTACAAGAAAAAGGATGTTAGTAGGTCTCCTAAAATCGTATGATATGATGCAGGCTGTTTTTTTTTTTTTTTTGCTTTGAACCAATGTGCAGGGGAACAGTAAGACTAAAAAGCTATTGTACTCAGACAAATGTCACATATCACTACAAACTATGTAGAAAACCTAATCCAATGGCAATAGAGATTTTATAAACCTCGTTAAGGTACTGTAGTAGCAGGATGTCTATAGTGCAGATAACACATATGACAAATGTAATCCTTTCCTTAACACATTTCTCATTCTGTCTGAGAGTTGCTATCCATCAGAACGTACTAAACGGGGTACTAGCAGTAAAAGGTAGCTTGGGTGGCAGACTAGTGGGATAAGGATATCATGTAGAACAAAGCGGGAATTATATCAAATTGATTGAAGTAGTCAGAATTAAGCTACAGTAGCCCATTGCAAGTGATTAAAAATGTTATATTTTTTGATTTAACTAAGGTGCTTGATTGTGTTGATTACAAAATATTACACCAGAAGTTGGATCATTACGGGATACAGGGAGTAGCTGACAATTGCTTCACCTCTTACTTTAACAACAGACAATAATAGGTCATAATTCACAGTGTTGAGAATGGCTGGGAATTGGAATCTGAGTTTGGTTCAGGCTAAGGGGAGTGGCCCCAGGGATCAATGATGGAGCCACTCCTGTTCCTAATTTATATAAATGATCTGCCCTCTAGTATCGCGGGTAATTCTAAAATTTTTCTAAAATATTTCTATTTGCTGTGACATTAGCTTGGTAGTATAGGACGTTGAGCGTAACATTGATTCCGTTTCAAATAGTACAGTTCATGAAGTAAGTTCATGGCATGCAGAAAGTAAACTATCGTTAAATCACAGTAAGATTCAGTTTTTACAGTTTCTAACACACAACTGAACAAAGCTCTACGTTTTAATTTCACGAATTGTTTGTTTTATTTTATTGGGAATATATTGAGGAAGAGTAGCTCTAATGCAGAAACAGGCTGCAAATTGAATTCTATTACGACCCATTCTTGAATACTGTTGTAGTGACTGGGATCCATATCATGTCATATTAGAGAAAGACATAGAAGCAATTCAGAGTTCGCTGGAATATTTGTTACCTGTAGGGTGAATCAGCATGCAAGTGTTACGGAGATGCCTCTTGAATTCAATCGTGGGAATCTCTGGAGGAAAGACAACCCTCTTTTCGCGACACAGTGTTGCGGACATTTAGAGAACCGCCATTTGCAAAGTGATTCTACCACTGCTAACATACATTTCACGAGAGGACCAAGAAGACAGCCACCTACAGAAGCTTAGACGCCAGTGGAAAAGGAGAGAAATCGACAAGTAGGGATTCGTGGTACCCTCCGCTTACAGAGCACACTGAGGTGACGAAACTCGTAGGATACCACCTAATAACGTGTCGGACCTTCTTTTCCAGCTTAAGTGCAGCAACATGGAGTCGATGGAAGTCCACTGCAGAGATACTGGTGCATGCTGCATCTTTGGCCGTCCGTAACTGCGTAAGTGTTGTCGGTGCAGGATTTTGTACACCAGCTCACTTCCCGATTACATCCCATAAATGTTCGATGGGATTCACGTTCGATTGGAACTATTTAGGGGGATCTTGGTGGCCGAACGATTCGCTCGGACTGTCCTGAATGTCCATCAAACAAACCGGGAACAACTGTGGTTGGTGACGTGGTGAATCCCATCCATAAACATTCTATAGAATGTTGCTGCAAATGACCTCCCAGTATCCGAACAATACTGTTCCCAGTTAATGATTGATTTGGACTAAAAGATTGATTCTATTCCACTTAAACACATCCGACATCATTACGGAGCCACCCATAGTTTGCAGAGTGCCTTGTTGACACCTCGAATCCATGGCTTCGTGGGGTTCATGACACATTAGAAAACTACCATAAACTCTTTCCTACTAAAATCTGGACTCACCTGACCAGACCACGATTTTCAAGTTGTCTAGGGTCCAACCAATATCGTCGCTAGCCCAAAACACGCGTTGCTTGCGATGTCGGGCTGTTAGTAAAGGCACTAGCGCAATTCATCTGTTGCCATAGCCCATCAACATCAAATTTCGCCACACTGTCCTAAGGAATGCGTTCTTCGTACGTCGCACATTAATTTCTGTGATTATTCATGCGGTACGACTTATCTGTTAGCACTGCCTCTGCTTCTGGTGTGGTGTGATATGGAGTATTCGTTATACGTCGTTCGTGGTACCTAGGGATGTCACTTACAAGGACTACAAAGAATACAAAAAAAAGGTCATGTCAATATTTCGCTATGCAGTTACAGCAGATTGAAATAAGTTTCAATTGTCCTGTATAATAGTTGAAGGTATTTGTAGCAAACATGCCGAGTAGTGAGAGTTTGAACTCCAAAGGAACTATCAATTACATGAGAGCTCATTCGATTATTTTCCAATCTTTTCACGAGGATATATATACATATGTGTGTGTGTGTGCATGTGTGTGTGTGCGAGCGTGTGTGTATCTTACAGATGGGGTGGCAGGAGAGAGAGAGAGAGAGAGAGAGAGAGAGAGAGAGAGAGAGAGAGAGGCAGAGAGAGATGATCGGAAAAACGATTGGTGAATGTTCGATTTACTATTGTTCTCTTTCAGTATTTGGTTACTTGTCCCATAAAATGCGGAACTATTTTGTGGGAATGACTACAAGCACTCCTAAGTCTTCTACAAATAAGACGCAGGAGTAAAAGTGGAAAACAAATTTAATACGTAGGTATTTTGAGAACAAACATCCAGAACAGTAATGAACGTATTTACATGTTATGTACATTATTTACAGCAGGCTGGTGACGATGCCTTTGAATCAAATCGCTCGACAGGTTTTGTTTCATCTGTTCTCTAGCTCGATGTGGGTGCTGACAAAACCTGCAACAAAAGAAAATTGATCGATGAATATATCTAATAACAGTTGTAGGAAAGAAGGTAAAGCTAATGCCTGTTATGTATTTATATACAAATCAGTACAGTTATATATTGTGACGATGATAAAACTACAATTAACTTTGTAGCGTCTAACTAAGAGCAGACATGCAATACCTGATCTGAAAAGAAGATGAAAAATTGCAAAAGGCTGTGACAAAAATGTGCTCTTTTATTTCGATAGAACGCAATATGGAAACTCATCACAAACGAAAGTTATTCTGAAATTTCTATTATTCTGTACTACTGCTAGTTTCGAGACTCACCTGAGCGAGAGGTGCTGGAGTGCCCCTAACGTCGTCGAACACAAAACATCTTCTTCAGCCAACGCCAGAAGCCAGAACCACACGTCGGCCCCTCTCTCTCTTCTCCAGCGTCTCCCTCGGCACCCACCAGGTCTGGAGACGGCTGCTTCTCGCCGGACGTGTCCAGCGCTGGCACGTCTCCGCCCTCCCACGTCTGCCCGTTGCCTGGACACGCCTCGTCCTCCTCAGTCACCACTTCCAGCGGTCGACGTCTGCGGGACTCTGCGTCCACTGGCACATCTTGGGGCGGAGGTCGGTAGAATCCGGCACCTGTAAGAGAATAACTGCGTCAGTTAAAAGTCACTATTCGTCTAGGAAAATAAGAGTACTTTACACTTCGCCATTTTAAGCCTCTACCAACAGTACTGTTCGCATTGTATACTAATAATACAGGATTGTAAGTAAACTGAAGGTGGAGAGGGGAAGTAGGAAGCGAAAGAAGTAGGAGGTTATCACTACTAACATCTGTATCGACACATTGCGCTCCAGCAAATTTTCTCTGCCTCAGAATACTCTAGTTAATGTTTTCCATACTGGGGCCAGAATTAACACAATAGCAGCATCACTTATTCCCATTCCCCACTTACATCTATGAACCCGAGAAATTTTAGGTACTTACAATAATAATCCGGCAGTCCAGGCCACTCTCCATCCCAAGGGTGAGTACCGACAGGATGTACGTCATAATGAACAGCGAACAGAAAATCCTCCAGTTCGAATCTCGAATACGAGTGTACCAGCGGAATCTTAGATCGCTCAAACACTAATCTTCGTCCCTAGAAAATAAAATAACAATATCTGATATTTGGAACAATTCGTTATTTAAAAACAAAATTTTTATAATGCCTTCACTACTTTAAAGTTACTATACTGCATGGATATATTCTCGTGGAACACGATACGTGACGCAATCGTCAAGAGTGAAATAGATTTTCATCGAAACAGAAAAAGGAATGAGACAAATGGAGATAAAGAGAGAGAGAGATAGAGAGACAGAGAAAGAGAACGTGGGCTAAATGTATGCGAAACAAAATACATCTGAATATTAACATTGAAGCCTTGCTCCATTTTTGGGATCCTTATGTTCATAGCAGTGAGACTGCTTAGGAACACCTCAACAAATGTACTGCTTATCGCTACCCGGTGTGGTCACAACACACGAACGGTTTACATGGCCGTTCATATGGAAAAGCAATGGCCAGTACAACGCAAGCTTCAAAAAGATCCCTACCTGTCGTTAGTTTGTAATTACACTGGTGCCTCGCTTTGTGAGACAAAAATAAGTGATTTTCTCAAGAAAATGGCTTTTTTACACCATACTACGCCTCGTATATGCAAGAGAACATTAACCACCACAAAAAAAAAAATAAATAAATAAATAAAAAGAAAATAAAAATAAACGCTATCGTCGTCATGTCTCGACCTTTAACAACTGCGCAGCTACGTAACACCTATCCAGAAGTGCCTTCATGCTCTCCCGTAATTCCTGGTCTAGACACTGCCGGGATCTTTCTCACACAGCTCTACTAAGAGAAGTACACGAGGCTTACCTGGGCCTGTAGCTTCCAGTGGATAAAGTCTCGAGGCAGCGGGATAGCAGTTGGATCGCTTCTCTTCACGTCAGCCATGGTTAACCAACTGAAGTGTCTTGTTTCCTCGGAAACCACCTTACCGCTTGTAAGCGGTTCCCATTGTTGTGTACACCACGAATTAACGTGTGTGCATTGTACCATCAGGTGCCGTGAGACGATGTGACCTGCTGGTACCGAAACTGTTTTTGATTCGTTAGATTCCGTCTTAGGCCTTCACTTAAGGGCCGTTAGTTCAGCTGCCGTTAGTATAACTTGTAATGATGTTTATCAAATCCATCTAAAAGTAATTTCCACATCTGTGAAACAGTCACTGCTCTTCGGGTCAATTAGTGATCTCCTACGTCTGTCATTACAACACGGTTTATTGGTAGACCTAACAAATACCGTCTGTCGATATAAGCCACCTAGATACGAAACCAGTCTGCTTCACTCAGCGGCTAGTCTGACCACAGTACAATTTCAATTACGAAGACAGTAATTTAAATAACTTACGCCGACAACCCAAAACGGGAAAATGCTACGGGTAGTTTAATAGTTTAAATAATTTACTGATCCACAAAAAGTAGTTCTGATGAGACTTACTGCACTGAAGTCACATACTTATTCACAGACAATAAATTTTCTTGCTTACTAATTTGTGATCGTCTAATGTGGTGAATAAGGAGTTATCTTTGACACGATGCCTACAACTTTTTTCATTATGTGTTGTGAAATCAAAAACATCACTCTTTACGTGATTACTGGTGATAAGACACTCAAATAATCAGAAAACTCATTTTGACTCATCTTGCTGTGAGAGAAGAAATTAAAACTTCAGCGACCCCATAATGATCGACGCTGTATCGCTACTGCCAGATGTTGGTGATACGTGTAAGTCAGTGTTCTTATCTATATCATTACCGAAAATTATCGTATTCATAGCAGTGCACATAATATTCTTTCTTCGAAGTCCAAGCAATTTCTGGATAATATATTGTTCGTGATGATATGCTATTTTGAACAGGCACTCAATCTGGAAATCTTTTATTACCGTTATCGAAAGAAATACACTACCTGATGTTCATTCCATTACCATTAATAACTGCTCTTAAATAACTATCCTTAAATAACTGCTGGTCTGGTCTATTTTCCATCAGAAATATTATTCGATGTGTCCGATGACAGTCTGACATTCGGAATACTTTTGTTTGCAAAGCCCCACTGCCTAAATTTTGAATAAAAGTTATCATCAATGCCGTCCGAAAGCTCCAGACATAAGAAGTCACACCTTTTATACCAAAGGCGTTGTAAAAGAAGGCGGAGGAGCGAACAGAGTTTCGGAGCACTGTCTTGCCTCTGGGTTGGGAAATTTCAGCTAGAAGGCGGAACAATCGGCAATAATCAACGGCACGAGGGTGCAGAAGGCAATAGAAATTAATAAACTGAAAACACATAATGTGATTCCACAGGACATGCGGCTATCAGCTCAAGACGTTTCATGATGATGTACACATTGTCAGAAGATAAGTCGCCCATTCGGTTCTCGGGAATGGGGCTACCAAGTTGTAGGTGATCATGAGAAAAAGATGGATAATCAATGACTGGGTATTATTCTAAGAGTGGAAGCATGTAATGTTAGCATTTTGAACTTAGGTGGGATGGTGGAAAGTCTGAAAAGCGAAATGCAAGTGCTAAATCAAGATATAGTGGAGGTTAGTGCTGTGAAGTGGAGTACAGATAAGGATTTCTGGTCAGACGATTGTAGGGCAATATCAACAGCAGCAGAAAGTGGTATAAGAGGAGTAGGATCCCTTGTGAATAGGAGAGAATGGCAGGGAACTACTGTGAACAGTTCATCGATAGTCTATTTCTCATGAGATTCGACAGCAAACCAACGTCGACAACGATAGTTCAGGTAGGCATAATTGTGTGGTAAGAAGCAGATGACTGGCAATAGGAATGAGTGAGGTGAAAGACCAACTGAGTTCAGGCAACAATTTTCAGTTGCCTTTAGCGTATACGTTTTCTTAAGAATCACAAGAGGAGAGGGTATATTTTGGGAACGATCGACTGATAGTTTCATCAGGATTACGTCGTGGTCAGACAGAGATTCCGAAATCAGATATCGAAATGTAAGGCATGGGCAGCTTCAGGTATGTTGCAGAATAGAATAGCAAGGGGTTGAAAATTAAAACATTTTACTAAAGCGCATTCACATTGCTCCAAGGAAACGAGCGATCACGCCAGAGAGAACCAGGAAATAACCTGTGTGTCGCTACAAAACCGCGCCGAGTGAGATAGGATGAGCTCATTAGAAAATAGTTCGGGACGGAAAACAAATGGAAACGTGAGACGTATATTCGTTAGATCATAAGAGAGGGCGAAAGAAACTTTAAATGCTTCTTAACAAACATTGCCAGAGGACTTACACAGCGGTTAACAGACCGTTAAGCGAATATAACAGAATTAGAACCGAGCACCGCATCACAGAAGAAGTGTGTGCTCTTACCGTGTTAGCGGGCAGTGATCGACGCCAAACGATTCATGAGCTGTCCTGAGATGCTTAGAGCATATTAATGAGCTGCACGTTCTGATGGAGCGCCTGGGAATGAGAACAATCGCATAAAAAAGGGATCGCATGAGCCGCACTTGAAACGCCAAACAACCGAGTGACGTTGTCGTACGTCATCCCAAGTAACTAAATTTCGTCAGAAGCCGAGAGACGTGGATGTAATTGTGTTTTTCGTGTACATCTGTGATTATGTTATCCTAAAGTACACCGTTCGCCAACGGCAGACTGTTAATGGTCTGTATTACTGTCCAGTATACACTACTGGGCATTAAAATTGCTACACCAAGAAGAAATGCAGATTATAAACGGATATTCATTGGACAAATATATTATACTAGAACTGACATGTGATTACATTTTCACGCAACTTGGGTGCATAGATCCTGAGAAATCAGTACCTAAAACAACCACTTCTGGCCGTAATAACGGCCTTGATACGCCTGGGCATTGAGTCAAACAGAGCTTGGGTGGCGTGTGGAGATACAGCTGCCCATGCAGCTTCAACACGATACCACAGTTCATCAAGAGTAGTGACTGGGGTATTGTGACGAGCCACTTGCTCGGCCACCATTGAGCAGACGTTTTCAGTTGGTGAGAGATCTGGAGAATTTGCTGCCAAGGGTAGCAGTCGAACAGTTTCTGTATCCAGAAAAGCCCGTATAGCTCCTGCAACATGCGGTCGAGCATTATCCTGCTGAAATGTAGGGTTTCACAGGGATCGAATGAAGGGTAGAGCCACGGGTCGTAACACATCTGAAACGTAACGTCCACTGTTCTAAGTACCGTCAATGCGAAAAGAGGTGACCGAGACGTGTAACAAATGGCACGCCATACCATCACACCGGGTGATACGCCAGTAAAGCGGTGGTTGTTGTCTTGCAAACGTCCCCATCTGTTGACTCAGGGATCGAGACGTGGCTGCACGGTCCGTTACAGCCATGCGGATAAGATGCCTGTCATCTCGACTGTTAGTGATATAAGGCCGTTGGGATCCAGCACGGTGTTCCGTATTACCCTCCTGAACCCACCGATACAGTATTCTGCTAACAGACATTGGATGTCGACCAACGCGAGCAGCAATGTCGCGATACGATAAACCGCAATCGCGATAGGCTACAATCCGACCTTTATCAAAGTCCGAAAGGTGATGGTACGCATTCCTCCTCCTTACAAGAGGCATCACAACGACGTTTCACCAGGCAACGCCGGTCAACTGCTGTTTGTGTATGAGACATCGGTTGGAAACTTTCCTCTTGTCAGCACGTTGTAGGTGTTGCCACGGGCGCCAACCTTGTGTGAATGCGCTGAAAAGCTAATCATTTGCATATCACAGCATCTTCTTCCTGCCGGTTAAATTTCGCATCTGTAGCACGTCATCTTCGTGGTGTAGCAATTATAATGGCCGGTAGTGTAGGAACACAATCTGCGAACAGCTTTGTGAAAAAGGCGGTGACGCTTCATATAGGAACCACCCATCGTTGGTACGAGAGAATACAGTCCTTGTGGCTTTCACTTAATGTGTAAAGGGAAGAGTGGCATCTGCCTCACAACTGTCAGATTCGTCCAGAAAAAGACTGTTCGATTTCAATTATCAACATAAATGGCGCTTCTGAAGGTGTACTACGACTTCTCCATCTCTGGAAACGGGTTACACAATTTTGGTAGCTACGTTGAAGGACAAAAAACCCCAGAAACATGAATCTATGTTTTATCAGTTTTAAATAAATACACTCCACAAAAGATTTAGGGGAACACCTGTATCAGCGTCGATCGATAAAAAAGTTTCAGTTCCGCCCCTGTTAAACACCTACCTAACACAGACTTTTTGAATGATAGACACCTGACTACAATATATCTTTAGTTTTCCTGTAAGCTACAGCTAAGGAAGGAATGGCGGTGGGTGGTTGATTCACCCGCACCCTGTGGACAGGTATCGACGCCCTTGAAACTTATAGCATGGCTTGAGATCTTCCCTTTCAATGGAAATTAAAGTACTGCACCGCCTGTTGGGTGTGTTGCACAAAGTACTGGGTGACCATTCAGAACCATGTGAGTACCGCTTGAGCACTGCAAACGATATCAGAACGGCCAGTGTTCGTCCAAGTTCTCATGTTTGTTGTTGCAGTGGCTCCAGTATCCCGTTGTTGTTCAAATGTATGCTTTAGGTTTCACAGGAGGAAACCACTTCCAGTCTGGATGTAAGATACTTGTGACTTCTATAGTGCAAGGAGCGGTCCACTTAATTATGCGTGTTTTTCCTTATTTTTCATTTATTCGTGTGCGTTTTCCAGATCATGATGATTTTCTTACATAACTAGATGTACGCCATGGTCTCCACCACGCTGCACCACGACAGGACAGGCGCTGGAGTTTATTTTACCTCCAGGGTGGAGGAGACTTCCGTGTTTCTATGGAGCCAAGTATCTCTGATAGTTGTGGGCAGAAACTTAATGTGGATATTCCTCCCCATTATGTCCCCATTCTTGTCTGATTATTTTGCAGCCACAGGATATGCTGAGGAGTTCCGTAAAATAAACGAGACTGGGCCTTTCTCCTCATGTTCCGCCGAAGGGAAAAGAGAAACCGCGACGTGCCGCCATTCAGACCACACTCCGGATGTGCTATCGAATATCGATTTTTTAATTTTTAATTAATAACCACTGCTACGTTATATACCTTACAGTTTCTATGCGGTAATTGATCTTTCAGGCTGGAAGATTTTATTTTATAGATGTTTTCTAATGTTATACTTTTTTTACTGACTTTTGTACAGTTTTGTGTTTTACCTTACCAGGCTAGTATTTGAAATTTTAACGTTGGTTTTTATGCATGGATCCAGTTCCACGTATAGTATGTCAGTACATGTTGTATTTTCAAGCACTGATTTTGCCTTGTGAAGTAATTTTAATTAATGATTTCGCATACAGCATTTTAACCATTACATTTGGTACACTGCGTAATCATGTACCGTAGCTATAGTGCCCTCTGCTTTCATTAGATCCCTGATATATGTACCAGACGCATTCTGATCATCACCAGCACTTACTATGTACATACATGTTTAGTTTGAAGTTGATACTACATCAGATTACTGTTATAGATTTAGCGTCACCAAACTGAACTTTGTTGGTTCTACACTGTTTTCTTTTGTAACAGATCTGAAGATGGTAGTGGTCGAAACAGGCAATAGTCGAGTGTAAAAGTTTGTCTGATCAAGACGGACCTGTAAAATAAACTGATTAAAGCAATGGGTCTCATTTTCGTCGCACCGGTAATGTCATTCTTTTAAGCATTATCACTATTCTAGTTTGACGTCCACGGGATTGACCACTCCCTCCACAATTTAGCTGCAAATTTTTGTAAGTCCTCGTCGCCAGTTTTGAAAAGTCCTCGTCGTTACTGCTGTGGAGGCGGACTTGCCACTGTTGTTACCGTAGGCCGAGCTGTGGCGAATACAACTTTTCGAGACTAAGCTGTACAAAATGTGTTGTCAGATAGTTTTCAGAATACCTACTTGAAATACCAAACCAGTCAGTAAACATTCACTTTTAGTGTCGTTATTTATTTTACTTATAATTGTTTGATGTTATAAAGTGATATTTTATGTTTTAAAATCATTTTTGTATTATTTTACAGTTAACTATTCCCCATAACGTTCCAATAATTTACAGCAAGACAGCCGGGAGACGTCGTCGACAACCGCCGATATTCCGACAGGAGAACAGCCTGCCATTTTTAATACAAAACTACCGCAAGGAAGCGCTGTCCAAGGAAATTTAAAACCTCGGTATTGAGGAAACTTTGTACAGATAACAAACACACAGGCACACACACAAACACACGCACACACACAGACAGACAGACAGACTGTAAACATCACACAGACTGTAAACACCAGCCCCATCGAAAAGTACAGTTGACCGACGTTAGAAGCTATCGATAGTGTAATTATAATCAACGGGTGAGTAGCATAAACACTGTATCTTTGTTCTTTGAGCAAGGGGAGAGCAGGATTCGACGTAAAATTTAAACAAAAACCACCATCTCTCTTTGTAAGCTTACATCCTAATATAATAAATAAAGTGGGATACGGATATCATGTAGAACAAAGCGGGAATTATATCAAAATGTTAGAAGTAGTCAGAATCAAGCTACAGTATCCCATTACAAACAATGTTGTAAAGTGATTAAAAATGTTATATATTTTGATTTAACTAAAGCGCTTGATTGTGTTAATTACAAAATATTACACCAGGAGTTGGATCATTATGTGATACAGGGAGTAGCTCACAATTGCTTCACCTCTTCTTTTACAACAGACAATAATAGGTCATAATTCACAGTGTTGAGAATGGCTGTGAATTGGAGTCTGAGTTTGGTACAGTCAAATGGGAGTGGCCCCAGGGATCAGTGATGGAGCCACTCTTGTTCCTAATTTAAATAAATGATTTGCCATCCAGTTTCGCGGGTAATTCTAAAATATTTCTGTTTGCTGATGACACTAGCTTGATACTAAAGGATGTTGAGGACAACATTGACTCTGTTTCAAATAGTGCAGTTCACGACGTAAGTTCATGGCGTGTAGAAAACAAACTAACGCTAAATCACAGTAAGAGTCCGTTTTATCAGTTTCTAACGCACAATTCAACAAATCACATCGTTTTTATTCAACAAATTGTTCTTTTCATTTTATTGGGAGAATGTTGGGGAAGAGTAGCTCTTATGCAAAGGAGGCTGCGAATAGAATTCTATTGCGACCCATTCTGCAGCTCTGCTGGAGTGTCTGGGATCCATATCAGGTCGGATTAGAGAAAGACATGAAAGCAATTCAGAGTCCGCTGCTTGATTTGTTACCGGTAGGGTGAATCAGTATGCAAGTGTTACGGAGATGCCTCGTGAACTCAAACATGGGAATCCCTGGAGAAAAGACGACGGTATTTTCGCGAGACACTGTTGCGGACGTTTAGACAACGGCCATTTGCAAAGTGATTCTACCACTGCTAACATTCATTTCACGTAAGGACCAAGAAGACACAGTGGAACAGGAAAGAAATCGACTAGTAGAGATTCGTGGTACCCTCCGCTTACAGGGCAAAATGAGGTGACGAAACCCGTAGGATACCACCTAATAACGTGTCGGGCCTTCTTTTCCAGCTTAAGTGCAGCAACATGGAGTCGATGGAAGTCCACTCACATTGACAAACGACCACAGTAATTGCTTCGACACTTCTGTCCGGTGGACTAACGTTTCGACCGGTCTATGCTTAGAACATTTCCTGGCATTCCAAAAGCAGTTTCGGATCTCCATTCCAGGTTTATTGTAACCCTTGGACCTTCAAAATGACGATGAAAAACAGAAGTAGCATCGGGGTTGAATTAAAAAGGCACTGTGCCGACTTCTGCATCGGAACCAACTACTGAGCTCCCAGGAAAGTTTACAAGCAGAGACCGTTTGCAGAGTTCCAGGTTTACTGTAACACTTGGACCTTCACACTGACGATGACACACAGAAATTACATCGCACTAACTACATCAGGCACCATGCCGACTTCTGTCCAGGCGAGTAACGCTACAAATTGTCTGTGCTTTGAATCATTCTTGGGAGACCAGTAGCTGCTACTGATGGACCACTACTGGTTTACTGTAGCCCTTATACCGTCACACTGACGATAAATCACAGAAATTACCTCGAAATTGAATACAATAATGACCATCCCGATTCTGCCCAAGCGAGTATCGCTTCAAACGCTCTGTGCTCTGAACCATTTTTGGGAGTCCAATAGTAGCTTACTACCACTGCAGGTTTCCTGTAACCCTTGGTCCTTTACACTGAAGATGAATCACATCAACTGCATCGTAATGAATACAAATGCCACTATGCCGACATCTGTCCTGGCGACTAAGATTCAAACCGCGTGAGCTTGGAACCTTTCAGAGGAGTCTACTAGTAGTATCCGATGAACGACATCTGTTTTACTGTATAACTTGGACTTTCACATTGACGATAAAACACCGAAATATCATCGGGATTGAATACAACAGGCACCATACCGACTTCCGCCGGATTGAATAACGCTTAAAACGGTCTGTGCCCTGAAAGTTTATTGGGAGTCGAAGCGTTGTTTCCGATGCACTACAGCAGGTTTACTGTAACCTTTGGACCTTCATATTGCGATGAAACACAGATATTCCATTGGTTTAAAACAACAGGCACCATGCTGGGTTATGTCCAGGCGAATAACCCTTCAAAAGATCTGTGCTTCGAACCTTTCCTGAGAATCCAGTAATCGTTTCCGAAGCACCACTGCTGGTTAACGGAAACACTTGCACATTCACATTGAATATGAAAAACAGAAATTTCAACGCGATTGAATACATCAGGTATCATGCCAATATCAGTCCCGCCGAGTAACGCTTCAAACGGTCTGTAGTTGGAAACTTTCCTGGGAGTCGAGTGGTAGTCTCCGATGCACCACACCTGATTTACTGAAACCCTTGGACCTTCACAATGACGATGAAACACAGAAATTGCATCGGACTTGATTACAACAGGCACCATGCCGGCTTCTGTCCGAGCTAATAACGCTTCAAACGGTCTCTGGTTGGAACGTTTATTGTGTGTCCTGTCGTTGTTTCCGAATCACCGCTGTACGTTTACTGTAACCCTTGGACCTTCACACTGACGATGAAATATAGAAATTGAATGAGATTGAACACAACAGGCATCATAATGACTTCTGTTTACATGCGTAACCCTTCAAACTGTTTGTGCTTGGAACCTTTCCTTGGAGTGCAGTAGTACTTTCCGATGCACCACTGCAGGTTTTCTATAACACTTGGACCTTCAAAAGTAATATGAAACTCAAAAATTTCATGGGGATTGAATACAACAGGCAACATGCCGACTACTTTCAAGGCGAAAAACGCTTCAAACATTCTATACTTGGAACGTTTCCTGGGACTCCAGTAGTATTTGCCGATGGTCACTCCAGATTTACTGTCGCCCTTGGACCTACACTTTGACGATAAGACATAAAAGTGAAATCGGGGTTGAATAAAAAGACACAGTCTGTTCATGGGTGTAACGCTAGAAACGGTATTGCTTTGAACCTTTACTGTGAGCTCACTAGTAGATTCCTATGCACCACTCCAGATCTACTGTCACCATTGGACCTTCAAATTGAGGATGAGGATCAGAAATTGCATCGGGATTGAATACAACAGGCACCATGCAGACTTCTGTCCAGGCGAATAAAGCTTAAAAGTATTTTGCGGGTCCTGTAGTAAATTTCAATGCACCACTGCAGGTTTACTGTAACCCTTTGGACCTTTACAGTGCATATGAAACACAGAAATTGCAGTGGATTCAATACAACAAGCACCTTGCCCACTTCTGTTCGGGCGAGTAACGCTTCAGACGCTCTGTGCTAGGAACCTTTCCTGAGAGTGCAGAAGTAGTAGCCCATGCACTAATGCAGGTTTATTGTAACATTTGGACCTGCACATTGACCATGAAACACAGAAAATGCAACGGTTGAATACAACAGGCATCTTGAAAACTTCTGTCCAGGCACGAACCGCTTCGAACGGTCCATGCTTGGATTATTTCTTTGGAGTCTAATACTAGTTTCTGATGCACAACTTTCGTTTTACTGTAAACCTTACACGTTCACATTAACGACTACACACCAAAATTTTAAGCTTTCCTGGGAGTTCAGTTGTCGTTCCCGATATACCACGGCAGATTTACTGTAACCCATGGACCTCCACACTGACGATGATACATCAAAATTGCATCGGATTGAATACAACTGCCACCATGCCGAATTGTGTCCAAGCGAGTAACGTATCTAACGCTATGTGCTTGGATCCTTCCCTGGGAGTCCATTATTACATTCCGATGCACCACTGCAGCATTTACTGTAACCCCTGTACCTTTACATTGACAATGAAACACAGAAAGTGCATCGGATTGAATACAACAGCCAACTTGCCGACTTCTGTTCAGGCGAGTAACGCTTCAAATAGTCCGTGCTTTACGCCATTACTGGGAGTCCGCTAGTAGTACCCGATTCACTACTGCAGGTTGTTTACTGTAACCTTTAGACCTTCACATTAACGATGAATACATAAATTGCTTCGTACTGAATACAACAGGCACGCTGACGACTTTTGACCAACCGGGTAACGCTTAAAACGGTCTGTGCTTGGAACCGCTGCTGGGATACCAGTAGTAGTTTCCGACGCACGACTGCAGGTTTCCTGTAACTCTTGGACCTTCACACTGACGGTGAAATACAGAAATTGCAGTCTCAATGAATATGGATGACAGATATTGCATTGGGATAGAATACCACAGGCATAATGCCGACTTCTGTCCAGGTGAATAACGCTCCAAACGGTCTGTGTTTGGAACCTTTCCTGGGAGTTCAGTAGTAGTAACCAATACACCACTTCAGGTTTACTGAAAGCCTTCACATTGACGATATTGCATCGGACTGAATCCAGCAGGCACCATTCCGACTTCCATCCAGGCGAGGAAAGCTTCAAACTCTCTGTGCTTGGAACCTTACCTAGGAGTCAAGGAATAATTCCCGATGCATCACTGACGGTGTACTGTAATCATTGCTCATTCAAATTGACGATAAAAACAGATATTGCATCGGACTGAATGCAACAAACACTATGCCGACTTCTGTCCAGGCGAGTAACGCTTCAATCGGTCTGTGCTTTGCACCTCTTCAGGGTTTCCAGCAGCAGTTTCAGATGCACCACTGCAGGTTTACTGTAACCCTTACACCATCATAATGTATATGAAACGCAGAAATTGCATCGGATTGAATACAACAGGCGTAATGCCGACTTGTGTCCAGGCGAGTACGCTCTAAAAGTTCTGAGCTTGAAAACTTTCCTGAGAGTGCAGAAATAGTAGCCGATGCACTAATGCAGGTTTATTGTAAATCTTGGACCTTTCATTGACCACGGAACACAGAAAATGCAAACTTCTGTCAAGGCGAACAGTGGTTTAAACAGTCTGTGCTTGAACCTTTATGGCGAGAAAAATATTTGCTTCCGATGCACCACTGTAAGTTTACTGTAACGCTTGCACATTCACGATGAATATGAAACACAGAAAAGCATTGGGATTCATTACAACAGGCACCATGACGTCCTCTGTCCAGGCGATAACCGCTTCAAACGTTCTGAGCTTGGATCTTTTCGTTGGAGTCTCATAGTAGTTTCTGATGCACGCCTTCAGTTTTACTTTAACCCTTACACGTTCACATTGACGACGAAACATCGAAATTGAAACCTTTCCTGGGAGTTTACTAGTCGTTCCCTATATACCACTGCAGATTTACTGTAACCCATGGACCTTCATACTGACGATAGAAAATAAAAATTGCATTGGATTGA
Source organism: Schistocerca nitens (assembly GCF_023898315.1). NCBI lineage: Eukaryota > Metazoa > Arthropoda > Insecta > Orthoptera > Acrididae > Schistocerca > Schistocerca nitens. Next base: position 98,147,821 of record NC_064617.1, read on the forward strand.
ATACACAACAGCCGTCTTACTGACTTCTGTTAAGGCGAGTAACGCTTCAAATAGTCCGTAGTTTACATCATTACTGGGATTCTGCTAGCAGTTTCCGATTCACTACTACAGGTTTACTGTAAGACTTAGACTTTCACGTTGACGATGAATACATAAATTGCTTCGTACTGAATACAACAGGCACCATGTCGACTTTTGCCCAAGCGGGTAACGCTTTAACGGTCTGTGCTTGGAACCTCTCCTAAGACACCAGTAGTAGTGTCCGACTTACGACTGCAGGTTTCCTGTAACCCTTGGACCTTCACAATTATTAAGAAACACAGAAACTGCATCGGATTGACTACAACAGGCATAATGCCGACTTCTGACCAGGCGAGTACGCTAGAAAGGTTCTGTGCTTGTAAACTTTCCTCGGACTGCAGTAGTAGTTTCTGATGCACCACTGCTCGGTATCCTGGGAGTTCGGTTGTCGTTCACAATGGACCACTGCATTCTTACTGTAACCCATGGACCTGATACTGACGAAGAAACAAGAACTTGCAGTCACAATGAATATGGATGACAGATATTGCATTGGGATTGAATACAACACGCACCGAGCCGACTTCTGTCCAGGGGAGAAACGGTTCAACGGTCTGTGCATTGCACCTTTCCAGGGTGTCCAGTAGTAGTTTCAGATGCACCACTGCAGTTTTACTGTAACCCTTAGACCTTCACATAGACGATGAAACACAGAACTTCCTTCGGATTGTATACAACAGGGACTATGCCGACGTCTGTCCAGGTGAGTATTGCTTCAAATTGTCTGTGCTTCGAACCGTCCTGGGAGTGCAGTAGTAGTTTCCGATGCACATTTGCCGGTTTACTGTAACTCTTGGACATTCACTTTGACGATTAAACACAGAAATTGCATCAGATTGAATGCAACAGGCACCATGGAGACTTATGTCCAGGGGAGTAACGCTACAGTTCGTCAATGCCTTTCCTACGAGTTCAGTAATAGTTCCCGATGCACCACAGCAGGTTTACTGTAGCCCTTGGGCCTTCACAATGAATATGAGAGACAGAAATAGCATCGGGATTGAACACAACAAGCACCATGCTTAATTATGTCGAGGCGAGTTACGCTCAAACAGTCTATGCTTGGAACCTTACCTGGGAGTCAAGGTTTTTTTCCCGATTCACCACTGCAGGTTTACTGTGATTCTCGTACCTTCACATTGACTTAGAAAGATAGAAATTTCATCGGGTTGAATACAACAAACACCTTGCCGACTTCTTTCCAGGCCAGTAACGCTTCAAACGGTCTGTGCTTAGAACACTTCCTTGAATTCAAGTAGTAGTTTTTGATGCACCACTGCAGGTTAACTGTATCACTTGGAACTTGACATTGATGATGAAACACAGAAATGCTATCGGATTGACTACAACAGGGACCATGCCGACTTATTTCCAGGCGAGATACGCTTTCAACCGTCTGGGTTTGGAACCTAGCCTGAGAGACCAGTAGTAGTTCCCGAAGCACCACAAGTCCCTGTTTTACTGTTACTTCACACATTTCAAGTTATCTATATTTTGTAACTGTCTTGTTGCTCCCTTGGCATAAAGTTGGCTGAAGTACGCCTGTAATGTGGTGGGCCCCCACTTACGGTTGAAATGTCTCCTGGAGAGCAGTAACTTCTGTATGTGGTGATAAATCGACGTGGATTGCAGTGTGATCCCATGCAATTACTTTGTGACCCTCCGCATATCTTCTGGTTCTGTAATTGATTCTTGCTTTAATATATCTTACTGTGACTGTTTTTCCTTATATTGTTGAAGATCTTGATGTAATTGACTCAGGGCTCTGAAATATTATTCATTCATGTCCTACCGACACTTCGCATTACCTGTCGTGTTTGCCTTTACAAATTTAATGGAGCTCGTATTGGTTTTTTGATGCTATGAATTTCGCATTGTGGTTTATTTCTCCCGATAACTTAAATTTTTTCCAAATCTGAATTACTGATTACTTCGTTCTTTTCAATAACAGTCTGCCGAATTTGAGCTGCAATGTTATATAAGTGATATTTTTTTTTTTTTTTTTTTTTTGTGAGTGGGGGTATGCTTGCATTTTCAGCTGTCGATTAGTCCAAATTCCCACAATTTCCATTGGGAGTCTGAGCTGCTTGGGGCATTCGCCTTTTAATGTTCAATGACAGAATGCACGTTGTTCTGATGGCGCGCCAAAGTGGAGAATGGCGAGGAAAATATTCCTAATTTCCTTCACTTTTCATTGCTCCTCCTCTTCTAGGTTTTCTTTCTCCTGACACATGTTTATCCTTTTCACGTATAGCTCTCTGTCTGCAGCCTACATGCTTCCTTTCTCCTGTGCTGCTCACTAAAAATTAAATTTAAAAAAAATTGAGATTATACTGATGGTGAGACTGTATACTCATTTACGTTTAAAAAAAGGATGTTACGAAAATGTAGCCTACCCATTTATGTTTTATGTTTTCAAGGAATATTGGGTTATGAAGAACGTCGTTTTAATTTCCACACAATAGAGGTTATTATTTGTTTTCTCATTACCTGCAACTTTTGCTGTATGTAGTACGAGTTTGTTCTCTTTGCAAAAACAAAAAAAAAATTAAAAAGAGTTTAGAGAACAAGTAAACAAGTTGGTAGAGCACTAGCACTAAAAAAAAAAGCGCCATAATTGCTGGATCGCTGGATCGAGTCCCGTTCGTCAGCTTTTTTTTATTTTTAACAATGCATAGGCACCAACTCCGTAGTCAGTAAAGTAGCACTACAATGTTTGTTTCATTTAATTTCTAAACAAAGGGTCGGTATAGCGCGTGCCCACGTAAGACAGAGTGAAATTCTGATTTTGCACCTGAATATTTGTTTCACGATGGACGTGGAAAATAATGTTGTCTACCCTTCCTTGATGTGCTAGTTAGAAGGATGGTGGACGGTACTTTGGTACCTGCACTTTATACGACTCCTACTCACACTGGCTTGTATAAATTGGTCAGGCTATGTCATAAATTGGTCAGGCGATCACGACGCTGGAAGACCAGCATACTGCGCACATGCTTACAATAGCCGAGCAAATCCGCTGTTGCAGAACATTGACTTGACACCGGTCAACCTATTGAATATAATAAGGTGGTGGGGTATTTTGCAAAATCAACTTTTATGTGAGGATCATTTTTATATACCATACTTGCGAAGATAATCGCTCCAAACTTAATCTGTTAATTTACCTATCGACATGTTGTTTACCACTTAAAAGTGAAATGGGACACAAACAAACAAGTTGATTCAAATGGCTCTGAGCACTATGGGACTTAACAGCTGTGGTCATCAGTCCCCTAGAACTTAGAACTACTTAAACCTAACTAACCTAAGGACATCACACACATTCATGCCCGAGGCAGGATTCGAACCTGCGACTGTAGCAGTCGCGTGGTTCCGGACTGCGCGCCTAGAGCCGCGAGACCACCGCGGCCGGCAAACAAGTTGGTATTGAATTATTTTCCCTCTGTACGTACCCGCCAAATTTCGTCTTATTGACATTTTGGGAATATTTCATGTAAGCAAAACACTGTTTTACTGTTCCTTCACAATTTTCAAGTGCCGCCATTGAGACTACACTCCGGATGTGTTATCGACTAATGATTTTTTAATTTTGAAATAATGATCACTGCTACATTATTTACCTTATAATTTCGTTTGCAGTAATTGATCCGTTAGGCTGGAAGGTTTTATTTTATAGATGTTTTTAATCTTATACATTTTATACTGGCTTCTATACAATTGTATGTTTTACCTTCGGTTCAGCTTCGACACACGAGGGCTCGGCTCAAGAGATTCTTAGGTTTTTACGCTGCTAAAGGACACCTCCATTTTTTTTCTTTTTGTAGCTCTCTTGTCATAAACTCGAGAACGGCCGCAATAAATCTCGGCGCATAAGCTTGAAAGCAGTGCTATGTTATTGACTCGTCGCTGAGAAACTTACGTGTAGAATTGACAGAACATTCAAAATTTTATAAATTTATTTTTGTAATGTTAGTTTACTCAGATAAAGTTTAGACCACAGTATTTTAAGCCACCAGGACCGTCATGACCTGTCTGTTTTCTCTCTGGCACTAAACATTAATCGTTTTTTTAAAATTATGACTTAGGGTTAGTGCAACGTTGATATCAAACGTTCATACCATCGTATGCCTGCCACCAGTAGCCATCAACCCAAAAAGTAACTATCATGAATGAATGAGCATTGTTGTATTGAAAGATGGCACCGAGAAAGCAAAGCAAAGAGAGCTTCACTCCAAGTGTAAACGCAGCCAAAACCTCTCAGACAAACAGAAGCTAAACGATGTCAAAGTTAGCGTAAGGAGGGCTATGCGTGAAGCGTTCAGTGAATTCGAAAGTAAAATTCTATGTACCGACTTGACAGAAAATCCTAGGAAGGTCTGGTCTTATGTTAAATCAGTATGTGGCTCGAAACAGCATATCCAGACACTCCGGGATGATGATGGCATTGAAACAGAGGGTAACATGCGTAAAGCTGAAATACTAAACACCTTTTTGCAAAGCTGTTTCACAGAGGAAGACCGCACTGCAGTTCCTCCTCTAAATCCTCGCACAAACTAAAAAATGGCTGACATCGAAATAAGTGTCCAAGGAATAGAAAAGCTACTGGAATCACTCAACAGAGGAAAGTCCACTGGACCTGACGGGATACCAGTTCGATTCTACACAGAGTACGCGAAAGAACTTGCCCCCCTTCTAACAGCCATGTACCGCAAGTCTCTAGAGGAACGTGTAGGGAAGCAGCCTACTCACGCTGTAGTAAATTCACATCAGTCTTTCTATTGTGTGCCAGGCAGTCTGCTGTAACTAGCTCTGACGTCATAAATGTTGCGCAATACTTTAAAAATCAAGCAAATAACCTAAAACTTTTCTAGCATGTCAAAAGTAATACTAAATTAACATGTGTTGAATATCAGTTTGATACCTTAAGCCATTTTCGAAATTTGGACGTTTTTCTGTAAAAATCATTGGCGCAACAGAAAAGAGCTAGAGACTTCAAAATTTAGATTTAGATTCATTTTTCATAATTATTTAATAAAAACAGTACTTTGGATTTCACAAATTAAAATTTTAGTGGAAATTCATGATTTTTCTGGTTTTCATCTCAAAACTTAAGGAAGCAAGATAGATTAAGTAGGCTAATAAATAAGGCTAGGATGTTTAGATTTAAATAGGTTGGAGATCCGCTATAACTATGAATATGTGAAAAGTTTCATTTGAATACCTATAAAATTATAGCGATAGCGTATCTCCAAAGGGCCAGTTCAGAGCTCGTCTACTGCGTGCAGTGTAATTAAATTAATTCTCTCGCCCAAAATATTTAACTTAGCCACGTCAAAATTTTGTTATCAATACTTACCTGCGTGCTGAATGCACATTTAAGTTAAGAGCTTCATCGGCCATCAGCAAGAGAAGCTATGATTTATTCGGTAACTTAATGTGGTGCATTACTAGCCCAGCGGCTAGTCGGGAGAGCCGATTTGATCAGGCGTTCCCTCCGCCGTCCGCACCGCGGCTTTATATATAAGAACGCTGCGCGAGGAAGAAGGCCCCAGTTCTCTCCAGATGCTGAATAGCACGCCATATGTGTCGGGAGTCGCGTTGCGTCGGCATCATTGCTACAAACAGCCTCGGATGCCGTATTAAGTTACTCGAGATGCACGTAACCAGGAAATCATTTTCAAGTGAAGTGTTAATTCTGGGATGATTTTCATTATCTAGCTTCAGTTTGCGTATTGTCGTATTTTCACGTGCCGTCGCGGGACAGACATTCTACCAATTATTTAGCGTGGCGTTTGATGAAATATTTTCATCAAATTATGGCGAGCATTCATTTTAACATTTTATTCGGACATTTATAGTTGCATCAGCGCATTAGACTCTGAACTGCTCTGTTAGTTAGGTTGTTTGGATACTTTTGTTTTTCATCTGTGACTTTCAGAATATACTCAACTATTTTGGAATATCGTTTTTGATTATAAATCCCGGACAATCTCCTAATTCCTCAGAGCTATAAGCTGCAGCTATAATTGTATTCTCAGATGAAGTGAGCACTAGGAATTCTAATTACAGGCTTCACGTTTTGTTAATCACTTTCTGGTTGCTAAAGTGTAATTAGAGAGCCAGTGTTGAGAACGGCGAAAGACAGCATAAATAACATTCTAAATGTAAGGAACTGATTTTGCATTCAAACGTTTATACAACAGTAAAATTAATCCTAACCGCCGCACCACATAAGGTGCATCGGCCGGGAAACAAACAGAGTAAAAGTGAAAGTGATTTTAACTATTCGGATTCGCGAGTGAAATGCGACACGCAACTGAGTAATAGAACAGTGAAAGTGTTACGTGTGTATGTGGACGACGCAATTGGATTAACAACGCATCTGGATTGACGGAGCTGGCACTGAGTCTAGCGGCGCTGCCGGCATCGAGAGAAGCCAGTTTCGCCTCACCGCAGTTATCCGTCGCAGCAGCCGGAGCCGCGCCTGCAGTTACGGGCCACGCAAACACACAACAGCCGTCGGAGTGCCGGCTGCAGCTCAACGTGCCACGTCGCATCAGTAATCCCGGTACGCCGCGCAGACAACGTCGTGCAGAAGGAACTAAGTTAAGTGAAAAGCTGTTAAAAATTTTACTAACCTGCACTAAAAGACTGTCGGCGATGGAACCGCCAAAAGAAACTGAGGTTAAACTTTTATCAGAACCTATGTCTGTTGAGGAAACCGTAAATCCAGACAACGATTCAAGTGTAAATATGCATGAAAGTAGTAATGTTAAGGTGAAATATGAAGTATTGTCTCCTGACAGTAGTGTGGGAAGGGGCAATGATTCAATAATAGAGACCCCTGTAGTAAAGCAGAAAGCAGAAATTGTAAATTTATTGGATGATAGTTTCTCTGATGAATTAAAAATGAAACAGTCATCAGAGATGGTAGAGTTTAAGAAGGAGAAGTTAGATATGAATAACCAATCAGAAGTTTCGTTTAGTTTTGATGATTCTGGTGTTGGAGCTAGTTTTTCGTCACCTGAGTGTGATAAAAAGCCAGCTAGTGAGCAACCCAAAGATGCTGGGGCTATTGATTTAAATGTTATATTACAAGCAATAGCTGCCAGTAATGCTGAATTAAAGTCTGAAATAAGTGAACAGGTCAAAAACAGTAATGCTGAATTAAAGTCTGAGATTGTGGCCAGCCAAACCAATTTTAATAAACGGTTTGAGGCAATGGACAATAAATTAGAATCCAATAATGCTGAATTAAAGTATGAGATTGTGGCCAGCCAAACCAATTTTAATAAACGGTTTGAGGCAATGGACAATAAATTAGAATCCAATAATGCTGAATTAAAGTATGAGATTGTGGCCAGCCAAACTAATTTTAATAAACGATTGGAGGTAATGGACGATACCTTCAAGGCTGGTTGCAATAAGTTGAAAGAGGATCTAGACAGTTTGAATTATAAAATTGATTACAACCATGAGGATATTAAGAAAAAGGTTGCTCAACAATTTTCTGAAATGTATAAAACAGTAAAATCCGAAGTTGCTGAGGTTCGCAAGGACTTCCAAATGGAAGATGCAAAGCTGGAGCACAAGTTAACAGAAAAGATCGAGGCGGAATCTGAACTGTGCTCAGATAGATTTAAAGATGTTAATATAAAAGTAAACATATGTCAAGCAGAAGTAAATGCAATCAAAACTGATACTACTCATATTGTGCAAAGAGTAGATAATGTTGAATTGAGAGTAGAAAATATCAGTACTAACATTGCTAACATTGAGAGTAAAGTAGCTTCAGTAACTTCTGGTAATGGTAGTATACAACAAGTTGTAGCTGCAAACGCCGCTTTTATCGGGTGTCGGCAGCTCTTGCGGTTCGATCCAGATAAAAATATCCACCCGCTAGATTTCTGGAACGATTTTGAAGATGTGATTCCACCAACTTGGTCTGAACGAGAGAAAATCTCATTTATTAGAAGCCATTTAGCACGTGACGCCATGCGTTGGTCAGCTGATGTTATGTTGAAGTGTAAAACATTAGCGGAGGTTAAAACAGCTTTCATTAATGAGTATTGGTCTAGTAATAAGCAGAATGACGTGTTGAGAGAATTTTGGAGTGGAAAACGCTTCAATGCCGGCAAGGAATCTATTAAAGAATTTGCTAGGTCATGGATTTCACGTTTGTCACATTTGGCGGAAAAGCTAAAACCGGAAATGCTAATACTGGGTCTTGAAGCCAAACTGCCATGGTACTGGCAAACTAGAATTATATCTGCCCCTAGAGACAATCTGGATCGTTTCATGGGGTATTTGGAACGTGTAGAACGTGTTGCTGCCAATGAGGAGCAAGCACGTAATAACAGAAATTCTAATAACAATAGTAGTAATTTTAGGAACGAGCAAAATGGCAATGTAAACATCAGAACAGTAGGTGTTCGCCATTCTAAGAGAGGTAGGAATTGGAGAAATGATTATCAGAACCAACAATGGCATCCAAGTGATAATAATTTTGTTCCAAACAAAATTATGCAGGTAAACAACAGCGCGGAAATCAATGCTATGCCAGTTAACTATAATGGAAATAAAGCAAACAGTAGTAGGCCGAGGCAGGAAAACTAGTTCCCGTCTATGAGGACACTGGCGCTCACCAGGAGGTTACTTTTCCTAAGCCAGTAGTTACGGGAATTGGTAAGACAGATCAGAATACTCAAACTGAACAAATGGATGAAGTGTCGGTAGCATCTAAGGATACAACAGAAATACTAGATCACTCACAGTATTTGATAGATACCGTGTTAGAGACGCTTTCTAAGTGGGAAGAGAAAGAGAAGGCGCAGCAGTGTAATGGTAGGGAAGAGCTACAAAATACTGAATTGTCAGGTGAAGAAGCAGAAGAAATTCATGCTTATATTTACGATGAAGATGATGTGCTCTTATCTAAAGTCCCTGTGCAGGATGTTGATAATGTACTAATAGATTTAGGACAGGAGATAAGTGAGAATGTAGAGGGTAGGCTGGTGGGGGTCGATGAACCCAGTAGCTGTGACCAGTTGTCCCTTGAGAAGGAAACCGACGATAATGGTGAAAGTGGTTTAGCTGTAACTAGTGTTATGCCCGGTCTGGAGGCGCAGAATCGCTCAGACTACAGTAATTTGGGTAATGTTCAGCAAACTAAATGTAATGAAGTCGTACGGTGTTTCGATTTGAAATTAATAGACCGACTGGAAAAGGCAGCTGAAAATGTAATTCAGGAAACCCCTACACACTGTGACCTAAATGTAATGAAGACAGATGTCGATCACTTTAGTTGGAGACAAATCCAAAAGGAACTATTAGATGAATTTGAGAAACCACCTGTACAACCTAGAATAAGCCACCCTATAATAATAGTGAATATGTTGGGTATCAATGTACGTTGTCTCTTAGACAGTAGAAGTGAGGTGAGTACAATATCTCAGTCCTTCTTTGATGCATTACCTGGTAAAGACTAGCTTACAGTAATGAGGGTATCAGGACTAAGAATAATTGGTGCTACTGGCAAGGTATCAAAAACGGTAAAGCAAGAAGCTTTGCTGCCCTTTAACATTAATGGTAATTTAATTGATAATCCATGTTTAATTGTAAACAATCTCAGTATTGAGGTTTTAATTGGCATGGATTTCTTGTCCAAATATCTTTGAAAGAAGCCAATTAAAAATGGTCTTGCCAATAACCGGAGTAATTATAGTACCTTTTAGTGATAAACATGTAGTAACTGATGATGAAACTTGGGAGCTGCCTATTCGAGTTCTGAAAAATAGGAGATATTGGTACGAAGGTGTTAATCTTAGTAACAGTAAGCTGAACACAGAAGAAGAAGAAGCAATTATTTTAGACAAAATAGAAGCTAAATTGCAGGAAATCGATAAAATTTCCGCTAATCAGAAGGAAGAACTGAGACAGGTTTTAAAAAGGCATCATAAAGTATTTTCAGATCGACGTGGCGTGGTCAAAGGTTATGAATGAATGCTGTAGGGAGGAGGTTGTTCTGTAACCTCTACACAGTGCGGCAGCTGTGCAGTCCCAGCTGTGTGAGATCTTCTTTCCCATTTCAGATCTCACTCACTATCTTCATCTTTCCTGTCCACTAAAATTTCGACCTTTTCTTTCCAAATACTAAAATTATCCGTTATGGTTATCAAACCAATAATAAACTAATGAATGCTGTAGGGAAGAGGTTGTTCTGTAACCTCTACACAGTGTGGCAGCTGTGCAGTCCCAGCTGTGTGAGATCTTCTTTCCCTTTCAGGTCTCACTCATTCTTCATCTTTCCTGTCCCCAAAAATTTCGACCTCTTCTTTCCAACACATGAAAATTTTCCGTCATGGCTATCAAGCCATGAGTTCTGTAACCATTCTATCCACCGATTAGTGAAGAAATACCTGTGACTTACCTAATAGTGACAAACAATAGAGAAGTAAGACGTAATTAAGATATAAAATGTATTTGAGTAACAAGTATGTATAGAACCCTGGTAATATAGTAAGTACAAAGTGTTGTTTTATTGGAAATGGTCCCACAACAATATTTTAAAAAAGATGTACAAATTCGTGTTCAAGCAGGAACTGAAGTGGCAGTGAAACCTAGTGTACGCATTAGAGCTAACTAATTAATAGTAAAAGAGATTGCTTAGTGTTATGAAAAATATGCAGATAATTTGTAAGAATAAACTCACCTTGTGTAGCAAGGACTAGCAGTGTAATAGAATTGAGCAGTGTTTGTGGTTGAGACGTGAAGAACACGTCCCTGAAGTATTTATAAGGTTGGAGCTGGCCATTATTTTGGTGTAGTGTGTGACAGGACACACCTACACGTATTGAGGTTATGAGTTGGAGGCGTGAATGCGACCATAGGTACCCTTATGTTAGATGAGACAGAGCAGCTCATGGTGTCCTATAGGTTTAAGGAATTTAGCATTACGCTCGTCCATAATTACTTGATGCATTTTAGTGGTAGGTCGAGAGAGACTACCTGTGGTTTCAGCGTCCGATCGAGTGGAAATGGATTGCCACGTAAGCAAGCTGATCAGCTGCAATATACTAAAGATATGAAATAAATGTGCTATCCTGTGCTTTAAAAATTAATAGAGTGAGTGTTAGATAAGTACATACACTAGCAACGTAATTGAGTAACATAATGGCAGACGTGAAACAATATTTATAGCTCAGCATAAATACACTTCAATGAAGTAAGTAAATGGTTGCAGATGTGGAACTGACACAACAGCAGATGACCAATAAGTGAAGTTAGTAGTCAACTAAACGTAGTGTGTTTTGAACACTCAGAACTGTACTATTACCAAAAGTTACTCACATGTACAAAGAAGCTGAGAAAACAACTACTAATCAACTATACTCATACTATCTCTAAGTATAAGGTAATCAAAGATGAGTCAGCTAAATAAATAAAATACAAATGTATCAGGAATGTACCGAGCATTGGTTCAGTGTTCCGGCCCAGAAATAATAAATTCAGATTAAATATGATTTATGATTATATGCCTTGAGCATAAATTTTCTCTAGTACGTGACTAACAGCGTTTTGAGCCATTTGTTTACCGATTTTATGACAATTAAATAACCACGAGAGCAAAACTAAAAAGGATCTGTTAACTATGTTCCAGCAAAATATTGAAGGATTAAATGTATATATCCCCATTTCATTGTGACCCACCCTTAGATATTAAGTGAACAGAGTCTGAGGCACTCTTTTTAATTGTTCTACAGGACAAACCAGATAATGGCAGCCTGGTAGCTGCGTGAAAGCGTGGAGTGACTTGGACACAACTCACAGTGACCCCTCCCCTTTCCCCATGTAATTTAGAGTGAACGTGAAGGACGCACACCATAGCAACTTCCCTCCTCTACCCTTGTGAATGGAAGTGTAGAACGCCAGCCAAAGCGGCTACAACCACGTGTGTAAAAATTATTTGTGAACTTTTCTTTTAGGCTTAGAAAAGACTGCTAAGAGATAATCATCTGTTTATGTATCATGTTATTTTCTTTGAATTTGTGTATGTAAAAATGTATTTAATGGATTTAAGATTTTCATAGTTTTACATATTTTATGTGTTTGTTTGTCGAAGGCAATATGTATGCCAAAGTGTTTAATTGATTTTGCTTAAATTTTGAGTAATAATGTTGCTTAAGAGGCAGTGAACATACCTGCAGTTTAATAATTAATGTAGGTAATCAGTTTTCTTTTAATGTTTCTACATGTTTACATTTCAATTTTAAATTTTCATAGGAAGTTAAGGTGTACTCTTACTTCCCTTTTTGTAATTAAATTCTTTTTTTCATTCATTAACATTCAAAAACAAAAAATTTAAGTAGAGGGTGATGTAGGGAAGCAGCCTACTCACGCTGTAGTAAATTCACATCAGTCTTTCTATTGTGTGCCAGCCAGTCTGCTGTAACTAGCTCTGACGTCATAAATGTTGCGCAATACTTTAAAAATCAAGCAAATAACCTAAAACTTTTCTAGCATGTCAGAAGTAATACTAAATTAATATGTGTTGAATATCAGTTTGATACCTTAAGCCATTTTCGAAATTTGGACGTTTTTCTGTAAAAATCATTGGCGCAACAGAAAAGAGCTAGAGACTTCAAAATTTAGATTTAGATTCATTTTTCATAATTATTTAATAAAAACAGTACTTTGGATTTCACAAATTAAAATTTTAGTGGAAATTCATGATTTTTCTGGTTTTCATCTCAAAACTTAAGGAAGCAAGATAGATTAAGTAGGCTAATAAATAAGGCTAGGATGTTTAGATTTAAATAGGTTGGAGATCCGCTATAACTATGAATATGTGAAAAGTTTCATTTGAATACCTATAAAATTATAGCGATAGCGTATCTCCAAAGGGCCAGTTCAGAGCTCGTCTACTGCGTGCAGTGTAATTAAATTAATTCTCTCGCCCAAAATATTTAACTTAGCCACGTCAAAATTTTGTTATCAATACTTACCTGCGTGCTGAATGCACATTTAAATTAAGAGCTTCATCGGCCATCAGCAAGAGAAGCTATGATTTATTCGGTAACTTAATGTGGTGCATTACTAGCCCAGTAGCTAGTCGGGAGAGCCGATTTGATCAGGCGTTCCCTCCGCCGTCCGCACCGCGGCTTTATATATAAGAACGCTGTGCGAGGAAGAAGGCCCCAGTTCTCTCCAGATGCTGAATAGCACGCCATATGTGTCGGGAGTCGCGTTGCGTCGGCATCATTGCTACAAACAGCCTCGGATGCCGTATTAAGTTACTCGAGATGCACGTAACCAGGAAATCATTTTCAAGTGAAGTGTTAATTCTGGGATGATTTTCATTATCTAGCTTCAGTTTGCGTATTGTCGTATTTTCACGTGCCGTCGCGGGACAGACATTCTACCAATTATTTAGCGTGGCGTTTGATGAAATATTTTCATCAAATTATGGCGAGCATTCATTTTAACATTTTATTCGGACATTTATAGTTGCATCAGCGCATTAGACTCTGAACTGCTCTGTTAGTTAGGTTGTTTGGATACTTTTGTTTTTCATCTGTGACTTTCAGAATATACTCAACTATTTTGGAATATCGTTTTTGATTATAAATCCCGGACAATCTCCTAATTCCTCAGAGCTATAAGCTGCAGCTATAATTGTATTCTCAGATGAAGTGGGCACTAGGAATTCTAATTACAGGCTTCACATTTTGTTAATCACTTTCTGGTTGCTAAAGTGTAATTAGAGAGCCAGTGTTGAGAACGGCGAAAGACAGCATAAATAACATTCTAAATGCCAGGAACTGATTTTGCATTCAAACGTTTATACAACAGTAAAATTAATCCTAACCGCCGCCCCACAAACTGAAGGTTCCAAATGATTAGAAAAGAGCACAGGTAGTCCCAGTCTTCAAGAAGGGTCGTCGGGCAGATGCGCAAAACTAAAGACCTATATCTCTGACGTCGATCTGTTGTAGAATTTTATAACATGTTTTATGCTCGCGTATCATGTCGTTTTTGGAAACCCAGAATCTACTCTGTAGGAATCAACATGGATTCCGGAAACAGCGATCGTGTGAGACCCAACTCTATTTGTTCCTGAGACCCAGAAAATATTAGATACAGGCTCCCAGGTAAATGCTATTTTCCTTGACTTCCGGAAGGCGTTCGATACAGTTCCGCACTGTCACCTGATAAACAAAGTAAGAGCCTACGGAATATCAGACCAGCTGTGTGGCTGGATTGAAGAGCTTTTAGCAAACGGAACACAGCATGTTGTTATCAATGGGGAGACGTCTACAGACGTTAAAGTAACCTCTGGCGTGCCTCAGAGGAGTGTTATGGGACCATTCCTTTTCACAATATATATAAATGATCTAGTAGATAGTGTCGGAAGTTCCATGCGGCTTTACGCGGATGATGCTGTAGTATACAGAGAAGTTGCAGCATTAGAAAATTGTAGCGAAATGCAGGAAGATCTGCAGCGGATAGGCACTTGGTGCAGGGAGTGGCAACTGACCCTCAACATAGACAAATGTAATGTATTGCGAATACATAGAAAGAAGGATCCTTTATTGTATGATTATATGATAGCGGAACAAACACTGGTAGCAGTTACTTCTGTAAAATATCTGGGAGTATGCGTGCGGGACTATTTGAAGTGGGATGATCATATAAAATTAATTGTTGGTCAGGCGGGTACCAGGTTGAGATTCATTGGGAGAGTCCTTAGAAAATGTAGTCCATCAACAAAGGAGGTGGCTTACAAAACACTCGTTCGGCCTATACCTGGGAATTAGTCATCAGTGTGGGATCCGTACCAGATCGGGTTGACGGAGGAGATAGAGAAGATCCAAAGAAGAGCGGCGCGTTTCGCCACAGGGTTATTTGGTAACCGTGAAAGCGTTACGGAGATGTTTAGCAAACTCAAATGGCAGACTCTGCAAGAGAGGCGTTCTGCATCGCGGTGTAGCTTGCTCGCCAGGTTTCGAGAGGGTTTCTGGATGAGGTATCGAATATATTGCTTCCCCCTACATATACCTCCCGAGGAGATCACGAATGTAAAATTAGAGAGATTCGAGCGCGTACGGAGGCTTTCAGACAGTCGTTCTTCCCGCGAACCATACGGAACAGAAAAGGGAGGTAATGACTGTGGCACGTAAAGTGCCCTCCGCCGCACACCGTTAGGTGGCTTGCGGAGTATAAATGTAGATGTAGATACTATCAAATGAGAGCTGACATGTTAGGAAGCACGATGTCCATGGCGTGCCGTTGTGCAGCCAGTCAGTCACTACCAACAGTCACCTGAAGTTATGTCCTGTGGCATGAGGCCAGGAATAACACTGCTGTGCCTCCCCGAAACATCGGGACAATAGGATCCCTCCCCCAATGGCCACCATACTCACCGCAAAACGGTATGCGTGGTGGTGCAGAATAGCAACTCACCACTAAGCACAATGCTACGCCAATCGTCGGCAGTCCACCCTTCCTGGTCACGACAACACTCCAAATGCAGCCGTTTGTGTTGTGTTCTGGTCAGCTGCCCACGTATGAGGCGATAATTCCTTAGTCTGGCTCTTGCTAGTTTGCGGGATAACGTACAGTGTTGCATGGATTCCATTACTTGTTCACGGTTGGCAGGCGGACGTGTGAAGGGTTTTCGATGTGCCTAGTGCACAACACGGCGGTCCTTCCTCGTGGTGGTCAACGTTGTTGACCTTGACGACGATTATGATTGCCCTCACGTTCCCATGCAGTCCACATCAGAAAGTCTCAAGAACCTTGATAATGCACGATTAGACCATCTGTCCAAATGGAGTCCCACACTGAAGCCCATTTAAAACTCTATCGAGTGATGATTCCGCTGTCTGAGACTAGTATTTGGAACCCCACGTCCTTCACAGCGATTTCTCAGTGGCTGACACTGTTGACGTCCATCATACACTCTACCAGGGCTACATGCATAGTAACAATACTAAACACGGACAACACTAATGCACTCTGATGGCCGTTCTACGTGTCTCAGAGAACTGTAACCCTAATCCTGTGCGAGGTCACGTGCAAAATAGTCTCTCTGAATTTTATGTGTCACAGATCGAGGTTTTTACAATAAGACAAAAATATTCTACGTCTTTATTCTTCAGGTCAAGACATTCATTTCTAACATAATCACCCTAGCGACAAACATTTCTCCCAACGAGAGACCAGCCTGTTCATACTGTCAGTGTAGAATGTTTGACTTTGTTAACTAAGCCACAACCTCACGTCTGCTTGCACCGCTTCACCACTTTCAAAGCGAAGTCCTCGGAGATATACTTCAGGTTCTGGAAACGGATGAAAAGCGGATGGGGCCAAGGTGTGACTATACGAAGGAAGATCGGTAACCGACAAGTCATGGTGCGGACTGTTGTAGATGTCGCAGTAATAGTCTATAGTCGGGCGTTGTCATGCTGAAGGTTAGAGTGCTACACCTTTCTTCGCCAGTCCACGCTTTTTGGTCACGACACGAGTCCAAGTGCTTCCAACGCGAAACTCGATTACAGCACGATGTTTCCCAACCACCGACATACTTAAGTTACACACTCTCACGTTACAGGGTACAAGTTAGAACCCTATAGTGGCAGAAGACTGAAAATATGTAGACAGAAAGAATAAAGATGTACAACGGTCATAACGTCTGTTTAATCTAAGCAGCATAAAGAGTTTTCGTATAAAAAATTTCGAGTCATATCTTTCAGTATTCCCTCTTTACGAAGGTTCATTGTTCTCGGGCTAAGGCTTCTCTGTGCTTAATTATTTACTTTCAGGCAGTGCAAGGAGAATTGATATGTATCCCTTTTATTTTGAGTAAAGGGAAATATTTGCCAATGGCTTTGTCGCAGTGGTAACGCCGGTTCCCGGTGGATCACCGAAGTTAAGCGCTGTCGAGTTTGGCTGGCACTTGAATGGATAACCGTCTGGGGTTGCCGGGTTCTGTTGGCATGCATGGCGCAGTCAGTCCTTGTGAGGCCAATTTAGTAGCTACTTGACTCAGAAGTAGCAACACGAGACACGATAACTAACAATGACCGGGAAATAAGCGTGCTGACCATATGCCACTCTACTTCCGCACCCAGTTACACCTAAGGGCTGAGGATGACACGGCGGCCAGTTGGTACCGTGATGCCTTCAAGGAATGTTCGGACGAAATTTTCTTTTTTTTTTTATTTTTTGCTTATGGGAATATTACATGCAATGGAGGTAGTTTTTGAAACGTAATATACAAAGACAAAAGCGGCGTAGAGTAGTAGAAAAAAGACTGACAACTCGCTTAAATTTAATTAAGGAACGACAAGTTAGTAGAGGATATAAAAGATTTTTTGATATGGGGGAGGGACTGAATCATCTGTGTTGTGATTGGTTTCATGCGGTCCCAGGTTTTTCTCTCTTGTGCCAACCCTTTGTGTCAAAGTAACAAATGCGCCCAAAATCTTCAGTTATTTGCAGAATACATTCCTATCTCTGTCCTCTCCTGCTGACACCTTGGCACATGTCCTGTCATTCTGTCCGTATTCCACTTACTACTTTCCACGTACTCGTTTCCTAACCAACTGTATCGAGAAACTTTTAATACCTTTCCTTTCAGTTAACGTAATTTACTGTATCATTCTGTGATGCTACAACTCAAACCCTTCGATTCTTTTATTTTTCCCTGGAGAAAAGACGACGGTATTTTCGCGAGACTCTGTTGCGGACGTTTAGACAAAGGCCATTTGCAAAGTGATTCTACCACTGCTAACATTCATTTCACGTAAGAGCCAAGAAGACACAGTGGAACAGGAAAGAAATCGACTAGTAGAGATTCGTGGTACCCTCCGCTTACAGAGCAAACTGAGGTGACGAAACTCGTATGATATCAACTAATAACGTGTCGGACCTTCTTTTCAGCTTAAGTGCAGCAACATGGAGTCGATGGAAGTCCACTCACATTGACAAACGATCACAGAAATTGCTTCGCGGCCGAAGCAGAGACCGTTGGCAGAGTTCCAGGTTTACTGTAACCCTTGGACCTTCACATTCACGATGACACACAGAAATTACATAGCACTAAATACATCAGGCACCATGCCGACTTCTGTCCAGGCGAGTAACGCTACAAATTGTCTGTGCTTGGACTCAGTCTTGGGAGTCCAGTAGTTGCTACTGATCCACTACTACTGGTTTACTGTAGCCCTTATACCGTCACATTGACGATAAATCACAGAAATTATCTCGCAATTGTATACAATAATGACCATCCCGATTCAGGCGAGTATAGCTTCAAACGCTCTGTGCTCTGAACCATTCCTAGGAGTCCAATAGTAGTTTCCGGTCCACCACTGGAGATTTACTGTAACCCTTGGACCTTTAGATTGACGATGAAATACAGAAATTGCATCGTGGTACAACACAACCAACATCATGCCGACTGCTGTCAGGCGAGTAACGCTTCAAACGGTCTCTTCTTGGAACCTTTCCTGGGTGTCTAGTGGTAGTTGCCAATGCACTACTGCAAGTTTACTGTAACCCTTGGACATTTACATTGACGATGAAACACAGAATATGCATCAGATTTAATACAACAGGAACCATGCCGACTTCTGTTCAGGGGAGTAACGTTTCAAACGGTCTGTTCTTGGAAACTCTCCTGGAAGCCCAGTAGTAATTTCCGATGCACCACTGTAGGCTTACTCTACCCTTTGGACCTTCCCATAGGCGATGAAACACTAAAATTGTATCGGCATTGAATACAACAGGCACTACGCCGATTTCTGTCCAGGCGAGGAACGCCTGTAACATTATGTGATTGCCTTATCATTTTAAATCATTCACTAATCGAGCAGTCGCTCGGCAACAGCTACAGTTAGCAAATAATGTTGCGAGAATGTAAAAGGTGAACGGCCTGTGACGTAACTTGTTTAATGTCGAAGCGCCGTCAGAGATGCAGTGAATTATTGACTTTGAAAACCGCGGCGCGAAAAACGGACAGATGAAGAACACTTTTACACATTTTCTTTATGTACGAGATATTCTCGATGAACAGTTACTCATTCTTCTCTTGTCTCTTGTAACTTGTGTCAGACGCGCGTGTCTTGCCACCGTATTATTATCGTTAAAAATAATATTGTTTTAGTGTAAAGAAAATGTGTAATACTAAAAGTGCCTAGCAGTAGATTTATTGTGCGACGTGTATGTGAAAACGTCAAAGGAATTGTTTTCATTACGAGAAGTGCCAGTCAAAATGGCATCCATGTTAAATCCTTCATTGCAGTGTAACTTCGTCTATTAATTGCCATAAATTCAAAATGGAACTGGTGTATGGACTATTTATTTAATATAGAATCTATGTCTCACTCCTTCCTGAAGTTATTTAATTTTCTTTATGTTTCTGCCAAATAGAGATTACACAGTCACGAATTCTTTCGTCGCAATCGGACGGTAGTTGTATGCGGCGAAATATTTTCTCTGGTAAATGCATGATAAACTATGGTCCCTTAGGAAATTCATGTTCAGATATCCAAAAATAATTATATTTTGAATAGGCATTTTCTCTCCTCTCCAATGCAACTTCCGACTGATCAGACGATCCAACAAGAAACGGCCGCACACGGTCGGCGTTCGCAAATATATTTCCACCGCTGATTATAGCTATATGTTACAGCACAAAAGTAACATATTGTTATAATTAGAGACTACGAACGGGGACATTTATAACCGTATGTTTATGTATACACATTACGTAAACATATAGTTATACGCCTCAAATTGTCTGTGCTTGGACTCATTCTTTTGAGTCCAGTAGATGTTAGTGATGCACCACTACTTGTTTACTGTAGCCCTTAAACCGGCACATTGACAATAAATCACAGAAGTTACCTCGGAATTGAATACAATAATGACCATTACGATTCTGCCCAAGCGAGTATCGCCTGAAACGCACTGTGCTCTGAACCATTCCTAGGAGTCCAATAGTAGCTTCCTGTCTACCAGTGCAGGTTTCCTGTAACCCTTGGTCCTTTACATTGAAGATGAATCACAGCAACTGCATCGTAATGAATACAACTGCCAGTATGCCGACTTCTGTCCTGGCGACTAATGCTACAAACGGCGTGTGTTTGGAACCTTTCTCAGGAGTCCACTAGTAGTTTCCGATGCACGACATCTGTTTTACTTTATCACTTGGACTTTCACATTGACGATAAAACACCTAAATATCATCGGGATTGAATACAACAGGCACCATAACGACTTCCGCCCGAGTGAATAACGCTTTAAACGGTCTGTGCCCTGAACGTTTATTGGGAGTCGAGGCGTTGTTTCCGATTCACCACAGCAGGTTTACTGTAATCTTTGGACCTTCACATTCAAGATGAAACACAGAAATGGCATCGCGATTGCTTACAACAGGCGCAAT
The DNA here is from genome assembly GCF_023898315.1 of Schistocerca nitens. Classification (NCBI taxonomy): domain Eukaryota; kingdom Metazoa; phylum Arthropoda; class Insecta; order Orthoptera; family Acrididae; genus Schistocerca; species Schistocerca nitens. Next base: position 98,168,354 of record NC_064617.1, read on the forward strand.
ACCGACATCAGTCCAGACGAGTATAGCTTCAAACGGGCTGTGCTTCGAACCATTCCTAGCAGACCAGTAGTACTTTACAATGCACCACTGAGGGTTTACTGTAACCCTTGCAGCTTCATGATGTATATGAAACACAGAAATTGCATCGGGATGAATAGAACAGGCACCATGCCGACTTCTGGCGTGCTTATAACTATTAAAACGGTCTCTTCCTTGAAACTTTAATGAGAGTCGAGGCGTAGTTTCCGATGCACCACTGCAGGTTTACTGTAACCTTTGGACCTTCACACTGACGATGAAACCCTGAAATTGCATCGTTTTGAATACAACAGGCACCATGCCGAATTCTCTCCGAGGGTGTAACGCGACAAACGGTCTCTGCTTTAAACCTTTCTTGGGAGCTCAGTAGTTTCCTCGGGATTGAATACAATAGGGCCCATCCCGACTTCTGTCCAGTCGAGTATCGCTCCAAACGGGATGTGCTCTGAACCTCTATTGGGAGACGAGATGTTGTTACAAATGCACCACTGCAGGTTTACTGTAACCTTTGGACCTTCACATTGCGATGAAACACAGATATTGCATTGGTATAAAAACCCAGGCACCATTCTGGGTTATGTCCAGGCGAATAACCCTTCAAAAGATCTGTGCTTCGAACCCTTCCTGAGAATCCAGTAGTCGTTTCCGAAGCACCACTGCTGGTTAACGGAAACACTTGCACATTCACATTGAATATGAAAAACAGAAATTTCAACGGGATTGAATACATCAGGTATCATGCAGATATGAGTCCCGCCGAGTAACGCTTCAAACTTTCTGTAGTTGGAAACTTTCCTGGGAGTCGAGTGGTAGTCTCCGATGCACCACTTCTGATTTACAGAAACCCTTGGACCTTCACAATGACGATGAAACACAGAAAATGCATCGTGATTGATTACAACAGGCACCATGCCGGCTTCTGTCCGAGCTAATAACGCTTCAAACGGACTCTGGTTGGAACGTTTATTTTGTGTCCTGTTGTTGTTTCCGATGCACCGTTGTAACATTACTGTAACCCTTGGACCTTCACATTGACGATGAAATATAGAAATTGAATCAGATTGAACACAATAGGCATCATGAAGACTTCTGTTCAGGCGCGTAACCCTTCAAACTGTTAATTTTTGAAATGGCTCTGAGCACTATGGGACTCAACTGCTGAGGTCATTAGTCCCCTAGAACTTAGAACTAGTTAAACCTAACTAACCTAAGGACATCACAAACATCCATGCCCTAGGCAGGATTCGAACCTGCGACCGTAGCGGTCTTGCGGTTCCAGACTGCCGCGCCTTTAACCGCACGGCCACTTCGGCCGGCAAAACTGTTTATGGCTCTGAGCACTATGGGACTTAACATCTACGGTCATCAGTCCCCTAGAACTTAGAACTACTTAAACCTAACTAACCTAAGGACGTCACACCACACCCAGTCATCACAAGGCAGAGAAAATCCCTGACCCCGCCGGGAATCGAACCCGGGAACCCGGGCGCGGAAAGCGAGAACGCTACCGCACGACCACGAGCTGCGGACAAAACTGTTTATGCTTGGAACCTTTCCATGGAGTGCTGTAGTAGTTTCCGATGCACCGCTGCAGGTTTTCTTCAAAAGTAATATGAAACTCAAAAATTTCATCGGGATTGAATAGAACAGGCAACATGCCGACTTCTTTTAAGGCGAAAAACGCATCAAACATTCTGTACTTGGAACCTTTTCTGGGACTCCAGTAGTATTTGCCGATGCTCACTCCAGGTTTACTGTCGCTCTTGGGCGTTCACATTGACGAAGAGACACAAAAGTGAAATCAGGGTTGAATAAAAAGGCACAGTCTTTACAGTCCTGCGAGACCAGTAGTTGTTTCGGATGCACCACTGTAGGTTTACTGTAACTCTTGTACATTCACAATGATATGAAACACAGAAATTGCATCGGGATTCGTTACAACAGGCACCATGCACACTTCTGTACAGGCGAGAACCGAATCAAACAATCTGTGCTTCGAACCTTTCCTGGGAGTGCAAACGTAGTAGCGGATGCACAAATGCATATTTGGTGTAACTCTTGGACATTCACATTGACGATGAAACACAGAATATGCATCGGATTCTATACAACGGCACTATGCCGACTTCTGTCCAGGCGAGTAACGCTTCAAGCGGTCTGTGCTTTGCACCTCTCCAGGGTGTCCAGTAGCAGTTTCCGATGCACCACTGTAGGTTTACTGTAACTCTTGCACATTCACAATTAATATGAAACACAGAAATTGCATCAGGATTCATTACAACAGGCACCATGCCGACATCTGTCCAGGCGAGAACCGCTTCAAACGGTCCGTGCTTTGATCCTTTCTTGGGAGTCTAATAGTAGTTTCTGATGCACAACTTTAGTTTTACTGTAAACCTTACACGTTCACATTAATAACGAAACACCTTTTCTGGGAGTTCAGTAGTCGTTCCCGATATACCACGGCAGATTTACTGTAACCCATTCACCTCCACACTGACGATAATACATAAAAATAGCATCGGATTGAATACAACTGCCACCATGCCGAATTCTGTCCAGGCGAGTAACGTATCTAACGCTATGTGCTTGTATCCTTCCGTGTAAGTCCATTATTACTTTCCGATGCACCACTGCAGCATTTACTGTAACCCTTGTACCTTAACATTGACAATTAAATACAGAAAGTGCATCGGATTGAATACAACAGCCAACTTGCCGACTTCAGTCCAGGTGAATAACGCTCCAAACGGTATGTGTTTGGAACTTTTCCTGGGAGCTCAGTAGTAGTAACCGATACACCACTTCAGGTTTACTGTAACCCTTTGACCTTCACATTGGCGATGAAACACAGAAATTTCATATGAATTGAATACAACAGGCACCACGCCGACTTCTCTCCAGACGCGCGAAATTTGGCACGAACTTCTATGCGAGATGCCTTTAATAGGTTCCACAACGAAACATTGTTTCGAAATTTGGTAGAAAATCCGAAGAAATTCTGGTCGTATGTAAAGTCGACAAGCGCAAGACGCAGTCAATACCTTCGCTGCGCAGTGCCGATGGTTCTGTTACCGACGACTGTGCCGCTAAAGCGGAGTTATTGGACGCAGTTTTCCGAAATTCCTTCACCAGGGAAGACGAATGGAATATTCCAGAATTTGGTTCACGAACAGCTCCTAGCATGAGTTTCTTAGAAGTAGATACCTTAGGGGTTGCGAAGCAACTCAAATCGCTTGATACGGGCAAGTCTTCAGGTCCAGATTGTATACCGATTAGGTTCCTTTCAGATTACGCTGATACAATAGCTCCCTACTTAGCAATCATACACAACCGCTCGCTCACCGATAGATCTGTACCTACAGATTGGAAAATTGTGCAGGTCGCACCAGTGTTTCAGATGGGTAGTAGGAGTAATCTCTCGAACTACAGACCTATATCATTGACGTCGGTTTGCAGTAGGGGTTTGGAGCATATACTGTATTCAAACATTATGAATCACCTCGAAGGGGACGATCTATTGATACGTAATGAGCATGGTTTCAGAAAACATCGTTCTTGTGCAACGCAGCTAGCTCTTTATTCGCACGAAGTAATGGCCGCTATCGACAGGGGATCTCAGGTTGATTCCGTATTTCTGGATTTCCGGAAAGCTTTTGACACCGTTCCTCACAAGCGACTTCTAATGAAGATGCGGGCCTATGGGGTATCGTCTCAGTTGTGCTACTGGATTCGTGATTTCCTGTCAAGATGGTCGCAGTTCGTAGTAATAGTCGGCAAATCATTGAGTAAAACTGAAGTGAAATCAGGTCTTCCCCAGGGAAACGTCCTGGGACCTCTGCTGTTCGTGATGTATATAAATGACCTGGGTGACAATCTGAGCAGTTGTCTTAGGTTGTTCGCAGATGATGCTGTAAATTACCGTCTAGTAAGGTCATCCGAAGACCAGTATCAGTTGCAAAGCGATTTAGAAAAGATTGCTGTACGGTGTGGCAGGTGGCAGTTGACGCTAAATAACGAAAAGTGGGAGGTGATCCACATGAGTTCCAAAAGAAATCCGTTGGAATTGGATTACTCGATAAATAGTACAATACTCAAGGCTGTCCATTCAACTAAGTACCTGGGTGTTAAAATTAAGAACAACTTCAGTTGGAAAGACCACATAGATAATATTGTGGGGAAGGCGAGCCAAGGGTTGCGTTTCATTGGCAGGACACTTAGCAGATGCAACAAGTCCACTAAAGAGGCAGCTTACACTACACTCGTTCGTCCTCTATTAGAATATTACTGCGCTGTGTGGGATCCTTGCCAGGTGGGATTGACGGAGGACATCGAAAGGGTGCAAAAAAGGGCAGCTCGTTTTGTATTTTCACGTAATAGGGGAGAGAGTGTGGCAGATATGATACGCGAGTTGGAATGGAAGTCATTAAAGCAGAGACGTTTCTCGTCACGGCGAGATCTATTTATGAAATTTCAGTCGCCAACTTTCTCTTCCGAATGCGAAAATATTTTGTTGAGCCCAACCTAAATAGTTAGGAATGATCATCAAACTAAAATACGAGAAATAGAACAGAAAGGTTTAGGTGTTCGTTTTTCCCGCGCGCTGTTCGGGAATGGAAGAGAGATAGTATGATTGTGGTTCGATGAACCCTTTGCCAAGCACTTAAATGTGAATTGCAGAGTAGTCATGTAGATGTAGATGTAGATGTAGATGTAGAAAAATATGGCTTAAGACGGTCTGTGCTTGGCACCTTTCTCAGGGGCCCACTGGTAGCTTCCGAAGCACCACTTCTGTTTTACTGTAACACTTGGACTTTCACATTGGCGATAAAACACAGAAATATCATCCCGAATGAATACAACTGGCACCATGCCGACTTCTGTCCAGGGGCTAACGCTTCAAATAATCGGTGCTTGGAACCTCCCCTGGGAGTCCAGTAGTAGTTTGCGATGCACCACTGCAGGTTTACTGTAACCCTTGGGCCTTTTCATTGACGATGAATCACAGAAATTGCATAGTATTGAATACAACTGGCACCATGCCGACTTCTGTCCAGGAGATTAACGCTTCAAACTGTCTGGGATTGTAACCATTCCTGGGTGTCCAGTGGTAGTTTCCAATGTACTACTTCAAGTTTACTGTAACCCATGGACATTTAAATTGACAATGAAACACAGAATAAGCATCAGACTTAATGCAATAGGAACCATGCCGACTTCTGTCCAGGGGAGTAACGTTTCAAACGGTCTGTTCTTGGAAACTTTCCTGGAAGCCCGGTAGTACTTTCCGATGCACCACTGTAGGCTTACTCTATCCTTTGGACCTTCCCATTGGCGATGAAACACTGAAATTGTATCGGCATTGAATACAACAGGCACTACGCCGAATTCTGACCAGGCGAGTAACGCCCCAAATTGTCTGTGCTTGGACTCATTCTTGGGAGTCCAGAAGTTCTTAGTGATGCACCACTACTGGTTTACTGAAGCCCTTATACCGTCACATTGACGACAAATCACAGAAATTACCTCGGAATTGAATATAATAATGACCATCCCGATTCTGCCCAAGCGAGTATCGCTTGAAACGCTCTGTGCTCTGAACCATTCCTAGGAGTCCAATAGTAGCTTCCTGTCTACCACTGCAGGTTTCCTGTAACCCTTGGTCCTTTACATTGAAGATGAATCACAGCAACTGCAGCGTACTGAATACAACTGCCACTATGCCGACTTCTATCCTGGCGACTAATGCTACAAACGGCGTGTGTTTGGAACCTTTCTCAGGAGTCCACTAGTAGTTTCCGATGCACGACATCAGTTTTACTGTATCAGTTGGACTTTCACATTGACGATAAAACACCGAAATATCATCGGGATTGAATACAACAGGCACCATACCGACTTCCGCCCGAGTGAATAACGCTTAAAACGGTCTGTACCCTGAAAGATTATTGGGAGTCGAGGCGTTGTTTCCGATGCACCACTGCAGGTTTACTGTAACCCTGGAACCTTCAAACTGACAATGAAACCCTGAAATTGCATCGGTTTGAATACAACAGGCACCATGCCGAATTCTCTCCGAGGGTGTAACGCGACAAACGGTCTCTGCTTTAAACCTTTCTTGGGAGCTCAGTAGTTTCCTCGGGATTGAATACAATAGGGCCCATCCCGACTTCTGTCCAGTCGAGTATCGCTCCAAACGGGATGTGCTCTGAACCTCTATTGGGAGACGAGATGTTGTTACAAATGCACCACTGCAGGTTTACTGTAACCTTTGGACCTTCACATTGCGATGAAACACAGATATTGCATTGGTTTAAAAACCCAGGCACCATTCTGGGTTATGTCCAGGCGAATAACCCTTCAAAAGATCTGTGCTTCGAACCCTTCCTGAGAATCCAGTAGTCGTTTCCGAAGCACCACTGCTGGTTAACGGAAACACTTGCACATTCACATTGAATATGAAAAACAGAAATTTCAACGGGATTGAATACATCAGGTATCATGCAGATATGAGTCCCGCCGAGTAACGCTTCAAACTTTCTGTAGTTGGAAACTTTCCTGGGAGTCGAGTGGTAGTCTCCGATGCACCACTTCTGATTTACAGAAACCCTTGGACCTTCACAATGACGATGAAACACAGAAAATGCATCGTGATTGATTACAACAGGCACCATGCCGGCTTCTGTCCGAGCTAATAACGCTTCAAACGGACTCTGGTTGGAACGTTTATTTTGTGTCCTGTTGTTGTTTCCGATGCACCGTTGTAACATTACTGTAACCCTTGGACCTTCACATTGACGATGAAATATAGAAATTGAATCAGATTGAACACAATAGGCATCATGAAGACTTCTGTTCAGGCGCGTAACCCTTCAAACTGTTAATTTTTGAAATGGCTCTGAGCACTATGGGACTCAACTGCTGAGGTCATTAGTCCCCTAGAACTTAGAACTAGTTAAACCTAACTAACCTAAGGACATCACAAACATCCATGCCCTAGGCAGGATTCGAACCTGCGACCGTAGCGGTCTTGCGGTTCCAGACTGCCGCGCCTTTAACCGCACGGCCACTTCGGCCGGCAAAACTGTTTATGGCTCTGAGCACTATGGGACTTAACATCTACGGTCATCAGTCCCCTAGAACTTAGAACTACTTAAACCTAACTAACCTAAGGACGTCACACCACACCCAGTCATCACAAGGCAGAGAAAATCCCTGACCCCGCCGGGAATCGAACCCGGGAACCCGGGCGCGGAAAGCGAGAACGCTACCGCACGACCACGAGCTGCGGACAAAACTGTTTATGCTTGGAACCTTTCCATGGAGTGCTGTAGTAGTTTCCGATGCACCGCTGCAGGTTTTCTTCAAAAGTAATATGAAACTCAAAAATTTCATCGGGATTGAATAGAACAGGCAACATGCCGACTTCTTTTAAGGCGAAAAACGCATCAAACATTCTGTACTTGGAACCTTTTCTGGGACTCCAGTAGTATTTGCCGATGCTCACTCCAGGTTTACTGTCGCTCTTGGGCGTTCACATTGACGAAGAGACACAAAAGTGAAATCAGGGTTGAATAAAAAGGCACAGCCTTTACAGTCCTGCGAGACCAGTAGTTGTTTCGGATGCACCACTGTAGGTTTACCGTAACTCTTGTACATTCACAATGATATGAAACACAGAAATTGCATCGGGATTCGTTACAACAGGCACCATGCACACTTCTGTACAGGCGAGAACCGAATCAAACAATCTGTGCTTCGAACCTTTCCTGGGAGTGCAAACGTAGTAGCGGATGCACAAATGCATATTTGGTGTAACTCTTGGACATTCACATTGACGATGAAACACAGAATATGCATCGGATTCTATACAACGGCACTATGCCGACTTCTGTCCAGGCGAGTAACGCTTCAAGCGGTCTGTGCTTTGCACCTCTCCAGGGTGTCCAGTAGCAGTTTCCGATGCACCACTGTAGGTTTACTGTAACTCTTGCACATTCACAATTAATATGAAACACAGAAATTGCATCAGGATTCATTACAACAGGCACCATGCCGACATCTGTCCAGGCGAGAACCGCTTCAAACGGTCCGTGCTTTGATCCTTTCTTGGGAGTCTAATAGTAGTTTCTGATGCACAACTTTAGTTTTACTGTAAACCTTACACGTTCACATTAATAACGAAACACCTTTTCTGGGAGTTCAGTAGTCGTTCCCGATATACCACGGCAGATTTACTGTAACCCATTCACCTCCACACTGACGATAATACATAAAAATAGCATCGGATTGAATACAACTGCCACCATGCCGAATTCTGTCCAGGCGAGTAACGTATCTAACGCTATGTGCTTGTATCCTTCCGTGTAAGTCCATTATTACTTTCCGATGCACCACTGCAGCATTTACTGTAACCCTTGTACCTTAACATTGACAATTAAATACAGAAAGTGCATCGGATTGAATACAACAGCCAACTTGCCGACTTCAGTCCAGGTGAATAACGCTCCAAACGGTATGTGTTTGGAACTTTTCCTGGGAGCTCAGTAGTAGTAACCGATACACCACTTCAGGTTTACTGTAACCCTTTGACCTTCACATTGGCGATGAAACACAGAAATTTCATATGAATTGAATACAACAGGCACCACGCCGACTTCTCTCCAGACGCGCGAAATTTGGCACGAACTTCTATGCGAGATGCCTTTAATAGGTTCCACAACGAAACATTGTTTCGAAATTTGGTAGAAAATCCGAAGAAATTCTGGTCGTATGTAAAGTCGACAAGCGCAAGACGCAGTCAATACCTTCGCTGCGCAGTGCCGATGGTTCTGTTACCGACGACTGTGCCGCTAAAGCGGAGTTATTGGACGCAGTTTTCCGAAATTCCTTCACCAGGGAAGACGAATGGAATATTCCAGAATTTGGTTCACGAACAGCTCCTAGCATGAGTTTCTTAGAAGTAGATACCTTAGGGGTTGCGAAGCAACTCAAATCGCTTGATACGGGCAAGTCTTCAGGTCCAGATTGTATACCGATTAGGTTCCTTTCAGATTACGCTGATACAATAGCTCCCTACTTAGCAATCATACACAACCGCTCGCTCACCGATAGATCTGTACCTACAGATTGGAAAATTGTGCAGGTCGCACCAGTGTTTCAGATGGGTAGTAGGAGTAATCTCTCGAACTACAGACCTATATCATTGACGTCGGTTTGCAGTAGGGGTTTGGAGCATATACTGTATTCAAACATTATGAATCACCTCGAAGGGGACGATCTATTGATACGTAATGAGCATGGTTTCAGAAAACATCGTTCTTGTGCAACGCAGCTAGCTCTTTATTCGCACGAAGTAATGGCCGCTATCGACAGGGGATCTCAGGTTGATTCCGTATTTCTGGATTTCCGGAAAGCTTTTGACACCGTTCCTCACAAGCGACTTCTAATGAAGATGCGGGCCTATGGGGTATCGTCTCAGTTGTGCTACTGGATTCGTGATTTCCTGTCAGGATGGTCGCAGTTCGTAGTAATAGTCGGCAAATCATTGAGTAAAACTGAAGTGAAATCAGGTCTTCCCCAGGGAAACGTCCTGGGACCTCTGCTGTTCGTGATGTATATAAATGACCTGGGTGACAATCTGAGCAGTTGTCTTAGGTTGTTCGCAGATGATGCTGTAAATTACCGTCTAGTAAGGTCATCCGAAGACCAGTATCAGTTGCAAAGCGATTTAGAAAAGATTGCTGTACGGTGTGGCAGGTGGCAGTTGACGCTAAATAACGAAAAGTGGGAGGTGATCCACATGAGTTCCAAAAGAAATCCGTTGGAATTGGATTACTCGATAAATAGTACAATACTCAAGGCTGTCCATTCAACTAAGTACCTGGGTGTTAAAATTAAGAACAACTTCAGTTGGAAAGACCACATAGATAATATTGTGGGGAAGGCGAGCCAAGGGTTGCGTTTCATTGGCAGGACACTTAGCAGATGCAACAAGTCCACTAAAGAGGCAGCTTACACTACACTCGTTCGTCCTCTATTAGAATATTACTGCGCTGTGTGGGATCCTTGCCAGGTGGGATTGACGGAGGACATCGAAAGGGTGCAAAAAAGGGCAGCTCGTTTTGTATTTTCACGTAATAGGGGAGAGAGTGTGGCAGATATGATACGCGAGTTGGAATGGAAGTCATTAAAGCAGAGACGTTTCTCGTCACGGCGAGATCTATTTATGAAATTTCAGTCGCCAACTTTCTCTTCCGAATGCGAAAATATTTTGTTGAGCCCAACCTAAATAGTTAGGAATGATCATCAAACTAAAATACGAGAAATAGAACAGAAAGGTTTAGGTGTTCGTTTTTCCCGCGCGCTGTTCGGGAATGGAAGAGAGATAGTATGATTGTGGTTCGATGAACCCTTTGCCAAGCACTTAAATGTGAATTGCAGAGTAGTCATGTAGATGTAGATGTAGATGTAGATGTAGAAAAATATGGCTTAAGACGGTCTGTGCTTGGCACCTTTCTCAGGGGCCCACTGGTAGCTTCCGAAGCACCACTTCTGTTTTACTGTAACACTTGGACTTTCACATTGGCGATAAAACACAGAAATATCATCCCGAATGAATACAACTGGCACCATGCCGACTTCTGTCCAGGGGCTAACGCTTCAAATAATCGGTGCTTGGAACCTCCCCTGGGAGTCCAGTAGTAGTTTGCGATGCACCACTGCAGGTTTACTGTAACCCTTGGGCCTTTTCATTGACGATGAATCACAGAAATTGCATAGTATTGAATACAACTGGCACCATGCCGACTTCTGTCCAGGAGATTAACGCTTCAAACTGTCTGGGATTGTAACCATTCCTGGGTGTCCAGTGGTAGTTTCCAATGTACTACTTCAAGTTTACTGTAACCCATGGACATTTAAATTGACAATGAAACACAGAATAAGCATCAGACTTAATGCAATAGGAACCATGCCGACTTCTGTCCAGGGGAGTAACGTTTCAAACGGTCTGTTCTTGGAAACTTTCCTGGAAGCCCGGTAGTACTTTCCGATGCACCACTGTAGGCTTACTCTATCCTTTGGACCTTCCCATTGGCGATGAAACACTAAAATTGTATCGGCATTGAATACAACAGGCACTACGCCGAATTCTGACCAGGCGAGTAACGCCCCAAATTGTCTGTGCTTGGACTCATTCTTGGGAGTCCAGAAGTTCTTAGTGATGCACCACTACTGGTTTACTGAAGCCCTTATACCGTCACATTGACGACAAATCACAGAAATTACCTCGGAATTGAATATAATAATGACCATCCCGATTCTGCCCAAGCGAGTATCGCTTGAAACGCTCTGTGCTCTGAACCATTCCTAGGAGTCCAATAGTAGCTTCCTGTCTACCACTGCAGGTTTCCTGTAACCCTTGGTCCTTTACATTGAAGATGAATCACAGCAACTGCAGCGTACTGAATACAACTGCCACTATGCCGACTTCTGTCCTGGCGACTAATGCTACAAACGGCGTGTGTTTGGAACCTTTCTCAGGAGTCCACTAGTAGTTTCCGATGCACGACATCAGTTTTACTGTATCAGTTGGACTTTCACATTGACGATAAAACACCGAAATATCATCGGGATTGAATACAACAGGCACCATACCGACTTCCGCCCGAGTGAATAACGCTTAAAACGGTCTGTACCCTGAAAGATTATTGGGAGTCGAGGCGTTGTTTCCGATGCACCACTGCAGGTTTACTGTAACCCTGGAACCTTCAAACTGACAATGAAACCCTGAAATTGCATCGGTTTGAATACAACAGGCACCATGCCGAATTCTCCCCGAGGGTGTAACGCGACAAACGGTCTCTGCTTTAAACCTTTCTTTGGAGCTCAGTAGTTTCCTCGGGATTGAATACAATAGGGCCCATCCCGACTTCTGTCCAGTCGAGTATCGCTCCAAACGGGATGTGCTCTGAACCTCTATTGGGAGACGAGATGTTGTTACAAATGCACCACTGCAGGTTTACTGTAACCTTTGGACCTTCACATTGCGATGAAACACAGATATTGCATTGGTTTAAAAACCCAGGCACCATGCTGGGTTATGTCCAGGCGAATAACCCTTCAAAAGATCTGTGCTTCGAACCTTTCCTGAGAATCCAGTACTCGTTTCCGAAGCACCACTGCTGGTTAACGGAAACACTTGCACATTCACATTGAATATGGAAAACAGAAATTTCAACGGGATTGAATACATCAGGTATCATGCCGATATCAGTCCAGCCGAGTAACGCTTCAAACGGTCTGTAGTTGGAAACTTTCCTGGGAGTCGAGTGGTTAGTCTCCGATGCACCACATCTGATTTACAGAAACCCTTGGACCTTCACAATGACTACGATACACCGAAATTGCATCGGATTGAATACAACAGGCAGTATTCCGACTTCTATCCAGGCGAGTAACGCTTCCAACGATCTGTGCTTTTCACCTCTAAAGGGTGTCTAGTAGTAAATTCAGATACACCACTGCAGGTTTACTGTAAGCCTTAGATCTTCAAATTGACGATGAAACACAACAAATTGCATCGGATAAAATCCAATAGGCATCATTCCGACTTCTATCCAGGCGAGTAATGCTTCAAACACTCTGTTGTGGACTGGTAAGACAGCCAATCCACTATGACAGGAAGTCGAAAGCCTCGCGTTTAAGCTCAAGCAGGCTGCCGTGAGGTCTGGAACAGGACAAGGTCTTGAGACTAGCAAAAAAGGTACGTAGATTCTGGAATACTTAACTTTAATCCATAATTGGTGAACATCGCTCGTGACGGTACATGTTTTACAGAATCAATATTGACTGGTAATGGCGCCATGCTAGGTAGTAGCAAATGACGTAGCTGAAGGCTATGCTAACTATCGTCTCGGCAATTGAGAGCGTAATTTGTCAGTGAACCATCGCTAGCAAAGTCGGCTTTACAACTGGGCGAGTGCTAGGAAGTCTCTATAGACCTGCCGTGTGGCGGCGCTCGGTCTGCAATCACTGATAGTGGGGACACGCGGGTCCGACGTATACTAACGGACCGCGGCCGATTTAAAGGCTACCACCTAGCAAGTGTGGTGTCTGGCGGTGACACCACACTCTGTGTGCTTGGAACCTTACCTAGTAGTCAAGAAATAGTTTCCGATGAACCACTACAGGTGTACTGTAAACCTTGGTCATTCAAATATACGCTGAAACACAGAAAATGCTTCGGGTTGAATACAACAGGGACAATGCAGACTTCTGTCCAGGCGAGTAACCCGTCAAACTGTCTGTGCTTGGAATCTTTCCTGGGAATCCAGTAGTAGTTTCCGATACACCAAATCAGGTTTACTCTAACCCTTAGACCTTCACATTGACGATGAAACACAGAAATTGCATCGGACTGAATCCGACAGGCACCATTCCGACTACCATCCAGGCGACTAACGATTCAAACTCTCTGTGCTTGGAACGTTACGTAGGAATCAATGTATAGTTTCCGATGCATCATTGCAGGTGTACTGTAACACTTGCTCATTCAAATTGCCGATGAAACACAGAAATTGCATCGGACTGAATACAACAGGCACCATGCCGACTTCCGTCCAGGCGAGTAACGCTTCAATCGGTCTGTTCTTTGCACCTCTCCAGGGTGTCCAGCAGCAGTTTCAGATGCACCACTGCAGGTTTACCGTAACGCTTAGACCTTCACATTGGCTATGATACACAGAAATTACATTGGATTGAATCAACAGGCACAATGCAGACTTCTCTCCAGGGGAGTAACGCATCAAACAGTCTGTGTTTTGAATCTTTGCCGGGAGTTCAGTAGTAGTTTCCGATACACCTCTTCAGGTTTTACTGTAACCTTTAGACATTAACATAGACGACAAAACACAGATATTACGTAGGATTGAATACAACAGGCACCATGCGGACTTCCGTCTAGGCGAATAGCGTTCCAAACGGTCTGTGTCTGGAACCTGTCCTTGGAGTTCAGTCGTAGTTTCCGATGCACAACTGCAGGTCTACTCTAATTCTTGGTCCATCTCATGGACGATGGAACACAGAAATTGCATCGGACTGAACCCAACAGGCACCATTCCGACTTCCATCCAGGCGAGTAACGCTACAAACGGAATGTGCCTGGAACCTTTCCTACGACTCTAGTAGTAGTTTCCGATGCACCACTGGAGGTTTACTATAACCCTTGGACCTTCACATTGACGATAAAACACTGAAATTGCATCGTTTTGAATACAACAGGCACCATGCCGAATTCTCTCCGAGGGTGTAACGCGGCAAACGGTCTCTGCTTAAAACTATTCTTGGGAGCCCAGTAGTTTCCTCGGGATTGAATACAATAGGGCCCATCCGGACTTCTGTGCATTCAAGTATCGCTCCCAATGGGATGTGCTCTGAACCTCTATTGGGAGAAGAGATGTTGTTGCCAAAGCACCACTGCAAATTTACTGAAACCTTTGGATCTTCATATAGCGATGAAACACAGATATTGCATTGGTTTAAAACAACAGGCACCATGCCGGGTTATGTCCAGGCGAATAAACCTTCAAAAGATCTGTACTTAGAACCTTTCCTGAGAATCCAGTGGTCGTTTCCGAGGCACCACTGCTGGTTAACGGTAACACCTGCACATTCACATTGAATATGAAAAACAGAAATTTCAACGGGATTGAATACATCAGGTACCATGCCGATAACAGTCCCGCCAAGAAACGCATCAAACGGTCTGTAGTTGGAAACTTTCCTGGGAGTCGAGTAGTAGTCTCCGATGCACCACATCTGATTTACTGAAACCCTTGGTTGGAACGTTTATTGTGTGTCCTGTCGTTGTTACCGGTTCACCGCTGTAAGTGTACTGTAACCATTGGACCTTCACATTGACGATGAAATATAGAAATTGAATCAGATTGAACACAATAGGCATCATGAAGACTTCTGTTTAGGCGCGTAACCCTTCAAACTGTTTATGCTTGGAACCTTTCCTTGGAGTGTAGTAGTAGTTTCCGATGCACCGCTGCAGGTTTTCTATAACACTTGGACTTTCAAAAATTTCATCGGGATTGAATACAACAGGCAACATGCAGACTTCTGTCCAGGCGAATAAAGCTTAAAACTATTTTGCGTGTCCTGTAGTAATTTCCAATGCACCACTGGAGGTTTACTGTAACACTTGGACCTTCACAGTGTATATGATACACAGAAATTGCACCGTGATTCATTACAACAAGTACCTTGCCCTCTTCTCTTCAGGCGAGTAACGCTTCGGACCGTCAGTGCTATGAACCTTTCCTGTGAGTGCAGAAGTAGTAGCCGATGCAGTAATGCATGTTTATTGCAACTCTTCGATCTTCACATTGACGATGAGACACAGAATATGCAACGGTTGAATACAACAGGCATCTTGAAAACTTCTGTCCAGCGAATAGTGACTTAAACGGTCTCTGCTTGAACCTATCCTGCGAGTCCAATAGTTGTTTCCGATGCACCGCTGTAGGTTTACTGTAACTCTTGTACATTCACAATGATATGAAACACAGCAATTGCATCGGGATTCATTACAACAGGCACCATGCAGACTTCTGTCCAGGCGAGAACCGCGTCAAACGATCTGTGCTTCGAACCTTTCCTGGGAGTGCAAACGTAGTAGCGGATGCACCAATGCATGTTTAGTGTAACTCTTGGACCTTCACATTGACGATGAAGCACAGAATATGCATCGTATTCTATACAACTGGCACCATGCCGACTTTATCCAGGCTGATAACGCTCCAAACGGTCTGTGTTTTGAAACCTCCCTGGGAGTTCAGTGGTAGTTTCCGACGCACAACTGCAGGTTTACTCTAACACTCGGACCTTCTCATTGACAATGAAAAACAGAAATTGCATCGAACAGAATCAAATAGGCACCATTCCGACATCCATCCAGGTGAGTAACGCTTCAAACTCTCTGCGCTTGTGACCTTACCTAGGAGTCAAGGAATAGGTTTCCGATGCACCACTGCAGGTGTACTGTAACCCTTGGTTCTTCAAATGGACGATGAAACACAGAAATTGCAGAATTGAATACAACAGCAACCTTGACGACTTCTGTCCAGTCGAGTAACGCTTCACGCGGTCTGTGTTTTTCACCTCTCCAGGGTGTACAGTCGTAGTTTCAGATGCACCACTGCAGGTTTCCGGTAACCCTAAGACCTCCAAATTGGGGATGATACACAGAAATTGAATCGGATTGAATACAACAGCCACAATGCAGACTTCTGTCCAGGCAAGTAACGCATCAAACTGTCTGTGCTTGGAATCTTTCTTGGAAGTCCAGTAGTAGTTTCCGATACAGCACTTCATGTTTACTGTAACCGTTAGACCTTCTCAATGTATATGAAACACAGAACTTGTATCGGACTGAATCCAACAGGCACCATTCAGACTTTCATCCAGGTGACTAACGCTTCAAACTCTCTGCGCTTGCAACCATACCTTGGAGCCGAGGAATAGTTTCCGATGCGCCACTGCATGTGTACCGTATCCCTTGGAAATTCAAATTGAAGATGAAACCCAGAAATTGCATCTGGATTGAATACAATAGGCAAAATGTCTACTTCTGTCGAGGGTAATGATTCAAACGGACTGTGCTTGGAACCATTCCTGAGATACCAGTAGTATTTAACAATGCACCATTGCTGGTTAATTGTAACCCTTGAATCTTCACATTCACGATTAAAAGCACAGAAAATTCATGGGACTGAATACAACATGCACCATGCCGACTTCTGTACAGGCAGGTAACTATTCAAACGATCTGTGCTTGGAACCATTCCTGAGAGTCCAGTAGCAGTTTCCGATGCACCACTACAGGATTACTGTAACCCTTGGACCTTCACATTGACGATAAAACACAGATATCGCATCGGACTGAATCCAGCAGGCACCATTCCGACTTCCATCCAGGCGAGTAAAGCTTCAAACTCTCTGTGCTTGGAACGTTACCTAGGAGTCAAGGAATAGTTCCCGATGCATCACTGCAGGTGTACTGTAACCATTGCTCATTCAAATTGACGATGAAACACAGAAATTGCATCGGACTGAATGCAACAGGCACCATGCCGACTTCTGTCCAGGCGATTAACGCTTCAATCGGTCTGTGCTTTGCACCTTTTCAGGGTTTCCAGCAGCAGTTTCAGATTCACCACTGCAGGTTTACTGTAACCATTAGACCATCACTATGTATATGAAACACAGAAATTGCATCGGATTGAATACAACAGGCGTAATGCCGACTTGTGTCCGTGCGAATACGCTCCAAAAGTTCTGAGCTTGAAAACTTTCCTGAGAGTGCAGAAATAGTAGCCGATGCACTAATGCAGGTTTATTGTAAATCTTGGACCTTTACATTGACCACGGAACACAGAAAATGAAAACTTCTGTCAAGGCGAACAGTGGTTTAAACGGTCTCTGCTTGAACCTCTATGGCGAGAAAAATATTTGCTTCCGATGCACCACTGTAAGTTTACTGTAACTCTTGCACAATCACGATGAATATGAAACACAGAATTGCATTGGGATTCATTACAACAGGCACCATGACGTCCTCTGTCCAGGCGATAACCGCTTCAAACGGTCTGTGCTTGGATCCTTTCGTTGGAGTCTCATTGTAGTTTCTGATGCACCGCTTCAGTTTTAATTTAACCCTTACACGTTCACATTGACGACGAAACATCGAAATTGGAACCTTTCCTGGGAGGTTACTAGTCGTTCCCTATATACCACTGCACATTTACTGTAACCCATGGACCATCATACTGACGATAGAACATAAAAATTGCATTGGATTGAATACACAACAGCCATCTTACCGACTTCTGTTAAGGCGAGTAACGCTTCAAATAGTCCGTACTTTACATCATTACTGGGATTCTGCTAGCAGTTTCCGATTCAATACTACAGGTTTACTGTAAGACTTAGACCTTCACGTTGACGATGAATACATAAATTGCTTCTTACTGAATACAACAGGCACCATGCCGACTTTTGCCAAAGCGGGTAACGCTTTAACGGTCTGTGCTTGGAACCTCTCCTAAGACACCAGTAGTAGTTTCCGACTTACGACTGCAGGTTTCCTGTAACCCTTGGACCTTCACAATTATTAAGAAACACAGAAATTCCATCGGATTGATTACAACAGGCATAATGCTGATTTCTGACCAGGCGAGTACGCTCCAAAAGTTCTGTGCTTGAAAACTTTCCTCGGACTGCAGTAGTAGTTTCTGATGCACCGCTGCTCGTTATCCTGGGAGTTCGGTAGTCGTTCCCGATGGACCACTGCATTCTTAGTGTAACCCATGGATCTGATACTGACGAAGAAACACAGAACTTGCAGTCACAATGAAGATGGATGACAGATATTGCATTGGGATTGAATACAACACGCACCGAGCCGACTTCTGTCCAGGGGAGAAACGCTTCAAACGGTCTGTGCATTGCACCTTTACAGGGTGTCCAGTAGTAGTTTCAGATGCACCACTGCAGGTTTACTGTAACCCTTAGACCTTCACATTGACAATGAAACATAGAAATTGCATCGGATTGAATACAACAGGCAAAATGCAGACTTCTGTCCAGGCTAGTAACCCATCAAACTGTCTGTGGAATCTTTCCCGTTAGTCCAGTAGTAGTTTCCGATGCACCACTTCAGGTATTAATGTAACCTTCAGACCTTCACATAGACCATAAAACACAGATATTACCACGGACTGAATACAACAGGCACCATGCCGACTTCCGTCTAGGTGAATAGCGTTCCAAACGGTCTGTGTCTGGAACGTGTCCTTGGAGTTCAGTAGTTTCCGACGCACAACTGCAGGTCTACACTATTCCTTGGACCTTCTCATTGACGATGGAACACAGAAACTGCATCGGACTAAATCCAACAGGCACCATTCCAATTTCCATCCAGGTGAGTAACGCTACAAACGGAATGTGCCTGGAACCTTTCCTACCACTTTAGCAGTAGTTTACGATGCACCACTGCAGGTTTATTGTAACCCTTGGACCTTCACACTGACGATGAAACACAGAACTTTCTTCGGATTGTATACAACAGGGATCATGCCGACGTCTGTCCAGGTGAGTATTGCTTCAAATTATCTGTACTTCGAACCGTCCTGGGAGTGCAGTAGTAGTTTCCGGTGCACATTTGCCGGTTTACTGTAACTCTTGGACATTCATTTTGACGATTAAACACAGAAAATGCATCAGATTGAATACAACAGGTACCATGGAGACTTATGTCCAGGGGAGTAACGCTACAGTTCGTCAATGCCTTTACTACTAGTTCAGTAATAGTCCCCGATGCACCACTGCAGGTTTACTGTAGCCCTTGGACCTTCACAATCAATATGTGAGACAGAAATTGCATCGGGATTGAATACAACAAGCACCGTGCATAATTATGTCGAGGCGAGTAACGCTCAAACAGTCTATGCTTGGTATCTTACCTGGGAGTCAAGGATTTTTTTTCCCGATTCACCACTGCAGGTTTACTGTGATTCTCGTACAGAAATTGCATCGGGTTGAATACAACAATCACCGTGCCGACTTCTTTCCAGGCCAGTAACGCTTCAAACGGTCTGTGCTTGGAACCTTTCCTTGGATTCAAGTAGTAGTTTTCGATGCACCACTGCAGGTTAACTGTATCACTTGGAACTTGACATTGATGATGAAACACAGAAATGCTATCGGATTGACTACAACAGGGACCATGCCGACTTAATTCCAGGCGAGTTACGCTTTCAACCGTCTGGGTTTGGAACCTTTCCTGAAACTCCAGTAGTAGTTCCCGAAGCACCAGAAATCCCTGTTTTACTGTTACTTCACAATTTTCAAGTTATCTATATTTTGTAACTGTCTTGTTGCTCCCTTGGCATAAAGTTGGCTGAAGTACGCCTGTAATGTGGTGGGCCCCCACTTACGGCTGAAATGTCTCCTGGAGAGCAGTAACTTCTGTATGTGGTGATAAATCGACGTGGATTGCAGTGTGATCCCATGCAATTACTTTGTGACGCTCCGCATATCTTCTGGTTCTGTAATTGATTCTTGCTTTAATATATCTTACTGTGACTGTTTTTCCTTATTTTGTTGAAGATCTTGATGTAATTGACTCAGTGCGCTGAAATATTATTCATTCATGTCCTACCGCCACTTCGCATTACCTGCCGTGTTTGCCTTTACAAATTTAATTTAGGTCGTATTGGATTTTTGATGCTATGAATTTCGCATTGTGGTTTATTTCTCCCAATAACTTAAATTTTTTCCAAATCTGAATTACTGATTACTTCGTTCTTTTCAATAACTGTCTGCTGAATGTGAGCTGCTACGTTATATAAGTATTGTGTTTTTTTTGTTTTTTTTTTTGGGGGGGGGATGCTTGGTTTTTCAGCTGTCGATTAGTCCAATTTCCCACAATGTTGGGTTCCAAGTTTTAATTTACACTGGGGGCCTGAGCTGCTTGGGGCATTCCCCTTTTAATGGTCAATGATAGAATGCACGTTGTTCTGATGGCGCGCCAAAGTGGAGAATGGCGAGGAAAATATTCCTAATTTCCTTCACTTTTCTTTGCTCCTCCTCTTCTAGGTTTTCTTTTCCCGGACACATGTGTATCCTTTTCACGTATAGCTCTCTGTCTGCAGCCTACATGTTTCCTTTCTCCTGTGCTGCCCCCTAAAAATTTAATTTAAAAAAAATTGAGATGATGCTGATGGTGAGACTGTATACTCATTTACGTTTAAAAAAAGGATGTTGCGAAAATGTAGCCTACCTATTTATGTGTTATGTTTTCAAGGAAAATTGGGTTATTTTATGAAGAACGTCGTTTTAATTTTCACACACTAGAAGTTGTTATTTGTCTTTTCATTACCTGCAACTTTTGCTCTATGTAGTACGAGTTTGTTCTCTTTGCAAAAACAAAAAAAAATTAAAAGGGTTTAGAGCACAGGTAAACAAGTTGGTAGAGCACTAGCCCTAAAAAAAATTTAAAAAGCGTCATAATATCTGGATCGCTGGATCGAGTATCGGTCGCCGGCTTTTTTTTTTTTTAACAAAGGAAATGCACAAACTCCGTAGTCAGTAAACTAGCACTACGATGATTATTTCATTTAATTTCTAAAAAAAGGGTCGGTAGTGCACGTGCCCGTGAAAGGAAGAGGGAAAAATCTCATTTTGCACCCGAATATTTATTTCACGGTGGACGTGGAAAATAATGGTTGTCTACCCTTCCTTGATGTGCTAGTTAGAAGGAAGGTGGACGGTACTTTGGTACCTGCCCTTTATACGACTCCTACTCACACTGGCTTGTATCTGCAGGCTGATAGTTGTCACCATCCGGCTCAACATGATGGCGAACTTAACAGCTTGTTACACAGGGCCCTTGTCATCTCGGAGCCTGAGAGTTCGTGAGCTGAGTTAGTCCATCTCGAAGTCACCTTTCTTCAGAATGCTTACAGTGAAAGACAGATAGACGTAGCGGTATCCACCAACTTTTCTTCTGGTGAATGATGATAATACCGAAGTGGGCCAAAGACTACGGCCATTTTCATTAAAGCAGGGGTCATTTCTAACACGACTGGTCATATTTTGCGGAAATATGACGTAAATTATGTTATTCGCCCACTATCTAAGAACAGGTTGCTTTTAGGTTCCGTAAAGGATTATCTTGGTGTGCCTGAAGAGGATGTCTACTTATTCCTCATAGTTGTG
Organism: Schistocerca nitens; assembly: GCF_023898315.1. NCBI lineage: Eukaryota > Metazoa > Arthropoda > Insecta > Orthoptera > Acrididae > Schistocerca > Schistocerca nitens. The sequence continues at coordinate 98,190,182 of NC_064617.1, forward strand.
GCATGTCATAAATTGGTCAGGCTATCACGACGCTGGAAGACCAGCATATTGCGCATATGCCACACACATGCTTACAATAGCCAAGCAAATCCGCTGTTGCAGAATATTGACTTGACACCGGTCAACCTATAGAATATAATAAAGTGCAGATTATGACATGCAGTTCCAGCTATTGTGAAAGCGCTGTTAAGGAAGCAGTTGAAATAAAATTAGGAAGTAGCTTGATCAACAGGGATGGCGGTTTTGTTTAAAGTCTGCATGGAGTCCCGCACTCCTTGGTCAAGAAACAGAAGAACAGAGTTTATGCCACCACACCAACTGATTATAAATTCCACTGTAGGTAACTTCTGACGTCGGCCACCTTTGGTTTGTGATGGCGCTAGTGTTTACAGCATGTGTAAGTGTTATCATTCCGGATTTCTCTGAGAACCGAGGTTTTAAATTCCCTTGTACAGCGCTTACTTGATGCAGTTTGGCTAGAGGATGGCAGGGTGTGCTTCCGTCGAAACATCGGTGGTTGCCGGCGGCGTCACCCGGCTGCATTCCGGTAAATTATTAAGTTATTTGAAGAAATGTTTTCATTTTTAAGAATTAATTAACGGTGGTGGGGTATTTTGCAAAATCAACTTTAATGTGAGGATCATTTTTATATACCATACTTGCGAAGATAATCTCTCCATACTTAATCTGTTAATTTACCTATCGGCATGTTGTTTACCACTTAAAAGTGAAATGGGGCACAAACAAACAAGTTGGTATTGCATTATTTTCCCTCTGTACGTACCCGCCAAATTTCGTCGAGATCTCTTATTGACATTTTGGGAATATTTCATGTAAGCAAAACACTGTTTTACTGTTCCTTCACAATTTTCAAGTGCCGCCATTGTGACCACACTCCGGATGTGTTAACAACTAATGATTTTTTAATTTTTAAATAATGATCACTGCTACGTTATTTACCTTATAATTTCGTTTGCAGTAATTGATCCGTCAGGCTGGAAGATTTTATTTTATAGATGTGTTTAGTGTTATACATTTTATACTGGCTTTTATACAATTGTATGTTTTACCTTCAGTTCAGCTTCGACACACGAGGCCTCGGCTCAAGAGATTCTTAGGTTTTTACGCTGCTAAAGGACACCTCCATTTTTTTTTCTTTTTGTAGCTCTCTTGACAGAAACTCGAGAACGGCCGCAATAAATCTCGGCGCATAAGCTTGAAAGCAGTGCTATGTTATTGACTCGTCGCTGAGAAACTTACGTGTAGAATTGACAGAACATTCAAAATTTTATAAATTTATTTTTCTAATGTTAGTTTAGTCAGATAAAGTTTATACCACAGAATTTTAAGCCACGAGTACCGTCATGACCTGTTTGTTTTCTCTCTGGCACTAAACATTAATCGTTTTTTTAAAATTATGACTTAGGGTTAGTGCAACGATGATTACAAACGTTCATACCATCGTATGCCTGCCACTAGTAGCCATCAACCCGAAAAGTAACTATCATGAATGAATGAGCATTGTTGTATTGAAAGATGGCACCGAGATACTATTAAATGAGATGTGACACGTGAGGAAGCACGATGTCCATGGCGTTGTGCAGCCAGTCAGTCACTACCAGCAGTGACCTGAAGTTATATCCTGCGGCATGACGCCAGGAATAACACTGTTGTGCCTCCCCGAAACATCGGGACAATGGGATCCCTCCCCCAATGGCCACCATACTCACCACAAAACGGTATGCGTGGTGGTGCAGATTAGCAACTCACCACTAAGCACAATGCTACGCCAATCGTCGGCAGTCCACCCTTCCTTGTCACGAAACACTCCAAATGCAGCCGTTTGTGTTGTGTTCTTGTCAGCTGCTCACATATGAGGCGATAATTCCTTAGTCTGGCTCTTGCTAGTCTGCGGGATAACGTACAGTGTTGCAGGGATTCCATTACTTGTTCACGGTTGGCAGGCGTACGTGTGAAGGGTTTTCGATGTGACTGGTGCACAACATGGCGGTCCTTCCTCGTGGTGGTCAATGTTGTTGACCGTGACCTTGACGACGATTATGATTGCCCTCACGTTCCCATGCAGTCCACATCAGAAAGTCTCAAGAATTTGGATATTGCACGATTAGCAAAGATGTACAAATTCCCCTTGCATCCTGCTTGCCCCTAGCTCCTCTGCAACCATTCATGCAGGTCAGCCTGCTACGACGTAAACACAAGAGTGAGCGTGTACTGAGGCATAGTGGGTAATGCGGCCAACTTGGACTTCCGCAAGCCCGGGCTACCTGGGTTCCCGCAGGCCTGCCAAGCTTCACGGGACCCGCTCATCTTGCTGCGCCTGACAACAGGTTGCGCTGTCAAGCTACCGTGACTAGAGTAGCCAGGTAGTTCGCCTGCAGTTCATTTATCGCAACGGTGGGGGGCAGCACAATGAATAGGTCGAACTTTAGTGAGATTGAAAAAAAAAATGACAACTGGCGAATACATACTGGTAACGAAACAGAGCACAAGTGCCGCATGGGAAACGTTTTCGTGTGTTTAAGAGGCCGCTTGAAATAAATCGGTAGTTGTGTCTCAACGCAAACTATGTAAAAAGCTCTTAAGTACTTATTCGGAAACCTCGAGTATGTTACGACATGTGTGCAAATTTGACAAGCAGTTCCGTCACTCCGTAAATATCTTGAAAGAGGACAAAGATTTAGTGGCCGAAAAGTGCGTCGAAATGTGTGCTAAGGACCTGAGACCATTTAGCAGTATAGAGGGAGAGGGATTTCTTAATTTAGAGCAGACACTGATCGACATAGATAAAAAATATGGCTCAGTTGATATTAAAAATATTATGCCTTCCCGAGTGACAGTAGCTAGGAAAGTTCTAACCTTAGCTGATAAAGTGCGCAGCAAAATGCTCCCACATAGTGCATGCGATTCATTCTGGTTTATGTGCCAGTACAATTGATCTATGGACAGACAATTACAAAGAGGTGCATTACATGTCCTTGACAATGCATTACATAAATTCAGACTGGCGTTTGAATAAATATGTACTGATGTGCTCTGCGTTTCCTGACTGCCCAAAAACTGGCTCGAATCTTCGAAACGAGTTAGAAGATCGCTTAGAAACTATGAGTGTTTCTCGTGAAGACCTTGCCAAAATTACGTTTTTCACAGACCACGGCAGTAACATTGTCAAAGCTCTCGAAATATACCAGCGTCTTCCATTCATGGCTCATGGTATAAACACAATCTTTAAACATGTTCTGAGCGAACAATGTTGGAAAGAAAATGTTTCAAATATATTAGCCATTCTTAATACAGTGCGGGCTACGGTTTCCTACTTTAAGAGAAGAGGTCTGTGTGAGACTGAACTCATCTTTAAAGCAGTGGGACAGTTATTTTGACATGCTTATATCAGTCCATCCTCAGATTGATTCAGTGAAGGCTGTCTTACATAACGAAGGTGCCTCTGATAAGATGCTGGGTTATGACCACCATATAACTAGCCAGCTTATAGCATTTCTTAAGCCGTTTAAAGAAGCCACAGTTGATCTAGAGGGTGACAAGGAGACAACCCTACATTTAGTTCTACCGTGGTTTTATGCCTTAAAAGCTCACTGTACTGTACGGGATAACGATGAAGAGCTTTGTAATTTTATTCCATGGTTCAAATAGTTCAAATGGCTCTGAGCACTATGAGACTTAACTTCTGAGGTCATCAGTCCCGTATAACTTAGACATACTTAAACCTAACCAACCTAAGGCCATCACACACAACCATGCCCTAGGCAGGATTCGAACCTGCGACCGTAGCGCCTAGAAGCGCTGGGCCAGCCCGGCCGGCAATTTTCCATCTGAAAATTATAGAACCACTTGTGAAATATGTATGTTGATAAAATGTATTTTCATTACATGAAACGGTAAAAACAAGCCGCCGGTGCCTTCCTATAACAGAAAATGTGCGTTAGTATTTTGCATAAAATTGCAATGTTTATGGTGTGTAACTACTGCACATTAAGAAAGTTTAAGAAAGTTAACCGAGGATCAAAAAATTGATGTTTACCAAGCAGCACGACAGACGTGTGCTGAAGGTAAGTTCCTAAGATAATGCATATATTCTTCATCTACATGTACATGGGTACTTTGCAAGTCACACGCAAGTGTTTGGTTGAGGGTTCATCGAACCACTTTCAACTCATTTGTCTCCTATTCTCGAATTTCGCGCGGGATAAAACACCTACATCTCTCCGTCTGAGCGCTGCTTTTTTGTATTTTATTCTGATGATCATTTCTTTCAATGTAGATGGGACTCAACAATATATCTTCGAATTCGGAGGTGTAAGTTGGTGAACGAAATTTCATATATAGATCGCGCCACGTCAAAAAACGCCATTGTTGTAATGATTCCCACCCAAACCCCTGCATAATTTCCGCGACACTCTTTCCCCTGTTTCACGATTATATCAAACGAGTTGCCCTTCTTTAGACTCTTTCGACCTCCTCAATCAATCGTAGCACAAAAGGCTCTCCAACTGCGTAGCAATGCTCCAAAAGAGTGTTTTGTCATTAAAACGCCTACAACATTTTCTGTGTGTCCATTCCTATTTAAGTAGGTCGTAATTGTAATCTACAGCCTTTAGATTTGACTGGTTGATCTTGTAAACGAAGTTTAACGGACTTAGTTTAGTACACACTCGTATAACCTCGCTCTTTTCAGTATTTATTGCCAACTGCTAATTTTCACACCAAAAATATATATCTTATTTAAATCGTCCTACAGTTAGTTTTGATCTTCTGGTGACTTTACTGGACGATACATGAAAGCATCGTCTAGAAACTATTATAATTTGAACTATGTGTAGTACGATCTTCACATTATTCTGCAAATATTAATTGGAACATGTATAGTTTCAGTACAAGTGCCCAATCACAGCACCCAAGAAACAAATTCAGGACCGCACAAAACGGGGAAATTTGAGGACTGGGCAGAAGAGTCTCCTCTCCTACATGATGAAGTCAGCAGATACTTGCAAGAACAGTGTGTGAACGAGGGAGATATTCTACAGTGGTGAAAAAATAACTCCCAACGTTTCCTCGACTTGCGCGTGTGGCAAGAAAACTATTAAATATACAGACCACTACTGCCTCTAGTGAGAGAATTTTTAGTTGCGCTGGAAACCTAACTGGCGAAAAACGATCACGTCTTAATGCAGACAGACTTAATTAAAACACTAATCAGCAGACACATTAAGAATACAGCAGAACATTAAGCAGGGAACTATGAGTTTGAATGCAAATTTACTAATTAACAGTGCAGTTTTCTTTCTTGTGAACCGGCCGGTGTGGCCGTGCGGTTCTAGGCGCGTCAGTCTGGAACCGCGTGACCGCTACGGTCGCAGGTTCGAATCCTGCCTCGGGCATGGATGAGTGTGATGTCCTTAGGTTAGTTAGGTTTAAGTAGTTCTAAGTTCTAGGGGACTGATGGCCACAGATGTTGAGTCCCATACTGCTCAGAGCCATTTGAACCATTTTTCTTTCTTGTGTTTTATGGGCATCAATTTCTGAGATACAAGTTTTGTAATGCATACAATTCATTTTTATTTTAGACTAAACTTTTTGATTTCAATCCTCCCAAGCGACATTTATTATTGTTGGTAAAACATTTTCTGTTACTTGTGTTTGCAAAAGTAGCCAAATATTTTTAGGAGTATCTGGTTGGGCCTAAATAATAATTTCAGGGGAGCTGAAGGAAAATTTGTAAATATTTTATATTGGAAAGTGTTCTGCAAAATAAAATATTCATTTGTGGATTAAGGCAATACACATTATGAGCTTAAATTACAATTTACTTTGATGAGTTCCACACACATTGCGAAATGTAATTTTATTCCTGTATTTCTATATTAAGGGTAATCCCACAAGCAGGGTCAAGAAGCTGAAGACCTAGACACTACAAATGCTTTTAAAATGAAGAGTGTCATTTTCCACGAATGTATTGTAGTAGGAATATAATGGAAACTCTGAGCCACTCAACACAGCGTCTACGTCTGAGTCATGAGGGTTCTGACTCGTCGTTTAGGTCTGTGTTATAAGGGTCTACAGTCGTCGTCTAGGTTTGCATCATGCAAGTAAACACTCGTCGTCCAAGTCTGCATCATGAGGGCCCGAACTATGGTCCCTCATGACGCAGACCTAGACTACAAGTGTGGACTCTCATGACGCAAACGCAGACGCCGCGAAAATGGCTCAGAGTCGCCATTGTATTCCCAGTACTATAGTTTTTAGACGAACTGGATACGAAACAAGTGCTTCGATTTTGTTAAAATGCATTTTGTCAATTGAGAATGATTTTGCCAACTTCGAATGAATTCACAGAACCAGTAAAATACATCCTGGAAAAGTAGTTAAATATTTTTATAACTGGTGTCATACTTGGCTGAAACATACTAATGTTAAAGAATCTAGACTTCCGAAATCTTAATTTGGTACTCATTGCAGTACAGTGGTTATCAGGGGCGTAGATAATTTATTCTTCTGGGGAGGGGACCAATCTTCTTTCTAGGGGGTGGAGGTTCACTTCTTTAGTACAAATATCCATCCGTTTCAGTGTTGAAAACTGCAACACAGACTGCATTGCGTTCCACTAAAACAAAAAACACTATCTTCATGGGCTCGGGGTGGTTATCTGTAGCTTTTAGTGTACAAAGGAGCTCCATTTTCAGTGATTGCTACAAAACCTGTTTGATATGTGATCTGATGGTGGTTCGAATTGAGAATATCCAGTATTGAGAGATTGTGAAGTCTCGAAGAAATCCCTTTATATTTGACAACTAGCTGAAAAGCCGGTGTTCCCTGGGCATTTATTTATTCCATACTCTCGTAGTCCATCTTCCCTCCCCTATTTTCTCTCTATCTATTAATTCCTCTCCCACTGTCTCTCTGTTCACCTCCCCCCCTCCCCATCCCTTGGCCCTTCTCCCACCAGCCTCTATCCTTCTCCTCGTCCTCTCTCTGTTGGACTCCGCCACCTCATTTCATATATATATATATATATATATATATATATATATATATATATATATATATATACAAAGATGCACAAGGGAATATTCAAAAACCTTCTACATGGAAACATGTGTATATGAGCCAACTTTCATGGTACCCGTAAATGATGTCAAAATCTTTTGTAAGATACTCTATCCATGCACTGTCCGAAATATTATGTAGACACTGATGTTCCTCTTGATGGTCAAGTGTACAGAATTTCTTCAAGATCGGAGTAAAACTGTAGGTTGGTGTAGAAGTGTATAAGTAAAGTGCCCTCCGCCATGTACCATTCAGAATTTTAAGCAGACAGCGCCCTTCATCCTGCTTTGAATGTCTTGTGTGTCAAATATCATCAAGATCGGAATCAAATCGTACAATTTGTCGAATTCCGTTAAGTAACGTAACCTCTGCCATGCTCCCTACGAAATTCTATGTAGACTGTGACCTTCCTCTTGGTTTCAAGGTATAGTGTGCAAGATTTCATCAAGATTGTATGCAATACAAACACATGGACACAATGAAAACGCACTTTCAGTTTTTCTCAAATTTTCCAATTTTTCGTTCGATTTTCCAAAAAATTTATTGAATAAAAACTTTGTCTTGAGAATTACGAACACAGCAAAAAAAATTGCCGAATTGGTCCAGCTGTTCTCGAGTTTTACGTTTATCAACACATTTGGCAATTCATATTTATTTACATAGATAATAAGCCTGAAATATACGCATAAAAGAAGAATGTACAAATAAAACCCAATATATATATATATATATATATATATATATATATATATATATATATATATATATATATATATATATATATAATGTTGGGGTTTGCCTTTTGGTGCTCAAGTAAAATAAAAACTTTTAATTAACGTTCATAATACGACAATCACGCGCGCAGACTAAACGGTTGCGTAGCGCAGCTCAGCAGTAATATGGGCAGGCAAGCAAGTTTCCCGCAGCCTGCCCGGGTTGGGTTCTGCTTGGCTTGGCTGGGAGTGAAGCAGCCTGCCTGTTCTGTTGACAACGTGCGGCGGCCTTCCCGCCTGGCCACCGGGCAAGCATGGGCGGGTTAAAAGCGGAACATGTACACCACTGACGATTAGAGCATCTGTCCAAATGGAGTCCCACACTGAAGCCCCTTTAAAACTCTGTCGAGTGCTGATTCCGCTGTCTCACAATAGTATTTGGAACCCCACGTAATTCACAGCGATTACTCAGTGTCTGACACTGTTGACGTCCGTCATACGTTCTACCAGGTCCACATGCATGGGAACAATACTAAACACTAATGCACTCTGATGGCCGTTCTACGTGCCACAGAGAACTGTAACCCTAATCCTGTGCGAGGTCACGGTGAAAAATAGTGTCTCTGAATTTTATGTGTCACAGCTCAAGGTTTTTACAATAAGACAACAACATTCTACGTCATTATTCTTCAGGTCAAGACATTCATTTCTAACATAATCACCCTAGTGACAAACACATTTCTCCCAACGAGAGACCAGTCTGTGCATACTGTCAGTGTAGAATGTTTGACTTTGTTGACTAAGCCACAACCTCACGTCTGCTTGCACCGCTTCATCACTTTCAAAGCGAAGTCCTCGGAGATATACTTTAGGTTCTGGAAACAGATGAAAAGCGGATGGGGCCAAGGTGTGACTGTACGAAGGAAGAGCGGTAACAGTCAAGTCATGGTGCCGGACTGTTGTAGATGTCGCAGTGATAGTCTATAGTCAGGCATTGTCATGCTGAAGGTCAGAGTGCTACATCTTTCTTCGATAGTCCACGCTTTTTGGTCACGACACGAGTCCAAGTGCTTCCAACACGAAACTCGATTACAGCACAATGTTTCCCAAACACCGACCGACTTACGTTACACACTGTCACGTTACAGGGTACAATTCAGTGCCCTATAGTGGCAGAAGGCTGAAAATATGTAGACAGAATGAATAAACATGTAAAACGGTCATAACGTCTGTTTAATCTTATCAGCATAAAGAGTTTTCGTATAAAAAAATTCGAGTCATATCTTTCAGCATTCCCTCGCACATACTCTTTACGAAGGTTCATTGATATCGGGCTAAGGCTTCTGCGTGCTTAATTTTTTACTTTCAGGCAGTGCAAGGAGAATTGATATGTATCCCTTTTATGCTGAGTATAGGGAAACATTTGCCAATGGCTTTGTCTGGAGTGCTAACGCCGGTACCCGTCAGATCACCGAAGTTAAGCGCTGTCGCGTTTGGCTGGCACTTGAATGGGTAACCGTCTGGGTTTTCCGGGTACTGTTGGCAAGCATGGCGCACTCAGTCCTTGTGAGCCAATTTAGTAGCTACTTGACTTGGAAGTAGCAACACGAGACTTGAAAACTAACAATGTCCGGGAAATAAGCGTGCTGACCATATGCCACTCTACTTCCGCACCCAGTTACACCTAAGGGCTGAGGATGACACGGCGGCCAGTTGGTGCCGTGGTGCCTTCTAAGAATGCTCGGACGAAGTTTTTCTTTAACTTTTTACTTAGGGAAATCTTACATGCAATGAAGGTAATTTTTAAAACGGAATATACAAAGACAAAAGTAGTAGAAAAAAGACTAATAATTTGCTTAAACTTAATTATAAAACGACACGTTAGTAGAGAACACAAAAGATTTTTTGATGTGGGGGAGGGACGGAGGGATCTGTGTTTTGATTGGTTTCATGCGATCCCAGGATTTCCTCTCTTGTGCCAATCTCTTCATGTCAAAGTAGCAAATGCGCCCAAAGTCTTCAGTTATTTGCAGAATACATTCCTATCTCTGTCCTGTCCTCCTGACACCCTTGCTCACGTCCTGTCATTCTGTCCGTCTTCCACTTACTGTTTTCCTCGTACTCGTTTCCTAACCAACTATTACGAGAAACTTTTATTACCTTTTCATTCAGTCAACGTAATTTACTGTACCATTCTGTGATGCTACAACACAAACCCTTCGATTCTTTTATTTTTGAATATTTCACACAACCCACTATTCACTTCCATACAATGCTGTCTCAAAACGTTCATCTTCAGAGACTTCTCTCTGGAATTCATACCTAAGAATTTAGTTATGGACATCATTTGTCGAGGAAAGTTCACCTATACTTGTTGTTATATTCTCCTTCCCTAGGTCATCATGGGTTAACTTTGCTTACAAGATACCAGAAAGCCTTCACGTCGTGACTGAAGTCACGGGAATCCTCCTAGTACTGTGTCGTGCCGCCTTTTGCCCGGAGTACTGCAGCAACTCGACACGACATGGAGTCAACAAGTCGTTGGACGAACTCTGCGGAAATATTCACCCCTGCTGCCTCAGTAGCTGTCTAGCGAAGGTTTAACCGGTGCAAGATTTTGTGCACGAAGGGACCTCTCGATTATGTCCCATAAAATTTCGGTGCGATTTATGTCGGTCGGTAAGCCAGTGCCAGTTGAGTCTATCAGTAAATGGGGTTTCACTAGTCATGGCCTGCACCTCAATAAGTGTGGGAAGCGAAGGCCGGCAAAGCTATTAGGTGACACGTTAGTGGCTGCTGGTGGAATCACTCGTGGAAAAATTCCCGTAGTAGTTAGTGTTAGAGCTGCACCTTTTTGAGATTCAAGTAGGCTGATAGGTACTCCAGATTAAAGGAAGTACATCTAACTAACTTCAAGGGAGGTCAGGTTTGCAGGTAGAGAAGGAATTAGAATATTTCATCAAAATATTAAAGGCATTAGAGATAAAGTCATTGATCTACTTATAGATGTTGACTCTGACGTTACTGATGTATCGGAGTACCACTTAAATAATGTGAAAATTTATAGGATTCCTTTACCAGGCTACGGATTAGCTGGTTAGGTTGCAAGTAGTTTTTGCATTTCAGAATACTTCTGCTCAAGCTAGAGGTGGTACATTGTGGCAGTTTTAGGAAGTACCAAAAATGACTGTTATGTTGTGATTTCTATATCTATTTTGTATATGATAGTACAAGAAAAAGGATGTTAGGAGATCTCCTAAACTCTTATGATATGATGCAGACTGGTTTTTTTTTTATATCCAATGTGCAGGGGAACAGTAAGACTAAAAAGGTTTTGTACTCAGACAAATGTCACATATCATTACAAATTATGTACCTCGTTAAGGTACTGTAGTAGCAGGATGTCTATAGTGCAGATAACACATATGACAAATGCAATCCTTTCCTTAACACATTTCTCATTCTCTCTGAGAGTTGCTATCCATCAGAACGTATTAAACGGGGTACTAGCAGTAAAAGGTAGCTTAAGTGGCTGTCTAGTGGGATAAGGATATCATGTAGAACAAACTGGGAATTATATCAAATTGATGGAAGTAGTCAGAATTAAACTACAGTAGCCCATTCCAAGTGATTAAAAATGTTATATTTTGTGATTTAACTAAGGTGCTTGATTGTGTTGATTACAAAATATTACACCAGAAGTTGGATCATTACGGGATACAGGTAGTAGCTCCATTTTGCTTCATCTCTTACTTTAACACAAACAATAATAGGTCATAATTCACAGTGTTGAGAATGGCTGGGAATTGGAATCTGAGTTTGTTTCAGGCAAATGGAGTGGCACCAGGGATCAATGATGGAGCCACTCCTGTTCCTAATTTATATAAATGATCTGCCCTCTAGTATCGCGGGTAATCCTAAAATTTTCTAAAATATTTCTGTTTGCTGTGACACTAGCTTGAGAGTATAGGACGTTGAGCGCAACATTGACTCCGTTTCAAATAGTGCAGTTCATGAAGTAAGTTCATGGCATGCAGAAAGTAAACTATCGTTAAATCACAGTGAGATTCAGTTTTTACAGTTTCTAACACACAACTGAACAAAGATCTACTTTTTAATTTCACCAATTATTTGTTTTATTTTATTGGGAATATATTGGGGAAGAGTAGCTCTAATGCAAAAAGAGACTACAAATAGAATTCTATTACGACCCATTCTTGAATACTGTTGGAGTGACTGGGATCCATATCATGTCATATTAGAGAAAGACATCAAAGCAATTCAGAGTTCGCTGGAATATTTGTTACCTGTAGGGTGAATCAGCATGCAAGTGTTACGGAGATGCCTCTTGAATTCAAACGTGGGAATCTCTGGAGGAAAGACAACCCTCTTTTCGCGAGACACTGTTGCGGACATTTAGAGAACCGCCATTTGCAAAGTGATTCTACCACTGCTAACATACATTTCTCGAATGGACCAAGAAGACAATCATCTACAGAAGCTTAGACGCCAGTGGAAAAGAAAAGAAATCGACTAGTAGAGATTCGTGGTACCCTCCGCTTGCAGAGCACACTGAGGTGACGAAACTCGTAGGATACCACCTAATAACGTGTCGGACCTTCTTTTCCAGCTTAGGTGCAGCTTAGGTACACCAGCTCACTTCCCGATTACGTCCCATAAATGTTCGATGGGATTCACGTTCGATTGGAACTATTTAGGGGGATCTTGGTGGCCAAACCATTCGCTCGAACTGTCCTGAATGTCCATCAAACCATCCGGGAACAACTGTGGTTGGTGACATGGTGAATTTCCATCCATAAACATTCTATAGAGTGTTGCTGCAAATGACCTCCAAGTATCCGAACTTTACTGTTCCCAGTTAATGATCGATTTGTACTAAAAGATTGATTCTATTCCACTTAAACACATCCGACATCATTACAGAGCCACCCATAGTTTGACACCTCGAATCCATGGCTTTGTGGGGTTCATGAGACATTAGAAAACTACTATAAACTCTTTCGTACTAAAATCTGGACTCACGTGACCAGACCACGATTTTCAACTTGTCTAGGATCCAACCAATATCAAAATGGTTCAAATGTCTCTGAGCACTATGGGACGCAACTGCTGTGGTCATCAGTCCCCTAGAACTTAGAACTACTTAAACTAACTAACTTAAGGACATCACATTCATCCATGCCCGAGGCAGGATTCGAACCTCCGACCGTAGCACTCGCACGGTTCCGCACTGCGCGCCTAAAACCGCGACCAACCAATATCGACGCTAGACCAAAAGACGCGTTGCTTGCGATATGGGGCTGTTAGTAAAGGCACTAACGCAATTCATCTGTTGCCATAGCCCATCAACATCAAATTTCTCCACACTGTCCTAAGGAATGCGTTCTTCGTACGTCGCACATTAATTTCTGTGATTATTCAAGCAGTGTGACTTATCTGTTAGCACTGCCTCTGCTTCTGGTATGGTGTGATATGGAGTATTCGTTATAAGTTGTTCGTGGTACCTAGGGATGTCACATACAAGGACTACAAAGAATATAAAAAAAAGGTCATGTCGATATTTCGCTATGCAGTTACAGCAGATTGTGATCACTGAACTAAGTTTCAATTGTCCTGTATAATAGTAGAAGGTATTTGTAGCAAATATGGCGAGTAGTGAGAGTTTGAACTCCAAAGGTACTATCAATTACATGAGAGCTCATTCGATTATTTTCCAATCTTTTCATGAGGATAAATATACATATGAGTGCGTGTGTGCGTGTGTGTGTGTGTCAGCGTGTGTGTATCTTACAGATGGGGTGGCAGAAGAGAGAGAGAGAGAGAGAGAGAGAGAGAGAGGCAGAGAGAGAGATGATCGGAAAAACGATTGGTGAATGTTCGATTTACTATTGTTCTCTGGGCACTTTCTGTATTTGGTTACTTGTCCCATCAAATGCCGAACTATTTTGTGGGAATGACTACAAGCACTGCTAAGTCTTCTACAAATAACACGCAGGAGTAAAAGTGGAAAACAAATTTAATACGTAGGTATTTTGAGAACAAACATCCAGAACAGTAATGAACGTATTTACATGTTATGTACATTATTTACAGCAGGCTGGTGACGATGCCTTTGAATCAAATCGCTCGACAGGTTTTGTTTCATCTGTTCTCTAGCTCGATGTGGGTGCTGACAAAACCTGTAACAAAAGAAAATTGATCGATGAATATATCTAATAACAGTTGTAGGAAAGAAGGCAAACCTAATGCCTGTTATGTATTTATATACAAATCAGTACAGTTATATATTGTGACGATGCTAAAACTTCTGTTAACTTTGTAGCGTCTAAGAGCAGACATGCAATAACTGATTTGGAAAGAAGATGAAAAATTGCAAAAGGCTGTGACAAAAATGTGCTCTTTTATTTCGATAGAACGTAGTTTGGAAACTCATCACAAACGAAAGTTATTCTGAAATTTCTATGATTCTGTACTACTGCTAGTTTGGAGACTAACCTGGGCGAGAGGTGCTGGAGTGCCCCTAACGTCGTCGAACACAAAACATCTTCTTCAGCCAACGCCAGAGACCAGAACCGCACGTCGGCGCCTCTCTCTCTTCCCCTGCGTCTCCCTCGGCACCCACCAGGTCTGGAGACAGCTGCTTCTCGCCTGACGTGTCCAGCGCTGGCACGTCTCCGCCCTCCCACGTCTGCCCGTTGCCTGGACACGCCTCGTCCTCCTCAGTCACCACTTCCAGCGGTCGACGTCTGCGGGACTCTGCGTCCACTGGCACATCTTGGGGCGGAGGTCGGTAGAATCCGGCGCCTGTAGGAGAATAACTGCGTCAGTTAAAAGTCACTATTCCTGGAGAAAATAAGAGTACTTTACACTTCGCCATTTGAAGCCTCTACCAACTGTACTGTTCGCATTGTATACTAATAATACAGGATTGTAAGTAAACTGAAGGTGGAGAGGGGAAGTAGGAAGCGAAAGAAGTACGAGGTTATCACTACTAACATCTGTATCGACACATTGCGCTCCAGCAACATTTCTCTGCCTCAGAATACTCTAGTTAATGTTTTCCATACTGGGGCCAGAGTTAACACAATAGCAACATCACTTTCTCCCATTCCCCACTTACATCTATAAACCCGAGAAATGTTAGGTACTTACAATAATATTCCGGCAGTCCAGGCCACTCTCCATCCCAAGGGTGAGTATCGACAGGATGTACGTCGTAATGAACAGCGAACAGAAAGTCCTCCAGTTCGAATCTCGAATACGAGTGTACCAGCGGAATCTTAGATCGCTCAAACACTAATCTTCGTCCCTAGAAAATAAAATAACATTTTCTGATATTTGGAGCAATTCTTTATTTAAAAACCAAATTTTTGTAATGCCTTCACTGCTTTAAAGTTACTATACTGCATGGATATATTCTCCTGGAACACGATACGTGACGCAAATTGTCAAGAGTGAAATAGATTTTCATCGAAATAGAAAAAGGAATGAGAGAAAGGGAGATAAAGAGAGAGAGAGAGAGAGAGAGAGAGAGAGCGTGGGCTAAATGTATGCGAAACAAAATACATCTGTATATTAACATTGAAGCCTTGCTCCATTTTTTGGATCCTTATGTTCATAGCAGTGAGACTGCTTAGGAACACCTCAACAAATGTACTGCTGATCGCTACCCGGTGTAGTCGCAACACACGAACGGTTTACATGGCCGTTCATATGGAAAAGCAATGGCCAGTACAACGCAATCTTCAAAAAGATCCCTATCTGTCGTTAGTTTGTAATTACACTGGCGCCTAGCTTTATGAGACAAAAATAAGTGATTTTCTGTAGCAAATGGCTTTTTACACCTTACTACGCCCCGTATATGCAAGAGAACGATAACCACCACAAAAAAAAAAAAAAAAAAATAAAATAAAAAAATAAAAAATAAAATAAAAAGAAAATAAAAATAAACGCTATCGTCGTCATGTCTCTACCTTTAACATCTGCGCAGCTACGTAACACCTGTCCAGAAGTTCCTTCATGCACTCCCGTAATTCCTGGTCTAGACACTGCCGGGATCTTCCTCACACAGCTCTACTAAGAGAAGTACACGAGGCTTACCTGGGCCTGTAGCTTCCAGTGGATAAAGTCTCGAGGCAGCGGGATAGCAATAGGATCGCTTCTCTTCACGTCAGCCATGGTTAACCAACTGAAGTGTCTTGTTTCCTCGGAAACCACCTTACCGCTTGTAAGCGGTTCCCATTGTTGTGTACACCACGAATTAACGTGTGTGCATTGTACCATCAGGTGCGGTGAGACGATATGACCTGCTGGTACCGAAACTGTTTTTGATTCGGTAGATTCCGTCTTAGGCCTTCACTCAAGGACCGTTAGTTCAGCTGCCGTTAGTATAACTTGTAATGATGTTTATCAAATCCATCCAAAAGTAATTTCCACACCTGTGAAACAGTCACTGCTCTTCGGGTCAATTAGTGATCTCCTACGTCTGTCATTACAACACGGTTTATTGGTGGACCTAACAAATACCGTCTGACGATATAAGCCACCAAGATACGAAACCAGTCTGCTTCACTCAGCGGCTAGTCTGACCACTGTACAATTTCAATTACGAAGACAGTACTTTAAATAACTTACGCCGACAACCCAAAACGGGAAAATGCTACGGGTAGTTTAATAGTTTAAATAATTTACTGATCCACAAAAAGTAGTTCTGATGAGACTTACTGCACAGAAGTCACATACTTATTCACAGACAATAAATTTTCTTGCTTACTAATTTGTGATCGTCTAATGTGGTGAATAAGGAGTTATCTTAGACACGATGACGACAACTTTTTTAATTATGTGTTGTGAAATCAAAAACATCATTCTTTGTGGGATTACTAGTGATACGTGGCTCAAATAATCAGAAAACTCATTTTGACTCATCTTGTTGCTGTGACAGAAGAAATTAAAACCTCAGCGACCCCATAATGATCGACGCTGTATCGCTACTGCCAGATGGTGATATGCGTCAGTCAGTGTTCTTATCTATATTATTACCGAAAGATTATCGTATTCATAGCAGTGCACATAATATTCTTTCTTCTTTGAAGTCCAAGCAATTTCTGGATAATATATTGTTCGTGATGATATGCTATTTTGAACAAGCACTCAATCTGGAAATCTTTTATTACCGTTATCGAAAGAAATACACTACCTGAAATTCATTCCATTACCATTAAATAACTGCTCTTAAATAACTGCTGGTCTGGTCTATTTTCCATCAGAAATGTTATTCGATGTGTCCGATGACAGTCTGACTTTCGGAATACTTTTGTTTGCATTTTCTGAGTTGGGGCATAGCAATCAACTAAATACGAATATATAGTATACACTGCATTGACAATTGTTTAGTAAAAAAAATAGGTGTAGTGTCTTTGACTACTCATAAAAATGGTCTAGGTCCTGCTTTCGAACAAAGCCCCACTGCCTAAATTTTGAATAAAAGTTATCATCAATGCCGTCCGAAAGCTCCAGACATAAGGAGTCACACCTTTTATACCAAACGCGTTGTAAAAGAGGGCGGAGGAGCGAACAGTGTCGGGGCACTGTGTTGCCTCTGGGTTGGGAAATTTCAGCTAGAAGGCGGAACAATCGGCAATAATCAACGGCACGAGGGTGCAGAAGGCAATAGAAATTAATAAACTAAAAACACATAATGTGATTCCACAGGACATGCGGCTATCGGCTCAAGACGTTTCATGATGATGTACCCATTCGGTTCTCGGGAATAGGGCTACCAAGTTGTAGGTAATCATGAGAAAAAGATGGATAATCAATGACTGGGTATTATTCTGAGGGTGGAAGCATGTAATGTTAGCACTTTGAAGTTAGGTGGGATGGTGGAAAGCCTGAAAGGCGAAATGCAAGTGCTAAATCAAGATATAGTGGAGGTTAGTGCTGTGAAGTGGAGTACAGATAAGGATTTCTGGTCAGACGATTGTAGGGCAATATCAACAGCAGCAGGAAGTGGTATAAGAGGAGTAGGATCCCTTGTGAATAGGAGAGAATGGCAGGGAACTGCTGTGAACAGTTCATCGAAAGTCTCTTTCTCATGAGATTCGACAGCAAACCAACGTCGACAACGATAGTTCAGGTAGGCATAATTGTGTGGTAAGCAGCAGATGACTGGCAATAGGAATGAGGGAGGAGAAAGACCAACTGAGTTCCGGCAACAATTTTCAGTTGCCTTTAGCGAATACGTTTTTTTAAGAATCACAAGAGGAGAGGGTATATTTTGGGAACGATCGACTGACAGTTTCATCAGGATTACGTCGTGGTCAGACAGAGATTCCGAAATCAGATATCGAAATGTAAGGCATGGTCAGCTTCAGGTAAGTTGCAGAATAGAATAGCAAGGGGTTGAAAATGAAAACATTTTACTAAAGCGCATTCACATTGCTCCAAGGAAACGAGCGATCACGCCACAGAGAACCAGGAAATAACCTGTGTGTCGCTACAAAACCGCGCCGAGTGAGATAGGATGAGCTCATTAGAAAATAGCACGGGACAAATGGAAACGTGAGACGCATATTCGTTAGAAGATAAGAGAGCGCGAAAGAAACTTTAAATGCTTCTTAACAAACATTGCCAGAGAACTTACACAGCGGTTAACAGACCGTTAAGCGAATATAACAGAATTAGAATATGCGATCATTACGAACCGAGCACCGAGCACACAGAAGAACTGTGTGCTCTTACCTTGATAGAGGGCAGTGATCGACGCCAAACGATTCATGAGCTGTCCTGAGATGCTTAGAGCATATGACTCACCTGCACGTTCTGAAGGAACGCCTGGGAATGAGAACAATCGCATAAAAAACGGATAGCATGAGCCGCACTTGAAACGCCAAACAACCGAGTGACGTTGATGTATGTCATCCCGACTAACCAAATTTCGTCAGAAGACGAGAAACGTGGATGTAATTGTGTTTTTCGTGTACATCTGTGATTATGTTATCCTAAAGTACACCGTTCGCCAACGGCAGACTGTTAATGGGCTGTATTACTGTCCAGTATACACTACTGGCCATTAAAATTGCTACACCAAGAAGAAATGCAGATTATAAACGGGTATTCATTGGACAAATATATTATACTAGAACTGACATGTGACAACATTTTCACGCAGTTTGGGTGCATAGATCCTGAGAAATCAGTACCTAAAACAACCACTTCTGGTCGTAATAACGGCCTTGATACGCCTGGGCATTGAATCTAACAGAGCTTGGGTGGCGTGTGCAGATACAGCTGCCCATGCAGCTTCAACACGATACCACAGGTCATCAAGAGTAGTGACTAGGGTATTGTGACGAGCCACTTGCTCGGCCACCATTGAGCAGACGTTTCCAGTTGGTGAGAGATCTGGAGAATTTGCTGGCCAGGGCAGCAGTCGAACAGTTTCTGTATCCAGAAAGGCCCGTACAGCTCCTGCAACATGTGGTCGAGCATTATCCTGCTGAAATGTAGGGTTTGACAGGGATCGAATGAAGGGTAGAGCCACGGGTCGTAACACATCTGAAACGTAACGTCCACTGTTCTAAGTGCCGTCAAAGCGAAAAGAGGTGACCGAGACGTGTAACAAATGGCACGCCATACCATCACACCGGGTGATACGCCAGTAAGGCGATGGTTGTTGTCTTGCAAACGTCCCCACCTGTTGACTCAGGGATCGAGACTTGGCTGCACGATCCGTTACAGCCATGCGGATAAGATGCCTGTCATCTCGACTGTTAGTGATACGAGGCGGTTGGGATCCAGCACGGTGTTCCGTATTACCCTCCTGAACCCACCGATACAGTATTCTGCTAACAGACATTGGATGTCGACCAACGCGATCAGCAATGTCGCGATATGATAAACCGCAATCGCGATAGGCTACAATCCGACCTTTATCAAAGTCGGAAACGTGATGGTACGCATTCCTCCTCCTTACAAGAGGCATCACAACAACGTTTCACCAGGCAACTCCGGTCAACTGTTGTTTGTGTATGAGACATCGGTTGGAAACTTTCCTCATGTCAGCACGTTGTAGGTGTCGCCACGGGCGCCAACCTTGTTTGCATATCACAGCATCTTCTTCCTGTCGGTTAAATTTCGCGTCTGTAGCACGTCATCTTCGTGGTGTAGCAATTATAATGGCCAGTAGTGTAGGAACACAATCTGCGAACAGCTTTGAGAAAAAAGCGGTGACGCTTCATATAGGAACCACCCATCGTTGGTACGAGAGCATACAGTCCTTGTGGCTTTCACTTAATGTGTAAAGGGAAGACATTATTTAGTGGCATCTGCCTCACAACTGTCAGAGAGATTCGTCCAGAAAAAGACGGTTCGATTTCAATTGTCAACATAAATGGCGCTTCTGAAGGTGTACTACGACATCTCCATCTCTGGAAACAGGTTACACAATTTTGGTAGCTACGTCGAAGGACAAAAAACCCCTGACACATGAATTTATGTTTTATCAGTTTTAAATAAATACACTCAACAAAAGATTTAGGGGAACACCTGTATTAGCGTCGATCGATAAAAAAGTTTCAGTTCCGCCCTTGTTAAACACCTACCTAACACAGACATTTTGAATGATAGACACCTGACTACAATATATCTTTAGATTTCCTGTAAGCTACAGCTAAGGAAGGAATGACGGTGGGTGGTTGATTCACCCGCACCCTGTGGACAGGTATCGACGCCCTTGAAACTTATAGCATGGCTTGAGATCTTCGCTTTCAATGGAAATTAAAGTACTGCACCGCGTGTTGGGTGTGTTGCACACAGTACTGGGTGACCATTCAGAACCATGTGAGTACCGCTTGAGCACTGCAAACGATATCAGAACGGCCACTGGAGCCCCTGCGTCCGATCATATTGTAATGAACAGGTTACGCGAAAGGACGTTCCGACCCAGACCTGCTCTTAGAGTACCCCCCTTGACACAATAAAGTCTTGCAGCCCGCGTTCAGTACGGCCTTCTCCGTGTCAACAGGCGACTTCGCTACTGGCAGATCGTGTTATTCACAGACGAGTCCACGTATCTTCTTTCGCAAGGTGCTGGTCGTGCTCTTGTGTAGTGACACATGGTGAGCGAATCCTGCCAAATGTTGTTGAGGAAATTCCCATCGTTCTGTGACATCGTGAGGAGGCTTCAGTGTTTATGGCCATACAGATCTTGCGGTGCCAGACAGTAAGTGGAACAGATCCTGTTGGACCAGGTGGTGGCTGCTGAGTATGGCGGTGGCCCTGAATTTCTTGTAATTCCCGGGCCGACGAGGCGGGTTTCAACAGGGATGTCTTGCGAAGCCTAGATATTGACGCAATGGTAGGACCGGCGGTGAATGCCGACCTAAACTCATCGTGCGTATGTGGGACATGCTTGACAGATATGTTCGTGGTCGTTCTGTTCTATCGCAGACTCTCCTAGACTCTCATAGGATCTCATAGAAAAGTAGGAACGGATACCACAAGGCGACGTCCGTAGACGTATACCGAGCATGCCATGTAGCTGTCACACCAGTCTGACATTTCAGTTATTTTAATATATAAACGATCGAGGATGTAATGAAGTTTTATTGTGTAATTAATGTCTGAAGGATGAGAGTATAATTTGGTTCCTACACAGTCCTCAATTACTTCTCAGTGGAGTATGACAGACGCCAAAACTCATGTAGGCCTAATATTTTTAGCAGTGTATTTGTCAGAGTCGAAATTCAAACCCTCCTAAACAGGTTTCCACTAATTGAATTGAAAAGCAAGTTCCTCATTTCCCAGCTGTAGTTAACAGCTGGATCTTTTTATTTATTTATTTTCCTGCGTATTACTACTATTTTAAGGTGATCAGTTTTAGGTTAGCCTTATGGAATCCAAGTCGATACCTCGCAGTGTTATTAATATTGTATCAGTGGCTGCCATCTTTTCCGAAATCAGGTTGAACTACTCGTTATGACGCCTCTTTGCTCGTATCCGGAGTGTGGTTCAAATGGCTCTGAGTACTATGGGTCTTATCATCTGTGGTCATCAGTCCCTAGACTTAGAACTACGAAAACCTAACTTACCTAAGGACATCACACACATGCAGCCCGAGGCAGGATTCGAACCTGCGACCATAGCAGCGGCGCGGTTCCGTACTTAAGCACCTAGGACCACTCGTCCACAACTTCCGGTTCCGGAGTAATTGCTCTCATTGTTTCTGTAGGCATCATTGCTGCTCAGGCAAGTTACGAAGAATTCCTGTTCGTCCAAGTTCTCATGCTTGTTGTTGCAGTGGCTCCAGTGTCCCGTTGTTGTTCAAATGTATGCTTTAGGTTTCACAGGAGGAAACCACTTCCAGTCTGGATGTAAGATACTTGTGACTTCTATAGTGTAAGGAGCGGTCCACTGGGCCTTTCTCCTCATGTTGCGCCGAAGGGAAAAGAGAAACCGCGACGTGCCGCCATTCAGACCACACTCCGGATGTGTTATCGAATATCGATTTTTTAATTTTTAATTAATAAGCACTGCTACGTTATTTACCTTACAATTTCTATGCGGTAATTGATCTTTCAGGCTGGAAGATTTTATTTTATAGATGTTTTCTATTGTTATACTTTTTATACTGACTTTTATTAAGTTTTGTGTTTTACCTTACCAGGCTAATATTTGAAATTTTTCACGTTGGTTTTTATGCATGGATACAGTTCCACGTATAGTATGCCAGTACATGTTGTATTTTCAAGCACTCATTTTGCCTTGTGAAGTAATTTTAATTAATGATTTCGCATACCACATTTTATCCATTACATTTGGTACACTGCCTAATCATGTACCGTAGCTATAGTGCCCTCTGCTGTCATTAGTTCCCTGATATATGTACCAGACGCATTCTGATCATCACCAGCACTTACTATGTACATACATGTTTAGTTTGACGTTGATACTACATCAGATTACTCTTATAGATTTAGCGTCACCAAACTGAACTTTGTTGGTTCTACACTGTTCTCGTTTGTAACA
This sequence comes from Schistocerca nitens, assembly GCF_023898315.1. Classification (NCBI taxonomy): domain Eukaryota; kingdom Metazoa; phylum Arthropoda; class Insecta; order Orthoptera; family Acrididae; genus Schistocerca; species Schistocerca nitens. The sequence goes on from NC_064617.1 coordinate 98,213,026, forward strand.
AATCTGAAGATGGTAGTAGCCGAAACAGGTAATAGTCGAGTGTAAAAGTTTGTCTGATCAAGACGGACCTGTAAAATAAACTGATTAAAGCAATGGGTCTCATTTTCGTCGCACCGGTAATGTTATTCCTTTAAGCATTACCACTATTCTAGTTTGACGTCCACTGCATTGACCACTCCCTCCAGAATTTAGCTGCACATTTTTGTAAGTCCTCGTCGCCAGTTTTGAAAAGTCCTCGTCGTTACTGCTGTGGAGGCCGACTTGCCACTGTTGTTACCGTAGGCCGAGCTGTGACGAATACAACTTTTCGAGACTAAGCTGTACAAAATGTGCTGTCAGTTTTCAGAATACCTACTTGAAATACCTAACCAGTCAGTAAACATTCACTTTTAGTGTCGTTATTTATTTTACTTATAATTGTTTGATGTTATAAAGTGATATTTTATGTTTTAAAATTAATTTTGTATTATTTTACAGTTAACTATTCCCAATAACGTTCCAATAATTTACAGCAAGACAGCCGGGAAACGTCGTCGACAACCGCCGATATTCCGACAGGAGAACAGCCTGCTATTTTTAAGACAAAACTACAGCAAGGAAGCGCTGTCCAAGGAAATTTAAAACCTCGGTATTCAGGAAACTTTGTACAAATAACAAATACACAGACACACACACAAACACACGCACACAAACCCACGCACACACACACAGACAGACAGACAAACAGACTGACTGTAAACATCACACAGACTGTAAACACCAGCCCCATCGAAAAGTACAGTTGACCGACGTTAGAAGCTATCGATAGTGTAATTATAATCAACGGGTGAGTAGCATAAACACTGTATCTTTGTTCTTCGAGCAAGGGGAGAGCAGGATTCGACGTAAAATTTAAACAAAAACCACCATCTCTCTTTGTAAGTTTACTTCCTAATATAATTTCAACAGCTTCATTTAAAACACTATCAAAATATCTGGAAGTGCATGCTAGTATCTCCATGTATTTACATCCCGTAGAATGAGCGGTGCTCAGACAATGTTCTGCTACAGCGGATTTGCTCGGCTGTGGCGAATACCAGATTCAACATGTGTTGACTCCCACGTGAGTTTTACTCAATGACAAGTACTAGCAGCAAACAGATGGACATACCTTTATCCCCTATCATTGCCAGTTTGTGTATGGACGATTTGGAGGGAAATGCCTTGCAGTTGGAGACTTTTAAACTTGGGTGTTTTCTAGTTATGTAGATTATACTTTTGTTATTTGGCTACATGGCAGCTGAGAATTTGAAACACTTTTTAGAGCATCTAAATTCGATCCACCCGAATATTTGTTTCACGTTGGACGTGGAGAAGAATGGTTGTCTGTCCTTCCTTGATGTGATGGTTAGAAGGAAGGTGGACGGTACTTTGGTACCTGCCCTTTATGCGACTCCTACTCACGCTGGATTGTATCTGCAGGCTGATAGTTGCCACCATCCGGCTCAACGTGATGGCGAACTTAGAACCGTGGTACACAGGGCCCATGTTATGTCGGACCCTGAGAGTTTGTGAGCTGAGTTAACCTATCTGAAGTCACCTTTCGTCAGAATGCTTACAGTGAAAGGCGCGATCGACCAACTATGCATCGAGTGAGTGATGATAATACCGAAGTGGCTCAAAGGCTGCGGCTATTTTCCTTAACGCAGTGATCATTTCTTACAGGATTGGTCCTATTTTGCGGAAATATGTGGTAAATTGTGTTGTTCGATCACTATCTATGAACAGGGCCCTTTCAGTTTTGTGTAATGGATTATTTTGGTTTGCGTAAAGAGGGTGTCTACTTACTCCTCGCAGTTGTGGCGTGTCAGACTATCACGTCTGTGAATGACGAGCGTACTGCGCATATGCCACACACATGATTACAACAACCGAGCAAATCCGCTGTTGCAGAACACTGTCTTGACACCGGTAATCCTATGGAATATTGCAACGCAGAGATTACGGCATGCGCCAGCCAGTGTGGCCGTGCTGTTCAAGGCGCTACAGTCTGGAACATGCGCGACCGCTACGGTCGCAGGTTCGAATCCTGCCTCGGGCATGGATGTGTGTGATGTCTTTAGGTTACTTAGGTTTAAGTAGTTCTAAGTTCTAGGGGACTGATGACCTCAGAAGTTAAATCCCATAGTGCTCAGAGCCATTTTTTGATTATGGCATGCACTTCCAGTTATTGTGATAGCGCTATTAAGGAAGCAGTTGAAATTAAATTAGGAAGTAGTTTTATCAACGGAGATGGTGGTTTTCGTTTAAAGTCTACATGGAGTTCCGGTCTCTCCATGCTCAAAAAGCCGAGGGATAGAGTCTTATGCTTCTTCACCAACACATTATTAAGTTCACTATGGATAACTTCTGACGTCTGTCACATTTGAGTTTTGATGGCGCAAGTGTTTACAGCGTGTGTGTTATCATTCCGTATCTGTCTGAGAACCGAGGTTTTAAATTCCCTTGTACAGCGCTTTCTTGCTGCAGTTTGCCTTGAGGATGGCAGGGTGTGCTTCCGTCGAAACGTCGGTGGTTGTCGGCGACGTCACCCAATGCATTCCGGTATATTATTAAGTTATTTGAAGAACTGTTTTCATTTTTAAGAATTAATTAACGGTGGTGGGGTATTTTGCAAAATCAACATTCATGTGTGGATCATTTTTATATATCATACTTGCGAAAATAATCTCTCCGAACTTAATACGTCAAATTACCTATCTTCAAGTTCTTTACCACTTAAAAGCGAATTGGGGCACAAACGAAAAAGTTGGTATTGCATTATTTTCCCCTCTATGTACCCGCCAAGTTTCGACGAGATTAACATTTTTGGAACGTTTCCTGTAAGCAAAATCCTGTTTTACTGCTCCTTCACGATTTTCTAGTCATCTACCTTCATTTTGCAAGTACCTTGTTGATATCCCTTGGCATAAAGTACTGCGAAATACATCTGTAATGTGGTGGCGCCCTTTTACGGTTGAAATATCTACGGCAGAGCAGTAACTTCTGTATATAGCGATAAATCGACATGGATTGCATTGAGATCCCATGGAATCATTCTGTGACCTACAGCATATTTTCTGGTTGTGTAATTGATTCTTGCTTTAATATGTCTTACAGTGACTGCTTTTCCCTGTATTGTTGAACATCTTGATATAATTGACTCAGGGCTCTGAAATATTATTCCTTCCTGTGTCACCGCCACATTGTAATACCTCCCGTGTTTGCCTTTACAAATTTAATAGAGATGGTATTGATGTTTTGATGCCACTAATTTCGCACTGTAGTTTATTTCTTCCGGTAATTAAACTTTTTTCAAAATCGTAATTACTGTTTGCTTCGGGCTTTTCTCTTTCAGTCTTCCGAAGTTGAGTTGCTCCGTTATATAAGTGAGCTGTTTTTTTGGGGGATGTTGGGATCTTCAGCTATCGATTAGTCCAAATTCCCACAATGTTCTTAACTTCTTCATTTAAGAGAAGCACTTGCACCTCACATCCTCAACTATTTGTTCGATGTAATTCAGTCTCTCTCTTCACCCTCTACAGCTCTCTCAAACATTATGAAAATTCGGAAATAAGTGGCTAGTTCAAACAGTGTGGACTCAGTTCTTTGTTTACTTTAGTTCTGACACGTAATTAATACAGTTTAAGTTTTTTCTATTCCTCGCCAAGTCCTGAATTAGTTTCCGAACTTTGAACCTAACCTTTCTAAGTGAATTTAATCACAGGGTACTCATTTCAGTTGAATTCTATCTTAAGTTATTTTATGTAATCAGTCTCTTACCAGCGGAAAATTTCCAGACTGGCTCAAGTTTGCTGAAGTTAGACCTCTTTAGAAGAGTGGGGATAAATCGATATAGTCGAAATATCGACCAGTTTCACATCTGACTGCAAATAATATTTTGTCCAAGTCACAGTTTGGGTTACTTAGAGGTTCCGATACAGAGAAGGCTAATTACACTTACACTGAGACTGTACTTAATTCAATAGATGACAAATTAGAGGTTACTGACTTTATCTGTGACCTGTCAAAAGCCTTTGACTGTGTGATTCGCAACAGTGTCTTAAGTGAATTGGAATGTTAAACCGTCACTGGCAGTGCTGAAACAGAGTCGATTCTTACATCACTAAATGGAAACGAAGTATATTGTTGCGAAATACAATTGTACATATTTAGAAACGGCAGCTAATAAAATTTTTACTGACAGTAATAAACGGTTTAAAGCTAATTCTTTGTCATTAAACGTTGAAAATATCCACTGTATGGAGTTCAGAACATGTAAGAGACTTCCTTCCAGCATGTATATAACATATGAAGACATGCAGATCCAAGAGGTCGACAGTGTTAAGTTTCTGGAATTACAACTCCATAATAAATCAGTTGGGAAAGGCATATCACAGAACTGTGAAGCACTTAAACAAGTCTGTCTTTGCAACGCGAATTATGTCAGATGTAGGAGACTTAAATATAAAGAAACACTTCCCTGATTTCCCTTCTTTCATTCTATTATGTCATATGGGATCATATTCTGGGGTATCTCTTCAAACCGAGCAAAAGATTTTAGAATGCAAAAACGTGTAGTAAGAGTCATTTGTGGCGTAAATTCAAGAAAATCATGGAGAAACCTCTTCAAGGAACTGGGTATTCTAAACACTGATTCTCAGTAGATTTATTCCCAAATGAGATTTATTAAAAAAAGTATTCGAACAATTGCTCAATAAATAATATTTATGCTAAAAATAACAATAATGTACGTACATAATTAAAGTCAATTACGTTGGCCCACAATGGTGTCAAATATGCAGTAACTCACATTTTCAATAAATTACCAGCGATCATTAAAAACTTGGTTTAAGATAAAGCACAGTACAATAAAATTTGAAAGACGTTTCCAAAGGCAACTCCTTCTACTCCATAGATGTGTATTTTTACAGGGCCTGTTAGACCAACTTAAGTAGAAAAGTCTGTCAGAGTTCAGTTCTGACCGCAAGTATAGGTATCTTTCGTATGAAAAATTTATTGAAAGTGAATAACTATGTTTCATTCTGACACTGTATTAATTCTGTAAATATTAGCACTTTCATTTTGCTGTAATGTATTCACGTATTTTGACAGTCTCCTGACAGATGATCAGAAAAGTGAGTATTATATTCAAATGTTCTATGATTTCTGTGTTATACCATATGAAATGTCACACGTCCACAAGAATCATCTCATTTTTGAGTCTATGGAGCGAAAATGAAATCTAATCTAATCTCTAATCTGCCTGTCCTCTTAACCACATACCTTACCACACTGTTACTTGATCTCGTCAGTCTTTTCCACAACTTCCCTTCCTCATCGATTCTGGCGGCAACCTCCTTGTATCTTATGAGTCCACATCTCATACAACATCCTTCTGCAGCACCGAATCTCAGACACTTCGAATCACTTCTTTTTCGGTTTTACCACGGTCCCTGTTTCACTACTGCTATGATTTGCACGTTAATTCGCACAAATATTTCCTCAAGCTATCGCCGACGATTGATGTTACTAGACTTAAGTTGACGGAATGCCCTCTTAGCCTATGCTAGGTTAAAATTTTGGAAATTTGTGGTTTGTTTCTGTGTGACCACACTGCTGACGCCATCGGTCCCTAGGCTTGCACACGACTTAATCTAACTTACACTAACTTACGCTAAGCACAACACACATACCCGTGCCCGAGGGAGAACTGGAACCTCGGACGAGGGAAGCCGCGCGAACCGTGGCAAGGCCCCAGACCCCGCGGCAGCCACACGCGGCTACGCTAGGTGACGTCATATGTCCTCCTTCTTCGTCCGTCCTTTAATACTTCGCTTTCAAGACAACTAAATTCCCGCACTTCCTGTAGTCCGTTATTTCATTCGTGTTTCTTCAGTATACACTCATTTCATAATGTGCGCTTATTAGGCTGTTTATTCTACTGAACAGGGAATGTTATTCTTATCCCGTTTCACTGATGAGGTCATGCCATCAGCGAATCTTATCAGTGGTATACCTACACCCTGAGCTGTAATTACACTCTTAGAACTTTTTTTTCCATCATTGGTTCCTCGGTGCGTTTGGATAGTAGGGCAGAGAGACTACATACCTATCTTATACCCTTTCTAAACGGAACACGTTGTTCTTGGTTTTTCATTCTTATTGTGCCTTCTTGGTTCTTGTAGATAATGCGTATTATCCAGCCTTACCTAGAGCATAAAAATATTACCCTCAGAATCTCAAGATTTAATCATTTTACACCGTCGATGGCTTTTTCTACGTCGACAAATCCTGTGATTGATATTTGATTTTTCTTAAGTCTCGGACTCATTATCAACCAGAAGGTCAGAAGTGCCTCTGTAGTGCCCTCATCCACCTAACACCAAACTGATCATTATCTAACCGTCTTTCAATACTCCTTTCCATTATTCTGTATGTTATGAAACTTGAGAATATGATCTGTTAAGATGTTTATCTGCCATTGCTATCTTTCGGGATTGTGTGTATCATATTTTTTTCCAAAAGTCCGATGCTGTACTTCTGGACATATAGATTCTACTAACGAAACTGAATAGTCGCTTACTTACCACTTGCAACTATGATTTTAGAAACTGAAAAGGAATGTTACCGATGTTTTACACCTTATTTGATGTCAAGTCTTCGGAAACTCTGTTTAACACTGACAATAATACTGAATCTACTATGTCTTCCATGTTGGCTTTCATTTCTTCTTCTATCACCTCATCAAACTATTCCTTCCCCACGTGGTAGCCCTCTGTATACTCTTTCCACCTATCTGCTCTCTCCTCTGCCTTTATCAGTGGTACAAAACGGCAGTGCATCGGTGGAGCCGTAATTTATAATCAGGTGATTCACGTGAAAAGGTTTCAGACGTGATTGTGGCCGCACGACATGAATTAACATATTTTGAACGCCGAATGGTAGTTCGAGCTAGACGTATCGGACATTACATTTCCGAAGTCGATAGGGAATTCAATATTTCCAGATACAAAGTGACCAACGACCTTCACTTAACGACTCAGAGCAACAGCGTTTGCGTAGAATTGTCAGTGCTTAGAAACAACCAACACTGCTTGAAATAACCGCCGAAATCAATGTGGGATGTACGACGAGCGTATTCGTTAGGTCAGTGCTGCGACATTTGGCGTTAATGGGCTATGCCAGGTGCCATCCGACGCGAGTGCCTTCGTTAACAGCACGACCTCGCCTGCAGAGCCTCTCCTGGGCTCGTGACATACCGGTTGGACCCGTGACGTCACGTTAACCGCGGCCACGTCGGGTGAGTTTCGACTTCAGTTGGTAAGAGCTGATGGTAGGATTGGAGTGAGGCGCAGCCCCCACGTAACCATGGACCCAAGATGTTAACAAGGCATTCTGCAAGCTGGTGGCTGCTCCACAATGCTGTGGGCTGTGTTTACATGGAATGGAATGGGTCCTCTTGTCCAACTGAACCGATCACCGACTGGAAACGATTATGTTTGGCTACTTGAGACTATCTGCAGCCATTCGTGGATTTCATGTTCCTAAACAACTATGAAATTTAATTAATGAAATTCGCTATGTCTCCCATACACAGTTCTTTGCTGCTGGATTGAAGGATGCTCTGAATAATTCAAGCGAATGGTTTGGCCATCCAGATCGCCCAACATGAATCCCATCGGACATTTATGTTACATCATCAAGAGATCAGTTGGTGCAAAAAATCCTTCACCGTTAACATTTCGCAATTATGGACAAATGTAGGGGCAGCATAGCTTAATATTCCCGCAAGTGACATTCAGAGCTGTACAAAAGCATTACCTGATGGAAGAAAATTGATGTCTTTTCGCAGTTCGAGGGATGCAAATATTTTTAGAAAACTTACCAAAACTGGAGTAAAAACACAACATATACAACATCATCCAGGGAAGCTGTAAGTAGAATTTAAAATATTGCTACGACATAGAAAAGCCAGCCACCAGAACCGTTTATGACCTACATACACAACGTCCCAAAATGCAAACTAGATAATAAAAATAAGTACATATTCCAAGCCAGTGAAGATGCCATGCAAAGAATAAAGGCGACAAAATGGTGTTTCATTCAGTTGTAATTAGACGCTCGAAATGTAAAAATTATCAAAAAACCGTAATATTTTTATGAAATAAATGTTGTGTCGGATGAAATAATACTCGTCGGTACAGCATGATTTCTGGAGGGGCCGACATGACGTTACAATACAGAAAATGTAAGCTCACTTTCTTGCAACCTGAACAAGATGCAATACTTAACTTCGTTACAATCCACGTCCATAGAAAATTTATTGGTGTCAGTGAACATTAACGTTTCATTTGATACAGAACTAGATACTAGTTCCTTCTCAGTGACTACAAAATGGCTCTGAGCACTATGGGTCTCAACTGCTATGGTCATCAGTCCCCTAGAAGTTAGAACTACTTAAACATAACTAACCTAAGGACATCACACACTTCCATGCCCGAGGCAGGATTTGAACCTGCGACCGTAGCAGTCGCACGGTTCCGGACTGTGCGCGAACCGCGAGACCACCGCGGCCGGCTCAGAGACTACAATTGAAGTTCTACTTACGACAACTCCCGCACTGCTTGCTCTGTAGACTATTCTGGTGTCTGCAGCGTTGAGTGCTGACTAGGGTTGAGCGGCAGACACGTAAGTGTGCTGATGCTGTAGCATATGGAAACTGTTGTACCCTTGTCTACGCCCATCACGGGATCTCTGCATCACGGGGTGTATATTCACCAGGAAAACCTACGTCGTCTGGTGTGACAAAACAGTGACTTACAGGCGGCCACAACACAACACAACACCAGGTCTCCACCAACGGCTGCCATGGACCGCTACCTGTTCGCGGAGTCTGCAGAACAGCTTCACCAAAGGTCGCAGCTAGGCCAGGAACTCCTTTGCTACGCTAGGCACGTATCGCAAATAGTTCTGGCAGATACATCCGCCAACGAGCTTGATAAGGCGGCGCACTGCGGGAAAGGGCAGTTCGACGCACCGCTCGGAAGGATACGGATCTATCGCCCCGGCAGCCACGGCCCGACGCCTCTTCTAGCTGGCCGATCTCTGGGTATAGTCGATGAATCTCTTGACGTTGTAGAACTGTTTGTGTTCGCTCCCCGTGAAGAGACGAGTCTTTTATTATTATTTTTATTATTTGTTATTTTGTGTTTGTGTCGATCCGCAGTGGGGATCGAGTCGCTTGTTCTTTTGCATATTGTATTATTGTTTTGTAATGGTGAGTCCAATAAATTGTTTTCAGACTTGTGGCTCCGCATATCTAGTCTACTAGCGCAAATACTTCTTTAATGACAGCATTATGTGGAACTGAATATTGGCGTTGGAAAAACAGGGAAAGTTGAGAATCGAATACTTCGAGATGCAATGTTATTGAAGTATTCTAAGGAAAAAAGGGGGAATGCAAAGGCTCACCGCGCGGGATTAGCCGAGAGGTGTCAGGCGCTGCAGTCTTGGACTGTGCCGCTTGTCCCGGTGGAGGTTCGAGTCCTACCTAGAGCATGGGTATGTGTGTTGGTCCTTAGCATAATTTAGGTTAAGTAGTGTGTAAGCTTAGGGACTGATGACAGTAGCAGTTAAGTCCAATAAGGTTTCACACACACAGTTGGCAAATGCTCATTCCAGACATGGTAAGGGTCAGTTAAATAAAATGGAAGAAAGATAAGAATCTTTGATCAGACGAATGTACCGTATGTCATCAGCGGCAGAAAGTGGTATAACAAGTGTAGGATTCGTTTTAATAGGAAGATAACTCAGACAGTGAGTTACTATGAACAGTGCAGAGACACGATCTTTGTTCGTCAGAACTAGTATCAAACCAACGCCAACAGCAGTAATTCAGGTATTAATACCGACCTCACAAGCACAAGGTGATAAGATAAGGGAAATATGTGAGGCCATTTAACCGGTAATTCAGTATGTAAGGGGAGATGACTGTCTGTTGATCATGGGGTGTCGTGCAGGACCCGTTTTGTGAATACGATCCTGAACTGTCGCATCTCCCCTGGCCACACAGAATTTTAAGCCATCAGCACGCGTCATGACTTGCCTATTCCTTACTTCCACTGAACATTAATCGTTTTAATGAATACGACGTGGGGTATGTGCAATGACAATTTCAAACGTTCATACCTTCGTATGCCTGCAACCAGCAGCCATCAAACCGAAAAGTAACTATCATGTAAGAATGAGCACTGTCCTCTTGAAAGATGGCACCGAGATACTGTCGAATGAGAGGTGACACGTGAGGACGCACGACATCCGTGAAGTACCGTTGTGCAGGCAGTCAGTCACTACAAGTAGTGGCCTGAAAGTATGCCCTGAAGCATAAGGCCAGGAGTAGCTCTATTATGCCTCCGCGGAACATCGGGAGAGTATGATCCCCCCCTCCGCCCTGTGGCCGACATACTCACCGCCAAACGTTATGGCCGAGCGAGGTGGCGCAGTGGTTAGACACTGGACTCGCATTCGGGAGGACGACAGTTCAATTCCGCGTCCGGCCATCCTGATTTAGGTTTTCCGTGATTTCCCTAAATCGCTCCAGGCAAATGCCGGGATGGTTCCTTTCACAGGGCACGGCCGACTTCCTTCCCCGTCCTTCCCTATTCCGATGAGACCGATGACCTCGCTGTCTGGTCTCCTTCCCCAAACAACCCAACCCAAGCCAAACGTTATGCGTGGTGATGCAGAATAGAAACTCACCCCTAAGCACAATGCTACGCCATAAATCGGCAGTCCACGCTTCCTGGTCACGATAACACCCCATATGCAGCCGTTTGTGCTGTGTTTTTATCGGCTGCCCACGTATGAGACGGTAATTCCTCAGTCTCGTTCTCGCTAGTCCGTTCAATTTTGCGGGAATTCTATTACTTGTTCACGGTTGGCAGGCGGAGTTGTGAAAAGTTTCGATGTGCCTGGTACCGAGCACGGCGATCCTCCGTTGTCACCTGAACGAATCTCAAGAGTCTGGATACTGCACGACTGGACCAGCTGACCAAATGGAGTCCCACACTGAAGCCCCTTTCAAACTCTGTCGAGTGCTGAGACCGCCATCTCACACTAGTGTATGAAACCCTGTATTCTTCATGTTTTTTACGGGGATTTATCAGCGTCTCACACTGTTGGCGTCCATTACATACTCTACCAGGCCCGCAAGCATCGTAACAAACTAAACACCAACAACACTAGTGCACCCTGATAGCCGTTCTACCTGTCACAGAGGACTGTGACTCTAACCCTGAGCGAGGACGTGGTGAAAAGTAATGTCTCTGAATATTACAATGAGATAAACGTTATTAACATTCTACGTCTTTATTTTTCAGGTCAAGATATTCATTTCTCAACGTAATCACTCTGGCGACAAACACATTCTTCCAAACGAGAGACCAGTCTGATCACACTGTCAGTGTAGAATGTTTGACTTTGTTGACTAAGCCACAACCTCACGTCTGCTTGCACCACTTCGTTACTTCCAAAGCGAAGTCCTCGGAGATGTGCTTCATGTTTTGGAAACAGATGAAAAGCGGATGGGGCCGAGTTACGACAGTACGAAGGATGATCGGTGACAGTCAAGCCGAGGTGCCGGACTGTTGCAGAAGTCGCAGTGATAGTCTGTAGTCGGGCATTGTCATGCTAAAGGAAAGGGTGCTCCATGTCTACATGAAATCTTCGAGCTCGATTACAGCACGATGTTTCCCAAGCATCGACGTATTTAAGTTATGTACTGTCACGTTACATGCTAAAATTCGGAGCCCTATAGTGGCAGAGGGCTGCAAATACGTAGACAGAAACAATAAGATGTTAAACGGTAGTTACGTCTGTTTAATCTAAGGAGGTTGAAGGCATTACTTTCAACACACCCTCGCACATACTCTTTACGAATGTTCATTGATATCTGACTATGTCATCTGCGTGCTTAATTTTTTATTTTCAGGGAGTGCAAGGGGAATTGATGATGTATCCCTTTTTTCCTGAGTAAGGGGAAACATTCGCCAACGGTCTGATAGGTATACCAGCTTAAAGGAAGTCCATGTAACTAAGGATTGACCTTCAGCCGAGGTCAGGTATCCAAGTAGAGAATGAATTAGAATATTTCATCAAAATATTAAAGGCATTAGAGATAAAGTCAGTGATCTGCTTATAGATGTTGACGGTGACATTATTTATGTATCGGAGGACCAATTAAATAATTTGACAATTCATACGCTTCCTTTACCAGGATAAAGATTAGCTGGTTATTTTGGAAGTAGTTTTTGCATTTCAGAATACTTGTGCTCAAGCTAGAGGTGGTTCATTGTTGTATTATTTAGGAAGTACCAAATATGAGTGTTATGTTGTGATTTCTACATCAATATTGAATATGATAGTACAAGAAAAAGGATGTTAGTCGATCCCCTAAACTCGTATGATATGACGCAGATTGTGCTTTTTTTTGTTTTTGTTTTTTTCTGAACCAAGCTGCGGGGGAACAGTAACACTAAACAGCTTTTATACTCAGACAAATGTCACATATCATTACAAATAATGTAGAAAAGCTAATCCAACAGCAATAGAGATTTTTTAAACCTCGTTATGGTACTGTAGTAGCAGGATGTCTATAGTGCAGATAACACATATGACAAATGTAATCCTTTCCTTTACACATTTCTCATGCTCTTTGAGAGTTGCTATCCATCAGAACGTACTAAATAGGGTACTAGCAGTAAAAGGTAGCTTGGGTGCCTGACTAGTTGGATACAGATATCATGTAGAACAAAGTGGGAATTATATCAAAATGTTAGAAGTAGTCAGAATCAAGCTACAGTTGCCCATTACAAACAATGTTGTAAAGTGATTAAAAATGTTGTATTTTTTGATTTAACTGAAGCGCTTGATTGTATTAATTACAAAATATTACACCAGAAGTTGGATCATTACGTGGTACAGGGAGTAGCTCACAATTGCTTCACCTCTTCTTTTACAACAGACAATAATAGGTTATAATTCACAGTGTTGAGAATGGCTGTGAATTGGAGTCTGAGTTTGGTACAGTCAAATGGGAGTGGCCCCAGGGCTCAGTGATGGAGCCACTCTTGTTCCTCATTTAAATAAATGATTTGCCCTCTAGTATCGGGGGTAATTCTAAAATATTTCTGTTTGCTAATGACACTAGCTTGATACTAAAGGATGTTGAGGACAACATTGACTCTGTTTCAAATAGTGCAGTTCACGACGTAAGTTCATGGCGTGTAGAAAACAAACTAACGCTAAATCACAGTAAGAGTCAGTTTTTACAGTTTCTAACGCACAATTCAACATAACATATCGTTATAATTCCACAAATTGTTATTTTCATTTTATTGGGAGAATGTTGGGGAAGAGTAGCTGTTATGCAAAGGAGGCAGCGAATAGAATTCTATAGCGACCCATTCTGCAGCACTGCTGGAGTGTCTGGGATCCATATGAGGTCGGATTAGAGAAAGACATGAAAGCAATTCAGAGTCCGCTGCTTGATTTGTTACCGGTAGGGTGAATCAGCATGCAAGTGTTACGGAGATGACTCGTGAACTCAAACATGGGAATCCCTGGAAAAAAGACGACGGTATTTTCTCGAGACTCTGTTGCGGACGTTTAGACAACGGCCATTTGTCAAGTGATTCTACCACTGCTAACATTCATTTCCCGTAAGGACCAAGAAGACACAGTGGAACAGGAAAGAAATCGACTAGTAGAGATTCGTGGTACCTTCCGCTTACAGAGCAAACTGAGGTGACGAAACTCGTATGATATCAACTAATAACGTGTCGGACCTTCTTTTCAGCTTAAGTGCAACAACATGATGGAAGTCCACTCACATTGACAACCGACCACAGAAATTGCTTCGCGGCTGAAGCAGAGACCGTTTGCAGAGTTCCAGGTTTACTGTAATTCTTGGACCTTCACACTGACGATGACACACAGAAATTACATAGCACCATGCCGACTTCTATCGAGGCGAGTAACGCTACAAATTGTCTGTTCTTGGACTCAGTCTTGGGAGTCCAGTAGTTGCTACTGATCCACTACTACTGGCTTACTGTAGGCCTTATACTGTCACATTGACGATAAATCGCAGAAAATATCTCGGAATTGTATACAATAATGACCATTCCGATTTAGGCGAGTATAGCTTCAAACGATCTGTGCTCTGAACCATTCCTAGGAGTCCAATAGTAGTTTCCGGTCCACCACTGGAGATTTACTGCAACCCTTGGACCTTTAGATTGACGATGAAACACAGAAATTGCATCGGCATACAACACAACCAATACCATGCCGACTGCTGTCAGGCGAGTAACGCTTCAAACGGTCTCTTCTTGGAACCTTGCCTGGGTGTCCAGTGGTGGTTGCCAATGCACTACTGCAAGTTTACTGTAACCCTTGGACATTTACATTGACGATGAAAAACAGAATATGCATCAGATTTAATACAACAGGAACCATGCCGACTTCTGTTCAGGGGAGTAACGTTTCAAACGGTCTGTTCTTGGAAACTTTCCTGGAAGCCCAGTAGTACTTTCCGATGCACCACTGTAGGCTTACTCTAGCCTTTGGACCTTCCCATTGGCGATGAAACACTACAATTGTATCGGCATTGAATACAACAGGCACTAGGCCGAATTCTGTCCAGGCGAGTATGGCCTAAAATTGTCTGTGCTTGGACTCATTCTTTTGAGTCCAGTAGATGTTAGTGATGCACCACTACTCGTTTACTGTAGCACTTAAACCGGCACATTGACGATAAATCACAGAAATTACATCGGAATTGAATACAATAATGACCATTACGATTCTGCCCAAGCGAGTATCGCTTGAAATGCTCTGTGCTCTGAACCATTCCTAGGAGTCCAATAGTAGGTTCCTGTCTACCACTGCAGATTTCCTGTAACCCTTGGTCCTTTACATTGAAGATGAATCACAGGAACTGCATCGTAATGAGTACAACTGCCACTATGCCGACTTCTGTCCTGGCGACTAATGCTACAAACGGCGTGTGTTTGGAACCTTTCTCAGGAGTCCACTAGTAGTTTCCGATGCACGACATCTGTTTTACTGTATCACTTGGACTTTCACATTGACGATAAAACACCGAATTATCATCGGGATTGAATACAACAGGCACCATACCGACTTCCGCCCGAGCGAACAACGCTTAAAACGGTCTGTGCCCTGAAACTTTATTGGGAGTCGAGGCGTTGTTTCCGATGCACTACAGCAGTTTTACTGTAATCTTTGGAGCTTCACATTGACGATGAAACACTGAAATCGCACCGTTTTGAATACAACAGGCGCCATGCCGAATTCTCTCCGAGGGTGTAACGCGACAAACGGTCTCTGCTTAAAACCTTTCTTGGGAGCTCAGTAGTTTCCTCGGGATTGAATACAATAGGGCCCATCCCGACTTCTGTGCAGTCGAATATCTCCAAACGTGATGTGCTCTGAATCTCTTTTGGGAGTCGAGATGCTGTTGCCAATGCACCACTGCAGGTTTACTGTAACCTTTGGACCTTCATATTGCAATGAAACACAGATATTGCATTGGTTTAAAACAACAGGCACCATGCTGGGTTATGTCCAGGCGAATAACCCTTCAAAAGATCTGTGCTTCGAACCTTTCCTGAGAATCCAGTAGTCGTTTCCGAAGCACCACTGCTGGTTAACGGCAGCACTTGCACATTCACATTGAATATGAAAAACAGAAATTTCCACGCGATAGAATACATCGGGTGTCATGCCGATATCAATCCCGCCGATTAACGCTTCAAACGGTCTATAGTTGGAAACTTTCCTTGGAGTCGAGTGGTAGTCTCCGATGCACCACATCTGATTTACTGAAACCCTTGGACGTTCACAATGACGATGAAACACAGAAATGGCATCGGAATTGATTACAACAGGCACCATGCCGGTATCTGTCCAAGCAAGTAACGCTTCAAACTCTCTGTGCTTGGAACCTTACCTAGGAGTCAAGGAATAGTCTCCGATGCACCAATGCAGGTGTACTGTAACCCTTGGCCATTCAAATTGTTGATGGAAAACTGATATTTCATCGGATTGAATACAACTGGAACTATGCTGACTTGTGTCCAGGCGGGGAACGCTTTAAACGGTCTGTGCTTAGAACGTTACCTAGGAGTCAAGGAATAGTTGCCGATGCATCACTGCAGGTGTACTGTAACCATTGCTCATTCAAATTGACGATGAAACACAGAAATTACCATCGGACTGAATGCAACAGGCAACATTACGACTTCCATCCAGGCGAGTAACGCTTCAATCGGTCTGTGCTTTGCACCTCTTCAGGGTTTCCAGTAGCAGTTCCCGAAGCACCAGAAATCCCTGTTTTACTGTTACTTCACAATTTTGAAGTTATCTATATTTTGTAACTGTCTTGTTGTTCCCTTGGAATAAAGTTGGATGAAGTACGCCTGTAATGTGGTGGGCCCCCACTTACGGCTGAAATGTCTCCTGGAGAGCAGTAACTTCGGTATGTGGTGATAAATCGACGTGGATTGCAGTGTGATCCTATGCAATTACTTTGTGACCCTCCGCACATCTTCTGGTTCTGTAATTGATTCTTGCTTTAATATATCTTACTGTGACTGTTTTTCCTTATATTGTTGAAGATCTTGTTGTAATTGACTCAGGGCTCTGAAATATTATACATTCATGTCCTACCGCCACTTCGCATTACTGCCGTGTTTGCCTTTACAAATTTAATGGAGATCGTATTGGTCTTTTGATGCTATGAATTTCGCATTGTGGTTTATTTCTCCCGATAACTTAAATTTTTTCGAAATCTGAATTACTGATTACTACGTTCTTTTCAATAACAGTCTGCCGAATTTGAGCTCCTACGTTATATAAGTGATGTGTTTCTTTTTTTTTGGGGGGGGGGGGGTGGGATGCTTGGTTTTTCAGCTGTCGATTAGTCCAAATTCCCACAATGTTGGGTTCCAAGTTTTAATTTCCATTGGGAGCCTGAGCTGCTTGGGGCATTCCCCTTTTAATGGTCAATGACAGAATGCACGTAGTTCTGATTTCGCGCCAAAGTGGAGAATGGCGAGGAAAATATTGCTAATTTCCTTCACTTTTCTTTCCTCCTCCTCCTCTAGGTTTTCATTCCCCTGACACATGTTTATCCTTTTGACGTATAGCTCTCTGTCTGCAGCCTATATGTATCCTTTCTCCTGTGCTGCCTCCTTAAAATTAAATTTAAAAAAAATTGAGATGATGCTGATGGTGAGACTGTATACTCAATTACGTTTAAAAAAAGGATGTTGCTTAAATGTAGCCTACCTATTTATGTTTTCAAGGAAAATTGGGTTATTTTATGAAGAACGTCGTTTTAATTTTCGCACACTAGAGGTTGTTATTTGTTTTCTGATTACCTGCAACTTTTGCTCTATGTAGTACGAGTTTTGCAAAAACAAAAAAAATTAAAAAGGGTTTAGAGCACAAGTAAACAAGTTGGTAGAGCACTAGCCCAAAAAAAAAAATTAAAAAAGCGCCATAATAGCTGGATCGCTGGATCGAGCATCGGTCGTCAGCTTTTTTTTTTTTTTTTTAACAAAGAAAAGGCACAAAGTCTGTAGTCAGTAAACTAGCACTACGATCTTTATTTCATTTAATTTCTAAATAAAGGGCCGGTAGAGCACGTGCCCATGAAAGGAAGAGGCAAAAATCTCATTTTGCACCCGAATATTTATTTCACGATGGACGTGGAAAATAATGGTTGTCTACCCTTCCTTGATGTGCTAGTTAGAAGGAAGATGGACGGTACTTTGGTACCTGCCCTTTATACGACTCCTACTCACACTGGCTTGTAGCTGCAGGCTGATAGTTGTCACCATCCAGCTCAACATGATGGCGAACTTAACACCTTGGTACACAGGGCCCTTGTCATCTCGGACCCTGAGAGTTTGTGAACTGAGTTAGTCCATCTCGAAGTCACCTTTCTTCAGAATGCTTACAGTGAAAGACAGATAGATGTAGCGGTATCGACCAACTTTTCTTCGGGTGAATGATGATAATACCGAAGTGGGCCAAAGACTACGGCCATTTTCGTTAACGCAGGGGTCATTTCTAACACGACTGGTCATATTTTGCGGAAATATTACGTAAATTGTGTTATTCGCCCACTATCTAAGAACAGGTTGCTTTTAGGTTCCGTAATGGATTATCTTGGTATGCCTAAAGAGGATGTCTACTTATTCCTCATAGTTGTGGCATGTCATAAATTGGTCAGGCTATCACGACGCTGGAAGACCAGCATATTGGGCATATGCCACACACGTGCTTACAACAGCCGAGCAAATCCGCTGTTGCAGAATATTGACTTGACACTGGTCAACCTATAGAATATAATAAAGTGCATATTATGACATGCAGTTCCAGCTATTGTGAAAGTGCTGTTAAGGAAGCAGTTGAAATAAAGTTAGGAAGTAGCTTGATCAACAGGGATGGCGGTTTTCGTTTAAAGTCTGCATGGAGTCCCGCGCTCCTTGGTCAAGAAAGAGAACAGAGTTTATGCCACCACACCAACTGATTATAAATTCCACTGTAGGTAACTTCTGACGTCGGCCACCTTTGGTTTGTGATGGCGCTAGTGTTTACAGCATGTGTAAATGTTATCATTCCGGATTTCTCTGAGAACCGAGGTTTTAAATTCCCTTGTACAGCGCTTACTTGATGCAGTTTGCCTAGAGGATGGCAGGGTGTGCTTCCGTCAAAACATCGGTGGTTGCCGGCGACGTCACCCGGCTGCATTCCGGTAAATTATTAAGTTATTTGAAGAAATGTTTTCATTTTTAAGAATTAATTAACGGTGGTAGGGTATTTTGCAAAATCAACTTTTATGTTAGGATCATTTGTATATACCATACTTGCAAAGATAATCTCTCCGAACTTAATCTGTTAATTTACCTATTAGCATGTTGTTTACCACTTAAAAGTGAAATGGGACACAAACAAATAAGTTGGTATTGCATTATTTTCCCTCTGTACGTACCCGCCAAATTTCCTCGAGATCTCGTATTGACATTTTGGGAATATTTCATGTAAGCAAAACACTGTTTTACTGTTCCTTCACAATTTTCAAGTGCCGCCATTGTGACCACACTCCGGATGTGTTATCGACTAATGATTTTTTAATTTTTAAATAATGATCACTGCTATGTTATTTACCTTGTAATTTCGTTTGCAGTAATTGATCCGTCCGGCTGTAAGATTTTATTTTATAGATGTTTTTAGTGTTATACATTTTATACTGGCTTTTATACAATTGTATGTTTTACCTTCGGTTCAGCTTCGACACACGAGGCCTCGGCTCAAGAGATACTTAGGTTTTTACGCTGCTAAAGGACACCTCCATTTTTTTTCTTTTTGTAGCTCTCTTGTCAGAAACTCGAGAACGGCCACAATAAATCTCGGCGCGTAAGCTTGAAAGCAGTGCTATGTTATTGACCCGTCGCTGAGAAACTTATGTTAAGAATTGACAGAACATTCAAAATTTTATAAATTTATTTTTGTAATGTTAGTTTAGTCAGATAAAGTTTATACCACAGAATTTTAAGCCACCAGGACCGTCATGTCCTGTTTGTTTTTTCTCTGGCACTAAACATTAAACTTTTTTTTAAAATTATTACTTAGGGTTAGTGCAACGATGATTTCAAACGTTCATACCATCGTATGCCTGCCACTAGTAGCCATCAACCCGAAAAGTAACTATCATGAATGAATGAGCATTGTTTGTATTGAAAGATGGCACCGAGATACTATTAAATGAGATGTGACACGTTAGGAAGCACGATGTCCATGGCGTGCCGTTGTGCAGCCAGTCAGTCACTACCAGCAGTGACCTGAAGTTATGTCCTGTGGCATGACACCACGAATAACACCGTTGTGCCTCCCCGAAACATCGGGACAATGGGATCCCTCCCCCAATGGCCACCATACTCACCGCAAAACGGTATGTGTGGTGGTGCAGAATAGCAACTCACCACTAAGCACAATGCTACGCCAATCGTCGGCAGTCCACCCTTCCTGGTCACGACAACACTCCAAATACAGCCGTTTGTGTTGTGTTCTTGTCAGCTGCCCACGGATGAGGCTATAATTCCTTAGTCTGGCTCTTGCTAGTCTGCGGGATAACGTACAGAGTTGCAGAGATTCCATTACTTGTTCACGGTTGGCATGCGGACGTGTGAAGGGTTTTCGATGTGCCTGGTGCACAACACGGC
The DNA here is from genome assembly GCF_023898315.1 of Schistocerca nitens. Classification (NCBI taxonomy): domain Eukaryota; kingdom Metazoa; phylum Arthropoda; class Insecta; order Orthoptera; family Acrididae; genus Schistocerca; species Schistocerca nitens. Next base: position 98,233,362 of record NC_064617.1, read on the forward strand.
GGTCCTTCCTCGTGTTGGTCAACGTTGTTGACCGTGACCCTGACGACGATTATGATCCCCCTCACGTTCCCATGCAGTCCACATCAGAAAGTCTCAAGAATTTGGATATTGCACGATTAGCAGAGATGTACAAATTCCCCTTGCAGCCTGCTTGCCCCTAGCTTCTCTGCACCATTCATGCAGGTTGATACGTCCCCTTAGGAAAATTATACATGAATGTGCTTAAACTGACACACAATATTTTTTTAGCACAACGCAGTCTGACTTTCAGTAATCCCTACAAGAGAATGGCCCTGACTAACATTAACCTATACCTTTCACAAATCACTTACCCCACAAATATCTTCGTTACTCAAGCTACAGCTATACAGTGAGTGCCACTACTGCCAGCAAAATAAAAGGCTCAAACTATGGAAGGCACTAACTACTGATAGGCATAGTTAGCAAATGAAAGATTTTGATAGAGAACAAACAATGTATTTACCTTAATAGTCATAATATATATAGCACTTCATGATATCCAGTATTACAAATTTCAAAACTCCGCCATCTCTCTCCCCACATCCACCACTGCTGGCGGCTCACCTGCAACTGCGCAATGCTACGCGCTGTTCACATCCAGCTGCCCAACACTACAATGGCAGAAAACAATGCAAACTAGCCACAGACTGCACACAGCACAGCCAGTGATTTTCATACAGAGCGCTACGTGACGTTGCCAATAAGAAAACATAAACAGCCTACTTACATAAACCCCATGCTCCCCAGAAAAAAATTTTACAAATTGTTTTCGGCAGTGGCCAATAATGATTTCATAAAATTTTTCATAATTACGATAACAAAGATAATAAAATACAATGTTGGTCAAAAGCTAAAATTTTCGCACAGTCCATAAAGACAGTCCTGATCATTCATCACAGTAAAACTGCCGTTTCTTTTCTCAAAGTCTGAGCAGTAAAAGACAATGCATATGGAAGTAGTGGATTTCCATGCAGTCTTGAAGAAGTAGTGTTGTCCCTCCAACGGAAAGACAGTGCTGACTCTTGACATGCTGACAGGTAATGGGCCACAACAGAGCAAACCCACTGCAGAGTCAGTCGAAGTTTTGAAGAATATTGGTAGGTAGGTCATCAAAGAGCAGACCCACTGTAGTTCTGGTAGAGAGTATGGTATTGGTGAGTCATCAAAGGTGCAGACCCACTGTAGCCCTGGTAGAGATTGTGGTATTGGTGGGTACCAGAGGTGCAGACCCACTGCAGTCCTTGTAGAAATAATGGTATTGATGGATCATCAAAGGTGTAGACCCACTGTAGTCCTTGTAGAGATGGCCAGCAGCCATCTGCTGCGACTGTGCAGGTGCACAATCACCATCAAAGAGTCTTGCGGAGAATATAGCAAGTCCATAAACCACCACTTGTGCACTCACACAGTTTTTGGAATTGTCCTTAGAACCAGCAATGCTGTTATCCAGTCCCTTGCTGAATTATTAACACACATGCAAACACTAACAGTCCCTACTTCTCACATATTGTCCATATACTATGACCAACAGAAACGTGGGCAGTGAAATGTAACTTACAAGTTACTTAATTTGATGAACTGGTGTCAATTACAATTTTATAACATAAGAATACAATAACAAAGGTACAAAATACATCATTAAAGAACATAATAGTACAGATAACATTTGTAGTATAACAGGCTTTACAAAAGAATAGAAATAAACATGCACATCAGTGTTACAAGAATTATTACATAAGTACATACATAAAGATCAGAATAATTATTGAAACATCAACTTCACACATGAGCATTAAAACAGAACAGAATTAATAATGTCTAACATCTTTACAAAAGTAAATAACATATTATTAATGCAAATTATATTTGAGGATAACAGTATTCCTCATCCTAGTTCATGTAGCTGAGTATTAGAAAAATTCTACAACATAAGTCTTATCAGATAAACATATAAAGACAGGAAGAACATAAATACTCAAGGGTACACAAACACATAGTGGGATAACACAAGGAAAGGACAGGGCTTGTTTTACTGCAGTATTTTGCAAACAAAACTTTCTTTACTTCTCGGAGATCTCCCTTCGTTCTTCATTATTTCCAAGTCCTATCTATACCTGCTTTCTGTACTTTTCTCGTATAGCCTCTCAGTGCATTTCTTCAAATTCATCGCAACTCATTGTCTTATATAGTCTACCCCCTCTTAAGCTAACTTAAATCTACTGAGCTCAGATGCTAAACTAAGGGATGAGGCAATGCAGCAGTACAAAACAATTAACACAAACAGCAATGACAAAATATTCAAATTGGCCAAGCAAGCAGCAATATTACAACTAATATAACGCAATGAGCAGCAAACAAGAAAAATAAATCAGTAGTAAAACTGGCTTAACAGAGTAATGTAAAGTGAAATTTAGTAGTACTATGCCTGGCAAACAGCATAAGAAAATGCAATAAATTATATCTAAACATGACAAAGCTCAAGCAGAAAAATATTACAGTAAAGACAACAATGCAGATAAGGGAAATGTCTATTCACATCTTAATATCTACGTCATTAAAGTTGTGCACCTCAACTTATTCTACAAAATAAATTACCAAGTACTTGAAAAGAAAATTATGAATGCAGTTCCTGTGAAGGTAAATGTCTTTTTGTGCTCCCTCATTTTTTTGAATAATATTATTATTTACTTGACCTGTAGACAGAAAATATTTATATTTGTACATCTATAAATTTTATTTTAACCAATGCTGCAGTGCAGCTAGAAACTAGATATTAAACAAATTGAGTAAATAAATACATAAAGCAAGCCATATGGCATTTCCCTCAACTAGCAAGACAACAGCCGTGAAATGTTTCTCATCGTTTCATTAGGCATTTTAGTAAATATCATAAATTAAGAGCTCCACAGTATAATCATATGTTTTCAAGTTTGAGCGTGTCATATTTGCGATGCTTTCTACAAAGGAAAGTCAATAGCGAGGATAATGGCCTCCCTTTTTTTTCTACCTGTGCCTCTGAAAAGGCACACACTAATGGCATTTTCTCCAGGCGTCTGACACAGCTGAGTGCCCATGACGCATTATGTGCAGGTGGTCACTTAACTTTCTTACGGAAATATTTACGACAGCAGTTTCTGCTACAGTGGCAGTCTCATATAAAAAATTTCACAGGTCTAGAATTTGCGTTGCAAATGTGTAGATACAAAATCTTATGAATATAACAGTGTCCAAAAAATTTTCACCGGCATTGTGATACATTCATGCATTTACACTTATTTCATAACTCTTAAAGTACGATTCTTGGTTTCCTACATCCTTTTTCACAAGTCAGAGTCCCTAACCACTATTCATTACTCCTTACCTTATTACACATATAAATATTCGTCGACACTTCTTCAATATTTCATCATAACAGATACATAGCATAATCAAATTCCTCATATAGCATCAGCTTATTGACCATAAACATACCTCAGCAGCATAATACACATCGTCGTCGTAAAAATAACATCATAACACCTCAGTCAAATCTCAAAAACGTCGTAGCTTTCTGCAATAACTTCAAAACCTAAAAAAATTCTCTGCTCATTTAAATAGTGTCATCCATCTCAAACGTACTTTAAATATCATGACCCATACCAAATACATCATTCAAAGCTCTCATAGTATCACAATGATTCTGAAAAAATATGAAGAGTTCACAAAGTACATACAAAATACAATTTCATAAATGTGAAGTTACCCAACTGTGTAATTGCGTAATCATGTGTCAGTGATGTAGTAAAAAAAATGTTTATCTCTCAGTTAAATGATCAGATAGCTGTGTAATTTGTGTGTTAGAGAAATATGGTACCGATAAGTTAAGTTGTATAAGCAAATACCATATTAGCTAGGGCTCCTTGTGCTTGCCAAACACATGATACACAAAGTAAGCGTGTACCCCCCTGAGGATTAATGTAATTATTCCCTCAGGTGTTACAGATTACAGCAATGGAATGAAATGTATCATGGAAAACCTTTGTATCTTGTACTTCAAATATCTTGAAAAATAAATGTTTTAAGTACAAAATTAATCACTCAAATACGTGTCCTGTAATGCTAAAAGTGTGTCTTGTTGCAACATAATCTCTGTGGAAGTGTCGTAGTTTTCTCGTCCGAAAGCTAAGTTCTGCAGAAGCCAATGTACTTACCTCATGATAAACAAAAGTGAAATGCTTTGCGTATAGATATCTTAGTTATTACGCTTATTACTGTGATGAAGAAAGTATTGTGCTGTAACATATTGTTGTGCTACGGAAAAGGCAGTCTCATTGTAGCTATACCACAAAAGTTACTACTAAAACATGTTTTACTTTCCAGAATAATACAGAAAAACTGTGCAGATATAAAACAGAAACACCGCAAAAGCAACATTGTAAATTGTCACTCATTAGTAGCGTCGTGATAAAATCGTGTAGCTGTCACATAAACTAACCACTGTGTCATCTGGTATCTCACAGAAAGTACTTTAAATCCAGAATGCATTTTCAAGTAAACCAAAATGTTGCATTAAAATCTCATTAGCAGTACCAATATATGTTGTACGTATGTAAGCCTTATAGTCGTTACGTAATCGTGCAACTAACAAGCAAGAATGTACACACACATTAACACTGTGTCGTCTGTTCACAATAAAAATGCATTCGTAATTTCTGTTTAAATAAGTTCTCTTGGTTCTTGATTGGATATTTAACTTCGAACATTGTTGCATGTTAACAGATTCTAAGTCTTACAAAGAGTACTAGTAACGTGAAGTGAAAAATTTTATAGCAAAGACTAAATTAAAAAACAAATTACCTCTCAATAAACGGTTTTACATGTGAAATGTGGTGTAAACCTTTACTCTTCCTAGTACACAGAGTTTCAACTTGAACGCAATTATCATACGGTATACCTCAGTAAAGAATACTGGAATTTTTCTCAATGTTAGCGTCTATGTTATTTTTCTCTGAGCCAGCCGGCGCACGTGGCTGCCTGCGGTGCGGGTCGTTGTCTGCTATCTCTTTGTTGGCGCGCGTCATTATTGGGATTAGGAGACCTAACTTCTACAAATTCACCTTGTCGAGAGTGCCCTGCTCTGTTTGAATCCCGCCAGTTCTTTTGGAATTCAGGTCTGTCGTTTTGTCGGTAGTTTACATAGTTTCTTGTTTGTCGGTCATGTGGTGGAGAATTTTTCCTGGAATCGTAACTGCGCGCTGAACTGTTGTGTCTAACGTTGTTCTGTCTCCCTTGATAATAATTGTTTTTGTTCCCATATTGTCTGTTTCTATGGTAATCTCTGTTATTTTCATTACTACGGAAATGCGACCTTTCTCTGTAACTATTATTACTCTGCCAGTGGTTGTCATATGGGTGGTGTCTATTTTGGTCACGATTTGCGTTGTAAGAATAGACTTGTTGTGTCCAGTTATTGTTTCTGTCGTTACAGAATTGTGACGGATGTGACCTGTAGTGATTGTTTTCCTGTTTTCGCATCCCGCGACTGTCTGTGTCAATTTCTAATTCTTGTAAGAGTCCCTGAAAAGCTTCAATGTCGTCTTTGCAACGTCCTGCCAAAATAATATTTCTTAAATGTTCAGGCAATTTCATTAAGCAAATGCGGATAAGCTCTGAAGGGCTGTATGGGTTTGAAAGATATTGATTCTTATGCAACATGTCTTCAAAATATTTGACAAGACTGGAAAATTCAGATTGTTCGAAATGTTTCATCATTATGATGCTATGTTTTATTCGGTCTTGTGTGGCTTGAGACCAATATGCTGAGAGGAAGGCATGGTAAAATTCTCCTTCACTGTGGCAATCGTGAATGACCGATCGCATTCTTGCAGCTGGTTCATTCTCCAAGTAGCCACACATAAATTCTAACCTGTGCTCCAATGACCAGATGGGAGGAAAACAATGAGAGAATTGATGGAGCCACGCTTTTGGATGAATGTCGTTGGCAGAATTCTTAAACGTTTTGAATTTACGTGTAGTAATGAACAGCTTATATTCAAAATCATCGTGTCGGCGAGTAGCATATCGGTCATTGTTACGTCGTGTCGGCGGTTCCATCTCAGAATTCGGTGCACCTTGCCAATTTCTTTCATAATTTCCGAAATGCCCTGTGTTATTAGTTTGTGGCTTTTCCGTATTTCTAAGTTCCTCTTCCCGTGTTGGAGCGCGAGTGTCCTCTGAAATATGAAATTTTTGTATTACTTGTGCCAACTGATCTTGTACTTCCCGGATTTCTCTTTTGTATTGCGTATTAATTTGATTCTTATTTTCTTTGAATTTCTTAATTTGTTCATACTCTTCTGTGTCAGTGATGGCTACAGGTCTTGTGTCATTCAGATCATCATCTACCTTTGCAGATAAGTTAGTGAACTGATCCAAAAGTTCGGCTACTTTCTCCGATAGTGTACTTATTTCCTCAGAGTGTGTTTCTGAACCAAGTTTCAGAGTGTCCATTTGTGTTGAAATCGTATCTACTGTGTCCTTTAAGTTTTCTTGAGTTTTTGCAAGTTGCGTAACCGAATCGGTAGATGCAACTGAGTCAATTTTAGCTTGCAAGGTGTCGTGATTTTCATGAACAATAGTTTGCAGTTCTTTTATGGCTGCTTCGTGATTCTGTATTCCATTTTCATGACGAGAAAAAATAGGATGGAAATACTCACAAATTTGTGTTTTTACGTCATTACAGACTTTTGACATTTCGATTCGATGTTATGTAAATCTGTAGTTAAATCTTCACGTGTTTGTTCAAGCGTGGTGTCTAACTTTTGAAGATTTTGTTCCATTGTGTCTAACTTTTTAAGATTTTGTTCCACTGTGTCTAACTTTTTAAGATTTTGTTCCACTGTGTCTAACTTTTGAAGATTTTGTTCCATTGTGTCTAACTGTTGGTGTGTTTGTCTCTGGTGTTGATCCATTGTGTCTAACTTTTGAAGCCTTTGTCCCATTTGTTGCATTAACTGTAATAACAGTGCACTGGTGTCTGAAACAGCCGGCCGCGGTGGTCTCGCGGTTCTAGTCGCGCAGTCCGGAACCGTCGGACTGCTACGGTCGCAGGTTCGAATCCTGCCTCGGGCATGGATGTCTGTGATGTCCTTAGGTTAGTTAGGTTTAAGTAGTTCTAAGTTCTAGGGGACTGATAACCACAGCAGTTGGGTCCCATAGTGCTCAGAGCCATTTGAACCATTTTTTTTGGTGTCTGAAACATGTTCCTCACTGCTTTTCGGTAGTGAATTTGCACCGGCAACATTCACATTTTGACAAGCAGAAAATGTGTCTTGACTTATTTGAGAAAACGGTGAGGACCCAAAACCTGAATCTACAGTATTTGCGAAACTGTGTCCTGTCATTTCGGATTCCTGAGGCGAGCTGTTGCCGACCGATCGATCGATAATGCTTCCCTGTTCACTACCTGTTTCACTGTCTACACCATTATTTGCCGCCCGCTCCATTTCCCTATGCACAATTACCAAATTACTACTTCGAATGTCTGTTAATTCATTACACAGTGGTGCTCATAAGCTACGCTCGTCGTCACTGTCATTTCTCAGTTTACTTTGGAGCCTAGTGTTACGTTTTTCACACGCCATTATTGTCACAATATTTAACACGATAACACAGAAAAGCAAAATTTGAAGACCAAAAATAAGAGAACACATTAACATAGCACTGAAAATAATATGTAGTTAATTGCAAGCGCAGCTGCGAAATACTTAGTGCAAATCTACATGCATGCCACAACTGTTTTACTGTACAACAATGAAAGACTGCAACTCCAAAGGAGATTCTCTCTATAATTACGCGCTAGCAATAAACAAAAGCTACACTAATTACACAAACTACAAGAAAAAAATCAGAAGATTTCAGTGAGGTATCCTTGGCTAAGGGTCGACATATGAAACGTCCCCTTTGAACAATTATACAAGACTATGCTTAAACTGACACACAATATTTTTTTAGCGCAACGCAATCTGACTTCCAGTAATCCCTACAAGAGAATGGCCCTGACTAACATTAACCTATACCTTTCACAAATCACTTACCTCACCAAAAATCTTCGTCACTCGAACTACTGCAATACAGAGAGCGCCACTACTGCCAGCAAAATAAAAGATTCAAATTACTGAAGGCACTAACTTCTGATAGGCATAGTTAGAAAATGAAAGATTTTGATAGAGAACAAACAATGTTTTTACCTTAATAGTCATAATATATATAGCACTTCATGATATCCAGTATTACAAATTTCAAAACTCCGCCATCTCTCTCCCCACATCCACCACTGCTGGCGGCTCACCTCCAACTGCGCAACGCTACGCTCTGTTCACATCCAGCTGCCCAACACTACAATGGCAGACAACAATGAAAACTAGCCACAGACTGCACACAGCACAGCCAGTGATTTTCATACAGAGCGCTACGTAACGTTGCCAATAAGAAAACATAAACAGCCTATTTACAAGGTCAGCCAGCCTACCTGGGTTCCCGCAGGCCTGCCAAGCTTCACGGGACCCGCTCAGCTTGCTGCGCCTGACAACAAGTTGCGCTGTCAAGCTACCGTGACTAGAGTAGCCAGGTAGTTAGCCTGCAGTTCATTTATCGCAACGGTGGGGGCAGCACAATGAATAGGTCGAACTTTAGTGAGATTGAAAAGAAAAATGACAACTTGCGAATACATACTGGTAACGAAACAGAGCACAAGTGCCGCAAGGGAAACGTTTTCGTGTGTTTAAGATGCCGCTTCAAATAAATCGGTAGTTGTGTCTCAACGCAAACTATGTAAAAAGCTCTTAAGTACTATTTCGGGAACCTCGAGTATGTTACGACATGTGTGCAAATTTGACAAGCAGTTCCGTCACTCCGTATATATCTTGAAAGAGGACAAAGATTTAGTGGCCGAAAAGTGCGTCGAAATGTGTGCTAAGGACCTGAGACCATTTAGCAGTATGGAGGGAAAGGGATTTCTTAATTTAGAGCAGACACTGATCGACATAGGTAAAAAATATGGCTCAGTTGATATTAAAAATATTATGCCTTCCCGAGTGACAGTAGCTAGGAAAGGTCAAACCTTAGCTGATAAAGTGCGCAGCAAAATGCTCCCACATATAGTGCATGCAATTCGTTCTGGTATATGTGCCAGTACAATTGATCTATGGACAGACAATTACAAAGGGGTGCATTACATGTCCGTGACAATGCATTACATAAATTCAAACTGGCGTTTGAATGAATATGTACTGATGTGCTCTGCGTTTCCTGACTGCCCAAAAACTGGCTCGAATATTCGAAACGAGTTGGAAGATCGCTTAGAAACTATGAGTGTTTCTCGTGAAGGCATTGCCAAAATTACGTTTGTCACAGACCACGGCAGTAACATTGTCAAAGCTCTCGAAATATACCAGCGTCTTCCATGCATGGCTCATAGTATAAACACAATCTTTATACATGTTCTGAGCGAACAATGTTGGAAAGAAAATGTTTCAAATATATTAGCCATTCTTAATACAGTGCGGGCTACGGTTTCCTACTTTAAGAGAAGAGGTCTCTGTGTGAGACTGAACTCATCTTTAAAGCAGTGGGACAGTTATTTTGACATGCTTATATCAATCCATCCTCAGATTTATTCAGTGAAGGCTGTCTTACATAACGAAGGTGCCTCTGATAAGATGCTGGGTTATGACCACCATATAACTAGCCAGCTTATAGCATTTCTTAAGCCGTTTAAAGAAGCCACAGTTGATCTAGAGGGTGACAAGGAGACAACCCTACATTTAGTTCTACCGTGGTTTTATGCCTTAAAAGCTCGCTGTACTGTACGGGATAACGATGAAGAAGTTTGTAATTTTATTCCATGGTTCAAATGGTTCAAATAGCTCTGAGCACTATGAGACTTAACTTCTGAGGTCATCAGTCCCGTAGATCTAAACTAAGGCCATCACACACATCCATGCCCTAGGCAGGATTCGAAACTGTGACCGTAGCGCCTAGAACCACTCGGCCACCCCGGCCGGCAATTTTCCATCTGAAAATTATAGAACCACTTGTGAAATATGTATGTTGATAAAATGTATTTTCAGGACATGAAACCGTTGAAACAAGCCGCCGGTGCCTTCCTATAACAGAAAATGTGCGTTAGTATTTTGCATAAAATTGCAACGTTTATGGTGTGTAACTACTGCACATTAAGAAAGTTTAAGAAAGTTAACCGAGGATGAATAAATTGATGTTTACCAAGCAGCACGACAGATGTGTGCTGAAGGTAAGTTCCTAAGATAATGCATATATTCTTCATCTACATGTACATGGGTACTTTGCAAGTCACACGCAAGTGTTTGGTTGAGGGTTCATCGAACCACTTTCAACACATTTGTCTCCTATTCTCGAATTTCGCGCGGGACAAAACACCTACATCTCTCCGTCTGAGCGCTGCTTTTTTGTATTTTATTCTGATGATCATTTCTTTCAATGTAGATGGGACTCAACAATATAACTTCCAATTCGGAGGTGTAAGTTGGTGAACGAAATTTCATATATAGATCGCGCCACGTCTTAAAACGCCGTTGTTGTAATGATTCCCACCCAAACTCCTGCATAATTTCAGCGGCACTCTTTCCCCTGTTCCACGATTATACCAAACGAGCTGCCCTTCTTTAGACTCTTTCGGCCTCCTCCATCAATCGTAGCAGAAAAGGCTTTCCAACTGCGTAGCAATGCTCCAAAAGAGTGTTTTGTCATTAAAACGCCAATAACATTTTCTGTGTGTCAATTCCTATTTAAGTAGGTCGTAATTGTAATCTACAGCCTTTAGATTTGACTGGTTGATCTTGTAAACTAAGTTTAACAGACTTAGTTTAGTACACACACGGATAACCTCGCTCTTTTCACTATTTATTGCCAACTGCTAATTTTCACACCAAAAATATATATCTTATTTAAATCGTCCTGCAGTTAGTTTTGATCTTCTGGTGACTTTACTGGACGATAAATGAAAGCACATCTAGAAACTATTATACTTTCAATTATGTGTAGTGCGATCTTCACGTTATTCTGCAAATATTAGTTGGAACGTGTATAGTTTCAGTACAAGTGCCCAATCACAGCACCCATGAAACACATTCAGGGCCGCACAAAACGGCGAAATTTGAGGACTGGGCAGAAGAGTCTCCTCTCCTACATGATGAAGTCAGCAGATACTTGCAAGAACAGTGTGTGAACGAGGGAGATATTCTACAGTGGTGGAAAAATAACTCCCAACGACTTCCTCGACTTGCGCGTGTGGCAAAAAAGCTATTAAATATACAGGCCACTAGTGCCTCTAGTGAGAGAATTTTTAGTTGCGCTGGAAACCTAATTGGCGAAAAACGATCACGTCTTAATGCAGACAGACTTAATTGAAACACTAATCAGCAGACACATTAAGAATACAGCAGAACATTAAGCAGGGAACTATGAATTTGAGTGCAAATTTACTAATTAAGAGTGCAGTTTTCTTTCTTGTGTGCCGGCCGGTGTGGCCGTGCGGTTCTAGGCGCGTCAGTCTGGAACCGCGTGACCGCTACAGTCGCAGGTTCGAATCCTGCCTCGGGCATGGATGAGTGTGATGTCCTTAGGTTAGTTAGGTTTAAGTAGTTCTAAGTTCTAGGGGACTGATGGCCACAGATTTTGAGTCCCATAGTGCTCAGAGCCATTTGAACCATTTTTCTTTCTTGTGTTTTATGGGTGTCAGTTTCTGAGATACAAATTTTGTAATGCATACAGTTCATTTTTATTTTAGACTAAACTTTTTGATTTCAATCCTCCCAAGCGACATTTATTATTGTTGGTAAAACATTTTCTGTTACTTGTGTTTGCAAAAGTAGCCAAATATTTTTAGGAGTATCTGGTTGGGCCTAAATAATACTTTCAGGGGAGCTGAAGGAAAATTTGTAAATATTTTGTATTGGAAAGTGTTCTGCAAAATAAAATATCCATTTGTGGATTAAGGCAATAAACATTATGAGCTTAAATTACAATTTACTTTGATGAGTTTCACACACATTGCGAAATGTAATTTTATTCCTGTATTTCTATATTAAGGGTGATCCCACAAGCAGGGTCAAGATGCTGAAGACCTAGACACTACAAATGCTTTTAAAATGAAGAGTGTCTTTTTCCACGAATGTATTGTAGTAGGAATATAATGGAAACTCTGAGCCACTCTACACAGCGTCTACGTCTGAGTCATGAGGGTTCAGACTCGTCGTTTAGGTCTGTGTTATAAGGGTCTACAGTCGTCGTCTAGGTTTGCATCATGCAAGTAAACACTCGTCGTCCAAGTCTGCATCATGAGGGCTCGAGCTATGGTCCCTCATGACGCAGACCTAGAGTACAAGTGTGGACTCTCATGACGCAAACGTAGACGCCGCGAAAATGGCTCAGAGTCGCCATTGTATTCCCAGTACTATAGTTTTTAGACGAACTGGATACGAAACAAGTGCTTCGATTTTGTTAAAATGCATTTTGTCAATTGAGAATGTTTTTGCCAACTTAGAATGAATTCACAGAACCAGTAAAATACATCCTGGAAAAGTAGTTAAATATTTGTATAACTGGTGTCATACTTGGATGAAACATACTAAAGTTAAAGAATCTAGCCTTCCAAAATCTTAATTTGGTACTCATTGCAGTACAGTGGTTATCAGGGGCGTAGATAATTTATTCTTCTGGGGAGGGGACCAATCTTCTTTCTAGGGGGTGGAGGTTCACTTCTTTAGTACAAATATCCATCCGTTTCAGTTTTGAAAACATCAACACAGACTGCATTGCGTTCCACTAAAACAAAAAACACTATCTTCATGGGCTCAGGGTGGTTATCTGTAGCTTTTAGTGTACAAAGGAGCTCCATTTTCAGTGATTGTTCTGGTTGCTACAAAACCTGTTTGATATGTGATCTGATGGTGGTTCGAATTGAGAATATCCAGTATTGAGAGATTGTGAAGTCTCGAAGAAATCCTTTTATATTTGACAACTAGCTGAAAACCCGGTGTTCCCTGGGCATTTATTTATTCCATACTCTCGTAGTCCATCTTCCCTCCCCTATTTTCTCTCTATCCATTAATTCCTCTCCCACTATCACTCTGTTCACCTACCCGTCCCCTCCCCATCCCTTGGCCCCTCTCCCCCCAGCCTCTATCCTTCTCCTCGTCCTCTCTCTGTTGGACTCCGCCACCTCAGTTCATCTCCTCTTCACCTATCTATGAAAACTCATATTGCTAGGTAGCATTTATTGTAATACTTTTTGATACGCAGCACTGTTAGTTTTGTTTTCTGGTGCGTAACCAAATGGTTCAATTGGCTCTGAGCACTATGGGACTTAACATCTCTGGTCATTAGTCACCTAGAACTTAGAACTACTTAAACCGAACTAACCTAAGGACATCACACACATCCATGCCCGAGGCAGGATTCGAACCTGCGACCGTAGCAGTCGCGTGGTTCCGGGCTGAGCGCCTAGAACCTACTCACGTCTGCTTGCAGATGAAAAGCGGATGGGGCCAAGGTGTGACTGTACGAAGAAAGATCGGTAACAGTCAAGTCATGGTGCCAGACTGTTGTAGACGTCGCACTGATAGTATATAGTCGGGCATTTTCATGTTGAAGGTCAGTGCTACACCTTTCTTCGATAGTCCACGCTTTTTGGTCACGACACGAGTCCAAGTGCTTCCAACACGAAACTCGATTACAGCACAATGTTTCCCAAACACAGACCGACTTAAGTTACACACTGTCACGTTACAGGGTACAATTCAGAGCCCTATAGTGGCAGAAGGCTGAAAATATGTAGACAGAATAAATAAACATGTAAAACGGTCATAACGTCCGTTTAATCTTATCAGCATAAAGAGTTTTCGTATAAAAAATTTCGAGTCATATTTTTGAGCATTCCCTCGCACATACTCTTTACGAAGGTTCATTGATATCGGGCTAAGGCTTCTGCGTGCTTAATATTTTACTTTCAGGCAGTGCAAGGAAAATTGATATGTATCCCTTTTATGCTGAGTATAGGGAAACATTTGCCAATGGCTTTGTCTGGAGTGGTAACGCCGGTACCCGTCAGATCACCGAAGTTAAGCGCTGTCGCGTTTGGCTGGCACTTGAATGGGTAACCGTCTGGGTTTTCCGGGTACTGTTGGCAGCATGGCGCACTCAGTCCTTGTGAGCCAATTTAGTAGCTACTTGACTCAGAAGTAACAACACGAGACTCGAAAACTAACAATGTCCGGGAAATAAGCGTGCTGACCATATGCCACTCTACTTCCGCACCCATTTACACCTAAGGGCTGAGGATGACACGGCGGCCAGTTGGTGCCGTGGTGCCTTCAAAGAATGTTCGGATGAAGTTCTTTTTAACTTTTTACTTAGGGGAATATTTCATGCAATTGAGGTAGTTTTTAAAACGGAATATACAAAGACAAAAGCGGCGGAGAGTAGTAGAAAGAATAATAATTTGCTTAAACTTAATTACAAAACGACACGTTAGTAGAGAACACAAAAGATTTTTTGATGTGGGGGAGTGACGGAGGGATCTGTGTTTTGATTGGTTTCATGCGAACCCAGGATTTCCTCTCTTGTGCCGATCTCTTCCTGTCAAAGTAGCAAATGCGCCCAAAGTCTTCAGTTATTTGCAGAATACATTCCTATATCTGTCCTCTCCTCCTGACACCTTGGCTCATGTCCTGTCATTCTGTCCGTCTTCCACTTACTGTTTTCCTCGTACTCGTTTCCTAACCAACTGTATCGAGAAACTTTTATTACCTTTTCTTTCAGTCAACGTAATTTACTGAATCATTCTGTGATGCTACAACACAAACCCTTCGATTCTTTTATTTTTCAATATTTCACACAACTCACTATTCAATTCCATACAATGCTGTCTCAAAACGTACATCTTCAGAAATATCTCTCTGGAATTCATACCTAAGAATTTAGTTATGGACATCATTTGTCGAGGAAAGTTCTCCTTTACTTGTTCTTATATTCTCCTTCCCTAGGTCATCATGGGTTTACTTTGCTTGCAAGATACCAGAAAGCCTTCACGTAGAGACTGAAGTCACGGGATTTTTCCTAATACTGTGTCGCGCCGCCTTTTGCCCGGAGTACTGCAGCAACTCGACACGACATGGAGTGAACAAGTCGTTGAACGAAACCTGCAGAAATATTCACCCATGCTGCGTCAGTAGCTGTCTAGCGAAGGTTTAACCGGTGCAAGATTTTGTGCACCAAGGGACCTCTCGATTATGTCCCATAAATTTTCGGTGCGATTTATGTCGGTCGGTAAGCCAGTGCCAGTTGAGTCTATCAGTAGATGGGGTTTCACTAGTCATTGCCTGCACCTCAATAAGTATGGGAAGCGAAGGCCGGCAAAGCTTTTACGTGGCAGTTTAGTGGTTGCTGGTGGAATCACTCGTGGAAAAATTCCCGTAGTAGTTAGTGTTAGAGCTGCACCTTTTTGAGATTCAAGTAGGCTGATAGGTATACCAGCTTAAAGGAAGTCCATGTAACTAACTTCAAGGGAGGTCAGGTTTGCAGGCAGAGAAGGAATTAGAATATTTCATCAAAATATTAAAGGCATTAGAGATAAAGTCATTGATCTACTTATACATGTTGACTCTGACATTACTGATGTATCAGAGTACCACTTAAATAATTTGAAAATTTATAGGCTTCCTTTACCAGGATACAGATTAGCTGGTAAGTAGTTTTTGTGTTTCAGAATACTTCTGCTCAAGCTAGAGGTGGTTCATTGTTGCATTTTTAGGAAGTACCAAAAATGAGAGTGATGTTGTGATTTCTATATCAATTTTGTATATGATAGTACAAGAAAAAGGATGTTAGTAGATCTCCTAAACTCGAATGATATGATGCAATTTTCTTTTTTTGCTTTGAACCAATGTGCAGGGGAACAGTAAGACTAAAAAGCTATTGTACTCAGACAAATGTCACACATCATTACAAACTATGTAGAAAAGCTAATCCAATGGCAATAGAGATTTTTTAAACCTCGTTAAGGTACTGTAGTAGCAGGATGTCTATAGTGCAGATAACACATATGACAAATGTAATCCTTTCCTTAACACATTTCTCATTCTCTCTGAGAGTTGCTATCCATCAGAACGTACTAAACGGGGTACTAGCAGTAAAAGGTAGCTTGGGTGGCTGGCTAGTGGGATAAGGATATCATGTAGAACAAAGCGGGAATTATATCAAATTGATAGAAGTAGTCAGAATTAAGCTACAGTAGCCCATTGCAAGTGATTAAAAATGTTATATTTTTTTATTTAACTAAGGTGCTTGATTGTGTTAATTACAAAATATTACACCAGAAGTTGGATCATTACGGGATACAGGTAGTAGCTCACAATTGCTTCACCTCTTACTTTAACAACAGACAATAATAGGTCATAATTCACAGTGTTGAGAATGGCTGTGAATTGGAATCTGAGTTTGGTTCAGGCAAAGGGGAGTGGCCCCAGGGATCAATGATGGAGCCACTCCTGTTCCTAATTTATATAAATGATCTGCCCTCTAGTATCGTGGGTAATTCTAAAATTTTTCTAAAATATTTCTGTTTGCTGTTGTAACCTCCCCCACACTTATCGACCTTAATGACAGTGAAAAATTAAACCGCGTGTACCTAATGGAAATTTGGGAAAGCAATCGTCACCGAAGTTAATCTGTCGGTGAAGAGGGAGGAAAGGGTTACATCTAAATGAAAGGAAAAATGCAAATGAAACTGGTGGAAATTAATTTTGAAAAGGGGTAAAGTTAATAAAGAAAGTAAATGTGCGGCCGTTACGTTAACAATTAACTAGCGGTAATTAGATATTTGAGATTTGGGGGAATTCACGGTCGCCAGTCCTAAGGACAATTACTATAGTAACTGAAAAAGAAAGGTTATTACATATATAATTAACACTAGAAGCGTGGCAACTGAAGGTTGACACGTGTAGTGTGAAAACTGAAAGTTTGTCAGAAGTAATAAATTTCGCTACACTCTGACTTAATTTAGCAAAAGAATTAATAAAACCGGAAAATCGAAAGTTAATTTAGTGACTGAAGTTAATAGTGAGCTTTCTTTCTGAAGCACATCGAAATCCAGTAAAATACGGTTAGTCTTGGACTACCTCAACAATCATTTCAAAAGCAACTTGACTCTACGCAATTTAGAAACAAGAGATTTAACTTTGAACTTGAATTAAATGATTCTGAACAATTAACAATAGTAAAATTTAGTACGTACCAAGCTGAGCTGCAGTCACAGGTAAGCTAAAATATGCTAACAAAACTCGCACTCTTAATTTGTGCTCGTGTAATCTAAATATTGTAGCCAGCTATGAATACTTTAACTGTACTTTGAAATTAAAGCAGTGAAATCTAATAATATTATTTTAATGCTGGCGTTTGAATTTCAACGACACTCGGGTTCATTTCGGAAAAGGAAGGGATCCTGCTTGGCAATGCAATTGGGACAATGAGCAACAAAGGTTCATGCTAAGTTGCTGTAATTTTGCGAGGCAAATGGAACAATTTGAAAAGCTGAGGTCTGCCATACAGTTCTGAAACTTTACGTGCTTTTAGTCTTCCTTGTTGGTTGATTGAAGGTTTGAAGCCGTCGATCGAGGAGGTGGCGACAGTCACTCATTGTCGGCTGTCGCTGTTGCAGAAGCTGGATGTTGGCGCGCCTTCTTCTCAACACGGTCACCAGACGAAACGGGCTCTTGATGTGCGCCAGCTAATGCTTCCCGTCCGCGACACCATGTCAGAAACTATCATCGCAAGTCGAGCGCAATTACATGCTGCCAAACCCCGAAAGCGCGGCAACTCGCGGGAGCTACACACAACACACCTGCTCCACTCGCTACTCCAGCCAGACTCTCTCTCTGCCCGCGCTCCACGCGGCAGAGTTCACACTACCAAAGATCCTACACACTTTGATTCTTCACACGACCTATCGATGTAATCGTTCGATAGCAGTTTTCCCTAGGCAAGACCCAGCGTAAAAATACAAATAATATTTACGAAAGAAATACATCGACATAAATGCATAAATATAGATATATACAAATAGTAAAACAATTACAATATATAAAGGCACAGAAATGTCATATATTCAGGTAACAAAAATAAGGAAAAAAAATTATACTACAATAGATGGAAATAGTAGGATATGCATTTCCGGCGTTACACTGTGACACTAGCTTGGTAGTATAGGACGTTGAGCGCAACATTGACTCCGTTTCAAATAGTAGAGTTCATGAAGTAAGTTCATGGCATGCAGAAAGTAAACTATCGTTAAATCACAGTAAGATTCAGTTTTTACAGTTTCTAACACACAACTGAATATAATGGGGAAGAGTAGCTCTAATGCAAAATAGGCTGCAAATTGAATTCTATTGCGACCCATTCTTGAATACTGTTGGAGTGACTGGGATCCATATCAGGTCATATTAGAGAAAGACATCAAAGCAATTCAGAGTTCGCTGGAATATTTGTTACCGGTAGGGTGAATCAGCATGCAAGTGCTACGGAGATGCCTCGTGAATTCGAACGTGGGAATCTCTGGAGGAAAGGCAACCCTCTTTTCGCGAGACAGAGTTGCGGACATTTAGAGAACCGCCATTTGCAAAGTGATTCTACCACTGCTAACATACATTTCACGAAAGGACCAAGAAGACAGTCATCTACAGAAGCTTAGACGCCAGTGGAAAACGAGAGAAATCGACTAGTAGAGATTCGTGGTACCCTCCGCTTACAGAGCACACTGAGGTGACGAAACTCGTAGGATACCACCTAATAACGTGTCGGACCTTCTTTTCCAGCTTAAGTGCAGCAACATGGAGTCGATGGAAGTCTACTGCAGAGATACTGGCGCATGCTGCATCTTTGGCCGTCCGTAACTGCGTAAGTGTTGTCGGTGCAGGGTTTTGTACACCAGCTCACATCCCGATTACGTCCCATAAATGTTCGATGGGATTCACGTTCGATTGGAACTATTTAGGGGGATCTTGGTGGCCAAACCATTCGCTCGGACTGTCCTGAATGTCCATCAAACCAACCGGGAACAACTGTGGTTGGTGACATGGTGAATTTCCATCCATAAACATTCTATAGAATGTTGCTGCAAATGGCCTCCAAGTATCCGAACATTACTGTTCCCAGTTAATGATCGATTTGGACTAAAAGATTGATTCTATTCCACTTAAACACATCCGACATCATTACAGAGCCACCCATAGTTTGCAGAGTGCCTTGTTGACACCTCGAATCCATGGCTTCGTGGGGTTCATGACACATTAGAAAACTACCATAAACTCTTTCGTACTAAAATCTGGACTCACCTGACCAGACCACGATTTTCAAGTTGTCTAGGCTCCAACCAATATCAAAATGGTTCAAATGGCTCTGAGCACTACGGGACGCAACTGCTGTGGTCATGAGTCCCCTAGAACTTAGAACTACTTAAACCTAACTAAACTAAGGACATCACACACATCCATGCGCGAGGCAGGATTCGAACCTCCGACGGTAACAGTCGCACGGTTCCGGACTGCGCGCCTAGAACCGCGACCAACCAATATTGTCGCTAGCCCAAAAGACGCGTTGCTTGCGATGTCGGGCTGTTAGTAAAGGCACTAGCGCAATTCATCTGTTGCCATAGCCCATCAACATCAAATTTAGCCACACTGTCCTAAGGAATGCGTTCTTCGTATGTCGCACATTAATTTCTGTGATTATTCAAGCAGTGTGACTTATCTGTTAGCACTGCCTCTGCTTCTGGTATGGTGTGTTATGGAGTGTTCGTTATAAGTTGTTCGTACCTAGGGATGTCACATACAAGGACTACAAAGGATATTAAAAAAAAGGTCACGTCGATATTTCGTTATGCAGTTACAGCAGATTGTGATCACTGAACTAAGTTTCAATTGTCCTGTATAATAGTAGAAGGTATTTGTAGCAAACATGCCGAGTAGTGAGAGTTTGAACTCCAAAGGTACTATCAATTACATGAGAGCTCATTCGATTATTTTCCAATCTTTTCATGAGGATATATATACAAGTGAGTGTGTGTGTGCGTGTGTGTGTGTGTGTGTGAGCGTGTGTCTATCTTACAGATGGGGTGGCAGAAGAGAGAGAGAGAGAGAGAGAGGCAGAGAGAGATGATCGGAAAAACGATTGGTGAATGTTCGATTTACTATTGTTCTCTAGGCACTTTCTGTATTTGGTTACTTGTCCCATAAAATGCGGAACTATTTTGTGGGAATGACTACAAGCACTCCTAAGTCTTCTACAAATAAGACGCAGGAGTAAAAGTGGAAAACAAATTTAATACGTAGGTATTTTGAGAACAAACATCCAGAACAGTAATGAACGTATTTACATGTTATGTACATTATTTACAGCAGGCTGGCGACGATGCCTTTGAATCAAATCGCTCGACAGGTTTGGTTTCATCTTTTCTCTAGCTCTATGTGGGTGCTGACAATACCTGTAACAAAAGAAAATTGATCGATGAATATATCTAATAACAGTTGTAGGAAAGAAGGTAAAGCTAATGCCTGTTATGTATTTATATACAAATCAGTACAGTTACAGATTGTGACGATGCTAAAACTTCTGTTAACTTTGTAGCGTCTAACTAAGAGCAGACATGCAATAACTGATTTGAAAAGAAGATGAATAATTGCAACAGGCTGTGACAAAAATGTGCTCTTTTATTTCGATAGAACGTAGTTTGGAAACTCATCACAAACGAAAGTTATTCTGAAATTTCTATTATTCTGTACAACTGCTAGTTTGGAGACTAACCTGGGCGAGAGGTGCTGGAGTGCCCCTAACGTCGTCGAACACAAAACATCTTCTTCAACCAACGCCAGAAGCCAGAACCGCACGTCGGCCCCTCTCTCTCTTCTCCTGCGTCTCCCTCGGCACCCACCAGGTCTGCAGACGGCTGCTTCTCGCCGGAGGTGGCCAGCGCTGGCACGTCTCCGCCCTCCCACGTCTGCCCGTTGCCTGGACACGCCTCGTCCTCCGCAGTCACCACTTCCAGCGGTCGACGTCTGCGGGACTCTGCGTCCACTGGCACATCTTGGGGCGGAGGTCGGTAGAATCCGGCGCCTGTAAGAGAATAACTGCGTCAGTTAAAAGTCACTATTCGTGGAGAAAATAAGAGTACTTTACACTTCGCCATTTTAAGCCTCTACCAACAGTACTGTTCGCATTGTATACTAATAATACAGGTTTGTAAGTAAACTGCAGGTGGAGAGGGGAAGTAGGAAGCGAAAGAAGTAGGAGGTTATCACTACTAACATCTGTATCGACACATTGCGCTCCAGCAACATTTCTCTGCCTCAGAATACTCTAGTTAATGTTTTCCATACTGGGGCCAGAAGTAACACAATAGCAGCATCACTTATTCCCATTCCCCACTTACATCTATAAACCCGAGAAATGTTAGGTACTTACAATAATATTCCGGCAGTCCAGGCCACTCTCCATCCCAAGGGTGAGTATCGACAGGATGTACATCATAATGAACAGCGAACAGAAAATCCTCCAGTTCGAATCTCGAATACGAGTGTACCAGCGGAATCTTAGATCGCTCAACCACTAATCTTCGTCCCTAGAAAATAAAATAACAATATCTGATACTTGGAACAATTCTTTATTTAAAAACAAATTTTTTTTAAAATGCCTTCACTACTTTAAAGTTACTATACTGCATGGATATATTCTCCTGGAACACGATACGTGACGCAAATTGCCAAGAGTGAAATAGATTTTCATAGAAATGGAAAAAGGAATGAGACAAAGGGAGATAAACAGAGAGAGAGAGAGAGCGTGGGCTAAATGTATGCGAAACAAAATACATCCGTATATTAGCATTGAAGCCTTGCTCCATTTTTGGGATCCTTATGTTCATAGCAGTGAGACTGCTTAGGAACACCTCAGCAAATGTACTGCTGATCGCTACCCGCTGTAGTCACAACGCCGGCCGAAGTGGCCGTGCGGTTAAAGGCGCTGCAGTCTGGAACCGCAAGACCGCTACGGTCGCAGGTTCGAATCCTGCCTCGGGCATGGATGTTTGTGATGTCCTTAGGTTAGTTAGGTTTAACTAGTTCTAAGTTCTAGGGGACTAATGACCTCAGCAGTTGAGTCCCATAGTGCTCAGAGCCATTTTTTGTAGTCACAACACACGAACGGTTTACGTGGCCGTTCATATGGAAAAGCAATGGCCAGTACAACGCAAGCTTGAAAAAGATTCCTACCTGTCGTTAGTTTGTAATTACACTGGCGCCTCGCTTTATGAGACAAAAATAAGTGATTTTCTCAAGCAAATGGCTTTTTACACCTTACTACGCCTTGTATATGCAAGTGAACGATAACCACCACAAAAAAAAAAAAAAACGCTATCGTCGTGATGTTTCGACCTTTAACATCTGCGCAGCTACGTAACACCTATCCAGAAGTTCCTTCATGCACTCCCGTAATTCCTGGTCTAGACACTGCCGGGATCTTTCTTACACAGCTCTACTAAGAGAAGTACACGAGGCTTACCTGGGCCTGTAGCTTCCAGTGGATAAAGTCTCGAGGCAGCGGGATGGCAATTGGATCGCTTCTCTTTACGTCAGCCATGGTTAACCAACTGAAGTGTCTTGTTTCCTCGGAAACAACCTTACCGCTTGTAAGCGTTTCCCATTGTTGTGTACACCACGAATTAACGTGTGTGCATTGTATCATCAGGTGCGGTGAGACGATATGACCTGCTGGTACCGAAACTGTTTTTGATTCGGTAGATTCCGTCTTAGGCCTTCACTCAAGGACCGTTATTTCAGCTGCCGTTAGTATAACTTGTAATGATGTTTATCAAATCCATCTAAAAGTAATTTCCACATCTGTGAAACAGTCACTGCTCTTCGGGTCAATTAGTGATCTCCTACATCTGTCATTACAACACGGTTTATTGGTAGACCTAACAAATACCGTCTGAAGATATAAGCCACCAAGATACGAAAGCAGTCTGCTTCACTCAGCGGCTAGTCTAACCACAGTCCAATTTCAATTACGAAGACAGTAATTTAAGTAACTTACGCCGACAACCCAAAACCGGAAAATGCTAGGTGTAGTTTAATAGTTTAAATAATTTACTTATCCACAAAAGTAGTTCTGGTGAGACGTACTGCACTTAAGTCACATACTTAATCCCCAGACAATAAATTTTCTTGCT
Source organism: Schistocerca nitens (assembly GCF_023898315.1). Classification (NCBI taxonomy): domain Eukaryota; kingdom Metazoa; phylum Arthropoda; class Insecta; order Orthoptera; family Acrididae; genus Schistocerca; species Schistocerca nitens. The sequence goes on from NC_064617.1 coordinate 98,256,679, forward strand.
TACTAATTTGTGGTCGTCTAATGTGGTGAATAATGAGTGATCTTAGACACGATGCCATCTTTTTTAATTATGTGTTGTGAAATCAAAAACATCACTCTTTGTGGGATTACTAGTGATACGTGGCTCAAATAATCAGAAAACTCATTTTGACTCATCTTGCTGTGAGAGAAGAAATTAAAATTTCAACGACCCCATAATGATCGACGCTGTATCGCTACTGCCAGATGGTGACATGCGTCAGTCAGTGTTCTTATCTATATTATTACCGAAAATCATCGTATTCATAGCAGTGCACATAATATTCTTTCTTCTTCGAAGTCCAAGCAATTTCTGGATAATATATTGTTCGTGATGATATGCTATTTTGAACAGGCACTCAATCCGGAAATCTTTTATTACCGTTATCGAAAGAAATACACTACCTGATATTCATTCGATTACCATTAAATAACTGCTCTTAAATAACTATCCTTAAATAACTGCTGGTCTGGTCTATTTTCCATCAGAAATATTATTCGATGTGTGCGATGACAGTCTGACGTTCGGAATACTTTTGTTTGCATTTTCTGAGTTGGGGCATAGGGAAGTTTGTAAAATAATCAGCTAAATACGAATATATAATATACACTGCATTGACAATTGTTGAGTAAAAAAAATACGTGTAGTGTCTTTGACTACTCATAAAAATGGCCTAGGTCCAGTGTTCGAACAAAGCCCCACTGCCTAAATTTTGAATAAAAGTTATCATCAATGCCGTCCGAAAGCTCCAGACATAAGAAGTCACACCTTTTATACCAAAGGCGTTGTAAAAGAAGGCGGAGGAGCGAACTGAGTGTCGGGGCACTGTCTTGCCTCTTGGTTGGGAAATTTCAGCTAGAAGGCGGAACAATCGGCAATAATCAACGGCACGAGGGTGCAGAAGGCAATAGAAATTAATAAACTGAAAACACATAATGTGATTCCACAGGACATGTGGCTATCAGCTCAAGACGTTTCATGATGATGTACCCATTGTAAGAAGATAAGTCGCCCATTCGGTTCTCGGGAATGGGGCTACCAAGTTGTAGGTGATCATGAGAAAAAGATGGATAATCAATGATTGGGTATTATTCTGAGAGTGGAAGCATGTAATGTTAGCACTTTGAACTTAGGTGGGATGGTGGAAAGTCTGAAAAGCGAAATGCAAGTGCTAAATCAAGATATAGTGGAGGTTAGTGCAGGGAAGTGGAGTACAGATAAGGATTTCTGGTCAGACGATTGTAGGGCAATATCAACAGCAGCAGAAAGTGATATAAGAGTTCAGGCAACAATTTTCAGTTGCCTTTAGAGAATACGTTTTTTTAAGAATCACAAGAGGAGAGGGTATATTTTGGGAACGATCGACTGACAGTTTCATCAGGATTACGTCGTGGTCAGACAGAGATTCCGAAATCAGATATCGAAATGTAAGGCATGGTCAGCTTCAGGTATGTTGCAGAATAGAATAGCAATGGGTTGAAAATTAAAACATTTTACTATAGCGCATTCACATTGCTCCAAGGAAAAGAGCGATCACGCCAGAGAGAACCAGGAAATAACCTGTGTGTCGCTACAAAACCGCGAGTGAGATAGGTTGAGCTCATTAGAAAATAGCACGGGACAGAAAACAAATGGAAACGTGAGACGCATATTCGTTAGATCATAAGAGAGCACGAAAGAAACTTTAAATGCTTCTTACCAAACATTGCCAGTGAACTTACATAGCGGTTAACAGACCGTTAAGCGAATATAACAGAATTAGAATTTGCGATCATTACGAACCGAGCACCGAGCACACAGAAGAACTGTGTGCTCTTACCTTGTTAGAGGGCAGTGATCGACGCCAAACGATTCATGAGCTGTCCTGAGATGCTTAGAGCATATGACTCACCTGCACGTTCTGAAGGAACGCCTGGGTATGAGAACAATCGCATAAAAAATGGATCGCATGAGCCGCACTTGAAACGCCAAACAAACGGGTATTCGTTGGACAAATATATTGTACTAGATCTGACATGTGATTACATTTTCATGCAATTTGGGTGCATTGATCCTGATTAATCAGTACCTAAAACAACCACTTCTGGCCGTAATAACGGCCTTGATACGCCTGGGCATTGAGTCAAACAGAGCTTGGGTGGCGTGTGCAGATACAGCTGCCCATGCAGCTTCAACACGATACCACGGTTCATCAAGAGTAGTGACTGGGGTATTGTGACGAGCCACTTGCTCGGCCAACATTGAGCAGACGTTTTCAGTTGGTGAGAGATCTGGAGAATTTGCTGTCCAGGGCAGCAGTCGAACAGTTTCTGTATCCACAAAGGCCCGTATAGCTCCTTCAACATGAGGTCGAGCATTATCCTGCTGAAATGTAGGGTTTAACAGGGATCGAATGAAGGGTAGAGTCACGGGTCGTAACACATCTGAAACGTAACGTCCACTGTTCTAAGTGCCGTCAATGCGAAAAGAGGTGACCGAGACGTGTAACAAATGGCACGCCATACCATCACACCTGGTGATACGCCAGTAAGGCGATGGTTGTTGTCTTGCAAACGTCCCCATTTGTTGACTCAGGGATCGAGACGTGGCTGCACGATCCGTTACAGCCATGCGGATAAGATCATCTCGACTGTTAGTCATACGAGGCCGTTGGGATCCAGCACGGTGTTCCGTACTACCCTCCTGAACCCACCGATACAGTATTCTGCTAACAGACATTGGATGTCGACAAACGCGAGCAGCAATTTCGCGATACGATAAACCGCAATCGCGATAGGCTACAATCCGACCTTTATCAAAATCGGAAACGTGATGGTACACATTACTCCTCCTTACACGAGGCATCACAACAACGTTTCACCAGGCAACGCCGGTCAACTGCTGTTTGTGTATGAGAAATCAGTTGGAAACCTTCCCCATGTCAGCACGTTGTAGGTGTCGCCACCGGCACCAACCTTGTGTGAATGCTGTGAAAATCTAATCATTTGAATATCACAGCATCTTCTTCCTGTCGGTTAAATTTCGCGTCTGTAACACGTCATTTTCGTGATATAGCAATTTTAATGGCCAGTAGTGAAAGTAAATCAGTTTACTGACACAGTCAGTTTCTTCTTCTGTCACCTCAGACAAATCTTTTCCCTCATAGAGACTGTTCGATTTCAATTATCAACATAAATGGCGCTTCTGACGGTGTACTACGACTTCTCCATCTTTGGAAACAGGTTACACACTTTTGGTAGCTACGTCGAAGGACAAAAAACCCCTGAAACATGAATCTATGTTTTATCAGTTTTAAATAAATACACTCCACAAAAGATTTAGGGGAACACCTGTATCAGCGTCGATCGATAAAATAGTTTCAGTTCCGCCCCTGTTAAACACCTACCTAACACAGACATTTTGAATGATAGACACCTGACTACAATATATCTTTAGATTTCCTGTAAGCTACAGCTAAGGAAGGAATGACGGTGGGTGGTTGATTCACCCGCACCCTGTGGACAGGTATCGACGGCCTTGATACTTAAAGCATGGCTTGAGATCTTCGCTTTCAATGGAAATTAAAGTACTGCACCGCCTGTTGGGTGTGTTGCACACAGTACTGGGTGACCCTTCAGAACCATGTGAGTACCGTTTGAGCACTGCAAACGATATCAGAACGGCCACTGGAGCCCCTGCGTCCGATCATATTGTAATGAACAGGTTACGAGAAAGGACGTTCCGACCCAGACGTGCTCTTAGAGTACCCCCCTTGACACGATAAAGTCTTGCAGCTTGCGTTCAGTACGGCCTTCCCCGTGTCAACAGGCGACTTCGCTACTGGCAGGTCGTGTTATTCACAGACGAGTCCACGTGTCTTCTTTCGCAAGGTGCTGGTCGTGCTCTTGTGTAGTGACACATGGTGAGCGAATCCTGGCAGATGTTGCTGAGGAAATTCCCATCGTTCTGTGACATCGTGAGGAGGCTTCAATGTTTATGGCCATACAGATCTTGCGGTGCCAGACAGTAAGTGGAACAGATCCTGCTGGACCAGGTGGTGGCTGCTGCGTATGGCGGTGGCCCTGAATTTCTTTTAATTCCAGGGCCGACGAGGCGGGTGTCAACAGGGATGTCTTGCGAAGCCTAGATATGACGCAATGGTAGGACGGCGGTGAATGCCGACCTAAACTCATCGTGCGTATGTGGGACATGCTTGACAGATATGTTCGTGGTCGTTCTGTTCTATCACAGACTCTCCTAGAACTCTCATAGGATCTCATTGAAAAGTGGGAACGGATACCACAAGGCGACGTCTGTAGACGTATACGGATCATGCAATGTAGCTGTCACACCAGTCTGACATTTCAGTTATTTTAATATATAAACGATCGAGGATGTAATGAAGTTTTGTTGTGTAATTAATGTCTGAAGGATGAGAGTATAATTTGGTTCCTACACAGTCCTCAATTACTTCTCACTGGAGTATGACAGACGCCCAAACTCATGTAGGCCTAATATTTTTAGCAGTGTAATTGTCAGACTTGAAATTCAAACCCTCCTAAACAGGTCTCCACTAATTGAATTGAAAAGCAAGTTCCTCATTTCCCAGCTGTAGTTAACAGCTGGATCTTTTTATTTATTTATTTTCCTACGTATTACTACTATTTTAAGGTGATCAGTTTTATGTTGGCCTTATGGAATCCAAGTCGATACCTCGCAGTGTTATTAGTATTGTATCAGTGGCTGCCATCTTTTCTAAATCAAGTTCAACTTCTCGTTATGACGCCTCTTTGCTCGCATCCGGAGTGTGGTTCAAATGGCTCTGAGTACTATGGGTCTTATCATCTGTGGTCATCAGTCCCTAGACTTAGAACTACGAAAACCTAACTTACCTAAGAACATCACACACATCCAGCCCGAGGCAGGATTCGAACCCGCGACCGTAGCAGCGGCGCGGTTCCGTACTTAAGCACCTAGGACCACTCGTCCACAACTTCCGGTTCCGGAGTAATTGCTGTCATTGTTTCTGTAGGCATCATTGCTGCTGAGGCAAGTTACGAAGAATTCCTGTTCGTCCAAGTTCTCATGTTTGTTGTTGCAGTGGCTCCAGTGTCCCGTTGTTGTTCAAATGTATGCTTTAGGTTTCACAGGAGGAAACCACTTCCAGTCTGGATGTAAGATACTTGTGACTTCTATAGTGTAAGGAGCGGTCCACTTAATTATGCGTGTTTTTCCTTTTTTTCATTTATTCGTGTGCGTTTTCCAGATCATGATGATTTTGTTACATAACTAGATGTACGCCATGGTCTCCACCACGCTGCACCACGACAGGGCAGGCGCTGGAGTTTATTTTACCTTCTTTCTCTTCCAGGGTGGAGGAGACTTCCGTGTTTCTATGGAGCCAAGTAGCTCTGATAGTTGTGGGCAGAAACTTAATGTGGATATTCCTCCCCATTATGTCCCCATCCTTGTCTGATTATTTTGCAGCCACAGGATATGCTGAGGAGTTCCGTAAAGGAAACGAGGCTGGGCCTTTCTCCTCATGTTCCGCCGAAGGGAAAAGAGAAACCGCGACGTGCCGCCATTCACACCACACTCCGGATGTGCTCTCGAGTATCGATTTTTTAATTTTTAATTAATAAGCGCTGCTACGTTATTTACCTTACAATTTCTATGCGGTAGTTAATCTTTCAGGCTGGAAGATTTTATTTTATAGATGTTTTCTAATGTTATACTTTATATACTGACTTTTATACAGTTTTCTGTTTTACCTTACGAGGCTAGTATTTGAAATTTTTACGTAGGTTTTTATGCATGGATCCAGTTCCACGTATAGTATGTCAGTACATGTTGTATTTTCAAGCACTCATTTTGCCTTGTGAAGTAATTTTAATTAATGATTTCGCATACCGCATTTTAATCATTACATTTGGTACACTGCCTAATCATGTACCGTAGCTATAGTGCCCTCTGCTTTCATTAGTTCCCTGATATATGTACCAGACGCATTCTGATCATCACCAGCACTTACTATGTACATACATGTTTAGTTTGACGTTGATACTACATCAGATTACTCTTATAGATTTAGCGTCACCAAACTGAACTTCGTTGGTTCAACACTGTTTTCGTTTGTAACAGATCTGAAGATGGTAGTAGCCGAAACAGGTAATAGTCGAGTGCAAAAGTTTGTCTGATCAAGACGGACCTGTAAAATAAACTGATTAAAGCAATGGGTCTCATTTTCTACGCACCGGTAATGGTTTTCTTTTAAGCATTATCACTATTCTAGTTTGACGTCCAGTGGATTGACCACTCCCTCCACAATTTAGCTGCAAATCTTTGTAAGTCCTCGTCGCCAGTTTTGAAAAGTCCTCGTCGTTACTGCTCTGGAGGCCGACTTCCCACTGTTGTTACCGTAGGCGGAGCTGTGGCGAATACAACTTTTCGAGACCAAGCTGTGCAAAATGTGCTGTCACATAGTTTTCAGAATACCTACTTGAAATACCTAACCAGTCAGTAAACATTCACTTTTAGTGTTGTTATTTATTTTACTTATAATTGTTTGAAGTTATAAAGACATATTTTATGTTTTATATCATTTTTGTATTATTTTAGAGTTAACTATTCCCCATAACGTTCCAATAATTTACAGCAAGACAGCCGGGAGAAGTCGTCGACAACCGCCGATATTCCGACAGGAGAACACCCTGCCATTTTTAATACAAAACTACAGCAAGGAAGCGCTGTCCTAGGAAATTTAAAACCTCGGTATTCAGGAAACTTTGTACAGATAACAAACACACAGACACACACACAAACACACGCACACACACAGACAGACAGACAGACAAAAAAATGGTTCAAATGGCTCTGAGCACTATGGGACTCAACTGCTGAGGTCATTAGTCCCCTAGAACTTAGAACTAGTTAAACCTAACTAACCTAAGGACATCACAAACATCCATGCCCGAGGCAGGATTCGAACCTGCGACCGTAGCGGTCATGCGGTTCCAGACTGCAGCGCCTTTAACCGCACGGCCACTTCGGCCGGCTAGTCAGACAGACAGACAGACTGTAAACATCACACAGACTGTAAACACCAGTTCCATCGAAAAGTACAGTTGACCGACGTTAGAAGCTATCGATAGTGTAATTATAATCAACGGGTGAGTAGCATAAACACTGTATCTTTGTTCTTTGAGCAAGGGGAGAGCAGGATTCGACGTAAAATTTAAACAAAAACCACCATCTCTCTTTGTATGCTACCTTCCTAATATAATTTCAACGGCTTAATTTAAAACACTATAAAAATATCTGGAAGTGCATGCTAGTATCTCAATGTTTTTACATCCCGTAGAATGAGCGGTGCTCAGACAATGTTCTGCAACAGCGGATTTGCTCGGCTGTGGCGAATACCAGTTTCAACATGTGTTGACTTCCACGTGAGTTTTACTCAATGACAAGTACTAGCAGCAAACAGATGGAAAGACCTTTATCCCCTATCATTGCCAGTTTGTGTATGGACGATTTGGAGGGAAATGCCTTGCAGTTGGAGACTTTGAAACTTGGGTGTTTTCTAGTTATGTAGATTATACTTTTGTTATTTGGGTACATGGCAGTTGAGAATTTGAAACACTTTTTAGAGCATCTGAATTCGATCCACCCGAATATTTGTTTCACGTTGGACGTGGAGAAGAATGGTTGTCTGTCCTTCCTTGATGTGTTGGTTAGAAGGAAGGTGGACGGTACTTTGGTACCTGCCCTTTATGCGACTCCTACTCACGCTGGATTGTATCTGCAGGCTGATAGTTGTCACCATCCGGCTCAACGTGATGGCGAACTTAGAACCGTGGTACACAGGGCCCTTGTTATCTCGGACCCTGAGAGTTTGTGAGCTGAGTTAACCCGTCTGGAAGTCACCTTTCGTCAGAATGCTTACAGTGAAAGGCGCGATCGACCAACTATGCATCGAGTGAGTGATGATAATACCGAAGTGGCTCAAAGGCTACGGCTATTTTCCTTAACGCAGTGATCATTTCTTTCAGGATTGGTCCTATTTTGCGGAAATATGTTGTAAATTGTGTTGTTCGATCACTATCTATGAACAGGGCCCTATCAGTTTTCTGTAATGGATTATTTTGGTTTGCGTAAAGAGGGTGTCTACTTATTCCTCGCAGTTGTGGCGTGTCAGACTATCACGACTGTGCAAGACGAGCGTACTGCGCATATGCCACATACATGATTACAACAACCGAGCAAATCCGCTGTTGCAGAACACTGTCTTGACACCGGTAATCCTATGGAATATTGCAACGCGGAGATTATGGCATGCACTTCCAGTTATTGTGGTAGCGCTATTAAGGAAGCAGTTGAAATTAAATTAGGAAGTAGTTTTATCAACGGAGATGGCGGTTTTCGTTTAAAGTCTGCATGGAGTTCCGGTCTCTCCATGCTCAAAAAACCGAGGGATAGAGTCTTATGCTTCTTCACCAACACATTATTAAGTTCGCTATAGATAACTTCTGACGTCTGTCACATTTGAGTTTTGATGGCGCAAGTGTTTACAGCGTGTGTGTTATCATTCCGTATCTGTCTGAGAACCGAGGTTTTAAATTCCCTTGCACAGCGCTTTCTTGCTGCAGTTTGCCTTGAGGATGGCAGGGTGTGCTTCCGTCGAAACATCGGTGGTTGTCGGCGACGTCACCCATTGCATTCCGGTATATTATTAAGTTATTTGAAGAACTGTTTTCATTTTTAAGATTTAATTAACGGTGGTGGGGTATTTTGCAAAATCAACATTTATGTGAGGATCATTTTTATATACCATGCTTGAGAAAATAATCTCTCCAAACTTAATACTTCAAAGTACCTATCGGCATGTTCTTTGCCACTTAAAAGTGAATTGGGGCACAAACAAAAAAGTTGGTATTGCATTATTTTCCCCTGTATGTACCCGCCAACTTTCGACGAGATTAACATTTTTGGAACGTTTCCTGTAAGCAAAATCCTAGTTTACTGCTCCTTCACGATTTTGTAGTCATCTATCTTTATTTTGCAAGTATCTTGTTGATATCCCTTGGCATAAAGTACGGCGAAATACATCTGTAATGTGGTGGCGCCCATTTACGGTTGAAATATCTACGGGAGAGCAGTAACTCCTGTATATAGTGATAAATCGACATGGATTGCATTGAGATCCCATGGAATCATTCTGTGACCTACCGCATACTTTCTGGTTGTGTAATTGACTCTTGCTTTAATATGTCTTACAGTGACTGCTTTTCCCTGTATTGTTGAACATCTTGATATAATTGACTCAGGGCTCTGAAATATTAATCCTTCCTGTGTCACCGCCACATTGTAATACCTCCCGTGTTTGCCTTTACAAATTTAATAGAGATCGTATTGATGTTTTGATGTCACGAATTTCGCACTGTAGTTTATTTCTTCCGGTAATGAAATTTTTTTCAAAATCTGATTTACTGATTGCTTCGGGATTTTCTCTTACAGTGTGCCGAAGTTGAGCTGCTCCGTTATATAAGTAAGCTGTTTTTTTGGGGGATGTTGGGACCATCAGTTATCGATTAGTCCACATTCCCACAATGTTGGGTTCCAATTTTTAATTTACATTGGGAGCCTCATCTGCGTGGGGCATTTTTAGTTGTGTATTTATTTTAGGTGGTAGCGAGAAATGATCGGACTCATGACTGAGCTGATGCAGCTAGTCACAAGTCTTAACTTCTTCATTTCAGAGAATCACTTGCACCTCACATCCTCAACTATTTGTTCGATATAATTGTGTCTCTCTCTTCACCCTCTACAGCACTCTCAAATATAATGAAAATTCGGAAATAAGTGGCTAGTTCAAACAGTGTAGACGCAGTTCTTTGTTTACTTTAGTTCTGACACGTAATTAATACAGTTTAAGTTTTTTCTATTCCTCGCCAAGTCCTGAATTAGTTTCCGAACTTTGAACCTAACCTTTGTAAGTGAAGTTAATCACAGCTACTCACTTCAGTTGAATTCTATCTTAAGTTATTTTGTGTAATCAGTCTCTTACCAGCGGAAAATTTCCAGACTGTCTAAAGTTTGCTGAAGTTAGACCTCTTTAGTAGAATGGGGATAAATCGATACAGTCGAAATATCGACCAGTTTCACAACTGACTGTAAATAATATTTTGTCCAAGTCACAGTTTGGGTTTCTTAGAGGATACGATACAGAGAAGCTAATTACACGTACACTGAGACTGTACTTAATTCATTAGATGACAAATTAGAGGTTACTGACATTATCTGTGACCTGTCAAAAGCCTTTGACTGTGTGAATCGCAACAGTGTCTTAAGTGAATTGGAATGTTAAACTGTCACTGGCAGTGCTGAAACAGAGTCGATTCTTACCTCACTAAATGGAAACGAAGTATATTGTTGCGAAATACAATTGTACATATTTAGAAACGGCAACTAATAAAATTTTCACTGACAGTAATAAACGGTTTAAAGCTAATTCTTTGTCATTAAACATTGAAAATATCCACTGTATGGAGTTCAGAACGTGTGAGAGATTTCCTTCCAGCATGTATATAACATATGAAGACATGCAGATCCATTTTGCTGTAATGTATTCACGTATTTTGACAGTCTCCTGACAGATGATCAGAAAAGTATTATATTCAAATGTTCTACGATTTCTGTGTTATACCTTATGAAATGTCACACGTCCACAAGAGTCATCTCATTTTTGAGTCTTTGGATCGAGAATGTAATCTAATCTAATCTCTAATCTGCCAGACCTCTTAACCACGTACCTTACCACACTGTTACTTGATCTCGTCAGTCTTTTCCACAACTTCCCTTCCTCATCGATTCTGGCGCCAACCTCCTTGTATCTTATCAGTCCACATCACATACAACATCCTTCTGCAGCACCGAATCTCAAACACTTCGAATCACTTCTTTTTCGGTTTTGCCACAGTCCCTGTTTCACTACTGCTATGATTTGCACGTTAATTCCCACAAATATTTCCTCAAACTAACGCCGATGATTGATGTTACTATACATAAGTTGACGGAATGCCCTCTTAGCCCATGCTAGGTTAAAATTTTGAAAATTTGTGGTTTGTTTCTATGGGACCAGACTGCTGACGCCATCGGTTCCTAGGCTTGCACACGACTTAATCTAACTTACACTAACTTACGCTAAGCACAACACACATACCCGTGCCCGAGGGGCAACTGGAACCTCGGACGAAGGAAGCCGCGCGAACCGTGGCAAGGCCCTAGACCCCGCGGCAGCCACACGCGGCTACGCTGGGTGACGTCATATGTTCTCCTTCTTCGTCCGTCCTTTAATACTTCGCTTTCAAGACAACTAAATTCCTGCACTTCCTGTAGTCCGTTACTTCATTCGTGTTTCTTCAGTATACACTTATTTCACAGTGTGCGCTTATTAGGCTGTTTATTCTACTGAACAGGGAATGTTATGCTTATCCCCTTTCACTGATGAGGTCCATGCCATCAGCGAATCTTATCAGTGGTATCCTTACACCCTGAGCTGTAATTACTCTCCTGGACCTTTTTTCTCCATCATTGGTTCCTCGATGAGTTTAGACAGTAGGGCAGAGAGACTACATACCTTTCTTAAGTGGAACACATTGTTCTTGGTTTTCCATTCTAATTGTTCCTTCTTGGTTCTTGTACATAATGCCTATTATCCAGCCTCACCTAGAGCATAAACATATTACCCTCAGAATCTCAAGATTTAATCATTTTACACCGTCGATGACTTTTTCTACGTCGACAAATCCGGTGAATGATATTTGATTTTTTTAAGTCTCGTACTCATTATCAACAAGAAGGTCAGAACTTCCTCTGTAGTGCCCTCACCCACCTAAGACCAAACAGGTCATTATCTAACCGACTTTCAATACTGCTTTCCATTATTCTGTGTATTATGCAACTTGAGTATATGATCTGTTAAGATGTTTATCTGCCACTTCTATCTTTCGGGATTGTGTGTATCATATTTTTTTGCCAAAGTCCGATGCTGTACTTCAGGACATATTGATTCTACTAACGAAACTGAATAGTCGCTTACTTACCACGTCCAACTATGATTTTTTAAACTGAAAAGGAGTGTTAGTGATGTTTTACACCTTATTTGTTCTCAAGTCTTTCTGTTTAACACTGACATTAATACTGAATCTACTATGTCTCCCATGTTGACTTTCATTTCTTCTTCTATCACGTCATCAAACTATTCCTTCCCCACGTGGTAGCCCTCTGTATACTGTTTCCACCTATCTGCTCTCTCCTCTGCCTTTATCAGTGGTACAAAACGGCAGTGCATTGGTGGAGCCGTAATTTATAATCAGGTGATTCACGTGAAAAGGTTTCAGACGTGATTGTGGCCGCACGACTTGAATTAACATATTTTGAACGCCGAATGGTAGTTGGAGCTAGACGTATCGGACATTCCATTTCCGAAATCGATAGGGAATTCAATATTTCCAGATACAAAGTGACCAACGACCTTCACTTAACGACTCACAGCAACAGCGTTTGCGTAGAAATGTCAGTGCTTAGAGACAACCAACACTGCTTGAAATAACCGCCGAAATCAATGTGGGATGTACGACGAACGCATTCGTTATGTCAGTGCTGCGACATTTGGCGTTAATGGGCTATGCCAGCTGCCGACCGACGCGAGTGCCTTCGTTAACAGCTCGACCTCGCCTGCAGAGCCTCTCCTGGGCTCGTGACATACCGGTTGGACCCCAGACGTCACGTTAACCGCGGCCACGTCGGCTGAGTTTCCACTTCAGTTGGTAAGAGCTGATGGAAGGATTGGAGTGAGGCGCGGACCCCACGTAACCATGGACCCAAGATGTTAACAAGGCATTCTGCAAGCTAGTGGCTGCTCCACAGTGCTGTGGGATGTGTTTACATGGAATGGAATGGGTCCTCTTGTCCAACTGAACCGATCACCGACTGGAAACGATTGTGTTCGGCTGCTTGAGACTATCTGCAGCCATTCGTGGATTTCATGTTCCTAAGCAACTATGTCGCCCATCCACAGTTCCTTGCTGTTGGTTTGAAGGATGCTCTGGATAATTCAAGCGAATGGTTTGGCCATCCAGATCGCTCAACATGAATCCCATCGGACATTTATGGGACATCATCAAGAGTTCAGTTGGTGCAGAAAATCCTTCCACCGTTAACATTTCGCAATTATGGACGAATGTTGGGACAGCATAGCTGAATATTCCCGGAAGTAACATCGAGAACAGTACAAAAGCCTTGCCTGATGGAAGAAAATCGATGTCTTTTCGGAATTGGAGGGGTGCAAATACTTTTAGAAAACTGTCCAAAAATGGAGTAAAAAGAAAACATATAAAACATCATCCAGGCAACCTGTAAGTAGAATTTAAAATATTGCTACGACATAGAAAAGCCAACCACCAGAACCGTTTATGACCTACATACACAATGTCCCAAAATGCAAACTAGATAATAAAAATAAGTACATATCCCAAGTCAGTGAAGATGCCATGCAAAGAATAAAGGCGAGACGCGTATTTCACGAAAATGGTGTTTCATTCAGTTGTAATTAGACGCTCGAAATACAAAAAATTATCAAGAAACCGTAATATTTTTGTGAAATAAATGTTGTGTCGGATGAAATAACACTCGTCGGTACAGCATGATTTATGGAGGGGCCGACATGACGTTACAATACAGAAAATGTAAGCTCACTTTCTTGCAACTTGAACAAGATGCAATACTTAACTTCCTTACAATCCACGTCCATAGAAAATTTATTGGTGTCAGTGAACATTAACGTATCAACTGATACAGAACTAGAACCTAGTTCCTTCTCAGAGACTACAATTGTCGATAAAGGTATAGAGTTCTATTTAAGACAACTCACGCACTGCTTGCTCTGTAGACTATTCTGGTGCCTGCAGCGTTGAGTGCTGACTAGGGTTGAGCGGCAGACACGTAAGTGTGCTGATGCTGTACCATATGGAAACTGTTGTACCCTTGTCTACGCCCATCACGGGATGTCTGCATCACAGGGTGTATATTCACAAGAAAACCTACGTCGTCTGGTGTGACGAAACAGAGACTTACAGGCGGCCACAACACAACACAACACCAGGTCTCCACAAACGGCTGCCAGGGACCGCTACCTGTTCGCAGATTCTGCAGAACAGCTTCACCAAAGATCGCAGCTAGCCCAGGTACTACTTTGCTACGCTAGGCACGTGATCGCAAATAGTTCCGGCAGACACATCCGCCAACGAGCTTGATAAGGCGGCGCACTGCGGGAAAAGGCAGTTCGACGCACCGCTCGGAAGGATACGGATCTACCGCCCCGGCAGCCACGGCCAGACGCCTCTTCTAGCTGGCCGATCTCTGGGTATAGTCGACGAATCTCTTGACGTTGGAGAACTGTTTGTGTTCGCTCCCCGTGAAGAGACGAGTCTTTTATTATAATTTTATTATTTGTTATTTGTGTTTGTGTCGATCCGCAGTGGAGATCGAGTCGCTTGTTCTTTTGCATATTGTATTATTGTTTTGTAATGGTGAGTCCAATAAATTGTTTTCAGACTTGTGGCTCCGCATATCTAGTCTACTAGCGCAAATACTTCTTTAATGACAGCATAATGTGGAACTGAATATTGTCGTTGGGAAAACAGGGAAAGTTGAGAATCGAATACTTCGAGATGCAATGTTATTGAAGTATTCTAAGGAAAAAAGGGGGAATGCAAAGGCTCACCGCGCGGGATTAGCCGAGAGGTGTCAGGCGCTGCAGTCTTGGACTGTGCCGCTTGTCCCGGTGGAGGTTCGAGTCCTACCTAGAGCATGGGTATGTGTGTTGGTCCTTAGCATAATTTAGGTTAAGTAGTGTGTAAGCTTAGGGACTGATGACAGTAGCAGTTAAGTCCAATAAGGTTTCACACACACAGTTGGCAAATGCTCATTCCAGACATGGTAAGGGTCAGTTAAATAAAATGGAAGAAAGATAAGAATCTTTGATCAGACGAATGTACCGTATGTCATCAGCGGCAGAAAGTGGTATAACAAGTGTAGGATTCGTTTTAATAGGAAGATAACTCAGACAGTGAGTTACTATGAACAGTGCAGAGACACGATCTTTGTTCGTCAGAACTAGTATCAAACCAACGCCAACAGCAGTAATTCAGGTATTAATACCGACCTCACAAGCACAAGGTGATAAGATAAGGGAAATATGTGAGGCCATTTAACCGGTAATTCAGTATGTAAGGGGAGATGACTGTCTGTTGATCATGGGGTGTCGTGCAGGACCCGTTTTGTGAATACGATCCTGAACTGTCGCATCTCCCCTGGCCACACAGAATTTTAAGCCATCAGCACGCGTCATGACTTGCCTATTCCTTACTTCCACTGAACATTAATCGTTTTAATGAATACGACGTGGGGTATGTGCAATGACAATTTCAAACGTTCATACCTTCGTATGCCTGCAACCAGCAGCCATCAAACCGAGATAAAAACATAAGTAGCTATAATCCTAGGTAAATAAATGTATTAAAATAATCATTTAATAATAATAAAATATACTTTATAGGTATTTAAATTTAATGAAATGTAATATATATATATATATATATATATATATATATATATATATATATATAACCTAAATGAGATAAATTAATTCGCAATAACCAAAATAATACATAACCAATTCTCAAAAAGACTTTTAATTTTTATATTATATAAATGAAGTGCCTTATTAAAAGGTTACCTCGATAGGGTAAATTATGTAAATAAAAATTACCTTCATTAAACAAATTACATAAGATAGAATTAAACTAGCATTGTCCTCTTTAAAAATGGAACCGAGATACTGTCGAATGAGAGGTGACACGTGAAGACGCACGATACCGTGAAGTACCGTTGTGCAGGCAGTCAGTCACTACAAGTAGTGGCCTGAAATTATGCCCTGAAGCATAAGGCCGGGAGTAACGCTATTATGCCTCCGCGGAACATCGGGACACAATATCCACCCCCCCCCCCCCCCTCCCCCCTGTGGCCGCCATACTCACCGCCCAACGTTATGCGTGGTGATGCAGAATAGAAACTCATCCCTAAGCACAATGCTATGCCATACATCGGCAGTCCACGCTTCCTGGTCACGATAACACCCCATATGCAGCCGTTTGTGCTGTGTTTTTATCGGCTGCCCACGTATGAGACGGTAATTCCTTAGTCTGGTTCTCGCTAGTCCGTTCAGTTTTGCGGGAATTCTATTACTTGTTGACGGTTGGCAGGCGGAGTTGTGAAAAGGCGATCCTCCGTTGTGGTGGTCAGACGTTGTTGATCGTGACCTGGACGAATCTCAAGAATCTGGATACTGCACGACTGGACCAGCTGAACAAATGGAGTCCCACACTGAAGCCCCTTTCAAACTCTTTCGAGTGCTGAGACCGCCATCTCACACTAGTATATGGAACCCTGTGTTCTTCATGTTGTTTACGGTGATTTATCAGCGTCTCACACTGTTGGCGTCCATTACATACTCTACCAGGCCCGCAAGCATCGCAACAGACTAAACACAAACAACACTAATGCACCCTGATAGCCGTTCTACCTGTCACAGAGGACTGTGACTCTAATCCTGAGCGAGGACGTGCTGAAAAGAAATGTCTCTGAATTTTGTATGTCACAGCTCGAGGATGTTACAATCAGGTAAACGTTATTAACATTGTACGTCTTTATTTTTCAGGTCAAGATGTTCATTTCTCAACGTAATCACTCTGGCGACAAACACATTCTTCCAAACGAGAGACCAGTCTGATCATACTGTCAGTGTAGAATGTTTGACTTTGTTGACTAAGCCACAACTTCACGTCTGCTTGCACCACTTCGTTACTTGCAAAGCGAAGTCCTCGGAGATGTTCAAATGGTTCAAATGGCTCTGAGCACTATGGGACTCAACTGCTGAGGTCATTAGTCCCCTAGAACGTAGAACTAGTTAAACCTAACAAACCTAAGGACATCACAAACATCCATGCCCGAGGCAGGATTCGAATCTGCGACCGTAGCGGTCTTGCGGTTCCAGACTGCAGCGCCTTTAACCGCACGGCTCCTCGGAGATGTGCTTCAGGTTTTGGAAACAGATGAAAAGCGGATGGGGCCGAGTTACGACAGTACGAAGGATGATCGGTGATAGCCAAGCCAAGGTGCCGGACTGTTGCAAATGTCGCAGTGATAGTCTGTAGTCGGGCATTGTCATGCTGAAGGACAGGGTGCTCCATGTCTACATGAAATGTTCAAGTTCGATTACAGCACGATGTTTCCCACGCACCGACATATTTAAGTTATGCAACGTCACCTTATGTGCTGAAATTCAGAGACCTGTAGTGGCAGAGGGCTGCAAATATGTAGACAGAAACAATAAGATGTAGAACGGTAATTACATCTGTTTAATCTAAGGTTGTTAAAGAGTTTTTGTATAAAAATTTTGAAGGCATTACTTTCAACACACCCTCGCACATACTCTTTACACTGCGGCCAGTTGGTAAAGTTGCGCCTTCAAGTCCTGTTCGGACGATAATTTTTTATTTTTTTATTTTTTATGTAGGGGAATATTAAATGTAGTGGAGGTAGTTATGAATCGAAATATCGTTACGAGAAATATTTCAAAGACAAAAGAGGCGAACAGTAGTAGAAAAAAGAATAACAATTTGCTTAAACTTACTTAAGGAACGACACGTTAGTAGAGGATATAAAAGATTTTTTGATATGGGGGAGGGACTGTGGCACCTGTGTTTTGATTGGTTTCATACGGTCCCAGGATTTTCTCTCTTCTGCGAATCTCTTCGTGTCAAAGTAACAAAAGCGCCCAAAATCTTCAGTTATTTGCAGAATACATTCCTATCTCTGTCCTCTCCTCCTGACACCTTGGCAGATGTACTGCCATTCTGTCCGTCTTCCACTTACTGTTTTCCACGTACTCGTTTCCTAACCAACTGTATCGAGAAGTATTTTTTACCTTTTCTTTCAGTCAACATAATTTACTGAATCATTCTGTGATGCCACAACACAAACCCTTCGATTCTTTTATTTTCCGTAATTCACACAACTCACTATTCACTTCCACACAATGCTGTCTCAAAACGTACAACTTGAGAAACTTCTCTCTGGAATTCATATCTAAGAATTTCGTTATGGTCATCATTTGCCGAGGAAAGTTCTCCTTTACTTGTTCTTATATTCTCCTTCCCTAGGCCATCATGGGTTAACTTTGCTTACAAGATACCAGAAAGCCCTCACGAAGTGACGAAAGTCACGGGAGACCTCCTAGTATTGTGTCGGACCTCCTTTTGTCCGGCGTACTGCAGCAACAAGACACGACATGGACTCAACAAGTCGTTGGACGTCCCCTGCAGAAACATTCACCCATGCTGCCTCAATAGGCGTCTAGCGAAGGTTTAACCGGTGCAAGAGTTTGTGGACGACGGGACCTATCGATTATGTCTCATAAATTTTCGATGCGGTTTATATGGGTCGATATGCCAGTGCCAGTTGAGTCTATCAGTAGATGGGGTTTCACTAGTCATGGCCTGCACCTCAATAGATATGGGAAGGGAAGGCTGGCAAAGCTTTTAGGTGACAGGGTAGTGGTTGCTGGTGGAATCCCTCATGGAAAAATTCCCGTAATAGTTGGTGTTAGAGGTGCACTTTTTTAGGTTCAAGACAGCTGATAGGTATACCAGCTTACAGGAAGTCCATCTAACTAAGGAATCACCTTCATCGGAGGTCAGGTATGCAAGTAGAGAAGGAATTAGAATATTTCATCAAAATATTAAAGGCATTAGAGATAAAGTCAGTGATCTGCTTATAGATGTTGACGGTGACATTATTTACGTATCGGAGGACCACTTAAATAATTTGACAATTCATACGCTTCCTATACCAAGATACTGATTAGCTGGTTATTTTGGAAGTAGTTTTTGCATTTCAGAATACTTCTGCTCAAGCTAGAGGTGGTTCATTGTTGTATTTTCTAGGAAGTACCAAAAATGAGTGTTATGTTGTGATTTCTCTATCAATTTTGAATATGATAGTACAAGATAAAGGATGTTAGTAGATCTCCTAAACTCGTATGATATGAAGGAGACTGTGTTGTTTTTTTTTCTGAACCAAGGTGCAGGGGAACAGTAACACTAAAAAGCTTTTGTACTCAGACAAATGTCACATATCATTACAAGTAATGTAGAAAAGCTAGTCCAACAGCAATAGAGATTTTTTAAACCTCTTTAAGGTACTGTAGTAGCAGGATGTCTATAGTGCAGATAACACATATGACAAATGTAATACTTTCCTTAACACATTTCTCATGCTCTTTGAGAGTTGCTATCCATCAGAACGTACTAAATGGGGTACTAGCAGTAAAAGGTAGCTTGGGTGGCTGACTAGTGGGATACGGATATCATGTGGAACAAAGCGGGAATTATATCAAAATGTTAGAAGTAGTCAGAATCAAGCTACAGTAGCCCATTACAAACAATGTTGTGAAGTGATTAAAAATGCTATATTTTTTGATTTAACTAAAGCGCTTGATTGTGTTAATTACAAAATATTACACCAGAAGTTGGATCATTACGTGATAGAGGGAGTAGCTCACAATTGCTTCACCTCTTCTTTTACAACAGACAATAATAGGTCATAAATCACAGTGTTGAGAATGGCTGTGAATTGGAGTCTGAGTTTGGTACAGTCAAAAGGGATTGGCCACAGGGATCAGTGATGGAGCCACTCTTGTTCCTCATTTAAATAAATGATTGGCCCTGTAGTATAGGGGGTATTTCTAACATATTTCTGTTTGCTGATGACACTAGCTTGATACTAAAGGATGTTGACAACATCGACTCTGTTTCAAATAGTGCAGTTCACGACGTAAGTTCATGGCGTGTAGAAAACAAACTAACGCTAAATCACAGTAAGAGTCAGTTTTTACAGTTTCTAACGCACAATTCAACAAAACATATCGTTTTAATTCCACAAATTGTTCTTTTCATTTTATTGGGAGATAGTTGGGGAAGAGTAGCTCTTATGCAATGGAGGCTGCGAATAGAATTCTATTGCGACCCATTCTGCAGCACTGCTGGAGTATCTGGGATCCATATCAGGTCGGATTAGAGAAAGACATGAAGGCAATTCAGAGTCCGCTGCTTGATTTGTTACCGGTAGGGTGAATCAGCATGCAAGTGTTACGGAGATGCCTCGTGAACTCAAACTTGGGAATCCCTGGAGAAAAGACGACGGTATTTTCGCGAGACTCTGTTGCGGACGTTTAGAGAACGGCCATTTGCAAAGTGATTCTACCACTGCTAACATTCATTTCACGTAAGGACCAAGAAGACACAGTGGAACAGGAAAGAAATCGACTAGTAGAGATTCGTGGTACCCTCCGCTTACAGAGCAAACTGAGGTGACGAAACTCGTATGATATCAACTAATAACATGTCGGACCTCCTTTTCAGCTTAAGTGCAGCAACATGGAGTCGATGGAAGTACACTCACATTGACAAACGATAACAGAAATTGCTTCACGGCCGAAGCAGAGACCGTTGGCAGAGTTTCAGGTTTACTGTAACTCTTGGACCTTCACATTTACGATGACACACAGAAATTACATAGCACTAAATACATCAGGCACCATGCCGACCTCTGTCCAGGTGAGTAACGCTACAAATTGTCTGTGCTTGGACTCAGTCTTGGGAGTCCAGTAGTTGCTACTGATCCACTACTACTGGTTTACTGTAGCCCTTATACCGTCACATTCACGACAAATCACAGAAATTACCTCGGAATTGAATATAATAATGACCATCCAGATTCTGCCCAAGCGAGTATCGCTTGAAACGCTCTGTGCTCTGAACCATTCCTAGGAGTCCAATAGTAGCTTCCTGTCTACCACTGCAGGTTTTCTGTAACCCTTGGTCCATTACATTGAAGATGAGAGCGAACAACGCTTAAAACGGTCTGTGCCCTGAAACTTTATTGGGAGTCTAGGCGTTGTTTTCGATGCACCACAGCAGGTTTACTGTAATCTTTGGAGCTTCACATTGACGATGAAACACTGAAAGTGCATCGTTTTGAATACAACAGGCACCATTCTAAATTCTCTCCGAGGGTGTAACGCGACAAACGGTCTGCTTAAAACCTTTCTTGGGAGCTCAGTAGTTTCCTCGGGATTGAATACAATAGGGCCCATCCCGCCTTCTGTGCAGTCGAATATCTCCAAACGTGATGTGCTCTGAATCTCTATTGGGAGTCGAGATGCTGTTGCCAATGCACCACTGCAGGTTTACTGTAACCTTTGGACCTTCATATTGCGATGAAACACAGATATTGCATTGGTTTAAAACAACAGGCACCATGCCGGGTTATGTCCCCGCAATTAACCCTTGAAAAGATCTGTGCTTCGAACCTTTCTTGAGAATCCAGTAGTCGTTTCCGAAGCACCACTGCTGGTTAACGGAAACACTTGCACATTCACACTGAATATGAAAAACAGAAATTTCAACGGGATTGAATACATCAGGCATCATGCCGATATCAGTCCCGCCGAGTAACGCTTCAAACGGTCTGTAGTTGGAAACTTTCCTGGGAGTCGAGTGGTAGTCTCCGATGCACCACATCTGATTTACTGAAACCCTTGGACCTTCACAATGACGATGAAACACAGAAATTGCATCGTGATTGATTACAACAGGCACCATGCCGGCTTCTGTCCGAGCTAATAACGCTTCAAACGGTCTCTGGTTGGAACGTTTATTTTGTGTCCTGTCGTTGTTTCCGATACACCGTTGTTAGTTTACTGTAACCCTTGGACCTTCACATTGACGATGAACTATAGAAATTGAATCAGATTCAACACAACAGGCATCATGAAGACTTCTGTTTAGGCGCGTAACCCTTCAAACTGTTTATGCTTGAAACCTTTCCTTGGAGTGCTGTAGTAGTTTCCGATGCACCGCTGCAGGTTTTCTATAACACTTGGACCTTCAAAAGTAATATGAAACTAAAAAATTTCATCGGGATTGAATAGAACAGGCAACATGCCGACTTCTTTTACGGCGAAAAATGCTTCAAACATTCTGCACTTGGAACCTTTTCTGGGACTCCAGTAGTGTTTGCCGATGCTCACTCCAGGTTTACTGTCGCCCTTGGGCGTTCACATTGACGATAAGACACAAAAGTGAAATCGGTGTTGAATAAAAAGGCACAGTCTTTACAGTCCTGCGAGAGCAATATTTGTTTCGGATGCACCACTGTAGGTTTACTGTAACTCTTGCACATTCACAATTAATATGAAACACAGAAATTGCATCAGGATTCATTACAACAGGCACCATGCCGACATCTGTCCAGGCGAGAACCGCTTCAAACGGTCCGTGCTTGGACCCTTTCTTGGGAGTCTAATAGGAGTTTCTGATGCACAACTTTAGTTTTACTGTAAACTTTACACGTTGACATTAATAACGAAACACCTTTCCTGGGAGTTCAGTAGTCGTTCCCGATATACCACGGCGGATTTACAATAACCCATTCACCTCCACACTGACGATAATACATAAAAATTGCATCGGATTGAATACAACTGCCACCATGCCTAATTCTGTCCAGGCGAGTAACGTATCTAACGCTATGTGCTTGTATCCTTCCCTGGGAGTCCATTATTACTTTCCGATGCACCACTGCAGCATTTACTGTAACACTTGTACCTTAACATTGACAATTAAATACAGAAAGTGCATCGGATTGAATACAACAGCCAACATGCCGAATTCTGTCCAGGTGTATAACGCTCCAAACGGTCTGTGTTTGGAACCTTTCCTGGGAGTTCAGTAGTAGTAACCAATACACCGCTGCAGGTTTACTGTACCCCTTTGACCTTCACATTGGCGATGAAACACAGAAATTGCATATGAGTTGAATACAACAGGCACCACGCCGACTTCTCTCCAGACGCGCGAAATTTGGCACGAAGTTCAATGCGAGGTGCCTTTAATAGGTTCCACAACGAAACATTGTCTCGAAATTTGGTAGAAAATCCGAAGAAATTCTGGTCGTATGTAAGGTCCACAAGCGCAAGACGCAGTCAATACCTTCGCTGCGCAGTGCCGATGGTTCTGTTACCGACGACTGTGCCGCTAAAGCGGAGTTATTGAACGCAGTTTTCCGAAATTCCTTCACCAGGGAAGACGAATGGAATATTCCAGAATTTGGAACACGAACAGCTGCTAGCTTGAGTTTCTTAGAAGTAGATACCTTAGGGGTTGCGAAGCAACTCAAATCGCTTGATACGGGCAAGTCTTCAGGTCCAGATTGTATACCGATGAGGTTCCTTTCAGATTACGCTGATACAATAGCTCCATACTTACAAGGGAACCTCCCCATCGTACCCCCCTCAGATTTAGTTACAAGTTGGTACAGTGGATAGGTCTTGAAAAACTGAATACAGATCAATCAAGAAAACAGGAAGAAGTTGTGTGGAACTATGAAAAAATTAAGCAAAATATACAAACTGAGTAGTACATGTGAAAGATATACAACATCAAGGACAGTTTGAACTCGGCCGCGCCGTGGTGCCGTGGTTATCGTGAGCAGCTGTGGAACGAGAGGTCCTTGGTTCAAGTCTTTCCTTGTTTCAAAAATTTTTCTTTCTTTATTTTTGCAAAGTTATGATCTGTCCGTTCGTTCATTGGCGTCTTTGTTCACTGTAATAAGTTTAGTGTCTGTGTTTTGCGACCGCACCGCAAAACCGTGCGATTAGTAGACGAAAGGACGTGCCTCTCCAATGGGAACCGAAAACATTTTATCGCAGGGTCATAGGTCAACCGATTCCTCCACAGGAAAACACGTCTAGTATGTTCTATACGACACTGGTGACGGCATGACAGTAATATGTTGTCGACCCACCGAACTTGTACACTTGGCGAATAGGTAAAGGATTCTTCTACCTTGCCCGATTTAGGTTTTCTTGTGGATGTGATAATCACTCCCAAAAAACAGATGAAAACACAAGAATTTGTCACATAAACTGCAACAAATGAATGCAACCTTTTCACAGTCGAACACTTTTCCCTGTGCTCTGTCAAAACATATGTTTTTCACGTTTTCAAATTTTTCCGTGCGTAGACCGTCAAATCCTGCATATGTCAAACCAAATCTGAACATGTCCTGGAATTTTGGAGAGCGAAGTTGATTATGTGTGAGTGCCTGATCTTTGATAATTGTCTGAAAATAAATAATTAAAATATTCGCTCGAGGGTAGTCTTGAACCATGGACCTATGGTTCCGCAGGTGCCTACGGTAACCGCAAGACCACGACGCTGTCGATCTCACACACTCCATGATGTTGCTCATGCCGCACGTGGACTACTCAGTTTGTATATTTTGCTTATTTTTTTCATAGTTCCACACAACTTATTCTTGTTTTCTCGATTGATCAGTGTTCAGTTTTTCAAGGCCTATCCACTGTGCCAACATATAACTAAATCTGAGGGGGGTGTGATGTGGAGGTTCCCTTGTTAGCAATCATATACAACCGCTCGCTCACCGATAGATCTGTACCTACAGATTGGAAAATTGCGCAGGTCGCACCAGTGTTTAAGAAGGGTAGTAGGAGTAATCCCTCGATCTACAGACCTATATCATTGACGTCGATTTGCAGTAGGGTTTTGGAGCATATACTGTATTCAAACATTATGAATATGAATGAATATGAAGGGAACGATCTATTGATACGTAATTAGCATGGTTTCAGAAAACATCGTTCTTGTGCAACGCAGCTAGCTCTTTATTCGCACGAAGTAATGGCCGCTATCGACGGGGGATCTCAGGTTGATTCCGTATTTCTGTATTTCCGGAAAGCTTTTGACACCGTTCCTCACAAGCGACTTCTAATGAAGCTGCGGGCCTATAGGGTATCGTCTCAGTTGTGCTACTGGATTCGTGATTTCCTGTCAGGAAGGTCGCAGTTCGTAGTAATAGTCGGCAAATCATCGAGTAAAATTGAAGTGAAATCAGGTCTTCCCCAGGGAAACGTCCTGGGACCTCTGCTGTTCGTGATGTATATAAATGACCTGGGCGACAATCTGAGCAGTTGTCTTAGGTTGTTCGCAGATGATGCTGTAAATTACCGTCTAGTAAGGTCATCCGAAGACCAATATCAGTTGCAAAGCGATTTAGAAAAGATTGCTGTATGGTGTGGCAGGTGGCAGTTGACGCTAAATAACGAAAAGTGTGAGGTGATCCACATGAGTTCCAAAAGAAATCCGTTGGAATTGGATTACTCGATAAATAGTACAATACTCATGGCTGTCCATTCAACTAAGTACCTGGGTGTTAAAATTAAGAACAACTTCAGTTGGAAAGACCACATAGATAATATTGTGGGGAAGGCGAGCCAAAGGTTGCGTTTCATTGGCAGGACACTTAGCAGATGCAACAAGGCCACTAAAGAGACAGCTTACACTACACTCGTTCGTCCTCTATTAGAATATTACTGCGCTGTGTGGGATCCTTACCAGGTGGGATTGACGGAGGACATCAAAAGGGTGCAAAAAAGGGCAGCTCGTTTTGTATTATCACGTAATAGGGGAGAGAGTGTGGCAGATATGATACGCGAGTTGGGATGGAAGTCATTAAAGCAGAGACGTTTTTCGTCACGGCGAGATCTATTTATGAAATTTCAGTCGCCAACTTTCTCTTACGAATGTGAAAATATTTTGTTGAGCCCAACCAAAATAGGTAAGAATGATCATCGAACTAAAATACGAGAAATCAGAGCTCGAACAGAAAGGTTTAGGTGTTCGTTTTGCCCGCGCGCTGTTCGGAATGGAAGAGAGATAGTATGATTGTGGTGCGATGAACCCTCTGCCAAGCACTTAAATGTGAATTGCAGAGTAGTCATGTAGATGTAGATGTAGATGTAGAAAAGTATGGCTTAAGACGGTCTGTGCTTGGCACCTTTCTCAGGAGCCCACTGGTAGCTTCCGAAGCACCACTTCTGTTTTACTGTAACACTTGGACTTTCACATTGGCGATAAAACACAGAAATATCTTCGCGAATGAATACAACAGGCACCATGCCGAATTTATCTCGAGCGAATAAGCGTAAAACGGTCTGTGCCCTGAAAGTTTATTGGGAGTCGAGGCGTTGTTTCCGATGCACCACTGCAGGTTTACTGTAACCCTTGGACCTTCACACTGACGATGAAACCCTGAAATTGCATCGTTTTGAATACAACAGGCACCATGCCGAATTCTCTCCGAGGGTGTAACGCGACAAACGGTCTCTGCTTAAAACCTTTCTTGGGAGCTCAGTAGTTTCCTCGGGATTGAATACAATAGGGCCCATCCCTACTTCTGTCCAGTCGAGTATCGCTCCAAATGGGATGTACTCTGAACCTCTATTGGGAGACGAGATGTTGTTACAAATGCACCACTGCAGGTTTACTGTAACCCTTAGACCTTCACATTGACGATGAAACATAGAAATTGCATCGGATTGAATACAACAGGCAAAATGCAGACTTCTGTCCAGGCTAGTAACGCATCAAACTGTCTGTGCTTGGAATCTTTCCCGTTAGTCCAGTAGTAGATTCCGATACACCACTTCAGGTGTTACTGTAACCTTTAGACCTTCACATAGACGGTAAAACACATATATTACCACGGATTGAATACAACAGGCACCATGCCGACTTCCATCTAGGCGAATAGCGTTCCAAACGGTCTGTGTCTGGAACGTGTCCTTGGAGTTCAGTAGTTTCCGGTGCACAACTGCAGGTCTTCACTATTCCTTGGACCTTCTCATTGACGATGGAACACAGAAACTGCATCGGACTAAATCCAACAGGCACCATTCCGATTTCCATCCAGGTGAGTAACGCTACAAACGGAATGTGCTTGGAACGTTTCCTACGACTTCAGTAGTAGTTTACGATGCACCACTGCAGGTTTATTGTAACCCTTGGACCTTCACACTGACGATGAGACACAGAACTTTCTTCGGATTGTATACAACAGGGACCATGCCGACGTCTCTCCATGAGAGTATTGCTTCAAATTGTCTGTGCTTCGAACCGTCCTGGGAGTGCAGTAGTAGTTTCCGATGCACATTTGCCGGTTTACTGTAACTCTTGGACATTCACTTTGACGATTAAACACAGAAATTGCATCAGATTGAATACAACAGGCACCATGGAGACTTATGTCCAGGAGAGTAACGCTACAGTTCGTCAATGCCTTTCCTACGAGTTCAGTAATAGTTCCCGATGCACCACTGCAGGTTTACTGTAGCCCTTGGACCTTCACAATGAATATGAGGGACAGAAATTGCATCGGGATTGAATACAACAAGCACCATGCTTAATTATGTCGAGGCGAGTAACGCTCAAACAGTCTATGCTTGGTATCTTACCTGGGAGTCAAGGATTTTTTTCCTGATTCACCACTGCAGGTTTACTGTGATTCTCGTACCCTCACATTGACTTAGAAAGACAGAAATTGCATCGGGTTGAATACAACAATCACCGTGCCGACTTCTTTCCAGGCCAGTAACGCTTCAAACGGTCTGTGCTTGGAACCTTTCCTTGGATTCAAGTAGTAGTTTTCGATGCACCACTGCAGGTTAACTGTATCACTTGCTACTTGACATTGATGATGAAACACAGAAATGCTATCGGATTGACTACAACAGGGACCATGCCGACTTATTTCCAGGCGAGTTTCGCTTTCAACCGTCTGGGTTTGGAACCTTTCCTGAGATTGCAGTAGTAGTTCCCGAAGCACCAGAAATCCCTGTTTTACTGTTACTTCACAATTTTGTAACTGTCTTGTTGCTCCCTTGGCATAAAGTTGGCTGAAGTACGCCTGTAATGTGGTGGGCCCCCACTTACGGCTGAAATGTCTCCTGGAGAGCAGTAACTTCGGTATGTGGTGATAAATCGACGTGGATTGCAGTGTGATCCCATGCAATTACTCTGTGACCCTCCGCATATCTTCTGGTTCTGTAATTGATTCTTGCTTCTGATTGTGTCTTACTGTGACTTTTTTTCCGTATATTGTTGAAGATCTTGATGTAATTGACTCAGGGCTCTGGAATATTATTCATTCATGTCCTACCGCCACTTCGCATTACCTGCCGTGTTTGCCTTTACAAATTTAATGGAGGTCGTATTGGTTTTTTGATGCTATGAATTTCGCATTGTGGTTTATTTCTCCCGATAACTTAAAGCCGAATTTGAGCTGCTACGTTATATAAGTGATGTGTTATTTTTTTTTTTTGGGGGGTGGGATGCTTGGTTTTTCAGCTGTCGGTTAGTCCAAATTCCCACAATGTTGGGTTCCAAGTTTTAATTTACATTGGGAGCGTGAGCTGCTTGGGGCATTCCCCTTTTAATGGTCAATGACAGAATGTACGTTGTTCTGATAGCGCGCCAAAGTGGAGAATGGCGAGGATAATACTCCTAATTTCCTTCACTTTTCTTTCCTCCTCCTCTTCTAGGTTTTCATTCCGCTGACACATGTTTATCCTTTTCACGTACAGCAGCCTATAGTTTCCTTTCTCCTGTGCTGCCCCCTAAAAATTAAATTTAAAAAAAATTGAGATGATGCTGATGGTGAGACTGTATACTCATTTACGTTTAAAAAAAGGATGTTGCGAAAATGTAGCCTACCTATTTATGTTTAATGTTTTCAAGGAAAATTGGGTTATTTTATGAAGAACGTCGTTTTAATTTTCACACACTAGAGGTTGTTATTTGTTTTCTGATTACCTGCAACTTTTGCTCTATGTAGTACGAGTTTGTTCTCTTTGCAAAAGAAAAAAAATTAAAAAGGGTTTAGAGCACATGTAAACAAGTTGGTAGAGCACTAGCCCTAAAAAAAATTAAAAAAGCGCCATAATAGCTGGATCGCTGGATCGAGCATCGGTCGTCAGCTTTTTTTTTTTTTAACAAAGAAAAGGCACATACTCCGTAGTCAGTAAACTAGCACTACGATGTTTATTTCATTTAATTTCTAAATAAAGGGTCGGTAGAGCACGTGCCCGCGAAAGGAAGAGGGAAAAATCTCATTTTGCATCCGAATATTTATTTTACGATGGACATGGAAAATAATGGTTGTCTACCCTTCCTTGATGTGCTAGTTAGAAGGAAGGTGGACGGTACTTTGGTACCTGCCCTTTATACGACTCCTACTCACACTGGCTTGTATCTGCAGGCTGATAGTTGTCACCATCCGGCTCAACATGATGGCGAACTTAACACCTTGGTACACAGGGCCCTTGTCATCTCGGACCCTGAGAGTTTGTGAGCTGAGTTAGTCCATCTCGAAGTCACCTTTCTTCAGAATGCTTGCAGTTAAAGACAGATAGACGTAGCTGTATCGACCAACATTTCTTCGGGTGAATGATGATAATACCGAAGTGGCCCAAAGACTACGGCCATTTTCATTAACGCAGGGATCATTTCTAACACGACTGGTCATATTTTGCAAAAATATGACGTAAATTGTGTTATTCGCCCACTATCCAAGAACAGGTTGCTTTTAGGTTCTGTAAAGGATTATACTGGTATGCCTAAAGAGGATGTCTACTTATTCCTCATAGCTGTGGCATGCCATAAATTGGTCAGGCTATCACGACGCTGGAAGACCAGCATATTGCGCATTTGCCACACACATGCTTACAATAGCCAAGCAAATCCGCTGTTGCAGAATATTGACTTGACACTGGTCAACCTATAGAATATAATAAAGTGCAGATTATGACATGCAGTTCCAGCTATTGTGAAAGCGCTGTTAAGGAAGCAGCTGAAATAAAATTAGGAAGTAGCTTGATCAACAGGGATGGCGGTGTTCGTTTAAAGTCTGCATGGAGTCCCGCTCTCCTTGGTCAATAAAGAGAAGGACAGAGTTTATGCCACCACACCAACTGATTATTAATTCCACTGTAGGTAACTTCTGACGTCGGCCACCTTTGGTTTGTGATGGCGCTAGTGTTTACAGCGTGTGTAAGTGTTATCATTCCGGATTTCTCTGAGAACCGAGGTTTTAAATTCCCTTGTACAGCGCTTACTTGATGCAGTTTGCCTAGAGGATGGCAGGGTGTGCTTCTGTCGAAACATCGGTGGTGGCCAGCGACGTCACCCGGCAGCATTCCGGTAAATTATTAAGTTATTTGAAGAAATTTTTTTCATTTTTAAGAATTAATTACCGGTGGTGGGGTATTTTGCAAAATCAACTTTCATGTGAGGATCATTTGTATATACCATACTTGCGAAGATAATCTCTCCGAACTTAATCTGTTAATTTACCTATCGGCATGTTGTTTACCACTTAAAAGTGAAATGGGACACAAACAAACAAGTTGGTATTGCATTACTTTCCCTCTGTACGTACCCGCCAAATTTCGTCGCGATCTCTTATTGACATTTTGGGAATATTTCATGTAAGCAAAACACTGTTTTACTGTTCCTTCACAATTTTCAAGTGCCGCCATTGTGACCACACTCCGGATGTGTTATCGACTAATGATTTTTTAATTTTTAAATAATGATCACTGCTACGTTATTTACGTTATAATTTCGTTTGCAGTAATTCATCCGTCAGGCTGGAAGATTTTATTTTATAGATGTTTTTAGTGTAATACATTTTATACTGGCTTTTATACAATTGTATGTTTTACCTTCGGTTCAGCTTCGACACACGAGGCCTCGGCTCAAGAGATTCTTAGGTTTTTACGCTGCTAAAGGACACCTCCATTTTTTTTTTCTTTTTGTAGCTCTCTTGTCGGCAGTCCATCCTTCCTGGTCACGACAACACTCCAAATGCAGCCGCTTGTGTTGTGTTCTTGTCAGCTGTCCACGTATGAGGCGATAATTCCTTAGTCTGGCTCTTGCTAGTCTGCGGGATAACGTACAGAGTTGCAGAGCTTCCATTACTTGTTTACGGTTGGCAGGTGGACGTGTGAAGGGTTTTCGATGTGCCTGGTGCACAACACGGCGGTCCTTCCTCGTGGTGGTCAACGTTGTTCACCGTGACCTTGACGACGATTATCATTGCCCTCACGTTCCCATGCAGTCCACATCAGAAAGTCTCAAGAATCTGG
The DNA here is from genome assembly GCF_023898315.1 of Schistocerca nitens. NCBI lineage: Eukaryota > Metazoa > Arthropoda > Insecta > Orthoptera > Acrididae > Schistocerca > Schistocerca nitens. Next base: position 98,287,859 of record NC_064617.1, read on the forward strand.
ATATAGCATGATTGGCAGAGATGTACAAATTCCCCTTGCAGCCTGCTTGCCCCTAGCTCCTCTGCAACCATTCATGCAGGTCAGCCTGCCGCGACGTAAACACAAGAGTGCGCGTGTACTGAGGCATAGTGGGTAATGCGGCCGACTTGGGCTCCTGCAAGCCCGGGCTACCTGGGTTCCCGCAGGCCTGCCAAGCTTCACGGGACCCGCTCAGCTTGCTGCGCCTGACAACAGGTTGCGCTGTCAAGCTACCGTGACTAGAGTAGCCAGGTAGTTAGCCTGCAGTTCATTTATCGCAACGGTGGGGGAGCACAATGAATAGGTCGAACTTTAGTGAGATTGAAAAAAAAATGACAACTGGCGAATACATACTGGTAACGAAACAGAGCACAAGTGCCGCATGGGAAACGTTTTCGTGTGTTTAAGAGGCCGCTTCAAATAAATCGGTAGGTGTGTCTCAACGCAATCTATGTAAAAAGCTCTTAAGTACTTATTCGGGAACCTCGAGTATGTTACGACATGTGTGCAAATTTGACAAGCAGTTCCGTCACTCCGTAAATATCTTGAAAGAGGACAAAGATTTAGTAGCCGAAAAGTGCGTCGAAATGTGTGCTAAGGTCCTGAGACCATTTAGCAGTATAGAGGGAAAAGGATATCTTAATTTAGAGCAGACACTGATCGACATAGGTAAAAAATATGGCTCAGTTGATATTAAAAATCTTATGCCTTAGCGAGTGACAGTAGCTAGGAAAGTTCAAACCTTAGCTGATAAAATGCGCAGCAAAATGCTCCCACATATAGTGCATGCGATTCGTTCTGGTATATGTGCCAGTGCAATTGATCTATGGACAGACAATTACAAAGGGGTGCATTGCATGTCCGTGACAATGCATTACATAAATTCACACTGGCGTTTGAATAAATATCTACTGATGTGCTCTGCGTCTCCTGACTGCCCAAAAACTGGCTCGATATTCGAAACGAGTTGGAAGATCGCTTAGAAACTATGAGTGTTTCCCGTGAAGGCATTGCCAAAATTACGTTATTCACAGACCACGGCAGTAACATTGTCAAAGCTCTCGAAATATACCAGCGTCTTTCATGCATGGCTCATAGTATAAACACAATCTTTAAACATGTTCTGAGCGAACAATGTTGGAAAGAAAATGTTTCAAATATATTAGCCATTCTTAATACAGTGCGGGCTACGGTTTCCTACTTTAAGATAAGAGGTCTCTGTGTGAGACTGAACTCATCTTTAAAGCAGTGGGACAGTTATTTTGACATGCTTATATCAGTCCATCCTCAGATAGATTCAATGAAGGCTGTGTTACATAACGAAGCTGCCTCTGATAAGATGCTGGGTTATGACCACCATATAACTAGCCAGCTTATAGCATTTCTTAAGCCGTTTAAAGAAGCCACAGTTGGTCTAGAGGGTGACAAGGAGACAACCCTACATTTAGTTCTACCGTGGTTTTATGCCTTAAAAACTCACTGTACTGTACGGGATAACGATGAAGAGGTTTGTAATTTTATTCCATGGTTCAAATGGTTCAAATGGCTCTGAGCACTATGAGACTTAACTTCTGAGGTCATCAGTCCCGTAGAACTTAGACATACATAAACCCAACTACCCTAAGGCCATCGCACACATCCATGCCCTAGGCAGGATTCGAACCTGCGACCGTAGCGCCTAGAACCGCTAATTATCACACCCAAAATATATATCTTATTTAAATCGTCCTGTAGTTAGTTTTGATCTTCTGGTGACTTTACTGGACGATAAATGAAAGCATCATCTAAAAACTATTATAATTTCAACTATGTGTATATATTAATTGGAACCTGTATAGTTTCAGTACAAGTGCCCAATCACAGCACCCAAGAAACAAATTCAGGACCGCACAAAACGGCGAAATTTGAGGACTGTGCAGAAGAGCCTCCTCTCCAACATGATGAAGTCAGCAGATACTTGCAAGAACAGCGTGTGAACGAGGGAGATATTCTACAGTGGTGGAACAATAACGCCCAACGAATTCCTCGACATGCGCGTGTGGCAAGAAAACTATTAAATATACAGGCCACTAGTGCCCATAGTGAGAGAATTTTTAGTTGCGCTGGAAACCTAATTGGCGAAAAACAATCACGTCTTAATGCAGACAGACTTAATTAAAACGCCGGCCGAAGTGGCCATGCGGTTAAAGGCGCTACAGTCTGGAACCGCACGACCGCTACGGTCGCAGGTTCGAATCCTGCCTCGGGCATGGATGTGTGTGATGTCCTTAGGTTAGTTAGGTTTAAGTAGTTCTAAGTTCTAGGGGACTTATGACCACAGCAGTTGACACACATAGTGCTCAGAGCCAATTGAACCATTTGAACTTAATTAAAACACTAATCAGCGGACACATTAAGAATACAGCAGAACATTAAGCAGGGAACTATGAGTTTGAGTGCAAATTTACTAATTAAGAGTGCAGTTTTCTTTCTTGTGTGCCGGCTTGTGTGGCCATGCGGTTCTAGACGCGTCAGTCTGGAACCGCGTGACCGCTACGGTCGCAGGTTCGAATCCTGCCTCGGGCATGGATGAGTGTGATGTTCTTAGGTTAGTTAGGTTTAAGTTGTTCTAAGTTCTAGGGGACTGATGGCCACAGATGTTGAGTCCGATAGTGCTCAGAGCCATTTGAACCATTTTTATTTCTTGTGTTTTATGGGCGTCAACTTCTGAGATACAAATTTTGTAATGCATACAGTTCATTTTTATTTTAGACTAAACTTTTTGATTTAAATCCTCCCAAGCGACATTTATTATTGTTGGTAAAACATTTTCTGTTACATGTGTTTGCAAAAGTAGCCAAATATTTTTAGGAGTATCTTGTTGGGCCTAAATAATACTTTCAGGGGAGCTGAAGGAAAATTTGTAAATATTTTATATTGGAAAGTGTTCTGCAAAATAAAATATTCATTTGTGGATTAAGGAAATACACATTGTGAGCTTAAATTATAATTTACTTTGATGAGTTCCACACACATTGCGAAATGTAATTTTATTCCTGTATTTCTATACTAAGGGTAATCTCACAAGCAGGGTCAAGATGCTGAAGACCTAGACACTACAAATGCTTTTAAAATGAAGATTGTCTTTTTCCACGAATGTATTGTAGCAGGAATATAATGGAAACTCTGAGCCACTCTACGCACCGTCTACGTCTGAGTCATGAGGGTTCAGACTCGTTGTTTAGGTCTGTGTTATAAGGGTCTACAGTCGTCGTCTAGGTTTGCATCATGCAAGTAAACACTCGTCGTCTAAGTCTGCATCATGAGAGCCCGAACTATGGTCCCTCATGACGCAGATAAGGACTACCAGTGTGGACTCTCATGACGCAAACGTAGACGCCGCGAAAATGGCTCAGAGTCGCCATTGTATTCCCAGTACTATAGTTTTCAGACGAACTGGATACGAAACAAGTGCTTCGATTTTGTTAAAATACATTTTGTCAATTGAGAATGATTTTGCCAACTTTGAATGAATTCACAGAACCAGTAAAATACATCCTGGAAAAGTAGTTAAATATTTGTATAACTGGTGTCATACTTGGCTGAAACATACTAAAGTTAAAGAATCTAGACTTCCAAAATCTTAATTTGGTACTCATTGCAGTACAGTGGTTATCAGGGGCGTAGGTAATTTATTCTTCTGGGGAGGGGACCAATCTTCTTTCTAGGGGGTGGAGGTTCACTTCTTTAGTACAAATATCCATCCGTTTCAGTGTTGAAAACTGCAACACAGACTGCATTGCGTTCCACTAAAACAAAAAACACTATCTTCATGGGCTCGGGGTGGTTACCTGTAGCTTTTAGTGTACAAAGGAGCTCCATTTTCAGTAATTGTTCTGCTTGCTTCAAAACCTGTTTGATATGTGATCTGATGGTGGTTCGAATTGAGAATATCCAGTATTGAGAGATTGTGAAGTCTCGAAGAAATCCTTTTATATTTGACAACTAGCTGAAAACCCGGTGTTCCCTGGACATTTATTTATTCCATACTCTCGTAGTCCATTTTCCCTCCCCTATTTTCTCTCTATCCATTAATTTCTCTCCCACTATCTCTCTGTTCACCTCCCCCCTCCTCCCCATCCCTTGGCCCCTCTCCCCCCAACCTCTATCCTTCTCCTCGTCCTCTCTCTGTTGGACTCCGCCACCTCAGTTCATCACCTCTTCACCTATCTATGAAAACTCATATATATCTGTAAACTTTTGTGGTGATCAGTGAAGTAGTGTCAAAGTTTATTGCTAGGTAGCATTTATTGTAATACTGATGCGTAAACAAATGATGTTGAAGGTGACCCGACAGGGGAATATGCGACATACAACTGGCCATGTGAAAAACATGATTTTCAAGATTGGTGCCACAAACATATAACGACTGCCCTTGCGATTTATCTATCGACATGGCAAATGCAAGCTGCACTGGAAATTATAACCGTTTAAAGTCGAATGGCATGTCGGTCAGAATCATAGCGATAGGAGGAATCAAACTTTCACCTTTGTACTTTCCTTTTAAAATTGTGGCTTCGATTACGTTGTTCTTTAATTTTTTCACCGCAAGGCGGGTGCCATTACAAAGACATGGCTGGTTTACCTTTCGCAACATAATGTTTGCCGATCCGACTTAATTGCAGATTGGGAGGCGGTAATCCGGGCAAATTCAGCGAATTTAAAAATTCCGTAGGACAGTTAACTACATCATCTTGGTTAGTAACGGAATAAACCGAATTGTATGTCATCAATTCGCCAGGTATCATATTTTGAATCTGAAAATTCATTTCGTTAACATCAAGGTTTTTTGCAGCCAATATAACACGTTCGCTCAACCAAAAATGGTTTGCAACTGTTAAATGACATTTGCTGTGCGCTAAATGTCAAACACGATGTCTATGAATGTGTCAGACATCTCTCACATTTCAAAAAGATCATAGACATTTCGTTTAAAAAAATTTATGTATTTATACATAAATATATACACACACACACACACTCACACACTTAATGCGTAAAGGGAAGAAACCATTTAGTGGCAGCTGTCTCACAACTGTCAGATTCGTCCAGAAAAAGACTGTTCGATATCAATTATCAACATAAATGGCGCTTCTGAAGGTGTACGACGACTTCTCTATCTCTGGAAACAGGTTACACAATTTTGGTAGCTACGTTGAAGGACAAAAATCCCCTGAAACATGAATCTATGTTTTATCTGTTTTAAATAAATACACTCCACCAAAGATTTAGGGGAACACCTGTATCAGCGTCGATCGATAAAAAAGTTTCAGTTCCGCCCCTGTTAAACACCTACCTAACACAGACTTTTTGAATGATAGACACCTGACTACAATATATCTTTAGTTTTCCTGTAAGCTACAGCTAAGGAAGGAATGGCGGTGGGTGGTTGATTCACCCGCACCCTGTGGACAGGTATCGACGCCCTTGAAATTTATAGCATGGATTGAGATCTTTGCTTTCAATGGAAATTAAAGTACTGCACCGCCTGTTGGGTGTGTTGCACACAGTACTGGGTGCACATTCAGAACCATGTGAGTACCGCTCGAGCACTGCAAACGATATCAGAACGGCCACTGGAGCCCCTGCGTCCGATCATATTGTAATGAACAGGTTACGAGAAAGGACGTTCCGACCCAGACGTGCTCTTAGAGTACCCCCCTTGACACGATAAAGTCTTGCAGCTCGCGTTCAGTACGGCCTTCCCCGTGTCAACAGGCGACTTCACTACTGGCGGATCGTGTTATTCACAGACGAGTCCACGTATCTTCTTTCGCAAGGTGCTGGTCGTGCTCTTGTGTAGTGACACATGGTGAGCGAATCCTGGCAGATGTTGTTGAGGAAATTCCCATCGTTCTGTGACATCGTGAGGAGGCTTCAGTGTTTATGGCCATACAGATCTTGCGGTGCCAGACAGAAAGTGGAACAGATCCTGTTGGACCAGGTGGTGGCTGCTGCGTATGGCGGTGGCCCTGAATTTCTTTTAATTCCAGGGCCGACGAGGCGGGTTTCAACAGGGATGTCTTGCGAAGCCTAGATATTGACGCAATGGTAGGACCGGCGGTGAATGCCGACATAAACTCATCGTGCGTATGTGGGACATGCTTGACAGATGTGTTCGTGGTCGTTCTGTTCTATCACAGACTCTCCTAGAACTCTCATAGGATCTCATTGAAAAGTGGGAACGGATACCACAAGGTGTCGTCCGTAGACGTATACGGATCATGCCATGTAGCTGTCACACCAGTCTGACATTTCAGTTATTTTAATATATAAACGATCGAGGATGTAATGAAGTTTTGTTGTGTAATTAATGTCTGAAGGATGAGAGTATAATTTGGTTCCTACACAGTCCTCAATTACTTCTCAGTGGAGTATGACAGACGCCCAAACTCATGTAGGCCTAATATTTTTAGCAGTGTAATTGTCAGACTTGAAATTCAAACCCTCCTAAACAGGTCTCCACTAATTGAATTGAAAAGCAAGTTCCTCATTTCCCAGCTGTAGTTAACAGCTGGATCTTTTTATTTGTTTATTTTCCTACGTATTACTACTATTTTAAGGTGATCAGTTTTAGGTTGGCATTATTGAATCCAATCGATACCTCGCAGTGTTATTAGTATTGTATCAGTGGCTGCCATCTTTTCGAAATCAAGTTCAACTACTCGTTATCACGCCTCTTTGCTCGCATCCGGAGTGTGGTTCAAATGGCGATGAGTACTATGGGTCTTATCATCTGTGGTCATCAGTCCCTAGACTTAGAACTACGAAAACCTAACTTACCTAAGGACATCACACACATCCAGCCCGAGGCAGGATTCGAACCTGCGACCGTAGCAGCGGCGCGGTTCCCTACTGAAGCACCTAGGATCACTCGTCCACAACTTCCTGTTCCGGAGTAATTGCTGTCATTGTTTCTGTAGCCATCATTGCTGCTCAGGCAAGTTACGGAGAATTCCTGTTCGTCCAAGTTCTCATGTTTGTTGTTGCAGTGGCTCCAGTGTCCCGTTGTTGTTCAAATGTATGCTTTAGGTTTCACAGGAGGAAACCACTTCCAGTCTGGATGTAAGATACTTGTGACTTCTATAGTGTAAGGAGCGGTCCACTTAATTATGCGTGTTTTTCCTTTTTTTCATTTATTCGTGTGCGTTTTCCAGATCATGATGATTTTGTTCCATAACTAGATGTACGCCATGGTCTCCACCACGCTGCACCACGACAGGGCAGGCGCTGGAGTTTATTTTACCTTCTTTCTCTTCCAGGGTGGAGGAGACTTCCGTGTTTCTATGGAGCCAAGTAGCTCTGATAGTTGTGGGCAGAAACTTAATGTGGATATTCCTCCCCATAATGTCCCCATTCTTGTCTGATTATTTTGCAGCCACAGGATATGCTGAGGAGTTCCGTAAAGGAAACGAGACTGGGCCTTTCTCCTCATGTTCCGCCGAAGGGAAAAGAGAAACCGCGACGTGCCGCCATTCACACCACACTCCGGATGTACTATCCAATATCGATTTTTTAAGTTTTAATTAATAAGCACTGCTACGTTATTTACCTTACAATTTCTATGCGGTAATTCATCTTTCAGGCTGGAAGATTTTATTTTATAGATGTTTTCTAATGTTATACTTTTTATACTGACTTTTATACAGTTTTATGTTTTACCTTACCAGACTAGTATTTGAAATTTTTACGTTGGTTTTTATGCATGGATCCAGTTCCACGTATAGTATGCCAGTACACGTTGTATTTTCAAGCACTGATTTTCCCTTGTGAAGTAATTTTAATTAATGATTTCGCATACCGCATTTTAACCATTAGATTTGGTACACTGCCTAATCATGTACCGTAGCTACAGTGCCCTCTGCTTTCATTAGTTCCCTGATATATGTACCAGACGCATTCTGATCATCACCAGCACTTACTATGTACATACATGTTTAGTTTGACGTTGATACTACATCAGATTGGTTAGAAGGAAGGTGGACGGTACTTTGGTACCTGCCCTTTATGCGATTCCTACTCACGCTGGATTGTATCTGCAGGCTGATAGTTGTCACCATCCGGCTCAACGTGATGGCGAACTTAGAACCGTGGTACACAGGGCCCTTGTTATCTCGGACCCTGAGTGTTTTTGAGCTAAGCCATCTGGAAGTCACCTTTCGTCAGAATGCTTACAGTGAAAGGCGCGATCGACCAACTATGCAACGAGTGAGTGATGATAATACCGAAGTGGCTCAAAGGCTACGGCCATTTTCCTTAACGCAGTGATCATTTCTTACAGGATTGGTCCTATTTTGCGGAAATATGTTGTAAATTGTGTTGTTCGATCACTATCTATGAACAGGGCCCTTTCAGTTTTCTGTAATGGATTATTTTGGTTTGCGTAAAGAGGGTGTCTACTTATTCCTCGCACTTGTGGCGTGTTAGACTATCACGAATATGGAAGACCAGCGTACTGCGCATATGCCACACACATGATTACAACAACCGAGCAAATCCGCTGTTGCAGAACACTGTCTTGACACCGGTAATCCTATGGAATATTGCAACGCGGAGATTATGGCATGCACTTCCAGTTATTGTGATAGCGCTATTAAGGAAGCAGTTGAAATTAAATTAGGAAGCAGTTTTATCAACGGAGATGGCGGTTTTCGTTTAAAGTCTGCAAGGAGTTCCGGTCTCTCCATGCTCAGAAAACCGAGGGATACAGTCTTATGCTCCTTCACCAACACATTATTAAGTTCACTATAGATAACTTCTGACGTCTGTCACATTTGAGTTTTGATGGCGCAAGTGTTTACAGCGTGTGTTATCATTCCGTATCTGTCTGAGAATCGAGGTTTTAAATTCCCTTGCACAGCGCTTTCTTGCTGCAGTTTGCCTTGAGGATGGCAGGGTGTGCTTCCTTCGAAACATCGGTGGTTGCGGGCGACTTCACCCAATGCATTCCGGTTAGTTATTAAGTTATTTGAAGAACTGTTTTCATTTTTAAGAATTAATTATCGGTGGGGTGTATTGCAAAATCAACATTCATGTATGGATCGTTTTTATATACCATACTTGAGAAATTAATCTCTCCAAACTTAATACGTCAAATTACCTATCTTCAAGTTCTTTACCACTTAATAGTGAATTGGGGCACAAACAAAAAAGTTGGTATTGCATTATTTTCCCCTCTATGTACCCGCCAACTTTCGACGAGATTGACATTTTTGGAACGTTTCCTGTAAGCAAAATCCTATTTTACTGCTCCTTCACGATATTCTAGTCATCTATCTTTATTTTGCAAGTATCTTGTTGATATCCCTTGGCATAAAGTACTGCGAAATACATCTGTAATGTGGTGGCGCCCATTTACGGTTGAAATATCTACGGGAGAGCAGTAACTCCTGTATATAGCGATAAATCGACATGGATTCCATTGAGATCCCATGGAATCAGTCTGTGAGTTACCGCATATTTTCTGGTTGTGTAACTGATTTTTGCTTTAATATGTCCTCCCGTGTTTGCCTTTACATATTTAATAGAGATCGTATTGATGTTTTGATGCCACGAATTTCGCACTGTAGTTTATTTCTTCCGGTAATTAAAATTTTTTCAAAATCTGAATTACTGATTGCTTCGGGCTTTTCTCTTACAGTCTGCCGAAGTTGAGCTGCTCCGTTACATAAGTGAACTGTTTTTTTGGGGATGTTGGGATCTTCAGCTATCGATTAGTCCAAATTCCCACAATGTTGGGTTCCAAGTTTTAATGTACATTGGGAGCCTCAGATGCGTGGGGCATTTTTATTTGTGTATTTATTTAAGGTGGTGGCGAGAAATAATCGGACTCATGACTTAGTTGATGCAGCTAGTCACAAATCTTAATTTCAGAGAAGCACTTGCACCGCACATCCTCCACTATTTGTTCGATATAATTCTGTCTCTCTCTTCACCCTCTACAGCACTCTCAAATATAATGAAAATTCGGAAATAAGTGGCTAGTTCAAACAGTGTAGACGCAGTTCTTTGTTTACTTTTGTTCTGACACGTAATTAATACAGATTAAGTTGTTTCTATTCCTCGCGAAGTCCTGAATTAGTTTCCGAACTTTGAACTTAAACTTTTTTTAAGTGAAGTTTATCACAGGGTACTCACTTCAGTTGAATTCTATCTTAAGTTATTTTGTGTAATCAGTCTATTACCAGCGGAAAATTTCCAGACTGGCTAAAGTTTGCTGAAGTTAGACCTCTCTAGAAGAATGGGGTTACATCGATACAGTCGAAATATCGACCAGTTTCACATCTGACTGTAAATAATATTTTGTCCAAGTCACAGTTTGGGTTTCTTAGAGGATACGATACAGAGAAGCTAATTACACGTACACTAAGACTGTACTTAATTCAATAGATGACAAATTAGAGGTTACTGACATTATCTGTGACCTGTTAAAAGCCTTTGACTGTGTGAATCGCAACAGTGTCTTAAGTGAATTGGAATGTTAAACTGTCACTGGCAGTGCTGAAACAGAGTCGATTCTTACCTCACTAAATGGAAACGAAGTATATTGTTGCGAAATACAATTGTACATATTTAGAAACGGCAGCTAATAAAATTTTCACTGACAGTAATAAACGGTTTAAAGCTAATTCTTTGTCATTAAACATTGAAAATATCCACTGTATGGAGTTCAGAACGTGTAAGAGATTTCCTTCCAGCATGTATACAACATATGAAGACATGCAGATCCATTTTGCTGTAATGTATTCACGTATTTTGACAGTCTCCTGACAGATGATCAGAAAAGTGAGTATTAGATTCAAATGTTCTACGATTTCTGTGTTATACCTTATGAAATGTCACACATCCACAAGAATCATCTAATTTTTGAGTCTTTGGAGAGAAAATTTAATCGAATCTAATCTCTAATCTGCCTGACCTCTTAACCACGTACCTTACCACACTGTTACTTGATCTCGTCAGTCTTTTCCACAACTTCCCTTCCTCATCGATTCTGGCGGCAACCTCCTTGTATCTTATCAGTCCGCATCACATACAACATCATTCTGCAGCACCGAATCTCAAACACTTCGAATCACTTCTTTTTCGGTTTTGCCACAGTCCCTGTTTCACTACTGCTATGATTTGCACGTTAATTCCCACAAATATTTCCTCAAACTAACGCCGATGATTGATGTTACTATACTTAAGTTGACATAATGCCCTCTTAGCCTATGCTAGGTTAAAATTTTGGAAATTTGTGTTTTGTTTCTATGGGACCAGACTGCTGACACCATCGGTTCCTAGGCTTGCACACGACTTAATCTAACTTACACTAACTTACGCTAAGCACAACACACATACCCGTGCCCGAGGGACAACTGGAACCTCGGACGAGGGAAGCCGCGCGAACCGTGGCAAGGCCCTAGGCATCGCGGCAGCCACACGCGGCTACGCTAGGTGACGTCATATGTCCTCCTTCTTCGTCCGTCCTCTAATACTTCGCTTTCAAGACAACTAAATTCCTGCACTTCCTGTAGTCCGTTATTTGATTCGTGTTTCTTCAGTATACACTCATTTCATAGTGTGCCCTTATTAGGTTGTTTATTCTACTGAACAGGGAATGTTATTCTTATCCCCTTTCGCTGATGAGGTCAATGCCATCAGCGAATCTTATCAGTGGTATCCTTACACCCTGAGTTTTAATTACACTCCTGGACCTTTTTTTCCATAATTGGTTCCTCGATGAGTTTAGACAGTAGGGCAGAGAGACTACATACCTTTCTTATGTGGAAGACATTTTTCTTGGTTTTTCATTCTAATTGTTCCTTCTTGGTTCTTGTACATAATGCCTACTATCCAGCCTCACCTAGAGCATAGAAATTTTACCCTCAGAATCTCAAGATTTAATCATTTTACGCCGTCGATAACTTTTTCTACGTCGACAAATCCGGTGAATGATATTTGATTTTTCTTAAGTCTCGTACTCATTATCAACCAGAAGGTCAGAACTTCCTCTGTAGTGCCCTCACCCACCTAAGACAAACTGGTCATTATCTAACCGACTTTCAATACTTCTTTCCATTATTCTGTGTATTATGCAACTTAGTATATGATCTGGTAAAATGTTTATCTGCCACTGCTATCTTTCGGGATTGTGTGTATCATATTTGTTTGCCAAAGTCCGATGCTGTACTTCAGGACATATTGATTCTACTAACGGATCTGAATAGTCGCTTACTTACCACTTCCAACTATGATTTTAGAAACTGAAAAGGAGTGTTACCGATGTTTTACGCCTTATTTGATGTCAAGTCTACGGAAATTCTGTTTAACACTGACAATAATACTGAATCTACTATGTCTTCCATGTTGGCTTTCATTTCTTCTTCTATCACGTCTTCAAACTATTCCTTCCCCACGTGGTAGCCTTCTGTATACTCTTTCCACCTATCTGCTCTCTCCTATGCCTTTATCAGTGGTACAAAACGGCAGTGCATTGGTGGAGCCGTAATTTGTAAACGGTGATTCACGTGAAGAGGTTTCAGACGTGATTGTGGGCGCACGACATGAATTAACATATTTTGAACGCCGAATGGTAGTTGGAGCTAGACGTATCGGACATTCCATTTCCGAAATCGATAGGGAATTCAATATTTCCAGATAGAAAGTGACCAACGACCTTTACTTAACGACTCAGAGCAACAGCGTTTGCGTAGAAATGTCAGTGCTTAGAGGCAACCAACACGGCTTGAAATAACCGCCGAAATCAATGTGGGATGTACGACGAACGCATTCGTTATGTCAGTGCTGCGACATTTGGCGTTAATGGGCTATGCCAGGTGCCGACCGACGCGAGTGCCTTCGTTAACAGCACGACCTCGCCTGCAGAGCCTCTCCTGGGCTCGTGACATACCGGTTGGACCCCAGACGTCACGTTAACCGCGGCCACGTCGGGTGAGTTTCGACTTCAGTTGGTAAGAGCTGATGGTAGGATTGGAGTGAGGCGCGGACCGTACGTAACCATGGACCCAAGATGTTAACAAGGCATGCTGCAAGCTGGTGGCTGCTCCACAGTGCTGTGGGATGTATTTGCATGGAATGGAATGGGTCCTCTTGTCCAACTGAACCGATCACCGACTGTGAACGATTATGTTCGGCTACTTGAAACGATCTGCAGCCATTCGTGGATTTCATGTTCGTAAACAACTATGTCGCCCATCCACAGTTCTTTGCTGTTGGTTTGAAGGATGCTCTGGATAATTCAAGCGAATGGTTTGGACATCCAGATCGCCCAACATGAATCCCATCGGACATTTATGGGACATCATCAAGAGATCAGTTTGTGCAGAAAATCCTTCCACCGTTAACATTTCGCAATTATGGACGAATGTTGGGACAGCATAGCTGAATATTCCCGGAAGTGACATCCAGTACAAAAACCTTCCCTGATGGAAGAAAATCGATGTCTTTTTCGGAATTGGAGGGGTGCAAATACTTTTAGGAAACTGTCCAAAAATGGAGTAAAAAGACAACATATAAAACAACATCCAGGCAACCTGTAAGTAGAATTTAAAATATTGCTACGACATAGAAAAGCCAACCATCAGAACCGTTTATGACCTACATACACAATGTCCCAAAATGCAAACTAGATAATAAAAATAAGTACATATCCCAAGTCAGTGAAGATGCCATGCAAAGAATAAAGGCGAGACGCATATTTCACGAAAATGGTGTTTCATTCAGTTGTAATTAGACGCTCGAAATTAAAAAATTATCAAGAAACCGTAATATTTTTATGAAATAAATGTTGTGTCGGATGAAATAATACTCGTCGGTACAGCATGATTTATGGAGGGGCCGACATGACGTTACAATACAAAAAATGTAAGCTCAATTTCTTGCAACTTGAACAAGATGCAATACTTAACTTCCTTACAATCCACGTCCATAGAAAATTTATTGGTGTCAGTGAACATTAACGTATCAACTGATACAGAACTAGAACCTAGTTCCTTCTCAGAGACTACAATTGTCGATAAAGGTATAGAGTTCTATTTAAGACAACTCACGCACTGCTTGCTCTGTAGACTATTCTGGTGCCTGCAGCGTTGAGTGCTGACTAGGGTTGAGCGGCAGACACGTAAGTGTGCTGATGCTGTACCATATGGAAACTGTTGTACCCTTGTCTACGCCCATCACGGGATGTCTGCATCACAGGGTGTATATTCACAAGAAAACCTACGTCGTCTGGTGTGACGAAACAGAGACTTACAGGCGGCCACAACACAACACAACACCAGGTCTCCACAAACGGCTGCCAGGGACCGCTACCTGTTCGCAGATTCTGCAGAACAGCTTCACCAAAGATCGCAGCTAGCCCAGGTACTACTTTGCTACGCTAGGCACGTGATCGCAAATAGTTCCGGCAGACACATCCGCCAACGAGCTTGATAAGGCGGCGCACTGCGGGAAAAGGCAGTTCGACGCACCGCTCGGAAGGATACGGATCTACCGCCCCGGCAGCCACGGCCAGACGCCTCTTCTAGCTGGCCGATCTCTGGGTATAGTCGACGAATCTCTTGACGTTGGAGAACTGTTTGTGTTCGCTCCCCGTGAAGAGACGAGTCTTTTATTATAATTTTATTATTTGTTATTTGTGTTTGTGTCGATCCGCAGTGGAGATCGAGTCGCTTGTTCTTTTGCATATTGTATTATTGTTTTGTAATGGTGAGTCCAATAAATTGTTTTCAGACTTGTGGCTCCGCATATCTAGTCTACTAGCGCAAATACTTCTTTAATGACAGCATAATGTGGAACTGAATATTGTCGTTGGGAAAACAGGGAAAGTTGAGAATCGAATACTTCGAGATGCAATGTTATTGAAGTATTCTAAGGAAAAAAGGGGGAATGCAAAGGCTCACCGCGCGGGATTAGCCGAGCGGTCTCAGGCGCTGCAGTCTTGCACTGTGGCGCTTGTCCCGGTGGAGGTTCGAGTCCTACCTAGAGCATGGGTATGTGTGTTGGTCCTTAGCATAATTTAGGTTAAGTAGTGTGTAAGCTTAGGGACTGATGACTGTAGTAGTTAAGTCCAATAAGATTTCACACACACATTTGGCAAATGCTCATTCCAGACATGGTAAGGGTCAGTGAAATAAAATGGAAGAAAGATAAGGATCTGTGATCAGACGAATGTACCGTAATGTCAACAGCGACAGAGAGTGGTATAACAAGTGTAGGATTCGTTTTAATAGGAAGATAACTCAGACAGTGAGTTACTATGAACAGTGCAGAGACACGATCTTTCTTCGTCAGAACTAGTAGCAAACCAACGCCAACAGCAGTAATTCAGGTATGAATGCCGACGTCACAAGCAGAAGGTGATAAGATAAGCGAAATATATGAGGCGATTGAACCGGTAATTCAGTATGTAAGGGGAGATGACTGTTGATCATGGGGTGTCGTGCAGGACCCGTTTTGTGAACATGATCCTGAACTGTCGCATCTCCCCTGGCCACACAGAATTTTAAGCCATCAGCACGCGTCATGACTTGCCTATTCCTTACTTCCACCGAACATTAATCGTTTTAATGAATAGGACGTGGGGTAAGTGCAATGACAATTTCAAACGTTCACACCTTCGTATGCCTGAAACCAGCAGCCATCAAACCGAAAAGTAACTATCATGTAAGAATGAGCATTGTCCTCTTGAAAGATGGCACCGAGATACTGTCGAATGAGAGGTGACACGTGAGGACGCAGGATATCCGTGAAGTACCGTTGTGCAGGCAGTCAGTCACTACAAGTAGTGGCCTGAAATTATGCCCTGAAGCGTAAGGCCAGGAGTAACGCTATTATGCCTCCGCGGAACATCGGGAGAGTATTATCCCCCCCTCCCCCCTGTGGCCAACATACTCACCGCCCAACGTTATGCGTGGTGATGCAGAATAGAAACTCACCCCTAAGCACAATGCTATGCCATACATCGGCAGTCCACGCTTCCTTGTCACGATAACACCCCATATGCAGCCGTTTGTGCTGTGTTTTTATCGGCTGCCCACGTATGAGACGGTAATTCCTTAGTCTGGTCCTCGCTAGTCCGTTCAATTTTGCGGGAATTCTATTACTTGTTCACGGTTGGCAGGCGGAGTTGTGAAAAGGCGACCCTCCGTTGTGGTGGTCACACGTTGTTGATCGTGACCTGGACGAATCTCAAGAATCTGGATACTGCACGACTGGACCAGCTGACCAAATGGAGTCCCACACTGAAGCCCCTTTCAAACTCTGTCGAGTGCTGAGACCGCCATCTCACACTAGTGTATGGAACCCTGTGTTCTTCATGTTTTTTACGGTGATTTATCAGCGTCTCACACAGTTGGCGTCCATTACACACTCTACCAGGCCCGCATGCCTCGTAACAAACTAAACACAATCAACACTAATGCACCGTGATAGCCGTTCTACCTGTCACAGAGGACTGTGACTCTAATCCTGAGCGAGGGCGAGGTGAAAAGTAATGTCTCTGAATGTTACAATGAGATAAACGTTATTAACATTCTTCGTCTTTATTTTTCAGGTCAAGATATTCATTTCTCAACGTAATCACTCTGGCGACAAACACATTCTTCCAAACGAGAGACCAGTCTGATCATACTGTCAGTGTAGAATGTTTGACTTTGTTGATTAAGCCAAAACTTCACCTCTGCCTGCACCACTTCGTTACTTGCAAAGCGAAGTCCTCGGAGATGTGCTTCAGGTTTTGGAAACAAATGAAAAGCGGATGGGGCCGAGTTACGACAGTACGAAGGATGATCGGTGACAGTCAATCCAAGGTTCCGGACTGTTGCAGATGTCGCAGAGTTAGTCTGTAGTCGGGCATTGTCATGCTGAAGGACAGGGTGCTCCATGTCTACATGAAATCTTCGAGTTCGATTACAGCACGATATTTCTCACGCACCGACATATTTAAGTTATGCAACGTCACGTTACATGCTAAAATTCAGAGCCCTGTAGTGGCAGAGGGCTGCAAATATGTAGACAGAAACAATAAGATGTAGAACGGTAATTACGTCTGTTTAATCTAAGGTGGTTAAAGAGTTTTTGTATTAAAAATTTGAAGGCATTACTTTCAACACACCCTCGCACATTGCATGGGGGCTTAATTATAAAAAATGAAAATAATTTTAATTTTTTTTGTTTAGTAGCTGTCTGTCCGATTACGAAGTCTCGTAAACGGTTGGCCCTGACTAGTATTATTACGCAATCTGACTGCTTAGAACAACAACAAAGAATGAAATGAAATTTCCGTTAACACAATTAATTAATTAAGTCCCCAGCAACTATAAAACCTACGAAACTAAAGCACAAGTATAACTGTTCTGTGTGTGGAAGTATGACTCAACGTACACATGTATCACGGTTCTTCTTCAATTTCAAATACCATTTATACTCAACAAATTAAATAAAATAGAAATGCTAAAATTGCGCAAGAAAACCAGAATTACACTCTAATACAAGAACACAAGCCAGATGCTTTGTTGACTGAACCTGTAATGAAGCATTATTTACGACATTAAAATAATGAAAAATAAATCAAGTTTTGTTACCTTCATATATTGATGAAAAGCACTCAAATCATTACAAAATCTCCATTGGAACAACATCTGCTGTCTATCCATCAAACAACTACATAAAACATGGAACAAGCACGCTCCACTACGACATCTCAGCAAACACTCTCAACCACCGCTTCTCAATAAACACTGCCAACCACGAGTTCTGAACAAGCACTGACTACTACGAGTTCTCAACAAGCACTGCCAGTGGAGGCGGCTAAACAAAACTATCTGGCGCGATCTCTGGCGCTGTGGCTCAGTGTAGCCACCTTTCATATGCCCTTCCTCCACGGGCCAGAATTTGATGGTATTTTTGCCAGCATTGGTGGTGAAAATACCACCAAATTCGTCAAAAAAAAAATACAGACAAAAATAAAAGATAATATTAATACGTAAATATCTCATAATTAGATAAAATTTTGGCTTTGCACTGACCTTTCAATAACCTAATATATGAAATACAGTAAGCAATACAAATTCTTTCATACTTGTGACATTACATAATAGTTTACACAACACACAAAAAATCAGTTTATGCAAATGTTCACATAAAATTCTTTCTATGATTAAAAAAAACAAGTAGTTGATAGTTCCATCAGTAGCACCCAGCAATGGTCAACAGGTGCAAACAGCATGAAGTGACATCATTTCAGTAGAAACAGTTTCAACAGTGGCACCCAGCAATGTTGAGTAGGTGCAGACACCAACAAGTGACATTATGTCAGTAGAAGCAGTTCCATTAGTGACACCCAGCAATGTTGAACAGGTGCTACAGCAACAAGTGACATCATGTCAGTAGAAAAAGTCCCATCAGTGGCACCCAGCAAAGTTGAGCAGGTGCAGACACCAAGAAGTGACTTCATTTCAGTAGAAGCAGTTCATCAGTGGCGCCTAGCAATGTTGAACAGGTGCAGACACCAACAAGTGACATCATTCAGCAGAAGCAGTTCCATTAGTGGCACCCAGCAATATTGAACAGGTGCAGACACCAACAAGTGACATTATTTCAGTAGAAGCAGTTCCATTAGTGGCACCCAGCAATGTTGAACGAGTGCAGACACCAATAAGTGACATCATTCAGCAGAAGCAGTTCCATTAGTGGCACCCAGTAAAGTTGAACAGGTGCAGACACCAACAAGTGACATTATTCAATAGAAGCAGTCCATCAGTGGCACCCAGCAATGTTGAACAGGTGCAGACAGCAACAAGTGACATCATGTCAGTAGAAGCAGTCCCAACAGTGGCACCCAGCAATGTTGAACAGGTGCAGACACCAGTCCATAACATTCACTATCACTAATCACACTGTTCATCAGAGTTTATCAGCAGAAATTAAACATGTCCTAGTGGCACCAATCATGTAGAAAAAGTGCAAGTAATAGTCCATAATATTCACTATCACTAATCACACAGTTCATCAGCAGTAATTAAACATTTCTAGGTGGCACCCATTAATGTTGAGCAAGTGCAGATAACAGTCCATAATATTCACTATCACTAATCAGTCAGTTAATCAGAGTTCATTAGCACAAATTAAACATTTCCAAGTGGCACCCATTATGTTGAACAAGTGCAGGTAACAGTCCATAATATTCTCCATCACTAATGAGACAGTTCAGTCATGAACAATAGTTTGAATGCACACACAATTGCTTTAACAAAATTATTATCAATGCTCTTACACTAAACATACAAATCATAATAAACACACAAATGATATCAGATAATTGCCCTATTAACTATTACAATACACAAATAACAGTAGACCTATAATGTTTATGGGTGTCAGTGCAAGCCACAACAAACAAGTAAAATAATATTTAGGAGATAGGTTGGTACCAATTTGGGATAGGGAAAGGAAAACACACAAAACACACTCACTCATCTTTCATCCACATTAGTGCTACTGTGTAATTGAATAGTGTTAACTGTGTAAATGCAATTCTGTCAAAATTTTATGTTCATCATGTGTATCAAGTAGTAGTGGCAGCAATTTATAACAGTCAATAATAGTTAGTCAACGTCATAGTCATCATGTCAAGACCAATGTTTGCCAAGCCAGATCAAAATGTACGGTTGCTGAACAACTGTCAGTGAGTCAAGATATGCAATTACTTCCTCTCTCCAAAAAAAAGTGTATACTGCTTAGTGATTTAACAAAGTGTGTGTGTAGACAATCTTCTTTCTACTTGAGTGTTCTAATCTGCCATATTCATCCTCCTTGTTCCATATAGACCAACAAAAAAAATATGCTCCTCACTTACTTTACCTCTTATCCACCAAAACTCCAATAATCATCAGCATCACATAGTGTCAATACTTCAATAATACCTCTTACTTCGATACATATAAACCTTATCATCAATATCATCAATAATACCTCTTCAATACG
This sequence comes from Schistocerca nitens, assembly GCF_023898315.1. NCBI lineage: Eukaryota > Metazoa > Arthropoda > Insecta > Orthoptera > Acrididae > Schistocerca > Schistocerca nitens. The sequence goes on from NC_064617.1 coordinate 98,307,905, forward strand.
TCGATACATATAAACCTTATCATCAATATCATTTACCTTACCTCTTGTCCACGAAAACTCCAATAATCATCAACTTCACATAATCTCAATACCTCAATAATACCTCTTCAATACGTCGATACATATAAACCTCAGCACCAATATAATTTCACTTCCATAAGAACTCTTTCCTCTAGTCAGTCTCCTCGAACAAGTACAGACAAAATCCTAGTGCAAACCTCAATTCATCATCTCATGCAATCCGAAGACACAGTGTCCACACACAACCTCTGTGTAATCCATCTTATCCAAATATTCTACTCATTATGAATCATAAAATACATTTTGGTTTCCTTGTTCATCATTAAATAAAAGAAATGCATACATAACCTCTAACAGACTTTAGTTTGAATAACTCTCAGTAATTAAGTACGATTATGGAGTGTGAATGATCATAATATTTCACAGTGTGTACACCACTTCAAGAATCATGGCAGAAGCAAACATGTGGAGTATTTTTTGTGTCAAGTGTCACTTCCTATTTCAATTGATCACGAAGAATGCAGTTTAATAACTGTCAATGGTCTAACCCTAGTGTTGGTATGTCATGTCGTTAGCTTCTTTCCTATCAGCATAAATTTATACAGCTTCCGTAAAACCTCCAGCTCATGTGACTTCAATGAAGTTTCTTGTACCAATGTCGTTCGTAGCATTATAGCAGTTCATCTTCTTATCTTAAAAATATAAGGCACTGAGCATAAGCAAAACATGCAATAGCGAGTAAATATACCAGTAGAGAACAGCATGTCAACAAGTGGATGCAGCACAATTCCTACAACGCTCTGCCAAGCGAACAATCTATAGTTAATACCATAGTGTGACCTAACTCCATGTTCGTACACAGTATATCAGCATTTCTATACACCAAATTAAAGAGTAGTTATGACAACAAACAGAAATGTGTAAATATGCAATCCATACGCACAGCAGCAAACATATATCTTACGTAATAAACAGGTCATTATCATCACATCAGCATCAGCAAATAAATGTTCATATGTAATCTTAATAAGTAAAAATGAAGGCGCAAGCAGATAAATCACAAAGTATAACCTACATACATAACCACAGTCAGCACAATTAATCAGTTGACAATTACAATTTAAATAAATAAGCACAGCAGGCACATAATAAAAAATATGACATCAGTGAAAAAGCAGTGCAGCCAAGCGATGCATAATATACACAAATAACAACCTTGTTCATTAATCAATCATTGTCAAAATCAGTTAATGTACGCAAGCACGTCGCTTCACAAGTAAATTCATAGAACATGAAATTTAGCACAAAGTATGAGTCACGTAATCACAAGCAGCAAATTACATCTAAAGTACGTACCTAAGTGGAAATATGTTACCTGAAAAATAAACTCAATTAATCGTTACCTTTTTAGTTTATTAGTTTCATCTTCGAAATTACATTCTTCCTGAAATTTTCTCGATAGCAAGTCCTCTTAACGTCGGACACACAGAATTTACCTGAAGGTCTTAAATATTTAATACAACCGTATCCTGAAAAATACTGAACGTTAATAACATAATTTATCAAGTCACTATAGCTTTATACTGAATTTAATCGGAGAAATTAGACTGTGTATTTGTTTACGGCTGTCAGTGCATTCGCACTGAGCGCTCGATCAGCTGTAGGCACGTGACGTAGGAAGTAATTGTTTGCGGTCAACGACTGCCTTGTGTGGCGCGCAGACTTCACTGTTGCTTTGAGTCTGTGCCGCCGCCGGAACACGGCGCGGTATCCTTGTACTCTCCGCATGTTTACATGTAGCTGTTGGTTTCTCGAAGGTATGTCATTCCACAAAAATTTTAACGTTAGATATGTGATGTATTTCCTTAGAGCGTCGAGATTTAAGAGTTTCTACTTCGACAGTGTTGTCATGAATAATTTTGCGAATCCTATATGGACCGTTATAAAGCAGAAAAAATTTGCGACACAAGCCTTTTCCTTTGTGAGATAAACGGTGAGGCTTAATTAACACCTTCTGACCAACTGACAAAATTTTTAAACGACCAGGACGTTTAGCTGATTTCTCTCTTCTAGCAGCCGCAGACGCAATATTTTGTAGAGCCAGGTTGACAACTTCAGAATGCCGCAGTCTCCGTGTAGGCGGAAAAGGAACAATTTCAGAAATGCGATTTGTCGGTGCTTTGTTTTTTAATATCGGTATAGGCAGTAAAGAAGTTGAATCATTAGGAAGTTCATTCAGAATGTTTTGAAAAGTATGAAGATACTGATCCCAAGTTCTGTGATTCTGATGACAATAAAGACGGCACAATTTATTAATTTCTTTCATCCATCTTTCTGAAGCGTTAGAATGAGGGTGAAAATGTGAAATGAAAATTGGTTTAATCTTACGACGCCGTAGAGTACGAAGCCAAATTTTAGAGCGAAACTGTGATCCATTATCTGATATAACCTTATCAACATGACCAACTTCTTTAAGAAAATGTTTGTTGAAAGCATTAGATACTGAACGAGCTGTTGCTTTGCGTAAAGGTGTTAAACACACATATTTTGATGTCAATTCCACTGCTACGAAAATGTACGCAAAACCATTAGTAGAACGAACCACTGGACCGAACAAATCGACTGCAGCCATGTCCTTTAATTTCGCTGGAATGATAGGAAACAACGGTGCTTTGTGAGATATCGTTGGCGGCTTAGCCTTTTGACATAATTTGCATTTGGCAAGAACAGATCGAATACGTTTTTCCATATTAGTGAAGTAACAATTTTCTCGTAATTTATGAAAGCATTTTCTGGGACCAAAGTGCGCATAACTGAAATGTGTGTACCAAATCAATTTATTGACCCACTCATCAGGAATACAAACTAACCAAACAGAGTTGTCGACCGATTTTCGTTTAAAAAGAATATCATTGTGAACTAAATAATGCTGTCTAATCGCTACGCTTTCCTTTCTCCTCCACTTGTCCTTAATGTCCTTCCAGATTGGATCCTTATTTTGCTCCTTAGCGATGTCTTGGAGCGAAGACGAAATAAAGTTCTCAAACGCAACACCTTGAATATACATCAGACAATAATTGTTTCCCTTGCAGTCCTCTTCAGCACTTTGTTTCAAACCCATAGGTGCACGTGATAAAGCATCAGCAACAATATTTGAAGATCCCTGTATGTAAACAATACTAAAATCAAATTCCTGTAGGTACAGCGCCCATCGTGACAATCTTCCATGAGTTAATTTTGTTGACATAAGAAATTCCAGAGCTCGATGATCGGTGTAAACCTTAGTATGTCTGCCAAACAAAAATGTGCGAAATTTTGTGAAAGCCCAAACAACAGCTAAAGCTTCAAGTTCCGTAATCGAATAATTCTTTTCGGATTTAGAGAGAACACGACTTCCAAAGGCAATAGTTTTCTGTACTACAACGCCGTCTTCTTCTATCTCTTGAAATAAGTGTGCACCTAGGCCTTTGTATGATGAGTCCGTCGCCAAACAAAAATCTTTAGATAAATCCGGATGTGAAAGAAGTGGAGCAGCAACTAAAGCATCACGAAGTTGTTCAAATTCTGATTGAGCTTCCTCATCCCAACACCAATTAGAATTCTTTCCAGATAGTTCACATAAATGAGGTGTGGCCAAATTGTCCAATCTAACAAAGCGTCTAAGAAAATTACAAACACCAAGGAAACTACGAACATCACGTTTTGTAGTAGGAACGGCATAATAACGAATAGCGTCTAGCTTCTCTGGATCGGGAAGAATACCTTCTGTAGAAATAATGTGACCGAGAAATTTCACCTGAGAAAGACCAAATTCAGATTTTTCCAAGTTCACTGTAATGCCAACTCTTGCAAAAATACGTAATAATGAATCCAAAATTTTGTTGTGCTCACTCCAAGAATGTTTAGCAATAAGAATATCGTCAACATATGAAGTAATATTGTCACGAATATAAACAGGTAAGATTTCGTTTAAACTACGAATAAATGCTGCAGAAGATACAGTAAGTCCAAACGGTAATTTCCGAAACTGGTAACAGTTACCAAAGGCTAAAAAGGCAGTGTATTTTCTACAATCAGGGTGGAGTTCTATTTGCCAAAAACTTGCCCGCATATCAATCGTGGATAAAACTTTAATTCCATGGAAATGTTGAAGAAGTTCATCTAAATTTTGTGGACGGTCAGTTTCAGGAATGATGATATTATTTATCTGTCTGGAATCCAGAACCAAACGAATTGACCCATCCTTTTTGAGAACGACGTGTAATGGGCTGGTATAAGGACTGACTGCTGGCTCAATAATGTCCTGATCTAACATATATTGAAGTTCATTCTTAACCTTGTCTCTGTAAGCCAAAGGAATAGCGTACGTTTTTCCTCGAAATGGTGTGTGTTCTTTTACTTTAAATAGATATTGTAGGCCTTGTATAGTTCCTGTGTGATGACTAAATACTGTAGCATGTGAAGTCAAAATGTGGTACAGCTCTTCTCTTGCAACGTCATCTGGCACTTCAGCTTTCTTAACCTTTTCATTAATTAATTCTTCGCTATTAATTATATCCTCCATCGCGTCTCTGTATCTATTGTCATTGTCATGAATAAACACACTGTCGTCATAATGCTCAACAAAAACATCAGAAGTAAGAAACCTTAAACATTTTGTATCTGATTCAGATCTTGCTAAACACTCGAAAAATTTCAAACATTTCGGCATTCCGGCAACAGTCAAATTCACACTTCCTTCTTTAAAGTTCAAAATTGCCTTATGTGTGTTAAGAAACTCCATACCTAATATAATCTCTGTACTGAGTAATGGAAAAATAATAAAATTAGCAGAAAATTCGTATCCTTGACAAATGAAATTTAGGTTGGTCCGTTGTTTAACTTCCACACTTTTTCCAGAAATCGCTCCTCGAATTGTAGTTTTAGAAATAGGTAACACAGGACAGGCAATAGTTCTTTCACATATACGAAAAACTGATTCACTTATGACGTTCAATGGGCTCCCAGAATCTAAAACTGCAGTGAACTTATTCTTACCCACACATCCTTCAATAACAGGATGTAAAAATGCGTCTACATTATTTTCCTTTTCGTCTAACAAAATGTCTCTCATGTCTTCCAGGCGTACGTAGTGTAAAGTCGAAGTGTCATTACTTTCTGAACCGTCTATATTGCTGCCAGAAGCAGAAGCTGCAAGTCATTGTCGATTGTTTGCGTCACGTCTTTGATTATTCGCGTCATTTCGCGGATCAATTTCTACTATTTGCACTTGTCTCTTTGAAGTTCTGTCACGTGGAGGATGCCAATTAGGTCCTTCCTGTCTGTTAGATACAAATTCTTGGTTGTGTCTGTTATTAAAATTTCTGTTTTCCTGTCTGTCTGCATAACTACTTCTTCTGTAATTTCGACTGTCACTTCTGAAATTACTGTTAGACCTACTATCCTGGTTATTTCTGAAAAATCATTCAGATTATTACAATCTCTAATGAGTGCGCGCATCCGCGTCGCCGGTTCGTTTTCTAAATATCCACACATAAATTCCAGTTTGTGACTTAGTGGCCAGTTTGGTGGAAGTGCGTACATAAATTGATCTAACCATGCACATGGATGTATGTCATTCTTAGAATTGCGAAAGATCTTAAATTTCCGAACAGTCAAAAAATGTTTATAGTCAAAGTTGTCGCCTCGTGGCGACAAAGACCTACCGCGTCTGTCCCAGTCCCAATGTCGATTATTGTCAAGTTCGCGCGCCTGGCGCTCTCTTGTTGCTTCTCGTAAATGAAATAAATTACTTTCTTCAAACCCTCTGCCATCTGTGATTCTAAATTTCTTCTACTGTCTTTTCCTACAATTTCGCCTTCGATTTGTTTGACTTGCTTTCGTAACGCGTTCATTAAACTTTCCCTGATTTTCAACATGCTTATTTATGTTCTGGTACTCTTCGGTTTCTGCAAATGGTAATGGAGCTGTATCATCCGAATCTCTGTCCTCATGTAAACTAAGATTTGTCAATTTATCAGAAATCTCCTCAACTCTTTCCGATAAGTCACCTATTTTTTCTTTCTGTTTATTTACGTCTTCCGTAAGTGTCGCGACTCGGGTTTCAGTGTTGACACATTTGGTAGTTAGCTGTTCATATTGTTGTGTTAGATTATTTATTCTGTCATTTGGTACGGATTCCTCGATTCTCTCACATATTTCTTCCTTATCGTGTGCACGTTGTAAATTTAACTCTGAAAATTTTTGTACTATCACGCGATCTCTTTCTTCCTGTTCTCTATCCTGTTCCCTTTGTCTAATCTCTACTGCAATTAATCTATTATTGTGAGAATTCAAAATCGGTTGTACTTCCTCTCTAATTTCTTTCTTTAATTCATCCTTCATGTTTTTGAAACATGTCCCTATTCGCGAATCTAACCGTGTTTCCATTGTTTCCATCTCTGTTTTAATTGTTCCTATTTGTGATCCCACTGTTTTTAATTCAGATCCCAACTGTGATCCTAGTGAGTCTAACCGTGTTTCCATTGTTCCCATATCCGTTTTAATTGTCCCTATATCAGTTTTAATTTCAGATCGCAAAGTTCCCATCTCTGTTTTAATTGTTCCTATTTGTGTTTTTAATTCAGATGCCAAATTTAATATTACACCCATCAACTGCTCCGTATTAACTTGTTCGAAATTCCTTTCGCCCCTAACATTTCCCGCAAGACCAGTTTCATTCGTCATAGCTGTAAAGCTATCTGTGATCAATACTATTCCAGAATCTTCTGTCATTAATCTCGTATTCTGTGAATTTTCTGATTGAGAAAAATTTTGAAATGGTTCCGGACTATCTTCCCGACTTATTAAATTGTTTTCAACTCCATTATTCATCATACTGTTGTCCTGTGTTGGCGAGTTCGCCATGTCGACAATTTCGTCATTCTCACTATTCATCATTTTCGCCTTTTTCATCGATCGCGTAATCATTTACAAAATATACAAAACTCGTCACAATACGAAAATTACAGAGAATATAACACGTTATCACCAACGATACCATTCACACGAAATGCTTCCCTCAAACACGATTAACGAACAATTGAAATAATTGCACTAAATTATCAAACCCGTAGACAAGACAACAAAAAAAATAAATTTAGAAAAATACCATTAGAAGAATGCCAATTACCAAATCTACACATGCAATATAGACTACAATTACTAAACTACAAATTACTACAACAATACTACTGTCTCCTATTTTTACAATCAAAAGAATTCCAAGGGACGATCCGAAGCAGCGGTCGCCACGTGCATGGGGGCTTAATTATAAAAAATGAAAATAATTTTAATTTTTTTTGTTTAGTAGCTGTCTGTCCGATTACGAAGTCTCGTAAACGTATTATTACGCAATCTGACTGCTTAGAACAACAACAAAGAATGAAATGAAATTTCCGTTAACACAATTAATTAATTAAGTCCCCAGCAACTATAAAACCTACGAAACCAAAGCACAAGTATAACTGTTCTGTGTGTGGAAGTATGACTCAACGTACACATCTGGCACGGTTCTTCTTCAATTTCAAATACCATTTATACTCAAGTAATTAAAAGAAAATAGAAATGCTAAAATTGCGCAAGAAAACCAGAATTACACTCTAATACAAGAACACAAGCCAGATGCTTTGTTGACTGAACCTGTAATGAAGCATTATTTACGACATTAAAATAATGAAAAATAAATCAAGTTTTGTTACCTTCATATATTGATGAAAAGCACTCAAATCATTACAAAATCTCCATTGGAACAACATCTGCTGTCTATCCATCAAACAACTACATAAAACATGGAACAAGCACGCTCCACTACGACATCTCAGCAAACACTCTCAACCACCGCTTCTCAATAAACACTGCCTACCACGAGTTCTGAACAAGCACTGACTACTACGAGTTCTCAACAAGCACTGCCAGTGGAGGCGGCTAAACAAAACTCTCTGGCGCGATCTCTGGCGCTGTGGCACAGTGTAGCCACCTTTCAACATACTCTTTACGAAGTTTTGTTGATATCTGGCTATGTCATCTGCATGCTTAATTTTTTATTTTCAGGGAGTGCAAGGGGGATCGATGATGTATTCCTTTATTCCTGTGTAAGGGGAAACATTCGCCAACGGCCTTTACGCAGTGGTAACACCGGTTGCCCTCAGATCACCGAAGTTAAGCGCTGTCGGGTCTGGCTGGCTCCTGAATGGCTAACTGTCCGAGTTTGCTGGCAAGCGGAATGCCACTCCACGTCCCCACATGGTTACGCCTCAAGGCTGAGGATGACACTGCGGCCAGTTGGTAAAGTTGCGCATTCAAGTCCTGTTCGGACGATGATTTTTTTAATTTTTTTATTTTTTTATGTAGGGGAATATTAAATGTAATGGAGGTAGTTATGAACCGAAATATCGTTACGAGAAACATTACAAAGACAAAAGAGGCGAACAGTAGTAGAAAAAAGAATAACAATTTGCTTAAACTTAATTAAGGAACGACACGTTAGTAGAGGATATAAAATTTTTTTGATATGTGGGAGGGACTGTGGCACCTGCGTTTTGATTGGTTTCATGCGGTCCCAGGATTTTCTCTCTTGTGCCTATCTGATCGTCTCAAAGTAACAAATGCGCCCAAAATCTTCAGTTATTTGCAGAATACATTCCTATCTCTGTCCTCTCCTCCTGACACCTTGGCACATGTCCTGTCATTCTCTCCGTCTTCCACTTACTGTTTTCCACGTACTCGCTTCCTAACCAAATGTATCGAGAAACTTTTATTAACTTTTCTTTCAGTCAACATAATTTACTGAATCATACTGTGATGCTACAACACAAACCCTTCGATTCTTTTTTTTTTCAGTATTTCACACAACCCACTATTCACTTCCACACAATGCTGTCTCAAAACGTACAACTTGAGAAACTTCTCTCTGGAATTCATATCTAAGAATTTCGTTATGGACATCATTTGCCGAGGAAAGTTCTCCTTTACTTGTTCTTATATTCTCCTTCCCTAGGCCATCATGGGTTAACTTTGCTTACAAGATACCAGAAAGCCTTCACGTAGTGACAAAAGTCACGGGAGACCTCCTAGTATTGTGTCGGACCTCCTTTCCTCCTGCGTACTGCAGCAACAAGACACGACATGGACTCAACAAGTCGTGGGACGTCCCCTGCAGAAACATTCAGCCATGCTGCCTCAGTAGCTGTCTAGCGAAGGTTTAACCGGTGCAAGAGTTTGTGCACGAAGTGACCTCTAGATTATGTCTCATAAATTTTCGATGCGGTTTATATTGGTCGATATGCCAGTGCCCGTTGAGTCTATCAGTAGATGGGGTTTCACTAGTCATGGCCTGCACCTCAATGGGTATGGGAAGGGAAGGCTGGCATAGCTTTTAGGTGACAGGGTAGTGGGTGCTGGTGGAATCCCTCATGGAAAAATTCCCGTAATACTTGGTGTTAGAAGTGCACCTTTTTTAGGTTCAACACAGCTGATAGGTATACCAGCTTAAAGGAACATCTAACTAAGGAATCACCTTCAGCGGGGGTCATCTCCTCTTCACCTATCTATGAAAACTCATATATATCTGTAAACTTTTGTGGTGATCAGTGAAGCAGTGTCAAAGTTTATTGCTAGGTAGCATTTATTATAATACTTTTTGATACGCAGCATTGATAGTTTTGTTTTCTGGTGCGTAAACAAATGATGTTGAAGGTGACCCGACAGGGGAATATGCGACATAGAATTGGCCATGTGAAAAACATGATTTTCAAGATTGGTGCCACAAACATATAACGACTGCCCTTGCGATTTATCTATCGACATGGCAAATGCAAGCTGCACTGGAAATTATAACCGTTTAAAGTCGAATGACATGTCGGTCGGAATCATAGTGATAGGTGGAATCAAACTGTCTTCACCTTTGTACTTTCCTTTTAAAATTGTGGCTTCGATTACGTTGTTATTTAAATTTTTCACCGCAAGGCCGGTGCCATTACAAAGACGTGGCTGGTATACCTTTCGCAACATAATGTTTGCCGATCCGACTTAATTGTAGATTGGGAGGCGGTAATCCGGGCAAATTCAGCGAATTTAAAAATTCCGTAGGACAGGTAACTACATCATCTTGCTTAGTAACGGAATAAACCGACTTGTATGTCATCAATTCGCCAGGTATATTTTGAATCTGAAAATTCATTTCGTTAACATCAAGGTTTTTTGCAGCCAATATAACACGTTCGCTCAACCAAAAATGGTTTGCAACTGTTAAATGACATTTGCTGTGCGCTAAATGTCCAACACGATGTCTATGAATGTGTCAGACATCTCTCACATTTCAAAAAGATCATAGACATTTCGTTTGAAAAAATGTATGTATTTATACATAAATATATATATATACACACACACACACACACAGACACACACAGACACACACAGACACACACACACACACACACACACACACACACACACACACACACACACACACACATATATATATATATATATATATATATATATATATATATATATATATATATATATATGCACAAGGAAATATTGAAAAACCTTCTACATGGAAACATGTGTATGTGAGCCAACTTTCATGGTAACTTGTAAATGATGTCAAAATCTTTTGTAGGATACTCTATTCCATGCACTGTCCGAAATATTATGTAGACACCGATGTTCCTCTTGATGGTCAAGTGTACAAAATTTCTTCAAGATTGGAGGAAAACTGTAGGTTGGTGTAGAAGTGTGTAAGTAAAGTACCCTCCGCCATGTACCATTCAGAATTTTAAGCAGACAGCGCCCTTCTTCCTGCTTTGAATGTCAAGTGTGCCAAATTTCATCAAGATTGGAATCAAATCGTACAATTTGTCGAATTCCGTTGAGTAAAGTAACCTCTGCCATGCACCCTACGAAATTCTATGTAGACTGTGACCTTCCTCTTGGTTTCAATTTATAGTGTGCGAAATTTCATCAAGATTGTATGCAATACAAACACACGGACACAATGAATACGCACTTTCAGTTTTTCTCAAATTTTCCAACTTTTCGTTCGATTTTCCAAAAAATGTATTCATAAAAACTTTATCCTGAGAATTACGAACACAGCAAAAAAAAATTGCCGAACTGGTCCAGCTTTTCTCGAGTTTTACGTTTATCAACACATTTTGTAATTCATATTTATTTACATAGATAATAAGCCCGAAATATACGCGTAAAGGAAGAATGTACAAATAAAACCCAATATTTTTTCACCTGAAAAATATATATGTATATATATAATGTTGGGGTTTGCCTTTTGGTGCTCAAGTAAAATAAAAACTTTTAACTAACGTTCATAATACGACAATCACGCGCGCAGACTAAACGGCTGCGTAGCGCAGCTCAGCAGCAATATGGGCAGGCAAGCAAGTTTCCCGCAGCCTGCCCGGGTTGGGTTCTGCTTGCCTTGGCTGGGAGTGAAGCAGCCCGCCCGTTCTGTTGACAACGCGCGGCGGCCTGCCCGCCTGGCCACCGGGCAAGCATGGGCGGGTTAAAAGCGGAACATGTACACCACTGAAGATTAGACCATCTGTCCAAATGGAGTCCCACACTGAATCCCCTTTAAAACTCTGCCGAGTGCTGATTCCGCTGTCTCACACTAGTGTTTGGAGCCCCACGTAATTCACAGCGATTGCTCAGTGACTGACACTGTTGACGTCCGTCATACATTCTACCAGGGCCACATGCATGGTAACAATACTAAATACTAATGCACTCTGATGGCCGTTCTACGTGCCACAGAGGACTGTAACCCTAATCCTGTGCGAGGTCACGTGAAAAATAGTCTCTCTGAATTTTATGTGTCACAGCACGAGGTTATTACAATAAGACAACAACATTCTACGACTTTATTCTTCAGGTCAATACATTCATTTCTAACATAATCACCCCAGCGACAAACACATTTCTCCCAACGAGAGACCAGTCTGTTCATACTGTCAGTGTAGAATGTTTGACTTTGTTGACTAAGCCACAACCTCACGTCTGCTTGCACCGCTTCATCACTTTCAAAGCGAAGTCCTCGGAGATATACTTCAGGTTCTGGAAACAGATGAAAAGCGGATGGGGCCAAGGTGTGACTGTACGAAGGAAGATCGGTAACAGTCAAGTCATGGTGCCGGACTGTTGTAGATGTCGCAATGATAGTGTATAGTCGGGCATTGTCATGCTGAAGGTCAGAGTGCTACACCTTTCTTCGAGAGTTCACGCTATTTGGTCACGACACGAGTCCAAGTGCTTCCAACACGAAACTCGATTACAGCACAATGTTTCCCAAACACCGACCGACTTAAGTTACCCACTGTAACGTTACAGGGTACAATTCAGAGCCCTATAGTGGCAGAAGACTGAAAATATGTACACAGAATGAATAAACATGTAAAACGGTCATAACGTCTGTTTAATCTTATCAGCATAAAGAGTTTTCGTATAAAAAATTTCGAGTCATATGTTTCAGCATTCCCTCGCACATACTCTTTACGAAGGTTCATTGATATCGGGCTAAGGCTTCTGCGTGCTTAATTTTTTACTCTCAGGCAGTGCAAGGAGAATTGATATGTATCCCTTTTATGCTGAGTATAGGGAAACATTTGCCAATGGCTTTGTCTGGAGTGGTAACGCCGGTACCCGTCAGATCACCGAAGTTAAGCGCTGTCGCGTTTGGCTGGCACTGGAATGGGTAACCGTCTGGGTTTCCCGGGTGCTGTTGGCAAGCATGGCGCACTCAGTCCTTGTGAGCCAATTTAGTAGCTACTTGACTCAGAAGTAACAACACGAGACTCGAAAACTAACAATGTCCGGGAAGTAAGCGTGCTGACCATATGCCACTCTACTTCCGCACCCAGTTGCACCTAAGGGCTGAGGATGACACGGCGGCCAGTTGGTGCCGTGGTGCCTTCAAAGAATGTTCGGACGAATTTTTTTTCAACTTTTTACTTAAGGGAATATTACATTCAATGGAGGTAGTTTTTAAAACGGAATATACAAAGACAAACGCGGCGGAGAGTAGTAGAAACTAGACTAATAATTTGCTTAAACGTAATTATAAAACGACACGTAGTAGAGAACACAAAAGATTTTTTGATGTGGGGGAGGGACGGAGGGATCTGTGTTTTGATTGGTTTCATGCGATCCCAGCATTTCCTCTCTTGTGCCAATCTCTTCATGTCAAAGTAGCAAATGCGCCGAAAGTCTTCAGTTATTTGCAGAATACATTCCTATCTCTGTCCTCTCCTCCTGACACCTTGGCACATGTCCTGTCATTCTGTCCGTCTTCCACTTACTGTTTTCCTCGTACTCGTTTCCTAACCAACTGTATCGAAAAACTTTTATTACCTTTTCTTTCAGTCAATGTAATTTACTGTATCATTCTGTGATGCTACAACACAAACCCTTCGATTCTTTTATTTCTCAATATTTCACACAACCCACTATTCACTTCCATACAATGCTGTCTCAAAACGTACATCTTCAGAAACTTCTCTCTGGAGTTCATACCTAAGAATTTAGTTATGGACATCATTTGTCGAGGAAAGTTCTCCTTTACTTGTTCTTATATTCTCCTTCCCTAGGTTATCATGGGTTAACTTTGCTTACAAGATACCAGAATGCCTTCATGTCGTGACTGAAGTCACGGGAATCCTCCTAGTATTGTGTCGGGCTTCCTTTTGCCCGGAGTACTGCAGCAACTCGACACGACATGGAGTCAACAAGTCGTTGGACGAACTCTGCAGAAATATTCACCCATGATGCCTCAGTAGCTGTCTAGCGAAGGTTTAACCTGTGCAAGATTTTGTGCACGAAGGGACCTCTAGATTATGTCCCATAAAATTTCGGTGCGATTTATGTTGGTCGGTGAGCCAGTGCCAGTTGAGTCTATCAGTAGATGGGGTTTCACTAGTCATGGCCTGCACCTCAATAAGTATGGGAAGCGAAGGCCGGCAAAGCTTTTACGTGGCAGTTTAGTGGTTGCTGGTGGAATCACTCATGGAAAAATTCCCGTAGTAGTTAGTGTTAGAGCTGCACCTTTTTGAGATTCAAGTAGGCTGATAGGTATACCAGCTTAAAGGAAGTCAATGTAACTAACTTCAAGGGAGGTCAGGTTTGCAGGTAGAGAAGGAATTACAATATTTCATCAAAATATTAAAGGCATTAGAGATAAAGTCATTGATCTACTTATAGATGTTGACTCTGACATTACTGATGTATCGGAGTACCATTTAAATAATTTGAAAATTTATAGGCTTCCTTTACCAGGATACAGATTAGCTGGTTAGTTTGCAAGTAGTTTTTGCGTTTGAGAATACTTCTGCTCAAGCTAGAGGTGGTTCATTGTTGCATTTTTTAGGAAGTACCAAAAATGAGTGTTATGTTGTGATTTCTATATCAATTTCGTATATGATAGTACAAGAAAAAGGATGTTAGTAGATCTCCTAAACCCGTTTGATATGATGCAGACTTTTTTTTTTTTTTTTTTTGCTTTGAACCAATGTGCAGGGGAACAGTAAGACTAAAAAGCTTTAGTATTCAGACAAATGTCACATATCATTACAAACTATGTAGAAAAGCTAATCCAATGGCAATAGAGATTTTATAAACCTCGTTATGGTACTGTAGTAGCAGGATGTCTATAGTGCAGATAACACATATGACAAATGTAATCCTTCCCTTAACACATTTCTCATTCTCTCTGAGAGTTGCTATCCATCAGAACGTACTATACGGGGTACTAGCAGTAAAAGGTAGCTTGGGTGGCTGACTAGTGGGATAAGGATATCATGTAGAACAAAGCGGGAATTATATCAAATTGATAGAAGTAGTCAGAATTAAGCTACAGTAGCCCATTGCAAGTGATTAAAAATGTTATATTTTTTGATTTAACTAAGGTGCTTGATTGTGTTGATTACAAAATATTACACCAGAAGTTGGATCATTACAGGATACAGGGAGTAGCTGACAATTGCTTCACCTCTTACTTTAACAACAGACAATAATAGGTCATAATTCACAGTGTTGAGAATGGCTGGGAATTGGATCTGAGTTTGGTTCAGGCAAAGGGGAGTGGCCCCAGGGATCAATGATGGAGCCACTCCTGTTCCTAATTTATATAAATGATCTGCCGTCTAGTATCGGGGTAACTCTAAAATTTTTCTAAAATATTTCTGTTTGCTGTGACACTAGCTTGGTAGTATAGGACGTTGAGCGCAACATTGACTCCGTTTCAAATTGTGCAGTTCATGAAGTAAGTTCATGGCATGCAGAAAGTAAAGTATCGTTAAATCACAGTAAGATTCAGTTTTGACAGTTTCTAACACACATCTGAACAAAATTCTACGTTTTAATTTCACCAATTGTTTGTTTTATTTTATTGGGAATATATTGGGGAAGAGTAGCTCTAATCCAAAAACAGCCGGCAAATAGAATTCCATTACGACCCATTCTTGAATACTGTTGGAGTGACTGGGATCCATATCAGGTCATATTAGAGAAAGACATCAAAGCAATTCAGAGTTCCCTGGAATATTTGTTACCTGTAGGGTGAATCAGCATCCAAGTGTTACGGAGATGCCTCTTGAATTCAAACGTGGGAATCTCTGGAGGAAAGACAACCCTCTTTTCGCGAGACACTGTTGCGGACATTTAGAGAACCGCCATTTGCAAAGTGATTCTACCACTGCTAACATACATTTCACGAAAGGACCAAGAAGGCAGCCATCTACAGAAGCTTAGACGCCAGTGGAAAAGGACAGAAATCGACTAGTAGAGATTCGTGTTACCCTCCGCTTGCGGAGCACACTGAGGTGACGAAACTCGTAGGATACCACCTAATAACGTGTCGGACCTTCTTTTCCAGCTTAAGTGCAGCAACATGGAGTCGATGGAAGTCCACTGCAGAGATACTGGCGCATGCTGTATCTTTGGCCGTCCGTAACTGCGTAAGTGTTGTCGATGAAGGATTTTGTACACCAGCCCACTTCCCGATTACGTCCCATAAATGTTCGATGGGATGACGTTCGATTGGAACTATTTAGGGGGATCTTGGTGGCCAAACCATTCGCACGATCTGTCCTGAATGTCCATCAAACCAACCGGGAACAACTGTGGTTGGTGACATGGTGAATTTCCATCCATAAACATTCTATAGAATGTTGCTGCAAATGGCCTCCAAGTATCCGAACATTACTGTTCCCAGTTAATGATCGATTTGGACTAAAAGATTGATTCTATTCCACTTAAATACATCCGACATCATTACAGAGCCACCCATAGTTTGGCTGGCTCTGAGCACTATGGGACTCAACTGCTGAGGTCATCAGTCCCCTAGAACTTAGAACTAGTTAAACCTAACTAACCTAAGGACATCACAAACATCCATGCCCAAGGCAGGATTCGAACCTGCGACCGTAGCGGTCTTGCGGTTCCAGACTGCAGCGCCTTTAACCGCACGGCCACTTCGGCCCACCCATAGTTTGCAGAGTGCCTTGTTGACACCTCGAATCCATGGCTTCGTGGGCTTCATGACACATTAGAAAACTACCATAAACTCTTTCGTACTAAAATCTGGACTCACCTGACCAGACTACGATTTTCAAGTTGTCTAGGGTCCAACCAATATCAAAATAGTTCAAATGGCTCTGAGCACTATGGGACGCAATCTGCTGTGGTCATCAGTCCCCTAGAACTTACAACTACTTAAACCTAACTAACCTAAGGACATCACACACATCCATGCCCGAGGCAGGATTCGAACCTCCTACCGTAGCAATCGCACGGTTCCGGACTGCGCGCCTAGAACCGCGACCAACCAATATCGTGGCTAGCTCAAAAGACGCGTTGCTTGCGATGTCGGACTGTTAGTAAAGGCACTAGTGTAATTCATTTGTTGCCATAGCCCATCAACATCAAATTTCGCCACAGTCCTAAGGATTATTCAAGCAGTATGACTTATCTGTTAGCACTGCCTCTGCTTCTGGTATGGTGTGATATGGAGTATTCATTATAAGTTGTTCGTGGTACCTAGGGATGTCACATACAAGGACTACAAAGGATATAAAAAAAAAAAGGTCATGTCGATATTTCGCTATGCAGTTAGAGCAGATTGTGATCACTGAACAAAGCTTCAATTGTCCTGTATAATAGTAGAAGGTATTTGTAGCAAACATGCCGAGTAGTGAGAGTTTGAACTCCAAAGGTACTATCAATTACATTAGAGCTCATTCGATTATTTTCCAATCTTTTTATGAGGATATATATGCATATGAGTGTGTGTGTGTGTGTGTGTGTGTGTGTGAGCGTGTGTGGATCTTACAGATGGGGTCGCAGAAGAGAGAGAATTAGATAGATAGATAGACAGCGAGAGAGAGAGAGAGAGAGAGAGAGAGAGAGCCAGAGAGAGATGATCGGAAAAACGATTGGTGAATGTTCGATTTACTATTGTTCTCTGGGCACTTTCTATATTTGGTTACTTGTCCCATAAAATGCGGAACTATTTTGTGAGAATGACTACAAGCACTCCTAAGTCTTCTACAAATAAGACGCAGGAGTAAAAGTGGAAAACAAATTTAATACGTAGGTATTTTGAGAACAAACATCCAGAACAGTAATGATCGTATTTACATGTTATGTACATTATTTAAAGCAGGCTGGTGACGATGCCTTTGAATCAAATCGCTCGACAGGATTTGTTTCATCTGTTCTCTAGCTCGATGTGGGTGCTGACAAAACCTGTAACAAAAGAAAATTGATCGATGAATATATCTAATAACAGTTGTAGGAAAGAAGGTAAAGCTAATGCCTGTTATGTATTTATATACAAATCAGTACAGTTATATATTGTGACGATGCTAAAACTTCAGTTAACTTTGTAGCGTCTAACTAAGAGCAGACATGCAATAACTGATTTGAAAAGAAGATGAAAAATTGCAAAAGGCTGTGACAAAGATGTACTCTTTTATTTCTATAGAACGTAGTTTGGAACCTCATCACAAACGAAAGTTATTCTAAAATTTCTATTATTCTGTGCTACTGCTAGTTTGGAGACTAACCTGGGCGAGAGGTGCTGGAGTGCCCGTAACGTCGTCGAACACAAAACATCTTCTTCAGCCAACGCCAAAAGCCAGAGCCGCACGTCGGCCCCTCTCTCTCTTCTCCTGCGTCTTCCTCGGCACCCACCAGTTCTGCAGACAGCTGCTTCTCGCCGGACGTGTCCAGCGCTGGCACGTCTCCGCCCTCCCACGCCTGCCCGTTGCCTGGACACGCCTCGTCCTCCTCAGTCACCACTTCCAGCGGTCGACGTCTGCGGGACTCTGCGTCCACTGGCACATCTTGGGGCGGAGGTCGGTAGAATCCGGCGCCTGTAAGAGAATAACTGCGTCAGTTAAAAGTCACTATTCGTGGAGAAAATAAGAGTACTTTACACTTGGCCATTTTAAGCCGCTACCAACAGTACTGTTCGCATTGTACACTAATAATACAGGATTGTAAGTAAACTGAAGGTGGAGAGGGGAAGTAGGAAGCGAAAGAAGTAGGAGGTTACCACTACTAACATCTGTATCGACACATTGCGCTCCAGCAACATTTATCTGCCTCAGAATACTCCAGTTAATGTTTTCCATACTGGGGCAGAATTAAGACAATAGCAGCATCACTTATTGCCATTCCCCACTTACATCTATAAACCCGAGAAATGTTAGGTACTTACAGTAATATTCCGGCAGTCCAGGCCACTCTCCATCCCAAGGGTGAGTATCGACAGGATGTACGTCATAATGAACAGCGAACAGAAAATCCTCCAGTTCGAATCTCGAATACGAGTGTACCAGCGGAATCTTAGATCGCTCAAACACTAATCTTCGTCCCTAGAAAATAAAATAACAATATCTGATACTTGGAACAATTCTTTATTTAAAAACAAAATTTGTACAATGCCTTCACTATTTTAAAGTTACTATACTGCATGGATATATTCTCCTGGAACACAATACGTGACTCAAATTGTCAAGAGTGAAAGAGATTTTCATCGAAATAGAAAAAGGAAAGAGACAAAGGGAGATAAATAGAGAGAGAGAGAGAGAGAGAGGAGAGAGAGAGAGAGAGAGAGAGAGAGTGGGCTAAATGTATGCGAAACAAAATACATCTGTATATTAACACTGAAGCCTTGCTCCATTTTTGGGATCCTTTTGTTCATAGCAGTGAGACTGCTTAGGAACACCTCAACAAATGTACTGATGATCGCTACCCGCTGTAGTCACAACACACGAACGGTTTACATGGCCGTTCATATGGAAAAGCAATGGCCAGTACAACGCAAGCTTGAAAAAGATCCCTACCTGTCGTTAGTTTGTAATTACACTGGCGCCTCGCTTTATGAGACAAAAATAAGTGATTTTCTCTAGCAAATGGCTTTTTACACCTTACTACGCTTCGTATATGCAAGAGAACGATAACCACCACAAAAAAAAAAAAAAACGCTGTCGTCATGTCTCGACCTTTAACATCTGCCCAGCTACGTAACACCTGTCCAGAAGTTGCTTCATTCACTCCCGTAATTCCTGGTCTAGACACTGCCGGGATCTTTCTCACACAGCTCTACTAAGAGAAGTGGGTCAACAGAAACATCCGATCCCACGCGTCGGCTTTGACCCGTGACGTAAGGGTGTTGTGGTGTGTGACGTCATTACGGCGCGGAGTTTGGTTTGTGAGTGTGGCGTGTTTGTAGATGTTGCCTCGTTGACGTTACCTTAGTAGGAGTTTTAGGGCCTGTAATATATAGTTTACCTTTTTACTGTACTTTTTGTTTTATCGTCGTCTATGAGGCTTTTATCAGTTTGCCATTAGATTGTTCAATTTTTATGGTCTATATGTTTTGTCGCTACTCGTTATGTCTAATGAATCAATATTGTATCTTTTTTTTATCTTTTGATTGACCTACACATTGATCTGTAGCGTAGCCCTGAATACGAGGTTATGTTGGGAGTTTTTTTTTGCCGGGGGGGGTCAGGGGGGGGCTGCGCCCCCCCCTGCCTGGCCTTGAGTACCACTTGTTTATTATTATCTTTGTTTGCTATCAATGTTAGCAGATTGTTCTTGTGAAACCTTTGTGTGTGTTGTTTTTCTATGTGTTTTCGTCTTTGTGATACGTATGCAACGTTTCTATATCCGCCATATTGGAATTGTCGTTTCCGCTATATTTGTGACGTCATGGGTCAAAGCCGACGGGTTAGATCGGACGCTTCCGTATTTCCAGAGAAGTACACGAGGCTTACCTGGGCCTGTAGCTTCCAGTGGATAAAGTCTCGAGGCAGCGGGATAGCAATTGGATCGCTTCTCTTCACGTCAGCCATGGTTAACCAACTGAAGTGTCTTGTTTCCTCGGAAACCACCTTACCGCTTGTAAGCGGTTCCCATTGTTGTGTACACCACGAATTAACGTGTGTGCATTGTACCATCAGGTGCGGTGAGACGATATGACCTGCTGGTACCGAAACTGTTTTTGATTCGGTAGATTCCGTCTTAGGCCTTCACTCAAGGACCGTTAGTTGAGCTTCCGTTAGTATAACTTGTAATGATGTTTATCAAATCCATCTAAAAGTAATTTCCACATCTGTGAAACAGTCACTGCTCTTCGGGTCAATTAGTGATCTCCTACGTCTGTCATTACAACACGGTTTATTGGTAGACCTATCAAATACCGTCTGACGATATAAGCCACCAAGAAACGAAACCAGTCTGCTTCACTCAGCGACTAGTCTGACCACAGTACAATTTCAATTACGAAGAGATTAATTTAAATAACTTTCGCCGACAACCCAAAACGGGAAAATGCTACGGGTAGTTTAATAGTTTAAATAATTTACTGATCCACAAAAAGTAGTTCCGATGAGACTTACTGCACTGAAGTCACATACTTATTCACGGACAATAAATTTTCTTGCTTACTAATTTGTGATCGTCTAATGTGGTGAGTAAGGAGTGATCTTTGACAGGATGCCGACAACTTTTTTCATTATGTGTTGTGAAATCAAAAACATCACTCTTTACGTGATTACTGGTGATAAGTGACTCAAATAATCAGAAAACTCATTTTGACTCATCTTGCTGTGAGAGAAGAAATTAAAACTTCAGCAACCCCATAATGATCGACGCTGTATCGCTACTGCCAGATGGTGATATGTGTCAGCCAGTGTTCTTATCTATATTATTACCGAAAGATTATCGTATTCATAGCAGTGCACATAATATTCTTTCTTCTTCGAAGTCCAAGCAATTTCTGAATAATATATTGTTCGTGATGATATGCTATTTTGAACAGGCACTCAATCTGGAAATCTTTTATTACCGTTAACGAAAGATGTTCATTCCATTACCATTAAATAACTGCTCTTAAATAACTATCCTTAAATAACTGCTGGTCTGGTCTATTTTCAATCAGAAATGTTATTCGATGTGTCCGATGACAGTTTGACGTTCGGAATACTTTTGTTTGCATTTTCTGAGTTGGGGCATAGGGAGGTTTGTAAAATAATCAACTAAATACGAATATATAATATACACTGCATTGGCAATTGTTTAGTAAAAGAAATAGGTAAGTGTCTTTGACTACTCGTAAAAATGGCCTAGGTCCTATGTTCGAACAAAGCCCCACTGCCTAAATTTTGAATAAAAGTTATCATCAATGCCGTCCGAAAGCTGCAGACGTAAGAAGTGACACCTTTTATACCAAAGGCGTTGTAAAAGAAGGCGGAGGAGCGAACTGAGTTTCGGGGCACTGTCTTGCCTCTGGGTTGGGAAATTTCAGCTAGAAGGCGGAACAATCGGCAATAATCAACGGCCCGAGGGTGCAGAAGGCAATAGAAATTAATAAACTGAAAACACATAATGTGATTCCACAGGACATGCGGCTATCAGCTCAAGACGTTTCATGATGATGTAGCCATTGTCAGAAGATAAGTCGCCCATTCGGTTCTCGGGAATGGGGCTACCAAGTTGTAGGCGATCATGAGAAAAAGATGGATAATCAATGACTGGGTATTATTCTGAGAGTGGAAGCATGTGATGTTAGCACTTTGAACTTAGGTTGGATGGTGGAAAGTCTGAAAAGCGAAATGGAAGTGCTAAATCAAGATATAGTGGAGGTTAGTGCTGTGAAGTGGAGTACAGATAAGGATTTCTGGTCAGACGATTGTAGGGCAATATCAACCGCAGCAGAAAGTAGTATAAAATGAGTAGGATCCCTTGTGATTAGGAGAGAATGGCAGAGAACTGCTGAACAGTTCATCGATAGTCTATTTCTCGTCAGATTCGACAGCAAACCAACGTCGACAACGATAGTTCAGGTAGGGATAATTGTGTGGTAAGCAGCAGATGACTGGCAATAGGAATGAGGGAGGAGAAAGACCAACTGAGTTCTGGCAACAATTTTCAGTTGCCTTTAGCGAATACGTTTTTTTAAGAATCACAAGAGGAGAGGGTATATTTTGGGAACGATCGACTGACAGTTTCATCAGGATTACGTCGTGGTCAGACAGAGATTCCGAAATCAGATATCGAAATGTAAGGCATGGTCAGCTTCAGGTATGCTGCAGAATAGAATAGCAAGGGGTTCAAAATTAAAACATTTTACTAAAGCGCATTCACATTGCTCCAAGGAAACGAGCGATCACGTCAGAGAGAACCAGGAAGTAACCTGTGTGTCGCTACAAAACCGCACCGAGTGAGATAGGATGAGCTCATTAGAAAATAGCACGGGACAGAAAACAAATGGAAACGTGAGACGCATATTCGTTAGATCATAAGAGAGCGCGAAAGAAACTTTAAATGCTTCTTAACAAACATTGCCAGAGAACTTACACAGCGGTTAACAGACCGTTAAGCGAATATAACAGAATTAGAATATGCGATCATTACGAACCGAGCACCGAGCACACAGAAGAAGTGTGTGCTCTTACCGTGTTAGAGGGCAGTGATCGACGTCAAACGATTCATGCGCTGTCCAGAGATGCTTAGAGCATATGACTGACCTGCACGTTCTGAAGCAACGCCTGGGAATGAGAACAACCGCATAAAAAACGGATAGCATGAGCCACACTTGGAACGCCAAACAACCGAGTGACGTTGTTGTACGTCATCCCGACTAACTAAATTTCGTCAGAAGCCGAGAAACGTGGATGTAATTGTGTTTTTCGAGTACATCTGTGATTATGTTATCCTAAAGTACACCGTTCGCCAACGGCAGACTGTTAATGGGCTGTATTACTGTCCAGTATACACTACTGGCCATTAAAATTGCTACACCAAGAAGAAATGCACATTATAAACGGGTATTCATTGGACAAATATATTATACTAGAACTGACATGTGATTACATTTTCACGCAATTTGGGTGCATAGATCCTGAGAAATCAATACCCAAAACAACCACTTCTGGCCGTAATAACGGCCTTGATATGCCTGGGAATTGAGTCAAACAGAGCGTGGCGTGTAAAGATACAGCTGCCCATGCAGCTTCAACACGATACCACAGTTCATCAAGAGTAGTGACTGGGGTATTGTGACGAGCCACTTGCTCGGCCACCATTGAGCAGACGTTTTCAGTTGGTGAGAGATCTGGAGAATTTGCTGGCCAGGGCAGCGGTCGAACAGTTTCTGTATCCAGAAAGGCCCGTATAGCTCCTGCAACATGCGGTCGAGCATTATCCTGCTGAAATGTAGGGTTTAACAGGGATCGAATGAAGGTTAGAGCCACGGGTCGTAACACATCTGAAACGTAACGTCCACTGTTCTAAGTGCCGTCAATGCGAAAAGAGGTGACCGAGATGTGTAACAAATGGCACGCCATACCATCACACCGGGTGATACGCCAGTAAGGCGATGGTTGTTGTCTTGCAAACGTCCCTATCTGTTGACTCAGGGATCGAGACGTGGCTGCACGATCCGTTACAGCCATGCGGATAAGATGCCTGTCATCTCAACTGTTAGTGACACGAGGCCGTTGGGATCCAGCACGGTGTTCCGTATTACCCTCCGGAACCCACCGATACAGTATTCTGTTAACGACATTGGATGTCGACCAACGCGAGCAGCAATGTCGCGATACGATAAACCGCAATCGCGATAGGCTACAACCCGACCTTTATCAAAATCGGAAACGTGATGGTACGCATTTCTCATCCTTACAAGAGGCATCACATCAACGTTTCACAAGGAAACGCCGGTCACCTCCTGTTTGTGTATGAGACATCGGTTGAAAACTTTCCTTATGTCAGCACGTTGTAGGTGTCGCCACGTGCGCCAACCTTGTGTGAATGCGCTGAAATGCTAATCATTTGCATATCACAGCATCTTCTTCCTGTCGGTTAAATTTCGCGTCTGTAGCACGTCATCCTCGTGGTGTAGCAATTATAATGGCCGGTAGTGTAGGAACACAATCTGCGAACAGATCTGAGATAAAACGGTGACGCTTCATATAGGAACCACCCATCGTTGGTACGAGAGCATACAGTCCTTGTGGCTTTCACTTAATGTGTAAAGGGAAGAAATCATTTAGTGGCATCTGCCTCACAACTGTCAGAGAGATTCGTCCAGAAAAAGACTGTTCGATTTCAATTATCAACATAAATGGCGCTTCAGCAGGTGTAATACGACTTATCCATCTCTGGAAACAGATTACACAATTTTGGTAGTTTCGTTGAAGGACAAAAAACCCCTGAAACATGAATCTATGTTTTATCAGTTTTAAATAAATACACTCCACAAAAGATTTAGGGGAACACCTGTATCAGCGTCGATTGATAAAAAAGTTTCAGTTCCGCCCCTGTTAAACACCTACCTAACACAGCCTTTTTGAATGATAGACACCTGACTACAATATATCTTTAGTTTTCCTGTAAGCTACAGCTAAGGAAGGAATGGGGGTGGGTGGTTGATTCACCCGCACCCTGTGGCCAGGTATTGGTGCCCTTGAAACTTATAGCATGGCTTGAGATCTTCGCTTTCAATGGAAATTAAAGTACTGCACCGCCTGTTGGGTGTGTTGCACACAGTACTGGGTGACCATTCAGAACCATGTGAGTACCGCTTGAGCACTGCAAATGATATCAGAATGCCCACTGGAGCCCCAGCGTCCGATCATATTGTAATGAACAGGTTACGAGAAAGGACGTTCCGAGCCAGTCGTGCTCTTAGAGTACCCCCTTTGACAGAGTAAAGTCTTGCAGCTCGCGTTCAGTACGGCCTTCCCCGTGTCAACAGGCGACTTCGGTACTGGCAGATCGTTTTATTCACAGACGAGGCCACGTATCTTCTTTCGCAAGGTGCTGGTCGTGCTCTTGTGTAGTGACACATGGTGAGCGAATCCTGGCAGATGTTGCTGAGGAAATTCCCTTCGTTCTGTGACATCGTGAGTAGGCATCAGTGTTTATGGCCATACAGATCTTGCGGTGCCAGACAGTAAGTGGAACAGATCCTGTTGGACCAGGTGGTGGCTGCTGCGTATGGCGGTGACCCTGAATTTCTTTTAATTCCAGGGTCGACGAGGCGGGTGTCAACAGGGATGTCTTGCGAAGCCTAGATATTGACGCAATGGTAGGACCAGCGGTGAATGCCGACCTAAACTCATTGTGCGTATGTGGGACATGCTTGACAGATATGTGCGTGGTCGTTCTGTTCTATCACAGACTTTCCTAGAACTTGTGGTGTCACCGCCAGACACCACACTTGCTAGGTGGTAGCCTAGGTGGTAGGCGGTCCGCTAGTATACGTCGGATCCGCGTGTCGCCACGGTCAGTGATAGCAGACCGAGCGCCACCACACGGGAGGTCTAGAGAGACGTCCTGGCACTCGCCCCAGTTGTACAGCCGACGTTCATAGCAATAGTTCACTGACAATTACGCTCTCATTTGCCGAGACGATAGTTAGCATAGCCTTCAGCTACGTCATTTTCTACGACGTAGCAAGGCGCCATAGCATTTGATAATTAATATTGTGAAGCATGTACAGTAACGGGAGATGTTCACCAATTGTGGATTAAAGTTAAGTATTAATTCAACTACGTAGTTTATTTGCTACTATAATTTCCCTTAACTGTTCCAGACCTCACGCCAGTCTGCGTGAGCTTAACGCGTGCCTTTCGGCTACCTTACAGTGGCTTGGCTGTCTGGCCAAGTCACTACAGAACTCTCATAGGATTTCATTGAAAAGTGGGAACGGATACCACAAGGCGACGTCCGTAGACGTATACGGATCATGCCATGTAGCTGTCACACCAG
Source organism: Schistocerca nitens (assembly GCF_023898315.1). Lineage (NCBI taxonomy): Eukaryota > Metazoa > Arthropoda > Insecta > Orthoptera > Acrididae > Schistocerca > Schistocerca nitens. The sequence continues at coordinate 98,334,266 of NC_064617.1, forward strand.
TCTGACATTTCAGTTATTTTAATATATAAAAGATCGAGGGTGTAATGAAGTTTTGTTGTGTAATTAATGTCTGAAGGATGAGAGTATAATTTGGTTCCTACACAGTCCTCAATTACTTCTCAGTGGAGTGTGATAGACGCCCAAACTCATGTAGGCCTAGTATTTTTAGCAGTGTAATTGTCAGAGTTGAAATTCAAACCCTCCTAAACCGGTCTCCACTAATTGTATTGAAAAGCAAGTTCCTCATTTCCCAAGTGTAGTTAACAGCTGGATCTTTTTATTTATTTATTTTCCTACGTTTTACTACTATTTTAAGGTGATAAGTTTTAGGTTGGCCTTATGGAATCCAAGTCGATACCTCGCAGTGTTATTAGTATTGTATCAGTGGCTGCCATCTTTTCGAAATCAGGTTCAACTACTCGTTATCACGCCTCTTTGCTCGCATCCGGAGTGTGGTTCAAATGGCTCTGAGTACTATGGGTCTTATCATCTGTGGTCATCAGTCCCTAGACTTAGAACTACGAAAACCTAACTTACCTAAGGACATCACACACATCCAGCCCAAGGCAGGATTCGAACCTGCGACCGTAGCAGCGGCGCGGTTCCGTACTGAAGCACCTAGCACCACTCGTCCACAACTTCCGGTTCCGGAGTAATTGCTGTCATTGTTTCTGTAGGCATCATTGCTGCTGAGGCAAGTTACGAAGAATTCCTGTTCGTCCAAGTTCTCATGTTTGTTGTTGCAGTGGCTCCAGTGTCCCGTTGTTGTTCAAATGTATGCTTTAGGTTTCACAGGAGGAAACCACTTCCAGTCTGGATGTAAGATACTTGTGACTTCTATAGTGTAAGGAGCGGTCCACTTAATTATGCGTGTTTTTCCTTTTTTTCGTGTGCGTTTTCCAGATCATGACGATTTTGTTACATAACTAGATGTACGCCATGGTCTCCACCACGCTGCACCACGACAGGGCAGGCGCTGGAGTTTATTTTACCTTCTTTCTCTTCCAGGGTGGAGGAGACTTCCGTGTTTCTATGGAGCCAAGTAGCTCTGATAGTTGTGGGCAGAAGCTTAATGTGGATATTCCTCCCCATTATGTCCCCATTCTTGTCTGATTATTTTGCAGACACAGGATATGCTGAGGAGTTCCGTAAAGGAAACGAGACTGCGCCTTTCTCCTCATGTTCCGCCGAAGGGAAAAGAGAAACCGCGACGTGCCGCCATTCATACCACACTCCGGATGTGCTATCGAATATCGATTTTTTAATTTTTAATTAATAAACACTGCTACGTTATTTACCTTACAATTTCTATGCGGTAATTGATCTTTCAGGCTGGAAGATTTTATTTTATAGATGTTTTCTAATGTTATACTTTACATACTGACTTTTATACAGTTTTGTGTTTTACCTTACCAGGCTAGTATTTGAAAGTTTTACGTTGGTTTTTACGCATGGATCCAGTTCCACGTATAGTATGTCAGTACATGTTGTACTTTCAAGAACTCATTTTGCCTTGTGAAGTAATTTTAATTAATGATTTCGCATACCGCTTTTTAACCATTACATTTGGTAAACTGCCTAATCAATTACCGTAGCTATAGTGCCCTCTGCTTTCATTAGTTCCCTGATATATGTACCATACGCATTCTGATAATCACCAGCACTTAGTATGTACATACATGTTTAGTTTGACGTTGATACTACATCAGATTACTCTTATAGATTTAGCGTCACCAAACTGAACTTTGTTGGTTCTACACTGTTTCGTTTGTAACGGATCTGAAGATGGTAGTAGGCGAAACAGGTAATAGTCGAGTGTAAAAGTTTGTCTGATCAAGACGGACCTGTAAAATAAACTGATTAAAGCAATGGGTCACATTTTCGTCGCACCGGTAATGTTATTCTTTTAAGCATTATCACTATTCTAGTTTGACGTCCACTGGATTGACCACTCCCTCCACAATTTAGCTGCAAATTTTTGTAAGTCCTCGTCGCCAGTTTTGAAAAGTCCTCGTCGTTACTGCTGTGGAGGCCGACTTGCCACTGGTGTTAGCGTAGGCCGAGCTGTGGCGAATACACTTTTCGAGACTAAGCTGTACAAAATGTGCTGTCAGATAGTTTTCAGAATACCTACTTGAAATACGTAACCAGTCAGTAAACATTCACTTTTAGTGTCGTTATTTATTTTACTTATAATTGTTTGATGTTATAAAGTGATATTTTATATTTTAAAGTCATTTTTGTATTATTTTACAGTTAACTATTCCCCATAACGTTCCAATAATTTACAGCAAGACAGCCGGGAGACGTCGTCGACAACCGCCGATATTCCGACAGGAGAACACCCTGCCATTTTTAATACAAAACTACAGCAAGGAAGCGCTGTCCAAGGATTTAAAACCTCGGCATTCAGGAAACTTTGTACAGATAACAAACACACAGACATACACACAAACACACGCACACACACATACTGACAGACAGACAGACTGTAAACATCACACAGACTGTAAACACAAGCCCCATCGAAAAGTACAGTTGACCGACGTTAGAAGCTATCGATAGTGTAATTATAATCAACGGGTGAGTAGCTTAAACACTGTATCTTGGTTCTTTGAGCAAGGGGAGAGCAGGATTCGACGTAAAATTCAAACAAAAACTACCATCTCTCTTTGTAAGCTTACTTCCTAATATAATTTCAACAGCTTCACTTAAAACACTATCAAAATATGTGGAAGTGCATGCTAGTATCTCCATGTTTTTACATCCCGTAGAATGAGCGGTGCTCAGACAATGTTCTGCAACAGCGGATTTGCTCGGCTGTGGCGAATACCAGTTTCAACATGTGTTGACTTCCACGTGAGTTTTACTCAATGACAAGTACTAGCAGCAAACAGATGGACAGACCTTTATCCCCTATCATTGCCAGTTTGTGTATGGACGATTTGGAGGGAAATGCCTTGCAGATGGAGACTTTGAAACTTGGGTGTTTTCTAGTTATGCAGATTATACTTTCGTTATTTGGCTACATGGCAGCTGAGAATTTGAAACACTTTTTAGAGCATCTAAATTCGATCCACCCGAATATTTGTTTCACGTTGGACGTGGAGAAGAATGGTTGTCTGTCCTTCCTTGATGTGTTGGTTAGAAGGAAGGTGGACGGTACTTTGTTACCTGCCCTTTATGCGACTCCTACTCACGCTGGATTGTATCTGCAGGCTGATAGTTGTCACCATCCGGCTCAACGTGATGGCGAACTTAGAACCGTGGTACACAGGGCCCTTGTTATCTCGGACCCTGAGTGTTTGTGAGCTGAGTTAACCCATCTGGAAGTCACCTTTCGTCAGAATGCTTACAGTGAAAGGCGCGATCGACCAACTATGCGTCGAGTGAGTGATGATAATACCGAAGTGGCTCAAAGGCTACGGCTATTTTCCTTAACGCAGTGATCATTTCTTACAGGATTGGTCCTATTTTGCGGAAATATGTGGTAAATTGTGATGTTCGATCACTATCTATGAACAGGGCCCTATCAGTTTTCTGTAATGGATTAGTTTGGCTTGCGTAAAGGGGGTGTCTACTTATTCCTCGCAATTGTGACGTGTCAGACTACCGCGACTTTGGAAGACGAGCGTACTGCGCATATGCCACACACATGATTACAACAACCGAGCAAATCCGCTGTTGCCGAACACTGTCTTGACACCGGTAATCCTATGGAATATTGCAACGCGGAGATTATGGCATGCACTTCCAGTTATTGTGATAGCGCTATTAAGGAAGCAGTTGAAATTAAATTAGGAAGTAGTTTTATCAACGGAGATGGCGGTTTTCGTTTAAAGTCTGCATGGAGTTACGGTCTCTCCATGCTCAAAAAACCGAGGGATAGAGACTTATGCTTCTTCACCAACACATTATTAAGTTCACTATAGATAACTTCTGAAGTCTGTCACATTTGAGTTTTGATGGCGCAAGTGTTTACAGCGTGTGTTATCATTCCGTATCTGTCTGAGAATCGAGGTTTTAAATTCCCTTGCACAGCGCTTTCTTGCTGCAGTTTGCCTTGAGGATGGCAGGGTGTGCTTCCGTCGAAACATCGGTGGTTGCCGGCGATGTCACCTAATGCATTCCGGTATATTATTAAGTTATTTGAAGAACTGTTTTCATTTTTAAGAATTAATTAACGGTGGTGGGGTATTTTGCAAAATCAACATTTATGTGACGATCATTTTTATATACCATACTTGAGAAAATAATCTCTCCAAACTTAATACGTCAAATTACCTATCTTCAAGTTCCTTACCACTTAAAAGTGAATTGGGGCACCAAAAAAAAGTAGGTATTGCATTATTTTCCCCTCTATGTACCCACCAAGTTTCGACGAGATTGACATTTTTGGAACGTTTCCTGTAAGCAAAATCCTATTTTACTGCTCCTTCACGATTTTCCAGTTATCTATCTTTATTTTGCAAGTACCTTGTTGCTATCCCTTGGCAAAAAGTACTGCGAAATACATCTGTAATGTGGTGGCGCCCATTTACGGTTGAAATATCTACGGGAGAGCAGTAACTCCTGTATATAGCGATAAATCGACATGGATTGCATTGAGATCCCATGGAATCATTCTGTGACCTACCGCATATTTTCTGGTTGTGTAATTGATTCTTGCTTTAATATGTCTTACAGTGACTGCTTTTCCCTGTATTGTTGAACATCTTGATATAATTGACTCAGGGCTCTGAAATATTATTCCTTCCTGTGTCACCGCCACATTGTAATACCTCCCCTTTACAAATTTAATAGTGATCGTATTGATGTTTTGATGCCACGAATTTCGCACTGTAGTTCATTTCTTCCGGTAATTAAAATTTTTTCAAAATCTGAATTACTGATTGCTTGGAGCTTTTCTCTTACAGTCTGCCGAAGTTGAGCTGCTCCGTTATATAAGTGAACTGTTTTTTTGGGGATGTTGGGATCTTCAGCTATCGATTAGTCCAAATTCCCACAATGTTGGGTTCCAAGTTTTAATGTACATTGGGAGCCTCAGCTGAGTGGGGTATTTTTATTTGTATATTTATTTTAGGTGGTAGCGTGAAATGATCGGACTCATGACTGAGCTGATGCAGCTAGTCACAAATCTTAACTTATTCGTTTCAGAGAAGCACTTGCACCTCCAATCCTCAACTATTTGTTCGATATAATTCAGTCTCTCTCTTCACCCTCTACAGCTCTCTCAAATATTATGAAAATTCGGAAATAAGTGGCTGGTTCAAATAGTGTAGACTGAGTTATTTGTTTACTTTCGATCTGACACGTAATTAATAAAGATTAAGTTGTTTCTATTCCTCGCCAAGTCCTGAATTAGTTTCCGAACTTTGAACCTAAACTTTCTAAGTGAAGTTAATCACAGGGTACACACTTCAGTTGAATTCTATCTTAAGTTATTTTCTGTAATCAGTCTCTTACCAGCGGAAAATTTCCAGACTGGCTAAAGTTTCCTGAAGTTAGACCTCTTTAGAAGAATGCGGATAAATCGATACAGTCGAAATATCGACCAGTTTCACATGTGACTGTAAATAATAATTTGTCCATGTCACACTTTGGGTTACTTAGAGGTTCCGTTACAGAGAAAGCTAATTACACGTACACTGAGACTGTACTTAATTCATTAGATGACAAATTAGAGGTTACTGACATTATCTGTGACCTGTCAAAAGCCTCTGACTGTGTGAATCGCGACAGTGCCTTAAGTGAATTGGAATGTTAAACTGTCACTGGCAGTGCTGAAACAGAGTCGATTCTTACCTCACTAAATGGAAACGAAGTATATTGTTGCGAAATACAATTGTACATATTTAGAAACGGGAGCTAATAAAATAAACAGTTTAAAGCTAATTCTTTGTCATTAAACATTGAAAATATCCACTGTATGGAGTGAAGAACGTGTAAGAGATTTCCTTCCAGTATGTATATAACATATGAAGACATGCAGATCGAAGAGGTCGACAGTGTTAAATTTCTGTAATTACAACTACATAATAAATCAGTTGGGAAAGGCATATCACAGAACTGCTGAAGCACTTAACAAGTCTGTCTTTGCAATGCGAATTATGTCAGATGTAGGAGACATAAATATAAAAAATACTTTCCTGCTTTGCCTTCTTTCACTCTATTATGTCATATGGAATCATATTCTGGGGTGTCTCTTCAAATCGAGCAAAAGATTTTAGAATGCAAAAACGTATAGTAAGTGTCATTTGTGGCGTAAATTCAAGCAAATCATGGAGAAACCTCTTGAAGGAACTGGGTATTATAACCACTGATTCTCAGTAGATTTATCCCCAAATGAGATTTGTTCCAAATAATGTTTCGAACAATAGCTCAATAAATAGTATTTACGCTAAAAATAACAATAATCTACGTAAAGAATTAAAGTCAATTACGTTGGCCCAAAATGGTGTCAAATATGCAGCAACTCACATTTTCAATAAATTACCAGCGATCATTAAAAACTTGGTTTAAGATAAAGCACAGTAAAACAAAATTTGAAACACTTTTCCAAAGGCAACTCCTTCTGCTCCATATATGTGTATTTTTACAGGGCCTGTTAGACGAACATAAGTAGAAACGTGTGTCAGAGTTCAGTTCTGACCGCATGTATAGGTATCTTCCGTATGATAAATTTATTGAAAGTGAATAACTATGTTTCATTCTGACACTGTATTAATTCCGTAAATATTAGCATTTCAATTTTGCTGTAATGTATTCACGTATTTTGACAGTATCGTGACAGATGATCAGAAAAGTGAGTATTATATTCAAATGTTCTATGATATTTGTGTTATAACTTCTGAAATGTCACACGTCCACAAGAATCTTATCATTTTTGAGTCTATGGAGCGAAAATTTAATCTAATTTAATCTCTAATCTGCCTGACGTCTTAACCACATACCTTACCACACTGTTACTTGATCTCGTGTCTTTTCCACAACTTCCCTTTCTCATAGATTCTGGCGGCAACCTCCTTGTATCTTATCAGTCCACATCACATACAACATCCTTCTGTAGCACCGAATCTCAAACACTACGAATCACTTCTTTTTCGGTTTTTCCACAGTGCCTCTTTCGCTACTGCTATGATTTGCACGTTAATTCCCACAAATATTTCCTCAAGCTAACGCCGATGATTGATGTTACTAGACTTAAGTTGTCGGAATGCCTTAGCCTATGCTAGGTTAAAATTTTGGAAATTTGTGGTTTGTTTCTATGGGACCACACTGCTGACGCCATCCGTCCCTAGGCTTACACACGACTTAATCTAACTTACACTAACTCACGCTAAGCACAACACACATACCCGTGCCCGAGGGAGAACTGGAACCTCGGACGAGGGAAGCCGCGCGAACCGTGGCAAGGCCCTAGACCCCGCGGCAGCCACACTCGGCTACGCTGGGTGACGTCATATGTCCTCCTTCTTCGTCCGCCCTCTAATACTTAGCTTTCAAGACAGCTAAATTCCTGCACTTCCTGTAGTCCGTTATTTCATTCGTGTTTCTTCAGTATACACTCATTTCACAGTGCGCGGTTATTAGGCTGTTTATTCTACTGAACAGGGAATGTTATACTTATCCCCTTTCACTGATGAGGTCAATGCGATCAGCGAATCTTATCAGTGGTATCCTTACACCCTGAGCTGTAATTACACTCCTGGACCTTTTTTTTCCATCATTGGTTCCTCGGTGAGTGGGCAGTAGGGCAGAGAGACTACATACCTATCTTATGCCCTTTCTAAACCGAAAACATTGTTCTTGGTTTTCCGTTCTTATTGTTCCTTCTTTTTTCTTGCACATAATGCGTATTATCCAGCCTTACCTAGAGCATAAACATATTACCTCAGAATGTCAAGATTTAATCATTTTACACCGTCGATGGCTTTTTCTACGTCGACAAATCCTTTCTTAAGTCTCGGACTCATTCTCAACCAGGTCAGAACTGCCTCTCTAGCGCCCTCACCCACCTAAGACCAAACTTTCAATACTCGTTTCCATTATTCTGTATATTATGCAACTTGAGTATATGATCTGTTAAGATGTTTATCTGCCATTGCTATCTTTCGGGATTGTGTGTATCATATTTTTTTGCAAAAGTCCGATGCTGTACTTCTGGACATATCTATTCTACTAACGAAACTGAATAGTCGCTTACTTACCTCTTTCAACTAAGATTTTAGAAACTGAAAAGGAGTGTTACCGATGTTTTACACCTTATTTGATGTCAAGTCTTCGGAAATTCTGTTTAACACTGACAATAATACTGAATCTACTATGTCTTCCATGTTGGCTTTCATTTCTTCTTCTATCACGTCATCAAACTATTCCTTCCCCACGTGGTAGCCCTCTGTATACTCTTTCCACCTATCTGCTCTCTCCTCTGCCTTTATCAGTGGTACAAAACGGTAGTGCATTGGTGGAGCCGTAATTTGTAAACAGGTGATTCACGTGAAAAGGTTTCAGACGTGATTGTGGCCGCACGACATGAATTAACATATTTTGAACGCCGAATGGTAGTTGGAGCTTGACGTATCGGACATTCCATTTCCGAAATCGATAGGTTGATGCTGTAGCATATGGAAACTGTTGTACCCTTGTCTACGCCCATCACGGGATGTCTGCATCATAGGGTGTATATTCACCAAGAAAACCTACGTCGTCTGGTGTGACGAAACAGAGACTTACAGGCGGCCACAACACAACACAACACCAGGTCTCCACGTACGGCTGCCAGGGACCGCTACCTGTTCGCGGAGTCTGCAGAACAGCTTCACCAAAGATCGAAGCTAGGCCAGGAACTACTTTGCTACGCCAGGCACGCGATAGCAAATAGTTCCGGCAGATACATCCGCCAACGAGCTTGATAAGGCGGCGCACTGCGGGCAGAAGGCAGTTCGACGCACCGCTCGGAAGGATACGGATCTACAGCCCCGGCAGCCACGGGCAGACGCCTCTTCTAGCTCGCCGATCTCTGGGTATAGTCGACGAATCTCTTGACGTTGTAGAACTGTTTGTGTACGCTCCACGTGAAGAGACGAGTCTTTTATTATTATTATTTTTATTATCTGTTATTTTGTGTTTATGTCGATCCGCAGTGGGGATCGAGTCGCTTATTCTTTGGTTGTTGTATTATTGTTTTGTAGTGGGGAGTCGAATAAATTGTTTTCAGCATTGTGGTTTCTGCATATCTACTCTACTAGCGCAAATACTTCAGTAGGCATCTGTGAGAATGCACTTTAATGACAGCGTTACGTGGAACAGGAGTAATTCAGGTATAAATGCCGACGTCACAAGCAGAAGGTGATAAGATAAGTTGTTGATCATGGTGTGTCGTGCAGGATCCGTTTTGTGAACACGATCCTGAACTGTCGCATCTCCCCTGGCCACACAGAATTTTAAGCCATCAGTACGCGTCATGACTTGCCTATTCCTTACTTCCACTGAACATTAATCGTTTTAATGAATACGACTATTTCAAACGTTCATACCTTCGTATGCCTGCAACCAGCAGCCATCAAACCGAAAAGTAACTATCATGTAAGAATGAGCATTGTCCTCTTGAAAGATGTCACCGAGATACTGTCGAATGAGAGCTGACACGTGAGGACGCACGATATCCGTGAAGTACCGTTGTGCAGGCAGTCAGTTACTACAAGTAGTGGCCTGAAATTATGCCCTGCAGCATAAGGTCAGGAGTAACGCTATTATGTCTCCGCGGAACATCGGGAGAGTATGATCCCCCCCACCCCCCTGTGGCCTCCATACTCACCGACCAACGTTATGCGTGGTGATGCAGAATAGCAACTCACCCCTAAGCACAATGCTACGCCATACATCGGCAGTCCACGCTTCCTGGTCACGATAACACTCCATATGCAGCCGATTGTGCTGTGTTTTTATCGGCTGCCCACGTATGAGACGGTAGTTCATTAGTCTGGTTCTCGCTAGTCCGTTCAGATTTGCGGGAATTCTATTACTTGTTCACGGTTGGCAGGCGGAGTTGTGAAAAGTTTTCGATGTGCCTGGTACCCAGCACGGCGATCCTCCGTTGTGGTGGTCAGACGTTGTTGATCGTGACCTGGACGAATCTCAAGAATCTGGATACTGCACGACTGGACCAGCTGACCAAATGGAGTCCCACACTGAAGCCCCTTTCAAACTCTGTCGAGTGCTGAGACTGCCATCTCACACTAGTATATGGAACCCTGTGTTCTTCATGTTGTTTACGGTGATTTATCAGCGTCTCACACTGTTGGCGTCCATTACATTACCAGGCCCGCATGCCTCGTAACAAACTAAACACAAACAACACTAATGCACCCTGATAGCCGTTCTACCTGTCACAGAGGACTGTGACTCTAATCCTGAGCGAGGACGTGGTGAAAAGTAATGTCTCTGAATTTTGTGTGTCACAGCTCGAGGCTGTTACAATAAGACAACAACATTCTACATCTTTATTCTTCAGGTCAATACATTCATTTCTAACATAATCACCCTAGCGACAAACACATTTCTCCCAACGAGAGACCAGTCTGTTCATACTGTCAGTGTAGTATGTTTGACTATGTTGACTAAGCCACAACCTCACGTCTGCTTGCACCGCTTCATCACTTTCAAAGCGAAGTCCTCGGAGATATACTTCAGGTTCTGGAAACAGATGAAAAGCAGATGGGGCCAAGGTGTGACTGTACGGAGGAAGATCGGTAACAGTCAAGTCATGGTGCCGGACTGTTGTAGATGTCGCAGTGATAGTCTATAGTCGGGCATTGTCATGCTGAAAGTCAGAGTGCTACACCTTTCTTCGCCAGTCCACGCTTTTTTGGTCACGACACGAGTCCAAGTGCTTCCAACACGAAACTCGATTACAGCACGATGTTTCCCAACCACCGACATACTTAAGTTACACACTGTCACGTCACAGGGTACAATTCAGGACCCTATAGTGGCAGAAGGCTGAAAATATGTAGACAGAAAAAATACAGATGTAAAACGGCCATAACATCCGTTTAATCTAAGCAGCAAAAAGAGTTTTCGTATAAAAAATTTCGTGGCATATCTTTCAGCATTCCCTCGCACATACTCTTTACGAAAGTTCATTGATATCGGGCTAAGGCTTCTGCGTGCTTAATTTTTTACTTTCAGGCAGTGCAAGGAAAACTGATATGTATCCCTTTTATGCTGAGTATAGGGAAACATTTGCCAATGGCTTTGTCTGGAGTGGTAACGCCGGTTCCCGCCAGATCACCGAAGTTAAGCGCTGTCGCGTTTGGCTGGCACTTGAATGGGTAACCGTCTGGGTTATCCGGGTACTGTTGGCAAGCATGGCGCACTCAGTCCTTGTGAGCCAATTTAGTAGCTACTTGACTCAGAAGTAACAACACGAGACTCGAAAACTAACAATGTCCGGGAAATAAGCGTGCTGACCATATGCCATTCTACTTCCGCACCCAGTTACACCTAAGGGCTGAGGATGACACGGCGGCCAGTTGGTATCGTGGTTCCTTCGAGGAATGTTCGGACGAAGTTTTTTTTTTTTTTAAATTTTACGTATGGCAATATTACATGCAATGGAGGTAGTTTTCGGCCGGCTTATGTGGCCGTGCGGTTCTAGGCGCTTCAGTCTGGAACCGCGAGACCGCTACGGTCGCAGGTTCGAATCCTGTCTCGGGCATGGATGTGTGTGATGTCCTTAGGTTAGTTAGGTATAAGTAGTTCTAAGTTCTAGGGGACTGATGACCTTAGAAGTATAGTCCCATAGTGCTCAGAGCCATTTGAACCATTTTTTTTTGAGGTAGTTTTTAAAACGGAATATACAAAGACAAAATCGGCGGAGAGCAGTAGAAAAAAGACTAACAATTTTCTTAAACTTAATTGACACGTTAGTAGAGGATATAAAAGATTTTTTGATATGGGGGAGGGACGGAGGGATCGGTGTTTTGATTGGTTTCATGCGGTCCCAGGATTTTCTCTCTTGTGCCAATCTCTTCGTGTAAAAGTAGCAAATGCGCCCAAACTCTTCAGTTATTTGCAGAATATATTCCTGTCTCTGTCCTCTCCTCCTGACTCCTTGGCTCATGTCCTGTCATTCTGTCCGTCTTCCACTTACTGTTTTCCACGTACTCGTTTCCTAACCAAGTGTATCGAGAAACTTTTAATACCTTTTCTTTCAGTCAACGTAATTTACTGTATCATTCTGTGATACCACAACACAAACCCTTCGATTCTTTTATTTTTGAATATTTCCCACAACCCACTATTCACTTCCATACAATGCTGCCTCAAAACGTACATCTTCAGAAATTTCTCTCTCGAATTCATGTCTAAGAATTTAGTTATGGACATCATTTGCCGAGGAAATTTCTCCTTTACTTATTCTTATATTCTCCTTCCCTAGGTCATCATGGGTTAACTTTGCTTACAAGATACCAGAAAGCCTTCACGTCGTGACTGAAGTCACGGGATTCCTCCTAGTACTGTGTCGGGCTTCCTTTTGCCCGGAGTACTGCAGCAACTCGACACGACATGGAGTCAACAAGTCGTTGGACGAACCCTGCAGAAATATTCACCCATGCTGCCTCAGTAGCTGTCTAGCGAAGGTTTAACTGGTGTAAGATTTGGTGCACGAAGGGACCTCTCGATTATGTCCCATAAAAGTTAGGTGCGATTTATGTCGGTCGGTGAGCCAGTGCCAGTTGAGTCTATCAGTAGATGGGGTTTAACTAGTCATGTCCTGCACCTCAATAAGTATGGGAAGCGAAGGCTGGCAAAGCTTTTACGTGGCAGTTTAGTGGTTGCTGGTGGAATCACTCATGGAAAAGTTCCCGTAGTAGTTAGTGTTAGAGCTGCACCTTTTTGAGATTCAAGTAGGCTGATAGGTATACCAGCTTAAAGGAAGTTTATCTAACAAACTTCAAGGGAGGTCAGATTTGCAGGTAGAGAAGGATTTAGAATATTTCATCAAAATATTAAAGGCATTAGAGATAAAGTCAGTGATCTACTTATAGATGTTGACGCTGACATTATTTATGTGTCAGGGTACCACTTAAATAATTTGACAATTCATAGGCTTACTTTACCAGGATACAGATTAGCTGGTTATTTTGCAAGTAGTTTTTGCATTTCAGAATACTTCTGCTCAAGCTAGAGATATCTCATTGTTGCATTTTTTAGGAAGTACCAAAAATGAGTGTTATGTTGTGATTTCTATATCAAATTTGTATATCATAGTACAAGAAAAAGGATGTTAGTAGATCTCCTAAACTCATATGATATGATGCAGACTGTGTTTTTCTTTTCTTTTTTTTTTTTTTTTTTGAACCAAGGTGCAGGGGAACAGTAACACTAAATAGCTTTTGTACTCAGACAAATGCCACATATCATTACAAACTATGTAGAAAAGCTAATCCAATGGCAATAGAGATTTTTTATACCTCGTTAAGGTACTGTAGTAGCAGGATGTCTATAGTGCAGATAACACATATGACAAATGTAATCCTTTCCTTAACACATTTTTCATGCTCTTTGAGAGTTGCTATCCATCAGCTCAGTAGAATAGCTAATTCACAGGATAAAATTAAAGCCATATGGTCAGTTGTGAAGGAAGTGTCTGGTCAGCAGCTCAAGGCTGACGATATGAAGTCAGTTTGCAGTAATAATATTTCTGTTACTGATAAATCAGATATATGTACAGTATTTAACAATAATTATCTGAGCATTGCTGGTGAATTAAAGAAAAATTTAGTATCTACAGGAAATCATATAAATTTCTTAGCAAACGCCTCTCCGAGATTGACGTCTGAAATACTCCTCTGCGATACAGACAAGACGGAGATTGAGACAATAATCAAATCACTGAAGACTAAGGACTCTCATGGTTATGATGGAGTGTCTAGTAGAACATTAAAGTACTGTGCTGAACATGTTAGCCCTGTATTTAGCCATATTTTTAAGTTTTCCTTTAGGAATGGTCAGTTTCCTGAGCGTTTAAAGTACTCAGTAGTAAAGCCGCTTTATAAAAAGGGAGAAAGGGATAATGTAGATAATTTTAGACCTATTTCTATGCCATCAGTGTTGTAAGGTTAATTGATCATTTTATATCACACGATTTGCTATCAAATGTACAGTTCGGCTTTAGAAGTCGTTTGACAACTGAAAATGCTATATTCTCTTTTCTCTGTGAGGTACTGGATGGGCTAAACAAAAGTTTCGAACGCTTGGCGTGTTTTTTGATTTAACAAAGGCATTTGACTGTGTTGATCACACAGTATTGCTCCAGAAGTTGGACCATTACGGAATAGGGGGAGTAGCTCACAATTGGTTCATCTCTTACTTCAGCAACAGGCAGCAAAAGGTCATTATTCACAATATGGAAACGGCTGTGATGTGCGATCTGAGTGGGGTACTGTCAAGTGGGGGGTGCCCCAGGGATCATGTTGGGGCTGCTCCTGTTCCTTATTTTTATAAATGATATGCCCTCTAGTATTATGGGTAACTCTAAAATATTTCGGTTTGCTAACGACACTAGCTTGGTAGTAAAGGATGTTGTGTGCAACATTGACTCGGTTTCAAGTAGAGCAGTACATGACCTCAGTTCATGGCTTGTAGAAAATAAATTAACGTTAAGTCACAGTAAGACTCAGTTTTTACAGTTCCTAACACACAATTCAACAAAACCTGACGTTTTAATCTCACAGAACGGGCATATGATTAGTGAAACTGAACAGTTCAAATTCCTAGGTGTTCAGATAGATAGTAAGCTGTCGTGGAAAGCCCACCTTCAGGATCTTGTTCAAAGACTTAATACTGCCATTTTCACTATTCCAACGGCATCGAAAGTGAGTGATATTTCGACACGTAAATTAGTCTACTTTACTTATTTTCATTCACTTATGTCGTATGGTATTATGTTTTGGGGTAACTCTTCCCATTCTAGAAGGATATTTTTGGCTCAGAAACGGGCGGTTCGGGCAATAAGTGGTGTGAGTTCACGAACCTCTTGTCGACCTCTTTTCACGAGTCTGGGTATTTTGACATAGGCCTCTCAATATGTATATTCCTTATTGTCGTTCTTGTTACCAATATTAGTTTGTTTCCAAGAATAAGCAGCTTTCACTCGGTTAATACTCGGCAGAAATCAGACCTCCATTTGGATCGGACTTCCTTAACTCTTGCGCAAAAAGGTGTGCAGTATACTGCTGCATCCAGTTTCAACAAGCTGCCACTCGAATTCAAAAATCTTTGCAGTAATCCACGCGCTTTCAAATCGAATCTAAAGAGTTTCCTCATGGGTCACTCCTCCTATTCTGTCGAGGAGTTCCTTGAAAAATTAAGATGATTCTCATTGTATTGCTGATAGCGTTTGTTTAAACTTATGGACTGATTTTGTTTCAGGTTCATGAACATTTATTTTTAACTGTTATTACTTTTTATGTTGTAAGTTCATGTACTGACACGTTCTATTACCTTGGAGATTTGCTCATCAATTTGGTCCTACGGAACTTGACATTTAAATAAAAATAAAAATAAATAAATAAACAGAACGTACTAAACGGGGTACTAGCAGTAAAAGGTAGCTTAAGGGGCTGACTAGTGCGATAAGGATATCATGTAGAACAAAGCGGGAATTACATCAAAATGTTAGAAGTAGTCAGAATGAAGCTACAGTAGCCCATTACGATTAAAAATATATTTTTTTGATTTAACTAAGGCGCTTGATTGTGTTGATTACAAAACATTACACCAGAAGTTCGATTACTACGGGATACAGGGAGTAGCTCACAATTGCTTCACCTCTTACTTTAACAACAGACAATAATAGGTCATAATTCACAGTGTTGAGAATGGCTGTGAATTGGAGTCTGAGTTTGGTACAGTCAAATCGGAGTGGCCCCAGGGATGAGTGATGGAGCCACTCATGTTCCTCATTTATATACGAGGGGCGTTCAGAAAGTAAGCTCCGATCGGTCGCGAAATGGAAACGACTATGAAAATCCGATAAAGCTTTGCACAGATGTGTTGGGTAGTGTCTCTAGTATAACCCCAGTTAGCATCACGTCGCTCTTCTCATTTCTGAGCTCGCAGTGAGTGCGTAAAGATGTCTAGAAAATAGTGTCTGCCGCCAAGTACGAGGGCCTGGTGAGAAATTTCGCCTGAAGCTATGCAGCTAACATTACATAACTGTCGTGCTGTTTCTTCTTCAAGACAATTCTCAGCCGCATTCTGCAGGGGCAATGAAGATGCTCCTGCATCGTTTTCAAATGGAAATGTGAGATTACCCACAATACAGTCCGCAATTGTCTCCCCCTGAGTTTCATCTCTGGTTACATGAACCGCTGTCTTTGAAGACAACATTTTGACACAGACAACGAGGTGTAGGCCAGCGTGGAATATTGGCGGAAAGCACTGGCTGCTGCCTTCTATGATGAGGCTATTGAAAAGTTGGTACAACGCTATGACAAAAGTCTAAGTCAGAACGGCGACTACGTAGAGAAGTAGCTGAAAGGTGTAGCTAATTGTTACAAGTAAAACATTTCTGATGTTCACTGTGGTTTCAATTTGGCAATCAATCGGAGCTTACTTTCTGAACAGGCCTCGTAAATGATTTGCCCTCTAGTATCGCGGGTAATTCTAAAATATTTCTGTTTGCTGTGACACTAGCTTGGTAGTATAGGACGTTGAGCGCAACATTGACTCCGTTTCAAATAGTGCAGTTCATGAAGTAAGTTCACGGCATGCAGAAAGTAAACTATCGTTAAATCACAGTAAGATTAAGTTTTTACAGTTTCTAACACACAACTGAACAAAGCTGTACGTTTTAATTTCACCAATTGTTCGTTTCATTCTATTGGGAATATATTGGTGAAGAGTAGCTCTTACGCAAAAACAGGCTGCTAATAGAATTCTATTACGACCCATTCTTGAATACTGTTGGAGTGACTGTTATCCATATCAGGTCATATCAGAGAAAGACATCAAAGCAATTCAGAGTTCGCTGGAATATTTGAATCAGCAATCAGCGCACTGAGGTGACGAAACTCGTAGGATACCACCTAATAGCGTGTCGGACTTTCTTTTCCAGCTTTAGTGCAGCAACATGGAGTAGATGGAAGTCCACTGCAGAGATACTGGCGCAGGCTGCATCTTTGGCCGTCCGTAACTGCGTAAGTGTTGTCGGTGCAGGATTTTGTACACCAGCTCACTTCCCGATTACGTCCCATAAATGTTCGATGGGATTCACGTTCGATTGGAACCATTTAGGGGGATCTTGGTGGCCAAACCATTCGCTCGAACTGTCCTGAATGTCCATCAAACCAACCGGGAACAACTGTGGTTGGTGACATGGCGAATTTCCATCCTTAAACATTCTATAGAATGTTGCTGCAAATGGCCTCCAAGTATCCGAACATTACTGTTCCCAGTTAATGATCGATTTGGACTAAAAGATTGATTCTATTCCACTTAAACACATCCGACATCATTATGGAGCCACCCATAGTTTGCAGAGTGCCTTGTTGACACCTCGAATCCATGGCTTCGTGGGGTTCATGACACATTAGAAAACTACCATAAACTCTTTCGTACTAACATCTGGACTCACCTGACAAGACCACGATTTTCAAGTTGTCTAGGGTCCAACCAATATCGTCGCTAGCCCAAAAGACGCGCTGCTTGCGATGTCGGGCTGTTAGTAAAGGCACTAGCGCAATTCATCTGTTGCCATAGCCCATCAACATCAAATTTCGCCACACTGTCCTAAGGAATGCGTTCTTCGTACGTCGCACATTAATTTCTGTGA
This sequence comes from Schistocerca nitens, assembly GCF_023898315.1. Classification (NCBI taxonomy): domain Eukaryota; kingdom Metazoa; phylum Arthropoda; class Insecta; order Orthoptera; family Acrididae; genus Schistocerca; species Schistocerca nitens. The sequence goes on from NC_064617.1 coordinate 98,352,111, forward strand.
TTATTCAAGCAGTGTGACTTATCTGTTAGCACTGCCTCGGCTTCTGGTATGGTGTGATATGGAGTATACGTTATAAGTTGTTCGTGGTACATAGTGATGTCACATACAAGGACTACAAAGGATATAAAAAAAAAAGGTCATGTCGATATTTCGCTGTGCAGTTACAGCAGATTGTGATCACTGAACTAAGTTTCAATTGTCCTGTATAATATTAGAAGGTATTTGTAGCAAACATGCCGAGTAGTGAGAGTTTGATCTCCAAAGGTACTATCAATTACATTAGAGCTCATTCGATTATTTTCCAATCTTTTCACGAGGATATATATACATATGAGTGTGTGTGTGCGTGTGTGTATCTTACAGATGGAGTGGCAGAAGAGAGAGAGAGGCAGAGAGAGATGATCGGAAAAACGATTGGTGAATGTTCGATTTACTATTGTTCTCTGGGCACTTTCAGTATTTGGTTACTTGTCCCATAAAATGCGGAACTATTTTGTGGGAATGACTACCAGCACTCCTAAGTCTTCTACAAATAAGACGCAGGAGTAAAAGTGGAAAACAAATTTAATACGTAGGTATTTTGAGAACAAACATCCAGAACAGTAATGAACGTATTTACATGTTATGTACATTATTTACAGCAGGCTGGTGACGATGCCTTTGAATAAAATCGCTCGACAGGTTTTGTTTCATCTGTTCTCTAGCTCGATGTGGGTGTTGACAAAACCTGCAACAAAACAAAATTGATCGACGAATATATCTAATAACAGTTGAAGGAAAGAAGGTAAAGCTAATGCCAGTTATATATTTATATACAAATCAGTACAGTTATATATTGTGACGATGATAAAACTACAGTTAAATTTGTAGCGTCTAACTAAGAGCAGACATGCAATAACTGATCTGAAAAGAAAATGAAAAATTGCAAAATGTTGTGACAAAAATGTGCTCTTTTATTTCGATAGAACGTAGTTTGGAAACTCATCACAAACGAAAGTTATTCTGAAGTTTCTATTTTTCTGTACTACTGCTAGTTTGGAGACTAACCTGGGCGAGAGGTGCTGGAGTGCCCCTAACGTCGTCGAACACAAAACATCTTCTTCAGCCACCGCCAGAAGCCAGAACCGCACGTCGGCCCCTCTCTCTCTTCTCCTGCGTCTCCCTCGGCACCCACCAGGTCTGCAGACGGCTGCTTCTCGCCGGACGTGTCCAGCGCTGGCACGTCTCCGGCCTCCCACGTCTGCCCGTTGCCTGGACACGCCTCGTCCTCCGCAGTCACCACTTCCAGCGGTCGACGTCTGCGGGACTCTGCGTCCACTGGCACATCTTGGGGCGGAGGTCGGTAGAATCCGGCGCCTGTAAGAGAATAACTGCGTCAGGTAAAAGTCACTATTCGTGGAGAAAATAAGAGTACTTTACACTTCGTCATTTTAAGCCTCTACCAACAGTACTGTTCGCATTGTATACTAATAATACAGGATTGTAAGTGAACTGAAGGTATAGAGGGGACGTAGGAAGCGAAAGAAGTAGGAGGTTATCACTACTAACATCTGTATCGACACATTGCGCTCCAGCAACATTTCTCTGCCTCAGAATACTCCAGTTAATGTTTTCCATACTGGGGCCAGAATTAACACAATAGCAGCATCACTTATTCCCATTCCCCACTTGCATCTATAAACCCGAGAAATTTTAGGTACTTACAGTAATATTCCGGCAGTCCAGGCCACTCTCCATCCCAAGGGTGAGTATCGACAGGATGTACGTCATAATGAACAGCGAACAGAAAATCCTCCAGTTCGAATCTCGAATACGAGTGTACCAGCGGAATCTTAGATCGCTCAAACACTAATCTTCGTCCCTAGAAAATAAAATAACAATATCTGATATTTGGAACAATTCGTTATTTAAAAACAAAATTTTTATAATGCCTTCACTACTTTAAAGTTACTATACTGCATGGATATATTCTCCTGGAACACGATACGTGACGCAATCGTCAAGAGTGAAATAGGTTTTCATCGAAATAGAAATAGGAATGAGACAAAGGGAGATAAAGAGAGAGAGAGAGAGAGAGAGAGAGAGAGAGAGAGAGAGAGAGAGAAAGAGAGAGAGAGAGAGAGATCGTGGGCTAAATATATGCGAAACAAAATACATCTGTATATTAACATTGAAGCCTTGCTCCATTTTTGGGATCCTTATGTTCATAGCAGTGAGACTGCTTAGGAACACCTCAACAAATGTACTGCTGATCGCTACCCGGTGTAGTCACAACACACGAACGGTTTACATGGCCGTTCATATGGACAAGCAATGGCCAGTACAACGCAAGCTTGAAAAAGATCCCTACCTGTCGTTAGTTTGTAATTACACTGGCGCCTCGCTTTATGAGACAAAAATAAGTGATTTTCTCTAGCAAATGGCTTTTTACTCCTTACTACGCTTCGTATATGCAAGTGAACGATAACCACCACAAAAAAAAAAAAAAAAAAAAACGCTATCGTCGTCATGTCTCGACCTTTAACATCTGCGCAGCTACGTAACACCTATCCAGAAGTTCCTTCATGCACTCCCGTAATTCCTGGTCTAGACACTGCCGGGATCTTCCTCACACAGCTCTACTAAGAGAAGTACACGAGGCTTACCTGGGCCTGTAGCTTCCAGTGGATAAAGTCTCGAGGCAGCGGGATATCAATAGGATCGCTTCTCTTCACGTCAGCCATGGTTAACCAACTGAAGTGTCTTGTTTCCTCGGAAACCACCTTACCGCTAGTAAGCGGTTCCCATTGTTGTGTACACCACGAATTAACGTGTGTGTATTGTACAATCAGGTGCGGTGAGACGATATGACCTGCTGGTACCGAAACTGTTTTTGATTCGGTAAATTCCGTCTTCCGCCTTCACTCAAGGACCGTTAGTTCAGCTGCCGTTAGTATAACTTGTAATGATGTTTATCAAATCCATCTAAAAGTAATTTCCACATCTGTGAAACAGTCACTGCTCTTCGGGTCAATTAGTGATCTCCTACGTCTGTAATTACAACACGGTTTAGTGGTAGAGTTAAGAAATACCGTCTGACGATATAAGCCACCAAGAAACGAAAAGAGTCTGCTTCACTCAGCGACCACTCTGAGCACAGTGAAATTTCATTTGGGAAGAAACTAACTTAAGTAATTCACACCGACAGACGAAAACCGGAAAATACTACGCATGGTTCAACAGTTTAAATACTTTATTGCTACACAAAAAATTGTTCTGTTGCGATTTACTGCACTCAAGTCACAAATTTACTCACAGACAATAAATTTTCTTACTTACTAATTGGTGGTCGTCTAATGTGGTAAATAAGGAGAGATCTTTGACACGATGCCGACAACTTTTTTAATTATGTGTTGTGAAATCAAAAACATCACTCTTTGCGGGATTACTATTGATAAGTGACTCAAATAATCAGAAAACTCATTTTGACTCATCTTCCTGTGAGAGTTGACATTAAAACTTCAGCGACCCCATAATGATCGACGCTGTATCGCTACTGCCAGATGGTGATATGCGTCAGTCAATGTTCTTATCTATATTATTACCGAAAGATTATCGTATTCATAGCAGTGCACATAATATTCTTTCTTCTTCGAAGTCCAAGCACTTTCTGGATAATATATTGTTCGTGATGATGTGCTATTTTGAACAGCTACTGAACCTGGAAAACTTTTATTACCGTTATCGAAAGAAATACACTACCTGATGTTGATTCAATTACCATTAAATAACTGCTCTTAAATGACTATCCTTAAATAACTGCTGGTGTGGTCTATTCTCCATCAGAAATGTTATTCGATGTGTCCGATGACAGCCTGACGATCGGAATACTTTTGTTTGCATTTTCTGAGTTGAGGCATATGGAGGTCTGTAAAATAATCAGCTAAATACGAATGTATAATATACACTGCATTGACAATTGTTTAGTTAAAAAAATAGGTGTAGTGTCTTTGACTACTCATAAAAATGGCCTACGTCCTGTGTTCGAACAAAACCCCACTCCATAAATTCTGAATAAAAATTATCATCAATGCCGTCCGAAAGCTCCAGACATAAGAAGTCACACCTTTTGTACCAAAGGCGTTGTAAAAGAAGGCGGAGGAGCGAACAGAGTTTCGGGGCACTGTCTTGCCTCTGAGTTGGGGATTTTCAGCTAGAAGGCGGAACAATCGGCAACAATAACCAGCACGAGGGCGCAGAAGTCAATAGAAATTAATAAACTGAAAACACATAATGTGATTCCACAGGACATTCGGCTATCAGCTCAAGAAGTTTGATCATGATGTACCCATTGTCAGAAGATAAGTCGCCCATTCGGTTCTCGGGAATGGGGCTACCAAGTTGTTGGTGATCATGAGAAAAAGATGGATAATCAGTGACTGGGTATTAATCTGAGAGTGGAAGCATGTAATGTTAGCACTTTGAACTTAGGTGGGATGGTGGAAAGTCTGAAAAGCGAAATGCAAGTGCTAAATCAAGATATAGTGGAGGTTAGTGCTGTGAAGTGGATTACAGATAAGGATTTCTGGTCAGACGATTGTAGGGCAATATCAACAGCAGCAGAAAGTGGTATAAGAGGAGTAGGATCCCTTGTGAATAGGAGAGAATGGCAGAGAACGGCTGTGAACAGTTCATCGATAGTCTCTTTCTCATCAGATTCGACAGCAAACCAACGTCGAAAACGATAGTTCAGGTAGGTATAATTGTGTGGTAAGCAGCAGATGACTGGCAATAGGAATGAGGGAGGAGAAAGACCAACTGAGGTCAGGCAACAATTTTCAGTTGCCTTTAGCGAATACGTTTTTTTAAGAATCACAAGAGGAGAGGGTATATTTTGGGAACGATCTACTGAGAGTTCCATCAGGATTACGTCGTGGTCAGACAGAGATTCCGAAATCAGATATCGAAATGTAAGGCATGGTCAGCTACAGGTATGTTGCAGAATAGAATAGCAAGGGGTTGAAAATTAAAACATTTTACTAAAACGCATTCACATTGCTCCAAGGAAACGAGCGATCACGCCAGAGAGAACCAGGAAATAACCTGTGTGTCGCTACAAAACCGCGCCGAGTGAGATAGGATGAGCTCCTTAGAAAATAGCACGGGACGGAAAACAAATGGAAACGTGAGACGCATATTCGTTAGATCATAAGAGAGCGCGAAAGAAACTTTAAATGCTTCTTAACAAACATTGCCAGAGAACTTATACAGCGGTTACGAGCCGAGCACCGAGAACACAGAAGAACTGTGTGCTCTTACCTTGTTAGAGGGCAGTGACCGACGCCAAACGATTCATGAGCTGTCCTGAGATGCTTAGAGCATATGACTGAGCTGCACGTTCTGAAGGAACGCCTGGGAATGAGAACAATCGCATAAAAAAGGGATCGCATGAGCCGCCCTTGAAACGCCAAACAACAGAGTGACGTGGTTGTACGTCATGCCGACTAAGTAAATTTCGTCAGAAGCCGAGAAACGTGGATGTAATTGTGTTTTTCGAGTACATCTGTGGTTATGTTATCCTAAAGTACACCGTTCGCCAACGGCAGACTGTAAATGGGCTGTATTACTGTCCAGTATACACTACTGGACATTAAAATTGCTACACCAAGAAGAAATGCGGATTATAAAAAGGTATTAATTGGACAAATATATTATACTAGAACTGACATGTGATTATATTTTCACGCAATTTGGGTGCATAGATCCTGAGAAATCAGTACCCAAAACAACCACTTCTGGCCGTGATAACGCCCTTGATACCCCTGGGCATTGAGTCAAACAGAGCTTGGGTGGCGTGTGCAGATACGGCTGCCCATGCAGCTTCAACACGATACCACAGTTCATCAAGAGTAGTGACTGGCGTATTGTGACGAGCCACTTGCTCGGCCACCATTGAGCAGACGTTTTCAGTTGGTGAGAGATCTGGAGAATGTGCTGGCCAGGGCAGCAGTCGAACAGTTTCTGTATCCAGAAAGTCCCGTACAGGACCTGCAACATGCGGTCGAGCATTATCCTGCTGAAATGTAGTGTTTCGCAGGGATCGAGTGGAGGGTAGAGCCACGGGTCGTAACACATCTGAAATGTAACGTCCACTGTTAAAAGTGCCTCCAATGCGAAAAGAGGTGACCGAGATGTGTAACAAATGGCACGCTATACCATCACACCGGGTGATACGCCAGTAAGGCGATGGTTGTTGTCTTGCAAACGTTCCCATCTGTTGACTCAGGGATCGAGACGTGGCTGCACGATCCCATACAGCCATGCGGATAACATGCCTGTCATCTCGACCGTTAGTGGTACGAGGCCATTGGGATCCAGCACGGTGTTCCGTATTACCCTCCTGAACCCACCGATTCAAAATTCTGCTAACAGATTGGATCTCGACCAGTGCGAGCTGCAGTGTCGCGATACGATAAACCGCATTCACGATACGCTACAATACGACCTTTATCAAAGTCGGAAACGTGATGGTACGCATTCCTCCTCCTTACAAGAGGCATCACAACAACGTTTCTCCAGGCAAAGCCGGTCAAATGCTGTTTGTGTATGAGACATCGGTTGGAAACTTTCCTCATGTCAGCACGTTGTAGGTGTCGTCACCGGCACCAACCTTGTGTGAATGCTCTGAAAAGCTAATCATTTGCATATCACAGCATCTTCTTCCTGTCGGTTAAATTTCGCGTCTGTAGCACGTCATCTTCGAGGTGTAGCAATTTAAATGTCCAGCAGTGTAGGAACACAATCTGCGAACAGCTTTGAGAAAGAAGCGGCGACGCTTCATATAGGAACCACCCATCGTTGGTACGAGAGCATACAGTACTTGTGGCTTTCACGTAATGCGTAAAGGGAAGAAATCATTTAGTGGCATCTGCCTCACAACTGTCAGAGAGATTCGTCCGGAAAAAGACTGTTTGATTTCAATTATCAACATAAATGGCGCTTCTGCAGGTGTAATACGACTTCTGCATCTCTGGAAACGGGTTACACAATTTTGGTAGCTACGTTGAAGGACAATAAACCCCTGAAACATGAATCTATGTTTTATCAGTTGTATATAAATACACTCCCCAAAAGATTTAGGGGAATACCTGTATCAACGTAGATCGATAAAAAAGTTTCAGTTCCGCTCCTGTTAAACACCTACCTAACACAGACTTTTTGAATGATAGACAACTGACTACAATACATCTTTAGTTTTCCTGTAAGCTACAGCTAAGGAAGGAATGGGGGTGGGTGGTTGATTTACCCGCACCCTGTGGCCAGGTATCGGCGTCCTTGAAACTTATAGCATGGCTTGAGATCTTCGCTTTCAATGGAAATTAAAGTACTGCACCACCTGTTGGGTGTGTTGCACACAGTACTGGGTGACCATTGAGAACAATGTGAGTACCGTTTGAGCACTGCAAACGATATCAGAACGGCCACTGGAGCTCCTGCGTCCGATCATATTGTAATGAACAGGTTACGAGAAACGACGTTCCGACCCAGACGTGCTCTTAGAGTACCCCTCTTGACACGATAAAGTCTTGCAGCTCGCGTTCAGTACTGCCTACCCCGTGTCAACAGGCGACTTCGATACTGGCAGATCTTGTTATTCACAGGCGAGTCCACGAATCTTCTTTCGCAAGGTGCTGGTCGTGCTCTCGGGTAGTGACACTTGGTGAGCGAATCCTGGCATATGTTGTTGAGGAAATTCCCATCGTTCTGTGACATCGTGAGGAAGCTTCAGTGTTTATGGCCATACAGATCTTGCGGTGCCAGACAGTAAGTGGAACAGATCCTGTTGGACCAGGTGGTGTGGCTGCTGCGTATGGCGGTGGCCCTGAATTTCTTTTAATTCCAGGGCCGACGAGGCGGGTGTCAACAGGGATGTCTTGCGAAGCCTAGATATTGACGCAATGGTAGGACCGGCGGTGAATGCCGACCTAAACTCATCGTGCGTATATTTGATATGCTTGACGTGTTCGTGGTCGTTCTGTTCTATCACACACTCTCCTAGAACTCTCATAGGATCTCATTGAAAAGTGGGAACGGATACCACAAGGCGACGTCCGTAGACGGAGCATGCCATGTAGCTGTCAAACCACTCTGACGTTTCAGCTATTTTAGTATATAAACGATCGAGGATGTAATGAAGTTTTGTTGTGTAATTAATGTCTGAAGGATGAGAGTATAATCTGGTTCCTACACAGTCCTCAATTACTTCTCAGTGGAGTATGACAGACGCCCAAACCCATATAGGCCTAATATATTTAGCAGTGTAATTGTCTGAGTTGAAATTCAAACCCTCATAAACAGAACTGTGAAGCAGTGCGAATTATGTCAGATGTAGGAGACTTAAATATAAAGAAACACTTCCATGATTTCCCTACTTTTATTCTATTATGTCATATGGGATCATATTCTCGGGTATCTCTTCAAACCGAGCAAAAGATTTTAGAATGCAAAAACGTGTAGTAAGAGTCATTTGTGGCGTAAATTCAAGAAAATCATGGAGAAACCTCTTCAAGGAACTTGGTATTCTAACCACTGATTCTCAGATTTATTTCCAAATGAGATTTGTTCCAAATAATGTTTCGAACAATAGCTCAATAAATAGTATTGATGCTAAAAATAACAATAATCTACGTAAATAATTAAAGTCAATTACGTTGGCCCACAATGGTGTCAAATATGCAGTAACTCAAATTTCAATAAATTACCAGCGATCATTAAAAACTTGGTTTAAGATAAAGAACAGTACAACAAAATTTGAAAGACGTTTCCTAAGGCAACTCCTTCTACTCCATAGATGTGTATTTTTACAGGGCCTGCTAGACCAACTTAAGTAGAAACGTCTGTCAGAGTTGAGTTCTGACCGCAAGTATAGGTATCTTTCGTATGATAAATTTATTGAAAGTGAATAACTATGTTCCATTCTGACACTGTATTAATTCTGTAAATATTAGCACTTCCATTTTGCTGTAATGTATTCACGTATTTTGACAGTCTCCTGACACATGATCAGAAAAGTGAGTATTATATTAAAATGTTCTACGATTTCTGTGTTATACCTTATGAAATGTCACACGTCCACAAGAATCATCTCATTTTTGAGTCTATGGAGCGAAAATTTAATCTAATCTAATCTCTAAACTACCTGACCTCTTTACCACATACCTTACCACAATGTTACTTGATCTCGTCAGTCATTTCCACAACTTCCCTTCCTCATCGATTCTGGCGGCAACCTCCTTGTATCTTATCAGTCCACATCACATACAACATCCTTCCGTAGCACCGAATCTCAAACACTTCGAATCACTTCTTTTTCGGTTTTTCCACAGTGCCTGTTTCACTACTGCTATGATTTGCACGTTAATTCCCACAAATATTTCCTCAAGCTAACGCCGATGATTGATGTTACTATACTTAAGTTGACGGAATGCCCTCTTAGCCCATGCTAGGTTAAAATTTTGGAAATTTGTGGTTTGTTTCTATGGGACCAGACTGCTGACGCCATCGGTCCCTAGGCTTACACACGACTTAATCTAACTTACACTAACTTACGCTAAGCACAACACACATACCCGTGCCCGAGGGAGAACTGGAACCTCGGACGAGGGAAGCCGCGCGAACCGTGGCAAGGCCCTAGACCCCGCGGCAGCCACACGCGGCTACGCTGGGTGACGTCATATGTCCTCCTTCTTCGTCCGTCCTTTAATACTGCGCTTTCAAGACAACTAAATTCCCGCACTTCCTGTAGTCCGTTATTTCATTCGTGTTTCTTCAGTATACACTCATTTCACAGTGCGCGGTTATTAGGCTGTTTATTCTACTGAACAGGGAATGTTATTCTTATCCCCTTTCACTGATGAGGTCATTCCATCAGCGAATCTTATCAGTGGTATCCCTACACCCTGAGCTGTAATTACACTCTTAGAACTTTTTTTTTCCATCATTGGTTCCTCGGTGAGTTTGGACAGTAGGGCAGAGAGACTACATATCTATCTTATACCCTTTCTAAATGGAACACATTGTTCTTGGTTTTTCATTCTTATTGTTCCTTCTTGGTTCTTGTACATAATGCGTATTATCCAGCCTTACCTAGAGCATAAACATATTACCCTCAGAATCTCAAGATTTAATCATTTTACACCGTCGATGGCTTTTTCTACGTCGACAAATCGTGTGAATGATATTTGATTTTTCTTAAGTCTCGTACTCATTATCGACCAGAAGGTCAGAACTTCCTCTGTAGTGCCCTCACCCACCTAAGACCAAACTGGTCATTATCTAACCGACTTTCAATACTCCTTTCCATTATTCTGTATATTATGCAACTTGAGTATATGATCTGTTAAGATGTTTATCTGCCATTGCTATCTTTTGGGATTGTGTGTATCATATTTTTTTGCAAATGTCCGATGCTGTACTTCTGGACATATAGATTCTACTAACGAAACTGAATAGTCGCTTACTTACCACGTCCAACTATGACTTTAGAAACTGAAAAGGAGTGTTAGTGATGTTTTACACCTTATTTGTTGTCAAGTCTTTCTGTTTAACACTGACAATAATACTGAATCTACTATGTCTTCCATGTTGGCTTTCATTTCTTCTTCTATCACCTCATCAAACTATTCCTTCCCCACGTGGTAGCCCTCTGTATACTCTTTCCACCTATCTGCTCTCACCTCTGCCTTTATCAGGGGTCAAAACGGCTGTGCATTGGTGGAGCCGTAATTTATAATCAGGTGATTCACGTGAAAAGGTTTCAGACGTGATTGTGGCCGCACGACATGAATAAACATATTTTGAACGCCGAATGGTAGTTGGTGCTTGACGTATCGGACATTACATTTACGAAATCGATAGGGAATTCAATATTTCCAGATACAAAGTGACCAACGACCTTCACTTAACGACTCAGAGCAACCGCGTTTGCGTAGAAATGTCAGTGCTTAGAGACAACCAACACTGCTTGAAATAACCGCCGAAATCAATGTGGGATGTACGACGAACGTATTCGTTAGGTCAGTGCGGCGACATTTGGCGTTAATGGGCTATGCCAGGTGCCGACCGACGCGAGTGCCTTCGTTAACAGCACGACCGAGCCTGCAGAGCCTCTCCTGGGCTCGTGACATACCGGTTGGACCCCAGACGTCACGATAACCGCGGCCACGTCGGCTGAGTTTCGACTTCAGTTGGTAAGAGCTGAAGGTAGGATTGGAGTGAGGCGCGGACCCTACGTAACCATGGGCGCAAGATGTTAACAAGGCATGCTGCAAGCTAGTGGCTGCTCCACAGTGCTGTGGGATCTGTTTACATGGAATGTTTAACAGACCTCTTACTAAGATTTCCACAGTCTATAAGTTGTCCTTCTCCTTTGTCCACATGCTGACTTCAGGCACTTCAGGAGATTCAAATTTATAGTCCGAGGTCGTTAACAAGTACGAACAGTTTGGTACTCATATCGATGGCCGCGTTGTTGTCTTCGTGAAGTATAGAGGTGATTCGACTTTGGGACAGTTGTCGTTTTATTTCCACGAATGCATCCTGACATTCTCGTGTCCAATCCCAAACAGTATTCTTTTTTAGTAAGTTACAATGACATATCATTTGGTACGGAACTAGATACTAGTTCCTTCTCAGAGACTACAATTGACGATAAAGATATAGAGTTCTATTTAAGACAACTCACGCACTGCTTGCTCTATTCTGGTGTCTGCAGCGTTGAGTGCTGACTAGGGTTGAGCGGCAGACACGTAACTGTGCTGATGCTGTAGCATATGGAAACTGTTGTACCCTTGTCTACGCCCATCACGGGATGTCTGCATCACAGGGTGTATATTCACCAAGAAAATCTACGTCGTTTGGTGTGACGAAACAGAGACTTACAGGCGGCCATAACACAACACAACACCAGGTCTCCACCAACGGCTGCCAGGCACCAATACCTGTTCGCGGAGTCTGCAGAACAGTTTCGCCAAAGATCGCAGCTAGGCCAGGAACTACTTTGCTACGCCAGGCACGTGATCGCAAATACACTCCTGGAAATTGAAATAAGAACACCGTGAATTCATTGTCCCAGGAAGGGGAAACTTTATTGACACATTCCTGGGGTCAGATACATCACATTATCACTCTGACAGAACCACAGGCACATAGACACAAGCAACAGAGCATGCACAATGTCGGCACTAGTACAGTGTATATCCACCTTTCGCAGCAATGCAGGCTGCTATTCTCCCATGGAGACGATCGTAGAGATGCTGGATGTAGTCCTGTGGAACGGCTTGCCATGCCATTTCCACCTGGCGCCTCAGTTGGACCAGCGTTCGTGCTGGACGTGCAGACCGCGTGAGACGACGCTTCATCCAGTCCCAAACATGCTCAATGGGGGACAGATCCGGAGATCTTGCTGGCCAGGGTAGTTGACTTACACCTTCTAGAGCACGTTGGGTGGCACGGGATACATGCGGACGTGCATTGTCCTGTTGGAACAGCAAGTTCCCTTGCCGGTCTAGGAATGGTAGAACGATGGGTTCGATGACGGTTTGGATGTACCGTGCACTATTCAGTGTCCCCTCGACGATCACCAGTGGTGTACGGCCAGTGTAGGAGATCGCTCCCCACACCATGATGCCGGGTGTTGGCCCTGTGTGCCTCGGTCGTATGCAGTCCTGATTGTGGCGCTCACCTGCACGGCGCCAAACACGCATACGACCATCATTGGCACCAAGGCAGAAGCGACTCTCATCGCTGAAGACGACACGTCTCCATTCGTCCCTCCATTCACGCCTGTCGCGACACCACTGGAGGCGGGCTGCACGATGTTGGGGCGTGAGCGGAAGACGGCCTAACGGTGTGCGGGACCGTAGCCCAGCTTCATGGAGACGGTTGCGAATGGTCCTCGCCGATACCCCAGGAGCAACAGTGTCCCTAATTTGCTGGGAAGTGGCGGTGCGGTCCCCTACGGCACTGCGTAGGATCCTACGGTCTTGGCGTGCATCCGTGCGTCGCTGCGGTCCGGTCCCAGGTCTACGGGCACGTGCACCTTCCGCCGACCACTGGCGACAACATCGATGTACTGTGGAGACCTCACGCCCCACGAGCAATTCGGCGGTACGTCCACCCGGCCTCCCGCATGCCCACTATACGCCCTCGCTCAAAGTCCGTCAACTGCACATACGGTTCACGTCCACGCTGTCGCGGCATGCTACCAGTGTTAAAGACTGCGATGGAGCTCCGTATGCCACGGCAAACTGGCTGACACTGACGGCGGCGGTGCACAAATGCTGCGCAGCTAGCGCCATTCGACGGCCAACACCGCGGTTCCTGGTGTGTTCGCTGTGCCGTGCGTGTGATCATTGCTTGTACAGCCCTCTCGCAGTGTCCGGAGCAAGTATGGTGGGTCTGACACACCGGTGTCGATGTGTTCTTTTTTCCATTTCCAGGAGTGTAGTTCCGGCAGACACATCCGCCAACGAGCTTCATAAGGCGGTGCACTCCGGGAAAAGGCATTTCGAAGCACCGCTCGGATACTTCCACTGAACATTAATCGTTTTAATGAATACGACGTGGGGTATGTGCAATGACAATTTCAAAGGTTCATACCTTCGTATGCCTGCAACCAGTAGCCATCAAACCGCAAAATAACTATCATGTATGAATGTGCATTGTCCTCTTGAAAGATGACACCGAGATACTGTCGAATGAGAGGTGACGGGTGAGGACGCACGATATCCGTGAAGTACCGTTGTGCAGGCAGTCAGTCACTACAAGTAGTGGTCTGAAATTATGCCCTGAAGCATAAGGCCAGGAGTAACGCTATTAGGCCTCCGCGGAACGTCGGGAGAATATGATCCCCCATCTCCCCTCACCCCTGTGGCCTCCATACGCACCGCCCAACGTTATGCGTGGGGATGCAGAATAGAAACTCACCCCTAAGCACAATGCTACGCCATACATTGGCAGTCCACGCTTCCTGGTCACGCTAACACCACATATGCAGCCGTTTGTGCTGTGTTTTTATCGGCTGCCCACGTATGAGACGGTAATTCCTTAGTCTGGTTCTCGCTAGTCCGTTAAATTTTGCGGGAATTCTATTAATTGTTCACGGTTGGCAGGCGGATTTGTGAAAAGTTTTCGATGTGCCTGGTACACAGCACGGCGATCCTCCATTGTGGTGGTCAGACTTTGTTGTTCGTGACCTGGACGAATCTCAAGAATCTGGATACTGCACGACTGGACCAGCTGACCAAATGGAGTCCCACAATGAAGCACCTTTCAAACTCTGTCGAGTGCTGAGACCGCCATCTCACACTAGTATATGAAACCCTGTGTTCTTCATGTTGTTTACGGTGGTTTATCAGCGTCTCACACTGGTGGCATCCATTACATACTCTACCAGGCCCGCAAGCATCGTAACAAACTAAACACCAACAACACTAATGCACCCTGATAGCCGTTCTACCTGTCACAGAGGACTGTGACTCTAATCCTGAGCGAGGACGTGGTGAAAAGTAATGTCTCTGAATTTTGTATGTCACAGCTCGAGGCTGTTACAATAAGATAAACGTTATTAACATTGTACGTCTTTATTTTTCAGGTCAAGATATTCATTTCTCAACGTAATCACTCTGGCGACAAACACATTCTTCGAAACGAGAGACCAGTCTGATCACACTGTCAGTGTAGAATGTTTGACTTTGTTGACTAAGCCACAACTTCACGTCTGCTTGCACCACTTCGTTACCTGCAAAGCGAAGTCCTCGGAGATGTGCTTCAGGTTTTGGAAACAGATGAAAGGCGGATGGGGCCGAGTTACGACAGTACGAAGGATGATCGGTGACAGTGAAGCCAAGGTGCCGGACTGTTGCAAATGTCGCAGTGATAGTCTGTAGTCGGGCATTGTCATGCTGAAGGACAGGGTGCTCCATGTCTACATGAAATCTTCGAGTTCGATTACAGCACGATATTTCCCACGCACCGACATATTTAAGTTATGCAACGTCACGTTACATGCTAAAATTCAGAGCCCTGTAGTGGCAGAGGGCTGCAAATATGTAGACAGAAACGATAAGATGTAGAACGGTAATTAAGTCTGTTTAATCTAAGGTGGTTAAAGAGTTTTTGTATAAAAACTTTGAAGGCATTACTTTCAACACACCCTCGCACATACTCTTTACGAAGGTTCATTGATATCTGGCTATGTCATCTGCATGCTTAATTTTTTTATTTTCAGGGAGTGCAAGGGGGATTGATGATGTATCCCTTTATTCCTGAGTAAGGGGAAACATTCGCCAACGGCCTTTACGCAGTGGTAACACCGGTTCCCGTCAGATCACCGAAGTTAAGCGCTGTCGGGTCTGGCTGACTCCTGAATGGGTAAGTGTCCGAGTTTGCTGGCAACCGGAATGCCACTCCACGTCCCCACCTGGTTACGCCTCAAGGTTGAGGATGACACTGCGGCCAGTTGGTAAAGTTGCGCCTTGAAGTCCTGTTCGGACGATGATTTTTTATTTTTTTATTTTTTATGTAGGGGGATATTAAATGTAATGGAGGTAGTTATGAACCGAAATATCATTACGAGAAACATTACAAAGACAATTAGAGGCGAACAGTAGTAGAAAAAAGAATAACAATTTGCTTAAACTTAATTAAGGAACGACACGTTAGTAGAGGATATAAAAGATTTTTTGATATGGGGGAGGGACAGTGGCACCTGTGTTTTGATTGCTTTCATGCGGTCCCAGGATTTTCTCTCTTGTGCCAACCCTTCGTGTCAAAGTAACAAATGCGCCCAAAATCTTCAGATATTTGCAAAATACATTCCTATCTCTCTCCTCTCCTCCTGACACCTTGGCACATGTCCTGTCATTCTCTCTGCCTTCCACTTACTGTTTTCCACGTACTCGTTTCCTAACCAACTGTATCGAGAAACTTTTATTACCTTTTCTTTCAGTCAACATAATTTACTGAATCATTCTGTGATGCTACAACAGAAACCCTACGATTCTTTTATTTTCCAGTATTTCACACAACCCACTATTCACTTCCTCACAATGCTGTCTCAAAACGTACAACTTGAGAAACTTCTCTCTGGAATTCATATCTAAGAATTTCGTTATGGACATCATTTGCCGAGTAAAATTCTCCTTTACTTGTTCTTATATTCTCCTTCCATAGGCCATTATGGGTTAACTTTGCTTACAAGATACCAGAAAGCCTTCACGTAGTGACAAAAGTCACGGGACACCTCCTAGTATTGTGTCCGACCTCCTTTTGTCCGGCGTACTGCAGCAACAAGACACGACGTGGACTCAACAAGTCGTTGGACGTCCCCTGCAGAAACATTCACCCATGCTGCCCCAATACCAGTCTAGCGAAGGTTTAACCGGTGAAAGAGTTTGTCCACGAAGTGACCTCTTGATTATATCTCATTAATTTTCGATGCGGTTTATGTTGGTCGGTAAGCCAGTGCCAGTTGAGTCTATCAGTAGATGGGGTTTCACTAGTCATGGCCTGCACCTCAATAGGTATGGGAAGCGAAGGCTGGCAAAGCTTTTAGGTGGCAGTTTAGTGGTTGCTGGTGGAATCACTCATGGAAAAACTCCCGTAGTAGTTAGTGTTAGAGCTGCAACTTTTTGAGATTCAAGTTGGCTGATAGGTATACCAGCTTAAAGGAAGTCCATCTAACTAAGGAATCACCTTCAGCGGAGGTCAGGTTTGCAGGTAGGGAGGGAATTGGAATATTTCATCAAAATATTAAAGGCATTAGAGATAAAGTCAGTGATCTACTTATAGATGTTGACTCTGACATTACTTATGTATCGGAGTACCACTTAAATAATTTGAAAATTCATAGGCTTCCTTTACCAGGATACAGATTAGCTGGTTATTTTGGAAGTAGTTTTTGCATTTCAGAATACTTCTGCTCAAGCTAGAGGTGGTTCATTGTAGTATTTTTTAGGAAGTACCAAAAATGAGTGTTATGTTGTGATTTCTATATCAATTTTGAATATGATAGTACAAGAAAAAAGATGTTAGCAGATCTCCTAAACTCGTATGATATGACGCAGACTGTGGTTTTTTTTTCTGAACCAAGGTGCAGGGGAACAGTAACACTAAAAAGCTTTTGTACTCAGACAAATGTCACATATCATTTCAAATAATGTAGAAAAGCTAATCCAACGGCAATAGAGATTTTTTAAACCTCGTGAAGGTACTGTAGTAGCAGGATGTCTATAGTGCAGATAACACATATGACAAATGTAATCCTTTCCTTAACACATTTCTCATTCTCTCTGAGAGTTGCTATCCATCAGAACGTAGTAAACGGGGTACTAGCAGTAAAAGGTAGCTTGGTTGGCTGACTAGTGGGATACGGATATCATGTAGAACAAAGCGGGAATTATATCAAAATGTTAGAAGTAGTCAGAATCAAACTACAGTAGCCCATTACAAACAATGTTGAAAAGTGATTAAAAATGTTATATTTTTTGAATTAACTAAAGCGCTTGATTGTGTTGATTACAAAATATTACACCAGAAGTTGGATCATTACGTGATACAGGGAGTAGCTCACAATTGCTTCACCTCTTCTTTTACAACAGACAATAATAGGTCATAATTCACAGTGGTGAGAATGGCTGTGAATTGGAGTCTGAGTTTGGTACAGTCAAATGGGAGTGGCCCCAGGGATCAGTGATGGAGCCACACCTGTTCCTCATTTAAATAAATGATTTGCCCTTTAGTATCGGGGGTAATTCTAAAATATTTCTGTTTGCTGTTGACACTAGCTTGATACTAAAGGATGTTGAGGACAACATTGACTCTGTTTCAAATAGTGCAGTTCACGACGTAAGTTCATGGCGTGTAGAAAACAAACTAACGCTAAATCACAGTAAGAGTCAGTTTTTACAGTTTCTAACGCACAATTCAACAAAACATATCGTTTTTATTCCACAAATTGTTCTTTTCATTTTATTGGGAGAATGTTGGGGAAGAGTAGCTTTTATGCAAAGGAGGCTGCGAATAGAATTCTATTGCCACCCATTCTGCAGCACTGCTGGAGTGTCTGGGATCCATATCAGGTCGGATTGGAGAAAGACATGAAAGCAATTCAGAGTCCGCTGCTTGATTTGTTACCGGTAGGGTGAATCAGCATGCAAGTGTTACGGAGATGCCTCGTGAACTCAAACATGAGAATCCCTGGAGAAAAGCCGACGGTATTTTCGCGAGACACTGTTGCGGACGTTTAGACAACGGCCATTTGCAAAGTGATTCTACCACTGCTAACATTCATTTCCCGTAAGGACCAAGAAGACACAGTGGATCAGGAAAGAAATCGACTAGTAGAGTTTCGTGGTACCCTCCGCTTACAGAGCAAACTGAGGTGACGAAACTCGTATGATATCAACTAATAACGTGTCGGACCTTCTTTTCAGCTTAAGTGCAGCAACATGATGGAAGTCCACTCACATTGACAAACGATCACAGAAATTGCTTCGCGGCCGAAGCAGAGACCGTTTGCAGAGTTCCAGGTTTACTGTAACTCTTGGACCTTCACATTCACGATGACACACAGAAATTACATAGCACTAAATACATCAGGCACCATGCCGACTTCTGTCCAGGCGAGTAACGCTACAAATTGTCTGTGCTTGGACTCAGTCTTGGAGTCCAGTAGGTGCTGCTGATCCACTACTACTGGTTTACTGTAGCCCATATACCGTCACATTGACGATAAATCACAGAAATTATCTCGGAATTGTATACAATAATGACCATCCCGATTCAGGCGAGTATAACTTCAAACGCTCTGTGCTCTGAACCATTCCTAGGAGTCCAATAGTAGTTTCCGGTCCACCACTGCAGATTTACTGTAACCCTTGGACCTTTAGATTGACGACGAAACACAGAAATTGCATCGGGATACAACACAACCAACGCCATGCCGACTGCTGTCAGGCGAGTAACGCTTCAAACGGTCTCTTCTTGGAACCTTTCCTGGGTGTCCAGTGGTAGTTTCCAATGCACTACTGCAAGTTTACTGTAACCCTTGGACATTTACATTGACGATGAAACACAGAATATGCATCAGATTTAATACAACAGGAACCATGCCTACTTCTTTTCAGCGGAGTAACGTTTCAAACGGTCTGTTCTTGGAAACTTTCCTGGAAGCCCAGTAGTACTTTCCGATGCACCACTGTAGGCTTACTCTACCCTTTGGACCTTCCCATTGGCGATGAAACACAAAAATTGTATCGGCATTGAATACAACAGGCACTACGGCGAATTGTGTCCAGGCGAGTAACGCCTCAAATTGTCCGTGCTTGGACTCATTCTTTTGAGTCCAGTAGATGTTAGTGATGCACCACTACTGGTTTACTGTAGCCCTTAAATCGGCACATTGACGATAAATCACAGAAATTACCTCGGAATTGAATACAATAATGAGCATTACGATTCTGCCCAAGCGAGTATCGCTTGAAACGCTCTGTGCTCTGAACCATTCCTAGGAGTCCACTAGTAGCTTCCTGTCTACCACTGCAGGTTTCCTGTAACCCTTGGTCCTTCACATTGAAGATGAATCACAGCAACTGCATCGTAATCAATACAACTGCCACTATGCCGACTTCTGTCTTGACGACTAATGCTACAAACGGCGTGTGTTTGGAACACTTCTCAGGAGTCCACTAGTAGTTTCCGATGCACGACATCTGTTTTACTGTATCACTTGGACTTTCACATTGATGATAAAACACCGAATTATCATCGGGATTGAATACAACAGGCACCATACCGATTTCCGCCCGAGCGAACAACGCTTAAAACGGTCTGTGCCCTGAAAGTTTATTGGGAGTCGAGGAGTTGTTTCAGATGCACTACAGCATGTTTACTGTAATCTTTGGAGCTTCAAATTGTCGATGAAACACTGAAATTGCATCGTCTTGAATACAACAGGCACCATGCTGAATTCTCTCCGAGGGTGTAACGCGAGAGACGGTCTTTGCTTAAAACCTTTATTGGGAGCTCAGTAGTTTCCTCGGGATTGAATACAATAGGGCCCATCCCGACTTCTGTCCAGTCGAGTATCGCTCCAAGCGGGATGTGCTCTGAACCTCTATTGGGAGACGAGATGTTGTTACAAATGCACCACTGCAGGTTTACTGTAACCTTTGGACCTTCATATTGCGATGAAACACAGATATTGCATTGGTTTAAAACAACAGGCACCATGCCGGGCTATGTCCAGGCAATTAACCCTTCAAAAGATCTGTGCTTCGAACCTTTCCTGAGAATCCAGTAGTCGTTTCCGAAGCACCACTGCTGGGTAACGGAAACACTTGCACATTCACATTGAATATGAAAAACAGAAATTTCAGCGGGATTGAATACATCAGGTATCATGCCGATATCAGTCCCGCCGAGTAACGCTTCAAACGGTCTGTAGTTGGAAACTTTCCTTGGAGTCGAGTGGTAGTCTCCGATGCACCACATCTGATTTACTGTAACCCTTAGACCTTCACAATGACGATGAAACACAGAAATTGCATCGGGATTGATTACAACAGGCACCATGCCGGCTTCTGTCCGAGCTAATAACGCTTCAAACGGTCTCTGGTTGGAACGTTTATTTTGTGTCCTGTCGTTGTTTCCGATGCACCGTTGTAAGTTTACTGTGACCCTTGGACCTTCACATTGTCGATGAAATATAGAAATTGAATCAGATTTAACACAACAGGCATCGTGAAGACTTCTGTTTAGGCGCGTAACCCTTCAAACTGTTTATGCTTGGAACCCTTCCTTGGAGTGCAGTAGTAGTTTCCGATGCACCGCTGCAGGTTTACTGTAACCCTTGGACCTTCACATTGACGATGAAACACAGAAATTCCATCGTAATGAATACAACAGCCACTATGCCGTCTTCTGTCCTGGCGACTAATGCTGCAAACGGCGTGTGCTTGGAACCTTTCGTAGGAGTCCGGTAGTAGTTTCCGTTGCACCATTACACGTTTACTGTACCCCTTTGACCTTCACATTGGCGATGAAACACAGAAATTGCGTATGAATTGAATACAACAGGCACCACGCCGACTTCTCTCCAGACGCGCGAGATTTGGCACCAACTTCAATGCGAGATGCCTTTAATAGGTTCCACAACGAAACATTGTCTCGAAATTTGGTAGAAAATCCGAAGAAATTTTGGTCGTATGTAAAGTCCTCAAGCGCAAGACGCAGTCAATACCTTCGCTGCGCAGTGCCGATGGTTCTGTTATCGACAACTGTGCCGCTAAAACGGAGTTATTGAACGCAGTTTTCCGAAATTCCTTCACCAGGGAAGACGAATGGAATATTCCAGAATTTGGAACACGAACAGCTCCTAGCATGAGTTTCTTAGAAGTAGATACCTTAGGGGTTGCGAAGCAACTCAAATCGCTTGATACGGGCAAGTCTTCAGGTCCAGATTGTATACCGATTAGGTTCCTTTCAGATTACGCTGATACAATAGCTCTCTACTTAGCAATCATATACAACCGCTCGCTCACCGATAGATCTGTACCTACAGATTGGAAAATTGCGCAGGTCCCACCAGTGTTTAAGAAGGGTAGTAGGAGTAATCCCTCGAACTACAGACCTATATCATTGACGTCGGTTTGCAGTAGGGTTTTGGAGCATATACTGTATTCAAACATTATGAATCACCTCGAAGGGAACGATCTATTGATACGTAATCATCATGGTTTCAGAAAACATCGTTCTTGTGCAACGCAGCTTGCTCTTTATTCGCACGAAGTAATGGCCGCTATCGACAGGGGATCTCAGGTTGATTCCGTATTTCTGGATTTCCGGTAAGCTTTTGACACCGTTCCTCACAAGCGGCTTCTAATGAAGCTGCGGGCCTATGGGGTATCGTCTCAGTTGTGCTACTGGATTCGTGATTTCCTGTCAGGAAGGTCGCAGTGCATAGTAATAGTCGGCAAATCATCGAGTAAAACTGAAGTGAAATCAGGTCTTCCCTAGGGAAACGTCCTGGGACCTCTGCTGTTCGTGATGTATATAAATGACCTGGGTGACAATCTGAGCAGTTGTCTTAGGTTGTTCGCAGATGATGCTGTAATTTACCGTCTAGTAAGGTCATCCGAAGACCAGTATCAGTTGCACAGCGATTTAGAAAAGATTGCTGTATGGTGTGGCAGGTGGCAGTTGACGCTAAATAACGAAAAGTGTGAGGTGATCCACATGAGTTCCAAAAGAAATCCGTTGGAATTGGATTACTCGATAAATAGTACAATACTCAAGGCTGTCAATTCAACTAAGTACCTGGGTGTTAAAATTAAGAACAACTTCAGTTGGAACGACCACATAGATAATATTGTGGGGAAGGCGAGCCAAAGGTTGCGTTTCATTGGCAGGACACTTAGCAGATGCAACAAGTCCACTTAAGAGACAGCTTACACTACACTCGTTCGTCCTCTATTAGAATATTACTGCGCTTTGTGGGATCCTTACCAGGTGGGATTGACGGAGGACATCGAAAGGGTGCAAAAAAGGGCAGCTCGTTTTGTATTATCACGTAATAGTGGAGAGAGTGTGGCAGATATGATACGCGATTTAGCCGGCCGAAGTGGCCGCGCGGTTCTGGCGCTGCAGTCTGGAACCGCGAGACCGCTACGGTCGCAGGTTCGAATCCTGCCTCGGGCATGGATGTGTGTGATGTCCTTAGGTTAGTTAGGTTTAACTAGTTCTAAGTTCTAGGGGACTAATGACCTCAGCAGTTGAGTCGCATAGTGCTCAGAGCCATTTGAACCATTTTGATACACGATTTGGGATGGAAGTCATTAAAGCAGAGACGTTTTTCGTCACGGCGAGATCTATTTATGAAATTTCAGTCGCCAACTTTCTCTTCCGAATGCGAAAATATTTTGTTGAGCCCAACCTAAATAGGTAGGAATGATCATCAAACTAAAATACGAGAAATCAGAGCTCGAACAGAAAGGTTTAGGTGTTCGTTTTTCCCGCGCGCTGTTCGGGAATGGAATGGTAGTACGATTGTGGTTCGATGAACCCTCTGCCAAGCACTTAAATGTGAATTGCAGAGTAGTCATGTAAATGTAGATGTAGAAAAGTATGGCTTAAGACGGCCTGTGCTTGGCACCTTTCTCAGGAGCCCACTGGTAGCTTCCGAAGCACCACTTCTGTTTTACTGTAACACTTGGACTTTCACATTGGCGATAAAACACAGAAGTATCATCGCGAATGAATACAACAGGCACCATGCCGACATTATCCCGAGCGAATAACGCGTAAAACGGTCTGTGCCCTGAAACTTTACTGGGAGTCGAGGCGTTGTTTCCGTTGCACCACAGCAGGTTTACTGTAATCTTTGGACCTTTACGTTGACGATGGAACACAGAAATTGCATCGGGATACAATACAACCAACACCATGCCAACTTCTGTCAGGCGAGCAACGCTTCAAACAGTCTTCTCTTGGAACCTTTCCTGGGAGTCCAGTAGATGTTTCTGATGCACCACTACAGGTTCAAATTGACGATGAATCACAGAAATTACCTGGGGATTGAATACAACTGGCACCATGCCGACTTCTGTCCAGGGGAGTATCGCTTCAAACTGTCTGGGATTGGAACCTTTCCTGGGTGTCCAGTGGTAGTTTCCAATGCACTACTTCAAGTTTACTGCAACCCATGGATATTTACATTGACAATGAAACACAGAATATGCATCAGACTTAATACAACAGGAACCATGCCGACTTCCGTCCGGGGGAGTAACGTTTCAAACGGTCTGTTCTTGGAAACTTTCCTGGAAGCCCGGTAGTACTTTCCGATGCACCACTGTGGGCTAACTCTACCCTTTGGACCTTCCCATTGGCGATGAAACACTGAAATTGTATCGGCATTGAATACAACAGGCACAATACCGACTTCAGTCCAGACGAGTATAGCTTCAAACGGGCTGTGCTTCGAACCATTCCTAGGAGTCCAGTAGTACTTTACAATGCAGCGCTGAGGGTTTACTGTAACTCTTGCAGCTTCATGCTGTATATGAAACACAGAAATTGCATCGGGATGAATAACACAGGCACCATGCCGACTTCTGGCGTGCTTTTGAAACGGTCTCTTCCTTGAAACTTTAATGAGAGTCGAGGCGTTGTTTCCGATGCACCACTGCAGGTATACTGTAACCCTTGGACCTTCACACTGGCGATGAAACCCTGAAATTGCATCGTTTTGAATACAACAGGCACCATGCCGAATTCTCTCCGAGGGTGTAACGCGACAAACGGTCTCTGCTTAAAACCTTTCTTGGGAGCTCAGTAGTTTCCTCGGGATTGAATACAATAGGGCCCATCCCGACTTCTGTCCAGTCGAGTATCGCTCCAAACGGGATGTGCTCTGAACCTCTATTGGGAGACGAGATGTTGTTACAAATGCACCACTGCAGGTTTACTGAAACCTTTGGACTTTCATATTGCGATGAAACACAGATATTGCATTGGTTTAAAAACCCAGGCACCATGCTGGGTTAAGTCCAGGCGAATAACCCTTCAAAAGATCTGTGCTTCGAACACTTCCTGAGAATCCAGTAGTCGTTTCCGAAGCACCACTGCTGGTTAACGGAAACACTTGCACATTCACATTGAATATGAAAAACAGAAATTTCAGCGGGATTGAATACATCAGGTATCATGCCGATATCAGTCCCGCCGAGTAACGCTTCAAACGGTCTGTAGTTGGAAACTTTCCTGGGAGTCGAGTGGTAGTCTCCGATGCACCATCTCCGCATATCTTCTGGTTCTGTAATTGATTCTTGCTTCTGATTGTGTCTTACTGTGACTTTTTTTCCTTATATTGTTGAAGATCTTGATGTAATTGACTCAGGGCTCTGAAATATTATTCATTCATGTCCTACCGCCCCTTCGCATTACCTGCCGTGTTTGCCTTTACAAATTTAATGGAGGTCGTATTGGTTTTTTGATGCTATGAATTTCGCATTGTGGTTTATTTCTCCCGATAACTTAAAGCCGAATTTGAGCTGCTACGCTATATAAGTGATATGTGTTTTCTTTTTTTTTTGGGGGGGGGGGTGTATGCTTGGTTTTTCAGCTGTCGATTAGTCCAAATTTCCACAATGTTGGGTTCCAAGTTTTAATTTACATTGGGAGCAAGAGCTGCTTGGGGCATTCCCCTTTTAATGGTCAACGACAGAATGCACGTTGTTCTGATGGCGCGCCAAAGTGGAGAATGGCGAGGAAAATATTCCTAATTTCCTTCACTTTTCTTTCCTCCTCCTCTTATAGGTTTTCATTCCCCTGACACATGTTTATCCTTTTCACGTATAGCTCTCTGTCTGCAGCCTGTATGTTTCCTTTCTCCTGTGCTGCCCCCTAAAAATTAAATTAAAAAAAATTGAGATTATGCTGATGGTGAGACTGTATACTCATTTACGTTTAAATAAAGGATGTTGCGAAAATGTAGCCTACCTATTTATGTTTTCAAGGAAAATTGGGTTATTTTATGAAGAACGTCGTTTTAATTTTCACACACTAGAGGTTGTTATTTGTGTTCTCATTACCTGCAACTTTTGCTCTATGTAGTACGAGTTTGTTCTCTTTGCAAAACAATAAAAATTAAAAAGGGTTTAGAGCACAAGTAAACAAGTTGGTAGTGCACTAGCCCTAAAAAAAATTAAAAAAGCGCCATAATAGCTGGATCGCTGGATCGAGCATCGGTCGTCAGCTTTTTTTTTTTAACAAAGAAAAGGCACAATCTCGGTAGTCAGTAAACTAGCACTACGATGTTTATTTCATTTAATTTCTAAATAAAAGGGTCGGTAGAGCACGTGCCCGCTAAAGGAAGAGGGAAAAATCTCATTTTGCACCCGAATATTTATTTCACGATGGACATGTAAAATAATGGTTGTCTACCCTTCCTTGATGTGCTAGTTAGAAGGAAGGTGGACGGTACTTTGGTACCTGCCCTTTATACGACTCCTACTCACACTGGCTTGTATCTGCCATCTTGGACCCTGAGAGTTTGTGAGCTAGGTTAGTCCATCTCGAAGTCACCTTTCTTCAGAATGCTTACAGTGAAAGACAGATAGACGTGGCTGTATCGACCAACATTTCTTCGGGTGAATGATGATAATACTGAAGTGGCCCAAAGACTACGGCCATTTTCACTAACGCAGGGGTCATCTTTAGCACGACTGGTCATATTTTGCGGAAATATGACGTAAATTGTGTTATTCACCCCCTATCTAAGAACGGGTTGCTAATCTGTTAATTTACCTATCGGCATGTTGTTTACCACTTAAAAGTAAAAAGAGACACAAACAAACAAGTTGGTATTGCATTATTTTCCCTCTGTACGTACCCGCCAAATTTTGTCGAGATCTCTTATTGACATTTTGTGAATATTTCATGTAAGCAAAACACTGTTTTACTGTTGCTTCACAATTTTCAAGTGCCGCCATTGTGACCACACTCCGGATGTGTTATCGAATAATGATTTTTTAATTTTTTAAATAATGATCCATGCTACGATATTTACCTTATAATTTCGTTTGCAGTAATTGATCCGTCAGGCTGGATGATTTTATTTTATAGACGTTTTTAATCTTATACATTTTATACTGGCTTTTATACAATTATATGTTTTACCTTCGGTTCAGCTTCGACACACGAGGCCTCGGCTCAAGAGATTCTTAGGTTTTTACGCTGCTAAAGGACACCTCCATTATTTTCTTTTTGTAGCTCTCTTGTCAGAACTCGAGAACGGCCGCAATAAATCTCGGCGCATAAGCTTGAAAGCAGTGCTATGTTACTGACTTGTCGCTGAGAAACTTATGTGTAGAATTGACAGAACATTCAAATTTTATAAATTTATTTTTCTAATGTTAGTTTAGTCAGATAAAGTTTATACCACAGAAATTTTAAGCCGCCAGGACCGTCATGACCGGTTTGTTTTTTCTCTGGCACTAAACATTAATCGTTTTTTTAAAATTATGACTTAGGGTTAGTACAACGATGATTTCAAACGCTCATACCATCGTATGCCTGCCACCAGTAGCCATCAACCCGAAAAGTAACTATCATGAATGAAAGAGCATTGTTGTATTGAAAGCTGGCACCGAGATACTATTAAATGAGATGTGACACGTGAGGAAGCACGATGTCCATGGCGTGCCGTTGAGCAGCCAGTCAGTCACTACCAGCAGTGACCTGAAGTTATGTCCTGTGGCATGACGCCAGGAATAACACTGTTGTGCCTCCCCGAAACATCGGGGCAATGGGATCCCTCCCCCAATGGCCACCATACTCACCGCAAAACGGTATGCGTGGTGGTGCAGAATAGCAACTCACCACTAAGCACAATGCTACGCCAATCGTCGGCAGTCCACCCTTCCTGGTCACGACAACACTCCAAATGCAGCCGTTTGTGTTGTGTTCTTGTCAGCTGCCCTCGTATGAGGCGATAATTCCTTAGTCTGGCTCTTGCTAGTCTGCGGGATAACGTACAGAGCTGCAGAGATTCCATTACTTGTTCACGGTTGGCAGGCGGACGTGTGAAGGGTTTTCGATGTGCCTGGTGCACAACACGGCGGTCCTTCCTTGTGGTGGTGAACGTTGTTGACCGTGACCTTGATGACGATTATGATTGCCCTCACGTTCCCATGCAGTCCACATCAGAAAGTCTCAAGAATCTGGATATAGCATGATTAGCAGAGATGTACAAATTCCCCTTGCAGCCTGCTTGCCCCTAGCTCCTCTGCAACCATTCATGCAGGTCAGCCTGCCGCGACGTAAACACAAGAGTGCGCGTGTACTGAGGCATAGTGGGTAATGCGGCCGACTTGGGCTCCTGCAAGCCCGGGCTACCTGGGTTCCCGCAGGCCTGCCAAGCTTCACGGGAACCGCTCAGCTTGCAGCGCCTGACAACAGGTTGCGCTGTCAAGCTACCGTGACTAGAGTAGCCAGGTAGTTAGCCTGCAGTTCATTTATCGCAACGGTGGGGGCAGCACAATGAATAGGTCGAACTTTAGTGAGATTGAAAAAAAAATGACAACTGGCGAATACGTACTGGTAACGAAACAGAGCACAAGCGCCGCATCGGAAACGTTTTCGTGTGTTTTAAGAGGCCGCTTCAAATATATTGGTAGTTGTGTCTCAACGCAAACTATGTAAAAAGCTCTTAAGTACTTATTCGGGGGCCGGCCGCGGTGGTCTCGCGGTTCTAGGCGCGCAGTCCGGAACCGTGGGACTGCTACGGTCGCAGGTTCTTATCCTGCCTCGGGCATGGATGTGTGTGATTCCCTTAGGTTAGTTAGGTTTAAGTAGTTCTAAGTTCTAGGGGACTGATAACCACAGCAGTTGAGCCCCATAGTGCTCAGAGCCATTTGAACCATTTGAACTTATTCGGGAACCTCGAGTATGTTACGACATGTGTGCAAATTTGACAAGCAGTTCCGTCACTCCGTAGATATCTTGAAAGAGGACAAAGATTTAGTGGCCGAAAAGTGCGTCGAAATGTGTGCTAAGGACCTGAGACCATTTAGCAGTATAGAGGGAGAAGGATTTCTTAATTTAGAGCAGACACTGATCGACATAGGTAAAAAATATGGCTCAGTTGATATTAAAAATATTATGCCTTCCCGAGTGACAGTAGCTAGGAAAGTTCAAACCTTAGCTGATAAAGTGCGCAGCAAAATGCTCCCACATACGGTGCATGCGATTCGTTCTGGTATATGTGCCAGTACAATTGATCTATGGACAGACAATTACAAAGGGGTGCATTACATGTCCGTGACAATGCATTACATAAATTCAGACTGGCGTTTGAATAAATATGTACTGATGTGCTCTGCGTTTCCTGACTGCCCAAAAACTGGCTCGAATATTCGAAACGAGTTGGAAGATCGCTTAGAAACTATGAGTGTTTCTTGTGAAGACATTGCCAAAATTACGTTTGTCACAGACCACGGCAGTAACATTGTCAAAGCTCTCGAAATATACCAGCGTCTTCCATGCATGGCTCATAGTATAAACACAATCTTTAAACATGTTCTGAGCGAACAATGTTGGAAAGAAAATGTTTCAAATATATTAGCCATTCTTAATACAGTGCGGGCTACGGTTTCCTACTTTAAGAGAAGAGGTCTCTGTGTGAGACTGAACTCATCTTTAAAGCAGTGGGACAGTTATTTTGACATGCTTATATCAGTCCATCCTCAGATTGATTCAGTGAAGGCTGTCTTACATAACGAAGATGCCTCTGATAAGATGCTGGGTTATGACCACCGTATAACTAGCCAGCTTTTAGCATTTCTTAAGCCGTTTAAAGAAGCCACAGTTGATCTAGAGGGTGACAAGGAGACAACCCTACATTTAGTTCTACCGTGGTTTTATGCCTCAAAAGCTCACTGTACTGTACGGGATAATGATGAAGAGGTTTGTAATTTTATTCCATGGTTCAAATGGTTCAAATGGCTCTGAGCACTATGAGACTTAACTTCTGAGGTCATCAGTCCCGTAGAACTTAGACATACTTAAACCTAACTAACCTAAGGCCATCACACACATCCATGCCCTAGGCAGAATTCGAACCTGCGACCGTAGCGCCTAGAACCGCTGTGCCACCCCGGCCGGCAATTTTCCATCTGAAAATTATAGAACCAGTTGTGAAATATGTATGTTGATAAAATGTATTTTCAGGACATGACACCGTTGAAACAAGCCGCCGGTGCCTTCCTATAACAGAAAATGTGCGTTAGTATTTTGCATAAAATTGCAACGTTTATGGTGTGTAACTACTGCACATTAAGAAAGTTTAAGAAAGCTAACCGAGGATGAAAAAATTGATGTTTACCAAGCAGCACGACAGATGTGTGCTGAAGGTAAGTTCCTAAGATAATGCATATATTCTTCATCTACATGTACATGGGTACTTTGCAAGTCACACGCAAGTGCTTGGTTGAGGGTTCATCGAACCACTTTCAACACATTTGTCTCCTATTCTCGAATTTCGCGCGGGATAAAACACCTACATCTCTCCGTCTGAGCGCTGCTTTTTTGTATTTTATTCTGATGATCATTTCTTTCAATGTAGATGGGACTCAACAATATATCTTCGAATTCGGAGGTGTAAGTTGGTGAACGAAATTTCATATATAGATCGCGCCACGTCTTAAAACGCCATTGTTGTAATGATTCCCACCCAAACTCCTGTATAATTTCCGCGACACTCTTTCCCCCGTTTCACGATAATACCAAACGAGCTGCCCTTCTTTATACTCTTTCGACCTCCTCCATCAATCGTAGCAGAAAAGGCTATCCAACTGCGTAGCAATGCTCCAAAAGAGTGTTTTGTCATTAAAACGCCTACAACATTTTCTGTGTGTCAATTCCTATATAAGTAGGTCGTAATTGTAATCTACAGCCTTTAGATTTGACTGGTTGATCTTGTAAACTAAGTTTAACGGACTCAGTTTAGTACACACACGGATAACCTCGCTCTTTTCACTATTTATTGCCAACTGCTAATTTTCACACCAAAAATATATATCTTATTTAAATCGTCCTGCAGTTAGTTTTGATCTTCTGGTGACTTTACTGGACGATAAAGGAAAGCACATCGAGAAACTATTATACTTTCAACTATGTGTAGTACGATCTTCACATTATTCTGCAAATATTAATTGGAACCTGTATAGTTTCAGTACAAGTGCCCAATCACAGCACCCATGAAACACATTCAGGACCGCACAAAACGGCGAAATTTGAGGACTGGGCAGAAGAATCTCCTCTCCTACATAATGAAGTCAGCAGATACTTGCAAGAACAGTGTGTGAACGAGGGAGATATTCTACAGTGGTGGAAAAATAACTCCCAACGACTTCCTCGACTTGCGCGTGTGGCAAGAAAACTATTAAATATACAGGCCACTAGTGCATCTAGTGAGAGAATTTTTAGTTGCCCTGGAAACCTAATTGGCGAAAAACGATCACGTCTTCATGCAGACAGACTTAATTAAAACACTAATCAGCAGACAGATTAAGAATACAGCAGAACATTAAGCAGGGAACTATGACTTTGAGTGCAAATTTACTAATTAAGAGTGCAGTTTTCTTTCTTGTGTGCCGGCCGTTGTGGTCGTGCGGTTCTAGGCGCGTCGGTCTGGAACCGCGTGACCGCTACGGTCGCAGGTTCGAATCCTGCCTCGGCCATGGATGAGTGTGATGTCCTTAGGTTAGTTAGGTTTAAGTAGTTCTAAGTACTAGAGGACTGATGGCCACAGATGTTGAGTCCCATAGTGCTCAGAGCCATTTGAACCATTTTTCTTTCTTGTGTTTTATGGGCGTCAATTTCTGAGATACAAATTTTGTAATGCATACAGTTCATTTTTATTTTACACTAAACTTTTTGATTTCAATCCTCCCAAGCGACATTTATTATTGTTGGTAAAACATTTTCTGTTACTTGTGTTTGCAAAAGTAGCCAAATACTTTAGGAGTATCTGGTTGGGCCTAAATAATACTTTCAGGGGAGCTGAAGGAAAATTTGTAAATATTTTATATTGGAAAGTGTTCTGCAAAATAAAATATTCATTTGTGGATTAAGGCAATACACATTATGAGCTTAAATTACAATTTACTTTGATGAGTTTCACACACATTGCGAAATGTAATTTTATTCCTGTATTTCTATATTAAGGGTAATCCCACAAGCAGGGTCAAGATGCTGAAGACCTAGACACTACAAATGCTTTTAAAATGAAGAGTGTCTTTTTCCACGAATGTATTGTAGTAGGAATATAATGGAAACTCTGAGCCACTCTACACAGCGTCTACGTCTGAGTCATGAGGGTTCAGACTCGTCGTTTAGGTCTGTGTTATAAGGGTCTACAGTCGTCGTCTAGGTTTGCATCATGCAAGTAAACACTCGTCGTCTAAGTCTGCATCATGAGGGCCCGAACTATGGTCCTTCATGACGCAGACCTAGACTACAAGTGTGGACTCTCATGACGCAAACGTAGACGCCGCGAAAATGGCTCATAGTCGCCATTGTATTCCCAGTACTATAGTTTTTAGACGAACTGGATGCGAAAGAAGTGCTTCGATTTTGTTAAAATGCATTTTGTCAATTGAGAACGATTTTGCCAACTTCGAATGAATTCACAGAACCAGTAAAATACATCCTGGAAAAGTAGTTAAATATTTGTATAACTGGTGTCATACTTGGCTGAAACATACTAAAGTTAAAGAATCTAGGCTTCCAAAATCTTAATTTGGTACTCATTGCAGTACAGTGGTTATCAGCGGCGTAGATAATTTATTCTTCTGGGGAGGGGAACAAACTTCTTTCTAGAGGGTGGAGGTTCACTTCTTTAGTACAAATATCCATCCGTTTCAGAGTTGAAAACTGCAACACAGACTGCATTGCGTTCCACTAAAACAAAAAACACTATCTTCATGGGCTCGGGGTGGTTATCTGTAGCTTTTAGTGTACAAAGGCGCTCCATTTTCAGTGATTGTTCTGCTTGCTAGAAAACCTGTTTGATATGTGATTTGATGGTAGTTCGAATTGAGAATATCCAGTATTGAGAGATTGTGAAGTCTCGAAGAAATCGTTTTATATTTGACAACTAGCTGAAAACCCGGTGTTCCCTGGGAATTTATTTATTCCATACTCTCGTAGTCCATCTTCCTTCCCCTATTTTCTCTCTATCAATTAATTCCTCTCCCACTATCTCTCTGTTCACCTCCCCCCTTCCCCAACCCTTGGCCCCTCTCCCCCCAGCCTCTATCCTTCTCCTCGTCCTCCTCTGTTGGACTCTGCCACCTCAGTTCATCTCCTCCTCACCTATCTATGAAAACTCATATATATCTGTAAACTTTTGTGGTGATCAGTGAAGCAGTGTCAAAGTTTATTGCTAGGTAACATTTATTGTAATACTTTTTGATACGCAGCATTGATAGTTTTGTTTTCTGGTGCGTAAACAAATGATGTTGAAGGTGACCCGACAGGGGAATATGCGACATAGAATTGGCCATGCGAAAAACATGATTTTCAAGATTGGTGCCACAAACATATAACGATTGCCCTTGCGATTTATCTATGGACATGGCAAATGCAAGCTGCACTGGAAATTATAACCGTTTAAAGTCGAATGGCATGTCGGTCGGAATCATAGTGATAGGTGGAATCAAACTGTCTTCACCTTTGTACTTTCCTTTTAAAATTGTGGCTTCGATTACGTTGTTCGTTAATTTTTTCACCGCAAGGCGGGTGCCATTACAAAGACGTGGCTGGTTTACCTTTCGCAACATAATGTTTGCCGATCCGACTTAATTGCAGATTGGGAGGCGGTAATCCGGGCAAATTCAGCGAATTTAAAAATTCCGTAGGACAGTTAACTACATCATCTTGGTTAGTAACGGAATAAACCGACTTGTATGTCATCAATTCGCCAGGTATCATATTTTGAATCTGAAAACTCATTTCGCTAACATCAAGGTTTTTTGCAGCCAATATAACACATTCGCTCAACCAAAAATGGGTTGCAACTGTTAAATGACATTTGCTGTGCGCTAAATGTCAAACACGATGTCTATGAATGTGTCAGACATCTCTCACATTTCAAAAAGATCATAGACATTTCGTTTAAAAAAAATGTATGTATTTATACATAAATACACACACACACACACACACACACACACACACACACACATATATATATATATATATATATATATATATATATATATATATATATATATACAAAGATGCACATGGAAATGTTCAAAAACCTTCTACATGGAAACATGTGTATGTGAGCCAACTTTCATGGTAACCCGTAAATGATGTCAAAATCTTTTGTAAGATACTCTATTCCATGCACTGTCCGAAATATTATGTAGACACTGATGTTCCTCTTGATGGTCAAGTGTACAAAATTTCTTCAAGATCGGAGTAAAACTGTAGGTTGGTGTAGAAGTGTGTAAGTAGTGTACCCTCCGCCATGTACCATTCAGAATTTTAAGCAGACAGCGCCCTTCATCCTACTTTGAATGTCAAGTGTGCCAAATTTCATCAAGATCGGAATCAAATCGTACAATTTGTCGAATTCCGTTAAGTAAAGTAACCTCTGCCATGGACCCTACGAAATTCTATGTAGACTGTGACTTTTCTCTTGGTTTCAAGGTATAGTGTGCAAAATTTCATCAAGATTGTATGCAATAGAAACACACGGACACAATGAAAACGCACTTTCAGTTTTTCTCAAATTTTCCAATTTTTCGTTCGATTTTCCAAAAAATTTATTTCATATAAACTTTGTCCTGAGAATTACGAACGCAGCAAAAAAAATTGCCGAACTGGTCCGGCTGTTCTCGAGTTTTACGTTTATCAACACATTTGGCAATTCATATTTATTTACATAGATAATAAGCCCGAAATATACGCGTAAAGGAAGAATGTACAAATAAAACCCAATATTTTTTGACCTAAAACTATATATATATATATATATATATATATATATATATATATATATATATATATAATGTTGGGGTTTGCCTTTTGCTTCTCAAGTAAAATAAAAAAATGGTTCAAATGGCTCTGAGCACTATGGGACTCAACTGCTGAGGTCATTAGTCCCCTAGAACTTCGAACTAGTTAAACCTAACTAACCTAAGGACATCACAAACATCCATGCCCGAGGCAGGATTCGAACCTGCGACCGTAGCGGTCTTGCGGTTCCAGACTGCAGCGCCTTTAACCGCACGGCCACTTCGGCCGGCAGGAAAATAATAATTTTAATTAATGTTCACAATACGACCATCATGCTCGCAGACTTAACGGCTGCGTATCGCAGCTCAGCAGTAATATGGGCAGGCAAGCAAGTTTCCCGCAGCGTGCCCGGGTTGGGTTCTGATTGGCTTGGCTAGGAGTGAAGCAGCCTGCCCGTTCTGTTGACAACGCGCGGCGGCCTGGCCACCGGGCAAGCATGGGCGGTTTAAAAGCGGAACATGCACACCACTGACGATTAGACCATCTGTCCAAATGGAGTCCCACACTGAAGCCCCTTTAAAACTCTGTCGAGTGTTGATTCCGCTGTCTCACACTAGTATTTGGAACCCCACGTAATTCACAGCGATTACTCAGTGTCTGACACTGTTGACGTCCGTCATACATTCTAAAAAAATGGCTCTGAGCACTATGGGACTCACCTGCTGTGGTCATAAGTCCCCTAGAACTTAGAACTACTTAAACCTAACTAACCTAAGGACAGCACACAACACCCAGCCATCACGAGGCAGAGAAAATCCCTGACCCCGCCGGGAATCGAACCCGGGAACCCGGGCGTGGGGAGCGAGAACGCTACCGCACGACCACGAGATGCCGGCCACGAGATGCGGGCCACGAGATGCGGGCAGTCATACATTCTACCAGGGCCACATGCATGGTAACAATACTAAATACTAATGCACTCTGATGGCCGTTCTACGTGTCACAGAGGACTGTAACCCTAATCCTGTGCGAGGTCACGGTGAAAAATAGTCTGAATTTTATGTGTCACAGCACGAGGTTTTTACAACAAGACAACAACATTCTACGTCTTTATTCTTCAGGTCAATACATTCATTTCTAACATAATCACCCTAGCGACAAACACATTTCTCCCAACGAGAGACCAGTCTGTTCATACTGTCAGTGTAGAATGTTTGGCTTTGTTGACTAAGCCACAACTTCACGTCTGCTTGCACCGCTTCATCACTTTCAAAGCGAAGTCCTCAGAGATATACTTTAGGTTCTGAAAACAGATGAAAAGCGGATGGGGCCAAGGTGTGACTGTACGAAGAAAGATCGGTAACAGTCAAGTCATGGTGCCAGACTGTTGTAGATGTCGCACTGACAGTATATAGTCGGGCATTGTCATGTTGAAGGTCAGAGTGCTACACCTTCCTTCGATAGTCCACGCTTTTTGGTCACGACACGAGTCCAAGTCCGAAACTCGATTACAGCACAATGTTTCCCAAACACCGACCGACTTAAGTTACACACTGTCACGTTACAGGGTACAATTCAGAGCCCTATAGTGGCAGAAGGCTGAAAATATGTAGACAGAATGAATAAACATGTAAAACGGTCATAACGTCTGTTTAATCTTATCAACATAAAGAGTTTTCGTATAAAAAATTTCGAGTCATATCTTTCAGCATTCCCTGGCACATACTCTTTACGAAGGTTCATTGATATCGGGCTAAGGCTTCTGCGTGCTTAATTTTTTACTTTCAGGCAGTGCAAGGAGAATTGATATGTATCCCTTTAATGCTGAGTATAGGTAAACATTTGTCAATGGCTTTGTCTGGATTGGTAACGCCGGTACCCGTCAGATCACCGAAGTTAAGCGCTGTCGCGTTTGGCTGGCACTTGAATGGGTAACCGTCTGGGTTTTCCGGGTACTGTTGGCAAGCATGGCGCACTCAGTCCTTGTGAGCCAATTTAGTAGCTACTTGACTCGGAAGTAACAACACGAGACTCGAAAACTAACAATGTCCGGGAAATAAGCGTTCTGACCATATGCCACTCTACTTCCGCACCCAGTTACACCTAAGGGCTGAGGATGACACGGCGGCCAGTTGGTGCCGTGGTGCCTTCAAAGAATGTTCGGTCAAAGTTTTTTTTAACTTTTTACTTAGGGGAATATTACATGCAATGAAGGTAGTTTTTAAAACGGAATATACAAAGACAAAAGCGGCGGAGAGTAGTAGAAAAAAGACTAATAATTTGCTTAAACTTAATTATAAAACGACACGTTAGTAGAGAACATAAGAGATTTTTTGATGTGGGGGAGAGACAGAGGCATCTGTGTTTTGATTGGTTTCATGCGGTCCCTGGATTTCCTCTCTTGTGCCAATCTCTTCATGTCAAAGTAGCAAATGCGCCCAAAGTCTTCAGTTATTTGCAGAATACATTCCTATCTCTGTCCTCTCCTCCTGACACCTTGGCACATGTCCTGTCATTCTGTCCATCTTCCACTTACTGTTTTCCTCGTACTCGTTTCCTAACCAACTGTATCGAGAAACTTTTATTACCTTTTCTTTCAGTCAACGTAATTTACTGTATCATTCTGTGATGCTACAACAGAAACCCTTCGATTCTTTTATTTTTCAATATTTCACACAACCCACTATTCACTTCCGTACAATTCTGTCTCAAAACGTACATCTTCAGAAACTTCTCTCTGGAATTCATACCTAAGAATTTAGTTATGGACATCATTTGTCGAGGAAAGTTCTCCTTTACTTGTTCTTATATTCTCCTTCCCTAGGTCATCATGGGTTAACTTTGCTTACAAGATACCAGAAAGCCTTCACGTCGTGACTGAAGTCACGGGAATCCTCCTAGTACTGTGTCGGGCTTCCTTTTGCCCGGAGTACTGCAGCAACTCGACACGACATGGAGTGAACAAGTCGTTGAACGAAACCTGCAGAAATATTCACCCATGCTGCGTCAGTAGCTGTCTAGCGAAGGTTTAACCGGTGCAAGATTTTGTGCACGAAGGGACCTCTCGATTATGT
The DNA here is from genome assembly GCF_023898315.1 of Schistocerca nitens. Classification (NCBI taxonomy): domain Eukaryota; kingdom Metazoa; phylum Arthropoda; class Insecta; order Orthoptera; family Acrididae; genus Schistocerca; species Schistocerca nitens. Next base: position 98,389,754 of record NC_064617.1, read on the forward strand.
CCCATAAAATTTCGGTGCGATTTATGTCGGTCGGTGAGCCAGTGCCAGTTGAGTCTATTAGTAGATGGGGTTTCACTACTCATGGCCTGCACCTCAATAAGTATGGGAAGCGAAGGCCGGCAAAGCTTTCACGTGGCAGTTTAGTGGTTGCCGGTGGAATCACTCACGGAAAAATTCCCGTAGTAGTTAGTGTTAGAGCTACACCTTTTTGAGATTCAAGTAGGTTGATAGGTATACCAGCTTAAAGGAAGTCCATCTAACTAACTTCAAGGGAGGTAAGGTTTGCAGGTAGAGAAGGAATTAGAATATTTCATCAAAATATTAAAGGAATTAGAGATAAAGTCATTGATCTACTTATAGACGTTGACACTGACATTACTGATGTATCGGAGTACCACTTAAATAATTTGAAAATTTATAGGCTTCCTTTACCAGGATACAGATTAGCTGGTTAGTTTGCAAGTAGTTTTCTGCTCAAGCTAGTTTGCGTTTTTTAGGAAGTACCAAAAATGAGTGTTATGTTGTGATTTCTATATCAATTTTGTATATGATAGTACAAGAAAAAGGATGTTAGTAGATCTCCTAAACGCATATAATATGATGCAAGCTGTATTTTTTTTTTTTTTTTTGCTTTGAACCAATGTGCAGGGGAACAGTAAGACTAAAAAGCTTTTGTACTCAGACAAATGTCACATATCATTACAAACTATGTAGAAAACCTAATCCAATGGCAATACAGATTTTATAAACCTCGTTTAGGTACTGTAGTAGCAGCATGTCTATAGTGCAGATAACACATATGACAAATGTAATCCTTTCCTTAACACATTTCTCATTCTCTCTGAGAGTTGCTATCCATCAGAACGTACTAAACGGGGTACTAGCAGTAATAGGTAGCTTGGGTGGCTGACTAGTGGGATAAGGATATCATGTAGAACAAAGCAGGAATTATATGAAATTGATAGAAGTAGTCAGAATTAAGCTACAGTAGCCCGTTGCAAGTGATTAAAAATGTTATATTTTTTGATTTAACTAAGGTGCTTGATTGTGTTGATTACAAAATATTACACCAGAAGTTGGATCATTACGGGATACAGGGAGTAGCTCACAATTGCTTCACCTCTTACTTTAACAACAGACAATAAGAGGTCATAATTCACAGTGTTGACAATGGCTGGGAATTGGAATCTGAGTTTGGTTCAGGCAAAGGGAAGTGGCCCCAGGGATCAATGATCGAGCCACTCCTGTTCCTAATTTATATAAATGATCTGCCCTCTAGTATCGCAGGTAATTCTAAAATTTTTCTAAACTATTTCTGTTTGCTGTGACACTAGCTTGATAGTATAGGACGTTGAGCGCAACATTGACTCCGTTTCAAATAGTGCAGTCCATGAAGTAAGTTCATGGCATGCAGAAAGTAAACTATCGTTAAGTCACAGTAAGATTCAGTTTTTACAGTTTCTAACACACAACTGAAGAAAGCTCTACGTTTTAATTTCACCAATTGTTTGTTTTATTTTATTGGGAATATATTGGGGAAGAGTAGCTCTAATGCAAAAACAGGCTGCAAATTGAATTCTATTACGACCCATTCTTGAATACTGTTGGAGTGACTGTGATCCATATCATGTCATGTTAGAGAAAGACATCAAAGCAATTCAGAGTTCGCTGGAATATTTGTTACCTGTAGGGTGAATCAATATGCAAGTGTTACGGAGATGCCTCTTGAATTCAAACGTGGGAATCTCTGGAGGAAAGACAACCCTCTTTTCGCGAGACAGTGTTGCGGACATTTAGAGAACCGCCATTTGCAAAGTGATTCTACCACTGTTAACATACATTTCACGAAAGGACCAAGAAGACAGCCATCTACAGAAGCTTAGACGCCAGTGGAAAAGGAGAGAAATGGACTAGTAGGGATTCGTGGTACCCTCCGCTTACAGAGCACACTGAGGTGACGAAACTCGTAGGATACCACCTAATAACGTGTCGGACCTTCTTTTCCAGCTTAAGTGCAGCAACATGGAGTCGATGGAAGTCCACTGCAGAGATACAGGCGCATGCTGCATCTTTGGCCGTCCGTAACTGCGTAAGTGTTGTCGGTGCAGGATTTTGTACACAAGCTCACTTCCCGATTACGTCCCATATATGTTCGATGGGATTCACGTTCGATTGGAACTATTTAGGGGGATCTTGGTGGCCAAACATTCGCTCGAACTGTCCTGAATGTCATTCAAACCAACTGGGAACAACTGTGGTTGGTGTCATGTTGAATTTCCATCCATAAACATTCTATAGAATGTTGCTGCAAATGGCCTCCAAGTATCCGAACATTGCTGTTCCCAGTTAATGATCGATTTGGACTAAAAGATTGATTCTATTCCACTTAAATACATCCGACATCATTACAGAGCCACCCATAGTTTGCAGAGTGCCTTGTTGACACCTCGAATCCATGGCTTCGTGGGGTTCATGACACATTAGAAAACTACCATAAACTCTTTCGTACTAAAATCTGGACTCACCTGACCAGACCACGATTTTCAAGTTGTCTAGGGTCCAACCAATATCGTCGCTAGCCCAAAACACGCGTTGCTTGCGATGTCGGGCTGTTAGTAAAGGCACTAGCGCAATTCATCTGTTGCCATAGCCCATCAACATCAAATTTCGCCACACTGTCCTAAGGAATGCGTTCTTCGTACGTCGCACATTAATTTCTGTGATTATTCAAGCAGTGTGACTTATCTGTTAGCACTGCCTCTGCTTCTGGTAAGGTGTGATATGGAGTATTCGTTATAAGTTGTTCCTGGTACCTAGGGATGTCACATACAAGGACTACAAAGAATACAAAAAAAAACGTCATGTCGATATTTCGCTATGCAGTTCGAGCAGATTGTGATCACTGAACTAAGTTTCAATTGTCCTCTATAATAGTAGAACGTATTTGTAGCAAACATGCCGAGTAGTGAGAGTTTGATCTCCAAAGGTACTATCAATTACATGAGAGCTCATTCGATTATTTTCCAATCTTTTCACGAGGATATATATACATATGAGTGTGTGTGTGCGTGTGTGTGTGTGTGAGCGTGTGTGTATCTTACAGATGGGGTGGCAGAAGAGGGAGAGAGAGAGAGAAAGAGAGAGAGAGAGGCAGAGAGAGATGATCGGAAAAACGATTGGTGAATGTTCGATTTACTATTCTTCTCTGGGCACTTTCAGTATTTGGTTAGTTGTCCCATAAAATGCGGAACTATTTTGTGGGAATGACTACCAGCACTCCTAAGTCTTCTACAAATAAGACGCAGGAGTAAAAGTGGAAAACAAATTTAATACGTAGGTATTTTGAGAACAAACATCCAGAACAGTAATGAACGTATTTACATGTTATGTACATTATTTACAGCAGGCTGGTGACGATGCCTTTGAATTAAATCGCTCGACAGGTTTTGTTTCATCTGTTCTCTAGCTCGATGTGGGTGCTGACAAAACCTGCAACAAAAGAAAATTGATCGATGAATATATCTAATAACAGTTGTAGGAAAGAAGGTAAAGCTAATGCCTGTTATGTATTTATATACAAATCAGTACAGTTATATATTGTGACGATGCTAAAACTTCAGTTAACTTTGTAGCGTCTAACTAAGAGCAGACATGCAATAACTGATCTGAAAAGAAGATGAAAAATTGCAAAAGGCTGTGACAAAAATGTGCTCTTTTATTTCGATAGAACGTAGTGTGGAAACTCATCACAAACGAGAGTTATTCTGAAATTTCTATTATTCTGTACTACTGCTAGTTTGGAGACTAACCTGGGCGAAAGGTGCTGGAGTGCCCCTAACGTCGCCGAACACAAAACATCTTCTTCAGCCAACGCCAGAAGCCAGAACCACACGTCGGCTCCTCTCTCTCTTCTCCTGCGTCTTCCTCGGCACCCACCAGGTCTGCAGACAGCTGCTTCTCGCCTGACGTGTCCACCGCTGGCATGTCTCCGCCCTCCCACGTCTGCCCGTTGCCTGGACACGCCTCGTCCTCCTCAGTCACCACTTCCAGCGGTCGACGTCTGCGGGACTCTGCATCCACTGGCACATCTTGGGGCGGAGGTCGGTAGAATCCGGCGCCTGTAAGAGAATAACTGCGTCAGTTAAAAGTCACTATTCGTGGGGAAAATAAGAGTACATGACACTTCGCCATTTTAAGCCTCTACCAACAGTACTGTTCGCATTGTATACTAATAATACAGGATTGTAAGTAAACTGAAGGTGGAGAGGGAAGTAGGAAGCGAAAGAAGTAGGAGGTTATCACTACTAACATCTGTATCGACACATTGCGCTCCAGCAACATTTCTCTGCCTCAGACTACTCCAGTTAATGTTTTCCATACTGGGGCCAGAATTAACACAATAGCAGCATCGCTTATTCCCATTCCCCACTTACATCTATAAACCAGAGAAATTTTAGGTACTTACAATAATATTCCGGCAGTCCAGGCCACTCTCCATCCCAAGGGTGAGTATCGACAGGATGTACGTCATAATGAACAGCGAACAGAAAATCCTCCAGTTCGAATCTCGAATACGAGTGTACCAGCGGAATCTTAGATCGCTCAAACACTAATCTTCGTCCCTAGAAAATAAAATGACAATATCTGATATTTGGAACAATTCGTTATTTAAAAACAAAATTTTTATAATGCCTTCACTACTTTAAAGTTACTATACTGCATGCATATATTCTCGTGGAACACGATACGTGACGCAATCGTCAAGAGTGAAATAGATTTTCATCGAAATAGAAAAAGGAATGAGACAAAGGGGGATAAAGAGAGAGAGAGAGAGAGCGTGGGCTAAATGTATGCGAAACATAATACATCTGTATATTAACATTGAAGCCTTGCTCCATTTTAGGGATCCTTATGTTCTTAGCAGTGAGACTGCTTAGGAACACCTCAAAAAATGTACTTCTGATCTCTACCCGGTGTAGTCACAACATACGAACGGTTTACATGGCCGTTCATATGGAAAAGCAATGGCCAGTACAACGCAAGCTTGGAAAAGATCCCTACCTGTCGTTAGTTTGTAATTACACTGGCGCCTCGCTTTATGAGACAAAAATAAGTGATTTTCTCAAGCAAATGGCATTTTACACCTTACTACGCCCCGTATATGCAAGAGAACGATAACCACCAAGAAAAAAAAAAAAAAAAAAAACGCTATCGTCGTCATGTCTCGACCTTTAACATCTGCGCAGCTACATAACACCTGTCCAGAAGTTCCTTCATGCACTCCCGTAATTCCTGGTCTAGACACTGCCGGGATCTTCCTCACACAGCTCTACTAAGAGAAGTACACGAGGCTTACCTGGGCCTGTAGCTTCCAGTGGATAAAGTCTCGAGGCAGCGAGATAGCAACTGGATCGCTTCTCTTCACGTCAGCCATGGTTAACCAACTGAAGTGTCTTGTTTCCTCGGAAACCACCTTACCGCTTGTAAGCGGTTCCCATTGTTGTGTACACCACGAATTAACGTGTGTGCATTGTAACATCAGGTGCGGTGAGACGATATGACCTGCTGGTACCGAAACTGTTTTTGATTCGGTAGATTCCGTCTTAGGCCTTCACTCAAGGACCGTTAGTTCAGCTGCCGTTAGTATAACTGGTAATGATGTTTACCATATCCATCTAAAAGTAATTTCCACATTTGGGGAAGAATCACTGCTCTTCGGGTCAATTAGTGATCTCCTACGTCTGTCATAACAACACGGTTTATTGGTAGACCTAACAAATACCGTCTGACGATATAAGCCACCAAGATACGAAACCAGTCTGCTTCACTCAGCGGCTAGTCTGACCACAGTACAATTTCAGTTACGAAGACAGTAATTTAAATAACTTACGCCGACAACCCAAAACGGGATAATGCTACGGGTAGTTTCATAGTTTAAATAATTTACTGATCCACAAAATGTAGTTCTGATGAGACTTACTGCACTGAAGTCACATACTTATTCACAGACAATAAATTTTCTTGCTTACTAATTTGTGATCGTCTAATGTGGTGAATAAGGAGTTATCTCTGACACGATGCCTACAACTGTTTTAATTATGTGTTGTGAAATCAAAAACATCACTCTTTATGGGACTACTAGTGATATGTGGCTCAAATAATCAGAAAACTCATTTTGACTCATCTTCCTGTGAGAGAAGAAATTAAAACTTCAGCGACCCCATAATGATCGACGCTGTATCGCTACTGCCAGATGGTGACATGCGTCAGTCAGTGTTCTTATCTATATTATTACCGAAAATTATCGTATTCATAGCAGTGCACATAATATTCTTTCTTCTTCGAAGTCCAAGCAATTTCTGGATAATATATTCTTCGTGATATGCTATTTTGAACAGGCACTCAATCTGGGAATCTTTTATTACCGTTATCGAAAGAAATACACTACCTGATGTTCATTCCATTACCATTAAATAACTGCTCTTAAATAACTATCCTTAAATAACTGCTGGTCTGGTCTATTTTCCATCAGAAATATTATTCGATGCGTCCGATGACTGTCTGACGTTCGGAATACTTTCCTATGCATATTCTGAGTTGGGGCATAGGAAGGTCTGTAAAATAATCAACTAAATACGAATATATAATATACACTGCATTGACAATTGTTTAGTAAAAAAAATAGGTGTAGTGTCTTTGACTACTCATAAAAATGGCCTGGGCCCTGTGTTCTAACAAAGCCCCACTGCCTAAATTTTGAATAAAAGTTATCATCAATGCCGTCCGAAAGCTCCAGACATAAGAAGTCACACCTTTTATACCAAAGGCGTTGTAAAAGAAGGCGGAGGAGCGAACAGAGTTTCGGGGCACTGTTGGTTGGGAAATTTCAGCTAGAAGGCGGAACAATCGGCAATAATCAACGGCACGAGGGTGCAGAAGGCAATAGAAATTAATAAACTGAAAACACATAATGTGATTCCACAGGACATGCGGCTATCAGCTCAAGACGTTTCATGATGATGTAGCCATTGTCAGAAGATAAGTTGCCCATTCGGTTCCCGGGAATGGGGCTACCAAGTTGTAGGTGATCATGAGAAAAAGATGGATAATCAATGACTGGGTATTATTCTAAGAGTGGAAGCATGTAATGTTAGCACTTTGAACTAAGGTGGGATGGTGGAAAGTCTGAAAAGCGAAATGCCAGTGCTAAATCAAGATATAGTGGAGGTTAGTGCTGTGAAGTGGAGTACAGATAAGGATTTCTGGTCAGACGATTGTAGTAGGGCAATATCAACCGCAGCAGAAAGTGGTATAAGAGGAGTAGGATCCCTTGTGAATAGGAGAGAATGGCAGAGAACTGCTGAACAGTTCATCGATAGTCTCTTTCTCATCAGATTCGACAGCAAACCAACGTCGACAACAATAGTTCAGGTAGGCATAATTGTGTGGTAAGCAGCAGATGTCTGGCAATAGGAATGAGGGAGGAGAAAGACCAACTGAGTTCAGGCAACAATTTTCAGTTGACTTTAGCGAATTCGTTTTTTTAAGAATCACAAGAGGAGAAGGTATATTTTGGGAACGATCGACTGACAGTTTCATCAGGATTACGTCGTGGTCACACAGAGATTCCGAAATCAGATATCGAAATGTCTACTTATTCCTCGCAGTTGTGGCGTGTCAGACCATCACGACTGTGCAAGACGAGCGTACTGCGCATATGCCACATACATGATTACAACAACCGAGCGAATCCGCTGTTGCAGAACACTGTCTTGACACCGGTAATCCTATGGAATGTTGCAACGCGGAGATTATGGCATGCACTTCCAGTTATTGTGTTAGCGCTATTAAGGAAGCAGTTGAAATTAAATTAGGAAGTAGTTTTATCAACGGAGATGGCGGTTTTCGTTTAAAGTCTGCATGGAGTTCCGGTCTCTCCATGCTCAAAAAACCGAGGGATAGAGTCTTATGCTTCTTCACCAACACATTATTAAGTTCACTATAGATAACTATGGACGTCTGTCACATTTGAGTTTTGATGGCGCAAGTGTTTACAGCGTGTCTGTTATCATTCCGTATCTGTCTGAGAACCGAGGTTTTAAATTCCCTTGCACAGTGCTTTCTTGCTGCAGTTTGCCTAGAGGATGGCAGGGTGTGCTTCCGTCGAAACATCGGTGGTTGTCGGCGACGTCACCCAATGCATTACGGTATATTATTAAGTTATTTGAAGAACTGTTTTCATTTTTAAGAATTAATTAACGGTGGTGGGGTATTTTGCAAAATCAACATTCATGTGTGGATCGTTTTTATATACCATACTTGCGAAAATAATCTCTCCAAGCTTAATACGTCAAATTACCTGTCTTCAAGTTCTTTACCACTTAAAAGTGAATTGGTGCACAAACAAAAAAGTTGGTATTGCATTATTTTCCCCTCTATGTACCCGCCAAGTTTCGACGAGATTAACATTTTTGGAACGTTTCCTGTAAGCAAAATCCTATTTTACTGCTCCTTCACGATTTTCTAGTCATCTACCTTCATTTTGCAAGTACCTTGTTGATATCCCTTGGCTTAAAGTACTGCGAAATACATCAGTAATGTGGTGGCGCCCATTTACGGTTGAAATATCTACGGGAGAGCACTAACTCCTGTATATAGTGATAAATCGACATGGATTGCATTGAGATCCCACGGAATCATTCTGTGACCTACCGCATATTTTCTGGTTGTGTAATTGATTCTTGCTTTAATACGTCTTACAGTGACTGCTTTTCCCTGTATTGTTGAACATCTTGATATAATTGACTCAGGGCTCTGAAATATTATTCCTTCCTGTGTCACCGCCACATTGCAATACCTCCCGTGTTTGCCTTTACAGATTTAATAGAGGTCGTATTGATGTTTTGATGCCACGAATTTCGCACTGTAGTTTATTTCTTCCGGTAATTAAATTTTTTTCAAAATCTGAATTACTGATTGCTTCGGGATTTTCTCCTACAGTCTGCCGAAGTTGAGTTGCTCCGTTATATAAGTGAGCTGTTTTTTTTGGGGGATTTTAGAATCTTCAGCTATCGATTAGTCCAAATTCCCACAATGTAGGGTTTCAAGTTTTAATTTACAATGGGAGCCTCAGCTGCGTGGGGTATTTTTATTTGTGTATTTATTTTAGGTGGTAGCGAGAAATCGGACTCATGACTGAGCTGATGCAGCTAGTCACAAATCTCAACTTCTTCATTTCAGAGACGCACTTGCACCTCACATCCTCAACTATTTGTTCGATATAATTCAGTCTCTCTCTTCACCCTCTACAGCTCTCTCAAATATTATGCAAAATTCGGAAATAAGTGGCTAGTTCAAACAGTGTAAACTCAGTTCTTTGTTTACTTTGGTTCTGACACGTAATTAATACAGTTTAAGTTGTTTCTATTCCTCGCGAAGTCCTGAATTAGTTTCCGAACTTTGAACCTAACCTTTGTAAGTGAATTTAATCACAGGGTACTCATTTCAGTTGAATTCTATCTTAAGTTATTTTGTGTAATCAGTCTCTTACCAGCGGAAAATTTCCTAGACTGGCTAAAGTTTGCTGAAGTTAGACATCTTTAAAAGAATGGGGGTAAATCGATACAGTCGAATTATCGGCCAGTTTCACATCTGACTGTAAATAATATTTTGTCGAAGTCACAGTTTGGGTTATTTAGAGGTTCCGATACAGAGAAAGCTAATTACACGTACACTGAGACTGTACTTAATTCATTAGATGACATATTGGAGGTTACTGACTTTATCTGTGACCTGTCAAAAGCCTTTGACTGTGTGAATCGCAACAGTGTGTTAAGTGAATTGGAATGTTAAACTGTCACTGGCAGTGCTGAAACAGAGTCGATTCTTACCTCACTAAATGGAAACGAAGTATATTGTTCCGAAATACAATTGTACATATTTAGAAACGGCAGCTAATAAAATTTTCAGTGACGGTAATAAACGGTTTGAAGGTAATTCTCTGTCATTAAAAATTGAAAATATCCAGTGTATGGAGTGAAGAACCTGTAAGAGATTTCCTTCCAGCATGTATATAATATATGAAGACATGCAGATCCAAGAGGTCGACAGTGTTAAATTTCTGGGATTACAACTCCATAATAAATCAGTTGGGAAAGGCATATCACTGAGCTGCTGAAGCACTTAAACAAGTCTGTATTTGCAATGCGAATTATGTCAGATGTAGGAGACATAAATATAAAAAAACACTTTCCCGCTTTTTATTTCATTCTATTATGTCATATGGGATCATATTCTGGGGTATCTCTTCAAACCGAGCAAAAGATTTTGGAATGCAAAAACGTGTAGTAAGAGTCATTTGTGGCGTAAATTCAAGAAAATCATGGAGAAACCTCTTCAAGGATCTGGGTATTCTAACCACTGATTCTCAGTAGATTTATTCCCAAATGAGATTTGTTCCAAATAATGTCTCGAACAATAGCTCAATAAATAGTATTTATGCTAGAAATAACAATAATCTACGTAAAGAATTAAAGTCAATTACGTTGGCCCACAATGGTGTCAAATATGCAGTAACTCACATTTTCAATAAATTACAAGCGATCATTAAAAACTTGGTTTAAGATAAAGCACAGTAAAACAAAATTTGAAAGACTTTTCCAAAGGCAACTCCGTCTACTCCATAGATGTGTATTTTTACAAGGCCTGTTAGACCAACTTAAGTAGAAACGTCTGTCAGAGTTCAGTTCTGACCGCAACTATAGGTATCTTTCGTATGATAAATTCATTGAAAGTGAGTAACTATGTTTCATTCTGACACTGTATTAATTCTGTAAATAATAGCACTTCCATGACAGTCTCCTGACACATGATCAGAAAAGTGAGTATTATATTCAAATGTTCCATGATTTCTGTGTTGTACCTTATGAAATGTCACACGTCCACAAGAATCATCTCATTTTTGAGTCTATGGAGCGAAAATTTAATCGAATCTAATCTCTAATCTGCCTGACCTCTTAACCACATACCTTACCACCCTGTTACTTGATCTCGTCAGTCTTTTCCACAACTTCCCTTCCTCATCGATTCTGGCGGCAACCTCCTTGTATCTTATCATTCCACATCACATACAACGTCCTTCTTTATCACCGAATCTCAAACACTTCGAATCACTTCTTTTTCGGTTATTCCACAGTGCCTGTTTCACTACTGCTATGATTTGCACGTTAATTCGCACAAATATTTCCTCAAGCTAAAGCCGATGATTGATGTTACTATACTTAAGTTGACGGAATGCCCTCTTAGCCTATGCTAGGTTAAAATTTTGGAAATTTGTGGTTTGTTTCTATGGGACCAGACTGCTGACGCCATCGGTCCCTAGGCTTACACACGACTTAATCTAACTTACACTAACTTACGCTAAGCACAACACACATACCCGTGCCCAAGGGAGAACTGGAACCTCGGACGAGGGAAGCCGCGCGAACCGTGGCAAGGCCCTAGACCCCGCGTCAACCACACGCGGCTACGCTAGTTGACGTCATATGTCCTCCTTCTTCGTCCGCCCTTTAATACTTCGCTTTCAAGACAACTAAATTCCTGCACTTCCTGTAGTCCGTTACTTCATTCGTGTTTGTTCAGTCTACACTCATTTCATAGTGTGCGCTTATTAGGCTGTTTATTCTACTGAACAGGGAATGTTATACTTATCCCCTTTCACTGATGAGGTCAATGCCATCAGCGAATCTTATCAGTGGTATCCTTACACCCTGAGCTGTAATTACACTCCTGGACCTTTTTTTTCCCATCATTGGTTCCTAGATGAGTGGGCAGTAGGGCAGAGAGACTACATACCTATCTTATGCCCTTTCTAAACGGAAAACATTGTTCTTGGTTTTCCATTCTTATTGTTCCTTCTTCTTTCTTGCACATAATGCGTATTATCCAGCCTTACCTAGAGCATAAACATATTACCTCAGAATGTCAAGATTTAATCATTTTACACCGTCGATGGCTTTTTCTACGTCGACAAATCCTTTCTTAAGTCTCGGACTCATTCTCAACCAGGTCAGAACTGCCTCTCTAGTGCCCTCACCCACCTAAGACCAAACTTTCAATACTCGTTTCCATTATTCTGTATATTATGCAACTTGAGTATATGATCTGTTAAGATGTTTATCTGCCATTGCTATCTTTCGGGATTGTGTGTATCATATTTTTTTGCAAAAGTCCGATGCTGTACTTATGGACATATCGATTCTACTAACGAAACTGAATAGTCGCTTACTTACCTCTTTCAACTAAGATTTTAGAAACTGAAAAGGAGTGTTACCGATGTTTTACACCTTATTTGATGTCAAGTCTTCGGAAACTCTGTTTAACACTGACTATAATACTGAATCCACTATGTCTTCCATGTTGGCTTTCATTTCTTCTTCTATCACGTCATCAAATTATTCCTTCCCCACGTGGTAGCCCTCAGTATACTCTTCCCACCTATCTGCTCTCTCCTCTGCCTTTATCAGTGGTACAAAACGGCAGTGCATTGGTGGAGCCGTAATTTGTAATCAGGTGATTCACGTGAAAAGGTTTCAGACGTGATTGTGGCCGCACGACTTGAATTAACATATTTTGAACGCCGAATGGTAGTTGGAGCTAGACGTATCGGACATTCCATTTCCGAAATCGATAGGGAATTCAATATTTCCAGATACAAAGTGACCAACGACCTTCACTTAACGACTCACAGCAACAGCGTTTGCGTAGAAATGTCAGTGCTTAGAGACAACCAACACTGCTTGAAATAACCGCCGAAATCAATGTGGGATGTACGACGAACGTATTCGTTAGGTCAGTGCTGCGACATTTGGCGTTAATGGGCTATGCCAGGTGCCGACCGACGCGAGTGCCTTCGTTAACAGCACGACCTCGCCTGCAGAGCCTCTCCTGGGCTCGTGACATACCGGTTGGACCCCAGACGTCACGTTAACCGCGGCCACGTCGGGTGAGTTTCGACTTCAGTTGGTAAAAGCTGATGGTAGGATTGGAGTGAGGCGTAGCCCCCACGTAACCATGCACCCAAGATGTTAACAAGGCATGCTGCAAGCTGGTGGCTGCTCCACAGTGCTGTGGGCTGTGTTTACATGGAATGGAATGGGTCCTCTTGTCCAGCTGAACCGATCACCGACTGGAAATGATTATGTTCGGCTACTTGAGACTATCTGCAGCCATTCGTGGATTTCATGTTCCTAAACAACTATGGAATTTAATTAATGAAATTCGCTATGTCGCCCATCCACAGTTCTTTGCTGTTGGTTTGAAGGTTGTTCTGTATAATTCAAGCGAATGGTTTGGCCATCCAGATCGCCCAACATGAATCCCATCGGACATTTAGGGGACTTCATCAAGATATCAGTTGGTGCACAAAATCCTCCACCGTTAACATTTCGCAATTATGGACTAATGTAGGGGCAGCATAGCTGAATATTCCTGCAAGGGACTTCCAGATCAGTACAAAAGCCTTACATGATGGAAGAAAATTGACGTATTTTCGAAATAGTGGGGTTGCAAATACGTTTAGAAAATTTTTGAAAACTGCAGTAAAAACACAACATATAAAACATCATCCACGGAACCTGTAAGTGGAATTTAAAATATCGCTACCACATAGAAACGCCAACCACCAGAACCGTTTATAACCTTCATACATAACGTCCCAAAATGCAAAGTACATAATAAAAATAAGTACATATTCCAAGCCAGTGAAGATGCCTTGCAAAGAATAAAGGCGAGACGCGTATGACACGAAAATTGTGCTATATTCAGATGTAAATAGACGCTCTGAAAGTATAAACTATCAACATACCGTAATAATTTTATGAAGTAAGTGTTGTGTCGGACGAAATAATACTCTTCAGTACAGCTCGACTCCTGGAGGGGCCGACTTGACGCTACAATACGTAAAACATGACATCATTTTCTTGCAACTTGAACAAGATGCAATACTTAACTTTGTTCACTCCATGTCCATTGAAATGTCAAGAAAATTTATTGGTGTCAGTTAACATTAACGTATCATTCGGTACCGAACTAGATACTAGTTCCTTCTCAGAGACAACAATTGACGATAGAGGTATAGAGTTCTATTTAAGACAACTCACGCACTGCTTGCTCTGTAGACTATTCTGGTGTCTCCAGCGCTGAGTGCTGATTAGGGATGAGCGGCCGACACGTTAAGTGTGCTAATGCTGTAGCATATGGAAACTCTTGTAGGCTTGTCTACGCCCATCACGGCATGTCTGCATCACAGGGAGTAAATTCACCAAGAAAACCTACGTTGTCTGTGGTGTCAAAACAAAGGCTTACATTCGGCCACAACACAACACAACACCAGGTCTCCACCAACGGCGCCAGGGACCGCTAGCTGTTCGCGGAGTCTGCCTAACAGCTTCACCAAAGGTTGCAGCTGGCCCAGGAACTACTTTGCTACGCCCATCACGTGATCGCAGATACATGCCACAACGAGCTTCATAAGGCGGTGCGCTGCGGGAAAAGGAAGTTTGACGCGCCGCTCGGAAGGATACGGAGCTACCGCTCCAGCAGCCACGGCCAGACGCCTCTTCTAGCTGGCCGATCTCTGGGTATAGTCGACGAATCTCTTGACGTTGGAGAACTGTTTCTTGTTCGCTCCCCATGAAGAGACGGGTCCTTTTTATTGTTATTAGTTATTTTATGTTTGTGTCGATCCGCAGAATGGCTGCAGTCTGTTGTTCTTTTGGATAATGTGTAAGTGTTTGTTTTGGTGAGTCCAATGAATTATTTTCGGACTTGTAGTTTCCGCATTTCTATTCTGCTAGCGCAGATACTTCAGAAGGCAACTGTGAGAATGCACTTTGATGACAGTATTATCTGGAACTGAATAATGGCGTTGGGAAAACCGGGAAAGTTGAGAATCGAATAGTTCGAGATTCGATGCTATAGGAGTATTTTAAGGAAAAAAAAGGGGAATTCAAAGGCTCATTCCAGACGTGGTTATGGTCAGTGAAATGAAATGGAAGGAAAATAATGGTCTGTGGTCAGTCGAATGTAGGGCAATATCTACAGCGGAAGAAAGTGGTATAACAGAAGTAGGATTCGTTTTGATAGGAAGGTAAGTCAGACAGTGTGTTACTATGAACAGTTCAGAGACACGTTCATTCTTCGTCAGAACTAGCAGTATCCACCTCGACCATCGTTACCTGAACGTGTTGCTATTTTGTAGGAAGAGGTTGGGTTTGGGTTGTGTGGCGGAAGAGACCAAACAGCGAGGTCATCAGTCTCATAGGATTAGGGAAGGACGAGGAAGGAATTCTCGGCCGTTTCCTTTCAAAGGAGCCATCCCCCCGGCATTTGACTGGAGCGATTTAGGGAAACCACGGAAAACCTAAATCCGGATGGCCGGACGCGGGATTGAACCGCCGTCCTCCGGAATGCGAGTCCAGTGTGCTAACCACTACGCCATCTCGCTCGGTTTGCAGGAAGAATAGTATCATATTAATTTGAAAACTATGCATGGGCTGTATTTATCCATTCCGAAACCACTGGAAACTATTTTCTCTGTTAACGATTTTTCTTCACTGTATTTGGTACGGTAATGTGCTGTCTTTTTGGTGTTTCTGTGTTTTTGTCCACTCCATATTACAGAAGTGAATCGTGGATTGCTGAAAAACCAGGAAAGATGAGATCTAAGCGTTTCATATGCAGTTTTGTAGGAGAATGTTGAGAATTAGGTGGATTGGTAAGACAAAGAACGAGGAGGTTCTCGCAGAAACTGTGGTGCAAAGTGAGTATAGAAAAGATTAACAATACGATTGAACAGAACGGTAGGACTTGTATTAACACATCACAGAATAACTTCCATGGTAGTAGTGGCAGGCGCAGAGGACAGAAACTGGAGTACATTGAACAGGTAACTGAGGATATATTAGGCAATAGCTACACTGAGATGAAGAGGCTGGCACAAGAGCGTAATTCGTGGAGGGCCATATCAAACAAATCAGAAGAATGTTTAAACCACTCCCCCTCACTCCCTCCCTCAGCTTCAGCAAAACGATGCAGCGTGTATAAACAATTATCAGAAGGTAATAACTGATACGTGTTACAAACCGGACACAGTGGGAAGGACCAGGCCCCTTTGCTTTTTTGTTTTATCACTCGTTTATTACATCAGAGAAATACACATTTTAAGACAAAATTTAATCACATGAAATATTGCTAGCAGTTAAAGTTAACACAAGCAGTGACAAAACTTAGTTGTCTCAAGGGTGATTTTAAGGAGGCAATGTAAGGTTTATATCAATTTAGCTCAAACACGTAGCTAGTGATTGAATCACGACACAGACACTTCAACAATTTCGGTAACAAATAAATAGCGTGAATTTGCACTAACAGTAACCAACTAATCAACAGCCTTGCCATTCAATAAGTAGTAGGCCATTTGGAACGAATTAGCAACACCCCACAACTAGGGGAGTTAATACCAACAGTCATTAAATGTCTTGCTCCCCATTAAATAAACAAACTTACAGTAATTAAATGAATAACCAATCAAAGACACTACGCTCCACTCAAACTCTTCAGTGGAAGCCGAGCCAAAATGAAGATTCCGTTAACTGACTAGCACTGAAGTTACACTAAATCTCATCTCTGTGTTCCCAGACCCAAATGGGGCAAACTTATACAAGATTTTGAGGGTAGCACATCAGTACAACCAGTAGTGGAGCTAACTCGTGCCACTGAAAATTAAGGTACTAGGCCGGGGCACAAGGTGGTATACAATGAGGTTGCCTTAGTGCTATAGTCCAAAATATTAATTCAAATGGGCAATTCAAAATTAAGTACACGTAAACCAGCATTAATTAACGAGGAGTGACACCGGGTAGCTCGAAGGGATGACAACACTTAATTGAAAAGACAAATGCCGGAAGCGGCAGTAACATCAATCACCTTCTCTGAGTTTTAACCAGGAGTCACTTCCCGCTATAGATGTAAACATTTAACCAAGCACAAGGAAGGAACCCTACAGAGAAAATTCAAATAAAACCCCCAAAAGATTATAAAGGACAGGGAACCCCAACTATTTAAATTTAAAAGAATTAGCTCTCCCAAAGGCAGTGTAAACACGAAGGCCACACTTAAGAGGCCACCAAAATTGGTTGCAAAAGGTCTTATACATTTGCTCCTTTTCTTTAAAGAAACAAGGCTGCTTAACTTCTGCTGGCTTCTGCTGGACGTCCGGTATGGCTCGTGTAGGACACACCTCACACCTAGCAGCAACCCAAGCTAGGCGGTCGCAAGGCACGGCGGACAAAATAAGGAGAGCAGACAGGCAGGCAGCCAACACATATCCTCCATGCGGAACCGGCAGACCGCATACAACCAACTCCACATACACGTGGTTGCTTCCACCACGTACCTCGCGGCGTCTCAGCAGGTAGCCTGAACAATCGTCAACTGCCACTCGCCCCTCGAATGCGGAAAACGATAAGGCAAGCAAAGAAAAGAAACATCGTTTTTTTTATTCATTTACTTTTGTTCTTAGCTAATGCATAAAAGTTACTTATGTGCTAGAAAATATCGCTATTGTAGATGGAATATAAGTCATGTTTTATAGAAAGGGATTCTTGCAGCGCGTCTAAAAAAAAAAAAAAAGAAAAGAAACCTCCAAAGTTGTCCATTACACCAAAACAACAAAACACCACATTCGCTTGTCAGGTGTGTGCAACAACACAGACCTGTGCAATAAAAACAAATTTGAAATCTTATCTCGTGCTTCGTCACACCGGATGTCAGTTCCAGAGATTCTTAAGTTTTTAGACTGATAAAGAACGCCTCTACTTTTTCTTTCTGTAGCTCTCTCGTCAGAAACTCGACAACGGCCGCAATAAATTGTTCAAATGGCTCTAAGCACTATGGGACTTAACATCTGAGGTCATCAGTCCCCTAGAATTAGAACTACTTAAACCAAACTAACCTAAGGACATCACACAAATCCATGCCCGAGGAAGGATTCCAACCTGATTGAGATATGGTGGCGATATCAGATGAGAAGGAGAGTATTGTAGCACAGGCAATGGTAAACAACTGGTTATTAAAATTTGATGTGCCAGAAACCATTATTAGTGTATGGGCGTCACTTGCCGTTGAACCTAAAGTGGGTCCACAACGTTAACCAATGAAAAATTTTGCAAAGTAGTTGAAAGAAATTTGGCAAAGGATAGAGCTCGATTCCCGGCGGGGCCAGGGATTTTCTCTGCCTCGTGATGACTGGGTGTTGTGTGATGTCCTTAGGTTAGTTTGGTTTAAGTAGTTCTAAGTTCTAGGGGACTGATCACCATTGATGTTAAGTCCCATAGTGCTCAGAGCCATTTGAACCATTTTTGATAAAGCCTCTCAACACAAAGCCTTAGAGAATCAATAACTTATAGGGCAACAGGCGACCAAACTGTCACACTATAGGATAGGACAGTGGCTATTACTAGCTAATACATATACCCCAAAGTTTTAACGAAATACCATGGACCTTTCCGAGTCATCGAAATGACTTTGCCAGTCAACGTCAAATTGCAGTTGCCAAGTAGAAATTTATGGTACATGTAAGTAGCATGAAACAGTTTGCAGAGTAGGTCGATAAATTGCCTTTACAGAGAAAGCAAAAAGGGAAAGGAAGCACGTACATCAGTGAAACTTTCCTTATGCACTTCGATCTAGAATTATATAGAGATAGTTGAGGGATACAGTGGACAAATCGAATTTCATTGTTACTTGGTTAGCCATAATTTTCTTTACTTGTCATATTATGTGAGCAAATGGATGGTACTTCCTTTCCTCTATGGTGGCGTGCCAAGATGCTGACCACAAAACTTTTTCTGAGCGTAGCTCTACTATACTGTAACGAGATGTTATACGGAATCAACAGCTGTACAATGGAATTTTATTTGCTAGGCAACCACATGTTCTACTAAACAATCACAGATGGACAGTTGCATTTAAATTTAAGATTTGGGAACTAAGGAAAAATGTAAGTTAATGCCGAAAGTAGGAAAAGCAATCTTGTAATGTTCTAATACATTATTTATGATATGCTGCTTGATATAATCACATCCATTAAATTTAGGGGAGTAATTTTGCAAAGCGACATGAAATGGAATGAGCACGTCAAATTAGTTGCCGATAGCGCAAATGTTCGATTTCATTTCATTTGGGGAATTTTTTGAAAGAGTAGCTCATCTGTAAACGAGGCAGAGCGTGGCACTCTCAGTACTGCTGGTGTGTGTTGGATCAATATCAGCCGGCCGAAGTGGCCGTGCGGTTAAAGGCGCTGCAGTCTGGAACCGCAAGACCGCTACGGTCGCAGGTTCGAATCCTGCCTCGGGCATGGCTGTTTGTGATGTCCTTAGGGTAGTTAGGTTTAACTAGTTCTAAGTTCTAGGGGACTAATGACCTCAGCAGTTGAGTCCCATAGTGCTCAGAGCCATTTGAGCCATTTTTGATCAATATCAAATCATATTAAAGCAAGACATCAAAGCAATAAAGAGCTTTCTGCTAGAGATTTGTTACGAATAGCATCTGTGGTGTCACCGCCAGACACCACACTTGCTAGGTGGTAGCTTAAATCGGCCGCGGTCCATTAGTACATGTCGGACCCGCGTGTCGCCACTGTCAGGATCGCAGATCGAGCGCCACCACACGGCAGGTCTCGAGAGACTGACTAGCACTCGCCCCAGTTGTACGACGACGTTGCTAGCGACTACACTGATCGAAGCCTTTCTCTCATTTGCCGAGAGACAGTTAGAATAGCCTTCAGCTAAGTTAATGGCTACGACCTAGCAAGGCGCCATTAACCATTTGTAACGTTGCATGTACCTCAAGATAGAGTCTCACTTGTATCATCCAGAATGCTGTATACCAAAGGACAATATAAAAGTTAAGTGTTCTAGTAGCTACGTTCTTTTCTTTATCACATTCATTACGAATCCTGTTCCAGACATAACGCCAGACGGCGTGAGTTGACGCGTGCCCTTTCGGCTACTTCACTGTGGACTGGCTGCCTTAACAGTCCACTACAGCATCGATCAGCACGCAAGATGGCTCGTGAACACGAATGGGAATCCCTGGACGGAAGACCATGCTCTTTTCGCGAGACACTGTTGCCGAGATTTAGAGAACCAGCATTTGTGGTTGGTTCAAATGGTTCAAATGGCTCTGAGCACTATGGGACTCAACTGCTGAGGTCATTAGTCCCCTAGAACTTAGAACTAGTTAAACCTAACTAACCTAAGGACATCACAAACATCCATGCCCGAGGCAGGACTCGAACCTGCGACCGTAGCGGTCTTGCGGTTCGAGACTGCAGCGCCTTTAACCGCACGGCCACTTCGGCCGGCCAAGATTTGTGGTTGACTGCAAAATCATTCTACTGATAACTATTTCCATTTAATGATCTGTGTGTAACAAAGCTGGTTTCTGAAGTACAATTTTTTGGAAAATAGGCTGTACTAAGCTCTACACAATGTGCTGTCAGAGTGTTTTCAACATACCTAATTTAATATATAAGCATTCAGTATTTGCCTAGTTTTTATTTTGCTTATGTTTGTTTTATGTTTCCAATTGTTATTTTACGTTTTACATTCACTTTTATTTCGTTTACCATTTCACATGTGTGTATAATGCTAATTTAAAATAAAAAATTACTCATAATTTTGATATAATATCATTAAAATAACGCCAATCTGTAAAGAAATGCTTGGAACATAGCATTTTCTTATACCATGTACATAAAATGAACGAAAATTCTTCACATAATACACACGACAGTGGAATGCAAATTTCACGGGTTATCCTCTAAACATTCTGAATGGCATCAGGAACATTTCAGTACATTGGTAAGCCTCTGCGAACTACATGTATTATGTGCCTGTAACTAGTTTCTCAAGTGCGGACTGACATCAGAGCCATTCAACAAAACTAGATTTGAAAACCTTCTCACAAGTTTTTTCCAACATCTTAAGTCTTATACGTGTGACATCTGTACCTATGCCGCGGTGTACTCTGGGATCAACAAATGAACATGTTTATTGTATATGGGTATGATGGTCACCCTCCCTTCCATAGTTTTATAAGAAACTAATGGTTAAGTCATTCTTGCAACCGGAATAAAATAATATTTGGATCCTTTTACCGATCTCCCAAGTCAGATGATACAACTCATTAGAGATTGAAAGAGAACTTGAGTTTAATTTCAGATACTTACCCGACTCATACAATTATAATTGGTGGTAAATTTAATTTACCCTCGATATATTGGCCAAAAGACATGTTTAAATCTGAAATTGCGTACGAAACATCATCCGAAACTGTGCTAAACGCATTCTCTGAAAACTATTTCGTGCAGTTAGTTTATGAGTCCAAGTGAATGGTGAACGGTTGTCAAGATTCACTTGACCTCTTAGAAACAAATATTCCGGAAATAATAACGAGAATCGAAACAGAAACAGAGATTAGTGAAGACAGGGTTGTCTTAGTGAGACTTAATATTGTAACTCCCAAATTCTCCAAAAATAAACGACAAGTATACCTATTCAAAGAAGCTGATAGAAATTCACTTGACGTCATTCTTAGAAGCTATCTCCACTTTTTCCAAATTGACTGTGTAAGTGCAGATCAGACGTGACTTCAATTCAGAGAAATAGTATAGATCGCAATTGAGTGACTTGTACCAAATAAATTAACAAATGACGGAGATGATGCCCTTTGATACACAAAACGGGTCACAACAATATTGCAGAAACAACGAGAAAAGCATGCCGAATTCAAACAAACGCAAAATTTCCAAGATTGGCGATCATTGACAGAAGCTCGATATTTAGCGCGGATAACAGTGCGAGATGCTTATAATAGTTACCATAATGAAACAACGATACCTGGCAGAAAATACAAAGAGATTTTAGTCATATGTAAAGTATGCTAGCGGCAAGCCACATTCAGTGCCTTATTTGCGCAATAGCTGTCGACATACTATCGACGACGCAGCTGCGAAAGCAGCGTTACTAAACACAGCCTTCCGCAATTGCTTTACTATATAAGACGAAGCAAGTATTCCAGAATTCTAATAAAGAACATCTGCCAACTTGAGTAACTTAGAAGTAAATATGTACGGAATATTGGAACAACTTAAATCACTTAATAAAAGCGGATCTTCCAGTCCAGACTGTATACCAATTAGGTTCCTTTCAGAGTATGGTGATGCAACAGCTCCATACGTAACAATCATATACAACCGCTCGCTCGACGTAAGATCCTTACCCAAAGACTGGGAAGTTGCACAGGCCACACCAATATTCAAGAAAGATAGTAGAAGTAATCCACTAAATTACAGGCCCGTATCATTAATGTCGATATGCAGCAGGATTTTTTAACTTATATCGTGTTCAACATTACGATTTCCCGACGAAGACGACCTGTTGACACACAGTAAACACGGATTTAGCGAAAAACGTCGTTCATGTGAAACACAATTAGCTCCTTACTCACGCAAAGTGTTGAGTGATACTGACAAGGGATTTCAAAATGATTCCGTATTTATAGATTTCCAGAAGGCTTTTGACACTGTAACACGCACGCGGCTTGTAGTGAAATTGCGTGCTTATAGAATATCGTCCCAGTTACGTGACTGGATTTGTGATTTCCTGTCAGAGAGGCCACAGTTCGCAGTAATAGACGAAAGGTAATCTAATAAAACACAAGTGATTTCTGGCGTCCTCAAAGTAGTGTTACAGGCCCTCTGCTGTTCCTTATCTATATAAACGATTTGAGAGGCAATCTGAGCAGCCGTCTTACGCTGTTTGCTGATGACGCTCTCGTTTATCGACTAATAAAGTCATCAGAAGATCTAAACAAAATGCAAAACGATTTAGAAAAGATATCGGTATTGTCTGACAATTGTAAATTGACCGTAAATACCGAAAAGTGTGAGGTTATTCACATAAGTGTTAAAAGGAATCCCTTAAGTTTTCATTATAGGCCCTACTATAAATTAATCGAATCTAACAGCCGAAAATTCTTATAACTATCTACGAATTACAATTACGAACAACTTAAATTGGAAAGAACACACAGAAAATGTTGTGTGGAAGCGAATGCAAAAATTCCGATTTATTGGCAGCACACTGTGAAAACGTAACAGATTTACTAAAGAGACTGCTTACACTACGCTTCTCCGTCCTCTTCTGGACTACTACTGCTCGGTCTGGGGTCCTTACCATATAGGATTAACGGAGTACATCGAGAAAATTCAAAGAAGAGCAGCACATTTTGTACTATCGTGAAATAGGTATTAAGTGTTACTGACATGATACGGGATTTGGGGTGGAAATCATTAAAAGAAAGTCGTTCTTCGTTGCACCGGAAACTTCTCAAGAAATTTCAATCATAAAATTTCGCAGCTGAATGCGAAAATATTTTAATGACGCCGATCTACATAGGTAGAAACGATCATCGCAATAAAATAAGGGGTAGCAGAGCTCGCACTGAAAGATACATGTAGTCGTTTCTTTCCGAGCGCTATTCGAGATTGGAATAATGGAGAATTACTATGAAGGTGGTTCGATGAACCCTCTGCCAGGCACTTATACGTGATCTGCAGAATATGCATGTAGATGTAGGGCCTTCGCTTAACGACTGAGAGCAGCGGCGCTTACGTAGAATTATCGGTGCTAACAGACAAGCATCACTGCGTGAAATAACCACAGAAAACAATGCGGTTCGCACGACGAACGTATTCATTAGAACAGTGCGACGAAATGTGGCATTAATGGGCTATGGCAGCAGACGACCGACGCGAGAGCCCTTGCTAAGAGCACGACATCGCCTGCAGCACTTCTCCTGGACACGTGACATACCGGTTGGATCCCAGACGACTGAAAGATAGTGACCATTTCAGATGAGTCCCGATTTCAGCTGGTAAGAGCCGATGGTAGGGTTCGAGTGTTTCGCAGACCCCACAAACCCATGGACCTAAGTTATCAACAAGACTATGTACATACTGGTAGTGACTGCACAATGGTAATAAAGGAAGGTAGGAAGATTGCTTATAACGTTCCGTCGACATCGAGTTCGCTAAAGATGGAGCATAAGCTCGGATTGTGTCAACGATAGGGAAGGTAATCTGCCGTGCCCTGTCGAACGAACCATCCCAGCATTTGTCTGTGGCTATTTAGGAAGATCACTGGAAACCGAAAACTGGATAGATGGACGCGGGTTTCAACTGCCGTCCTCCTGAATGCAAGTGCCACAGACCATATGAAATATAAACCGCGGATGTTCCTATTTGTGCCGTGTTAACGCTTGAAACCAAGATCTAAGTCACGTCACTTGGGGGAAAAGCACAGTTCATATGACGCTGTGTGAAGTGGAGCTGAGGTTACAGTTTCTCTCATTTATAGCTGAAATCTAGCAGTTGACAATTCAGCGAACTGCAGTACAACTCTTACACATGTAGCAGTGCTGTTAACCTAATTCCTCCGAAATTCCCGATAGTGAAGCAGTGGTTATCGTTTATACACGTGGTCAAGTTGAAACGTACTGACAGTTCTTTTTAACAAGCGACAGATTCACTGTTCTTTAGTGAATACTTGATCGTTTTTTTCTTTTGCACTGTGAATTCTCGTAATGCACCGCTTCAACAGGTGTGCAAGACAGAATACCAATTTCGCACGCAGCTTTAGTTTTCAAACGATTCCACAAGAATATGAGTGAAATGTTTTAGTATGCTATGTAAGAAAGGAAATTCTTTTACGGTCATAATATCATGTATTTATACAAAATAAGTGCATACATTTTCTGATGTTTCCTTAATCCAGTAGAGATACCGAAACGATATCAAGATAGGACGCCTAATACGAGTATATTACAAAATGTTGATTATACTGGTGCAGTGAGCTAGATATTTCCATAGGATTGGAAAAGGGCACAGGTCATCCCCGTTTTCAAGAAGGGACGTCGAACCGATGTGCAGAACTATAGACATATGTCTGTAACGTCGATCAGTTGTAGAATTTTGGAACACGTATTATGTTCGAGTATAATGACTTTTCTGGAAACTAGAAATCTACTCTGTAGGAATCAGCATGGGTTTCGAAAAAGACGATCGTGTGGAACCCAGCTCGCAGGTTCCCAGGTAGATGGCGTGTTTCTCCCGCAAGGCGTTCGATACAGTTCCCCACAGCCGTTTAATGAACAAAGTAAGAGCATATGGACCATCAGGCCAATTTTGTGATTGGATTGAAGAGTTCCTAGGTAACACAACGCAGCATGTCATTCTCAATGGAGAGAAGTCTTCCGAAGTAAGAATGATTTCAGGTGTGTAGCAGGGGAGTGTCGTAGGACCGTTGCTATTCACAATATACATAAATGACCTTGTGGATGACATCGGAAGTTGACAAGTTCACTGAGATTTTTTTGCGGATGATGCTGTGGTATATCGAGAGGTTGTAACAATGGAAAATTGTACTGAAATGCAGGAGGATCTGCAGCGAATTGACGCATGGTACAGGGAATGACAATTGAATCTCAATGTAGACAAGTGTAATGTGATGCGAATACATAGATCCCATATCATTTAGCTACAAAATAGCAGGTCAGCAACTGGAAGCAGTTACTTCCATATATTATCTGGGAGTACGCATTGGGAGTGATTTAAAATGGAATGATCATATAAAGTTGATAGTCAGTAAAGCGGATGCCAGACTGAGATTCTTTGGAAGAATCCTAAGGAAATGCAGTCCAAAAACAAGGGAAGTAGGTTACAGTAAGCTTGTACGCCCAGTGATTGAATACTGCTCAGCAGTGTGGGATCCGTACCAGATAGGGTTGATAGAAGAGATAGAGAAGATCCAACGGAGAGCAGCTCGCTTCGTTACAGGATCATTTAGTAATCGCGAAAGCGTTACGGAGATGATAGATAAACACAAGTGGAAGACTCTGCAGGAAAGACGCTCAGTTTCGAGAACATACCTTCACCGAGGAGTCAAGCAGTATATTGCTCCCTCTTACGTACATCCCTCGAAGCGACCATGAGGATAAAATCAAAGAGATTAAACCTCACACAGAGGCATACCGACAATCCTTCTTTCCACGAACAATACGAGACTGGAATAGAAGGGAGAACCGATAGAGGTACTCAAAGTACCCTCCGCTACACACCGTCAGGTGGCTTACAGAGTATGGATGTAGATGTAGATGTAAATGTAGATATTAATGATACGTCGTCTCCAAAGCTTAGTCATCCTCCACGATTTGCATCCACGGGCCAACATCCATCCTAACTTTCTACTTGTGGAAATATCTGTGCAAGTATTTTAAAGTAATTCACTTACACAACTGAGATTTTCGTCATTTCACCTAATTTTTAGGCTAGAAAAAGAGACTCACTTGAGCATATGCGAAGATTTTTACTTCTGCATCTAGTAGAAAGCACGACAGCACAACATTTACTCAGTGAAAAATGTGTCATAAAATGTGCACTATAAATGCATAACGACAAACTCAGCTTCTTGCGCCGAACCCCTTGAGTTAGATTTTGGTTTCACTAAAATGACGTCATGCGCAGCCAATATTATCTATGGTCTTTGAAGAATCCATTTTGCTAACCACTGGCACCGTAACTGTGGGGGCTGTGTTTTCATGGAATGGACTGGATCCTCTGGTCCAACTGAATCGATCATTGACTGGAAGTGGTTATGTTCGGCTACCTGAATACCATTTGCAACCATTCGTGCCCTTCATGTCGTAAACAGCAATGGGGTTTAATGAATGACACTGCGCCATGTTGCCGGGCCACTGTTGTTCGCTATTGTTTTGAAGGGCAGTTCGACACTGCGAACTTACTCCAGTTTATGTATGATGGCGGCGCTATACTCAGCACGATATTTCTAACGAGTGACCCACGGCCATGTAATGTAAGTTATCACGTGGTAAGTATCTTTTCGTATCTTATTGTATGATGGCCTAAGATAATGTATTTCCACACCTGTGAAGATGATAATGTTGGTCGAGTGAAACGTGTAAGAGACAGGAAAATTTACATGTGACTTGTGGGGCCACTACAATTTTAACTTAAATTAATATGATATGTTAACAGATTTGTATTTTTTGAAAACGTTTTTCTTGCTATTGTCCGGCTGCATTTTATTTTCGCTTTAGTTCAGCATCATAGTTATTTTGGGGCCTAAATAGTAAACCTCATCTACTACTTGTCCTGTTACCTCATTTAATTCAGCCTGAATGCCTGATGTAATTGAAATTATCCTTGTTTTCTTTTGTTGATTCTCGTCTTATAAACCCATTTCAAGACACTATCCTTTTCGTTAAAATGTTATTTCGAGTGTTTTTTCCTTGTCTGATAGACTTATAATGTCATTAGCAAACGCCAACGTTTTTATTTCTTCTCACTGCAGTTTTATCCCCTTTTCATATTTCTCCCTGACTTCATTCATACCTAGTTCAATAGGCAGACTGGAAAACATCGGAGACGGACTACAAACTCGAGTCGCTCCCTTCTCAACATCTGCTTGACATTCTTGTCCCACACCTCTTTTACCTGGAGTTTGATTTCTTTCGCACCCTGTAGTTTATGCCTTCTAACCCTCAGAGTTTTAAAGAATGTATTTCAGTCAACATCATCAAGATCTTTCTCTAAATCTACAAATGCTATCAACGTAAGTTTGCAATTCTTTAACCTAACGTCGTCTAGGCGTAGCGTATTTGACGAAAATACCTATGGTCTAGGGGCAGTTCAGCATGGTGCGCCGAGCATGAAGTAAATTAACAAATTTACTGCCCCACCACAGCTTTTGCACAGTGTTGTTTGTGTCTTCGTGTGTGCCATATTATCGCTTAGTCCATAGTGTCCGTTGGTAGCGCCGTAGTTCGCTCATAATGTCCACCATGGGTTCCAATAGTGTTCCAAGTGTCAGCACTAGTTTCAACAAGCACACGCATTCATTGCTGCTCGGATCTTTGGAAATTCATGACTGATTCATTGATGCTATTCATGTAACATCTGATGAGATCCATATTGCCTGTTTTGATTATGATAACTACGTCTTTTTCGTAATGTTTCTTCATCCACTACGTGTACATAGGTTGTTTCGCGTCATTGTTCCTTTTAAGCACGGTGATAGATCCTAAAGTACGGTGCTTCTTACTAACATCGAACTGAATTATATCAAAATCCGAGTGTTCACTCTCCCGCCGGAAGTTTACTTAAGGACGTGTTGTTCCCTTATATTCATGCGAGGGGTATACGACTCGATCGCTGGTCCATAGAGGAATCCGTTTAATGGGTATGGTAGTCAAATATGACATTTCTTACTATCTGCAGGTGTTTACCAGCTTGATTTAACGTATAGTGGGCAAGTGGAGACGTTCTTTCTCTGTAATCAAAGTGTTCATCTCAGATCTAATGATCCACGTCGGTATTTTTATTGAAGTCCTGATGTGAAAAAGCGTCGAAAATTGACTTTAGGTGACCCCGCTTCTACTGACCACGAGACTGGAGCCACGACTTCACGGTTGCAATGGAACAACGTGACGGGCAGGTTACTGCTCCCGACATTCCGTCACAGCACAGTCGTGGAATCGTGTTGCCAAGTGGGCAGTGTCCGCAGTACAACGTAAGAGACGTCGTACGGAGGGTGGTGAGGATTCGGACACGTCTACTCCTAACCCCCCCCCCCTCCCTGAAATAACTTGGTCGTCTCATGTATCTTGCAGTGCTCGAGTCCTGCAATACTGATGGGGTCGATGGTGCGAAAACAGCTGCTGAGGATTCTAATGTTTCTCCTAGTAATCTTCCTGCGGCTGTGTTTACTCCTCCGAAACCAGCCAAGGTTGAGAAAGTCGTTGAGCTTCATGATGTTCCAATGATCAACAGCAGGACACTGAAGTGCCCCTAAAATACCTGTTCCCTTCCTATCACCCATTCCGGTGACGTCGAAACGACCAACTGTTGTTACTACAGTGCCCAGGAAATCATACTTGTCGACCAGATGTCGTTATGTTGACCCCTCTCTTGTGCGTAGATTTTGTAAATAGGCTGTTTAGGTTTTTTTATTGGTAACGCCACCTCTGTATGAAAATCACTGGCTGTGCTGTGTGCAGTCTGTGCTTGCTTTGCATTGTTGTAATACTCGCCATTGTAGTGTTAGGCAGCTGGCTGGGAACAGCGCGTAGCGTTGCGCAGTTGGAGGTGATCCGCCAGTAGTGGTGGATGTGAGGAGAGAGATGGCGGAGTTTTGTAATTTGTCATATTATGACTATTAAGGTAAATACAGTGTTTGTTCTCTATTAATATCTTTCATTTGCTAACTATCCCTATCAGTAGTTAGTGCCTTCCATAGTTTGAATCTTTTAT
Source organism: Schistocerca nitens (assembly GCF_023898315.1). Lineage (NCBI taxonomy): Eukaryota > Metazoa > Arthropoda > Insecta > Orthoptera > Acrididae > Schistocerca > Schistocerca nitens. The sequence goes on from NC_064617.1 coordinate 98,419,203, forward strand.
TTAGCTGGCAGTAGTGGCGCTTGCTGTATTGCAGTAGTGGGAGAAACGAAGAGTATTGTGAGGTAAGTGATTTAGTGATTTGTGAAAGGTATAGTTTAATGTTAGTCAGGGCCATTCTTTTGTAGGGATTTTGTGAAAGTCAGATTGCGTTGCGCTAAAAAATATTGTGTGTCAGGTTAAGCACAGTCCTGTAAAATTGTTCAAAAAGGGGACGTTTCAATTTGAACTACATGGATCCCATCCTGCGGAGTGGGCCTCTTCAGCTCCTGTTTTGTCACCTACTTTTCTATCCTATTGAAGGCACTGAAGCTCTTGATAGTAGTAGAGTAATAGGATGCTCCGTCTGGCACCGGACGCTCATTGGACAGTTCCCGATTTTATAAGGCAAATATAGTTTATTAGTTACGGAAAAGCCTACTGAGTATTTTGATAGCTGGTGATTTTAACTGTTCCTTGCATCCCGTAGATTTCTCTACTAAGTTTTAATGTATGTTGAGAATTTTATCCTTTAGTTTATTCCTTGAAACTGCAAGCTGTTTGGATCTGCAAATATCTGGCTCTAGTCAAATAGTCGGTAAAATTGTTTCGATCGCCTTGAATAACGAATGTGATGCACTTGTAGGATCCCTCTCTCGGTGAGGTGATCCGGGAAGTTTGGGACCATAGTCTCCGTTCAACTGCGCGATACGACTCCATTTTCGAATGTTGTGTTCAACTGGCAAGCTGAGGCTCCATCATACATTATTATGATTCTGCGCAGTTAGAGCGCAAGAATTTTACTACTCTCTCTTACGTGATCATGATGGAAATCCGCGTCAACCTCCCCTACGGATTGCAGACGTCAGACGTGTAAAGGCGCGTAGGTACGGTTGAAGCAACGTCAAATGGCAGAGTTACGGTTGCGATCCAAATCACGATGGTTCAAATGGCTGTGAGCACTATGGGACTTTGCTTCTGACATCGTCAGTCCCCTAGAAATTAGAACTACTTGAAGCTAACTAGCCTAAGGACATCACACACATCCATGCGCCGAGGCAGCCTTCGAACCTGCGACCGTAGCGGTCGCGCGGTTCCAGACTGTAGCGCCTAGAACCTCTCCATCCGGCGCAAACCACGTTCCGTGGTAGTGGATGAGTAGACTTCTCTACACTCTATGGTTCTACATCAAACCCATCTTCACGGAACGGGTATCAAGTTTCTCAAGGCAGTGGACGGCAGTGTTGTGAGTCTACAAAAGGACATATTTCATGCTCTACATTAATTCTATGTTGGGCTGTATGAGCTATCCGTTCCTGTCGATATGTCATCCGATTTGTTTGTTCCTTCGTTAATTGGGTTTGGATGGGAATATTTTAATAAATCAAACGCAGAAATAATCCTTAGAATGTGAAGTTTAATGATCAATATTCACTTTTCCACATAATCAGCAGCCAATTCGACACATTTCTGCCAACGATGAAGAAGATTCCTGAAGCCGTCACGGAAGAAGTCGACCGTCTGTTTCCGCAACCACAGTCTCACAGTTCTCTCAACGTCTTCGTCAGAAGCATAATGAATTCCCCACAGATCGTCGGGAACAGATGGAAGACAGACGGTACTAAATCTGTACTGCATAGAGGATGCCGTATTGTGGTGAGATTCAGTCTCTGAAGTTCTGCTGTGGTGAAACGTGAAGTGTGTGGTTTGGCATAGTAATGCTGCATGAAAACATTTCCCTTTTCCATTCGGACCCCTGTTAGCCGTCGTTTCAGAGTTCGCAACTTTGTGATGTAACGCTCTGAATTTGTTGTTGTTCCACGATCAAGGGAAACAACATGGACAACACCATCCGCGTCCCAGAACACTGTGGCCATGATTTTACCAGATGAGGAATGCGTCTTGAATTTCTTTTTCTGGGGCGAGTCTTTGTGTCGATATTCCATAGACAGACGTTTCGTCTCCGGGTCATAATAGTGTACCCACATTTCGTCTCCTGTCACAATTGAATGGAGACAGACGTCACCTTCATTCTCGTAACGCGAGAGGAGTTCCTGGCAAATTTAAAATCTGTGAGCTTCCATTTCAGGTGTCAGCATCCGGGGTACCCATCGTGCACAGATCTTCCGATAGCCAAGCAAAGTCATAATGTGACCCACACGTACTTGCGAAATGCTGATTTTGCTTGCAGTTTCTCTCTGAGTGATACGACGATCGTCCGGAATCAATGTGTCAACATTTTGCTTGCGAAAATCGGAGGCTGCTGTCACAGGACGTCCAACTCCTTGTCTGACACGCAGGTCAGATGTTCCCGCCTCAACATCTTTAAACTTACTCGCGCAACGACGCACAGTACTCAAATCAACACAATCACCATAAACTGCTTTCATTCTCTGATGAATCTCCTTTGGGGTGACACCTTCCGCTGTCAGGAATTCAATCACTGGACATTGCTTAAATCGCACTGACCGAACGTGTGCGTTGGGTTCCATACTTTACACTGTAACAACACAACCGTTCAATGCTAAGGCTTCCCGCCTACTGGAGCTGTAGAGGAGAGGCTACGGAACAGACCAGTACTTGCCTCATACCAATGATGCAAGCTGTTCAAGAGTTACGAAGGCGGAGGCATTACTTTTCAGTCAACCCTCGTATCACTTGAGCCCTTTCGTTGAAGAACTGTCTCTCAGTTATAAGGATGGACACTCTTAAGCCAGACGACGTCTGGGCGCGTATACGCGGACGATGTGATCGTGTTATTCTGTTCTCCTACTGAGGTTCAGTTCCTGGATACTTACATCTTGTGGGAAGTGTCTCACATCGCTCAGACCTCTCACTTTCCCGCGATGACGTCTAGGAAACTTAATCAGGTGTCTAGTCATTTTTATGGAAGTATAACATTTTTCGATTTTGATACGAGGTGGCTGCTTGTGCTCGTTCTCTCTGGGGTTTGGGGCTTTCCGATGTTCAAGGAAAGCGTCTGTGTTATTTGTTCAGCGCACCTGCTGACTATCTCTCGCAGTCTCACGTCTCGGTTACCTCACTGTCTGTGTCCGAACTGCCCTCAAACATCTGTTGATGTTGGTGGAGTGAATGTCTAGATAAAACAAGTCAAAAAATTTAATTTTCATGTCAGGTATTTGAGAGCAAATATTCCGCTGAGATAACATCGCTACCACATTTTTGCTAATGGTAGGGAGAGGGATTGGGTGTACGGCGCCTGTTGTACTGTCATCACCGCTAACCTCCTCGAAGACGGTGCGGTGCCATCTTAGCCTTCCTGTTCTAGCAATGGCTGTGGCGTCCTCGTGCTATCAATTGGTCCACAACCTGCTATCTATCAATAAGAGGATATTTCGTATTGGATATAGTGTCGCAGTCCTGCCATTACAGACATAACAACATAGATTTACCTTTCATGATCACGAAACGAAATGACACTGGCTCAAAAAGACAAGCGATTCTAAAACGACTCGTTGAGAATGAACGACTTTCCTATTTTCTGAAGACAAAGCCAAACATAATGTCATGGTTGTTGGGCCGCTATGTTCATTACGTTGTTGGTGGATGGGGTCATAGGGACCCGCTCATCTTCCGCAGGTATATGGCCACTTCATATTAGAAGTGTTTGTCCGCGCCACGGTAAAGCGACTTATTCTCCAATATGTTGAACCTCGTGTTTCGTCATCAAGGTATGGATTGAAGTAACCGGTCTTTGTGCTATTCTTGTCATGGCCTCATTTCAGGTGTATTGTTATACATTTTATTTCAATTTAATGGTACAGTTGGTCATCTTTTTTCTTAAATTAATAACAGGTCAACAAAAATTTGTTGTAGACAACGGCTGGAAAGGAATCTATTTTTTTGTATGTGTAAAAGTAACGCTTCCGTTTAAGATATTTCTTTAATTCTGTTTTGAGTGGCAAGTTTAAGCGGTTAAGGCATTAGCCTACCGAAGTTCTGGTCTCAGCTAGATTCTTTGTAGTGACTTTTTTTCATTACTTATGTCTTCGATGTGTCTCATGATTGGAGTACTTTTCTTTGCATTTCTAAAGTGGACATCGGTACGTGTGATTAATAACCGAGTAAGTACGAATATATACCGTATAATGTATTGACAGGAATTTAAAAAGTAGATGTAGTATCCTTGACTACCAATAAAAACGTCCTGGGACCCAGGTACGAACCCAGCCATTGCCCAAAATTTTGAATAGAAATCGTCAGCAATGCCTTCAGGAAACTTTCGGCCTAAGAAGTCACACACGTTACACCAGTGGCGTTATAAAAGAGGGCGCAGGAGCAAATGAAGGTTCGGTACACTGTCTTGCCCTTTGTCTGGGAAATTCCCTATAGGGCGAGGGACAGTTGGCCATGATCAACAGCGTGAGTGCACAGAAAGCAAAAGAAACCACTGCGCTGAAGATACATAATCTGAATCCAGATAACATGCGGCTAATAGGTGAAGAAATGTGATGATGATACATGCATTGTCAAAACATTCCGGGTTAGTCACCTATTCAGATTTCTGGGCGGGGACTGCCAAGGTGTAGCTGATCACGAGAAAAGATAGAATAATCAATGACGGGACAATATTCTAAAAGTGTAAGCATGGAATGTCAGAACACTGAACGTAGTTGGAAGGTTTGAAAATCTGAAAAGCGAAATGCAAATGCTCAGTCTAGATACTGTGGAGATTAGTGATGTGAAATGGAATACAGATAAGGATTTATCGTCAGACCATTCTAGGACAGTATCAATCACAGCACAAAATGGTATATATATCTCAATTTTTAATGGTGTATATAATTGTTTGTGCATATAATTAAAAAGTTTATGCTGTAAAAGGTCTCACTCCATATGAAGTAGTGTATGGACGTCAAATACCGGTCAACATAAACTGGGTTCACATGGTTAACCAGTGAAAAATTTTGCAAAGGAGTTGAAAAAATTTGGCAAAGGGTAATGCACGCCAACACAAAAGCTTTAGAGAAGCAAGAACGTATTGGGCGAGCAAACTACCACTACACAGGATAGTACAGTGAGTATTACTAGCTAATCCATATACCCCAACGGGCAAAACAAAAATATTTTAATCTAAGAGCATGAGCCTTACCAAGTTATCGCAATGACTTCGCCACTCAACGTCAAATTGCAGCTGTCAAGGAGAAATTTGTAGTACCTGTAAGTAGATTCAAACCGTTAGAAGATGAGGTTGATGCATTGCCACAAATTCCTTCAGCTGTTACCGAAAAAGCAGAAATACAAAGGAAGCAGATACAGCAGAGGAATTTTAATATTTTCAACATTTCGCGGCCCTGTCAGCAACTGTATAAATATTAATTTTAAATTAACAACAGCCTCAGTTGCATTGTTTACCTACATTTACCTAGGTTTCAGTTTCGATAACCTAACCTTCTTCATACTAAAAGGAACTACGATTTCTCCATAATGGACAACGTCAAAAACTAAAAACTATAATATAGTAATACATCGTCAAATTGCAATAACTTATCTGGGAAACAGCCTCGGCCCCACTTCGCGACCGCAGTACGGCAGCAACGGATGTTGTACTGGAACTGGCTACAGCCTCGAAAGCGCATGCGCGGTAGTGTGTCATGCGTACTTGTTAACACTGGTACCAACATGTACTCCTAAACTTAAAATTTTATGAATAACCAGGTGCGGATAACGCAACTGACGTATACGTTATCCTGTAAGGAACAAAGATATATCGACTGTATTAACATTTGTAATAATTTGTTGGACGTGAAAAGTGAAGCGAGCAATGCGTTTACTATTTTCAGCTAACCTAGCATATTCGGGCTAATCATCGAACTTGACCGCATGAGGATAACTATGGGTTTGAAATACCAGATAATACCAGTTATTCAGCAAACGGGAGTGCTAAAAACGTTGGCAAGGGTATAATGATCACTCCCTAAAATTATGGCAGACCGAATAACGGCTAAAAACTTTCAAAAAAGTTTTTATTTCGCAGCTGCAACTGGTCGTTAAGAAGGTTATTTTTGTCACATAGTAAGTGTTTAAAAATTTGCATTCCTTCCAAAATATCCAACCTCTCACCCTTCATTTCGAAAAGAAAGAGCTGAGTATTATCCGGAGGGTTGGGTGCGTTAGCCGTTTGCACTAAGTGTTCAGCGAATGTCGAAGCACGCGTGCCATCTCCTACTTTAGCAGAGATATGTCCCCTGTATCTTGTTAGTAAAGCTCTTCCTGTTTGGCCGATGTAAAATTTCGGGCAATTGCCACATGTAATCTTGTAAACTCCGGATAATGACAGTTTATCTTTAGGCTTTTTTAAAGTGTGAATCAGGTTCTTCTACAGATACATCATTACAGTAACTTGCACTTTCTCCATAAGTCACAAGTATGCTTATGGTCTGAAGATGGTAGCTTAAAAAAAAATTACCAAATATCACATTTATAATGCGCTCAAGTCGGTGACACCACATATGCTTCAGAGTGAATAGCGTGAAATAAATTATTGGTTAGATGTTGTTCATGTTACCAAGGGGTGTCATAGAGAACGCCTATAAGGAATTCAAACAAGTCATGTAGGTATATCGCCATTCATTAATTATAGTTGTTTGTCGTCACTGAACTAATTTTAGTGTGACAATAAGAGATACATGCATCAAATATGCCGCGTAGTGGATGTCTGAACAAAAAAGTAATATCAGTTATATCAGAGATACTTTGTTTTTTTATTTCAATGTTTGGAACAGTATATACACATTTGTGCGTGTGTGTGTGTTATTTACGAAGTATCCGTCTTACGTTTCTTCCAACTTGTGCCATGAATTGTTTCGGTTGCTGTCTGTAACTGTTATCACAATTACGGAACCAGGTTGTGGGAATCGTTGTCAGTTCTTCTAAGTCTTCTAGAAATAAGACGCAGGTGTAAAAGTGTCAAACAAATTTTAATACGTAGGTATTTCGAAAAGAACGATTCAGAGCGATAATAAACGTATTTACACGTTATGTACATTATTTACAGCAGTCTGATGGATGTCCGTTTGAATTGAGTAGCTCAACAGGTCTTCTTTCATCTGTTCCTTAGCTCGATGTAGGTGCTGACAAAACCTGCAACAACAGAAAATTAATCGATGAATAGACTTAATAACAGCTGGAAGAAAGAAGGTAAAGCTAATGCCTGATGTTTATTTATAGCGAAATTAGTACAGTTCTGTATTGTAGCAATGCTAATAATTCGCTTATCTTTGTAGCGTCTAACTAAAAGCAGTTATGTAATAATTGTAATGTTTCACATGTGCTGTGGAAAAATTGATTTTTTGATCAACACTCTGAAGAGATACCACATTAATCGACCAAAATAGCTAAAATTCATTTGGAAATAACATTTACAACACCACAGATTGGAGCAATATATTCTACATTAATGAATGAGACATATATACTTATGAAATGTCTGTATGGAAGAAATATAAAAACCGGAGCACCAGTGACTTAAAACTGCCTATTAATAACACTTGTTTTATTGAACTCGCGCTATGTATGGGACTGAAACGAGTCACATCACAGCCATTCACATTTTCAAATTGATTTTTCGCTACAGATTAGTTACATCTGGGTGCTACACAATACTTAGTCGGTAATCTATGGCATTGATGCTTCAAATTACTTAACACATAGCACCTGTACAGTGTAACTGCTGGTATGGAGACTAGCCTGGGCGAGAGGTGCTGGAGTGCCCCTAACGTCGTCGAACACAAAACATCTTCTTCAGCCAACACCAGAAGCCAGAACCGCACGTCGGTCCCTCTCTCTCTTCTCCTGCGTCTTCCTCGGCTCCCGCCAGATCTGGAGACAGCTGCTTCTCGCCGGACGTGTCCAGCGCTGGCACGTCACCGCCATCCCACGTCTGCCCGTTGCCTGGACACGCCTCGTCCTCCTCAGTCACCACTTCCAGCGGTCGACGTCTGCGGGACTCTGCGTCCACTGGCACATCTTGGGGCGGAGGTCGGTAGAATCCGGCGCCTGTAAGAGAATAACTGCGTCAGTTATAAGGATATTTCCCAGTAAATTACCACTCTTATGTGGTCGTTGCGAAATATTCCAATATTTTACATTTCGTCATCCTAAGGATCAACCTGCAGTACTATTCGCATTGTGTACTAATAACACAGGATTATCTGTAAACTGAAAGTGGAGAGGAGAAGAAAGGACAAAAAATTGGAGGGGATCACTGCTGTCAGCTGCATCGGGACATTACGCTCCAGCAACATTTCTCTCCCTCAGAATCCTCCAGTTAATGTTCTCTAATCAAGGACCAGCAATAACAGAATAGTATGATCACTTTTCCCATCACTAACATACATCTATTAACTCCAGAAGTTGAAGGTACTTACAATAATATTCCCTCAATCCAGGCCGGTCCTCATCCCAAGGGTTAATATTTACAGGATGTATGTCGTAATGCACAGAGAACAGAAAAGATTCCAGTTCTCATCTGGAAAACGAGTGTACAAGCGGTATCGAAGAACGATCGAACACTAATCTTCGTCCCTAGAAAATAAAATGACAATACCCGAGATTGGGAATAATTCGTTATTTAAAAACAAAATTTTTATAATGACTTTTTTTATAACAGTAATGTTATTTTCCTGTATGGATATATTCTCCTGGAATAACATTCGTTACGTGAATGCATATGTACCAATAGGAAAAAAATTAAGAAATAAATTATTCTTCACAGAAATATTTTACATCTTAATTTGACTTTTGTCATTACACAAATGGTTAAGAGATCATGATAAATATTCGCTATTTCTAAATACATTACAGTGACATGATGGATCACGTTAAATGAAAGTTATTCTCGTGAAACCATACGAGTGAAATGAAATTTGGTTCAAAAGTCGCAATATAGTATTTTAATGTTCTGGAGAATGTTGACAACGACGAGAATGTTTACATTATGCAATTGCTGAATGCCTTAAGTTCATAGCAATGAGACTGCTCAGGAAGACCTGAGTAAGTGTACTGCTAATCCCTACCCGGTGAGGGCTACTGACGATCCCTATCTGTCATTAGTTTCTAACTACTTTTGGTAGCTCACTTCATGATACCTAAATTCTGCATATCTCTGCTTTTCTCGAGTAAATGGCTTATTGAACGCCAGTAGCACTCGCCGAGATCTTTGCGACAAAGCTCTGCTCCGAGATATAGATTAGGCTTACCTGGGCCTTCAGCTTCCAGTGGATAAAGTATCGAGGCAGCGGGATAGCAATAGGATCGCTTCTCTTTACGTCAGCCATTGTTAACCAACTGAAGTGGCTCGTTTCCTCGGACCCCACCTTACCGATTGTAAGCACTTCCCATTGTTCTGTGCACAAAGAATTAACGTGAGTGCACTGCACCGTAGGATGCGGCCAGACTGTATATCCTGCTGGTACAGAGATTGTTTAGGATTCGGAAGGATCCGTCTTAGGCCTTTACTCATACAGCGTCAGTTCAGCTGTCGTTAGTATAATTTGTAATGAAGTGTATAGAATACAATAGAATAGAAGTTTACTGTCTCGTAACATACAGTTTCAAGCCATTGACTTAAAGTAAATATCTGCATAAAAGAATTTCCACATTTTGGGAAGAGTCTCTGCTCTTCAATTAGTGACCTATCTCTGTCACTATAATACGGTTTAGTCGTAGACCTAACAGACACAGTCTGACGATATAAGCCATCAGAAAACGAAAACCGTCTGTTACACTAAGCAACTGTTCTGACCACAGTCTAATTTTTTTTTTTACGATGACATTAATTTAAATAACTTACTGCGACAGCCCAAAACAGCAAAATGGTACTCATGGTTTAACAGTTTAAATAATGTACTGCTGGACGAAAAGCTTTTCTAATGGGGATTTACTGTGTCGAAGTCACAAATGTACCCTACGGCAATAAATGTTCTTACATACTGATGACCGTTGGATGATTTCTGATCGTCTAAGTGCTTGACACGAAACCGACAACTTTGTTCATTATGTGTTGTAAAATGGAAGGCATCACTCTTTACCGGATTAGTGGTGATAAGTAACACAAACAACCAGCAAACTCCTTTGACTCATCCTGCCTGTTAGAGAGGAACATAAAACTTGAGCAACGGCAAAACGATCGACCCGTCATCGCAGCTGCCAGATATTGGTGGTATGCGCCAGTGTCTGTATCGATAACATTACCGGAATATTATCATATTTATTAGTAGTTTACGTAATACTCTTTGTTCTTCAAAATGTAATTACTTTCTGTAATATATATTATTCATGATGGTCTGCCATTTTGAACTGGAGCTCAATTTGGAAGACCTTTTTTTACGATTATCGAAAGAAAGATACCACTTGTTATCCATTCCGCTACTGTTAAATCCTTCGTACATATTTAAGCAACAAACGAACTATACAACTTCATACGCTCTGCGTTTATACACTGACCTGGTGGTTTGACATATTTGATTCTAGAAGTTGGAGAAAAATATTCCCTCTCTGTTTGTATTCATATATCTTCATGAATCATCTACGGGACATGTGATTTTTATTTGAGATAAAGTGAATGAAGCAGCATTGAAAAGGTCCAGTGCAATCGACGCATTTTTTCCAGTCGCCATGAGCGGAAACTTTTTTGTACCATAATACAAATTGTTACACTAATTAAATAACAGTATAGACGAAAATTTCGTTAAATAAATGTGTTAGTGAACTGTAGGAATATTTTGAAGTGTATTGTTACACGTCACCACACCAGTCAAACCTACTAAACTGCCGGAAAATAATGCAGCAGCCTCAAGAACGGGGTGTATTACGTGCATCTTGAGGGTGTTAGTGTTTCATCTTCCACGATCATCGATGATTACTGATCAGATGGCGGTCAGCAGGGCTGTCTGTTTGCCTTTTTGGCTGTCTGTTTGGCTTTTTGTTTCGCCTCTCTTCACGCAGTAGCTGTGCTGATTTTAGAGGTGAACGGTGTTTACAGCATTCGTTCTAGGACACAACCATGCCCCGCCGACGGGTGTTTACTCCTGTTATACATCAGCTATTTGGATAGTGTCGCATGGTGGGCCTTCAGGAAGTCGGATGGACGTAGCGACGGATTGCTGCACACGTTGGGCCCAATACATCGATGACGTGTTGCTGCTTTCAGCTGTGGTCTGTGGAACATTCCCTCAGCTGTAGACCAGATTCTGGACATCCAAGTAGTAGGGGCGCAAGTCAAGATCTATGCCTTGAGGGAGTAGCGGTGAGCGACCGAGCGTCATCCATGGAAGAAACCTGGGGACGTGCTGCATCTCTTGCACACCAAAGAGTGGAGGAAATCCTCTGCTTGAAGCAGGGCTAAGATCACGCGCGCCTCTGGCCAGGCTAACAGTGACTCCACGACACCGTCAAGGACGCCTACTCTGGACTAGTGAAAGAGTCGACTGGAGAGTGGTATGAGCCCCGTTGTGTTCAGTGGTAAGATTAGGTTATCTCTGTATGCGAGTGATGTACACGTGTACGGTGCAGACCTAGTGAACAACTGTCCTGGAGTGCACCCGCCTACGGCGCTGACGTCCCAACTCAGGATTTTGGTGCCATCATGCAAAACATACTGTCACACATGATGTCTGTAACCATGATCAAAAAACTAGTACCCTCTACGCTACGCAGGTGCTTCGCCCCACACTATTGCCATTTCTTTGACAGGACGGCGATGTTCTTTTCCAGCAGAAAAATGCACTTCCACATACATGAGCTGCGACGCTACGTACGCCTCTGTCCTGGATAGCAGGATGAACAGATTTCTCGCCAGTTGAAGGTGTATGGCACACGGTGAAGTGGGAAGTTACTCTTTGCCCACAGGCTGCAAGAAACTTTGCTTAATTGCAACGAAAGGTGCGTGATGCTTGAGACAGTATGTCGAAGGATGACATGCCACCCATTTATCATCATTTGCATGCGAGAATGTACGCCTGAGTTGCCAACAGATGGAGGTTCACTGTTTGCTTCATTTGGTTTGAATTTGTAGCCTTGTACTGCTCTGCAAAGGCGAATTACTGTAACCTAACTTGTCAATGAAATGATGTCTTTCTTGAGGGTTTTGGGTGTTTTTAGGTTGTGATTGTCGTATGTTAAACGAACTCGATCGCACTGGGGTATTCTACGTTAAATGATACTTCCTACAGCGCCAGCTACTTCTTTTCTCTGTTAATGAATATAATGAAGAACACATTTAGGAAATTATGACTTTCAGACATGTTACTCAGTTGTCAGGCTGATAAGTACATACTCGTAATACATTAGGTAAGAAAAATTACGAGGCCTGTTCAGAAAGTAAGCTCCGATTGATTGCCAAATTGAAACCACAGTGAACATCAGAAATGTTTTACTTGTAACAATTAGCTACACCTTTCAGCTGCTTCTCTACGTAGTCGCCGTTCTGACTTAGACTTTGGTCATAGCGTTGTACCAACTTTTCAATAGCCTCATCATAGAAGGCAGCCGCCAGCGCTTTCCGCCAATTCTCCACGCTGGCCTACACCTCGTTGTCTGTGTCAAAATGTTGTCTTCAAAGACAGCGGTTCATGTGACCAGATATGAAACTCAGGGGGAGACAATTGCGGACTGTATTGTGGGTAATCCCACATTTCCTTTTGAAAACGATGCAGGAGCATCTTCATTGCTCCTGCAGAATGCGGCTGAGAATTGTCTTGAAGAAGAAACAGCACGACAGTTATGTAATGTTAGCTGCATAGCTTCAGGCGAAATTTCTCACCAGGCCCTCGTACTTGGCGGCAGACACTATTTTCTAGACATCTTTACGCACTCACTGCGAGCTCAGAAATGAGAAGAGCGACGTGATGCTAACTGGGGTTATACTAGAGACACTACCCAACACATCTGTGCAAAGCTTTATCGGATTTTCATAGTCGTTTCCATTTCGCGACCGATCGGAGCTTACTTTCTGAACGCCCCTCGTATATCTTGAGACTCATGCAGGTCCTATGGGTCTTTAATCGTCGTAATCTTTATGTCATAGTCTATGTTTCATTGCATGAATATTCATAGAGCCTTATTTTTTACTCTTATTTTTCTCTAAAATAAAAAAGCAATATTTGACTGAAGATTACAACGATGAATTGGGAGATAAAAGAACGGAAGTGTTCTACGCATGATTAGCGTGGAAACCTTCGATCTTTGGTCGCGCTCGCTAGATGGGAATTCCATGGGTCAAAAGGACGTCAACTACGTTTTTTTTTAAATATGAGCCCTCATTTTTATTACATATTCGTGTAGTACATAAAGAAATATGAATGTTTTAGCCGTACCACTTTTTTCGCTTTGTGACAGATGGCGCTGTAATAGTCACAAACATGTGGCTCACAATTTTAGACGAACAGTTGGTAACATGTAGGTTTTTTAAATTAATATACAGATCGTAGGTACGTTTGAACATTTATTTCGGTTGTTCCAATGTGATACATGTACCTTTGTGAACTTATCATTTCTGAGAACGCATGCTGTTACAGCGTGATTTACCTGTAAATACCACATTAATGCAATAAAGGCTGAAAATGATGTCCGTCAACCTCAGTGCATTTGGCATTCCTCTCAACAGCGAGCCGCACATGCATTGACAATGCGCTGACACATGTTGTCAGGCGTTGTCGGTGGATCATGATAGCAAATATCCTTCAACTTTCCCCACAGAAAGAAACCCGGGGACGTCGTATCCGATGAATGTGCGGGCCATGGTATGGTGCTTCGACGACCAATCCACCTGTCATGAAATGTGCTATTCAATACCGCTTAAACCGCACGCGAGCTATGTGCCGGACATCCACAATGTTGGAAGTACATCGCCGTTCTGTCATGCAGTGAAACATCTTGTAGTAATATCGGTAGAACATTACGTAGGAAATTAGCATACATTGCACCATTTAGATTGCCATCGTTGAACGGGGGCCGTTTATGATTCCTCCCATAATGCCACACCATACATTAACCCGCGAAGGTCGCTGATGTTCCACTTGTCGCAGCCATCGTGGATTTTCTGTCGCCCAATAGTGCATATTATGCCGTTTTACGCTACCGCTGTTGATGAGTGACGCTTCGTCGCTAAATAGAACGCGTACAAAACATCTGTCATCGTCCCGTAATTTCTCTTGTGCCCACGATGTTCAAAGTCGTCGCCATGCAACTCCTGGCGCATAGGAATATGGTACTGGTGCAATCGATGTTGATGTAGCATTCTCAACTCCGACGTTTTTGAGATTCCCGATTCTCGCGCAATTTGTGTGCTACTGATGTGTGGATTAGCCGCGACAGCAGCTAAAACACCTACTTGGGCATCATCATTTGTTGCAGGTCGTGGTTGACGTTTCACCTGTGGCTCAACACTTCCTGTTTCCTTAAACCGTAACTATCCGGCGAGCGGTCCGGACACTTGGATGATGTCGTCGGGGATACCGAACAGCATACATAGCACAAGCCCGTTGGGCATTTTGATCACAATACCCATACATCAAGACGACAGCGACCTTTTCCGCAATTGGTAAACGGTCCATTTTAACGCGCGTAATGTATCACGAAGCAAATACCGTCCGCACTGCCGGAATGTTACGTGATACCACGTACTTATACGTTTGTGACTATTACAGCGTCATCTATCACAAAGCGAAAAAAGTGGTCCAACTAAAACATTCATATTTCTTTACGTACCGCACGAATATGTAATAAAATGGAGGTTCCTATTTAAAACAAAACGCAGTAGATATCCGTCCGGCCTATGGCAGCGCCATCTAGCGGGCCAATCATAGCGCCATTTGGTTTCTCCCTTCAAGCTAGACGAGTTTCGTTCTTTGTAGTTTTTTCGTTTGATGCTTATTTCGTGAGATATTTGGTCCGGTCAGTATCAATGGACCACCCTGTATATGCGGGCACAGGTTTGTCTGAGTGTAATAAACTAGTGAGAGGTTTGTAGTCCGTTACTGAAAAAATTTGCTTCCATAAAGATTCTGGTAGAACCTGGCGGCACCGTAGACAGTTGCCAAAGCTTCCTTCTCGAATAGATTTTAATTTACTTGATCTTTGTTAAGTAATTTCGATATAAAAGCAATTTGGCGGTCTGTAACACGTAATTTGAGGGACAGCTCCGCTTCAATACTGCAGGAGGAGTCACCCACCGTAAGGAACATAGGTTTCGAAGGCTCTAAGTGGACTAGGTTTATATCCTGAGCAAGATGTTTTTTAGTGCTGGAAAGTTGTTTCTTGCTGAGTCGATCAGACTAAAGGAATATTTTTACATATGAGAGTATGTAACAATGCAGCGGTCTGAGTAGTGTTAGGTGTGATTCGAAGATAATACGAGATCTTGCCGAAGACAGGCTGGGGCTCAGCGAGATTCATTGGGGAAGAGAGCTCCAGATTAGCCTCCAAGTGTTTCCGTGGAGTCGATGATGTGACGGTGATATTCTATTTGCGTACAGAAAATTTTTCATTTTTCCTACAAGCATCGGAGTCTAGAGTCAGGGAGGATTTGGAAGAGGCATTACGGGTTTGAGAAGTGCTAATCTGGAATACTGCCCGAGATGACGATGTAATCCACATAATTGGAGCAGGATGGGACCTGCGACGTCAGTTGACTTCGTAGCTGTTGGATGATGACTGGAACAAAAGTTCTGACAAAAAGTAGACGCTCTTGTTGGACCAGCTCAATGTTTGTGTTGATGATAAGGAAGAATTTTGTGACATTATCCAGCGGTAATTACAGATAGCTGTCATGAGGTCTGTCTTCGAGAAGAAAATTCCGCTTTCTAATTTTTCAATTTACTGTTCGGGGTGAGAATGTGGGTATGAAACCACGACAGTCTGTGCATTGACTATGGACTTAAACTCGGCGCAAAGGGAGAATTTCCAATCGGGTTTTCTGACAAGATCAAGGGATGAGGCCCATTGACTGGTGGACACAGGTGTGATAACCTACGATTATTGCATCGGTCCCAACTCCGCCGCAACCTCGTTCCAGACTGTGTGGGGAGCATCTCGTGCTTTGATCAATCGTGGCTGTGCAGATTCCTTCAAGATAATGTGGGCGGAAAATTGTTTTGCTTTATCGAGAAAGTCCAACAAAAGCCGACGGTATTTGCCACATTGCTTCACAATGCTGTCAAGAGGGACGTGGAAATTGATTGTTGCCACATTATCTGAGATTTGGAGGCCGAAGGTGTCAAACGAGTTGACGCCAAAAATGTTAGGACTGTGAAGAACCGTCACTGGAAATGCCTTGACTGTAGATTTGTATTGCACTTGTAGAAGGCATGTGTCAAGGATGGCGATGCGGTCCCCATGTACATGATGAGTCCTGCAGTGGACGTTCGAACCTCGAGGAGTCACGTTTTTCGAATTTGCACCAACTTATCAGTGTAACGGAAATCCCAGCATCCAGGTGGAATTTGACATCCTGGTGTCGAATTCGCAGCTGAATGAAAAGTTTCTTAGGATCTCGTACAAGCACAGAAGGACGCTGGTGGACGCCGACTGCCTGAGGTGTTTTCTTGACGGTGGAAAAGCTGTAGCAGGTTTGGAATGGTAAAGCCTCATTAGAAACCGAATGGTTAAGGAGCCCGTCGCCGTCAACTTCGACATGATGAACGTCCATTACTTCAGGAAAGTGGACAGCTAATTTTATATCTAGGTCCCGTATTTCCTTTGAGCAAAGGATGTGAATATGACCAATCTTTTTGCAAAGCATGCATCTGATTCGATCTAAGCGACGAGTATCCTGTATCATGAAATGTGTAACACTTATGGCAGGATTGCAGTTTTCTGGCATTACGTGGCTCGCCGTAAGTTGTTTGTAGTGCCTGGTAAGACCGGTAACTTCATGCTGAGGAGAGTTCTGGGTGTCAGGAGCGGCTACCACAGATGGCAACATTTCAAACTTTTCCGTGTCAAACAATTTCTGCACCTTGATTACACGAATGACAACGTCAAACGTGAGGTACCACAGTTTGAGAACTTCTGACCGAAGTCTGGAACCAGTAACATTTAGAACTATAATATCCTGCCACATGGCATCAGCGTGTGAGTAACGGCACGTTTATTCATATTTTCAGGTGCGAGTCTTGCCTTGTAACTGTATGGGACACTGCCTATAGAACTGGGTAGATTGGCGGTAAAACTTATACCGTGCAGCAGCACCAAACATCTGGGACTCGTACATATCTGGAGGTTGCAATGACCTCCGGGACAGCAACTGATTGAGGCTGAGGATGGGGAAAAGCTTGATTCTTATACATCATCCAAAATGCTGGCCGCAAAGTGTTGAAACAGCAGCAGTTTGTATTCGACCCACTCCTCGGAGGAAGTGTCGAATTTGTGGAAATGCGCTGCCGATAGTTGTGGTGGTGGCGGTAAGTTCCTATGGACCAAACTGCTGAGCTCATCGGTCCCTAGGCTTACACACTATTTAATCTAACTTAAACTAACTTACGCTAAGGGCAACACACTCACCCTTGCCCGAGGGAAGACTCGAGCCTCTGACGTGGGGAGCTGCGCGAACCGTGGCAAGACGCCCCTGACCACGTGGTAACACACCACCCCCTCCCCCCTCCCGATGCCCTGTAGTTGTTTGCTGCCGTTGTCATTGGCCTTAGCGACATGTTGAACTAAGGCTTGCCGCATGAAATGTCGGTCCTCCAACAGCAGTTTCACCGTGTCCACGGGGTGTGCGAATCGCATTGTCTGAAACTTAAGAAGTTCGTATAGCGAAACAAATTCCTTTTGGTGGGCAGTAGACATAGCGAAAATGAATAAGCAGCCAGTCATGACAAGGTGCGTGAAAGAAAGGTAACCAGAAAGCGAGCTTTCCTAAAACTCAAAATTAAATGCCGTCCGCTTATGAAACCATGCACAAACAATTGATCCTTGGAGGTGATTAGACACAGAAGTGGAAACTAAGCGTTTGTCACGGCTGCTATGGCCAGCAACTCAAATCAATACAATAACCGTGTCCTGTCGCCGTTAATTTGCAGTATCAGAGAACAGAGGCACAAAAAATAATAAAAGACACGAAAATACACTACTGGCCATTAAAATTGCTACATCACGAAGATAACGTGCTAAAAAAACGAAATTTAACCGACAGGAAGAAGATACTGTGATATGCAAATGATTACCTTTTCAGAGCATTCACACAAGGTTGGCGTCGGTGGAAACACCTACAACGTGCTGACATGAGGGAAGTTTCCAGGCGCTGCCTGTTCAAATGTTGTTGTGACCACTCTCGTAAGGAGGAGAAATGCGTACCCTCACGTTTCCGACTTTGATAAAGGTCGGATTGTACCCTATCGCGATTGCGGTTCATCGTAACGCGACATTGCTGCTCGCGTTAGTCGAGATCCACTCACTGTTAGCAGAATATGGAATCGGTGGGTTCAGGAGAATAATACGGAACGCCATGCTGGATCCCAACGGTCTCGTATCACTAGCAGTCCAGATTACAGGCATCTTATCCGCATGGCTGTAACGGATCGTGCAGCCACGTCTCGATCCCTGAGTCAACAGATGAGGACGTTTTCAAGACAACAACCATCTGCACGAGCAGTTCGACGACGTTTGCGGCAGCATTGACTATCAGCTCGGAGACCATGGCTGCGGTTACCCTTGATGCTGCATCATAGACAGGAGCGCCTGCGATGATGTACTCAACGACGAACCTGGGTCCACGAAGGGCAAAACGTCATTTTTTCGGATGAATCCAGGTTCTTTTTACAGCATCATGATGGTCGCATCCGTTTTTGGCGACATCGCGGTGAACGCACATTGGAAGCGTGTATTCGTCATCGCCGTACTGGCGTATCACCCGGCGTGATGGTATGGGGTGCCATTGGTTACACGTCTCGGTCACCTCTTGTTCGCATTGACGGCACTTTGAACAGTGGACGTTACATTTCAGATGCGTTACGACCCGTGACTCTACCCTTCATTCGATCCCTGCGAAACCCTACATATAGCAGGATAATGCACGACCTCATGTTGCAGGTCCTGTACGGACCTTTCTGGATACAGAAAATGTTCGACTTCTGCCCTGGCCAGCACATTCTCCAGATCTCTCAGCAATTGAAAACGTCTGGTCAATGGTGGCCGAGCAGCTGGCTCGTCACAATACGCCAGTCATAACTCTTGATGAACTGTGGTATCGTGTTGAAGCTGCATGGGTAGCTGTACCTGTACAGGCCATCCAAGCTCTGTTTGACTAAATGCCCAGGCGTATCAAGGCCGTTATTACGGCCAGAGGTGGTTGTTCTGGGTACTGATTTCACACGATCTATGCACCCAAATTGCGTGAAAAAGTAATCGCATGTCAGTTGTAGTATAATATATTTGTCCAATGAATACCCGTTTATCATCTGCATTTCTTCTTGGTCCAGCAATTTTAATGACCAGTAGTGTAAATATACGTAACTTTGGTGGGTGGACTGCGAGCTGCAAGTGGGACAGCGAGTAGAAAAATCTATGGATGGATCCGCAAGTCGGGTTGCCGCATAGGACACTGCTTCACAGTTACTAAGAAACAGAGACATTGCTGAGCTTCAATAATCACAGGTTATGATGGACGACATTATACACAGTGCATACGTAACAGAGTGGTATATTTAGAATGAAGAATAGAACAGATCTACCATACAGGAAAGTAGAATAACAGACATAAATAACACACATGTTTGACACCATAAAGTTCGATGTCGGCCTCTCAGTAACGAATATGCCGTCCTCGAGCCCTAATCCACATTCTCCGCATATTGTTGATACAGGCTGTCAAGCTGTTGAGGAGTCCTTCGGGGAAATGGTTCCACTCCTGTCTCAGGGCGGTTTTCAGTTCTTGCACGGTTCACGGAGTGGTGGCCGCTGAGAAAAGCGCCTGCCAAGAGAACCCTGGCACTTTATACAGGATGTTACAAAAAGTTACGGCCAAACTTTCAGGAAACATTCCTCACACACATTGAAAGAAAATATGTTATGTGGACATGTGTCCGGAAACGCTTACTTTCCATGTTAGAGCTCATTTTATTACTTCTCTTCACATCACATTAATCATAGAAAGGAAACACACAGCAACAGGACGTACCAGCGTGTCTTCAAACACTTTGTTACAGGAAATGTTCAAAATGTCCTCCGTTAGCGAGGATATATGCATCCACCCTCCGTCACATGGAGTCCCTGATGCTCTGATGCAGCCCTGGAGATTGGCGGATTGTATCACAGCCGTCCACAATGCGAGCACGAAGAGTCTCTATATTTGGTACCGGGGTTGCGTAGACAAGAGCTTTCAAATGCCCCCATAAATGAAATTCAAGAGGGTTGAGGTCAGGAGAGCGTGAAGGCCATGGAATTGGTCCGCCTCTACCGATCCATCGGTCACCGAATCTGTTGTTGTGAAGCGTACGAACACTTCGACTGAAATGTGCAGGAACTCCATCGTGAATGAACCACATGTTGTGTCGTACTTGTAAAGGCACATGTTCTAGCAGCACAGGTAGAGTATCCCGAATGAATTCATGATAACGTGCTCCATTGAGCGTAGGTGGAAGAACATGGGGTCCAATCAAGACATCACCAACAATGCCTGCCCAAACGTTCACAGAAAATCTGTCGCATGTCAACACAAGCACCGAAGTCAACATTACCTTCCTTCAACTGGGCCAACTGGCGGTGAATCGAGGACGTACAGTACATACTGACGAAACTAAAATGAGCTCTAACATGGAAATTAAGCGTTTCCGGACACATGTCCACATAACATCTTTTCTTTATTTGTGTGTGAGGAATGTTTCCTGAAAATTTGGCCGTACCTTTTTGTAACACCCGTTATAGGATCTAGATCCTGAGAGAACTCTAGATCCCGTTCAATACATCCACTTTCCAGTGTGTCCAACCCTTCAGCGGTATGAGCGGTATGGTATGGGCAAGCGTTGTCGTCCAGAAACAGGCGTCGGGACACACCGCGCCCCTAAACGGACGTACATGTTCCAGAATAATCTCCCTGAAATACCGGTATGCTGTGACGGTACCTCTCGGAAAGATATGCAGCGGTGTTCCGCCATTGTGGATAATGCCTTGCCACACCGTAACAACTAGAGCATACCGACGACGCCCATGAATATTCTGTGGTACGTAGCGTCTTGTCCTCTCTCACCACACAAACTCGTGGCCAGAATCAGTTGCTACAGTGAAGCGGGAATCTTCGGAGAACATTACTCTGGACCACTGTTGCTCAACCAAAAAAACGTACTCCCTACACTAAACAACATTTTCACGACCATGGCATGGTTGAAGCAGAGTGCATTTACCAGGCTCCAGAGAATACATACGAGAGACACTTGTGTTGATAGCCGATACGAGGTCTGAGTTGATCAGTCTGGGAGGGAGATGGTTGGTCCTTTTCGCCACTTGGGCTAAGTATCGATACTCTCGCGGTGTGGTGGTCGGTCTACGGTCAGCAGCATGCTTTGGCGTAGCATTTCCACCTTCAGCGGCCTATTTTAATCGCAGAATAAAAATTTTGAACACGCCCATCACTTTGGGCCCAGTTGCGACACTTTGTCCATCTTAGAGACGTCTGGCTGCTCTTCCACGATGGTAATTACTCAAACAATGTCTTGCAGAGTTGTTGCGGTACCACGCATAACGTCGCACTAATCACTTCCACAACACGCATCGTCAAACACCGTACTGCACGCACTGTCGAATGCACGCAGGCTTCGCTGCGGTTAACATGTCGCGCTCTCTACAATTCCTTTCGATATCGTTGGTCAGGTATCTCGTGTCAATTGGCAGTTGTTCCGTTGCAAGTGTCACTTACTTCTTAGCACCTGCCAAACTATGTAGAAACCGGAAGAAGGTCCAGTTAGGTTTAAGTAGTTGTAAGTTCTAGGGGACTGGTGACCTCAGATGTTAAGTCCTATAGTGCTCAGAGCCATTTGAACCGATTGTTTTTTATTTTTTTATTTATTTTATTTTATCGGCCCTCGCCTCTTGTGGGACGGGGATGGCCTGAAAGTAGTACAATGGACCCGCTCTTCAGCCAGTAGACATTATTCTCCATCTTAGATCCTAAACACAGAGCAACAATACATATTTACCAATAACAATAAACAAGACAGAACGAATACTGACTATTGAAAAAAGAGCACTGTGCTCTTTCATAAAACTGGAAAGGACCAGTCCTGGAATGGTAGATTGTTGATAAAATGAAAGGGTGGGTTCGGTTGGGCAGTGGTGGTGATCAGGGCAGAGAGGCGGTGATGAGACAGGCGTGGCTGTTGGGAACAAGAAGAGAGGGGTAGCTGTTACTGGGGTCTATAAATCTGAAAGGAAAATGGAATGAGGTGAGGCAGGGAAAGGGAAAGGGAGGAGATATGGTATCTACTTCTACATGTACACAGATAATTCGTAAGCCAACGTGGGGTGCGTGGCGGAGAGTACCCCCCGCTACTGCAAGTCCTGTCAATTCCCGTTCCACACGCAAATGGAGCGAGGACAAGACGACTGTCTCTATGCCTTCGTATATGCCCTAATGTCTCATATTCATCTTCGTTGTCCTTACGCGCAAAGTATGTTGGTGGCAGTTGTATCGTTCGGCAGTCAGCTTATCAATAGTGATTGTCGCCTTCCCTCCAGTGATTCCCATTTGAGCTCCCTAAGCATCTCCGAAACACTTAACAGTTCTTCGAAGCTACCGGTAACAAATCTAGTAGCCCGCCTCTGAATTGCTTCGATGTCTTCCTTCAGTCCGACGTAGTATGGATCCCAAACACTCGAACAGCCTCAAGAACAGGTCGCACCAGCGTCCTGTATGCGGTCTCCGTTACAGGTGAACCACACTTTCTTAATATTATCCCAATAAACCGAAATCGACCATTCGCTTCCCTACCACAGTTTTCACATTTTATTTTAATTTCATATTGCTTTGCAACGTTCCAAATGGTTCAAATGACTCTAGGCACAATGGAACTTAACACCTGAGGTCACCAGTCCCCTTGACTTACAAGGGAACCTCCCCATCGCACCCCCCTCAGATTTAGTTATAAGTTGGGACAGTGGATAGGCCTTGAAAAACTGAACACGGATCAATCGAGACAACAGGAAGAATTTGTGTGGAACTATGAAAAAATAAGCTAAAAATACAAACTGAGTAGTCCATGTATAAGATGAGCAACGTTAAGGATAATAGAAGCTCAAGGGCGCCGTGGTCCGGTGGTTGGCGTGAGCAGCTGCGGAACGTGAGGTCCTTGGTTCAAGTTTTCCCTCGAGTGAAAAGTTTTAATTTTTTATTTTCAGACAATTATGAAAGTTCAGGCACTCGCACATAATCAACTTCGCTCTCCAAAGTTCCAGGACATATTCAGATTTCCTTGAGACATATGCAGGATTTGACGGTCTACACACGGAGAAATTTGAAAACGTTAAAAACATATGTTCTGACGGAGCACAGGGGAAACTGTGCGACTGTGAAAGTGTTTCATTCATTGGTTGCAGTTTATGTGACAAACTCTTATGTTTTCATCACTTTTTTGGGAGTGATTATCACATCCACAAGAAAACCTAAATCTTTTTACTCATTCGCCAAGTGTACAAGTTAAGTGGGTCGACAACATATTCCTGTCATGTGACGCGCATGCCGTCACCAGTGTCGTATATAATATATCAGACGTGTTTTCCTGTGGAGGAATCGGTTGACCTATGACCTTGTGATCAAATGTTTTCGGTTCCTATTGGAGAGGCACGTCCTTTCGTCTACTAATGGCACGGTTTTGCGGTGCGGTCGCAAAACGCAGACACTAAACTTATTACAGTGAACAGAGACGTCAATGAACGAACGGACAGATCATAACTTTGCAAAAATAAAGAACGTAAATTTTTCACCCGAGGGAAGACTTGAACCAAGGACGTTTCGTTCCGCAGTTGCTCACGCTAACCACCGGACCACGACACTCCTGGGCTCATACTGTCCTAGATGTTGCCCATCTTGCGCATGGACTACTCAGTTTGTATATTTTGCTTATTTTTTTCATAGTTCCACACAACTTCTTCCTGTTTTCTCGATTGATCTGTGTTCAGTTTTTCAAGGCCTATCCACTGTGCCAACTTATAACTAAATCTGAGGGGTGTGCGATGGGGAGGTTCCCTTGTTAGAACTACTTAACCCGAACTAACCTAAGGACATCAGACACATCCATGCCTGAGATAGGATTCTAACCTGCGACCGTAGCAGCAGCACGGTTCCGGACTGAAGCGCCTAGAACCGCTCGACCACATCGGCCGGCTGCAACGTTCCATCCAGGTATTCAAGAGACACTACTGATACTGTATCCGAACATCCAAGATTTGTTCTTCCTCCTCATCCGCATTAAATTACATCTTTCCACATTTAGAGCTAGATGTCATTCATCACAATAACCATAAATTTTGTCTAAGTCGTCTTGTATCTTCCTACAGTCACTCAGCTTCGACACCTTACCGTACACCACAGCATTATCAGCAAACAACCGCAGACTGCTGCTGACCTATCCGCCAAATTATTTATGTTTATAGTGAACAACAGCGGTCCTATTACACTTCCCTCCGGCACCCCTGACGATAGCCTTGTCTACGATGAACGCTAGCCACCGAGGACAACGTACTGGGTTCTATTAGAAGTCTTCAAGAAGCTCTCATATCTGTAAATTTGATCCATATGCTCGTACTTTCGTTAACAGCCTACAATGGGGCACCATGTCAAACGCTTTCCGGAAATCTAGAAATACGGAATCTGTCTGTTGCCTCTCACCTGTCGTTCGCAGTATATCATTCGAGAAAAGAACAAGCTGAGTTTCGTACGAGCGATGCTTCCTAAATCTATGCTGATTTGTGGACATAAGCTTCTTAGTCTCATGAGTGTTCATTATATTCGAACTCAGATTACGTTCAAGGATTCGGCAGCAAATTGATATTAAGGCTACTGGTCTGTAATTTTGCGGGTCCGTTATTTTACCCTCCTTATATAGAGGAATCATCTGCGCTTTTTCCCAATCGCTTGGGACTTTGTGCTGGGCGAAAGATTGACGACAAATGTAAGCTGAGTAAGAAGCCAGTGCTAGAGTACGCTTTACGAAACCGAATTGGGATTCCATCCGAACCTTGTAATTTATTATTTTCAAATCTTTCAGTTGTTTCTCCACGCCAGGGATGCTTATTACCATGTAGTCCATCCGGGACACTAACCGTAGTCAAATGATGGTATGTTTGCACGGTTCTCCTGCGTGAACGATATCTCGAACGTGTAGTTTAAAACTTTGGCTTCTGTTTAGCTATCTTCAACTGCCACACTAGATTGGTCAACAAGAGTCTGGATGGAAACCTTAAATACGCTTAGCGATTTTACATAGGACCAGAATTTCCTCGGGTTCCAGACCCTTTGCTAAGATATGACAGGCGCATGAATCCCTACTAACCTTTTATTGTCGTCACTTGTGCGTTCTCTTTTGAACGGAGAGTGCAGCAGCCTGTGCTTCCTCCGCATATTCGGAATTTCTGGGTCTTTTCCATCCTTTATCCACTTACTAGGCACATAACTCTTCAGATCACGATTTACAATCTGCTTCAACTTTCTCCCTATTTCCTCTACGTTCATTTTAACTAGAACTAAGTGATGTCAATTCACTTTCTAAGTGAGTTGCTAACAACTGCTTATCTGCTCTTTCTACTAAAAAAATTCTCCTAGTCTTCTTGAATGATTTATTAACCCAGCCTTGTTGACTGATTTATTAACTTTCGTAACCGTAGTTTCTATACTGACGTGATTTCGTATCCCCGTTTATATACTGAGATTGTCGATGAAGTCCGGCCTATTTGTAGGTAAAAAACCTAAGATATTTCCATAGCGTTTGCGTTGCCGAGCTAGATGTTGAAGACAGTTTTCAGGAAACGTGTTTATAAGTATTTTGCATGATTGTCTATCTGTATCACCCCCACAATGAATTTGTAGGCATAAAAATCTGTATTCGGTAGGCTAATCTCGAACTAGGAATACATGACATCTGCATCGTGAGAGGACGAAGAGAGAACTCTTAGAGGGGTGGATAGGGTGGGGTGAATTCAGAATTGATAGGATGGGTATACGTCGCTGCGGAGTTCATGGTCCCGGAGAGGGTAACAGTTAAATTTCTTTGGAAGAGAATATGGAGCATATGTAGGTGGAGAGTAGTGGTATTAGGTAGAAGCGTGGCAGCAAACTAGGATTCTTAGTGTCGAGTCTGGGGATAAAGTAGGTTGTTTCCAAGTATTCAATGTGAGTGAGGAGAGGTGCGAATTTGATAAGTTGGTAAAGGATCCTTGGGGCAAAATAAGGAGACGTGGAAAATGAGGGGGAAATCACGGTATCGAGGATTTGGAGGGGCTTACAGAAATTGACTGGGGCGGATATCTATGCAGCATTTACATACAAAACGGTGGTGTGGGGCAGCGATTCTCAAGTTTGTGGGGGACAGTGGAGCGGTGTAATCCCCATATTCGGCCAGTTAGTAGTTCTAGCAGTTTCAGTCCATTTGGGACTTTCTGTTGAATAGTTAGTAGGTGTTACTTGCCAGACGAAGGTGAGTCCAGGAAATTACTCTGTGTTAGCTGAACAGGACAGTAGTAAATAGTGAGGTAGAAGTCATGGAGACAGAAGGTGCGAGTGGTGAGGTTTTGGAAGGGCCGATCTTAAGGGGACATTGGTTACACTAAGGGTAAACTGATTGATGTGGATTTGCAGCGGTCGTGCAGGTTGGTGTGGCCGTGCGCTTCTAGGCGCTTCAGTCTGGAACCGCGCGACCACTACGGTCGCAGATTCGAATCCTGCCTCGGGCATGCATGTGTGTGATGTCCTTATGTTAGATAGGTTTAAGTAGTTCTAAGTTGTAGGGGACTGATGACCTCAGATGTTACGTCCCATAGTGCTCAGAACCATTTGAACCATTTTTACAGGGGTCGTTGGGATACCTGACGCGAGGAATGTGGTGTCATCAGTATACTGGAGGAGGTAGATGGGAATGGGAGAAGGTGGTTTGGATATATCGGTAGTGTATGAGAGGTAAAAATGAGGGGAACCTTGGGGAACTCCTGCAGTGGGGTGGAATGAAGGGGAATTGGTGTTGTTAACAATGACATAGGATGGGCGATTGGAGAGGACAGATTGAATAAGATGGACGTAGTTGCTTGGAAGTGGATAAGTCTGGAGTCTGAGAAGTAGAATGAAATGCTATATGCGGCTGCATGCTTTATCCAGGTGATGGGAGAGAAAGATGGCGTGTTTACGGTTGTTGAGCTGTTGCGATAGGATATGGCTGAGATTCAGGTGTTGATCATCAGCAGAGGAGGAGGAACAGAAGCCACACTGGGTAATTGGAACCAGGTAGTGTTGTTAGTGCAGACGTTGATGACAGCGTTGAGTGAGCGTGGATTCAGATACCTTGCTAGACAGTGAGGTGAGGCAGATGGCATGGTATAGCGAGGTATCACTGCGGGGTTTGTTCAGTTGGAGGGAAGCATTGAAGGTTTTCTACAGGTCACGATAGCACCTTGTGGAGAGGACATACAGGGTTGCAAGGGTGATGAGAAAGGAGATAGGGCGTTCTTTCAGGTTGTGATCAGGAGAAGCGTTGCTTTGTCTGTGAAATTCTTGTTTTATGCCCTGTGCTATGATTGGGGTGTTTAATTCCGTTTCTTGTATGTTGTTCAAGTACCAGAAGCTGAGAGCCAGTGGTGGGACTATGGTATCTGTCCATCAATCGATAGTGGTGATTGGGTGTTGTCAAAGTGAGGATCGTCATGGATGGAGAAGATACCGGAGAGATAGGATGCAAAGTGATTGGGTTTGCTCAGATCAAGTAAGAGATGGTGAAGGGTTGGGTAGTGAGGGATTAGATGGGTGCTAGTAAGTCGGTGAAACTCTTTCCTTTTCTTGGAAGAGTTAACTGGGAGTGTAGCATTGAGCCTGGTGCATGTCTGGCGCCAGTCGCGGAGTTTTTTGGCACCTAGTAATTTTCTAGTGTGTTGCTGTATTTGCCGATTATTTGCGAGTGTATCCGAGCCACGAGTACTCGTAAAGAGCGGTATAAACGATAGGATTCGTGGGGAAAGAGTATGGCTTGTGGTGGGAGGTAGGGTGATGAATATATATGGCTTTAGTAGGGATGTGGCGGAGACACCATTTGACGAGATCTGCTGCAGGAAGGTTAGGGGGTGTCTTCTTATCTGGGTATCTGTGGATTCCTGGTAGGCATTCCAGTTGACATGAGAGTAGTCGTGGACAACTTTTGGATGGAGACTGGGGTGGGGTGCATGGGGATTGAGTATTGTATTGCGCTTATAAGGTTCAAATGGCTCTGAGCATTATGGGTGAGGTCATCAGTCCCCTAGAACTTAGAACTACTTAAACCGAACCAACCTAAGGACATCACACACATCCATGTCCGATTCAGGATTCGAACCTGCGACCGTAGCGGTCGCGCGGTTCCAGACTGTAGTGCCTACAACCGCTCGCCTTCCCGACCGGCAGCTTATAAGGGCCTGGCGGCGAGTGAATATGAACGCCGACAGTGAGTCTGCCTTTGGAGCGGCGTCGACGAGTAGCTGAAACAGGTAGCGAAGGTATGCCGGTCGGTATTGCTCTGATACTGCGGAGGTTGTTGTGTGCAGGGGCCGCACCTGCGCTCTCCGACTGGGTGGCACTGCGCATGTGGTCCAGTCGGCGAAGATCAAGAAAGGGCGAATGGAGGAAATAATTCCTGTAGTCACAAATTTTTGAACAGTGTTAGGCGGGAGCGTCATGAACAACATACTAAAAATCCTGAACTGCGTGGCGTGCACATTGTGGTGGTGATAGAGGGGATGGGGGTTTGGGAGCTTTAGGAGGTCAGTTCTTTACATTTTCATTGAATAACTCGAAAACTGCGGGTTCTAGAGAAAATGTTTCCCTAACAAAATTAAATTACATTAAATTTCTCACAAGAAACGTCCTATTTACTGTTTCTCTGCAACCAATAGTTTCAGCGTTGCACAGGTGGAAAAATAGGAAATAATAAAAAATAGTGTTTTAATGTATGAAATTAACGTTTATTGTTAAATGAAGTGAATTAAGACCAGATCTTAAATGACTGTATCAAATCTATGTACAGTAGTCCCGTATCTAGGGATAAATTGTGTTCTACGGATGAGATTGGTGCCAGCGGGAGCGAGCAGGGTTGGTGGGTAGAAGTGAGAGCGAAGGCAGGTCGCCATAATACCGTCACTCACATCCCTCACTTGTGCGTCTGCGAAACCAAGAGCGTAAAAGTGCGCTTCCACTCTCTGTACACCACCTAGTTGCAGGAAACAACTACACGCTGTTCCACAATCGTACCGACCCTTCTGTGGCACACCTTGTAAATCAGTGGTGACGCAGTGCGCAGACACGCCTTTAGAGTGTTTATTTTCCACAAAATGCATTAACACTAAACAGAATATAGATATTAGTTAATAAAACTAAAAATAATAAGAGAATCTGCGTAAACCTCCGCACAGTACCTTGAGCTACTTGTAAGGGAGTCGATTGTCAGTCATCCCGTAGGACCGTTGTGGTTTTCTTTTGAGAAAGGTCAATTCCCCCACCACGAAAACTTCCCACTCTTTAGTTTACACACACAATAATTCGATATACCACCCCCCCCCCCCCCCGCATTTCCTCTCCAGTTATGTCAATACAGAAAATAACTTCAGTGCGCACGCGTTTAAATAGCGGATTGATTTTCAGTTTATTTGGTGAGTATTTATTTACCGTAATTAAGAGACTTTCTATATAAAATATTTTCCTATAAACAATGGCTGAGAAGTGTTTAATCTATAGGAATGATGTTGTCAGTGGCCCATGCAATGTTCGTGAGAAGGAATACATGGATTGGTAAATGCCAGTTATTTGAGAAAAAGAGGATAAGTTAATAGTATTAAGAACAAAAAAATTGGTGTGGTTCTTGCAGAAATTAGTACACCAGAGCTAAGTTAGTTAAAAGATCTCTGAGAGAGGCACGTTCAGAGGAACAGATAAAGTCAAACTTTAGCATTCAGCTGAAGGGAAGTTTGATTTTAAAGTTAACAGTATTTTTTATGTGGAAGGTGTTGAAGATGAGTGTTTTGATAAACAGAAGGAAAAAAAACCCAAAACGACTGTGAAACCTTTGCACTGTTCCATCCGTCATTTGTGATAATACAATCAGTTCATGCAGTGGAGAGGGAGGATGAATGGGGAGAAACCATCCGAAGACGCGTCTGTTCTCTCGGGGATCTATGCACTACAGATGCAAGATATCACGAGGACTGCTATATATAGAAAAGGTGGGTGCCCTGAAGATGACGGAGTTGATGCATCAAAGGAGGAAATATTTAATTACATACAGGTGAATGACGACTGGCAGTTTACCTTAGACGCGTTGATGGAGTAAGTTTCGGCAACATTACCTTATATAAAGATAGTCAAGGAGAGACAGAGAAAAATGTGGGATACGCGTTGTTTTCAGCACAGTCCGCACCAGAAAAACTGTTGTTCTTTCGTAGCTTAGGTGAATTAATTTCGGATGATTCATGGTATTATTCGAAGTTGAAAGACAAACAAGCAGGATGCAGAGAGGCAATGGCAAATCTGAAAACGTAAATCCAAAGGCTCATCCAAGATATAGTGGGGGTTACTAAAGTGAAACCGAAACAAGATATGGTTTCTGGTCACACGATTATGGGCTAGTATCAACAGCAGAAAATCGTATAACGATGGTCGGACTCTTTATGAATAGAAAATTAAGGCAGAGAGTGAGCTACTGTGAACTGTTCAGTGACAGGATTGTTCTCTTCAGATTCGAAACCAAACCAACGCCGACTACGATAGTTGCCAATTTCGCAAGCAGAAGATAAAGCGATAGCGAAAGTATATGAGTATATTGAAGGATAGTTCAGTATGTGAAGGGCGTTGAAAACGTTCGGGAAGGGGGGGGGGGGGGGGAGAGAGGTTGGAATGCGATTGTGAGGAAAGAAACGGAAGAAAGGGTAACGAGAAAATATGGTTGATAGTAGGAATGAGAGAGGACAAAGAATAATAGAGTTCCGCAATATACTTCAGATGGTAACAGCGAACACTCCTTTCAAGAATGACAAGAGGAAGAGGTACAACCGGGAAACACCTGAAGACAGGGGAAAGGTTTCAGCTGGGTTACATCATGGTCAGACAGAGATTGCGAAAGCAGATATTAGTTTGTCAGGCACCCCCAGGTGGACATTTAGACTTAGGTCACAGTTTAGTAATGATGAAGAGCGAACTGAAGTTTAAAAAAGATCTCCTAGAACCAATGTGGAAGGAAGTGAGATATTGAAGTACTGAGGGTTGATGACGCGCGTTTGAAGTTCGCTAAGGATGTGGATACTGTAATAATCAATGCCTAAAAACATCTCTAAAAAGGATGGTCACAGATATTGAACTGACATAGGTACTAGGAAGGTAACTAGCAAGAAATCTTGGTTAACAGATGAAACACATCAGTTGATTTGCGAAAGAAGCAGAAAAATTGTCAGGGAAAGATACGAATACAGCAATATGAACCACTTAGGAATGAAATAAATACGAAGTGCACAGCAGACGAAGTGGTTGAAACAAAAATGTGAAGAAATCAGAAAGGAAGTGAGCGTCGGTAGTACTGACTCAGCATACAGAAAAGTCAAAACAATCTTCAGTGAAATTAAAAGCAAGAGTGATAACATTAAAAGTGGAATGCGAATACCACTGCTAAACGCAAAAGAGAGGGCGGATATTCGTAGGTGGGAAGAGTAAACTGAAGTCCTCTGTGAGGTGCAGGCCATGTTTAATGAGGTGATAGAAGAAGAAAATGGAATCGATATGGAGGAGAAAAGGGATCCAGTGTTCGAGCCAAAATTGAAATGACCTCTGGAAGTCCTGAGATCAAATAAGACAGAAGGGAAAGATAACATTCCATCGGAACTGCTAAAATTCTACGGTGTAAATCACAATGAAATGATAATTCAAGTTGATGAGTAGAATCTGTGAGACGCGTGACGTACCATTAGATTTCGGAAAATTTCTGAAAATACAAAGAACAGAGAACTGAAAAATATTTCAAGAAAAAATCCCTGATAATTTACAATGGGAGTACTGCATTGTTAGATACTGAATCATAGACAGCCAGAAAACTGGAAAAGAAGAGAATGGAAGCGTGTGAAATGTATTGCTATATTTTTTAACATTAGGTGGACTATTAAGATTAAAAATGAGGAAATTCTCCACATAACTGGCGTAGAAAGAAACATATGGAAAATACCAACAAGAAGGGGCCAGGATAACAGTTTATGTGTTAAGGCATCAGGGAATAGGCTTCATGACACTACAGGAAACTGTAGAGGATAAAAATTGCAAGGTGAGACGGAGACTGGAATACATCCAACAATTATCGCAAGAGTCTAGCGCAGGAATGGAATTTTTAGCGTGTCGCGTCAACCAGTCAAAAGAAGGGATGTTCGATGATCTCCAATATTTATAAATTAACTCTGCTGGGAGTTTAAACATCTATATTTCAATTTCGATTCTGAGGTTTGGGAGAGAGGAGGATGTGAGGCTGTGGGGAGTGGTAATACATGTGAGCGAACTAAGGTAGGAACTTTGGCTATTGTTGTAGCTAAATGTGGAGCAACGCTTTCCATTGCGGTGTCCAGAGTGCACGAAACACGTTCATACATTACGGGAAAACAGAGAAACCAAAGGGGATTTATGGAATGAACATTATAAAATAACGTAAGATAACAACAATGAAATTATGCAGACTAGAAGAGATACGGACCTGCGTCACAGCTCAGTTACCATCTGAAATAATCAGATTCTAGATCTAAAACAAGATTCAGTGAAAGTATGGAATAACATCAGCCGGACTACTTTTTTTTTTAGTAAGTTTTTTTTTTTTAAAAAAAAAATCTTTATTGACATATCAATAATACAATAGTAATTATACATATGTGACCCACTTCCTTACATGATTAGTGGGCCTTTTATTGTTACATAGATTGAAGAATTTTTGCAGCTTAGATTACAAAATTTTTTGTTAGTGAGCTACTATTTAATTCCTAAGGTGTGTTAGTCTCCTACAACAACAATGGGCAGTTTAGTTATTACCTACTTCTAACCTAGAAATAACTACTAACTGCAGCGTGACAGGTGTGCCAGCAATTATATAAACCTACTTGGAGTGGCCAGGCTCCTCGAGCTAACCCCGGGGAGCATGCCCCTGGCACCGGGCCGGCCAAGGTTAGTAATCGCTGCAGCTTCCTATGTTAGTATTCTAATTACGTCCTACTACAACTAGCTTACCCTACGTCATAATCAGTGCTTTGTCGTGATCGGTGCAAAAGATCCCATCCCCCTGATCCTATGCGTGGCGGTTTCCAACTGAAGGGAGTCGGCCATTCCACGCACAGGCGGTATGGGACTGGGACCAGGTCATAATCGGTTGGTTGAGAGTTCTATATCTATTCTTCTTGATCCCTCAAGTATTCTATTAAGACCTTTCGCGATACCTCTTCCGCCAGCGCATTCAAGATACGGAAAGTGTCTTCCTGTCTTAGTAGATTGTATGTCTCATTGTGGGGTAGTCTGTCTCTGAGTGCAGTCGCCACGTCGTTGAAGAGAGGGCACTCGAAAATCACATGATCAGGAGTTCCCTCCGCCGCGCCACAGTCACACTCGGGGGTTGCCCTTTTCCCGAACCGACATAGATATGTCGGATAGGGTCCATGACCAGTGAGAAAGTGAATGAGTCCACGTGAGGGTTCAAAATATTGCATAGTCCCGCGTTCTTTAACATCAGGTAGAAATCGGAATGTTCTTCTCCCCGTTTCGTCTTCCTCCCAGGTCTTCTGCCACAATTCCTCCCCTCGGTTTCTTATTTCCCTCTTGTCCTCTACCCTCACACCCATAATATCTATTATTTTTTCTCCATTCCCTTTCTTTGCCCAGTACCATGCCGCTTGCTCACGTATTTTAATGTCCAACGGGCAGAGCCCCATTATGACTAACAGAGCTCCCCCTGGTGATGTCCTGTAGGCCCCCACTGATCTTAAAATCATATTTCTTTGGACTCTTCTCACTATCATGGCGGGCACGACCCGCGTGAGCCTGTGCGCCCAGACTCCCGAGCCGTAACCCACTACTGAGGTTAAAATGCTGTTATGATAGAGTTTAATGAGGTGAGGGGGAAGATGAAATCGTTTGTGTCCAATGGAAATGAGATTATTTAGTAACTGGAGGGCTCTCTGAGTTACGGCTTCTATGTGTTTTCCGAAGTTCCATCTCTCGTCAATTACAACTCCCAGATATCGCGCCTCTCGTCGCCGAAGAACTGGCGAGCCATCAATTCTAACCGTGGGATTCCTAATAAGCTGACCTTTTAACAGTAGATATGTGGATTTGGTAGGAGATATTTTCATTTTTGTGTTAAGGCACCATTGGTGCAGTTTTTCAATGGCCCTTGCAATTTTTGGTTCGATGTCTTCTCGGCTTCGGCCGCCGACCAGCAGAAGGAGGTCGTCTGCGTAGGCTATCACCTCTAGCACCTCCTCACTTTGTTGCAGTTCATCTAATAGTGGTTCCATTTGGATATCCCAGAACAGGGGACCCAAAACAGAGCCCTGGGGACACCCCTTTGTGATTACTTTTCCAATTCTCCCGCTAGGGGATGATAGCCAGACCTTCCTGTCTTTACAATAGCTCCTCAGACACCCATAAAGCGGCCCTGGACACTCTTTCTCCCGCAAGCAGGAGAAGAGCGAAGGCCACCACAGGTTGTCAAAGGCGCCACTGATATCCACCATGATGCCGACGACGTACTTTTGCGGGGTCGAGCCACAGACCTCGGCCGCCAGAGCGATGGCATCAGATGCCGACCGCCCCGGCCTGAAGCCAAACTGCCTGCTGCTCATCCCCCACAGTACCCGATGAGCCGTCAATCTGTCAGCCAGCAGTTTCTCTAGGAGCTTCCCGAACAGGTCCAATAGGCAGATTGGCCTGTAGGATTTAACCTCGGTTGGATCTTTTTCCTGTCCTTTTTTAATTATTATCACATTCGCGGTTTTCCACCGCGTGGGAAACCTTCCTTGTCTGAGACATTCATTGAATAGGTGGGTTAACGGCGCGACTAACTGGGGTGCCAAAAATTGCACCACCTCAGCCACAATGCCGTCTGGTCCTGGAGCTTTCCCTCTTTTTAGGGATCTTATTTGTGCAGCCACCTCCTCTTCCGAGAACGGGTAGACTGCCGTGTTGTTGTTATAGTCCACAAGATATGCGTCACGCAGTTGCTTCTGAATTTCAGTTTCTTCATCCGCATTGTCGTCAGGCAGCAGGGACTGGAGAAGGACCTCAGCAGTTTCCTGCCAAGACTCCGTCATCCCGTCCCCTCGCCTGACCGTTGTTAACTCCAGGGGAGAGCGGATTTTTTCCCTTACTAATTTATAAGGGAGACCCCACGGATCTAAGGCCAACTGGTTTAATACTTAGGTTTCCCAGCTACGCATTCTTACTTCACGCAACTCCTTTTGGAATCTTTGCTTGGCCTCCCTGTATTGCAACTGCCATCTTTGTCTTTCCAGCCAGACGACACTGCGCTGGTAGTTTCTCCTTAGCCTTCTGACAGATTGCCGTAACTCCTCTAATTCGGGCGACCATGGTGATGGCGAGGCCGCCACGGCCTTCCTCCTGGTTGGAACAGCGGCCCGCACCGCTCTATGTACTGCACTCACCAGTTCCTCGGCTCTTTCGTCTACGTCTATGTCTTGATGTACGTCACCTTCTGGTAAGGGAGGAATGTCGCACTCCCTTGCTAAAAGTTCCCAATTTGCCTTGTTATAGTTAAATTGCACCTCCCACCCCATGTTCCAGCGGCATGCTCTATCACTTAGAGTAAAGGTTATCAGGTTGTGGTCACTCGTGGTGGCATTACTTACAACTATCCAGTTCTTAATTAAGTTAGCTGCATTGTGTGACGTGAGGGTCACATCTATATTCGTACCTATTCCTCCTCCTGCTGTGTAGGTAGGAGGATTGCCCGGTCTATTGGCCACCACGAGCTGGGAGGCCATAATGAAGTCTTCTACTTTTTCGCCGTTTGCGTCTCTGGTGCCGCTGTACCACAGGGGGGATTTTGCATTTATGTCAGCTGTTATGATTATCCTCCGTCCCCGCAACGCCGTGGTAACTCTTACTAGATGTTCTAGATGTAGCTCAATTTCGTCTCCGTATTGAAAATACGTATTTATAAGAATAATTACTCCCATTGGGGACTGAAGCTCCACGACGTTGCAGTGACGAGTTGTAAATTGAGAGAGCGTAGTAACCCTTAAGAGTTTGTTTGTTACTAGTATTGCCGCTCTAGGGTCCTCCTCTCTGCTGACAATTTGCCAAGTTGTGGCAGCAAAAGCTATTTTCCCTGCTTGGGAGTACGGCTCCTGTAGGCAGAGCACGTCCAGTCTCCTCTCCTCCACCTCTTTTCGGAGCTCCTGCATCACAAGTCGACTGTTATGCGTATTTAATTCTCCAATTTTTATCTCAGTCGTCATGGAGAATATGTGTGTATGTGGTCGTCCGGCCAGGTCTTGCTCCAGTCAAAAGCAATTCGTCCATTTGCCAGTACGGCCTGTTCGTAGATGTTCTGAAGGTTAAATGTTTCACCACGTCTCTCAAATACTTTTTTCAGCAAGTCCCGCAGGGCTCCGAAATCCGTGGGGAGATTCACTGACTTGAGCTGAATTCTGTCTACAGCCTCCATTACCGAGAAGGTTACCTTTTTACCCTCTGCGTGTCCTATTCGAACCACATGCCGTAAGGCTGCGGTCAGGGTAATCGGCTCTTCCAGCCTGGCCAGTTGCATCGTGAACTCGATGTTAGGGTACACCCTTACCGGGTCCACGGGTGGCAACCTGACCACCGGAGTATTCTGCGCAGTGGACTTCACAATTGTACTTGTAATAGCACCATCTTGGAGGGGTCGGTTTTTCTTGAGTTCTGTCTGGGATATTACAGTTGTGGGATGCCCTTGCCGCTTTTGATGAATTGTCGGCTTCGTTTCCCGGCGTTGAGGGGCGGGATCTGTGTTCAGTACAGGGACATCTGTTTGTATGCTTATATTTATCATGTAAGGCTCTGTTTGTATGGCCTTATCTATTGTCTGTATCTTTGTGGCACCCGAAAGCGCCGCCAGGTAGTTCTTAAACTTAGTTGCCCTCATAGCATCCCGCCTCCTCTTACTAGGGGACTTTCGTTTTGGCATCCTGTTTGGTGGGCTGTGATCAGCCATAGTCAATTTTGGAAATTAAACGTTGTTCCAACATTCTGTATGTTGGGCAATTGCGTCCCGAGGCTCCACATGACTTTTTCCCTCGGGTTTTGCATGGAATACAGACCGCTGCTGCTTTGCAGTCCTTACGGTTGTGTCCACTTGTACCACACTTCGTGCAGGCCGACTCCCTGGTACACAGCCTTAGGATGTGGTCCAGGTCACCACAATTATGGCAGCGAGGTACCACGATGTAGTCTCTGACATTGACGGAGTGAAAACCCACATATAGTCTGCCCATTGCTGTAATTTTCCTCCACATTGGTGCCGTGACCTCAGCAACGTGATGAACCACATCACGCCCCCGAGGCCCCGTCTTAAATCTCAGTTTAAAAATCTTTTGAAATTCCTCCTCATTTACATCATCAAAATTTTGTTCTTTAATTGTGTTCATTAGTTCTTCGTCAGTCATTACTGTTGGTACGTCATAGAGTATTACTAATGGATTTCTTTTCTTAGGTGGTTCGCATTTTACCAGTGAGTTTAGCTTCTGATGATTTAATAATTTATCTTTGTCTTCCTCTGAAGCTACTTCTACGATTACCGAATTTTTGCTGGGTTTAATTCTCTTTATTTTAATTTTGTCTTTAGCTGGGTTCACAGTTTTTGTAAGCAGCTCCTGAATTTTCTTTACACTGGTGTCTTGCCCAGGCAATGTCCTGAGAAAGACCGCAGTGTCTGTTCTTTTAACTGCTTTATCAATGGTGTCTTTAGTAGTGTGCGGTTTAGATGGCGCTTGCGCAGCCACCGCCGCCCAGGTCTTAGTCGGTTGGTTCCTCAGTCTGCTATTTTCTTTTTCTAATTCCTCTAATCGGCCTTCAAGTTTTGCGTGGGCAATGGCCCATGCAGTGAGTTCATTTTTTATAATTGTTAAGGCCGCCTGGCTTATTTTGCCATTTTTGACGTTCTGCTCCAAGAGCAGTGAAATTCTGCCATGTCTCTGCGTTACTGTTTCAAATTCACCTTCTGCCTGTCCCAGCTCGTCCTGGGGAGAGGGATCAGGCGCAGTAGAAGCGCGTTTGGTCGCACAAGAATCACTCGTTTCAGATGCCGCCATGATGAGTAACGAGTGATAAGAAATGGGAGCCCGTCTCTTACCCCGGACCGGCTCCTCTGGCATGGGGGGGGACATGAGGCAGCTCGCCCACCGGCCTCGCCCCAAGGCCAAGGGCACTCTTCGAACTGCAGGGTTCAGCGCGCCGTTGCCAGCGCACTGGTCCCCATCGGTGGCTCCGTCATCGTCGATTTCACTCGACGCTCCTCGGCAAGTGCACCCCGCACTCCGGAGAGGCGGATGCACCTCTCGCCCTTCGCCGCTTACTAGCCCGAGCTTCCACCTGTCGGCCAAGGACCCACTCCTACTCAGGTGGTGGGTCGGTCACCCAGTCGTTCAGCGGTCTGGACCCATCTAACCTAGCCCAGGCGATGTCACCACCTCCTGGGTTTGGCAGAACACGCCCCGGTTACCCAGGGGCGCGGCGAAGCACTCTTGCCGAATCGCGCCGCGATCCCACGCCGACGAACGAGGTCTCCGGCATGCTGGACACCTGATGGTCTGTGCCCTGCGAACAGAAAGGGACTGATGTTCGGTCCCTCGACACAGCTCCCCCTGTGCCACGCACCCTTCGCTTTCGCATCGGGTTGGGTCGCAGCTCTCCCTTTGGTCGCAAGGCAGAATGCCAAGCTTAACATCTGGCACCACGGGAAGGCGGAAAGAGCCACTTGGGAAGGAGAGGCTATGAGAGTCGCATCACTTCCCCTGTGAGGACTGCCGCGGCACACCCGACTGAAAAGCGATACGCCCCAGTGCGAGCTTCCGTGCCTTACGGCGCGCCGGCAACGGGCGGGCCCGCGCCGAAACGCACCGTCGAGCGACTGACCTCACGCCAGACCAGCCGGACTACTTTTGGGCAGCCGGACTACTTGCCCAAAACTACAAAAAGCTTCACTTACATATTCTGAGTTGTGTATCTACATCATCAGCTTCTGAAAGCCGGCCGAAGTGGCCGTGCGGTTAAAGGCGCTGCAGTCTGGAGCCGCAAGACCGCTACGGTCGCAGGTTCGAATCCTGCCTCGGGCATGGATGTTTGTGATGTCCTTAGGTTAGTTAGGTTTAACTAGTTCTAAGTTCTAGGGGACTAATGACCTCAGCAGTTGAGTCCCATAGTGCTCAGAGCCATTTGAGGGGGGAGAGCTTCTGAAAGAATGTTCACTCGGTCAATAACGCAACTAACTGAAGGGGAAACGTTCCTCAAAAGCGCTATTTTTTAATGTCTGTAAACTATGATTTTTGGTATGTAATGTTAATTGCTGCTGTATTTATTGATTAATAAATAAGGCACATACATTTGTATGTTTATTCTTACTGAGTTCTGTAAGTTAAAAGTATCAACGTTTGAGGGTAGATTATTATACGCAGTCGATGTTGAGATGTCGATGGTGAAGTTGAAATCAGTGTCGATGATTTGCCGATATCCTACATCCAAATTTACTACATTTCTCTGTCGTCCAAACCTATCTTTTCCGAGGACGGCTTCTATCTGCTATCCGCAATAGCTCGGTGACAATCACGCCTCTAAATACACTATCTGATCCGGGCAGTCCTATGTAATGTGGAACAGACCAGTAGACGTCACGAGAGGCAGATACATAGTATAGAAGATGACTGAGAGTATTGTCATTAGAGAAGCAATAACAGCAGAATAGATTGTTTAAGAGAGCTCGGTTACTTCACTTTAGATAGACATTGCATGTCACCTGAGTAAAAAATCCATCAGGGGATTTCAGTCCATCGGAAGCTGTACAAGTCGACTGTTGGTCACGTGACTGTGAAGTGTACACGCTCGAGAATATGGACCGTTGAGCACTGCGGAGGATAATTCTAAAGAGTCGCATGAAATCAGCCGAAGGAATCACTCGTGAGTTCCAAAGTGTTACCAGCAGTCCGGGCAGCGCCATTATCTGTGCGTAGAGAGTTAGAAAGGACAGTGGCCCAGTAGCTCGTCGTAAGGCACACGTTTCTGTAGTCATTGCCTACGGACATTTTAAATGGTGTTACGAGCATCGGCACTAGACATTGGTTGACTGGGAACAAGTGATTCGTAGTTTTTGTGTGCATATGCGTCAAGCAAACAGAATAGATGATATTACACGCTGTTAATCCTGTCTGAAGCAAAATTTCTTTAGTAAAATATGATTTTATTAATGAATGACGTTGAAGTTATACTCTGACGAAAACGTGTATCCAAATTTGAGGAACTACGTCGCTTAAAGAAGGTGATTAACGGCTGTCAAAATCAAATATCACCACATGGAATTACACTGAAGCGCTAAGGAAACAGATGTAGGCACGCCTATTCAAATAGAGAGCTATGTAAACAGACATAACAGGCGATGCGGTCGGCAACGCCTATATAAGACAACAATTGCCTGGCGTAGTTGTTAGATCGGTTACTGCTGCTGCAATGGCAGGTTATCAATATTTAAGAGAGCTTTAACGTGGTGTTATAGTCGGCGCTCGAGCGACGGGGTACAGTATCTCCGAGGCAGCGATGAAGTGGGGATTTTCCGGTATGACCATTAGGAGTCCGGTAAAACATCAAATCTCCGACATCGTTGCGGCCGGAAAAACATCCTGCAACAACGAGACCCACGATGACTGAAGAGAATCGTTTAACGTGACGGAAGAGCAAACCCTTCCGCAAATTGCTACAGATTTCGGTGCTGAGTCACCAACAAGTGTCAGCATGTGAACCATTCAACGAAACATCATCGATC
The DNA here is from genome assembly GCF_023898315.1 of Schistocerca nitens. Classification (NCBI taxonomy): domain Eukaryota; kingdom Metazoa; phylum Arthropoda; class Insecta; order Orthoptera; family Acrididae; genus Schistocerca; species Schistocerca nitens. The sequence continues at coordinate 98,460,401 of NC_064617.1, forward strand.
TGGCTTCGGAGCCGAAGGCTCACTCGTGTACCCTTGATGACTACACGACACAAAGGTTTATGCCTCCCTGGGCTCTTCGACATCGACATTGCATTGTTCACGTCTGGAAACATGTTGCCTGGTCGAACGAGTCTCGTTTCAAATTGTATAGAGCGGATGGACGTGTACGGGTATGGAGAAAACCTCATGAATCCATAGACCATGCATATCAGCATGTTCAAGATGCTGGAGGCTCTGTAATGGTGTGGGGCGTGGAGTGATATGGGACCTCTGATATTTCTACATGCGGCTCTGACAGGTGAAACTTACGTAAGCATCCTGTCTGATCACCTGCATCCATTCATGTTCATTGTGCATTCCGGCGGACTTGGGCAATTCCAGCAGGACAATGCCATACCCCATACGTCCAGATTTCTTACAGAGTGGCTCCAGGAATACTCTTTCGAGGCTAAACATTTCAGCTGGCCACCAAACTCCCCAGATATGAACATTATTGAGCATATCTGGGATGCCTTACAACGTGCTGTTCAAAAGACATCACGACCCCCTCGTAGTCTTACGGATTTATAGACAGCCCTGCAGGATTGATGATGCCAGCTTCCTCCAGCATTGCTTCAGACATTAGTCGAGTCCATGTCACGTCATGTGCAACACTTCTACGTGCTCTCGAAGGCCCTACACGATGTAAGGCAGGTGTACCAGTTTCTTTGGCCCTTCAGTGTATAATGCACAACACACTATAAGAATGAGATTTTCACTCTGCAGCGGAGTGTGTGCTGATATGAAACTTCCTGGCAGCTTAAAACTGTGTGCCGGACCGAGACTCAAACTCGGGACCTTTGCCTTTCGCGGGCATGTGCTCTACCATAGAGCACTGGGCCTCGGAAGGCAAAGTTCGAGTCTCGGACGGCACACAGTTTTAATCTGCCAGGAAGTTTCATATCAGAACACAATATAAGGTTGGATATCTTTTCTCTTTCGCTGATTAGCAATACAGAAATCATTACGTGATTGATAACGCGAATAATATCAGGGTAACGTTAGTTAAATCACGTACTCGGACACAATAAAGCTCTCTTCGCTGGTATTATTCTATTTAGTAACAATTACGGTACTCTCACCTTAACAAGTCAAGCAGTAACGACAAAATAAGCTGAGGACGACACATGAGAAAATGTGCTTCTTGATTTACGTTAATCCATTTGTTAAGTCACAAAGCCAGCGAGTAGCGACAAAGAGCCCTAAAAGTCGTTGAATGTAACATTTTAGCATCTCTCATTTTCCAGTCCGATATCAGGCAAGTGAGAAAAAAATGCACTCGTAAATGATGTATTATAGAATGCAGAAACCTGCTATACCTTGTGGCAGTCCAGTGGAAGGGTACGTGCCATCAGGTGTAGCGCCAACAGTGAAGTAAGGAGCAGGTGGTGTTGCAGTATGAGGGTGTCTCTCGTGGTTAGGGTGTGTTCCCCATATGTTTCTTAAGGAAATGCTAAGTGAGGAACGAAATGAACAAATTTTAAAGCACTGTGTACTGCGCACACTAGAGGAACAAAGATGGTTCTGTGTCCGTAGGTTATGCGCTAGTGTGTACTGGACACAGTAACTCATGATTACACAATACGTTCCATAATTAATACACAGGGTGAAAAGTATTTAAACTGACAAACTCTGGGAGGTTGTAGGGGACATCAAAACTTTTCCCCTAATGTCATTTTTTCCTATGGGGAGTATTTAAACCGATAGAAGACGATTTCTCTGGCGGCAAATTAATTAACCAACAAACACTTCTCCATTTCTTTATGACCAAGAGACAACACATTAGGACAACCCAATTTCAATTACAGTAGATTTTCAAAAATGCCTCCATTGACACATAAACAAAGGTTACACCGTCGGATCATGTTCTGTCTGACACGGACAAAAGCCTCAGGAGTATCTTGAATTGTTGTTGCTGCTGCTAATATCCGAGCGACCAGATCTGATGCAACAGGAGTTGCGTAAACAAGGTTGCGCAATTCTCCCCGCACAAACAAGTTCAGAGGGGACATATCTGGGGATCGAGCAGGCCATGGTACAGGACCATCTCTGCCAATCCACGTTTCTGGGAACCGTCGGTCCAGGAATCGACGCACACGACGACTGAAATGTGCCGGCACCCCGTCATATTGGAACCACATGCGTTGTCTTGTAGGGAGCGGGACGTCTCTTCCAGCAATTCTTCTGTGCTCTGCCGGCCGGTGTGGCCGAGCGGTTCTAGGCGCTTCACTCTGGAACCGCGCGACCGCTACGGTCGCAGGTTCGAATCCTGCCTCGGGCATGGATGTGTGTGATGTCAAAAATGGTTCAAATGAGCACTATGAGACTTAACTTCTGAGGTCATCAGTCCCCTAGAACTTAGAACTACTTAAACCTGAATAATCTAAGGACATCACATACACCCATACCCAAGGCAGGATTCGAACCTGCGACCGTAGCGGTCGCGTGGTTCCAGGCTGTAGCGCCTAGAACCGCTCGGCCACCTAGTCCAGCGTGTGATGTCCTTAGTTAGGTTTAAGTAGTTCTAAGTTCTAGGGGACTGATGACCTCAGATGTTAAGTCCCATAGTGCTCAGAGCCATTCGAACCATTTGTCAATGCTCTGGCGAGAAAATGGTAGTAGTGCCTGCCATTTAATGGCCTCGGTAGCATATATGGCCCATTAAACAGTCCCCAACAATACCGACCCCCATATTAACGAAGAATCGCACTTGATGAGCGCTAGTAACTGTGGCATGTGGGTTATCCTCACTCCAAACATGCGAATTGTGCATGTTGAAAACTCCATCACTCCCGAACATTGCTTCATCCGTAAACAACACAGAGGATGGAAATGTAGGATGTATTTCACACTGTTTCAGGTACCACTGCGGAAACTCTGTTCGGGGAGGATAATCAACTGGTTCCAGGTTGTGGACACGCTGTAAGTGAAATGGACGTAACAATTCCTCTCGAAGAACTGTTCTCACATTCGTCTGATTGGTCCCCATGTTACGTGAAATTGCACGAGCGCTGATTGAAGGACCCCGCTCCACATGCTGCAAGACAGCTTTCTCAAATTGCAGCGTTCTTACCGTGCGACGGCCTCCCTGTCCAGGTAATCTGCTAAATGACCCGGTCTCACGCAGACGTTGGTACACAGCAGCAAAGGTCGTATGATGCGGGATACGGCGATTAGGATATTGTTGTTGATAAACCTGCTGTGAAGCTCGTCCGTTGTGGTGCGCTGCATAGTACGCACCAAGAATATCAGTGTACTCACTCCAGGTGTATCGCTCCATTAATAAACAGAGACAATGCTCTCTTACACTGGTGGACCGCAGTTGCCTACAACTGAAGAGCGCAATACGCCCTCTAACAGCTGAAGATCGAAATACGGCCTCTAACAACTAAAGAGCGTAATACGGCCTCCACCGGTTTAAATAATCCTGATAGGAAAAAATGACATTAGGGAAAAATATTTGTTTTGATGTCCCCTACAACCTCCCGGAGTTTGTCGGTTCAAATACTTTTCACCCTGTATGTGTTGCAGTACATCGAAATGTAAAGTTCCACATAAGAGAATGATAACAGAAATGATCGTCATTGGTCAACATGAACGTAGCAACACCAACAGTTTGTAGTGATTTGGGTCGTGACGCACGTCGTGACGTTGCTGATCAACTGTACCGTAGCACTTGGTGCCAGCTACTGATGGTTTCTGGAAGACACAGCGGAGCGGTGCGGCGTGTTGCTGAGGCAGCTGCGCTAAAAAAGAAAGAACGTCGTAGGTGACCGGAACAAGTGCCCTGGAGCGAAGCTGTGATTCCAACTGGCCGCTGGAGCCCGCGCCTGACGTATACTGCGGCGAAGGGTTCTCGAGGATCACGTGATTCGCACACTTAAGTATGTAATAGCAACGCCGCTGTTGTTGCTTCGCGCGCTGCCTATGGACGATGGTAGGGCTCCATGGTGGTGCTTGCTAGCGTTGAGCCTGTAAACAGAATACTTACAATCAGAATCTAAGGATGAGCGCCTTCGGTAGAATTGATCTGCTACCCGCAGTGCGCCAACGTTGTGCTAGAAGAGTAGTGGCAAGGGCAAGCTCTGAGTATACGAGGTGTGGCTAGAAAAAAACCGGACTAGCACTGGTGAAACAATAAAACGAATGCAATAAGGCTGAAAGTCGCGTTGCCTGTCACGTGACTCTCGCTCCGCCTACTGCTCGAGTTTCATCTGCCTCCTGCACTCAGTCTGCCCGTTGACGTTTTGTCAGTGCGTCGGAAAATGTTGAGTGTACAGAAAGAACAGCGTGTTAACATCAAATTTTGTTTCAAACTAGGAAAATCTGCAAGTGAAACGTTTGCAATGTTACAACAAGTGTACGGCGATGATTGTTTATCGCGAACGCAAGTGTTTGAGTGGTTTAAACGATTTAAAGATGGCCGCGAAGACACCAGTGATGACACTCGCACTGGCAGACCATTGTCAGCAAAAACTGATGCAAACATTGAAAAAATCGGTAAACTTGTTTGACAAGATCGCCGTTTAACAATCAGAGCAGTGTCTGAGTTAACAGGAGTTGACAAGGAAAGTGTTAGGCAGATTCTTCATGAAAGTTTCAACATGAACAAAGTGTGTTCAAAAATGGTTCCAAAGTGTCTCACAATTGAACAGAAGGAACGCCGAAGAATGATTTGTTCTGACATCCTGGAAAACATTGAAAGTGATCCCACCTTCTTACAAAATGTTATTACTTGCGATGAATCGTGGTTTTTTACTTACGATCCCGAAACTAAACGCCAATCGATGCATTGGAAAACTCCTGGTTCTCCACGACAAAAAAAAAAAAGCACGAATGTCAAAATCGAAATTCAAGGCAATGATGACTGTTTTTTTTTTGACATCAAAGGGATTGTGCACATTGATTGGGTACCAGAGGGACAAACAGTGAATCAGCATTACTACATTAGCGTCCTGGCTACCCTACGTGAGCGAGTACGGAGAAAACGGAACGATTTGTGGAGAAAAAAGTCATGGATCCTTCACCAAGACAATGCCCCAGCTCACAGTGCGTTGTCAGTGAAGACGTTTTTGGCAAAACACAACATTCCCATCTTATATCATGCACCCTACTCACCTGATTTGGCCCCCTGTGACTTTTTTCTTCTCCCTAAAGTCAAGTCAGCTTTGAAAGGAACTAGATTTTAGACTGATGAAGCAGTAAAATAAAAAGCGGCGGAAGTAATGTATGGACTTACCGAAAATGATCTGCAGCATTGCTATGAACAGTGGAAAATTCGTATGGAGCGGTGTAGAGACCGAGGAGGAGAGTACATTGAAGGAGATAACATGAAATTGTAAATAATTGTAAATAAATGTTTTTTCCAGCATCAGTTCGGTTTTTTTCTAGCCGCACCTCGTACTCCAGTCGGCATCAGTTTGACAAGGCATTCTGTCATAGAGCAGGACCCGTGAGGCAACGGTTTGTGGACAACCGAGGCAACGGTTTGTGGACAATAACATTGCTGAAACGGCAGGCCTGACCATAGTCACGACCCGAACCCAATGGAGTACCTTCAAGGTTAGTTAGACCGATCACTTCACCCCAGCGTCCCAATATTATACCTTCTCTGGTTTCGGAACTTGAGGAAGAGTTCCTCGACAGATATTGACATCTCACTGAAAGTATCCCCAGAAGATTGCGAGCCTTCATAAAGGCGAAGTGTGGACACACTCCATACTAATGTCCACTACGCATTTTCTGGATACTTTTGATCAGATAGTGTATTTAATTGTTTTCGATATGTTTGGTGTGGCCTGTCTTGGTTGGCTCACCCTGTAAATAATTTTCCCGCTCCAGCGACGTCAGAAAGTCTGTATACGCTGTGATCTTCCTGGACAGAGCAGCGTCGGAAGGCGGAATTTCCTTTTTGGCATCTTCCTATCGGCGAAGTCGTCAGCGAGGATACTGTGCCCTTCGCCCGCGTCCCCTCGTGTCTGACAGAAAGCGATGAGCAGTTGCCTGCCCGACGTGTCTGGAGAGCTGTTAACTCGGGCCGGCCTCTGGAGGGCCAGAGCCGCTTTCGGGGGCGTCCCAGCGTTCCGGCCGACCGCCATCACCAGCCTGGAGCGCTCTGGAGGCCTACTTGTGGGGGCGAGTGCGATTGGCCGTGGGGGTGGGGGTGAGTGGTGGCCATCGACGGCCGGCGGAGCTCGCAATTTGCCGCCGCTGTTTGCGCCGCTCAGAGCCGGCCGGTAACAGCCCATTACGGCGCTCATGTTTGTGTATGGCCCGGCGCTGTGCAGCAGAGGGTCCGCTGCCAAAACTGCCCGCTCTGCATGGCTATGGCTCGCTCCAATAGCTGCAAGCACTAAATCTAGCCCCGGGCACGTGTCCCAGTCAAACAGCGCCGCGCTGCGCTTCCGTGGTAAGAGTTCGGTTCTCCATTAACCAGGCGAACCGCTTACTGCAGGAACGCAACACGTCCAGGTTTCGTACCAGTACAATAGAGGCCAAAATGTTGAATAAAACCAGTTTAATGTAGTTTTCTTTCTTTCCTTTCGTTCCCTCGATCCCCCTATGGACCGAGTGGGGGGGGGCTCTCATCGGTATAGGCAACCCACTCTTGCGCCAGTTGTCTGTAAAAATTAAATTGGATGAAAAAGAATGAAGAAACAAGTAGGGGAGATATTTTCACTGAATTTAAAACTTTTTAGAGGTGGAGAATAAGTGAAGACTAACATTGTCACGAAAGAGACGGCGGTCTCAATGTGGTATATTAAATAAAAATTTAAAAATTAAAAAAAAACTTTTAATGCCTAGCCGGAATTTTACTGTCACAGTTATAGGATGATAACTAGTTTCGGTAGCTGTCTGGGACTGTCCTCAGATGTTAATCTCGTAGTATGACAGTAGTATAGGAAAATGTCCAGTTGCATGAGTAAAAGTTGGATCAAAAGCTCATATTTGGAACAGTATAGCAGGTATTTTCGTGAGAACAGTACATGAAACGTTTCCAAAAACTGTCAGCTGTTCCGTAGCCTGTCTTACAAAAAAATAATCCTGGATGGTGTATGAATAAGTCATCTTTATGAAATGTTTACTGGTTGAAAGATATGGGAAAACTCTTCACGCCCATCGGCCTGACAAGTCACGTCAAATAAAATGGAATTTTTTAGATCTATACAAGAGATGCGACCTCTTTCTCTGGTAGTTGAAAACAGTAATTATAAAAGATAAGCCTCGTGGTGTGGCCGCGCGGTTTGAGGAGCCATGTCACGGAATTCGTGGCCCCTCCTGCCTGAGGTTCAAGTCATCCTTCGGGATTGGGTGTTGTGTTGTTCTTAGCATAAATTAGTTTAAGTCATTTTAAGTAGTGTGTAAGTCTAGGGACCGATGACCTCAGCAGTTTGGTCCTATAGGAATTCACACGCATTTGAACTTTATTGAAAACATAAAACGAAATACAATACGTGCACATTTAAAACTTGATCCCGAAACACTGACATTTAAAAGAAGCACTTTCCTGTCATTAAGAATCTGAGGGAACTGCCCTGGGATGGCGAGTGTGTTGTTGAAAGGGAAAAGATTGGCTAGTGAGTGATGTAGGAATGTGGAGCAGGAGTGATGCATAGCAGTGATTGGGTAGGTGTGGCTGTTGGGACAGATGAAGGGGTGGAGTGGTGTAGGGAACTGGTGACGCCAGTAGTTGTTGGGATAGAAGGGTAGGGAAATAAGCGCAGAAGGAGAAGAGGGGGGTTGTAAGGAAATGGCAGAAGAGGGAGAGAGGAAGCGCTGATTGGGTGAAATGGGTAAGATTGACTTATAGCTGGTAGGATGGGTAAATGTCGTGGCAGAGTTCATCATCTGGGAAGGGGAGTTGCTTGAAGTGTCTCTGGAAGAGTAGGTGGAGGGTACGCAGGTGTAGGGTTGCTGGAATGTGTTGCTAAAGGCGTAGCAGTCTACGTTTGTTGGCGTAACTCGTTCATGTAGTTTATCTCCTGGGGTGTATTTCTCGTTGCTTCATATAGGTATTCTTGCTTATTATATAAGTGTTGAAGTCAAATATGACGTAAGGGAAAAGAAAGGGATTACTTTGCTGGTGTTGGACAAGTTCCCTTTCTACAGTGACAAGGGGTTTCAAATTGATTTTGGGGTCAAGCTACTTATTTTGAAATAGAACCGTACACATAAGCGTCTTGTATTGTAATAAACAAGGTTTCCCACATATTTCTCAATAATGTTTGATGTTTTACATGGCTGCATTATTCAACGATCTTCATTTACATCATGAGATGCCATTGTTGTTAGCCATGTGACTGAATTCTAAACCAGCATTTTGTTTCGAGGAATGTAAGTGAATGATTTCTTGATGTCATCCATTTTTTTTGTTATTTATAGACAGAACAGATTTGTAAGCTTTTTTTATTTCTGAGCTCTTCCGTTACTTCTTGGTAGAACAATTGCAAATTTAAGGCTGAATAACAAGTACACTGTTTTTATTCTTTTGACTTTTGTTTATTTCAAACTAGTTTTTAGCTTATTCGGCCCTCTTCAGGAAAAGAACAGACGGGTACACAAGTTCTTAGGTAACGAAACATTACAAACTAAGTTACAATTCACCTGCACATAGTGTTGTCCAACAAACTTGTTTCTTAACATTGAAATTACATTTCACACATTGGACAATATTAAGCACATTAGTTAATTCAACTACACAGTATTACAGGTTAAATGGTTGTAATGCTAAAGGTTATGGGCTGAGAAATTGTTATGAGGTCTTGATATGGGCTGAGAAATTGTTATACTGAGCGCTCTATATTTAATTTGCGCAACAAAAATGTTTTATATTATAACATACATTTTCTGTAACGCGCAAAAGTAAGCACAGTACATGGTTAAAACACATGCACAATGTTTAATATTGCTCATGGCATAAAATTTAATTCGCAATGTTGTTGTGGTCTGCAGTCCTGAGACTGGTTTGATGCAGCTCTCCATGCTACTCTATCCTGTGCAAGCTTCTTCATCTCCCAGTACCTACTGCAACCTACATCCTTCTGAATCTGCTTAGTGTATTGATCTCTTGGTCTCCCTCTACGATTTTTACCCTCCACGCTGCCCTCCAATGCTAAATTTGTGATCCCTTGATGCCTCAAAACATGTCCTACCAACCGATCCCTTCTTCTAGTCAAGTTGTGCCACAAACTTCTCTTCTCCCCAATCCTATTCAATACCTCCTCATTAGTTACGTGATCTACCCACCTTATCTTCAGCATTCTTCTGTAGCAGCACATTTCGAAAGCTTCTATTCTCTTCTTGTCCAAACTGGTTATCGTCCATGTTTCACTTCCATACGTGGCTACACTCCATACAAATACTTTCAGAAACGACTTCCTGACACTTACATCTATACTCGATGTTAACAAATTTCTCTTCTTCAGAAACGATTTCCTTGCCATTGCCAGTCTACATTTTATATCCTCTCTACTTCGACCATCATCAGTTATTTTACTCCCTAAATAGAAAAACTCCTTTACTACTTTAAGTGTCTCATTTCCTGATCTAATCCCCTCAGCATCATCCGACTGAATTTGACTACATTCCATTATCCTCGTTTTGCTTTTGTTGATGTTCATCTTATATCCTCCTTTCAAGACACTGTCCATTCCGTTCAACTGCTCTTCCAAGTCCTTTGCTGTCTCTGACAGAATTACAATGTCATCGGCGAATCTCAAAGTTTTTACTTCTTCTCCATGAATTTTAATACCTACTCCGAATTTTTCTTTTGCTTCCTTTACTGCTTGCTCAATATACACATTGAATAACATCGGGAGAGGCTACAACCATGTCTCACTCCTTTCCCAACCACTGCTTCCATGCCCCTCGACTCTTATAACTGCCATCTGGTTTCTGTACAAATTGTAAATAGCCTTTCGCTCCCTGTATTTTACCCCTTCCACCTTCAGAATCTGAAAGAGAGTATTCCAGTTAACGTTGTCAAAAGCTTTCTCTAAGTCTACAAATGCTAGAAACGTAGGTTTGCTCTTTCTTAATCTTTCTTCTAAGATAAGTCGTAAGGTTAGTATTGCCTCACGTGTTCCAACATTTCGACGGAATCCAAACTGATCTTCCCCGAGGTCCACAATATAAAACATTTTTGTTGCACAACGTAAGTTACTAGTGCTCAGTTAGTTATCATCCAATGTCACTACCTCCCAAACTAAGGCATTATAATAATATAAACTATAACACTGTAAGATTGTGCATTTTAAATACTATGTATAATATTGTCAATGAACTTAACTTTCTTTCGCAAAACTGAAAAACATATTTGTTGCGGAACATAAATAAAGAGCGTTCACTTTAACAGTTTCTCAGCCAATGACAACACCTCACAAACGTTACCATTATAACCATTTGACCCGTAATATTGTGTAGTTTAATTACTTATTGTGGTTAATATATTCCATTGTGTAAAGTGTAATTTCAACACTAAGAAACAAGTTTGATGCAGAACACTCTACGCAAGTGAATTTTATCTTCAGTTATAAAGTTTGTTTATGTAAGAACTAATCTCCCATTCAGACGCTAGTGAGTTGTTGCCTGCAGATGGCCCAATGAGCCGGAAACTAGTTTGAAATAAACAAAAATCAGCAGAACAAAAACAATGTGTTGCTATTCAACCTTCTTTGAAAGGAGTCACGAAGGTTGTGACAGGCTCTGCTAACCTGCAGGACAGGACAGATAGAATAAATTGTGGAAAGCGGCCAAAATAAGGGGCTGTCAGTTACACTGAGACATACAACTTTATTATTTGATCAAACATTACAAGAGCCCAAAAAATATTTAAACACACAGCTTTAATCTTTGGGAATTAATTACCAGCTGAAAGCCAGTTTAACTTAAAAGCGGCTGAAGGCCAATAACTTAAAACGCAAGCATAATCAGACATTTAAAAGGCAAGCCTTATCTTAAAACTGTACTTTAGTTAGGCTGAAGTAAACAAGTTATATTCAAATCGGCTGAAGGCCGAAGAGCTAAAAACTGATTTTTTTTTAATTCCAGAAGGCTTACGTAAAACAGTAGTCTAAACTAGGCTGAAGGCCTTAAGAGTAAAGCAACTCTAATTTAAAACACAAAACCGAATAGAAGCCATACAAGTACCAAAAAAAAGAACAAATTTAAAAAAAAGGCAGTCCACACAAGGGCGCGCAGATGTTCGAGGGTCGGCCTGGATTTCAAACACTAACGCTCGCTTAGGTGAGACAGGCGGGCGGGCCAACCATTCACGATCCGACGACAACCCAACCGACCGAAAGTCAGCGGACCCACCGACAAGATAACTTCCACCTCACCCTACCAGGGCACAACAGGGAGTTCAACGGAACAACGTAGAAGATATTGGCGCCCACAACTAATCATACACGGAGCTGTCAAAGTACACACCGCGCTGGACAGCAAATACACGATGAGGAAACTTGATGTGTTGGTGAATGTGCCAACACCTTGTAGATAGAGGAGGCCGAAAATGCACGCTATCTAACGCAGACGGGCGTGAATTTCTGGAACAGGATAAGTAGTGAATTCTAATAAGAAAAGTACGTATCTCCGTTGGTACTTATCTTTTAATCCTTCCTTTGTATACATCGTTCTTGATGAGACATCTGGAGATTGTGGCGATACAAGTGCGACTCTTTAGATACAAGCTATCTAAGGCTAATGGCGCCTTGCTAGGTCGTAGACATGAACTTAGCTGAAGGCTATTCTGTCTCTCGGCTAATGAGAGCAAAGGCTTCGTCCGTATAGTCGCTAGCAACGTCGTCGTACAACTGGGCGAGTTCTCGTACGTCTCTCGAGACCTGCCGTGTGGTGGCGCTCGGTCTGCGATCACACAGTGGCGACACGCGGGTCCGACATGTACTAATGGACCGCGGCCGATTTAAGCTACCACCTAGCAAGTGTGGTGTCTGGCGGTGACACCACAAAACTACACTGCCTGAAATTTACGTCAACGGCCAGGGCAGGTTTCCGGAACGTTAACGGCCACAAGGCAGAAGATTCCGCTGGTGCACTTCAATTCAAATAACAAAATACAGTGAAACTCCACGGGAGAGTGGCTAGAATTTTCCAACTTTGAAACCACGTTGTTGCTCGTGGGAATATCCCAACAGCTGACAACGAACTCCAAACGACACAATATGAACAGTCTTGAGTTGCTGGTAGGTTAAATCAAAACTCAACTCTCGTGTCCAGGGTCGGTGAGCCACCGACCTCGTAGCAATGGAAACAGCGCGACACATTCCGACACCACGTAGAGACCGCCAGCGCGCCCCGGCCAAACTACGTCCCGCCGAGAATTCCTCACTGCTCCACGTCAACCGACCGACTCCTCAGAGCCAGTACGCCGACAACATTAAAAATAACTTCTCAGTCAAAATCACACAAACTACACACAGTTTCGAACACTTGCACGAAGAACTAGACAATGCTAACGGCAGTGACATTACGATAACAGGGACGAATCACGAGTCGGCACACACAGCCAACCCATAAGCGATCGCCGGCCAAATACACGTCGTCCGGCAAGACGACCGACCGACGACCAACCAAAGTCGTTCCCAAACCATTCATGTGTGTCGGCAACCGTAGGGCGAGTCATGGCGGTCCGGACATGGCTGCTGCCGCTCCCGACTGAACTTGTGCCGCGTGCCAGCTCAAACACTGCCAGGTCCGAACTAACTCCCTACACACGACGACCGGGAAGTAATAGCAGTCGAGCAAATTACATAACGAGGTGGAAGTACGGTAAAAACAGGGAGTAAAGTAAGAAATGGCACGAACAAGAGCCACGCACAGGTCAGGTTGTACGAGCTAAAACGTTCAACCACGAAGCCAGTAAAAGTCATGTTCCACGTTACGCTATGCGGATTTCGGTTGCAAAGGTCACATAATGGTATTTTGAAACAGTTTCCCTTTGACGAGTCTAGGAACGACTTTACTACATGACCCAACGCTCAGGCAAGTTCTTTTATAGAATATAGGCTACTAGAAACTGTTGTCGAAAAAAGAACCCACCTTCATTTAAACAACAGAAAACTTGTAATTGTTTATTGAGGAATGACTTACGAGTTCGACAACTTCATCCACCGTATAATAGCTTTCTCCAGCTTCCAGCCTGATTATCCTGTATCACCACCAGCGTGTCCCAGACTAGTTATCTATCTGCAGTAAACGGGAAACTGACGACGTTGCGAGAGCCGTAATTTTGTGCAAAAAGGTTTACCTTTCGTAAACAATTAATTGAGCCACTCAGAACCATAATCGTCAAATACGAAATTTACAAATTTCGGACTTTTTGCCTTTCTGTATTAAACGATTCACGGGTAACCGTCCCCTGACTCACAGAGAACTGTAAATGCAAACATACCTTAAGAATGTGCTGTGTGGAAGAAAGATGATCACTAAGCAAATATTAACCCCCGCACGTATGAATATTTTGTAAATCTGTGTAACGGTTGTTGCGTGACAGTAAGGAATTGTGAACATTGATGACTAATTTGCAGTGCAGTCTACCCTTTACTTAACAACATTAACGTAACTGAAATTTATAGTTATTCCTTGGAATTTATAAACGCTCTGAGATAATCTGAACTTTAATTTCGCACGAGGAAGAAGACGGTCTTGAAACGCAGTCGGATCAAAATATGGGGTCAAGTTCAAAAATGGCTCTGAGCACTATGGGACTCAACTGCTGAGGTCATTAGTCCCCTAGAACTTAGAACTAGTTAAACCTAACTAACCTAAGGACATCACAAACATCCATGCCCGAGGCAGGATTCGAACCTGCGACCGTAGCGGTCTTGCGGTTCCAGACTGCAGCGCCTTTAACCGCACGGCCACTTCGGCCGGCTTATGGGGTCAAGTACCAACGTGTCATTGGAGTACACTGTTGGGCGTGTACTGGGGATTTAATGTTAGGCACCTGCTGGTCTCACGTGAACCAAAGACTTCGATCATTTCACAAGCGCTGAGGGTCGAGAGTGTGGGAGCAGTTTTAAAAAAACATTCTTAATGACATTCCGGTAGGAGAGATGCCACACGTGTCATCACTACTTTAAACTTTAACATGTGGGTTTGAAAAAGTGTATGGATCCAAGTTTCAGTGCCATGGAACTTTACCATTTGTTGAGAAATGTGATCCATTCATTTACAAACGCAAGCCGGTTGTTGTTGTTGTTGTGGTCTTCAGTCCTGAGACTGGTTTGATGCAGCTCTCCATGCTACTCTATCCTGTGCAAGCTTCTTCATCTCCCAGTACTTACTGCAACCTACATCCTTCTGAATCTGCTATGTGTAGTCATCTCTCGGTCTCCCTCTACGATTTCTACCCTCCACGCTGCCCTCCAATGCTAAACTTGTGATCCCTTGATGTCTCAAAACATGTCCTACCAACCGGTCCCTTGTTCTTATCAAGTTGTGCCACAAACTCCTCTTCTCCCCAATTCTATTCAATATCTCCTCATTAGTTATGTGATCTACCCATCTAATCTTCAGCATTCTTCTGTAGCAGCACATTTCGAAAGCTTCTATTCTCTTCTTGTCCAAACTATTTATCGTCCATGTTTCACTTCCATACATGGCTACACTTCATACAAATACTTTCAGAAATGACTTCCTGACACTTAAATCTATACTCGATGTTAACAAATTTCTCTTCTTGAGAAACGCTTTCCTTGCCATTGCCAGTCTACATTTTATATCCTCCTCTACTTCGACCATCATCAGTTATTTTGCTCCCCAGATAGCAAAACTCCTTTACTACTTTAAGTGTCTCATTTCCTAATCTAATTCCCTCAGCATCACCCGACTTAATTCGACTACATACCATTTTCCTCGTTTTGCTTTTGTTGATGTTCATCTTATATTCTCCTTACAAGACACCGTTCATTCCGTTCAACTGCTCTTCCAGGTCCTTTGCTGTCTCTGACAGAATTATAATATCATCGGCGAACCTCAAAGTTTTTATTTCTTCTCCATGGATTTTAATACCTACTTCGAATTTTTCTTTTGTTTCCTTTACTGCTTGTCCAATATACAGATTGAATAATATCGGGTAGAGGCTACAACCCTGTCTCACTCCCTCCCAACCAGTGCTTCCCTTTCATGCCCCTGCACTCTTATAACTGCCGTCTGCTTTCTGTACGAATTGTAAATAGTCTGTCGCTCCATGTATTTTACCCCTGCCACCCTTAGAATCTGAAAGTGAGTATTCCAGTCAACATTGTCAAAAGCTTTCTCTAAGTCTACAAATGCTAGAAACATAGGTTTGCATTTCCTTAATCTTTCTTCTGAGATAAGTCGTAAGGTCAGTATTGCCTCACGTGTTCCAATATTTCTACGGAATCCAAACTGATCTTCTCCAAGGTCGGCTTCTACCAGTTTTTCCATTCGTCTGAAAAGAATTCGTGTTAGTATTTTGCAGCTGTGACTTATTAAGCTGATAGTTCGGTAATTTTCACATGTGTCAACAGCTGCTTTCTTCGGGGTTGGAACTATTATATTCTCTTTGAAGTCGGAGGGTATTTAGCCTCTCATACATCTTGCTCACCAGATGGTAGAGTTTTGTCAGGACTGGCTCTCCCAAGGCCGTCAGTAGTTCCAATGGAATGTTGTCTACTCCCGGGGCCTTGTTTCGACTCAGGTCTTTCACTGCTCTGTCAAACTCTCCACACAGTATCATATTTCCAATTTCATCTTCATCTACATCCTCTTCCATTTCCATAATATTGTCCTCAAGTACGTCGTCCATGTATAGACCCTCTATATACTCCTTCCACCTTTCTGCTTTCCCTTCTTTGCTTGGATCTGGGTTTCCATCTGAGCTCTTGATATTCATACAAGTGGTCCTCTTTTCTCCAAAGGTCTCTTTTATTTTCCTGCTGGCAGTATCTGTCCTACCGCTAGTGAGATAAGCCTCTACATCCTTACATATGTCTTGTAGCCATCCCTGCTTACCCATTTTGCACTTCCTTTCGATCTCATTTTTGATGCGTTTGTATTCCTTTTTGCCTGCTTTATTTACTGCGTTTTTATATTTTCTCCTTTCATCAATTAAATTCAATAAACCGGATAACTTTACTTTAAATTTCGTAGCGACAAGGATCTTTCTCAGGGCGCAACACAGTAATTAAAAGAGCACTTAATATAAGCTAAAGTAAGAAAGAACTGTGTGTTGAAAATGGCTCAAAGAACACATATTGATGACGTTATGAGGGGTAGAATACTGGAGGAGAGTCAGACACAGCAGGTCGTAGTACGGGCCCTCCGTGTGCCGCAAAGTGTGATTATGGCAACGATTCCAGCAGACAGGAATCGTGTCCAGGCGCTACAGTACGGTACGTCCACAGTGTACAACACCACAAGAAGACCGATATCTCACCATCATTGCCCGCTCGGGATCTAACTGCAGCCACTGGAACAGTTGTCTCCAGACACACAGTCTACAGACGATTGAACAGACATGGTTTATTCGTCCGGAGACCTGCAACGTGCATTCCACTTACTCCTGGTCACAGGAGAGCCTGTAAAGCCTGGTGTCAAGAACACAGTACATGGTCATTGGAACAGTGGTCCCAGATTATGTTCAAGAACGAGTCCAGGTATAGTCCGTTCTCGCCGGGTTTTCATCTGGCGTGAACCAGGAACCAGATACCAACCCCTTAATGTCATTTAAAGTGACCTGTATGGAGGAGTTGGTTTTATGGTGTGGGGTGGGATTATGATTGGTGCACGTACACCCCTGAATGTCTTTGATGGAGGAACTATAACAGGTTAGGCGTATCCGGACGTCATTTTGCACCAGTATGTCCGTCTTTTCAGGGGTGCAGTGGGTCCCACCTTCCTCCTGATGGATGATAACGCACAGCCCGAGTTGCCATCGAGGAAGAGTACCTTGAAACAGAAGACATCAGGCGAATGGAGTGTCCTGTCTGTTCTCCAGACCTAAACCCCATCGAGCACGTCTGGGGTGCTCTCGGTTGACGTATCGCTGCACGTCTTCAACCCCTAGGACACTTGAGGAGCTCCGACAGGCACTGGTGCAAGAATGGGACGTTATACCCCACCAGCTGCTCGACCACCTGATCCAGAGTATGTCAACCCGTTTTGCGGCCGTGTACGTGTGCATGATGATTATAGCCCATATCGGAGTACATGCGCAGGAAACAGTGGTGTTTTGTAGAACATGTGTTTGGGGACGGTTTTCTCAACTTATCACCAATACCGTATACTTACAGATCTGTGTCACGTGTGTTCCCCATGTACCTATGCTATTAACGCCAGTTTTGTGTAGTGCCATGTTGTGTGGCCCCACATTCTGCAATCATCGTTAAATTATGAGCATGAGTGTAACGAAGTGTCTGGCGCAGTTGTTAGATCGGTTACTGCTATTACAGTTTCAGGTTATCGAGATTTAAGTGAGTTTGAACGTGGTGTTATAGTCGGCGCACAAGCGATGGGACACAGCATCTACGAGGTAGTGATGAAGTTGGGATTTTCCAGTACGACCATTTCACGAGAGTACCGTCAACATCAGGAATCCGGTAAAACATCAAATCTCCGACATCGCTGCGGTCGGAGAAAGATCCTCCAAAAACGGGACCAATACGTACATAAGTTCGTTCTGCATTCCGACGGACTTGGGCAATTCCAGCACGACACTGCAACGCCCCACACGATCAGAGCTGCTACAGACTTGCTCCAGGAACACTCTTCTGAACTAAAACACTTCCGCTGGCCACCAAACTCCTCAGTCATGAACATTATTGAGCGTATCTGGGATGCCCTGCTACGTGCTGTTCAGAAGAGGTCTTCGCCCCCTCGTGCTCTTACGGATTTATGGATAGCTATGCAAGCTTCGTGGTGTCAGTTCCCTCCGGCACTACTTCACACATTAGTCGAGTCCATGCCATGTCGTGTTGCACCACTTCAACGTGCTCGCGGCGTCCCTACACGATATTTAGCAGGTTTTTCAGTTTCTTTGGCTCTTTAGGGTATGTTTAGCACACATTCTATGAGGCTCACTGACGTGCCGAAGAAACGTAGCATTCGCGTTGTGGCCGGTTTCTACATTTTTTATCTCCATGCATACTCAGCCAAGCCCTATTTGGTGCATGGTGGGGGTTAACTTGTACCACAGACATCCATTACTTTTTTGTTCAATTCGCAGATGGTGCGACTGAAAGACGAATTTCTGTACACTTACCTAGAAAGCCTGATTCATGTTGTCTTCGCAGTCATTACGCGAAATATTCGTGGTGGTGACAGTAGAAAAGTTCTGCGGTTGATCGTAATTATAGGAGCTCTAAATATTCCCAGTTGTTTTCCAGCAGGAATACCGAGCAGGGTTCCCATTTGACGTAAAACTTTGAACATAGCTGCTAAGGTTCAGTGACCGTGTCAGAATTATATTAGAACAAATAAGCCCTCGGTCACAAATATTAAGTCAAAATTGACCAGGTTTCGACGCTAGTATGAGCGTCGTCTTCAGAATTCAACTAATTGTTCTAAAACATATTAGGTATATAATACATTAATAAAATTAAAGTTTGTACTGACTGGAAAGAGATGCAGTACTTACAAGTCACATTTTAAAAAATCTAATCCGGAAAGGCGACGTCATGAACAGTTGTAAATAAGAAGGCGAGCCGCTAAGGGCTGCTCGTACTTGAGTGAACAAGGATTGCAACAAGACTCTCATATTAGCTCATAGTAGCGTCGAAACCTGGTCAATTTTGACTTAATATTTGTGACCGAGGGCTTATTTGTTCTAATATAATTCCCATTTGAATTCGCAGAACTTTTCTACAATACTAATCTAGCAGCGAGCCTCTGAATACTTCGATGTCTTCCTTTAATCCAACCTGGTACGGACAGTGAACAGTTTTCCAGAACTCCCCCAAGAATCCGATGTCGACCTTCTACCATCCTTAGGTTCTTTGCTAGCCGCTGGTAGCCGATCGGTTCTAGGCGCTTCAGTCCGAAACCGCGCGACTGCTGCGGTCGCAGATTCGAATCTTGCCTCGGGCATGGATGTGTGTGATGTCCTTAGGTTAGTTAGGTTTAAGTAGTTCTGAATCTAGGGGACTGATGACCTCAGATGTTAAGTCCCATAGTGCTCAGAGCCATTTGAACCATTTAGGTTCTTTTACATTTGATGTCGCTTTGCAAGGTTACGCCTTGGTATTTAATCAAATGACTGTGTCAAGCAGCACACCGCTGAAAACATTACGCGATTTTTCCTTACTTATCTGCATATAACTTACATGTTCCCACATTTAGACCAAGCTGTCATACATGACACCATACAGAGATTCAGTACAAGTCATCCTGCATCCTATAGAAAGTGAACGATATCATTTTCCCGTATACTAAAGTTTCATCAGCAAACATTCTTAGAGTCTTCCTCACTCTATCCATCATTTCCTTTATCCACAAGTGCAACATCGAGGCTAAAAATATGTCTTCTGTGCATATAAATACGAAAAAGGAGCTATAAGTTACATGATACAATGGAACTGCAATTTTCAGAATGCCATATAAAAAGTAGGTGGTTGCTGTTGTACTTCAAACAACATCAACAAAAATTGCACCAACAGGCATCACTTATAATCGTTAGGCGAAGAGTCCCAGTTACATTTTCCGAGAAATAATTAGCAAAACACATTGTACAACAAACTGCCAACGAAGATTAAAGAGACAGCTAAAATTCATATATTTAAAAAGTCCCTTTAAAAATACCACTTGAATATTTCCTTTCACAGTCAAGGATTATTGAGAGGACACAGGGTAGAGACTGATAAAATATGCATACATTAATACTAAACATTTATTCCTCAATATATAGTCAAAATATACTATATGTTAATATATAACCGTATAACCGAAATCTGTGTCTGATAATATTCCAATGACCCTATATTTTTCTGATATCAAAATGTTTTTCATATGTGGACAGATACTGACTCGGGTGGTAAAAAACAAGTACGTAATGCAAAGAAGGAGGTATTGTCTTGGTCTTGATGTACGTTGAGTGAGTGTGACTGTGCGTGTGTGTGTGTGTGTGTGTGTGTGTGTGTGTGTGTGTGTGTGTGTGTGTGTGTGCGCGCGAACACGCGGTGCGTAGTGAAACTAGTGATTTGTGAAAAAATCTGAATAAAAGTTTACCAGTGCTGTCTGAAATTAAAGTCATTTTGGTAATGAATAAATGTGAGCAGCATCTATCGTGTGTAACAGGATAGGTTATTTGTAGTTAAATGTTTCATTGTGACGTATCAACTGGAAATGTGTACTGAGTGCATGTAGTACATACGTAATACACGTCGATACATGAAAAGGATATAAAAATCAATACCACTGATGTTTCCTAACATGAATACACAAAAAATTTTCGGCAGACCCAAGTAAAATATTCAGTACTTCAGTAATGAAAATTCAAACAGACAGCTGTATTGTAATGCAGACATCCTTTATTCAAAGCATGCTACCAGTTCCGACGTCAAAAACCTTGGTCTCCAAACGCCAAGCTTAATCGACGTACTTTGATGGCAGATTACGCTTGCAGCCTGCTTATGGCACGGTTTCGCGTCGAAACTGGTACAAAACTTTGAATAAACGACTTCTGAATTGCAATACAGTTGTTCAGTTTTCGATATTTAAGTACTTTACGTCCTGTTTCTGTCCCAGTCTCTTCGATGGATTACCAGACAGTAAAACATTTAGCTGAAAAAGATGAATTTTTCCTTGTCTCTGTGATAAAAGATGACGGAAGCAGGAAACGGAGAAAATCGGAAATGGTGTTCTCGTGCACGGATGTGGTTATCTGGCCAAGTAATACCGGGGAGAGAGTGCGCAGAAGCTCGAACACCAGAGATCTTAGACGAGGTTGCGGAGCCAACAGGTTAGACGACGGTGTTTAGTGAACGAAACGGACCCGGCGGGGTTCTCACTGAAGCAGACGAATGATATTCTTTTCCGTGGAAACTGAGTTGGTGTTTTTGTGTGACTCTTTCTCTATTGACATTGTAATTGCATTCCGGCTTAGTTAATGTGGAGATTGTCAGCATAGGTTGGTATGAGTCAGTTCGAGACTGTGCCCGAACTGCGTACATATTCTAGCCATGTGGTCAGTTCTTGGAATAATTCTGAAAGTAGCTGGAGTGTTACAAGTCTTTGAGTATTGACATATGAGTTGTGAGAAATTTAAGACTGTCTCATGGATTGAAGCGTGGGAGACTACTTTTACTTACCTTGATGTTATAAGGGGCAGTCAAATGGAAATGAGATAGAAGGAAAAATCGTAAGTGAATTGTGCATTATTTCAAAAGTAATCGTCATAACTGTTAATAGAGTTATCCAAATTGTGATACAAGGTAGTCAATGTCACCATGGAAAAAGGTTTGCAGTTTCCCACGGATCCTTGACTGACCCGAGGCGTGGACCTCTTGATCAGAAGCAAATCGACGGCAATGAAAGTCCTTCTTCAGGGCTCCAAAAATGTGGAAATGAAGTGGGGAAATATTGGGACTGTTGGAGGATGTGTATTGGCTTCCCAGTAAAACATCTGCAGCTTAGTAGAAACAACTTTGACATGTCGGGGGGAAGTTTGTTGGCAGGTTGTTTCTTCTACAATGGAGAAGTTTCACTGGGCAGTCCTTCCTTACACATCCTCCAGTCAGTCTCCATCTCTCCCCATGCGATTTCCATATTTGGAATGGGTAAATAAAGGTCCTGTATGATTTTCAAGGCGATCAGGTACCATTATTCCTTCAAATAATGGTAACTTGCAGTAAACACGATGGAGTTGGATAGCGATCACACACTCTTCTCTCCAAAGTAGACCACAAAGGCTCAACAATATTGAGATCTGGTGATTTTGAAGGGCACAGGAGGTGTGACCATTTTTGTGCTCACAAAAGAAGTCCTAGACGATGCAAGCTGTATGAACAGGGGCCGTGCCTTTTTGGAACGCAGCATCACCATTGGGGAACAAACATTGCTGCATGGGATGAATCTGATCAACTGAAATGGTCACGTAATCATTGATGGTAATACGACAGTAAGCATGGTGCCCACGGATACAACGGTATGGCTGCCAATATCATAACCGACGTAAACGTGGCAAGAAGTTGGCAACAGTGCCAAACAACACTCATCAGACCAAATGACTTCCTTCCATTGGCCGATAGTTCACGCTTCAACGGTTCGACACTAGTTGTCTTGTAAGTGGAATTTGCATCACTAATGCGGGGTTTTAGAATTCCAACTCGCCCTACAAGCTTACGCAGCTTGCTTCGTATTCTCTGGCGCTGACATTCCTGAATGAAACGTTCAGTTCTGCGGTGACTTTTGCAGCTGTCGTTCTAATATTTTTCCTCCCGATCCTCTTTAATGACCGTCTGTCACGATCACTCAAAACAAATTTTCCTCCGCGTTGTGACTTATGAGATGCTGTTTCTCCGCTTCGGTCTTCGATATGGTGCATTTGCAGCACCAAACAGTTTGGCTCCGTTGGCTATGAAAACACCTACCGTACGAGCACCAACGATTTGTCCACTGTCGACTTCACTCAACTCTGACATGATGCACTAACAACGAAACATAACACTGCTGTCCACGACTGACACTTGAAACGTATTGAGGACATGGCAGGGGCGCCGTTCGTGGTAAAGTACAACAGCGCAACATGCAGTCATTTATATTCAATCATATTCTTCTAGCGGTGTCTCCATACTTTTGTCGAGCCCATTAAGTTCCATCCTTGCACGTATTGTGTACACCACAAGTTAGGGGAACATTTGTTGCGCCTACATGAATTTGGGAGCATATAAAAAATAAGCTACAGTTGGTGTAAGATTACCCAGAAACGAGACACTGGGTCACTGACTGCCAAGAATACTTACGAGTTTGGGATACAAAACGAACTGCACAGAGTTCTTTCCAGGGCTGAAGGGACGGTGAAAAATGAGTTCCATGCTATAACTCAGTTACCTAGGAAAGAAATACAACCACACTTGGTATGCATATGAGTAAATCTCTGGAAGGATATCATATTAGGCTGAAATATCCCTGACAGCATCTCCAGAAAGCCTGGAATAATTTCCAACCTAAGGGCACACACGTAGCACTTGACAGGGATGACACGTAAGATTAACTGAAAAAGGCTACTGTCTGATCTATAATGGTCGGGTTTGCAAACATAGTTCCAATAGCCCCAACGACATTTAACACCAGATTTACATAGACAGAATAAAACTCTGCAGGACAATTTCTGTTTCTTTAGAAAGGGGCAGTACGCTTTTGAAATGACTAGAAGAACAAGAAAAGGAAGAAAATGCCTTTATATTATTAGAAAATAAGCAACCAGACAACGCAGAGTGATCACTTGGTGTCCGTATACCAGCACAATGGTGTTGCAGCGAAATAAATTGAGGAACTGAAATGCAAACGAGATGTCCTTACACTGGGCACAAAATACGTTGTGCATTAACTGGATGAATTTATGCGCAAATGAGGTCACTCCACGATGCATCCCATGTAATGAATTAATTAAAAACTATAAACACCAGAACGAATTTAAGTTTATTGTTACAATTTTTACAAATCATCTGCACAGAAATAAAATCAGGTCTGATTTGACTAAGCCTAAAAACGACTCTTTAATTGGGCAAGAAGGGTGTAACGTCTGAGTACTTGGAGTTGATGTTACCTGCATGTACGGATGGTTGATGTGACGTCGATATGATGAGTCGGTAAGCTGCCAGGCCTGTTGTGGTGCTGTCTGTTTGAGGGTCAACAGCGAACACCCCTGTTTTGTGGGTTTCGGGTGTCACTTTGGGCTGCGTAACTCCTTCCTTCTTCAGCACTCCTCATCTAATCCCTCTCCAGTTTGACCGCTGTCAGATGGCCGATGTGGTGTTGTTGTGCTCACATATAGTGTCCATTGGGTGCAGTGATCACCTCCCACAGACAGACTCAATGTTGTATAAGAAACCTGACGTCAGGCAAAGAAAACGTGGTCGGGTGCTTAAAGATTCAGGTGCAGGACCACAAAAAAGGCCATCTAACAGTGGAAAATGAGTCAAGCCCCTACATAACAAAGTTACAACAGCTATTCGAATGAATGCAGAGGTTCTAGTCAATGTCTGAAACCAATTTCCATAGTGGGCTGAGATGTCTCCCGAAGGGAAAGTCAGAATGATTTGTGTGAAACAGCATTCAAATCACTTTGCATGGTGAATGCAAATCTGCTCAAGGGATCTAATGTATGACTCTAAGGATCACCTCTGAATGAACTTTTATTCGCCTCAGACTCAGAGTTTCACAGAGTGAACTCAAAACAATATCTGAAAGACTTCCGAATGTTCTGCTTTCACGATACTCATCCTTCACTGCTGTTCAACTGATTGCTCGTCGATTGACTGACATCATTGATATCGAGGCCGCCCTTGCTTGGCAGTTTCTTTGATTTTTCCCCACTCTGTCAGTCAGGACTCTGAATTTCCCGACTTTTCGTCTTTGTCGTAGGTGGGATCAATTTTCAATCTCATCCCATGAATGTTCGACGCTGGCGAACGACAACTAGTCTTTGTGCAGGCTCCCAAAATTTCTGATCTTGCAAGTCGAGATGTCTTTTGGTGGCGATTAGCATGTTGAACTGGAACTCCTGTGCTGCTCTCATTCCGTTTCATGTTATGGCAATTGTCACAGTTGACTCTATGTTTTCTTGTGGTTTATATACCGGTTCTTCATGTTATAATCACCAAGAGTTCTTCCAGGTGTTTTTCTGCACTGACGATATGACTGTGTATCAGCAACAAGCTGGCTTGTTTACAAAGGGGTTGTCTGTAGCCTTCGTCCAAATGGAGGGATAGCCAAGAATACTGCAAGCGTGCAGCACTCTCGCTTGCACATGGAGTTTTGTCGCCTGGGTGCCCCATTACTTCCACTATCGTACCACGCTCTCTGAGCAAGAGGAGGGAAAGTGAGGTAAACTGCGAACTCATCGGTTTCAGTTGGGAATGCAGTCTAGGAAGAGACACTGAACATCTTGCATATGGGTTAGTATCGTATTTCATAACAATATAGATCCCAATAAAAAATGATGTAATATGATTATTTTTGGTGAGCTGAAGACATAATAAAATTTATATCGCGTACACACTAAGCATACAGACAGATGGAGACAGTCTGGCAGATTTTTGTCACTCAGGTTGCCAGCTAATCGTGATCCAACTAGTTTCATACACGAAAAAAACTTTCACGCCCGTATATCAATCAAAGCATTGTACCACGTTTGCAGGCTCACTTAAAATCTCTTTCCAAGGAAAACAAAGTAGATGCTTCTTTTCTTTTAAACGCATCCCCACCAAATCATAAATGAGCTATTACTCATCTTGCAACTTCTTACTGGGAGTAGTGTGCAGTGAAGTCCACTTAGAATAAAAGGTCTCTGATTCATTCTGGATGCTCTAATTTCCGCTCCTTTATTCTTTTTTCCTTCAGAACCTCAACAATAGAAGATGTTAAATCGAAAAATAGTTCGAGACCTGCCGCTTGGTGTAATCTATATCCTTTGCAGGAATATATAACATCTCCGTACTCTTCCTTCATTTCCACCAAAAGCTGTTGCAACTGACGATGTAATAAGCCCTGCAACTTCAGAATATTTATTATCAAAATGGTTCAAATGGCTCTGAGCACTATGGGACTTAACATCTGTGGTCATCAGTCCCCTAGAACTTAGAACTACTTAAACCTAACTAACCTAAGGACATCACACACATCCATGCCCGAGGCAGGATTCGAACCTGCGACCGTAGCAGTCGCGCGGTTCCGGACTGAGCGCCTTAACCGCGAGACCACCGCGGCCGGCATTTATTATCCGTACAACCAATTTCATAACGTGCTCTATGCCTGCCAGTTTAACGCAAAGTGATTCTTGATGTACAGAACAAAAAATCCAACAGAAATCATCTGACGATCTTTCATCATGAGCTAAATCTTGAAAATCTTTCGTTGTAATGACATTTCATAGCAACTTTGCAGTACTCATCGATTATATGACTGGATAATAGATACTCAGAACTCTCATCCTTCCCTTCTGTGATTCCTACTCATTTTTAAAGGTTGGCATGACAGATCGCTAGACTGCCTCTTTTTAAACTAACAGCCACTGGACCCATGAACATCCTCAATAACACGAGTAAATAGCGAAGGATAGATAGCGCTGACACGACGATTCTGCGGAACTGAAGAAAGTCGTGCCGACTGCAAACGCCGCACAAGATGCCAGAAGAAACAATGTCGCATCGCACTGCTAAACGAAATCTCGCGCTGTACGGAGTAGTTTTGAGAAAGATGAAGCAAAGCCGAGACTTGCCCAGGCACACCGAGCCTCAAGCCACACACGTTCAGGACATCGTGCACGTGTGAAGTATTGCACGCGTTGGGTAATCCTGCCCAAGTGCCTCAGGAGGTCGAAACTCGCGGCATCCCTTTTCTGCGTCAGTCTTTTAACAGGACATCCCTCTGAGAGAGGAGAAAACACTTCACTTAAACTTTCCGTCTTCTGTACCTCTTGGGAAAGTCTCGCTGTATTCTGTGCTGCTTAAGTAGAGCCTTTTCCTCTGTGCATCCGAGCGGTGAAGTACATTACTGGCCATTAAAAATGCTTCACCATGAAAATGACGTGCTACAGACGCGAAATTTAACCGACAGGGAGAAGATGCTGTGATATGCAAATGATTAGCTTTTCAGGTCATTCACACAAGGTTCGCGCCGCTGGCGACACGTACAACATGCTGACATGAGGAAAGTTTCCAACTGATTTCTCATACACAAACAGCAGTTGACCGACATTGCCTGGTGAAACGTTGTTGTGATGCCTCGTGTAAGGAGGAGAAATGCGTACCACTTCCGACTTTGATAAAGGTCGGATTGTTGTCTATCGCGATTGCGGTTTATCGTATCGCGACATTGCTGCTCGCGTTGGTCGAGATACAATGACTGTTAGTAGAATATGGAATCGGTGGGTTCAGGAAGGCAATACGAAACGCCGTGCTGTACCCCAAAGGCCTCGTATCAAAAGCAGTCGAGATGACAGGCATCTTATCCGCATGGCTGTAACGGATCGTGCAGCAACGTCTCGATCCCTGAGTCAACAGATGGGGACGTTTGCAAGACAACAACCATCTGCACGAACAGTTCGACGACGTTTGCAGCAGCATGGGCAATCAGCTCGGAGACCATGGCTGCGGTTACCCTTGACGCTGCATCACAGACAGGCGCGCATGCGATGGGGTACTCAACGACGAACCTGGGTGCACGAATGGCAAAACGTCATCTTTCCGGATGATGGATTCACAGCATCATGATGGTCGCATCCGTGTTTGGTGACATCGCGGTGAACGCATATTGGAAGCGTGTATTCGTCATCGCCATACTGGCGTATCACCCGGCGTGATGGTATGGGGTGCCATTTACACGTCTCGGTCACCTCTTGTCCTCATTGGCGGCACTTTGAATGGTGGACGTTACACTTGGGATGTGTTACGACCCGCTGCTCTACGCTCCATTCGATCCCTGCGAAAGCCTACATTTGAGCTGGATAATGCACGACCGCATGTTGCAGGTCCTGTACGGGCCTTTCTGGATACAGAAAATGTTCGACTGCTGCCCTGCCCCGCACATTCTACAGATCTCTCACCAACTGAAAACGTCTGGTCAATGGAGGCCGAGCGACTGGCTTGTCACAATAAGCCAGTCACTACTCTTTATGAACTGTGGTATCGTGTTGAAGATGCATAGGCAGCTGTACCTGTACACGCCATCCAAGCTCTGTTTGACTCAATGCCCAGGCGTATCAAGGCCGTTATTACGGCCAGAGGTGGTTGTTCTGGGTACTGATTTCTCAGGATCTATGCACCCAAATTGCGTGAAAATGTAATCACATGTCAGTAGTAGTATAATATATTTGTCCAATGAATACCCGTTTATCATATGCATTTCTTCTTGGTGTAGCAATTTTAATGGCCAGTAGTGTATTAGAGGGTGTAATGCGTGGAAGTACGGAGCATACGCGGAGTAGTTGTCTCCATGAAGGAATTATCACCAATGATAAAGAATATAGCGCAGTTTTCCAGACCATTCAGTATCAAGCAGCAGTTGGAGAGACTGAGTATTTTATCAGAAGACTTCTATTGGTCTGAATTTCAAATGTTTCTGATGCATTGAATGAAACTTGGAGAAGTTGGCTGAATGGCGTGAAGCAGCTGTTGCTCATTGCAAATGAAGTGCAAGGACTGTGAAGTCAGGACTTAACGAAAACATCAGTTAAAGGGCACTACCATTACAAATAATTCTAGCTTAGGTTTTATCACTATTATTAGTAAGTAACTATTTGTAGTATATTATATTGTATGTTGTTAGATCGGTAAGATCCCAGAATGAAGCAGATTGTAGAGCACATTACAATTTGAAATACATTCTCTGCGTGCGAGTTGTTTTCCATCAGCTGCATTAGGTATACAGTACTATTAGTAACAAATGTATTTTTGTGCGGACTAGAATTCGATCTTGGATTTCCTGCCAGCCACTTCAGCAACCTGTGCACGCTTCCCGGACCAACCGAGCCTTCCATATGTCACATTTTCTACATCCTTGTGCCATAGCCCCTTATATTCATTACCTGTTACTCGCCGACATTGTTAATTGCGTTATCGTTGTATCCTCGTCTAGGCTTGTCATATTTACTTCCATGTCTGAAAGAACACACCTTGCTAACTATCAGCAGCTATTTGCAATAACACGAAGTTTATTCGGTGACTGCCAAATGTTTGATATCAGCTGTGTTAAGTATGGAGATTAGGGTCGGTCCGGAGACTATACGCAGGTAGCCGAACTGATTTTGGCAGCAGCTCTCGATAAGTGGGAAATCTGAGTCCCGGTCCAGCACAAATTTTCATATGTCACAAACAGGTAGTACTTCCATATCTAACCTTAGTTAGTGTTCAAGAATTCGGAATCAGCGAACAAATTTTGAGTTAATGATCTTTCCATATTTTTGGGCCACAGCCATGTATTAATGTTTGATAGATATTTCGCCATTCATCTTTGACCACCAGTCAACCAGTAACTTCCACAGTATATATTCAGACCATGTTCACTGCATATGTGACTACCGTATTGATGTTCATTCTGGGGATCAATTGTTTTATGGTTGGAAGACATGTTTGCTATATCCGTCTGCCATAAAATTCGTTGATTTTGTACTTATCTCCACGCTTGGACACCCAGTTCCACAGATCTCGACGATGGCTTTACTTAAAGTCTAATCATACCCAACATTGCTATACTTGATACTGACATAATGCTGAAATCATGATAGTAATAGAAAATAAAGTAATTTGTACAGCCTAGCTGTGGAATCTTTCAATCAAATTTCGAATTATTCTGTACATCTGTGAATCGTCAACTAGGTCAGTTCCATCAGACATGCTAGTCTACATCTACACCTAGATAATTACTCGCTATTTCACAGTTAAGTACTTAGCAGAGGGTTCTTTGAACCACATTCAGACTGTTTCTCTACCAGTCCACTCTTTAACCGCGCGTGGGAAAAAGGCACACATAAATCTTTCTGTACAAGCCCTGATTTCTCTTATTTTATAGTGACGATTAGCTACGTAGATTGGTGACAGTAAAATATTTTCACACTCAGAGAAGAGAGTTGGTGTTTGAAATTTTGTGAAAAGAACTCACTGCAACGAAAAACCCCTTTGTTTTAATGACTGCCATCCCAACTCGCATATGAAATTCGTGACACTCTTTCGCCTATTTCGCGATAATACGAAACGAGTTGCTTTGAACTTTTATTGATGTCCTCCGTCAATCTTATCCGCTGAGGATCCCATGCAGCCTAGCAATACTCTGAGGAACAAGCTTATTATAGGTAGTCTCTTTAGTAGACCTGTAGCATATTCTAAGTGCTCTGCCAATAAAACGCAGACTTTGGTTTGCCTTTCCCACAACCTTATCTATGTGATCATTCTAATTTAAATTTTTCGTAATTGTAATTCCTAGGTATTTAGTCAATCTGGGAGCCTTTTAATCTCTGTAATTTGTCGTGTAACCGAAATTTAACGGATTTTGTTTTGTACTTATATAGATGACTTCCGACGTATCCTTATTGAGAGATAATTGTCACTTTTCGCACCATACAGTAATATACACTCCTGGAAATGGAAAAAAGAACACATTGACACTGGTGTGTCAGACCCACCATACTTGCTCCGGACACTGCGAGAGGGCTGTACAAGCAATGATCACACGCACGGCACAGCGGACACACCAGGAACCGCAGTGTTGGCCGTCGAATGGCGCTAGCTGCGCAGCATTTGTGCACCGCCGCCGTCAGTGTCAGCCAGTTTGCCGTGGCATACGGAGCTCCATCGCAGTCTTTAACACTGGTAGCATGCCGCGACAGCGTGGACGTGAACCGTATGTGCAGTTGACGGACTTTGAGCGAGGGCGTATAGTGGGCATGCGGGAGGCCGGGTGGACGTACCGCCGAATTGCTCAACACGTGGGGCGTGAGGTCTCCACAGTACATCGATGTTGTCGCCAGTGGTCGGCGGAAGGTGCACGTGCCCGTCGACCTGGGACCGGACCGCAGCGACGCACGGATGCACGCCAAGACCGTAGGATCCTACGCATTGCCGTAGGGGACCGCACCGCCACTTCCCAGCAAATTAGGGACACTGTTGCTCCTGGGGTATCGGCGAGGACCATTCGCAACCGTCTCCATGAAGCTGGGCTACGGTCCCGCACACCGTTAGGCCGTCTTCCGCTCACGCCCCAACATCGTGCAGCCCGCCTCCAGTGGTGTCGCGACAGGCGTGAATGGAGGGCCGAATGGAGACGTGTCGTCTTCAGCGATGAGAGTCGCTTCTGCCTTGGTGCCAATGATGGTCGTATGCGTGTTTGGCGCCGTGCAGGTGAGCGCCACAATCAGGACTGCATACGACCGAGGCACACAGGGCCAACACCCGGCATCATGGTGTGGGGAGCGATCTCCTACACTGGCCGTACACCACTGGTGATCGTCGAGGGGACACTGAATAGTGCACGGTACATCCAAACCGTCATCGAACCCATCGTTCTACCATTCCTAGACCGGCAAGGGAACTTGCTGTTCCAACAGGACAATGCACGTCCGCATGTATCCCGTGCCACCCAACGTGCTCTAGAAGGTGTAAGTCAACTACCCTGGCCAGCAAGATCTCCGGATCTGTCCCCCATTGAGCATGTTTGGGACTGGATGAAGCGTCGTCTCACGCGGTCTGCACGTCCAGCACGAACGCTGGTCCAACTGAGGCGCCAGGTGGAAATGGCATGGCAAGCCGTTCCACAGGACTACATCCAGTATCTCTACGATCGTCTCTATGGGAGAATAGCAGCCTGCATTGCTGCGAAAGGTGGATACACACTGTACTAGTGCCGACATTGTGCATGCTCTGTTGCCTGTGTCTATGTGCCTGTGGTTCTGTCAGTGTGATCATGTGATGTATCTGACCCCAGGAATGTGTCAATAAAGTTTCCCCTTCCTGGGACAATGAATTCACGGTGTTCTTATTTCAATTTCCAGGAGTGTAATTTTAAGATATGTATGTAGTAGCTTTTTTTTATCACATGTATCTTGCTTAGTATCATCGCTGCAAGCATATAGAATATGCAAAACTGAAAGACAAGGAAAAGATTTCCCTTTTTAGGCAACTACTTCGTTTCTGTCAGTGCAGCAACCGCGGACTGGTTGCCTATTGGAAATCTGCAGCCCACTGTTCATGCGTAGTCAAGAAATCCGTCCCACATAAAACATACGGTGCTGTATAATAATCAATATGGCAGTTAGATGTCACCTGTGGGATATTTACATAAATATGTAAGTATAATAACTTATATTGTAACTGAAAGGGGTGTGTCAGACGACAAGAATTAGCGCACTCTTGCAAAGAAATACGGACTCAACGCCTACTAATTATGACGTAATACGTAAAAAAATATCCAAGGGTCCCATAACAACAGTTTTCTGACGCACTCTCATTATTTTCTCTATAAGGTCTGTGGATTTTCCATAATAGACTGTTTGAGTGCGAGTATGAGGGAGTAGTGAAATGCAAAAAGCCGCAAGCATACACACTGAAGAATCGTTTCCTTTACAAAATGAACGCTGCTATTCTTTTACAAGGAGGCCAGGACAATCTTGATCCAGTTACACGCTCTGTAGGATAGTGAAACAAGGAATTTTACTGGAAGTTTTAGAAATAATTTAATAAGTTGGTAATTATTCAATGTTTTTTTTTTTTTTGAGTGGATAAATACAACTCAAAAGCATTTGGTATCTGGCCCTTGTTAGCTCTGTAAAGCTTTCTGTCTCATCGCATACAGTAATATCTGTTTGTCTGTCTACCAATAATTCACATCAATCAACAGTGAAAACTGTAGATTAATTAGAACACTGTATTCTATAATCAGATAAAATATATATTTGTATCACAATATTTGGTTACTGATTTATCGCTTACTGTTTTTAGACGTTGTATTGAGCAAATTTTTGAGGTTAATTTTCAGATTCAACTATCGTTACAGCTCCCACTCTTCAAATATGTTTCGACTTTCGTATTAAATTTAAATGATCTGTTTCGCATATTTACGATGCAACAAAATCACTACTTCTGCGTGCGGATTAATTCTTGTTTCATTCATGATACGTAAAACTTGTACAATGATTATGGGTACATTTCTCTGTGGGTTAAGGAAAGATATAACCAAATTTTTGCGTAAATTATGAAGACAGGATCCGAAAATTATCGTGGCTTAGCGAGAAGCGCAAATCTAAAATGAAAAATACGTGTATGCAGAGCAGCTTTCAAAACAAGAAGAAGAGAAATACGACACTTTACCTTTTTAACAGCTCTCTTGTGTGACGCAATGACGTCATTTATAAAACAAAGCTGTGTCGTTAAGTAAACAAACTTGTGCTTTTCATTTGAGAGATGTAGCTGTTCGCGTTTTATCACCCTCAGATTATTTACTAAGTTTTAATTTCAGGTTACCGAAATTGTTCCTGATAAATTAGACAAAAAATTGTACCTTTGAAGAAAGCACTTCCAGAGACGTCATTCGAATCTACAGGATGGTCTATGGGTGTGGGAGCACCCTTCTAAAACAAAAATGCATGGGTAAACAGAAATTAAAAGCCAAGTAGCATGAGATGGAAAAAGCAAAAGGTTTGTGAGGCTGCATTAACAACACGGCGGCCGTCTAGGACACAACTTGTAATTTCCAAATGGAGAGGTGTTCATTTGACAAATCAGACAGAGAAAAATCAGACTAGAGACAAAGAATAATGCCTTGCACTTGAGTATACCGTTAGTCACTCTCAATTTGTGAGGATGGTGTATTGTTACACTGATATCGATTTCATATACAAGAAGGCTTAAAAATATAGGTGACGATGCTCCTTCGACACAAAGATGTAGTAACAGCTTGAGACGGGTGTTACGATTAATCAAGGAAAACCCCCTAGTTGGGAAACAGGGCCAAAATTAGTTGGTTACTGTCGAGTTGCAATTTACAATTTCTTTATTGATTACTTCAACCATTAAAAGTCATTTCTTTACCACCTGACCAGGAACAGATCCAAAAAAGCTAGTAGGCATGAGTGCCTTTTCAAAACAATTTACTTTACAGTTAACGGCCAAGCCATTTTACTTAAAAACGACTTTGATAAAGCATATGATAACAAATCAAAAGTTTTCCAAGTAATGAAATTAAAAACTTTACTTTACCGTTAATAGCCAAGCCATTTTACCTCCAACAGACTTTGATAAAGCATTTAATAACAAATTAAAACCTTCCAAGTAATGAAACAAAAAAACCACCAATTTGCACTCAATTTCGCTACCGAACGTGTAGGGAGCCAACTTCTTTTAAACTTTGACACCACAAGATATTAAATTACAAGGGCTCGCTAACAGGGAGGCAGAACTAGCATTTTCAAAGGATGCCAAGTAGATTAAAACAATCAAACTAAAGATACAGTCATTCAACTTTTACAATAACTAACAATTTTAAAGCCACGTAATTTTAAAAACCCACCAATGAAAGGCAAACTTAACCTTTTTAAACAGTGGCCAAAAAGAATCAGAGTAAAATAGAACCATTTTTCATTTTACAATAACTAACAGCTTTAATACAATGTCCTGCCACCAAAATATCCTGGGATAGAAATAATTAACCGACCGGGTGTAAGAGCGGCCATCCCGAAGGATGCTCAGGCTAGAAGCGGACTAACAGCCCACAACGCCTCACATCCAGCAATCACATCGACCTCACGCGAGGGCAGGGGAGGAGGAGGAGGAATCAAATCAGGAACCATAATCCGTGCCCAAAAATACACTTCCTCCCAGGCAGTACTAATAAGAAGCCAAAAGATCAATGCCTATAATTACACCGGCGCAGGAACAGGAAATCCGAACGCAGGAGGCCACAAGGCAGAAAAAATTTAATCTAAAACAATAATCCCTGCCCAAAAATACACTTCCTACCGGGCAGTACTAACAAGAAGCGGAAAAGATCACTGTCTACAAATACCGGCGACAGGGACAGGAAACCCGAACGCAGGAGGCCACAAGGCAGAAAAGACGCTGGTTGCACAAACCAAAATTCTTCAATTAACATCTAAACCTTTAACCAACTTAACTTGCAGTTTATGAGAGAAACAGCAGGTGAACTCCGATGCAAAGGTTCCTCACACCCGACCGTGTACACGTCGCCAGCGTACCCAACTGGGCACAGTCACGCAGCCACGCGCTCTGTCACCGGAGCCCTCCTCTTCTCTGCACCCACGGCGGCGAAATACCACTCCTCAGGTTAGGCGAGTTACTAGTCCATCATTCCCGCCTCCAGACGGAAAATTTAAAGACATCCGTTGCCGCTCCCACCAAGTAGTGACTCAGAACCACAGCCGTGGCCCCCGGGTGCTCACAGCAAGAGCTTACAGCCTTGTCCCCCTCGTCCCGCACCGCCAGGATAGACCACGCGGCTTCTCGGAAAAACAGCCTAGTCCCCACCGCCACGCCACGCCGCGGTCTCATCGTACGACGTACGACATTCTCTCTAACTCCCGATTTTAAAAACCGACCGACCGTCACCGCTAGGCAACCAACCGGCCATCCCCCCAAGGCTAACAGGAAGCAACGACTCGAAGATCGATAAGACCAGACACGCCGCCAGATGGGAATCTCAACAGAATCGTACGCAGCGTAACGATAAATATGAAAGAATCAAAGGACTCAGAAGAATCTTTACAGCGCAATATGAGAGCCGACACACGGCTCAAGCTGTCGTCCCATGATGTATCAGAAGATTGATGTACGAGGCCTGTTCATAAAATAGCAGATCATTCGTAATTTCGCGCTATTGGTGTGTTGGAGCCAAATGAAGGTGGCATCCCTGCACACGCCTGCGTTAAATGTCTAACCACCGGAGGTTTTATTGTTGTGTGATTGTTAGTTATTGTTCAGTGCTGTATTGAGTAGAACATTGTGTCACACAGTTTGCGAATTTCGAGATGTCAGAGTTAAAGGAACAACGCGTCTGCATTAAATTTTGCTTCAAAATCAAGAAAAAATTTACAGAGACACACCAAATGGTGCAGGAAGCCTACGGTGATGAATGCTGAAGCCATCCTCTAATAGTTCACACAGCTTAAAAATTTCCGGATGCAAATTATAGATGGCCCTCGTTCAGGACGCCATTCGACGACTACCGAAGACGCTCAGGTCAGGAACGTCAACGAAATTGTGAGTACTAATCCAGGGCTGAATGTCCGAGAGATTGCAGAACAAAGTAACTCTTCAGCTGGATCAAGTCATGAAAGCCTGACACACCATCTTGGAATGGAGCGTGTTGCCGCCAAATTCGTCCCACGACTCATGCGTCAAGACCAGAAAGACCTTAGCCTCGCAATCTGTTGAGAGCTTCTGGATAGCGAAAATGAAAGCGAGATGTTCCTTAACAGAATAATAGCTTTTTATTATGTCCAAAGTTGAAAACCCCGTTTAATGGACAAAGACTCGCAGCAGAGGAGAGAGCAGATAGGTGGAAAGAATACATTGAAAGCCTCTATGAGGGTGAAGATTTGTCTGATGTGATAGAAGAAGAAACAGGAGTCGATTTAGAAGTGATAGGGGATCCAGTATTAGAATCGGAATTTAAAAGAGCTTTGGAGGACTTACGGTCAAATAAGGCAGAAGGGATAGATAACATTCCATCAGAATTTCTAAAATCATTGGGGGAAGTGGCAACAAAACGACTATTCACGTTGGTGTGTAGAATATATGAGTCTGGCGACATACCATCTGACTTTCGGAAAAGCTTCATCCACACTATTCCGAAGACGGCAAGAGCTGACAAGTGCCAGAATTATCGCACAATCAGCTTAACAGCTCATGCATCGAAGCTGCTTACAAGAATAATATAAAGAAGAATGGAAAAGAAAATTGAGAATGCGCTAGGTGACGATCAGTTTGGCTTTAGGAAAAGTAAAGGGACGAGAGAGGCAATTCTGACGTTACGGCTAATAATGGAAGCAAGGCTAAAGAAAAATCAAGACACTTTCATAGGATTTGTCGACCTGGAAAAAGCGTTCGACAGTATAAAATAGTGCAAGCTGTTCGGGATTCTGAGAAAAGTAGGGGGTAAGCTATAGGGAGAGACGGGTCGTATACAATATGTACAACAACCAAGAGGGAATAATAAGAGTGGACGATCAAGAACGAAGTGCTCGTATTAAGAAGGGTGTAAGACAAGGCTGTAGCCTTTCACCCCTACCCGTCAATCTGTACATCGAGGAAGCAATGATGGAAATAAAAGAAAGGTTCAGGAGTGGAATTAAAATACAAGGTGAAAGGATATCAATGATACGATTCGCTGATGACATTGTTATCCTGAGTGAAAGTGAAGAAGAATTAAATGATCTGCTGAACGGAATGAACAGTCTAATGAGTGCAGAGTATGGTTTGAGAGTAAATCGGAGAAAGACGAAGGTAATGAGAAGTAGTAGAAATGAGAACAGGGAGAAACTTAACATCAGGATTGATGGTCACGACGTCAATGAAGTTAAGGAATTCTGCTACCTAGGCAGTAAAATAGCCAATGACGGACGGAGCAAGGAGGACATCAAAAGCAGACTCGCTATGGCAAAAAAGGCATTTCTGGCCAAGAGAAGTCAACTAATATCAAAGACCGGCCTTAATTTGAGGAAGAAATTTCTGAGGATGTACGTCTGGAGTACAGTATTGTATGGTAGTGGAACATGGACTGTGGGAAAACAGGATCAGAAGAGAATCGAAGCATTTGAGATGTGGTGCTATAGACGAATGTTGAAAATTAGGTGGACTGATAAGGTAAGGAATGAGGAGGTTCTACACAGAATCGGAGAGGAAAGAAATATGTGGAAAACACTGATAAGGAGAAGGGACAGGATGATAGGACATCTGCTAAGACATGAGGGAATGACTTCCATGGTACTAGAGGGAGCTGTAGAGGGGAAAAACTGTAGGGGAAGACAAATATTGGAATACGTCAAGCAAATAATTGAGGACGTAGGTTGCAAGTGCTACTCTGAGATGAAGTGGTTAGCACAGGAGAGGAATTCGTGGCGGGCCGCATCAAACCAGTCAGTAGACTGATGACAAAAGAAAAAAGACGAGATATAAGAAAATTCGCAGGCGGCGCTTCGTGCGATCCCACATGAGGCGTACCAAAACTGCTTCTGGAAGTGGAAACGGCGTTGGGAGCCGTATACCAATTGTGGAGATTTCGAAGGGGACCTTGGACAATAAGTAAAAGGTAAGGGTAGAAAAATGTTTTGGACAAAGTTCCGGAATTTTTTGGAAAGACCTTGTATGGAGATACGTGAGACGAGTTGGGGAGAAGGTGAAGAGCTTGTGTGGCAGTACTGTAGCAGAGGCGAGATGGGGAGAAAGTGAAGAAATAAATGGTGGAGATTACAATATGTACTACACAGTAGAAGAGAAAACTTCAAGGTATGGCGGTGGTATAATGTTGCGAAAGCATCTCAAGGATAAAGTGCTAAAGGTGAAGGTTGAATAAGGATGATAAGATTAAAGGGAAGCAAGAAAGCTTTGGTAACAGTACAGCATGAGCAGAAAATAACTTTATAGATTCGAAAACTCATGGTAACGAAATGGTATGACTTCTTCGCTTCAAACCTTCTCCTGTTAATACGGTATTTCTGGAAATTTTTACATGTTGCAGCTGTTCGACATGTGCTCTTCACACTCCAAGACAATGTTCACACTCTTCCCAAGCCATATGCAACATGTCGATGGTGATAGGTTCTACCGCATTTACAGTTCGTTGTTGTATCTGTGTCTTTCACATAACACTATAAAAATTACAAAGGGTTAAATCTGGTGAAGACGGTGGCCATCTGTGTCACAGCTGTGTCGTCATCAGCAACTGCACGGCCGAACCAGAGTCCAAGCAGATGCGTCTTTAGGTACTCACGTACAGCCAAATGGAAATGAGAAGCTGCGCCATCTTGTTGCAGGATGACGCTGTTCGGGTCTTCTTGAAATTAAGGCAGAAGCCAGAAAGAAAACATGTCAAGGTAGGCTTTGACGGTTTTCTCCATGGAAAAGAAAGGGCCGTCTGTCATCTCCTTGAACGCTGTGCAGAACTCATAGATAAATGCCGAATCTCGTTGATGTTTCATGAAGAAATGGGAGTTCTCTGTTTCCCAAAAACGAACATCATGCTGATTAACTTAACCATTTACGTGAAGTGTTGCATTTCTATGAGATGTCCTTGTCATCGTACATTCTAGCCAGCATTTCGGTGCAGAAGTCAAATTATGTAGCGTAATTTCCCGAAGTGAGTGCCTGGACAAACTCCGGATTGATAGTTTCATGCGAAAGAGTTTAAGCAGAATTTTGTAAACAATTGTTACTGGGATCCGAAGGTCACGACTTGCTCGACGTGTTAATTTCGGTGGAATTTACTGGAATGCTGCTCCGACGCAGCAGTTCGAAAAGGACTTTTTCCTTTGCAAACGCAGATCTTCTTTTCAAACTGTTTGCACCAGGTGTAAAAAGACACTCTTGTGGCTTCTCCTGACGAAAGTGTGTACGAAATTACCATGTAGACATAGTCATGCTAACCAGTCGAAGTACAGGTGAAAGAGATAGAGGTATGATACGAAAAGGTTGAAGAAATTATTTGGAAGCGAAAAAATGTCCGTATGTGTTATGGTGCTTGTAGACTGGAAATGTGTGGTTGTAAACGAATGAAATAGTGATGTAGTTGGGAAATATGGACTTGGAAAAAGAAATGAAGTAAGTGCCACATTAATTCTGAAAAGAAAATTCCTTAGTGACAGCAAACACAATTTGTTTTTGGTTTGGGAATCATAAAAGAAGGCATTATAATTGAACGACTCAATTTGATGAAGAAAAATATCAAACTAATTACAACTTCGTACAAGAAGATTTAAAAAAATGCTTAAAGAATGCAAAATCATACCCAGATGCAGACAATAAGTCAGACCATAACCTAGCTGTTGAGGAAATGAGAATACCTCTCAAGAAAGTAAAGAGAGGGAGACCAATATCGTACCTGAATGTTTAGTTACTTCAGCAAGAAGTTAAGGGAAGAGGTGTAGAAGAGCATTTATTTACAAATAGTGAAGAGAAGATAAGGAAAAGAAACATGGATAACGACTGACAGTATAAGATAATAATCTAACAATAAGACGTCCAAAAGGAATGAGACAAGATGAACGAATGACGAGGAAGATGGAGGAGAGAATGGAAAAATGCACCAATGGAGGAAGGGAGAAGAATTTATAGAAGGCTAAATAATCTACTAACGATAGAGACAGACAAAGCAAGAGAGAAATGGAATCAGAGAAATTTGTATGAAAATGAATATAGACGAGCTAAAGAGATAGTCTTTAATCGCAAAAAGTGAATTCAATTTTATGCACACTTTTGCAATATGGAAGGTGTGTTCAATACACGGAAAGTATGAATAACAGAATCCATTTCGGTTCCTGTTGGCCCATAGTCGTCTTAATACTTGTACATTATTTACTTCTAGTCTTGAATAATATATATGCGAAATTTATGTTCTGTAAAAAGAAGGTAGAACATTTTTAGTGTTTAAAGCCAGCAAGCGTTGATTTATCCAGATTTCCATTTCTAGAGATTTCCTTTCCTCTGCAACTCAAGTAGTTACATTGGAATTGACTATTGCAGTATCTACAGCCTACGAGAACTTCAAACGTATCTCATTATACGTCAGTACTTCAGTACCCCTTCTCTTCCCACAATAAATCTTCCAGACTATTTTTCAGTCTACTCTTCATCATTCTTAAATTGCGATCCGAGTCTACATCTGCTGCTGAGTACACCTTAACATCCATTTCTGATTTGGAAATCTATCCCACCACGATGTAATCCAGATGGAATCTTCCCATGTCTCCTGCTCTTTTGCAAATATACCTCCTCCTCTTTTGATTATAGACCAGTGGATTCGGTATTACCAGCTCTTTGTTAAAGAAATCAGTTAATCTTTCTCGTCTTTCATTCCTACTACCAAACCATAATTCTCCTGTAACTCTGTGTTCTTTTTCTTTCTCTACAACCAAGTTCCAATCTCCCATGGTTTTTAGACTTTCATCTCCCTTCCCATCCTGAATTACCCGTGCAGTATCCTCATATACATTCCGATCTCTTCATCCCCTGCTCTTGACGTTTGCATGCATGCGTGAAGTATTGTTGTTGGCATTCGTGTGCTGTCGACTCTGATGACATTAGACTTACCACTGAATTTTTTAAAGTAACTCACTCTCCGTCATACATTCCTATCCATAACGAACCCTACTCCAGCTTTACGATTTTTCTGCTGTTGTTAATATTAGCTATATTCGTCTGATAGGTAACATCTTCTTTCTATTTCACTTCATTGACTTCACTATATACAGACTGTGCCTTTGAATTTCACGTTTAATTTTTTCTAGTATCCATGGCGCATTCAAACTTCTCACATTCCATCCTCAAACTCGTAGAATGTTACATTTTCTTTGGTCATTCAGTCTTTTTCTAATGGTTACCCCCCGCTTGGCAACCTCTTCCGGAAACACAGATTAGTCAAACAAGCTTCGACTTCTTTAAAATCTGTGATGAAACTCTCTTTGCTTTCGTAGTAACTAACCAGTACCGTTCATGAACCACGGCTGGCCTTTACAATTGCTCTTAACAATGTTTGGCACGTAATGGTATAAACGGTATTGCACAATATTTTTGTATTTAATCCAGTTGTGCAACACATCATTGATCTCAGAGCTGAATACTTGAGGTTGACTACTGAGATACTATGTTATTTGCATGTTGTCACACTTTACAAGTAGAAGTGTTTTCTATGTTTCTTAATACTCCTTGCTACACTACTGGCCACAGCCTTATGATCACTAATGTTCTCCTGTATATTAATTGATTCGAATAGTTACTATGTTATTTGTGAGTCGGTTCTCCAGCTGTCTGCTGGAAGTAATTTTCAGAAAAGACTTTGACAATAACCTTACACGTATACATGTTTTATGCAGTAACTTTAATCGCATGGCTCTACCATTCTATAACTGATAAATTGAAGTCACCACCTATTACGACAGAATGGAAAGGAAGCTCTCACCGGCATATTATCAATCATCGAAGTATTCTCTGAAGTGCTCTGTCACTAAGGCTCTTGTGTAGACGATCTCTAGGAGCACCTGACTACCAAGTTTAACGCAACTTTGATGCTTAAGTTCATCCGGATTATTTCACATAACGACATAAGATACTACACTGTATTTTTACGGGAATTAATACGCCACCATGATTGATGATCGGCCTATCCTTGCAAAGTCGAGTTAGAAATTAGGATTTCGCTGCTATTCACTTCTGGTTTCAACCAAATTTCTGTTCTTCTTACTATGTGAACATTATTACCCTTAATAAGCGATACTAATTATCGGACCTTACGAAGTGTGCTTCTGCATTTTACTAATACGACATTAACATTTTCTCTTTCTGATCCGTAACGTCGAAAGGTCTTCTCTGAGAACGGTGTGGATGATCTATCTGCGAGTTCGGCAGGTAACTCATCACTGAATGTAGTATTTTCTCTGCCCGGAGACTGGGTGTTTGTGTTGTCCTCATCATTTCATCATTATTCGCTAAAATTGGCTAGATTGGACTGTGTGAAGATGGTGGCTTTGTACGGGCGCTGATGACCGCAACGTCCCACAAACGAAAAATCATCATCACTGATCTTATGAAATGGTTCTTGAAACATAAAAAAATCCGACGCGCATGTCACAAGTATCAAATAGCCTCTTCACTTGAGTAGTGCACACCTGTCTATTGGAGGGGGAGGGGGGCTGCGTCAGGGCTTCTCGACTTGGCAGCGGAGGTCGAGGAGTCTACTAAATTCGCCGCAGAATCGTCTGAGTGTCTGGTTTGGATCTAATCGGTTCCTTCTCTCGTGTCTAATTCTGACTGCTATTACCAATTCAGCGATCCGCCAAAAATGAATCGACGGTGGTCCCAGAGCTCAAGCGACAAGCGTCATTGGTGCCGGCATGAGCTACGATTTGAAACGTGCTTCACAGATGACGGCAAAGTTTGCTCCTCATCTCAGACGAGGCCTCATAACGAGTGCACACAGGCCTTCTTCCTTGAGCTTCCTGCTATTTCCCTGAGGGACTCTGTTATCCGCCTAACATTGGACTTTCCAGTGAGAAAATAAACAATTTTTTCAGCCTTTAGTTGCAAGGTAATTTTTACTCGTGTACCTAGGTTTCGATTCCAGTAATGTAATCTTCTTCAAAACAAAAAAATAAATTATTTTGAGAGCCAAACACTGGTCTTGTCACAGGTTAAAAATTAAAAATTTCCTGTGAGAAACGTACGTAGCCTCCGTGACTGTACGAACATGATGGAAATAACAGCCACTGTCCAAAACGGCTGAGGCACACCGTGCTGGCTCAGGCGTGTTATCAACACAGGGCAGCGCCTCGTACCGGCGATAGGGGAAGGGTGTGGCCAGTGACCCACTCGCCCTGCGCTCAATAGTCTCGCAAATTGAGCTCTGTCCACAACACACTCTTGAGACAGTACAAAACGTTCTAACGATGTGCACTGAAACAAGCTGTTACATCACCGTTTCAGAGGATCACAATGGCACCAAAGATACGGCAACTATCGCCACTGTCGTTCCAACATCGCTGCAGTCGAAGCGTGACTATAGCCAATGCAGCTTCTGTTTCCTGAATGGCCACTTCATCTTGTGTCCGCACAAAGCATGTACAGTCCCTGCGAGTTTTCTACTACTCGAAACTATTTAAAATAAAGAAAACTGTACTAACGAAAACGGTCACGAATTAACTGAGAAAGTGCAATAAAACTGCACAGGAAGTTGAATTATTTGACTGTGAACTTGCACCACAAAATAAATCTAGACCACTCAGTTACGATGAATACAAAATACAAAAAAAGCATAACTGCCACTAAAATCTGCGCAATGAAGTTAGGTCACGCGACACTATCTCGAACTACACAAATGGTTCAAATGGCTCTGAGCACTATGGGACTTAAAATCTGAGGTCATCAGTCCCCTAGAACTTAGAACTACTTAAACCTAACTAACATCACACACATTCATGCCCGAGGCAGGATTCCAACCTGCGACCGTAGCCGAACTACACAAATTCGTAAAACAAAACGAACGACACTTCTGAGGAAGGGGATTGGTAAGCAGGGCACATGGGCTGCTGGTGTGGAATGCTGACCGCGTTTGAGGATATAATAACATATTTTCAGCACGTTAACTGAAACAGAGCACTGGTGACAACACAATGATTAATTAGCGTTTACAAATAGCGGTGAGCTACACCGCTTATTCAAATGTATAAAAGCAATAAGAATAATTCAAAAAAATTTGAAAGAAGAAGAGCCTCATGGCCCCAACATTAAATTAATAATAAATTACTTTGCACAAATATAACTTTAACACAACTTTAGATCTGAGTACACTAGTTGTGACATTAAGTCAATTAACTGGTCTTGTGAGTATGAAAAATAACAATTTGTAAAAGCTATTAGATTTCAAAAATACTCAAATAGCAAGATCTCCTAAGCAAGTGAATTAACCATTATGGAAAACATTCGGAAATATGATATTATGATAGCCTGAAAGATCTACGCAGCAATCAGCATATTCTCGACGTTTGGCGATCACATCGGCCCCGAGTCTGAATTCCGTGTTCGAGAGCTCTAGTGACAACTACAGGAAGGAGAGCCTGCGCACACCAATAACGGCCTCGAGAACACAAGAACCCAGTATTAAAACACAATTCACTAAAATACTAAAACCAACAGCGAAGCACTGGGTAGCGCCAAATGCAGGAAGAGATGTTTAACGTTATAGTGTGACAAACGCAGTTACTATTAAAGCAATAGTCCATCAAAAAATCTCTTATGACGTGGAATTTCACTTGTTGAATTTATAAACCACAACTAGCTCCAGGTGATAATTACCAGACAATCCACATGCAACCTTAAATACCAAAGCACAGTCTGATGGCGTAAAATTGTTACTATTAGAGTTGCCAACAAGGAAGAAGTTTGCAATTCCAGTTTAAATTATCAGATGAATTTTTATAC
The DNA here is from genome assembly GCF_023898315.1 of Schistocerca nitens. Lineage (NCBI taxonomy): Eukaryota > Metazoa > Arthropoda > Insecta > Orthoptera > Acrididae > Schistocerca > Schistocerca nitens. The sequence continues at coordinate 98,505,274 of NC_064617.1, forward strand.
AGAGAATAACTTTGTTTGATAAAACTGACCACTTAACATATTAACAATAATAATAAAAAAAGAATCGCCGAATATCTGCATCGGAACCAGGACACAGCGCAGTTACATGGACCTGCAATACCGAGTATACCGGGCCCAAGTCCTAGGAATTACTAGCGAAAATCCAAGTGGCTACATGGAGCAATCGCAACGGCCTTGCCACAGTGGATACACCGGTTCCCGTGAGATCACCGAAGTTAAGCGCTGTCGGGCGTGGTCGGCACTTGGATGGCTGACCATCCAGCCTCCATGCGCTGTTGCCATTTTTCGAGGTGCACTCAGCCCCGTGGTGCCAATTGAGGAGCTACTCGACCGAATAGTAGCGGCTCTGGTCAAAGAAAACCATCATAACGACCGGGAGAGCGGTGTGCTGACCACACCCCCCTCCTATCTGCACCCTCAACTGCGGATGACACGGCGGTCGGATGGTTCCGATGGGCCCCTTGTGGCCTGAAGACGGAGTGCTTTACATGGAACAATCACATCCAAACGTTCCACCACAAGATGGCTCACCATTTAAAGTCAGTCCAGGAGGTCGGGCCGGCCGAAGTGGCCGTGCGGTTAAAGGCGCTGCAGTCTGGAACCGCAAGACCGCTATGGTCGCAGGTTCGAATCCTGCCTCGGGCATGGATGTTTGTGATGTCCTTAGGTTAGTTAGGTTTAACTAGTTCTAAGTTCTAGGGGACTAATGACCTCAGCAGTTGAGTCCCATAGTGCTCAGAGCCATTTGAACCATTTTGAACCAGGAGGTCGCTGTTGACATGCACACCAGAGTAAACTCCGGCCCTCTTCTCAGGACTCGAAATAGACACGACTCTTAAGCAGAGCCTATGTTGACCGGTGACTGCTTCCGCACTCCACTTCCGCTCGCCTCCAGATCCAGGTGCCCGAATATCAACACCGTGCGTCCTCGCAGTACACTAAGCGCCGACTGACTACTCACGATGCTCCATGCGCTGTCTTCCCTCTGTCACTGCCACAGACCAATCCTCCGACACTGCCCACGACGGAGCCTCTGACACTGCCCCTGACCGAGCCTCTGACACTGTCCCCGACGGAGCCTCTGACACTGCCCCCGACCGAGCCTCCGACACTGCCCCCGACCGAGCCTCCGACACTGCCCCCAACCGAGCCTCTGACACTGCCTCTGACCGAGCCTCCGACACTGCTCCCAACCGAGCCTCCGACACTGCCCCCAACCGAGCCTCCGACACTGCCCCCGACCGAGCCTCCGACACTGCCCCCGACCGAGCCTCCGACACTGCCCCTGACCGAGCCTCCGACACTGCCCCCGACCGAACCTCCGACACTGCCCCCGCCCGAGCCTCCGACACTGCCCCTGAACGTGTCTCACCTCGCGAGCCGTGGCCGTCCTAAATAGAGGGCGCAAGCCAACCAGGACGCCACAATGCGCGTAACTTCGACAGAGAAACTACCCTGCCAGAAGCATTGCAGGAAGTCACTGCACACATGCTATTAAAAACGGCTAAATAAACAGTTACTATTTTTAGGCTGAAATAGAAATAAAACATTGGGCAAATAGTAATTAGTCAAACACAGGAGACACAGTCTAACATATCTTCAGGCCTTAGTAATAATCCCAGTCGAGTAAGGAACCCACGAATTTCTTCGAGTATACTATATCCAGTTGAAGCCACTCATTGCTGGCCAGTGTGACCACTACGGTCGCAGGTTCGAATCCTGCCTCGGGCATGGATGTGTGTGATGTCCTTAGGTTAGGTTTGAGTAGTTCTAAGTTCTAGGGGACTGATGACCTCAGAAGGTAAGTTCCATAGTGCTCAGAGGTATTTGAACCATTTGAAGCCACTCATTGATGATTAGATACCATAGAGCTACTAAGTTGAAAGGATGGTGATTTCTATGTTTCACCTGCTTTTCGAAATACAGGGTGTTATAAAAAGGTACGGCCAAACATTCAGGAAACATTCGTCACACACAAAGAAAGAAAATATGTTATGTGGACATGTGTCCGGAAACGCTTACTTTCCATGTTAGAGCACATTTTATTACTTCTCTTCAAATCACATTAATCATGGAATGGAAACACACAGCAACAGAACGTACCAGCGTGACTTCAAACACTTTGTTACAGGAAATGTTCAAAATGTCCTCCGTTAGCGAAGATACATGCATCCACCCTCTGTCGCATGGAATCCCTGATGCGCTGATGCAGTCCTGGAGAATGGCGTATGGTATCACAGCCGTCCACAATACGAGCACGAAGAGTCTCTACATTTGGTACCGCGGTTGCGTAGGCAAGAGCTTTCAAATGCCCCCATAAATGAAAGTCAAGAGGGTTGAGGTCAGGAGAGCGTGGAGGCCATGGAATTGGTCCGCCTCTACCAATCCATCGGTCACCGAATCTGTTGTTGATAAGCGTACGAACACTTCGACTGAAATGTGCAGGAGCTCCATCATGCATGAACCACATGTTGTGTCGTACTTGTAAAGGCACATGTTCTAGCAGCACAGGTAGAGTATCCCGTATGAAATCATGGCGGTGAATCAAGGAAGTAGAGTACATACTGACGAAACTAAAATGAGCCCTAACATGGAAATTAAGCGTTTCCGGACACATGTCCACATAACATCCTTTCTTTATTTGTGTGTGAGGAATGTTTCCTGAACGTTTGGCCGTACCTTTTTGTAACACCCTGTATACTTACACATTTTTATCGGATTGAGGACGAGTGATTTATCGGGTAAGTTTAGGTGCCTTAGTGTCCGTCAAGCTAGGAGTGTGTGGTGTAGCCACGTGAACACGCTTGTTGCCATCTTGGAAGAGTCCACAGCTCGTTCATCATGAAGCTGTAGAAGGAATACCAAACTTGACCACCGATAACGTTGAAATGAGAACACTTCATCTTGTCGACGTAATCTGAAAAAGTGGGCCCAAGTCATGGCACGAAAAACATCCCCATGTCATCCAAGAACACATAATTGTGAAGGCTTTCGTGGCCAGTTGTTGACAAACTGCCTATTGGTTTCTGTCTCGGGTTCTTCGGCCGACGTTCATCTAATGATTTTACTGACGTTTCGCCAGCACGAGTGGCTGACATGGTCAAAGCTTCACCCTCCATTGCCATTCACCACCGGAAATGTAGGGTGAAGCTTTGACACTACCAGCCACTCGTGCTGGCGAAACGTCAGTGAAATCATTAGATGAACGTCAGACGTAGAACCCGAGACAGAAGCCAATAGGCAGTTTGTCATCCAAGAACCTTCTACTTCTGGAACTTCGCCCTTTGCATTCTGCAAGTTAAACACCTTGAATCTGTAACATCCCTGGGGTCAGGTAGTCAGTGGTCAGTGGTCAGTGGACGTCGAGGTTGCTTAGGGAGTGACGTTAAAAGTGTCGGAGACCACACTCGAAGGGCTGGTGAGTGCTACTGTCTTACACCCGAGGGAATCAGTGGAACAGCAGTATCTGTAATAAAATTTTACTGTCGTGATTCTGATACAATGAGTGTTGTTTTCTCCGAGGAGCAAGAAGGGGGCTGTGCTGCTCGCTCAAGCGTCAGCGAGGAATACTACGCACACCACTCCGGTAGTTCACGTACACTACTGGCCATTAAAAGTGCTACACCAAGATGATGACATGCTACAGACGCAAAATTTAACCGACAGGAAGAAGATGCTGTGATATGCAAATGATCAGCTTCTCAGAGCATTCACACAAGGTTGGCACCGGTGGCGACACATACAACGTGCTGGCATAAGGAAAGTTTCCAACCGATTTCTCATACACAAACAGCAGTTGACCAGCGTTGCCTGGTGAAACGTTGTTGATGCCTCGTGTAATGAGTAAAAATGCGTACCATCACCTTTCCGACTTTGATAAAAGTCGGATTGTAGCCTATCGCGATTGCGTTTTATCGTATCGCGACATTGCTGCAGAATATCGAATCGGTGGGTTCAGGAGGGTAATACTGAACGCCGTGCTGGATCCCAACGGCCTCGTTTCACTAGCAATCGAGATGACAGGCATCTTATCCACATGGCTTTAACGGATCATGCAGCCACGTCTCAATCCCTGACTCAACAGATGGGGACGTTTGCAAGACAACAATCATCTGCACGAACAGTTAGATGCCGTTTGCAGCAGCATGGACAATCAGATCGGAGACCACGGCTGCGATTACCCTTGACGCTGCATCACAGACAGGAGCGCCTGCGATGGTTTACTCAACGACGAACCTGGGTGAAAGAATGGCAAAACGTCATTTTTTTGGATGAATCCAGGTTCTGTTTACAGCATCATGATGGTCGCATCCGTATTTGGCGACATCGCGGTGAACGCACATTGGAAGTGTGTATTCGTCATCGCCACACTGGCGTATCAACCGGTGTGATGGTATGGGGTGCCATTGGTTACACGTCTCGGTCACCTCTTGTTCGGACTGACGGCACTTTGAACAGTGGAAGTTACATTTCAGATGTGTTACGACCCGTGGCTGTACCCTTCATTCGATCCCTGCGATACCCTACATTTCAGCAGGATAATGCACGACCGCATGATGCAGGTCCTGTACGGGCCTTTCTGGATACAGAAAATGTTCGACTGCTGGCCTGGCCAGCACATTCTCCAGATCTCTCACCTATTGCAGACGTCTGGTCAATAGTGACCGAGCAACTGGCTCGTCAGAATACGGCAGTCACTACTCGTGATGAACTGTGTTATCGTGTTGAAGCTGCATGGGCAGCAGTACCTGTACAAGCCATCCAAGCTCTGTTTGACTCAATACCCAGGCGTATCAAGGCCGTTATTACGGCCAGAGGTAGTTGTTCTGAGTACTGATTTCTCAGGATGTATGCACCCAAATTGAGTGGAAATGTAATCACATGTCAGATCTAGTATAATGTATGTGTCCAATGAAGACCCGTGTATCATCTGCATTTCTTCTTGGTATAGCAATTTTAATGGCCAGTAGTGTAGTTTGTGGCAGGTCAAGGAGACTGCCTTACACAGTGGCGGCTGCGGTGTGGTAGTGAGGGCGAGAGAGGCGGCTCGCGGACGTAGCTCTGTGGCTGCGATGGATCTCAGTGCTCTTGACAATTGATGCAGGCTTAGGTCTGAACTCTCAGCGTTTTCTGGAGGGCAGTCATCGTGATGACGGAACTCCAGAGTTCCCTCAGCACACGCAGTGTACAGCCAAGAAGGCGGTGCATGTACAGCCTGAATAATCTACCTAGAATGCAGAAGACATTAGCTTGCAGACAGTCAGTTTGGTCGGTCATCAGAAGAAACTCAATTAGTTCCGCATCTTCTACCAGTCACGGCTGACCCGTCGATAGCGGCAGCATGGAGCTGTGAAGTCCGCCCATAGCCGGCAGGCTACAGTCCCGTAACAGAAGTCCTCAAACAAGCAGCAAGCAGCACACCACAGTTCTGTAGCACAGTTAACATGATCCTAGCGAGACAATCATCCCCTCAGGATCGGGGATGCAGACGGAATGACCAGACACTGAGGATGAGACATGTAAAACAGGTATATCTGAACTCAAGGACACCTCATTGCTACCGGTTAGGCGGCCATTTGCCCTCATTTAACCCTGTCCATACCGTGGTGTCTCGATGGTTTTCCCTGCTTCTGCATTTCTCATCAGTACTAGAACGCCTTGGAAGGGCGGAGCTCGGATGTTGCATGTTATTGTTCCGTGTTGTACAGTTTGCAGAAAGACGTCCTCTCTGCTCGCTGTGTGGTAATTATTTACGCGCATTGCCCTGTTTTTGCAATACTGGCACTCGCTAGGTGCTGTAGATTGTGACACACGATCTGCATCGGACTCGGTTCATTTAAGGCCTATGTGGAGCAAAATCTTGAATACTAATGAATGCACCCACGAACAGGATTGTCGTGCAATATATCATTTGAATAAGAAATGAAATCGCGACTAGAAGACTCTAGCCCTCTACGGTCCAGCTTCTGTGTAGTTTGGTCCATTAAAGACGTGTTTAGAGAGATAACGACACTATTTTTACCAATTACCATCTGGAAAAGGGTTGAAACAATCAGATTCAGCAAAACCATGCTACTTCCTCCACATTCCATACGATTAAGACGTAAAGGGTGGGAGGAGATTACTGCCTGTCTTTTACAACTTTATAAATGAAATTTTATAATAATTCAATTATTAGTTAACAGCATTCCTCGTGAAACTTATTTCGTTTGTTGCATTGGTAGTATTGTTATACATTGTTTCACATAAGCACTGCAACCGTCTATTATTATCCGTAAAAGAAGAGCACTGTTTGAGACAGACGTCTGCAGATAATCCAGCACTTCGTTTCCGATAACTTGGCGAATTCGCCCCTCCAGCTCCTCCAAAATTTTTGGTTTCCTATTTGACCCAGCCCCAGAATAACGAGTCGCAGGGCGTTAGGTTAGGATACCCTACTGGTCATTCAAGGGGATCGCGACGTCCCAACCAGTGTCCTGGATAAAGGATGTTGGGCCACACACGGAGAGGCGACTCATCCTGGACGAAAATTACGTCGTTGTAAGTTCCCCATGTGTGTAGAATTCCGTGAATGTAATCTGCAAAAATATCAGAATACCATTCGGCATTTATTGTGTCGCGAATGAAATATGGACCCACAACTTCCTTCGATGTCACGCTGCACCATACTGCGTCCTTGCCGGAGTTATTTTTCTTCTCAACAACCTCACTCGGATCCTATGTTGCCCAATAATAATAATTACACTGATTAACAAATCCCCGAACATGCAACACATCTTCAGCAGAACACAGGATATTACCGAAAATATCAGACCAGTTTGCGTACAAGAAAGCATCAGCTCCCCATGCCCAGCTGTTGATCGCCGGCTGGGGTGGCCAAGCGGTTGTAGGCGCTTCAGTCTGGAACCGCGCGACTGCTACGGTCGTAAGTTCGAATCCTGCCTCGGGCATGGATGTGTGTCATGTCCTTAGGTTAGTTAGGTTTAAGTAGTTCTAAGTTCTAGGGGACTGATGACCTCAGAAGTTAAGTCCCATAGTGGCGAGAACCATTTAAACCATTTTTGATCCAACTGTTGATCACGGTCTCTGGAATACTTCTATCTCCATCTGCCATTTTTGAAATAGCAGGGTGGGCAGCGGTGACCCCACGTATATGCGGCGGGGGGAGGGGGGGCGGTGGCGTAGCTGGAGTGTCGCCCTAGTGTTGTGTACATAGTTCCGCGTAGTCAGCGCGTACACAACTTTCCCACTAGAGCGCGCCCCACTAAGCACAACAGCGCAGGCGCAGCGCTCGTCCGTCTCCGCACTACGAGTTGGCGCTGCCATAGAGACGGACCAAATTCTGCTTCCGCTGATCCACGTATTAATATGTAACGCAGCCAATTTGATTGCTGCTAACGTAGAACCTTTTCTCCTTGCGGATCACAGTCGCGCAGTGATACCTGAACGCTCGAGGAATTATAACGAGTGTACAGATCTCCGATTATTCAGTCTGCATCAGTCTGCATCAGTCTGCATTAGTCTGTAGTCAAGTTTCAGTCTGCGCCTAATAAGATTATCATATTCCTGTACATAGGCATGAAGAGAAACGTATAGACAGTTTGTCAAGCATAAGAGATATGTGAGAATAAGATTAACGTACCAAGACCAAAGAAACTTGAGATTGTCAGTTGTAAACAGCATCCAGAATCAAGTTACGTAATGTCTATGATTTTTATTATTTTAATAAATGTGTGCGAAAATTAATCAAGTTCTGTTTAAAGTTGGTCACCGTCGATTTGCTACTCTAAGCGTGCAAGTGGCATTTCTATCGTCTGACCTAACGGCAGAAGATAAACACGCCACGATAAGACCACGAGACATATTGCTGACACTCGCCTACTTCGTTAGAGCGACAAGTCAAATAATCTTCTGGTGTGTGTACCGAAGGTCTTATAGTACGCACACCACACCTAGTTAGCACCACCTGTGACCGCTCCGTTGGCGCACTGCGTATCTGCTGTGGTTGACTGCAGGCGTGAAGTTTTCGACAGTTGACGAGATCGTGCAGACAGATCCACAAACACAACTGAATCTACTTACAAAATTATGTTATTGTACAACACTTAGTTCAGGAGATATGAAGTAATATGCATTGCGGACGGTGAAAAACAAGCTTTGTTTAAAATACCGTAAAGCAGGGCTTAACAACTGGCCGGTTTTGAGCGCGAGTACTCTCGTCTGCTCAGGCACGTACTCGCGAGCAGGTGCAAGGTCGCGGAGTAGGGAGGGAGGGGAGGGAGGGGAAATGCGCGCGCACGTTTGAATGTGATCTCGCGTTCTTAGCAGATTTAACTAGCCATCTGAATGCTTTGAACATTTTACTACAAGGTAAAGATCTGCTAATTACTCATTTCATAGATCGAATACGAGCTTTTAAAATTAAATTGACACTTTGGGTGAGTCAGCTGGAAACAGGAAACCTAGCTCATTTTCCTAAATTATCATCCATGCAAGATGTTCACAAAGACTGTGAACGTTATTCACATAGTTTAGTTGATCAGCGCTTTCAACATCTGACAGCACTAGACAGTGATTTTGATCTGTTCTCTCCATATTCAGCGAATATTTAAGAGATTCGTCCTGAGCTGCAGCAAGAAATTATTGACCTGCAGTGTGACAGAGAATACAGAGACAAATTTGAGAACAAGAAAAACATTTTGGAATTCTACAGACACTTCCCTCACGATAGATTTCCTCGTTTGCACAAACTGGCGGCTACAACAATATTAATGTTCGGTTCCACGTATGTTTGTGAACAACTGTTCTCTGTAATGAAATGTAACAAGACGCGCCTGAGAAACGCATTGTCTGATCGAAATTTAAACTGCACACTGCGCCTAAAATGCACAAGAACAATTACTCCGAACATAGACGCAAACAAGGTAACCGAGAATCCCACACTTCAGTGACACCTTTTATTGTGTAACAGTTCACAAATTAATACGAATGCAGAGGTATACACTAAGCTAATAGAATTATGTGACACGTGTACATTCTCCATTATTTGTTTCATTTGCCGCAGTAATAATTCGTGAGTGATATCCCTGCAGGTGGCCGCGGATTTACATTGACTGGCGGCAGCTGTTGTGAGTCCCACGTGACTCTCCCCACTCTCCACTCTGGTCCGGTAGTGGGGGTAGCGTGCTCGCGCTGCTCCGTGCTCGCGCCTTGCTGCTCACAGCTTGCTCCGCGAGCACGATGTTGTGAAGCCCTGCCGTAAAGCTTTTACAAGCTTAACGTCAAATATTTAAATCGCTAACTCATTTTTAAAGAATCAGACGTTTGATACATGGGAGTTCGATTCTTTACCAAATCGGCGTTGGAGCGTTTAATGGTGAAGATATTAGGGTTGTGCCAAGGTTCGTAGCGGTTTTGTTCTGCATGTTGATATTCCGGTTGATATGTTTTTTTATGGATTGTCATTTTTTATTTGTAGTTCACTGTTGCTACTTGTGTTTACATGTTGTAATTTTGTCTTTTGGTGATGGTGAGTGGATCTGTGGACGCTAGAAAATTTAGTGCTAAGTGGAGAAATCGGAACATCTTCGAAGTATTCTTCCGTGTCACTTCAGTGAAAGGGCTACAGCAGCGGAGAGGGCCAGAAACATTTCAGCCGTGTATGAGGATAATACCACTGGGGAGAGCTGGGCAAGGAAATAGTTTTGTCGTTTTAAGGGGGATCGTTTGGACATTAGTAACTCTTCGGTTCAGGAAGACCTTCGTAGTTTGATGAGTACCGTTTAAACGCATTAATCGACAATGATCCACGTCAGTGCACTCTAGACGTTCTGGCGTAACCACAAGCGCCGGAACGAAGACGAACGGAAAACCAGCCAAGAGCCCGCTGACAAGGACCGAGCCGCGCCAGGAACGCCCCCTGCAAGAAGTGAACATGTGCCGCTCCTGCCAGTCTCGGCCGCTCAGATCCCCGACGTTAGTGGCGCGTATTTGCGGAACGTGTTACAAGAACTACCAGCTGTGATCCTTATCAGTTACTTGTCTCGACTTCGTCTACAGCGAAGACTACACTCCTGGAAATTGAAATAAGAACACCGTGAATTCATTGTCCCAGGAAGGGGAAACTTTATTGACACATTCCTGGAGTCAGATACATCACATGATCACACTGACAGAACCACAGGCACATAGACACACGCAACAGAGCATGCACAATGTCGGCACTAGTACAGTGTATATCCTCCTTTCGCAGCAATTCAGGCTGCTATTCTCCCATGGAGACGATCGTAGAGATGCTGGATGTAGTCCTGTGGAACGGCTTGCCACGCCATTTCCACCTGGCGCCTCAGTTGGACCAGCGTTCGTGCTGGATGTGCAGACCGCGTGAGACGACGCTTCATCCAGTCCCAAACATGCTCAATGGGGGACAGATCCGGAGATCTTGCTGGCCAGGGTAGTTGACTTACACCTTCTAGAGCACGTTGGGTGGCACGGGATACATGCGGACGTGCATTGTCCTGTCGGAACAGCAAGTTCCCTTGCCGGTCTAGGAATGGTAGAACGATGGGTTCGATGACGGTTTGGATGTACCGTGCACTATTCGGTGTCCCCTCGACGATCACCAGTGGTGTACGGCCAGTGTAGGAGATCGCTCCCCACACCATGATGCCGGGTGTTGGCCCTGTGTGCCTCGGTCGTATGCAGTCCTGATTGTGGCGCTCACCTGCACGGCGCCAAACACGCATACGACCATCATTGGCACCAAGGCAGAAGCGACTCTCATCGCTGAAGACGACACGTCTCCATTCGTCCCTCCATTCACGCCTGTCGCGACACCACTGGAGGCGGGCTGCACGATGTTGGGGCGTGAGCGCAAGACGGCCTAACGGTGTGCGGGACCGTAGCCCAGCTTCATGGAGACGGTTGTGATTGGTCCTCGCCGATACCCCAGGAGCAACAGTGTCCCTAATTTGCTGGGAAGTGGCGGTGCGGTCCCCTACGGCACTGCGTAGGATCCTACGGTCTTGGCGTGCATCCGTGCGTCGCTGCGGTCCGGTCCCAGGTCGACGAGCACGTGCACCTTCCGCCGACCACTGGCGACAACATCGATGTACTGTGGAGACCTCACGCCCCACGTGTTGAGCAATTCGGCGGTACGTCCACCCGGCCTCCCGCATGTCCACTATACGCCCTCGCTCAAAGTCCGTCAACTGCACATACGGTTCACGTCCACGCTGTCGCGGCATGCTACCAGTGTTAAAGACTGCGATGGAGCTCCGTATGCCACGGCAAACTGGCTGACACTGACGGCGGCGGTGCACAAATGCTGCGCAGCTAGCGCCATTCGACGGCCAACACCGCGGTTCCTGGTGTGTCCGCTGTGCCGTGCGTGTGATCATTGTTTGTACAGCCCTCTCGCAGTGTCCGGAGCAAGTATGGTGGGTCTGACACACCGGTGTCAATGTGTTCTTTTTTCCATTTCCAGGAGTGTATTACTGTCTGGATGTCACTTCCTACACCGATGTAACTCCAAAGTTAAGTATTGTCAATTTGCTTTATAGAACTAAAACTACTAATGTTATTTGCTTGAATTGTTGAATTGCATTCCGAGAACGCTGCATCCCTTAGGCACCCTATAAGTGACGAGTGGCCAAGATCCAGCACTAGAAGTGGAAAATGTGATTGTGATCAGACGACCATCGAGCGACATAGGCTTGTAATGGCTGAGGTCCAAAAATCGGAAGTGTGGGTACCACATGCTGTAAGGTAAAATCACAAAAATCAGCAGATGGCCATATTATGTGCATCTCTGCTTTGTCGCCGGCCGGTGTGGCCCAGCGGTTCTAGGCGCTTCAGTCTGGAACTGCGCGACCGCTACGGTCGCAGGTTCGAATCTTGCCTCGGGCATGGATATGTGTGATGTCCTTAGGTTAGCTAGGTTTAAGTAGTTCTAAGTTCTAGGGGACTGATGACCTCAGATGTTAAGTCCCATAGTGCTCAGAGCCATTTGAACCATTTTCTGCTTGCTCGTCACCAATTGGCTCGTGAATAACACCGACAATACCTATCCCGTATCGTCACCGGTGACGACAAATGGTACCTTTTTGCTAACATAAGGAAAAGGCAGGAGTGGCTGAGCCCAAACAAAACAGCAGCTCCCCGTACAAAGAGCTGTGCGCGTCCAAGTATGTTACGCACGTAATGGAGCAGCGACAGTGTAGAACTATATGAATTGCTTCCTCGAGGTATAACTATCACTGCTCACATTTACTGTCAACAACTGAGACGTCTTGCAGACGCAGTCCGAGAACAACGACCACGAACAGTGCGTGAAGTGATGCTAATCCACGATAACGCACGACCTCTGACAAAAAACACTATACAGGAGTTGGGTTGGGAAGCAGATTTCGCACTCATCTTTTTCACCTGGTCTTGCGTCCTCAGATTTTCACTTTTCCCGCTCGCGATCGAAAAACCTTTAAGGGACTATCATTCAAGATGAAAATGTGCTCCGAGCATGGCTCGAAGAGTTCTTCGTCTCAAAACTACGTGTTTTCTACAGTCACGGAGTCGAAAAGGTTCCGCAGCGTTTGCAGATTGTAAATAGTGAAGAAGGTTATATCATTGGTGCCTATGGAAAATCGCTACTAACTTCCGCGCCCTACCAATATAAAAATATTTCAGAAGGGAGTTGAATACTAATTCTGTTCAAGATAATCTTGAGCTGGACTGTCACAATACGCGCTCTGTCTTCGAAAAAAGAAAAGAAAAATGGTGCAACTGGCTCTGAGCATAATGGGACTTAACTTCTCAGGTCATCAGTCCCCTAGAACTTAGAACTACTTGAACCTAACACATCCATGCCCGCGGCAGGATTCGACCCTGCGACCGTAGAGGTCGCGCGGCTTCAGACTGTAGCGCCTAGAACCGCTCGGCCACCCTCGCCTGCTGTCTTCGAAAAGAGCAACAATTTCGCTTCATAAGACGTCACGTCTTAAGAAGCGAAATCGTAGCTCTTTTCGAAAACAGAGCGCGTATTGTGACAGTCCAGCTCAAGATTATCTTGAACAGAATTAGTATTCAACTCCTTTCTGAAATATTTTTATACTGTTAGGGCTCAAATTATCTGCTGTGTGTTTTGTTGTGCCACGAGACACGGATTTCTGTTTTGATTCCGCTGCGCCGCACTCTACTCGAATGCGAAGTGCGACACATGTGTGGAAAGCCTCTGCATATGAAAATGAAACCGGCGAGAATTCCCTCTCACTCAACCGGAGATAGAAAGAGAGAGAGAGAGAGAGAGACGGTGTCTCTGCACAGCAATCCTAGTGTTATTGTGAACATACAGTACTCATATGCTGACCGCGTGTGTCCCTCGTGGGACCAGTGGCCACCAACAGGATTAGTACCCGGCCCAACAAACAGATGGCGCCGAATTACCGTTTCACCTACAAACAAACCCGCTAATTTTATTGTCCGGGTAATTCGTTCCCAGTACGTAACGGCGCGCCTGTCACCGCCATCCCCATCACGCAGCGTCCCGGCGGGACCAAATCGCGTTACCGGCTACCGGCCCGGCAGTAAATTGTAGGCGCCGGCGCCTTTCCCACGGTGATTAAAACGCTGATGACGCGTTGGCGGTACGCGCCTGCGGCAGAAGCACGCCGCCGCAACTGGAAACAGAAATGCGTGGAGGGGCGATCGCGCGCCAGCTCGCGAATAATTAGCTGGTTTCAGTCGCTAAAGGCAGTGTTCCCGGGAAAGAGCGAAATAATTACATTCGAGCCGGGTGGGCAGCATTATTATGTCAGCGTCTCGTTTAATGGAGAGTGGGGTCACCTATGATGCACCGGTCGATCGAATCAGTGTGGTGCTTCAGCTCGTAAATCCCTGCGCGGGGCTACAAGAGCTGCGGCGGAGATCTGGCAACATAGACGTTTTACACATTACTTTGGCTAACCATATTTCACGAAGTATGTTTGTTTGTGCAGTCGTTTCACCTGGCAATGTATGTAAATGATTTTTTAGTTCAACCTGTTGATAAAACAGAACCACTGACATAATTGGACCACAAAAATATATGAACATCATGAAAGCTTATAGATGATATGATACATATTTTATCTTGAAAACAAAAATTTTCCGAGATAAAACATAAAATACCGTAAGAGGTGTGAATTTGTTCCACCTGAGCAACTAAAACTGTTGTCGCTGGTGAATTTGCGTTCTTTTGGACCTTGTGGAAACGTCCAACGAGATATTTGTTAAGAAAAATATAAAATTAATTTCGGTAATATCTGAGATACCATTATTGTATCGCGTCAACTATGAACGCACTTGCGCAGTGCACGAGTAATTGGCGCCACCAGGATTTTAGTTCCGACGGCTCACCTTAATACGACCGTATATTCCCTGCCTCCCGACAAATTTTTATTTGCAGCCATCACCCAAACTGCCGACGTACACTGTAGAAAAGCATAGAAAAGCAACTGTTGATACTTTCAGACCACTACTTCCTTCGGAGTCGAGCAAAATAGATTTGTGCATATGCTTTTGTGAAAGCTAAGTTTTATAGAAGTATACTACATGACTATTCTCGTCAGCAAACAATAAGTGTATGACAAAATTGTTAAGGCTTTCCTGGCCACTTGTTGACAAACTGCCTATTGGCTTCTGTCTCGGGTTCTTCGGCCGACGGTCGTCTGATGATTTTACTGGCGTTTCGCCAGCACGAGTGGCTGACATTGTCAAAGCTTCACCCTCCATTGCCGGTGGTGAACTGGAGCCGAGCTCGCGGCCGCAGACTATATGTACCTGGCGTGCCAACGTCCGAGGGCTTCTCCACGGTCATTTTCTGTGCGGTTCTCCACTTGTTACCTGCTACGGTCGTTGGCTGCAGTACGGGAAGCCAGAGTCCGTTTACGTTAAGGCGTTCCTCTTTCTTGTTGAAGCAGGTCGCGTGTTTTTGTATTTCTACAGCTTCTCTGAAATAGTTCTTCTCTACAGCCAGAACTTCCGTGTCGGATAATTTTATTACGTGGTCGGTAGCACTCAGTACGTGCTCTGCCACGGCCGATTTCTGCGCGTGCCTCAACCAGCAATGTCGCTTATGCTCTTTGATCTTGGTGTTAATTGATCGTCCAGTCATTCCGAAATAAACTTTTCCGCATGTGCATGGTATACGGTATATTTCCGACATTGCAAGTGGGTCCCTTTCGTCCTTCGCCGATCTAAGATACTCTTTGGTCTTCCTTGTTGGTTTGAAAATGCTGCAGTATCTCTGCATACCACTAAAAATTTTTGCTCACCATTACAGTTTCTGATTCAGAAAGCAAGTGAGCAAAGGAGATAAAGAGCGGAGATATCTGACCCAAAGTAGTTAATTTATTCTATCATCGGTTGTGGCATCTAATTCCGTAGGTCTCCGTTTTATTGATATCCTCCTCTTGGATAATAAAAACACGTGCTTATACTAGAGATTCTGCCGACGTTAGTATGGAATACCGTCAGTCCCAGTATTTCACAAGGGTTTGGCATGTTATGAACATGCCCAAAACTTATATCATTCTTGGTTCCTTCACTGCCAGGTCAGTAAACTTCATTACATTCCCCTTCGTACAGCCTCGTCGTCAATCTTGTAGTGTCTAGAAAACTACACAAATGTGTCGCAAGGAAAGGGCGACATATCAAATAATCCGTCTTTGCAATGACGGATGATCTGTAACTGACCAAAGTCTTTCCTGAACTGCTATCGAAGTCTCTATCGTTGACGCTGCCATAGAAGTGGCTAATATTGAAGCTGCTCTTGAACTGGGCTGTCGAAAGTCGGTCGCGGCGCTAAAGTCCTCTTCGCACAGGATCCGCTGCTGTGGCGTTGTCGTCATGGAGGGAGCTCCGGCCAGTGTGCGATTGGCTGCCGTCTTCTCACAGCCTTCTCTTCCTGTCATTTTCGACTGGCGTGCTGGCGCTTCACTTTACGCCACAACACTTTCGATACTACAATTTTAGATTGTTTTCATTGTCTTTTCGCCGTTTACGCATTCGCCTGCTTCTGCATTTCGCTCACTACGAAACACGTGTCAATGTACTGTTCCACGGAGGACTGAAACCACACGTGAATACTCGATATCGTATGGAAATACTGAACAGTCAGCAGACGCTGACCTACTCAACTGTTGACAGTGTGGCAACAAAGCTATGAGGCGAGCGAATCACAGCGCTTAGCGCTTGGAGACTTCAGGCAGGGTGTGCCACCCTGACTTGTCTAATTTCGTGACTGCCACTCCAGGGTAAACCTAACCTATTGTTTTCTTGTACCTCATTGCACGCAGACGATTTTACTGCATCCACTGTTATTTTGTACTGGCTTTATTTGTGTCACGGACAAAACAAAATGGTCATCTGCATGTGTAATAAGTTCATATTATGTCTTAATGTTTAAATGAAGGTATCAGTAACAGAAAGGAGACCTGATCGAATACACATTACAGACTGGTAAAGATTCGACTTACCACAACCTTTCCCTTCCTCATTCTCCTTTCTTCAAAGGCAGTCTTACTAAAGCTGTGTTTCATATGCTGTAGAGCAACGGAAATCTAAGTCTGCGAGGAAGGGGGAAAGGTGGGAAGAAAGGTAGGAGGGTGCATTTCGCTTCTTGTTTTGCTACAATTTAACATCTAAGTTATTAGGTATGGAATAATTAACTTAGTCCAACGAGGAAAGAAACATAATACAACAAAACTTCGTCTACATGGGACTGATGGGTCACGTAGAGTTTCATCTTGAGCTTGGGCACTAGCATAGGAGTGCCATTATCTTTCATCGCAGTTCAGTGACGTCTGTTAGTGCATGAATTGCGTGACTGGATCGTCTTTTATAATCCAGTATTGCTGTAGTATACAGAGAAGTTGCAGCATTAGAGGATTGCGGCGAGGTGCAGGAGGATCAGCAGCGGATAGGCACTTCAGGGAGTGGCAACTGATCCTTAACATAGACAAATATAATGTATTGCGAATATATAGAAAGAAGGATCCTTTATTGTATGATTATATGATAGCGGAACAAACACTGGTAGCAGTTACTTCTGTAAAATATCTGGGAGTATGCTTGCGGAACGAGTTGAAGTGGAATGATCATATAAAATTAATTGTTGGTAAGGCGGGTACCAGGTTGAGATTCATTGGGCGAGTCCTTAGAAAATGTAGTCCATCAACAAAGGAGGTGGCTTACAAAACACTCGTTCGACCAATACTTGAGTATTGCTCAGTGGGATCCGTACCAGGTCGGGTTGACACAGGAGATAGAGAAGATCCAAATAAGAGCGGCGCGTTTCGTCACAGGGTTATTTGGTAAGCGTGATAGCGTTACGGAGATGTTTAGCAAACTCAAGTGGCAGACTCTGCAAGAGAGGCGCTCTGCATCGCGGTGTAGCTTGCTGTCCAGGTTTCGAGAGGGTGTGTTTCTGCGTGAGGTATCGAATATATTGCTTCCCCCTACTTATACCTCCCGAGGAGATCACGAATGTAAAATTAGAGAGATTCGGGCGCGCACGGAGACTTTCCGCGAACCATACGCGACTGGAACAGAAAAGGGAGGTAATGACAGTGGCACGTAACGTGCCCTCCGCCACACACCACTGGGTGGCTTGCGGAGTATAAATGTAGATGTAGATGTAGAAAGAAAAAACGTTAGATATTGCATTGTGGATGTGTAAATTGGATACAGTTTGAAGCTTTAACTGAAAACTGATTGCTAGGGGTAACGGTGGTACCAGGAAGTGCTTCCGGCCAACAGCAGCCACAATATTGCCAAAACCCATATAACAGTGCCGACCTCGTAGAGAAACAGGAAGAGAAGGAGGAGGAGAAGAATATAGTTTAGAAATATATGTGCTAGTATCCTGAAATGCGACAGAACATAACCAGTCCCTTAGTCTTCGAATATACGTCTTCTTAAAAGGTGATACTAATCAAAGTAATTCTATTGTTTCATCAAGTTTCGCCAAAATAACTTTACTACACTTCAAAAGATTACACAGGGTAACAAAGAAAAATAATTTGTGTAATTATGTTGGTTTGATTTCAAAAATGACACGTTTTGATCAGTCTGGTGAACTTTATGAGTTCATGAATTTTCACGTATTACAGCACATACATAAAAAATCCGAGCAAACACTAATTTCCAACATCCAAATTTACATTGGTTTACATTAAAACCTTTTTTTTTTATTTGTGGAGGAAATGAAATGGCTTCACCTAGACGACGATGCGAAAATAATCTGCTACATCAGCGAGGAATACACCTTGGTTACTGAGAGAAACGCAGTTATAAATTACATGAAGCATGCTGTGCTAGCTTATTTTAGCATGCCGATTGGTGAACACGATAAAGCGTGATTACTACTCATGTATGGAAGACGTGCGCCTAGTACCTGCGTCAATGGTCCAAGGCCAAGAAATGTTCTTTGAAATGTGGAATTCCCATGGTTTTGAGGAAGCCGACAAACCGTGCCACAGTTTCCTACTTCTGCCTTATTGATGTGGCCGGGATCAAAAGAAAGAATCTCACGTATCCTGATTCCGGATCGGCGCGTCGTTCTGCAGCTCATTGTGAGGAAATTCCAGTACCAGTCTTTGGAGTCCTTCCTGACATTACTAACGGAGATTCCGCCAGTGTTGGAGAAAGAGAAGAATATTTAAACGTCAATTACAAAGCGCCAATGGATTTTCTTACGAGTTCGCAATCGCAATCTCAGCTTTTCAGAATCATCCACGGAACTGTTGACATCAAGAATGAAACGTCCTATGTTGGATTTCTTTTTTCTTCAGTCTTATAACTGGTTTGATGCGGCCCGCCACGAATTCATCTCATGTGCCAACATCTTCGTCTCAGAGTAGCAATTGCAACCTACGTTTTAAATTATTTGCTGGATGTGTTCCAGACTCTGTCTTGCTCTACAATTTTGGCCGTTTACAGCTCGAATTAGTACCATAGAAGTTATTCACTTGTGTCTGAACAGATGTCCTACCATCTTGTCCCTTCTCAGTGTTTTCCGTATATTCCCTTCCTCCCCTATTCCGCGGACAACCTCCTCATTCCATCCTTATGGGTCCACTTAATTTTCTACATCTGTAGCACCACATCTCAAATGCATAGAGTGTCTTATTTTCAGGTTTTCCCACAGTCCACATTCTACTAGCACACAATTCTGTGCTCCAAACGTACATTCTCAGAAATTTCTTCCTCAAATCAAGGTCTTTGTTTATAGTAGCAGACTTCTCTTGAACGGGAATGCCAGTGGTAGTCTGCTTTTTGAATCCTCCTTGCTCGGTCCGTCATAGGTTATTTTTTCGTTTACTTCGTGATCAATAATCGTTTAGTTTCCCACTGTTCTCATTTCTGCTTTTTCTCATTACTTTCGTCTTTCTTCGATTTACTCGAAATCCATTCAGCAGATCCTATAATTCTTCAGCAGCTTGATGCTTGTTCTGTTAAGCTGTTTGTGCTATAATTCTCACACTTGTCGGCCCATGCGATCTTCGTAATTTTGTGTATTATATTTTTCCGAAAGTCCGATCGTATATCACCAGACTTGTACATCCCACACAACACGTAAATAGTCGTTTTGTTGCCATTTCCCCCAATGATTTTAGAAATTCTGATGGAATGTTATGTCTCCCTTCCGCCTTATTTGATTTTAAGTCCTCCAGGGCTCTTTTAAATTCTGATTCTCATACTGGATCCCCTGTTTCTTCTCTATCAGCTTCTCTGTCTTCTTCTATTGCGTCATCAGACGAGTCCTCCTCCTCATAGAGGAGGACAGGTTGAACACCTTTCAGACGAGCAGATTCATTCTTCATTCACGAAAGATCACCCCAGCCCTAATCTTCAGCCACCACTGTAACCTGCAAGAGCAAAGCTTGCAGAGTCGAAGTTCCCTCAACAGCCAGATGGCTGCGGACTCGTAGCCGTGGAGTCCACAGTGGCAGCCGCTATAGACACATTGTTGTATACACGAGAGCATCATGTAACTAGTAAACCTCACTTTCCAACGGTATGCGTAATGCAAGTGCGATGGCCAAACACTGAGAGTGGGCGAAACTAAGGCGAGGGATTTATAACAGTCAAATGGTCAAATGGCCCTGAGCACTGTAGAACTTAACATCTGAGGTAATCAGTCCCATAGAACTTAGAACTACTTGAACCTAACTGAAATGAAATGATCGTATGGTATTGTTAGCCGGGAGACCCCATGCGGGATTGTTCGGCCACCGTATTGCAAGTCCTTTCTAGCTGACGCCACTTCGGCGACTTGCGAGTCAGTGATGATGAAATGATGATGAAAGACACACAAAACCCAGTCATCTCGAGGTAGATAAAATCCCTGACCCCGCCGGGAATCGAGCCAGAGACCCCGTGCGCTGGAAGCGAGAACGCTACCGCAAGACCACGAGCTCCGGACTGAACCTAACTAACCTAAGGACATCCAACACATCCATGCCCGAGGCACGATTCGAACCTGCGACTGTAGCGGTGGCGCGGTTCCAGACTGAAACGCCTAGAACCGCTCGGCGACACTGGCCGGCTGCGAGAAGCTGGACGTTCCTTGGGCGATATCGCAGGAAGACTTGACAGAAATGAAAGCACTGTACATGATTGCTGGCAGCGATGGTCACGAGAATGTACGAGCGCCAGAAGTCCGGCCGTCCACGTAACATTACGGAGAGGGAAGACCATCGTATTCGGCTTAGCTCTTTCGTACCTGGAGCGAGGCAATACAATGAATTATAGTAATGAATATAAAATATCATACAAACTCCAGCGCTTGAGCTTGGCGTTTTTTTTCTTTTAATGGTCCGTTCATGTATTTTTAACCGTGTTTCTTCTCTCTGTGTTTTTACTAAAATCGGACTTCGTAATAGGACAGCTCCAGTCTGAGGAGCAGTTGGAACCATAGTGATACAACGAAGTGTTACAAATACACTATGTCATCAAAAGTATCCGGACACCCCAAAAACAAACATTTTTCAAATTAGGTGCATTGCACTGCCACGTACTGCCATGTACTCCATATCAGCGACCTCAGTAGTCATTTGACATCGTCAGAGACCAAGATGGGGCACTCCGCGGAACTCACGGACTTCGAACGTGGTCAGGTGATTGGGTCTGACCGATATGTCCGAAAGAACGGACACTATATCCATATAAGTACATAGTTCTGGCAATATCGGCCATGACCTTCTTCTTCTGTGTGGATGCACACATATTACCCGAACTCTTACGCGACTTGGTAAGAATGTCTTCCACGAATAATGAGTATGTTGGGTAGGGACACTACGAATGTGTGGACATATAAGGTGAGAATGTGGGTCTCGCGGGAGGCGTGCGGGGGATAGTCCCTGCAATCACGCTATCCTCTTTGCCCTCTGTGGCTCAGATGGATAGAGCGTCTGCCAAATAAGCAGGAGATCCCGGGTTCGAGTCTCGGTCGTGGCACACATTTTCACCTGTCCCCTTTGATATACATCAACGCCCGTCAGCAGCTGAAGGTATTAGTAGATAATTCTAATTTCGCCCTTAACTTCGGTGATCTGACGGGAAGCGGTGTTACCACTGTGGCAAGGTCGTTGGCACTCCAAATCACGTTCTACATAAACGTTGGCGCGCACTTTAATATTCTCTGAGCTCGGGATTAATTTTATTCAACAAAATGTTATCTTTTGTAATAATTGGGTTTTCTGAATTAAAGAGTCAAGGTGAACTTTTAATTGACACCCACCTTTTCAATGAGAATTGGTAAGATTTTGTCACACTAATATCCTCCAGTCTGAGCTCACGTAATTAATGGGCGTGCCCTAAATCAGTAACTGAACATACTGGTACTGATCATTTGGTAGTAGGGCCTATGCTGACCACAGGTAATGGCATTGGCTTTCAATTGCTCTTGTCATTCTACCGTAGGCTAACCCACGGCTTCCTCGGAAGGAGTGATACAAATTCGGAAACGACATTTGATGTGAAAAGAAGGTCGCTGTACACTTTCAATACGTTGCTGCAAGAAAAAGCAAATAATAACCCAATAATAATAAGAGACAGATACTGTTCTTTTATAGGTGACATTAAAGAAGCAAAACAGAGAAAGAATGTTGGGTATCGTCGGCTAAGAAAGTAAGACGTTACTGAAGTTGACGGGGAAAACAAAAAAAAATTATTGCAACAATAACAGGAGACAACAGGCTATTTTGTACCGTGTCCATAAAAAAAAACATTGTTTGAAATACTGCATGACACTTATTTGAAAATTGGACTTGTAGGTAACACACGGATGGGCAAGGGACTGGAGTCTAAGTACAAAAATGTCATCAAACAGGTCATTACTTCGTATCTTAGCTTATGCAAACTGTACTAAATTGCCTAATCCAAAGAAAGGTTTAGTTTCCGACCTTATAATATCTGAAGAATTTAATTCGAGATGATAGATAGATCTGATAGACATGCAAAGCAGCCCTGACAGGGGGTACAAGTTCATACTCAATTACCATGACCACCTAACCAAGGCCGGCCGGAGTGGCCGAGAGGTTCTAGCCGCTACAGTCTGGAACCGCGCGACCGCTACGGTCGCAGGTTCGAATCCTGCTTCAGGCGTGGATGTGTGTGATGTCCTTAGGTTAGTTAGGTTTAAGTAGGTCTACGTTCTGGAGGACTGATGACCTCAGTAGTTAAGTTCCATAGTGCTCAGAGCCATTTGAACCATTTTGAACCGAACCAAGTTTATATTAATGCGACTCCTGAAAAGCAAAAAATCAGAAGAAGTTGCTTACCATTTGCTTGACGTCCTCACCACTACAAGTGCATCAGGTGTTCTGCAGTCAGATAATGGCAGACAGTTTTCGATCCAAGCTATAAATGAGTTTGATAACACGTGGCCTGAACTGAAATTGGTACATGGAAAACCTAGGCATAGCCGGAGCCAACGTTCCATCGAACGAACCAACCAGGATGTATTGAATATGGTAATGACATGGATGCAGACAAATAATTCAACACATTGGAGTGAGATTCTTCGATTCATCAAATTCATGAATAACCGTTCTTTTCATCAAGGAATTCAGCAGTCTCTATACGAGGCAATGTTTGGCTGTAAAGCATAAGTGGGGCTAAGTACTTCACCTCTGCCTAAAGAAATTATTGATAGCATAGTGACAAAGGAAGACCTTGAGAAAGTTGAACAAGAAGTGGAGGATGCTATAAATGTAGGTACATCTCCCAGCAATGAAATGCCGCCGTGGAGGTCGAACCATCGGAAGGTCGAGACCAGTTACTGAAAATAGTCTGTGTGGTTTGTAAAGAAGCGTGTAGAGCAGCTCATTGTTGGATATCCTACAGCAAAGTGGTGTACGCAGTTTGTGAAAGAAGTAATGAAGCAGAGTATAGATATGGAGGGAAAATTATTTGCAAGCCATGTTATAATAAACACGAAACCAGAAATAAGAGGGCAGTAGGTCACGACAGTTTGAAAGCGCAAGGTCCAAAGATGCTTAAAAATTTAGATGCAAAATTACCATCGGCAAAAGTTGGAGACAATGTTCGCATCCTTGTACCAGATGTTGTTAGAGACTTTCCCAGAAGCGTTCTTGCAGGTGTATTGAAAGCCAAAGGCACTTTCTACAACCTGGTGTTCTTAAGCAGCTATATTCCAGTCCATCCGTGGCCAAAGAGGAAAAATCATTACGATCCATATCGTATTTACAGTCACTTACCAGTGGCCAACGATACAATTGCTGTACTACATGTGCCACAAATCGCTGCAAATGCAGAAATCCGAAAATATTGTGTAATTACAAAAGTCATAAAAGCTTAAGTTGTAATAAGTGCATGTTGTTGTTGTGGTCTTCAGCCCTGAGACTGGTTTGATGCGGCTCTCCTTGCTACTCTATCCTGTTCAAGCTTCTTCATCTACCAGTACCTGCTGCAACCTACATCCTTCTGAATCTGCTTAGTGTATTCATCTCTTGGTCTCCCTCTACGATTTTTACCCTCCACGCTGCCCTCCAACACTAAGTTGGTGATCCCTTGATGCCTCAGAACATGTCCTACCAACCGATCCCTTCTTCTAGTCGTGCCACAAACTCCTCTTCTCCCCAATTCTATTCAATACCTACTCATTAGTTATGTGATCTACCCATCTAATCATCAGCATTCTTGTGTAGCACCACATTTCGAAAGCTTCTATTCTCTTCTTGTCCAAACTATTTATCGTCCATGTTTCACTTCCATACATGGCTACACTCCATACAAATACTTTCAGAAACGACTTCCTGACAAATATATACTCCAAGTTAACAAATTTCTCTTCTTCAGAAACGCTTTCCTTGCCATTGTCCCGTCTCTAATGACCTCGTTGTCGACGGGACGTTAAACACTAACCACCACCACCACCACCACCACTTGCCATTGCCAGTCTACATTTTATATCCTCTCTACTTCGACCATCATCAGTTATTTTGCTCCCCAAATAGCAAAACTCCTTTGCTACTTTAAGTGTCTCATTTCCTAATCTAATCTCCTCAGCATCACCCGACTTAATTCAACTACATTCCATTATTCTGGTTTTGCTTTTGTTGATATTCATCTTATATTCTTCTTTCAAGACACTGTCCATTCCGTTCAACTGCTCTTCCAAGTCCTTTGCTGTCTCTGATAGAATTACAATATCATCGGCGAACCTCAAAGTCTTTATTTCTTCTCTATGGATTTTAATACCTACTCCGACTTTTTCTTTTGTTTCCTTTACTGCTTGTTCAATACCCGTTGTTCAAAAATGGTTCATATGGCTCTGAGCACTATGGGACTTAACAGCTGAGGTCATCAGTCCCCTAGAACTTGGAGCTGCTTAAACCTAACTAACCTAAGGGCATCATACACATCCATGCCCGAGGCAGGATTCGAACCTGCGACCGTAACAGTCGCGCAGTTCCGGACTGAAGCGCATACAACCGCTCGGCCACAGTGGCCGGCCAGTTCCCGTTGTATTAAGAAAATATTTATAAAGTGAATAGATTGTATAAAGTTTATATTTTTTATAAGTGAGATTAATGATATAAATAAATAGTATACAGCTTGAAATTATACATTTTCATCCACTCTTTGTTTATCTTCCGATTCTGGCCGATCTGTCTAGGCCACTTCGCAAACTGGCCGGTCAGAACCCGAACTCAACAAAATATCGGACACTGACCGGTCAATTCACAGCGATGTTGTCCATTTCCTGACTTAGAAAATTTGAAAATGTTCAATCAGTTCTGCTTAGCTTCTTTCTTCGGAGTTTGGCCGATCGGTACGGCCACTTTGCGAATTGGACCGCCGAATCCCGAAATCAGGAAAAGATTGGACATTGGCCGGCCATTTTAAAGCGACATTGGCCACTTCGCGACTTGGCCGGCCAGTTACCACTTTGGCCGATTTCAGGCTTGGCTAAACGGTATAACATACAGAGTCTAAACGGTATAAGCTGGAAAAAAAATCCTGTTAGTAGTAGACACGTAATTGATTTAAAACGTGTAGTAATATGTTTGTCCATTTCCTATGTTTGATCCAGAAAAGAACAGTTCGTCTTCGGACAATGTTTTTGGAAAATAGACACTGGACAGTACTCACGGATTAAACGTGTCTTACGTAAAAGTTATGTACAATAGACTGGGAGAATTCGTTAAACAGGGTCAAAATTCCACGGGGTGACCATTCCATCCCCTACCCCAACACAGATACACTTACGTAAACATTTGCTTCGTGTTATTTACCACTGCGTGTATCGACATCGCGAGCTTGAGTCGCATAAGCGTAGGTAACTTCAGCCTGCATGCTTGAGTCACTGAAATACGCCGCAGTCGTCGGGTTACCTGTGCAGGCGTTATTGCAACTCTGTTAAACGTTAGGGTGGAAGGGATATTAACTGTCACTGAACTATGCTATATTACATTAATTTATGGCGAGGCACAACGAAGTCTTCACCCGAGATCGCCATTAGTTGCTGTTCACCAAAGGTCTGTATCATCATGATTCTCTACTTCTACTCGATTATTTTGCAAGTCATTCGTAACAAAGCTTAGCGGTTACCATTATCTTTTTACATTCAGTTCTGTATGTGAAACGTATTTTCTGTTCTGACATGCTTCCCTTTTATTATTAAACAAATATTGACAGAATACAGCTTACAAGTACGTATCTAATTTGCTTAGATTAAGAGATACTGTCTCTTTACTACCCCACGCAGAAGGCAGTGGCCCACAACCCGAAGAACGTACACTGGAAGCTGAGGAACAAATTCTGGACCCCATCCACGAATATCCTACACAGAGTACTAGAAGTATCACCCGCGAAGTGGGTGTATCGCACACTGTCATTCATCGCACTTTTTAAAGAGGAGCGTCTGCGGAATTACGACGTTCAACGCATACAAGATTTCAAAGGGCAAGACTTCCCTCCGAGGCGAGAGTTCTCAGAGTGGTTTTTTGTTACAAAGTGGGCAGTATGATTTTGTAAACACAGTACTCGTCACAGATGAAGCGTGTTTCACTCGCAAGGGAATAACTAATTTCCATAGCACGCACACATGGAGTGTACACAATTCGTGCCAGGTAGTAGCAACAGATTTTCAGCACCGCTTTTCCGTAAATGTATAGGCGGGTATAATCGATGATTACAGTATTGGGCCTTACTTTTTACCGGCACGATTGACTGCTAACAATTACCGAACACTTCTAGAGGAGACATTGCTACGAACTTCATTAGAAAATATTTCGCTAGCCGCACGTTGTAAGACGTGGGTCCTGCACGATGGTGCTCCACGCCATATTGGTCACATAGTACGAAAGTTTTTGAATAGACGATTTCCAGGACGATGAATCGGACGTATTTGTCTACCCTGATGGCCAGCACGCAGTCCTGTTTAAAATTCGCTGAATTTTTGCTTTTGGGGCCATATGAAGGAACTTATTTTTGCTCAGCATGTAAATAATGTAGACTAGCTTAGGCAGAAGATTTTCGACAGTGCCAAAATGTGTGCGTGTGTGAACGATTACAATAAACTAGGTTACGATAATGAAGCTTGTGTTGCATAGAATGGCGGCATTCCAAACAGGAAACAAAGTAATGCGAATTTCATTTCCTATTGTTGCAGAAAAGGAAAATAATCTAAAACTAATTTTCGTCATGGTATTGTTGTAAAAAGAGGAAACAGTTCATTGTAATTAATGCACAACAAATTAGATGGTAACTGGTTGATACTGCACTAAGAGAAACATACTTTATTTGATGATAGTTTTTATTTACTTCCACGATCTTCGTTAGAGTTATGTAAAAGACGTTGTTATGTAAAAGACGTTGGTACTTGGTGACGTCTCCGTAGCGTGGAGTGCTTCTGTAAGAACGACTGTATGGTAAAGATGAAGTTTGGCTATGATTGACAGCGTTTATTTGTCGTTCAAATTCCAGGTAATTGTCTAGGCCTTACGCAGTTTTTATTCACATGTTTTGTTAGCTACCCTTTCGCTGCTGCCGTGTCAAATAATTTCACCTAGATATCTGAAGTGACGTCTATCTATTGAGCTTCTTCGTGAAAAATTTGGTGACTGTTTTGTTAGCTACTCTTTCGCTGCTGCCGTGTCAAATAATTTCACCTAGATATCTGAAGTAACGTCTATGTATTGAGCTTCTTCGTGAAAAATTTGGTGACTGGTCTTGATGACAGTCTCATGAAGCTCCTTGTTGGCGTGGCTAGCTTTCTCGGGTGTCTGGGTAATTATTCGTAAGTAGTCAGCAAAAGCAAGGCACTTAATGTTGATTCGTTTGATCCCATCTTATGTTAACTCTGACTCTGACTTACTCTCTCTGTATTGCAGCAATATTACTATATTGTCACATTTTGTATACATTTGTTTCCTAAAATAAAACGATGCCCATCTGTGTCGCGTTGAATACAGGAGTGGCACCGCAAGTTATATTTGAGGTGGGAGGAGACAGAAACCGTAACAAGCAGTGACACCCTCCACCCCAGGCCAAGACCCTGGGTGCGCGTTTGGCTGTATTCCTCTTTAAATGTTCTCAGCCGTATAAATAAATCGTGAATAGAAAAGAATGTGGAGTAAATGTCACGTACTCTACTTTTAAGCTAGTACCTCAAGTCGTAACAATCTGAAATGATGCACGAAAGTAACAAAATTTGGTTTAATATGTTCCTTTAATAATTTACACTAATTTTTAACTGGATTATCATTAACAATGTCACTGATAATAAATAATGACTCACTATCATGATCTTTAATTATATTAGTTCATTTGGATCTGACTTTTAGTTTTCAAATATTAGAGAAATTACAATGCTACCTACTGTTTCTGACATAAATACAAAACTGAATCGTATCAAAGCATGACATTCCAAAGCTACACATATACTTCTAATGAATGGTTACTGTGGATATTGATATGGATATTCAATTAAGAGTATGACTTTGTAACAGATTCTTGTTACTCAGTGATATTCTTAACACAACAACAGTAATCACATTTGTTGCTCTGATCCCTCAGGAACAGGTTGAGAGCAGAATTAGAAACACACTTACAACGAACAGGGGCAGTTCTCTGTGCCGTAAACCACACTCAAGTCCTTTCACAATCTTATCTTTATTGAGAAATTTTAGATGTACCGAAATACGCAAAATCTACAAGTAAGCTCTGTTGCTTTAAAAACTACGGAGAGTAACGCACTGTGATCATACCAGTTACTAAACAAGTTAAGGTTTTTTGTGTGTACATGTGTAAACAGAACATGTGTGACGTTCGACTGTAAATCATAGCTTGAACACATTATTGGCTTCATCACGTTCATTAACAGAACAAAAATAAAAACACAGCACTCCTGTTCTCTTTAATGAGTAATTCGTTAATATTATTAAATTTCATAATATGTACGGCTTTAAATTTTTAATAACGTTAATTAAAGGTTTTAAAGATATTCGATAGCTCATAATTTGAAGGAATAAATGTTCTCCCCTAGGTGGGCATAAGGTCGTATTGTAGCGACTGGCCTGTGGTTGATAAATGAGATGAACAGAATTGGGAAACTTAGTGCCTATCATCGTTTCAGACAGGTAGTGACACTCATCTGCCGGACTATGAAGATGTCGGGCAGCTTTAAATACGATATTTTTCCGTCAGTTTATGTATATTGTTTGAGGATACCCAAACGCGAGGTAGCCGGTCATAGGGTTTTATAGAAAGCATCAACAATTCTGGATGACATAGGGAGACGCCATCTTGCTTTAGGATATGAATGAATCAAAAAAATATGCTAAGTCCTAATAATAACCGCGCCCTGAAGCTTCCGAACAAACTCTACGTAAACGTATAAGCTGCCAAAACTATACAGTCGGTACATCTCGGTGTGCTTGGTAAAAAAGTCTAATGAAATATCTTTCTATCACGTTCTTTATTCTTGTATTCCTAAAAGACAGCCGGCCGGAGTGGCCGTGCGTTTCTAGGCGCTACAGTCTGGAACCGCGAGGCCGCTACGGTCGCAGGTTCGAATCCTGCCTCGGGCATGGATGTGTGTGATGTCCTTAGGTTAGTTAGGCTTAAGTAGTTCTAAGTTCTAGGGGACTGATGACCACAGAAGTTGAGTCCCACAGTGCTCAGAGCCATTTGAACTATTTTTTTCCCCTAAAAGACAGATATTTGTGGGTTTGATAGGAAATGCATTTCTGTTTACATTGTCAACTGACCCCTCGACCTTGCTTGTGTATTACCGTCATCGACGCAGCTGTCAGAGAAAGATAACGGACGAACCAGAGCATTGGGCGTGAACAACGACGCGGAGCGGCGGCTAGGTACTTCCGAAACAAGCAACGTGAACAGCCATTGGGTTGTCAAAACGTGCAATTCGCTTTACGTAGACAATGAAGTAGGTACAAAAATTGGTTTCAATGGCTCTGAGCACTATGGGATTTAACATCTGTCATCAGTCCCCTAGAACTCAGAACTACTTAAACCTGACTAACCTAAAGACGTCACACACACCCATGCCAGAGGCAGGATTAGAACCTGCGACCATAGCAGTCGCGCAGCTCCGGACTGAAGCTCCTAGAGCCGCTCGGACACAACGGCCGGCTACCTGAAGCAGGAAATGCTTGCTCCGCGCTAGTGCAGAATGCACGTGTTGGCAACAGCTTCGAGTTCCTGTTCCTTTCCTCCCAAGAGCATTAACGACTTGGAGACAAAGTGTGGTCCGGCATTCCGTGGCAGTGTTCCGTAAGTAAACGAGTTACTGATCGCACGGTGCCGGACTGAAGCACCTAGAACCGCTCGGCCACCATGGACGGCTGACTGCTATTATCAGTGACATTGTTAATGATAACCCAGTTAAAAATTAGTGTAAATTATTACAGGAACATTTTTAAACCAAATTTTGTTGCTTTCGTGGATCATTTCAGATTGTTACGACTTGAGGTACTAGCTTAAAAGTAGAGTACGTGACATTTACTCCACATTCTTTTCTATTCACGATTTATTTATACGGCTGAGAACATTTAAAGAGGAATACAGCCAAACGCGCATCCAGGGTCTTGGCCTGGGGTGGAGGGTGTCACTGCTTGTTACGGTTTCTGTCTCCTCCCACCTCAAATATAACTTGCGGTGCCACTCCTGTATTCAACGCGACACAGATGGGCATCGTTTTATTTTAGGAAACAAATGTATATAAAATGTGACAATATAGTAATATTGCTGCAATACAGAGAGAGTAGGTCAGAGTCAGAGTTAACATAAGATGGGATCAAACGAATCAACATTAAGTGCCTTGCTTTTGCTGACTACTTACGAATAATTACCCAGACACCCGAGAAAGCTAGCCACGCCAACAAGGAGCTTCATGAGACTGTCATCAAGACCAGTCACCAAATTTTTCACGAAGAAGCTCAATACATAGACGCCACTTCAGATATCTAGGTGAAATTATTTGACACGGCAGCAGCGAAAGAGTAGCTAACAAAACATGTGAATAAAAACTGCGTAAGGCCTAGACAATTACCTGGAATTTGAACAACAAATAAACGCTGTCAATCATAGCCAAACTTCATCGATACCATACAGTCGTTCCTACAGAAGCACTCCACGCTACGGAGACGTCACCAAGTTCCAACGTCAAAGACATGGAGCAAATTGAAAGACAGATACTGAGAAAAATATTTGGACGCAGTATTCAAGATTCTATCTGGATGCTCAAAATCTCAGAGGAAATGTATATGCTGACTGAGCGGTTCACCTCACTTGTTCGGAAAAGTATGAACTTCTGCGGTCATATAGCACCAATGGACGACTCTCGCTTCACCACGAAGATCTTCCACACCATTAACAGACCCCGACAATACAAAACACATTGGGTGACAGACACTCTTAAGTGACCCCACGGACATCGGTATTGACCCACTGGTAAGTATACAGACTGAATGAAGGCAGAAGTTAAGGTGCTAAATAATGGTTCTACGTTCTCCTCGGAGGGCGAAACGAAATAATTGTTTAATCATCAGGAAACAAATTATTGTAATAATAATTTGTTCACGTCAGTGAATAGTACCCGGCATTAGCATAATGTCCAAGAAATTACCAATACAAAGGTAGAGCTTTTGAAAATCGTACATCTAAAAATTTGTGAATTTCTCAAACATCGCAATACACTGGTTCGACTGCTACCTCAAAAACAGAAGTCAACAGGTCATTTGTGGGTCGCAGAAGTCATCACGGAAAAACGTGACCTCTGGAGTTCCCCAAGGCTCCATCCTTGGTCCATTACTCTTCTCACTGTACATTAATGATATTTCTTCAGTGATTCACTCCTGCAACTATCATCTAAATGCCGACGATGTCCAACTGAACATAAGTGCAAGCCCTAAGAATATTGCTGGCACAGTAGCGAGTATGAACGCAGATCTTTGGTCTGTTTCTCGATGAGCACAGAACCTAGGACTGAAACTAAACCCCAAGAAATCTCAGGTCATTCTTATATCTCATCCAAAGTTAATCAGCCGGTACTTTCGCGAAACAGTCCCTCAAATACTCCTCAATGGTACCCAACTACCATACCAGAAAACAGTAAAAGACCTTGGAAAAATCTTGGATGAGCATCTAAACTGGGAAGAACAAACAGCCACACCTTGCCGGAAATCGCTCTCCTCCCAACATGTAATCCCAAAATTCAGAAAATATTTCCAACCCACGTTAAACAAAAATTAGTCCAAACACTAGTCTTGCCTAATCTTTACTACTGTGATGTAGTTCAACACGGCAAAAATAGTGAAAATTCGAGATACCTCGAGCTAGTGATCAATGCTTGCGTTAGATATGTGTGCAATATACGGTTATATGATCATATCAGTCCTTCATACTCCCAGCTAGGTTGGATACGCCCACATAAGGTACGCAATCTCCACACGATGTGCTTACAGGGTTATTACAAATGATTGAAGCGATTTCACAGCTCTACAATAACTTTATTATTTGAGATATTTTCACAATGCTTTGCACACACATACAAAAACTCAAAAAGTTGTTATAGGCATTCACAAATGTTCGATATGTGCCCCTTTAGTGATTCGGCAGACATCAAGCCGATAATCAAGTTCCTCCCACACTCGGCGCAGCATGTCCCCATCAATGAGTTGGAAAGCATCGTTGATGCGAGCTTGCAGTTCTGGCACGTTTCTTGGTAGAGGAGGTTTAAACACTGAATCTTTCACATAACCCCACAGAAAGAAATCGCATGGGGTTAAGTCGGGAGAGCGTGGAGGCCATGACATGAATTGCTGATCATGATCTCCACCACGATCGATCCATCGGTTTTCCAATCTCCTGTTTAAGAAATGCCGAACATCATGATGGAAGTGCGGTGGAGCATCATCCTGTTGAAAGATGAAGTCGGCGCTGTCGGTCTCCAGTTGTGGCATGAGCCAATTTTCCAGCATGTCCAGGTACACGTGTCCTGTAACGTTTTTTTCGCAGAAGAAAAAGGGGCCGTAAATTTTAAACCGTGAGATTGCACAAAACACGTTAACATTTGGTATATTGCGAATTTGCTGCACGAATGCGTGAGGATTCTCTACCGCCCAGATTCGCACATTGTGTCTGTTCACTTCACCATTAAGAAAAAATGTTGCTTCATCACTGAAAACAAGTTTCGCACTGAACGCATCCTCTTCCATGAGCTGTTGCAACCGCGCCGAAAATTCAAAGCGTTTGACTTTGTCATTGGGTGTCAGGGCTTGTAGCTATTGTAAACGGTAAGGCTTCTGCTTTAGCCTTTTCCGTAAGATTTTCCAAACAGTCGGCTGTGGTACGTTTAGCTCCTTACTTGCTTTATTCGTCGACTCCCGCGGGCTACGCGTGAAACTTGCCCGCACGCGTTCAACCGTTTCTTCGCTCACTGCAGGCCGACCCGTTGATTTCCCCTTACAGAGGCATCCAGAAGCTTTAAACTGCGCATACCATCGCCGAATGGAGTTAGCAGTTGGTGGATCTTTGTTGAACTTCGTCCTGAAGTGCCGTTGCACTGTTATGACTGACTGATGTGAGTGCGTTTCAAGCACGACATACGCTTTCTCGGTTCCTGTCGCCATTTTGTCTCACTGCGCTCTCGAGCGCTCTGGCGGCAGAAACCTGAAGTGCGGCTTCTGCCGAACAAAACTTTATGAGTTTTTCTACGTATCTGTAGTGTGTCGTGACCATATGTCAATGAATGGAGCTACAGTGAATTTATGAAACGCTTCAATCATTTGTAATTTCTTCATCTGGTTAGGTGACAAACCCTAATTCTAGGGCTATATTTCAATTTTGACAAATGGATCTATGCCGACATTTGTAAAAACGGCGATGGTACATTAGTCCTTACTAATGTAAAATTGCCACCTTCTGAAGAAGACAAATTTATATTTGTCGAAACCTAGGTAAAGAATTCTTTATCCATTGCAACTGGTCGACTGTTTATAATTTTATTACGTGGAACCGTTGCTGTTGTGCAGCTATGTTTAAAATTATAATAATAATAATAATTATTATTATTATTCTTGATTATTATAATTACTTTTTTGGTTGTTGTAATCATCCTTGTATTACTGTTATAATCTCTACTTTTTTATCATTAATACTGTATAACGTCGAATGTCCATAATGTTCTGTACAAACTGAAATTCGTTCAATCTGAGTATGCCTGGTTAGGTGTGAGAGAGGGCCTGAGGGCCCTAATCTTGCCAGGTAAAATAAATGCATAAATAAAAAAGTATACTTGTGACAACTATAACGGCAAGTGACACACAACTTTGACATCATAATTTACCGAATATAAAATCTTAGTGTGCATCACGATTATCCATTTTTCACCGAGCACTACGAGTGTGAATATTAGTCTGCAAAGCGTGGCCACACGGGCTTGTAAATGATGAGAATGCTGTTTTGCTTACTCGATTCAGTCCGCGTTCGTGATATCAGTTTGTGTGTTTTTATCTTTCTTTTTTACGTGACTGGATGGTCTTTCCCTTTCTGCCTTTCCTTATTCAGCTTCGCATGGTTTGCCGATACGACCGGTTCAAAAATGGCTCTGAGCACTATGGGACTCAACTGCTGAGGTCATTAGTCCCCTAGAACTTAGAACTAGTTAAACCTAACTAACCTAAGGACATCACAAACATCCATGCCCGAGGCAGGATTCGAACCTGCGACCGTAGCGGTCTTGCGGTTCCAGACTGCAGCGCCTTTAACCGCACGGCCACTTCGGCCGGCGATACGACCGGTTGGTATAAGAACCGTGCCCGTTGTTTTGTTGACAGCAGGTAGGTCAGGTTGAGCATACATGCCTTTATGACATCGGTAAGGCGCAAGCCACTCCATACGGACGCGCATTCATGCACACACAACTGAAAAGTATTCTGTGTTAAATGCAGCTTGTAAGTCCTAGAATTCCTTGCAACTTTTAAAAAATTTTGTTTTTATTGTAGTTTATTCTCCGAATGTTATCTGTGAAATTCGGTGATTTATATACGTAAAAATAGAAATTCTCGTAATAGTTTTTTTTCTAATCGACGGATCGGGAGTCTTTAGCCCATCCTGACCTACGGCCTTGAGTCAGCAACCGTGTACAGATAGCATCCACAGTGTACAGCCGAGTCTCAGACCGAGCGAGGTGGCGCAGTGGTTAGCACACTGGACGCTGGGTTGGTTCCTTCGAAAGGTCATGGCCAACTTCCTTGCCTATCCTTCCTTAATCCGACGGGATCGATGACCTCGCTGTTTGGTCCCCTCCCCCAAATAAACCAACCAACCAGTCAGCCAACCAACCTGAGTCTCAGCGTCTACTGAGCTAAATGTTCTGGATTCGGTCCCTGTGACGAACTGCGCTGCGTGTGAAGGTTTGGAATTGGCGTTGGTAACAACGTATGAAGAAAGAACTTCCTGGAAAAAGAAGCAGGTATTATACCAAGATTAAACAATGAAGATTCAGTGGTATCTGATGTGATGCATACTTGTTGCTGTTCCACCAAGCACTCTTGTCACCGTACTGACACTGCCCTACACGTTGCCAGTTACTGTCCACCTTTAGAGGCATCGTTGCGTTTTATAATGATAGCTTGTGACTTCATTTTTGTGGTGCCAACATGGCTTCCAGTTCAAATCATTTTTAATGTGATTCTAAATTACGTTGATGGCGAATTTTGTGTAAGATTCGCTGAACCTGAATAAAAATCAGAGTACGTCGCGCACTTCAGCTTCTTTTCACATGCGAATGACGTTTGTAACACGTTGACTGAATCGAGTTGACAAACCAAAACTGCTACAAAATGTTAAAATATAAGTTGAAGAGGATTATATTGATATGTACAGGGTGGTCCATCTGAAGTTTCGCATGAGATTATCTCCAAAACTATACAGGGTGAGTCACCTAACGTTACCGCTGGATATATTTCGAAAACCACATCAAATACTGACGAATCGATTCCACAGACCGAACGTGAGGAGAGGGGCTAGTATAATTGATTAATACAAACCATAAAAAAATGCACGGAAGTATGTTTTTTAACACAAACCTACGTTTTTTTAATGGAACCCCGTTAGTTTTGCTAGCACATCTGAACATATAAACAAATACGTAATGAGTGCCGTTTGTTGCATTGCAAAATGTTAATTACATCCGGAGGTAAGGTAACGTATAGTTGACGCTTGAGTACCACTCCTCCGCTGTTCGATCGTGTGTATCGGAGAGCACCGAATTACGTAGGGATCCAAAGGGAACGGTGATGGACCTTAGGTACAGAAGAGACCGGAACACCACATTACGTCCACATGCTAACACCTTTTTATTGGTCTTTTTCACTGACGCACATGTACATTACCATGAGGGGTGAGGTACACGAACACACGTGGTTTCCGTTTTCAATTACGGAGTGGAATAGAGTGTGTCCCGACAGGTCAGGCCAATAGATGTTCAATGTGGTGGCCATAATTTGCTGCACACAATTGCAATCTCTGGCGTAATGAATGTCGTACACGCCACAGTACATCTGGTGTAATGTCGCCGCAGGCTGCCACAATACGTTGTTTCATATTATCTGGGGTTGCAGGCACATCACGGTACACATTCTCCTTTAACGTACCCCAAAGAAAGAAGTCCAGAGGTGTTAGATCAGGAGAACGGGCTGGCCAATTTATGCGTCCTCCACGTCCTATGAAACGCCCGTCGAACGTGTACCTCACCCCTCATGTTAATGTACATGTGCGTCAGTGAAAAAAGACCAATAAAAAGGTGTTAGCATGTGGACGTAATGTGCTGTTCCAGTCTCTTCTGCACCTAAGGTCCATCACCGTTCCCTTTGAATCCCTACGTAATTCGGTGCTCTCCGATACACACGATCGAACAGCGGAGGAGTGGTACTCAAGCGTCAACTATATGTTACCTTACCTCCGGATGTAATTAACATTTTACAATGCAACAAACGGCACTCATTACGTATTTGTTTATATGTTCAGATGTGCTAGCAAAACTAACGGGGTTCCATTAAAAAAACGTAGGTTTGTGTTAAAAAACATACTTCCGTGCATTTTTTTATGGTTTGTATTAATCAATTATACTAGCCCCTCTCCTCACGTTCGGTCTGTGGAATCGATTCGTCAGTATTTGATGTGGTTTTCGAAATATATCCAGCGGTAATGTTAGGTGACTCACCCTGTATATCGGGGAAAAAGACAAGTTGGTAAACTCAAAGGGGGACATCAAATGATACTACACGTGACGTGCAACTCCCACCCTCTTGGGTGGGGCGGGGGGCAACTTTTAAATCTTAAATGGAAACACCCATTTTTTATTGCAGATTCGATTTCTCCATAAAAAAGTAATCAAGTTTTGTCTGAAACATTTTTAAACCATTTACAGATGGCGCTGAAATTGAGAAAAAAGTAAAATTGGGGAAGAACTCTGAATTATTTAGAATTATCAGAGAAAGAGGCATCAAAAGGATAAAGAATGTGCATCAGTTCTTTAGTAACGCCAAATTAAGCTATTTTTGTACAAAATGTACTGTATCCTACTTTTAGCGTTACCCAGGATCAACGACATGGACGTAGTAGAATGATGTTCCCATGGGGTGCTTCATTAGTGTGAATCCCTTTGCCTCTCTCATGTTGGTGTGCTTCGTTAGTGTGAGTCCCTTTGCCTCTCACATGTTGGGGTGCTTCATTAGTGTGAGTCCTCTTGCCTCTTACAATTTGGGGTGCTTAATTAATGAAATTAGCCACGAAGAAATTGTTCAAAATTATCCCTATTTGCTTCAATGCGTAAAGTCAATCGTTTGCGAAAGTTGTTCAGAGATTTTAGCATCAATTCCGTGGTATGACTGCACACGCTCTTCGAATGCGTTGCTGCATATCGTTTCGGGTTGTGGTCTGTCTGTCGTAAGCAATATTTTTTAAATAACCCCATAAGAACAAAATCAAGAGGTGTTAGGTCTGGTGAATGTGGAGGTCACTGAATTGGTCCGCCGCGTCCTATCCACCGACCAGGGTACCGTAAATTTAAAACGTTCTGCACATTTTTAGCATAATGAGGAGCTGCTCCGTCCTGCTGGAACCACATTCGTTGCCTATTTTCTAAATCAACATCTTCCATTAGCTCCAACAAATCATCGTGGAGAAGTTCTAAATAAGATTCCCCGGTAACATTTCGGCCAAAAAAAATGCGGTTCTATCAAGTAACCTTATAAAATTCCACACCAGACCATTAACGACCACTTGTGTCGATTGTCAACGGGTCTGTACCAGTGTGGATTGACAGGGGACCAATAATGACAATCATGACGATTTAATTCGCTATTGTTTTTGAATGTGGCTTCATCGGTGAACATAACGTATCTACATTCCTGGAAATTGAAATAAGAACACCGTGAATTCATTGTCCCAGGAAGGGGAAACTTTATTGACACATTCCTGGGGTCAGATACATCACATGATCACACTGACAGAACCACAGGCACATAGACACAGGCAACAGAGCATGCACAATGTCGGCACTAGTACAGTGTATATCCACCTTTCGCAGCAATGCAGGCTGCTATGCTCCCATGGAGACGATCGTAGAGATGCTGTATGTAGTCCTGTGGAACGGCTTGCCATGCCATTTCCACGAGGCGCCTCAGTTGGACCAGCGTTCGTGCTGGACGTGCAGACCGCGTGAGACGACGCTTCATCCAGTCCCAAACATGCTCAATGGGGGGACAGATCCGGAGATCTTGCTGGCCAGGGTAGTTGACTTACACCTTCTAGAGCACGTTGGGTGGCACGGGATACATGCGGACGTGCATTGTCCTGTTGGAACAGCAAGTTCCCTTGCCGGTCTAGGAATGGTAGAACGATGGGTTCGATGACGGTTTGGATGTACCGTGCACTATTCAGTGTCCCCTCGACGATCACCAGTGGTGTACGGCCAGTGTAGGAGATCGCTCCCCACACCATGATGCCGGGTGTTGGCCCTGTGTGCCTCGGTCGTATGCAGTCCTGATTGTGGCGCTCACCTGCACGGCGCCAAACACGCATACGACCATCATTGGCACCAAGGCAGAAGCGACTCTCATCGCTGAAGACGACACGTCTCCATTCGTCCCTCCATTCACGCCTGTCGCGACACCACTGGGGGCGGGCTGCACGATGTTGGGGCGTGAGCGGAAGACGGCCTAACGGTGTGCGGGACCGTAGCCCAGCTTCATGGAGACGGTTGCGAATGGTCCTCGCCGATACCCCAGGATCAACAGTGTCCCTAATTTGCTGGGAAGTGGCGGTGCGGTCCCCTACGGCACTGCGTAGGATCCTACGGTCTTGGCGTGCATCCGTGCGTCGCTGCGGTCCGGTCCCAGGTCGACGGGCACGTGCACCTTCCGCCGACCACTGGCGACAACATCGATGTACTGTGGAGACCTCACGCCCCACGTGTTGAGCAATTCGGCGGTACGTCCACCCGGCCTCCCGCATGCCCACTATACGCCCTCGCTCAAAGTCCGTCAACTGCACATACGATTCACGTCCACGCTGTCGCGGCATGCTACCAGTGTTAAAGACTGCGATGGAGCTCCGCATGCCACGGCAAACTGGCTGACACTGACGGCGGCGGTGCACAAATGCTGCGCAGCTAGCGCCATTCGACGACCAACACCGCGGTTCCTGGTGTGTCCGCTGTGCCGTGCGTGTGATCATTGCTTGTACAGCCCTCTCGCAGTGTCCGGAGCAAGTATGGTGGGTCTGACACACCGGTGTCAATGTGTTCTTTTTTCCATTTCCAGGAGTGTATAAAGATCATTGGCACCTCTTATCATTTCCATGGCCCATTGGCAGAAATGCACGCGTATTTGCGTACTGTATCTTTCGGCGTTAATGCCTGTGTCAGTGTGATATGATACGCATGATATTTGTGTGCCTTCAAAATCCTCAAAACAGTCGATTTCGATATTCCAGTTTGTCTCTGAATCGAACGACTACTAATTTCGGGATCCAGTTGAACACAGGCGAGAACGGTAAGGGTACGAGTGTCATTTTCATCGTATTCGCGATGACGAGGTGGACGTTGTATGCATCCATTTCGAGCTCGTTGAGTGCAATTTCGAATAATGTTTTCACTTGGATGTCTTCTGTTTGGGAAACGATTCACATACAACTGCACATCTGCAGAGTAATTGTTATGGAATGCACCTAAAATTAACATCATATCAACAATCTCTGTAGGAGGATAGTGAGCCATGTTTCGCTGAAGAATAATTTACTTTCGTCAGTTGATGTTTACGGTTCACAATCTGAAAGTGAAGTGGCATCTAATCGCATTGCACTGACCTTTATACTGAGCCATAGTTTGCAGTTTGGCCACGGTAGCACCACAGTCGGGTGAGTAATGCAATTGTGAAGAGTTCCCTAAAGAGATTTTAATACCATTCCGCCTCCCTCCCTCAAAAACTTTGGCGGGTAGGATACATTTTGTAACAAAAAATAGCTTAATTTGTCGTAATGAAAGAATTGGTGCACATTTTGTATCGATTGGATAAGTCATTCTCAGATCATTCTAAAGAAATCGGAGTTGTTCCCGAATTTTAATTTTTGTCGATTTCAGCGCCATCTGTCAATGATTTAAAAAACATGTTTCAGACAAAACTTGATTACTTTTTTATGGAGAATCCGAATCTGCAATAAAAAATGGGGGGTTCCATTTAAGATATAAAAGTTACCCCCCGCCCCACCCAAGGGGGCGAGAGCTGAAGTTAACGTGTAGTATCATTTGGTGTCACCCTTTGAGCTTGCGAACTTGCCTTACGCACTGGTTTTACCCGATGTATAGTTTTCGAGATAATCTCATCCGAAACTTCAGAAGGACCATATTGTATAAGAAACGAATTCATTTGATTAATAGAGTACAAATCTGAAATATGATTTTGTAGAGGCAAAATATTTTGAAAGTTAGCGGTGTTTTAATTAATTTACACTGTAAGCGGGCCCGCATCCTGTGAACTGAAGCTTGCGTACTCTTACTGTGCAGTGCTTAGTCATCGATTGCACACGGACCAGCGCATTGCCGCGGAACAGTACCAAGAAAATGCTAATAAGCGCGCCAATGGAAAGAGCGGGCAGCGCCACATCTCCAAGAAGACAGTTTAGCGATCCCTGTCAACGCACATTTAACCAACCGTCCATCGCTGGTTGGATCAGTTCGGTCCAGTTGTCGAGAGCATCAGTACGGAGTAACAGGAAGCCTACACTTCGCCTGTGTTCTGGAAGTAGTAATAGAGACTAAAGTACTTGCAAGGAGAAGGACAGGCAGACACTTCATAAAGAGAAGTTATATTTACTTTCTTTTGAGAAATAAAGAATCGTAATAATTTGAAAGTGTAATTTAGAGATCATTCATGGATTCTTGGCGCCAGCCATCGAAACTTCTCTCGTTCCTTGTATGTGTCGGTGCTGACTCCCATAGTAGCCGACTCAACACAAGCAACTTCAAAACAATTATTTATGCCCGGAAAAATGCCTCAAACTGAAAGAAACAGTTTAAGGATATCGCTATCTGGTTTGAATTAATAGCAAGATTACTCAAAAGCGGAAGAAAATGGAGGAAATTCTTTTGTTAGTAACTATTTCTAAACATTAAACATGAATTGTGAACTGTGAGCTCCTAGTTTCAGTATCTCACAGCGTA
The DNA here is from genome assembly GCF_023898315.1 of Schistocerca nitens. Classification (NCBI taxonomy): domain Eukaryota; kingdom Metazoa; phylum Arthropoda; class Insecta; order Orthoptera; family Acrididae; genus Schistocerca; species Schistocerca nitens. Next base: position 98,547,053 of record NC_064617.1, read on the forward strand.
ACGATTAATACCTCATGAGTTCTCTTAATTCGGAAAATGTGCCTTTATATCAATGCTCATTATTGTTGAGTCATCTGAACATCTCTGCTAATTGACCAATACTTACAAATGCAAGTTGTTCGCCTCCCCTACCTGAAATATCGGAGGGAACTGCATCAGTTTCGAAGTTACCTTACGATCACAATATCACTTAAGAAAGGTAAGTTCAAACGGAACACAATATTGCAGTGTGTCCCATATATACAAAATTCTGTGGATTACTTGAGCTCATTGAAGCGTTTTCATTGAAAATTGTAGTATGGATGCCGTACAGCATGGCAAATTTCTGGTTCAGAAAATGGCGAAATAAATAATGAATGTTGGGAGGCAAATTAAATTGACCGGAGCTATAATTGAAAGCTGTAGAGTGTAAAATACAGGAGAACAAATACTGGCACACATCCAATAAATAATTAAGGACGTAGGTTAAAAGTGCCACTCTCAGATGAAGAGGTGGGCACCTGGTTGCGGTGCTCACACATCGAAATGTACGAAATTTCAATCCTTTATACACACACCACCAAACCACACTACAAAAAGACTGTTCTTTCTTTCTTTTGCTTGTGCCGTTTTTCCCGCGGATACGCAGCGTCGGCATGGTTAACCGGATGTGGAAATGTTATTTGAAGGGGTGGCCGGATACCCTTCCTGCCGCCAACCCGTACCCCCCGGGAAGGAATTAGTGTACCCCAACTGTCTGCAACTAGCGGAATCCATAGAATAGTGCGAAAGTGTTCAGATGTCTGTGAGCCATGTAACTGAGACGGGACGTGGGGACCAGCCCGGTATTCACCGAGGGGGATGTGGAAAACCGCCTAAAACCCACATCCAGGCTGGCCGGCACACCGGCCCTCGTCGTTAATCCGCCGGGCGGATTCGATACGGAGCCGGGGAGCCTACCCGAGTCCAGGAAGCATAGCGTTAGCGCGCTCGGCTAACCTGGCGGGTTGCAAAAAGACTATTCCGCATGGAATAAATATCTCATTTCAGTTTCGTGTAAGTCACTTGACGTTTAGGATGCCAGTCATTGAAATGGATTTCGGATCACACTTGCTATAGAACAATTGCTATGTCAAAGAAAGTGTAGTCGAAATAAGCTTGGGGACATGTGGACGCGCCTACTCGTTGCCACTGTTGATTTGACTACGCTCCAGAAGTTTTGCTAGGAAACGATTAAACATCCTCCATCCAATCCCGATCTCTCCTCAAATGATTACCATACTTTTGGAGCCCTTAAGAGAGATATTCATGGCCATCCATTTGCTACGACCAGAGAGGTGCGCGCCTCGTTACAATCATGGTTACGTAGGCAACTGCTAACATTTTTCCATGAATGTGTTGACAGCTACGGTGATAACTTTTGGAATAAAAAGTAATTTACGTACTTTTTCCATCTGCTTCGTTTTCGTATCACTGCCCCTCATACGTATTACGAAACTTTCTTCCATTTCATCGGTAGCTTCTTCTACTGATTGTGGCGTAGCGCCATACATCGCCCACACAAAAATCTTACAGTAGTTTGTAGCTTCATACGGGCGGTGAGTCACTGGTTCTGTGTGACAATATTCGTGCATATGAGCAGCTACGTGGTAGTAGATGCAGATCGAGAGGTTTCGTTAATGTACTGGCGACGAAACCATGAGATTGCTATTGTAAAACTGAATGCAAAATTTACCACACAGCAAATGAAACAAAACCACATATTTATGTAACTTAATAACTACGCGAAATTTAACCGACAGGAAAAAGATGCTGTGATATGCAAATGATTACCTTTTCAGAGCATTCATACGAGGTTGGCGCCGGTGGTGATACCTACAACGTGCTGACATGAAGAACGTTTCCAACAGATTTCTCATACAGAAACAGCAGTTGACCGGCGTTGCCTGGTGAAACGTTGTTGTGATGCTTCGTGTGACGAGGAGAAAAGCGTACCATCACGTTTCCGATTTTGATAAAGGTTGGATTGTAGCGTATCGCGATTGCGGTTTATCGTATCGCGACATTGCTGCTCGCGTTGGTCGAGATCCAATGACTGTAAGCAGAATATGGAATCGGTGGGTTCAGGAGGGTAATACGGAACGCCGTGCTGGATCCCAACGGCCCCGTATCACTAGCAGTCGAGGTGACAGGCATCTTATCGGCATGGCTGTAACGGATTGTGCAGCCGGGTCTCGATCCCTGAGTCAACAGATGGGGACGTTTGCAAGACAACAACCGTCTGCACGAACAGTTCGTCGACGTTTGCAGTAGCATGGACTATCAGCTCGGAGACCATGGCTGCAGTTACCCTTGACGCTGCATCACAGACAGGAGCGCCTGCGATGGTGTGCTTAACGACGGACCTGACTGCACGAATGGCAAAACGTCATTATTTCGGATGAATCCAGGTTCTGTTTACAGCATCATGATGGTCGCATCCGTGTTTGGCGACATCGCGGTGAACGCACTTTGGAAGCGTGTATTCGTCATAGCTATACTGGCATATCACCCTGCGTGATGCTATGGGGTGCCATTGGTTACACGTCTCGGTCACCTCTTGTTCGCATTGACGGCACTTTGAATAGTGGACGTTACATTTCCGATGTGTTACGACTCGTGGCTCTACCCTTCATTCGCCCCCTGCGAAACCCTACATTTCAGCAGGATAATGCACGACCGCATGTTTTAGGTCCCGTATGGGCATTTCTGGATACAGAAAATGTTCGACTGCTGCCCTGGCCAGCACATTGTATTGATTTCTTAGCAACTGAAAACGTCTGTTCAATGGTGGCCGAGCAACTGGGTCGTCACAATACGCCAGTAACTACTCTTGATGAACTGTGGTATCGTGTTGAAGCTGCATGGGCAGCTGTACCTGTACATGCCATCCAAGCGTACCAAGGCCGTTATTACGGCCAGAGGTGGTTGTTTTGGGTACTGATTTCTCATGATCTATGCACCAAAATTGCGTGAAAATGTAATCACATGTCAGTTCTAGTATAATATATTTGTCCAATGAATGCCCGTTTATCATCTATATTTCTTCTTGGTGTAGCAGTTTTAGTGGCCATTAGTGTATTTCATTTTTCGTAAATGATTTTGGCGTCTGCTGATATTACATTTTCCGGTAGGTACTGATGATTTCATGGATTGAGTGAATGAAGGGATACTTGTGATGTATGTAATAAACGAAAAATTTTATTGTATTACATGGGTATATGATAGCGTAGGAACATGAAACTGAGTTGGCTGTGTGAGCTACACTGAAGCACCAAATAATCTGGTATAGGCAAGCGTAGCCAGGTAGAGAGATACATAAACAGGCACAATACGTCGATGCGGTCGATAACGCCTATATAAAACAACAAGTGTCTGGCGCGATTGTGAGATCGGTTACTGCTGATACAATGGTAGGTTATGAAGATTTAAGTGACTTTGGTGTTATAGTCGGCCCACGACGGTTCAATCCCGCGTCCGGCCATCCTGATTTAGGTTTTCCGTTGGTACACAGCTTCTCCGAGGTAGCGGTGTAAGGGGAATTTTCTCGCACGACCATTCCACGAGTGCACCGTGAATATCAGAAATCCGGTAATACATCAAATCTCCAACATCGTTGCGGCCGGAAAAAAGATTCTACAAGAACGGAATCGGCGACGACTGAAGAGAATCGTTCAACGTGACGGAAGTGCAACCCTTCCGCCAATTGCTGCAGATTTCAAGGCTGGGCCATCAAAAGTGTCAGCGTTCCAACCGTTCAATGAAACCTCGTCGATATGGGTTTTCGGAGCAGAAGTCCCCACTCCTGTACCCTTGATGACTGCACAACACAAAGCTATGCGCCTCGCCTGGCCCCATCAACACTTCCATTGGACTGGTGATTGGAAATCTATTGCCTGGTCGAACGAGTCTCGTTTCAAATTGTATCGAGCAGATGGACTTGTACGGGTATGGAGACAACCGCATCAATCCATGGACTATGCATGTCAGCAGGGGACTGTTCAAAACAGGTGGAGGCTCTGCAATGGTGTGGGGAGTGTGCCGTTGGAGTGAGGTTCAGAATGGTTCAAATGGCTCTGAGCCCTATGGGACTTAACATCTGACGTCATCAGTCCCCTACAACTTAGAACTACTTAAACCTAATTAACCTAAACACATGACACACATCCATGCCCGAGGCAGGATTCGAACCTGTGGGAGGACGACGGTTCAATCCCGCGTCCGGCCACCCTGATTTAGGTTTTCCGTGATTTTCCTAAATCAGGCAAATGGCGGGATAGTTCCTTTGAAAGGGCACGGCTGACTTCCTTCGCCATCCTCCCCTAATCCGACGAAACCGATAACCTCGCGGTTTGGTCACTTGCCCGCAGACAACCCAACACCAACTCTCGAACCTGCGACCGCAGCAGTCGCGCAGTTCCGGATAAGCGCCTAGAACCGCTCGGCTACCGCGGCCGGCTCGTTGGAGTGATGTGGGATCCTTGATACCTCTAGATACGACTCTGACAGGTGACACGTATGTAAGCATCTTGTCTGATCACCTGCATCACATCAGTATCTGTATGTTCATCTTCTTAGCGATGGTCGCGGGACTCGGCTGTTCGATTGAGGATGTCAAATTAAACACTTTTCGACCGCCGATTTTGAACCTTATTTTATTGGATTGCAGATGGCGCAATAAAGTGCCGAAACTCGTTGCGTAATAAAATAAAATTGGAAATTGACGGCTGAAAGGTGTTTAATTTGACATGGTGCATCCATTCATGTCCATTGTGCATTCCGACGGACTTTGGAAATTCCAGTAGGACAATGCGACACCCCACACGTCCAGCATTGCTACAGATTGGCTCCAGGAACAACCTTCTGATTTTAAACGCTTCCGCTAGCCAACAAACTCTCCAGATATGAACATTATTGACGATATCTGTGATGCCATGCAACGTGCTTTTCAAAGAGATCTCCACCCCTCGTACTCTTACGGATTTGTGGACAGCCATGCAGGAGTCATGGTGTCAGTTCCCTCCAGCACTACTTCAGACATTAGTTGAGTCTATACGTCGTGTTGCGGCACTTCTGCGTGCTCGCGGGGGCCCTACACGATATTAGGCAGGTGTACTAGTTTCTTTGGCTCTTCAGCTCATAAATTACTTTTTTTAACCAAAAATCTTCTGAAACGTTTGATGCGGCCCGCCACGACATCCTCTCCTGTGCCAACCTCTTCAAGTCAGAGTAGCAATTTTAACTAACGTCCTTCATTATTTATTGTATGTATTCCAAGTTTTTACCTTCTAAAACCTCCTCTAGTACGATACAAGATATTCCGTGATGCCTTAACAAACGTCTTATAGTCCTGTCCATTGAAGCTGTCCTTTCATCACGATTAATAAGATCTTGAGCTAAACGTATATCCACCGATTCCTCATGTCTAATAACTGAATCCCAGAAAGATCTGATCGTGATCTCCGAGGCAGAGTAATCCATGGAATGTCCTGTGGAGACACGATGATCCGCTATGGCTGACTTCTTGGGTTGCGAGAGGTGAGTATGGAGATTATGTTCAACGTATCTTACACGCATTTTGTCCGCGTTGTCTGACCAATGCAGACTTTGATCCACTGGCAAGGTATTCCGTGTATTTCGGCCTTCCGTAGTCCCAGATCGTGCTTTGCAGAACCGAGAAGAGCACACCTCCTTATAGGAGGGCGGAAGATTACTTTGACTTCATGTTTCCTTAATATTCTGCCCAACTTCAAGAGAATATTGCCGACGTATGGGATGAACCCCCTGGACTTGAACCACTACTTTTCCTTTTGATCGCGTGGGTATTCACGTTTTTCTTCCTTAAAGCTGAGCTGATCTGATGTGGAGTATATCCATTATCTCTGAACACTGATTGTAGGTTTTCCAGCTCCTTTCCAAGGCTTGCTACATCAGACAACATGTGTCCCGCGAACCAAAGTTCGAAGGACTCCCATAGTTTGTGACGGGTGGTGGTAGGTAGACACATCCAAATAAGTATCTGTATGTGTGGGCTTACGGTAAACGGAGTGCCTCAATGATCCACACACTTTCCCCTCATCGTAATCCCAGGACATTACTCGTTTTGTTCAGGGCAGGCGGGTGCTGCGGAAGAAGAAACCACCGGAGGGTGAGTGGACGCTTTTCCGTAGGCGAAAGAGACGGTGCCGCCACGCTGCAAGTCTAACAGCCGTGGTGATTCGTTGCGTAGCTGCCTCGCACCGTCCATAGCAGGGACTCTCTTTCTCGACCTATTTTTACTACTGCCACTTCAGTTTTGTAGAATCTGTAGATCAGTCGTCTGGGTTAGCGGCAGTCTTCTAAACACTGCGACCAACATACCATATCGTTCACTGTCGCAAGCTTCCTCTACGTCCTCTATCCTAACCTGTCTTCAGTCTGTATTCCAACACCAAGCGCAATACCAGAACACCTTCTCTCCTTCTTCCTGAAAATAAACTGCTTTTTACCCACTACTCACTGTTCCAGCAACAAAAGACACAATAAATTTCATTAAAAATTACTGTAACGATAGTCCATGCGTCAGCACGGATTTAGAAAGCATCACTCCTGCGAAACGCAACTCGCCCTTTTTTCACATGATAACTTGCGAACCATGGATGAAAGGTATCAGACGGATGCCATATTCCTTGAATTCCGGAAAGCGTTTGACTCGGTGCCCCACTGCAGATTCCTAACTAAGGTACGAGCATATCGGATTTGTTCCCAAGTATGTGAGTGGTTCGAAGACTTCTTAAGTAATAGAACCCAGTACGTTGTCCTCGATGGTGAGTGTTCATCGGAGGTGAGGGTATCATCTGGAGTGCCCCAGGGAAGTGTGGTAGGTCCGCTGTTGTTTTCTATCCACATAAATGGTCTTTTGGATAGGGTGGATAGCAATGTACGGCTGTTTGCTGATGATGCTGTGGTGTACGGGAAGGTGTCGTCGTTGAGTGACTGTAGGAGGATACAAGATGACTTGGACAGGATATGTGACTGGTGTAAAGGATGGCAGCTAACTCTAAATTAGATAAATGTAAATTAATGTAGATGAATAGGAAAAGAATCCTGTAATGTTTGATTACTCTATTAGTAGTGTAGCGCTTGACACAGTCATGTCGATTAAATATTTGGGCGTAACATTGCAGAGGGATATGAAGTGGGACAAGCATGTAATGGCAGTTGTGGGGAAGGCGGATAGTCGTCTTCGGTTCATTGGTAGAATTTTGGGAAGATGTGGTTCATCCGTAAAGGAGACCGCTTATAAAACACTAATACGACCTATTCTTGAGTACTGCTCGAGCGTTTGGGATCTCTGTCAGTTGGGATTGAGGGAGGACATAGAAGCAATTCAGAGGCGGGCTGCTAGATTTGTTACTGGTAGGTTTGATCACGACGCGAGTGCTACAGAAATGCTTCAGGAACTCAGGTGGGAGTCTCTGGAGGAAAAGAGGCGTTCTTTTCGTGAATCGCTACTGAGGAAATTTATAGAACCAGTATTTGAGGCTGACTGCAGTACAATTTTACTGCCGCCAACTTACATTTCGCGGAAAGACCACAAAGATAAGATAAGAGAGATTAGGGCTCGTACAGAGGCATATAGGCAGTCATTTTTCCCTCGTTCTGTTTGGGAGTGGAACAGGGAGAGAAGATGCTAGTTGTTGTACGAGGTACGCTCCGCCACGCACCGTATGGTGGATTGCGGAGTAAGGATGTAGATGCGGATGTAGATGTAAATACATTCAGCAAACATTCTAAACGCCTGTCCGAGACACACATTGTCTAATTCAGTGCCACTGTGAATATTCAAGACACTTATTTCTGTATTATGGCAGACGTATTTGTTTCCATTAACATGGAAAATGCCAGTAGACTGTCAGCAGTTGTGTCTTTCAAGACAGGCAATAGAATATTACCAAGTTCACATTTTTCCACACTTTTGCCATTTCTTCATATATTACGGATCGCATTGCAGGTGCTGCGATTTCCCGTATGCAAGTCCACTTCCAAGAAAGCATCACATGCATAATGTAGGTCAGAAATACGTCTAGTCCTAATATGACGGTACACGGCCTTAGAAAGTTACAGTCGTATGTTAATATCCGTCTTCTATTTCATGTCGTACATGTTGTTCAACGTGTCTTTTAACTGAAAAAAGATTGTAGAACAACACATGCATTTCAGAATCCCATTCTACTAAGTGGAGCTTTGTTATTTTTATAGCCTGGCAATCAGACTGCGAAAGACAGACAGGATTCATCCACTACCGCTTTCGGCGCAGCTCTTACCAAAACAACGAAGTTACTCTTAGCACAACAACGAAGGAAAAGTTATAAATTCAAAAGCATTAGTCCAATTAGTTTTGGATAGGTAGCCCGATAAAAGAACTGATGGTATAGACGTATCGGAAATATATGCGGTTTCATAGCCTGCACGTCAGCCACAACGTAATGCAGAAAGAGAAAATAACAAAATTGGAAAATGAAATAAAATGCTTCATTAATCCATCCTATTTCAAATTATAATTTTAACAAACAAATATCTCTAACTATGGTCGAAATTACTGTCATATTAATTAACTTGATTATAGGATTTTGTATCCACCACTGTTGTGCAATATGGCTTCCAATTATTTGTCAATCATAAGAATATAAAGAATTATATTGCTCATTTGCATAATTAATATAAAGCAGTAGAGAGCAATAGAATTAATACATAATATGAAAATTTGAATGAGAATATTTATTTATGGAAAAATGTTTTGTTGTTGGCAGAAGTTTGGATAAGGTTCATAATACTTCGATTAAATACGAATCGTCAGCAGGAGTTACTTCTGATCCATTTGCTGTATACCTACATCTACATCTACATGGATACTCTACAAATCATATTTAAGTGCTTCATCGAACCATCTTCACAATTCTCTATTATTCCAATCTCGTATAGCGGGTAGAAAGAATGAACTGCTATAACTTTCCGTAAGAGCTCTGATTTCCCTTATTTTATCGTGGTGATCATTCCGCCCTATGTAGGTCGGTGTCAATAAAATATTTTCGCATTCGGAGGAGAAAGCTGGTGATTGGAATTTCGTGAGAAGATTCCGTCACAACGAAAAAAGACCTTTCTTTTAATGATTTCCAGCACAAATCCTGCATCATTTCTGTGACACTCTCTCCCATATTTCGCGATAATACAAAGTGTGCTGACTTTCTTTTAACTTTTTCGATATACTCCGACAGTCATATGTGATAAGGATCCCACACCGCGCCGCAGTATTCTAAACGAGGACGGACAAGCGTGGTGTAGGCAGTCTCCTTAGTAGGTCTGTTATATTTTCAAGTTTTTTCCTGCCATTAAAAGGCAGTCTTGGTTTGCCTTCCCCACAACATTTTCTGTGTGTTCCTTGCAATTTAAGTTGTTCGTCATTGTAATACCTAGGTATTTAGTTGATTTACGGCTTTTAGATCAGACTTATTTATCGTGTAACCGAAGTTTAACGAGTTCCTTTCAGCACTCATGTGGATGACCTCATACTTTTCGTTACGTAGGGTCAACTGCCACTTTTCGCACCATTCAGATATTTTTTTCTAAATCATTTTGCAATTTGTTTTGATCTTCCGATGACTTTATTGGTTGATAAACGACAGCGTCATCTGCAAACAATCGAAGACGGCTGCTCAGATTGTCTCCTAAATGGTTTATATAGATAAGGAACAGAAAAGAGCCTATAACACTCCCTCGGGAACGCCTGAAATCACTTCTGTTTTACTCGATGACTTTCCGTCAATTACTACGAACTGTGACCTCTCTGACAGGAAATCGCAAATCCAGTCACATAACTGAGACGATAGGCCTATTCCATAAGCACGCAATTTTACTACGAGCCGCCTGTGTGGTACAGTGTCAAAAGCCTTCCGGAAATCCAGGAATACGGAATCGATCTGAAATCCCTTGTCAATAGCACTCAGTACTTCATGTGAATAAAGAGCTAGTTGTGTTTCCCAGGAACGATGTTTTCTAAACTCATGTTGACTGTGTGTCAATACACCGTTTCCTTCGAGGTAATTCATAATGTTCGAACACAATATACGTTCTAAAATCATGCTGCATATCGACGTTAACGATATGTGCCAGTAATTTATTGTATTACTCCTACTACCTTTCTTGAATATTGGTCTGACCTGTGCAACTTTCCAGTCTTTGGGTACGGATCTTTCGTCGAGCGAACAGTTGTATATGATTCTTAAGTATGGAGCTAATGCATCAGCATACTCCGAAAGGAACCTAATTGGTATACAGTCTGGAGCAGAAGACTTGTTTTTATTAAGTGATTTGAGATGCTTCACTACTCCGAGGATATTTACTTCTACATTACTCATTTTGGCAGCTGTTCTCGATACGAATTCTGGACTATTTACTTCGTCTTCTTTTGTGAAGGCATTTCGGACGGCTGTGTTTAGTAAATCTGCTTTGGCAGCACTGACTTCGATACTATCTCCACTGTTATCGCCCAGAGAAGGCATTGATTGTTTCTTGCCGCTAACATACTTCACATACGACCAGAATCTCTTTGGATTTTCTGCCAGGTTTCGAGACAAAGTTTCGTTGTGGAAACTGTTATAGGCGTCTTCCATTGAAGTCCGCCCTAAGTTTCGAGCTTCTGTAAAGGATAGGCAATCTTGGGGATTTTGCGTCTGTTTAAATTTGGCATGTTTATTTCGTTGTTTCTGCAACAGTGTTCTAACCCGTTTTGTGTACCAAGGAAGATCAGCTCCGTCGTTTGTTAGTTTATTTGGTATAAACCTATCAATTGCTGCCGATACTATTTATTTGAATTTAAGCGACATCTGGTCTACACTTAGATTATTAATTTGGAATGAGTGGAGATTGTCTCTCAAGAAGGCGTCAAGTGAATTTTTATTTGCTTTTTTGAATAGGTATATTTTTCGCTTATTTTTCGAAGATTTGAGGATTACAGTATTCAATCTCGCTACGACAACCCTGTGTTGACTAATCCCTATATCGGTTTTGATCCTTGTTATTATCTCAGGATTATTTGTTGCTAAGAGGTCAAGTGTGTTTTCACAACCGTTTACAATTCGCGTGGGCTCATGAACTAAATACTCGAAATAATTTTCAGAGAATGCGTTTAGCACAATTTCGGATAATATTTTATGCGTACTTCCGGAATTAAACATGTATTTTCGCCAACATATCGTATGAATCGGGTATGCGTTAGAAATCAAACTCAAGTTCCCTTTCAACCTTTGAGCAACTGCATCATTAAATAATTAAATAAACAAAAAATAAATATAATAAAATAAATAATCAAGATATCGTGATTTGCACAGAAACATTTTCAGTGTAAGTGAAACACTATACTAATAAGTTATATCTTGAACCTCTTCCTAGATACACTTTCCAGTACATCTACTATGTTACGACTTATCTCATCTAAATTGAAGCTACCTTAAAATAATCTAAATAGAATAATCAATAATGAGAGCGACGGGCGGTGTGTACACACCTCAGAGCCAATATCACTTAAATTAAATTACTATCAAGTCCACCTTCATTAACAGTATTTCACCATCAAATCCGTTATAAACAAAAATCTATTGTAACCCACCTCCTCTTAACTATAAGCTGCACCTTGTCCTGAAATATTTTATAATTATAAATCTTGAGAATTATAAATCGAAAAAGATTCTCTGATAACGGAGATATACAAACAAATAAATTAAGAGAGTAAATCGTGTATTATCAATCACGGGGTAGGTTCCTCTGAATGGAATGAGATACCGCCAAATTCTTTTGGTTTAAAGACCTTAACTAATAGTACCCTGGTAAATATAATTAACATTTAAAATAATAGGGTATCTAATCCTAGTTTATTATTTAAATTTCACAGATTCATAAAAAGAGCTACAAATAAATTTTAACATTTCACCTTACAAATTTATATTTTAACCCTAATAATACAAACAACTGTTTTAACCAATAATATTCACTTGTATCAATCGTATAACCGCGGCTGCTGGCACGAATTATGCCGATACCAAATCAATTGCTAAATCCAAAATCACTTGATAATTAAATCAAATTACTGCAAAAAGAACATTTAGTTTAACAAAACTTACATATAATATCATCTGAACTGCGAGGTCAGTAAAATGATGCAATTATTATTTTATTCCGGTTGCAAACAATGACCTCTGCCCATACTAACTCACAGGAAATATCTACTTCAATTTCGCGACAAGTTAAACTACTTGTTAACAGCAACAAACACGCCACCGCCAACCATGTTTAGCTTATCTTTTCGGAACACCGTTAGGTTCTTCGCAAAAATTTCGGCTGAGCTTATATCGGGATTTAGTCAGCTTTCAGTGCCTATAACGATTTGAGCATCAGTGCTTTCTATTAGCGCTTGGAGCTCTGGTACTTTCCCAACACAGCTACGAGAATTTACAACTGTTATACCAATGGTTCCTGTATCTATGTTCTTAATGTGTTCAGCCTGCACCCTTTGCGACTGAAGCCCATCTTGTGTTTTCCCGAGACCCTCTAACATAAAAAACCGCCCAGTCCACGCCACACAGCCTCTGCTACCCGTGTAGTCGCCTCTTGCGTATAATGGACACTTGGCCTATTCTACGAAACCCAAAACCCAACCACCATTTGGCGCAGCCTACACGGTCGCAGAACCGCCTGAGCCTCTGATTCAGACCCTCCACTCGGCTCTGCATCAGAGGTCCGCAATCGGTCCTGTCGACTATGCTGCAAATGGTCAGCTCTGCTTTCATCTTGCAAGCTAGACTGGCAACCTTAACCACTTCTGTTAGTCGCCGAGAGAAAATGAATTTGAATGAGGGAGTAGTGACAATGAGTACTCTGTAAGGCTATTTCAATAAAGTTTTTGGAGCAGCAACATCCATCTCTTCTTTTTATTTGGCTCGACATGGTTGGAACGTGCTGCTACAGCTTGGTACAAATATAAAAACGTATTTGTAGATGCACTGAGGTGACGTCATGCAGATTCACAGATGGAGATAGTCTCTTGTACGCAAGGTATAAAAGGCAGTGCATTGGCGGAGCTGTCATTTGTACTCATTGTACACTCCTGGAAATGGAAAAAAGAACACATTGACACCGGTGTGTCAGACCCACCATACTTGCTCCGGACACTGCGAGAGGGCTGTACAAGCAATGATCACACGCACGGCACAGCGGACACACCAGGAACCGCGGTGTTGGCCGTCGAATGGCGCTAGCTGCGCAGCATTTGTGCACCGCCGCCGTCAGTGTCAGCCAGTTTGCCGTGGCATACGGAGCTCCATCGCAGTCTTTAACACTGGTAGCATGCCGCGACAGCGTGGACGTGAACCGTATGTGCAGTTGACGGACTCTGAGCGAGGGCGTATAGTGGGCATGCGGGAGGCTGGGTGGACGTACCGCCGAATTGCTCAACACGTGGGGCGTGAGGTCTCCACAGTACATCGATGTTGTCGCCAGTGGTCGGCGGAAGGTGCACGTGCCCGTCGACCTGGGACCGGACGCAGCGACGCACGGATGCACGCCAAGACCGTAGGATCCTACGCAGTGCCGTAGGGGACCGCACCGCCACTTCCCAGCAAATTAGGGACACTGTTGCTCCTGGGGTATCGGCGAGGACCATTCGCAACCGTCTCCATGAAGCTGGGCTACGGTCCCGCACACCGTTAGGCCGTCTTCCGCTCACGCCCCAACATCGTGCAGCCCGCCTCCAGTGGTGTCGCGACAGGCGTGAATGGAGGGACGAATGGAGGAGACGTGTCGTCTTCAGCGATGAGAGTCGCTTCTGCCTTGGTGCCAATGATGGTCGTATGCGTGTTTGGCGCCGTGCAGTTGAGCGCCACAATCAGGACTGCATACGACCGAGGCAGACAGGGCCAACACCCGGCATCATGGTGTGGGGAGCGATCTCCTACACTGGCCGTACACCACTGGTGATCGTCGAGGGGACTGAATAGTGCACGGTACATCCAAACCGTCATCGAACCCATGGTTCTACCATTCCTAGACCGGCAAGGGAACTTGCTGTTCCAACAGGACAATGCACGTCCGCATGTATCTCGTGCCACCCAACGTGCTCTAGAAGGTGTAAGTCAACTACCCTGGCCAGTAAGATCTCCGGATCTGTCCCCCATTGAGCATGTTTGGGACTGGATGAAGCGTCGTCTCACGCGGTCTGCACGTCCAGCACGAACGCTGGTCCAACTGAGGCGCCAGGTGGAAATGGCATGGCAAGCCGTTCCACAGGACTACATCCAGCATCTCTACGATCGTCTCCATGGGAGAATAGCAGTCTGCATTGCTGCGAAAGGTGGATATACACTGTACTAGTGCTGACATGGTGCATGCTCTGTTGCCTGTGTCTATGTGCTTGTGGTTCTGTCAGTGTGATCATGTGATGTATCTGACCCCAGGAATGTGTCAATAAAGTTTCCCCTTCCTGGGACAATGAATTCACGGTGTTCTTATTTCAATTTCCAGGAGTGTATTTGTGGAAAGGCTTCCGACGCTGTTATGGCAGTACGACAGGAATTTAGAGACTTTGAACGCTGAATGGTAGTTGAAGCTAGTCGCATGAGACATTGCATTTAGAAAATCGTTAGGTATTCAATATTCCGTGATCCACATTGTCAAGAGTGTGCCAAGGATACCAGATTTCAGGCAATACCTCTCACCACGGACAAGGAAGTGGCCGTCGGCCTTCCCTTAATGACGGAGAGCAGTGGCGTATGGGTACAGTTGTCAGTGCTAACAGACAAGCAACACTGCGTGAAAGAACAGCAGAAATCAAAATGGAACTTACGACGAATATATCCGCTGGGACTGAGTGGCGAAATTGGTCGTCAATGGGCTATGGCAGCAGACGACCGTCGCGAGTGCCTTTACTAACAACACGACATCTCCCGTAGCGCCTGGTATTGTGACCATATCGGTTGGACTATAGACGACTGGGAAATCGTGTCCCCGTCACGTGAGTCCCTATTTCAGTTGATGAAAGCTGATGGTAGGGTACGAGTGTGGTGCAGACATGACGAAGCCAAGGATCAAAATTATCAATAAGTCACTTTGCAAGCTGGTGGTGGCTCCATAATGGTGTGGGCTATGTTTACAAGCCATTGACTGAGACCTCTGCTCCAACTGAACCGATGATGACTCTAAATACACTCCTGGAAATTGAAATAAGAACACCGTGAATTCATTGTCCCAGGAAGGGGAAACTTTATTGACACATGCCTGGGGTCAGATACATCACATGATCACACTGACAGAACCACAGGCACATAGACACAGGCAACAGAGCATGCACCATGTCGGCACTAGTACAGTGTATATCCACCTTTCGCAGCAATGCAGGCTGCTATTCTCCCATGGAGACGATCGTAGAGATGCTGGATGTAGTGCTGTGGAACGGCTTGCCATGCCATTTCCACCTGGCGCCTTAGTTGGACCAGCGTTCGTGCTGGACGTGCAGACCGCGTGAGACGACGCTTCAGCCAGTCCCAAACATGCTCAATGGGGGACAGATCCGGAGATCTTGCTGGCCAGGGTAGTTGACTTACACCTTCTAGAGCACGTTTGGTGGCATGGGATACATGCGGACGTGCATTGTCCTGTTGGAACAGCAAGTTCCCTTGCCGGTCTAGGAATGGTAGAACGATGGGTTCGATGACGGTTTGGATGTACCGTGCACTATTCAGTGTCCCCTCGACGATCACCAGTGGTGTACGGCCAGTGTAGGAGATCGCTCCCCACACCATGATGCCGGGTGTTGGCCCTGTGTGCCTCGGTCGTATGCAGTCCTGATTGTGGCGCTCACCTGCACGGCGCCAAACACGCATACGACCATCATTGGCACCAAGGCAGAAGCGACTCTCATCGCTGAAGACGACACGTCTCCTCCATTCGTCCCTCCATTCACGCCTGTCGCGACACCACTGGAGGCGGGCTGCACGATGTTGGGGCGTGAGCGGAAGACGGCCTAACGGTGTGCGGGACCGTAGCCCAGCTTCATGGAGACGGTTGCGAATGGTCCTCGCCGATACCCCAGGAGCAACAGTGTCCCTAATTTGCTGGGAAGTGGCGGTGCGGTCCCCTACGGCACTGCGTAGGATCCTACGGTCTTGGCGTGCATCCGTGCGTCGCTGCGTCCGGTCCCAGGTCGACGGGCACGTGCACCTTCCGCCGACCACTGGCGACAACATCGATGTACTGTGGAGACCTCACGCCCCACGTGTTGAGCAATTCGGCGGTACGTCCACCCAGCCTCCCGCATGCCCACTATACGCCCTCGCTCAGAGTCCGTCAACTGCACATACGGTTCACGTCCACGCTGTCGCGGCATGCTACCAGTGTTAAAGACTGCGATGGAGCTCCGTATGCCACGGCAAACTGGCTGACACTGACGGCGGCGGTGCACAAATGCTGCGCAGCTAGCGCCATTCGACGGCCAACACCGCGGTTCCTGGTGTGTCCGCTGTGCCGTGGGTGTGATCATTGCTTGTACAGCCCTCTCGCAGTGTCCGGAGCAAGTATGGTGGGTCTGACACACCGGTGTCAATGTGTTCTTTTTTCCATTTCCGGGAGTGTATATTCGGCTGAATGCAGACCACTTGCAATCATTTATGATTCTCAGGTTCCCAAAAATTTATGAATGACAATGCGCCATGTGACAGTCTTCGCCCGAGATGAATCCCAATGAACACTTATGGGACATGATGGAGAGGTCAATTCGAGCACAAAATCCTGCACCGGCAACACTTCCGTAATTATGGATAGCTGTAGAGGCAGCATGGCTCAATATTTCTGCAGGGGACTTCCAACGACTTGAATCCATGCCAGGCTGAGATGCTGCACTACACTGGGCAAGAGGAGGTCCAACACGATATTAGGAGGTATCCTATGAATTTTGTCACAACAGGGTAGATCACAACATAAATAGTTTGAACAATAAGTTAATACTATTTTACCGCATCCATGTCTGCACAATAATTGTAGTTAAATAATCTTTATATGATAGTAACTATAGATGAAATAGAATATAAGAAAGAATCCAACAGAGATTCGTGAGGGTACACTGAGATATTAGAGTGTGTGTAACAACACATACAGATCCTTATTTGCATGTGTCTAACTACCACCACACACACGTTACTATCTCCTACAAAATCAAAATGTATATTTTAATATATTCAGGACATAACAAAACAAAAGCACTCGCTGGAATGAGCGTTTTCAATTTAGAAGGGTTTCCAGTAAGCTGATTTGCTGCACTTATAAAAAACTGCAGGAAACTGGTTTACACCTCCCCCTTCTTTATTCTGACAATCACAGGAATTGTTAACTTTGATGCCGTTCCTATGTAATTCACGAGCTTCCCGCTCATCTGAAATTATTGAAACCAAAAAAATAGTTCAAATGGCTCTTAGCACTGTAGGACTTAACATCTGAGGTCAAGAGTCCCCTAGAACTTAGAACTACTTAAACCTAACTAAACTATGGACATCACACACATCCATGCCCGAGGCAGGATTCGAACCTGCGAACGTAGCGGTCGCGCCGTTCCAGACTGAAGCGCCTAGAACCGCTCGGCCACTCCGGGTGGCTTATCGAAACCAGAGTAAGCTTCTATTTACCGGTATTATCTTAGAGTAGCACTTACAATCATGGCGGATTAAAGGGCGCCAATCTTCTTCTCCATTCTCCCTCGTCCGTAACTTGATATCCTTGGAGAATAGACTAATGTTTCTTTACAGGCCCAGAAACAGTCGCATCATTCGCCAACTGTCTGACTTTGTACAGTGTGGTTATAATTATACTTTCGCTACTTGAGATGGCCCCCATGAAAATCGAGAGGACAGTGAAGCTCTGAGGAAACGTTTGTATAGACACGTGGAAGACAACGGATAAACAATTGAAAGAAACACATTTTAATAACCACATGAAACGCTAACATTTGTTAACTGCTTACAATATTTACATTACAGGTCACAAGCGTTACTCAGTGTGACGACCACCTGATTAGATTAGATTAGATTAGATTAGATTAGATTAGATTAATACTAGTTCCATGGATCATGAATACGATATTTCGTAATGATGTGGAACGAGTCGAATTTTCGAATACATGACATAATTAGGTTAATTTAACAACATACTTAAGTTAATATAACAACTTTATTTTTTTGTGTTTTTTCTTTATTTTTTATTTTTATTTTTTTATTTTTTAATATTTTTGTTTTGTTTTTTCTTTTTTTCTTAATTTATATCTAAAAATTCCTCTATGGAGTTGAAGGAGTTGTCATTCAGAAATTCTTTTAATTTCTTCTTAAATACTTGTTGGTTATCTGTCAGACTTTTGATACTATTTGGTAAGTGACCAAAGACTTTAGTGACAGTATAATTCACCCCTTTCTGTTCCCAAGTTAGATTTAATCTTGAATAGTGAAGATCATCCTTTCTCCTAGTATTGTAGTTATGCACACTGCTATTACTTTTGAATTGGGTTTGGTTGTTAATAACAAATTTCATAAGAGGGTATATATACTGAGAAGCTACTGTGAATATCCCTAGATCCTTAAATAAATGTCTGCAGGATGATCTTGGGTGGACTCCAGCTATTATTCTGATTATACGCTTTTGTGCAATAAATACTTTATTCCTCAGTGATGAATTACCCCAAAATATGATGCCATATGAAAGCAATGAGTGAAAATAGGCGTAGTAAGCTAATTTACTACACTGCATACACTACAGCCTGGAACCACACTATAGATACCATTTCAGAATTATTCGCAGCATTCTTCGAAACGTAGGCCACGGAATGCTGTCATGAGAAACCTCGCGCACTGCTTGAAGACTGCACACTGCGTTCAGCACTCTCGGTCACGGAAATTTCAAAAATTTGTAGCACAATTGGTCGTCGGCGTCTCCCAGGAGCAGTTCCCAAATCGGAAGTTAATTAGAACTTTCATATCATGTTCTTTAACACCGGTGAGGAAAGAGGACCTCTCTGTACTCGTTCAATAAGTCGATAGTCTTGAAGAGCAGCAGCTCTGTGGCTGTTGTTTTGATAAAACAGATTTACGAGTAAGACCCATTGTGACTATCTGTACCTGTAATGCACACCGCTGCATCTGTTTCAACCACACGTCGCCGTACTAGTACCGGCCCCTAATGGGAAGTCATGACATTAACAACACAATCAACGCAAATCCTCCAGCGCACAGAGTGAACATTTTTCCCATAAAGTATGGTAACCATGAGGTAAATAAGTTATCCTACTACTATGGTTTAATTGTAAAATTATAACCATCTTGTAGACCAAACATACGAAGGCCTTCTGAAAAGTAATACCTCCGAATTTTCTATCTGAAACCTTTTTAAATCTTAAATAAAACAATGGTTATCAGCACTCTGCAGCTTTATTCTTCACGTCTGCGTATTTATTTCTCAACGTAGTCACCCTGACGACGGAAGCATTTCTCCCACGACGGACAAGGTTATTGATAGCGCAACTCGGGGGATTTCTTGCAACGTCTCTAGCAAATACTTAACACAGAATCTGATATAGCGGTCAGTTTGATGTGATATTCATGTTCACTATGAGGCCCTGAAAAACTCGTCGGAACTGATTGCAGAGAAATTTGACATAGCTCTGCTAGAGCTGTTCAGGTGTATGCTGACTTCTAATTATTTTTTGTATGGGGACCGACATTATTAGCAGACAGAAGGTGTAGCCATGGGTAGCCCTTTGTCTCAAATGGTTGTAGATATGTTCACGGAGAGATATGAAGTGGAGGCATTACAGACAGCTGGCTATGAACCCATATGCTTCCTCAGGTATGTGGACGATACCTCTGTGCTCTGGCCTCATTGTAGGGTTAAGCTTAACGACAGTCTAGAACATCTGAACTAACGCCAAATATTTAAAAAAAATGGTTCAAATGGCTCTGAGCACTATGCGACTCAACTGCTGAGGTCATCAGTCGCCTAGAACTTAGAACTAATTAAACCTAACTAACCTAAGGACATCACACACATCCATGCCCGAGGCAGGATTCGAACCTGCGACCGTAGCGGTTACGCGGTTCCAGACTAAAGCGCCTTTAACCGCACGGCCACACCGGCCGGCGCTAAATATTAAATCCAACGTGGAATTGGGAAAGGATGTCCAGTTACCTTTCCTGGATGTAACTGTCAAAAAGCAAATGGATCGTAGGACTACAATGTGTATCGCAAACCTACACAATGATAAAATATTCTCGGGTTTCAAGCCACGTCAAGCGGTTAACTGAGACAAATGCTCACAACTCCCACAACCGAAGCGGAAGAATAACAAGCCCTAATCGAAGACACGACAACAACCGAAATCTCTGATGGAATCCACTCAGGACGCAACTCAGCCCTAGGACACAAAGACATGAGACGAATACTCCTTTCGAAAAGCCCTTCACATAACCTAATCCCTATCGTATCCTTCATCTTCAACTTCTGCATGTACAGTGGAAGAATCCCTACAAACTGGAAGACCAGCAAGACTATCATGACCCTCAAGCCTGACAGAACACGGACTGACCTTCGCTTCTATGGACCGACCTTCTTATCAGACACAATAGGGAAAACCTACGAATGAATACAGACCAACCGACTAAAAATATTTGTGGAAAACCAAGGATTACTCCTCCTTATGCAAGCAGGGTTCAGACATAATCATTCGACTAACGACCCAATACTCAAGATGACCGACAGCATAGCCAGGAGATTCCACACAGAACACTGCACGCTAGCCGTATTCATCGGCGTTGAACGAGCTTTCGACATTGAACGAGCTTTCGAGAAGCGGTGGCATCAGGGTCTGCTATTTAAACTAATTGACATAGGAATCCAAGCGAAGTAGTGAGACTAAATAAAATTCATGTAAGAAATCTGTCCTGGAGACAATTGATAGCCAATAAATCATCTGAAGTATTTACCTCATAAGCAGGAGTGCGACTTAGTGTCATTCTGTCCCCACTTCAACACACATTACGTGCAGCTGACATACCAACTCTAGCGACACAGATTAAAACCTCATGACTATATACAGGCAACATCGTTTTCTGGTGTACTGAACTTAGGATTACTACTATATAATAAAAGGCGCACTCCTACTTCCTCCGATTAGAAAGTTGGAAGGCAAAGTGGACAATATGATCCAACCTGACAAAAACACACAATCCTCTCCAGACAGACACCTCACCAAAACAAGGCAACAGATCGACAGCGACTTCCGACTAACTCTGTGGGACACCTCGCTAATACTCAATGAGAGAGCCAGGTACCTAGGAGTTCGCTTGACAGACACCATAAATGGAAGACCCCTCTCACATAGTGATTTACACACATTGTATTAGGTCTAGGTGCTCGGAGGTGGATGGTGGACCTGTGATAGTGCAAGTAGTGACACACATACACATTTGCACTTTATTGCGTTGCTACACTTAACTTAAGTTGCAGAGCTTGTAGACACATAGAGCTAAGCAGTGGCATGTCATGGCGTGCGTTACTGAATACATTGTCAAGAACTCTATGTCTGTCCTGGGCGCCACAATGTCAATCACTGTAGTGCAAAGACTATAGGCGACTCCACTTGTGGACTAAGTCTTGCAGGCTGATATCGAGCCGTAACTATGAACTGCAGCCCTGGAAATCTCATGTGCCAAAACGTGAACTGTCCATTGTTATCAGTGGTCACTGCTTATCACAACACGGAAGTCCATCACATTGGCGGTGACGCGGAGGTTACTGCTTGTCCCGTGCTTGTGGATGACGGTGAATTCAAAGAGTCGCCCGTTGCGTCAGTCGGAAACTGTCTCAGCGCACCAGCGCCGGTTGCACCCCTTGCCGAGGACGCATCACACAGCTGCTAAATAAGACAAAATTTCGTCAAAACCTAATCAAGCAGGTCTAGTGACATATACATGGCTGTAGCATCCAGAAAGAACTATAGACTTATAAAACTTACATAAGATCTCTACCGGAATCTGCAGCTGTCCCCCTGGGAGGCACACAAGCACCGGCAGTGAAAAGATTATACAGTACAGAAAGGCGACTAATTCACAGCACTACCTGTCCTCACACCCAGCAACGAAGTATACCAATCCACCAGAATGGAACTAATACATACAGGAATGGTTAAACTGAGAGCAAGATATGGTAGACACAACCTTAAAAAAAAAAAAGAAAAAAAAACCTGACTTAGAAGATCTTATACCTACATGCCCCAGGACAAATAAGAAACCGAAGTATAAGTACACCACTCCACCATGGAAACTTAGCAACATTTGGCAATATTTGGCTCACATCCTGAAACCCGTCACTACCAACACAATGATCTGCCCCTATCTAGATGAAAGAGCAGATGACACAACCCTCTCAAGGATCAAATAAGTAAGACAAACAATCTTAGACCTCGGAACATAACATTCATCTCACAATCCCAACTTCATTACCTACTAATGTAAATACCGTAACATTTGATTTGATTAAAATCCTCTAGTTAACTTACACCAATATTATTATTAATTACATCATCTGCTTATCACAAGCTATCATTTCGGCCACATGTCACACAGACATGTCTAATGAGAATCTTTAATTTTGAAATTTGAAATTTGTGATAAGGTCTTATGGGACCAAACTGCTGAGGTCATCGGTCCCTAAGCTTACACACTACTTAATCTAAATTAAAATTAAACTAACTTACGCTAAGGACGACACACACACACACATGCCCGAGGGAGGACTCGAACCTTCAACGGGGGAACCGGGCGGACCGTAACAAGACGCCCTAGGCCGCGAGGCTACCCCGCGGGGCTCCTTACTTTTAATTCAATAACATACCATTGCTTAACTTCAGAATACTCTTACATCGCTTCTGACCACTCTTTTTTTTTTCTCTTTAGCTAAAAATCTACTATGTACAAATTCAATTTCCCTGCCATTCTTGTTAGCTAATTTCTTATGTATTATTATGTCTTTCTCCTTAGCTATATGCATGAAGTGTTATTATATATATATATATATATATATATATATGTGTATAAATTAAGACAACAATCCAATGAATTAACTTAAAATTGTAAAACTATACTACACGAATTATGCACGTCTCGCAGGAAAAATGAAATAAGTGCAATAAAAAGAGAAATTCTCAAATCCTATGGATGAAAAGGGTAGTTTGCAGTCCCACAAACAGCCCGCAGTTCCCCTCACTAAGATGAAAAGTGAAAAAAGAGAAAACAGACAAACACTCGACGATAGGGTTCTTTCAAACAAATTGGCGTCTGGCGTCTTCATACCCTTGAACACAACAGATATTAACGTGACCAACAGACTGACCTATACTGTGCGACTATATGCAGGCAATACAGCTCCTCAGCCTTCACCATGATATAACAAAGACTGACAGGTGAGTAACTTACCATACTACAACAAGGGTTGCAAAAGTAGAGAATTAAACCAAACCCAACCTAGACACAAACCATACTCTGTAAACACAGAAACCCTCAACCGAAACAGGATGACGTACGACTCACTGTCTGGGACGCCGACCTCACTCTGACTGGCTCAACAAAGTATCTCTGTGTACACGTTGACAAATGCTTCAACTTCAAAACGCACATTCAACACATAGTCTACTACACAACACTCGAGAAAGACAATCCCTTATCCAACTCATACAAGGATGCTTTCATATCTGCACAGACACAATAGGCACGCGTGCTTATTAAACTGTGATTAGACCTGTCATGGAGTATGCTTCGCCGGCCGCGGTGGTCTCGCGGTTCTAGGCGCGCAGTCCGGAACCGTGCGACTGCTACGGTCGCAGGTTCGAATCCTGCCTCGGGCATGGATGTGTGTGATGTCCTTAGGTTAGTTAGGTTTAAGTAGTTCTAAGTTCTAGGGGACTGATGACCACAGCAGTTGAGTCCCATGGTGCTCAGAGCCATTTGAACCATTTTGGAGTATGCTTCAGCCCCATTAATGAGACTATCTCCAACGACCATTACCAAACTTTTCGCGACCGGACGAGGGCTCCTGTCAAGTATACCCAAACTGGAATACAGATATCCCACCAACATTGTCTATAATCCAAAGCACACACATCCAAACACGCCTTGACTGACTCAGAGCAAGATATGGGAATCAAATCCTAAATAATAGACTGTATGTGAAGGAAATCTGAATAACAATACCAATGACAAACTACACTTGAAGTACATCTACCCCCTCTCCTCTGAACGTTATAAAAAGAAAAAAGTAACATGTGTGAGACTGGTTCTGATCTATCTTCCCACCACAGTTGCGCAAGGACGCTCTGTGAGTGTTTTAAGAATTTGGTATTCAACCTACGGCCTGCAAGGTCTCAGGCATGCTGATTTCAGAAGAGTGCAGCAGTACGGATAGTGCTGTGATCAGACAATGATCTCAATGTCGCTTCCACTACACTCCCTGTAAAGGAAACGTTATCGGTAACAGAGATTAGTGTGCGGCTTCAGGCACAACTATATGTTACCAAAAATAAAAATCTTAGATTTTCGTTATTAAGGTTTATTTTTACTCTGAGTATGACTTCATGACATAGCAATGTTAGCAAAATTAACCACAGGATGGTAAAAAATATTGATATTGGGTGTTCATAACTGTGAAGCGAAATTACTATTATAAGATTCTTTAATGGTGAGATGGTTGATAATCATGTCTGGGCATCGATAAACATAGGAACAAATTAAATACAATAAGGGCCAGAGATATTAATTACGCTAAAATGCAGAATGAAAACATATAAAATTGAATGGGGGTCGGTAAAGACCAACCAACAAGAGGTACACAATTAAAAATTAAAATAATTCAACAAATTCATAGTATGAAGCACTCTACAGTGGTTGATTAATCCTTTCCGTTAGATCGGATATCTCGCGTTTATGCTTTAATTAGGCCTGACAATCGTGAATAAACTACAGGCCGTGGTTGAATGTAAAAAAGAAAAATTGGAGAGACAAAGACGACTGCAGTTCTGAGTGTCAGTTGAATATCACTTGCTGGTGTGCCGCGAGTGCATGTGATTACCTTGAGTTGGAGGCGGCAGTGGCGGCAGTCGGCGCGAGCTGCGAACCTGGGAATCTATTCTAAATCTCTCTCGACTGTTAAACACCAGTCTGATACATTTCCTACGTCTTCGGTGAAGCTGAGACTCCTAATCGTTCTCTAGCTAAATTAATTGTCATGGTACACGCTATTTGGCTGGAACAGCGCGTATGTCGTTGCCCTCAAATCGCTCACAAGCGTTAATTGTCAGTGCTGGGTGTGATTCTCCATACTTGGAGACTTTGCAGTTTAGCTCCTTACGAGTTAAGACGAGCCTGTGAAAACCTGTTCACATAATGACTCTCGCAATCGTCTCAGTGCAGCGTGAGTCACCTTGCTCAAACACTTGACGATTTTCTGCGAGAGAAGAAGCGAATTACTCTATCTGCAATTTACCTATATAAAACCTGGTGGCCACAAATTTTCTTTCTGGCCAATCAAAGTGTTCATACTTGTAACTCCAGCCACTAGAGTTTTTTGTAGCCTATAGCAGGTGTCGTTTCTTTTGTAGGGCAGAATTTAACTTCTGCTGCATAATACTGAGATAAACAGCTTTTTCTTTCATGCGAGTCTTAACACAGGTGGCAACAATGAGTCACCGAGGTTTCGAGTTAGGTTTCTCCAGACATTTAACTTCCATCTCTAGCCGTGCTCCTGAGAAAGGCTTTCTGATGGGTGATCATTAAAAATAGGAACAAGGCGAGCGGGTTTCGCCAGAGGGGCTGTGCTGTGTCTCCAGCATCTCATTGTGTCTGCTTGGTGACCCACTGTGAACTTTTCGGCCTACGTGCGGTAGGCGTTGCCATAGTAAAATTCTCCTTCCCTCAAAACAACTTCTCGTAGGTCGCGTCTGGGAAATTACTTGCCTGCAATTACTGGTGTGAGTGTTAGTGGTTTATATTCACGAAATGCTAGCTTATTTACTGAACCTGCCTATTAATTCGTAGTTTCACGTAACTATGTCGTGTGGCATATTCCGTTAACCGGAATTGTTTCAGGAATTCAATGTAAGGTGATTTATTTGTTTGACACCTCACAAAAGGCACTTGATATGTTTCAAGATCTCACGACAGAAGAAACCGTATGACTAACTCGACACATAAGTACACCACCTCAACTGCTTCAACAACAGAAACTTGATGACATTGGAAATAACGAAAATGGAGCCACAGATGCATAATCCGAAAAGAAACAAAAACCATACAACAAGCAACGTACATCATTACTGCTCATTACCATCAGAAGATCAAAGAAGTAATGTGTATTAAATGTCAAATAAAAAAAAATTACTCACAATGAACTGAACACTTTGTATGTACGAGGGTCACTCCAAAAGAAATACACACTATTTTTTTTAAATCCATCGTTTATTCTACATGTTAGAAAATTTTGTGTAGATACATCCTTCAGGAACAATATTTTCATTTCTCCAAATAATTTCCATCTCCAACGTTTTGTGGTCCTGTCCTCCTCAGTTGCGCGTAATTCTACGGTATATTGATAATTTTCACTTATGGACCGTCTGACAGCAACTGAATAAAACACAATTTTAGTGCCATACGCGTTTCGCCTTTATTTTCTGCAAGGCATCATCAGTGGCCTGGAATATGTACATATGTTAGCTATTTTATTTACATTTTTGTCACTGTGCCTATAGGTTATAAACAGTTCTGTGTGGTTGGTATTTCCTATTGAGTAGTAATGTTTTGAAGTGTACTTACAGGTTGCGTAGACAGTTTCTTACATATTACGCTCCTGTTGCATTTTTGGTGTTGTTCTTCTTCCTATGAGCTCCAATTTGCTGTTTTTTCCGCATTCCACAGCACTATGCACTGAGCGCTTGTTTTAATGCAATGTTTTGGTTTCTGTTGCCAACTGTCAAATGTTTTTGCCAAAGATCGAATATTACTGCCAAACTTATGAGTGTAACTATTGAAGTATCTGTGGTCTGTTCGTGTATGCATTTGTGTGTGTGTGTGTGTGTGTGTGTGTGTGTGTGTGTACTTTGGTGATATATATATATATATATTATGTTATCATTTCCTTTATTAAGTGTAGTATGGAGCCTGTGTTGATGTGCGTTTGTTCATTTATCACATGTTTGTTTTCTGCTATGGCTTTCTGGATGTGGAAGTTTTCTTGCATTTGTATAAGATGTTTGTCATGGTTACTTATTCTCATTATTTTCATTTCTTGTTCCATGTTTGTAGGATGATGGTTGTAGTGTTTTAAATGCTCTGCAAATGTGGAATGGTTTGTTTCATACTTCCAACATCTGATATGTTCTTTGTATCTTGTTTCAAAATTCCTGCATGTCATGCCTATGTATACTGCATCACAACTTTGACATTCAAGTTTATATATTCCTGATTGTTGGAATTTGTCCCTCTTGGTAGTTGGCTGGCTTAGGTGTGATTGAAGGGTTTGCCCAGGCTTATATGCTATTTTGAAGCCCTGTCTCTTCAGGATGTTTGCAACTCTGTGTGTTAGTTTATGTGTGTAGGTCATGGTGTACCATCTGGTTCTTTTCTGTGTGGTGTTGTCATTGTGTGTGTTTGTTGAGTGTGTTTGTAAGTTTTCAGCTTGTGAATTCTTTTGTATTGTGGAAATGTTGTGTTTGTTTTTTATTTGTGTTTTTATTTTTTGATTGAGCCTGTGTACCACATGTGTGTCATATCCGTTGTTCCTAGCTATTTGTATGATTGTGTTCATTTCTTGTTCATAGTTTCTCTTGCTGAGTGGGATTCTGTTTAATCTATGTAACATGTGTCTTAGTGCTGCAAGTTTCTGGCTTTGGGGGTGGTTGGATGTGGAATGTATTATTGTGTCCGTGGCTGTTGGTTTTCTAAAGATGTTAAATGTATGTTTTCCATTTTCTTTTTTAATTGTAATGTCAAGAAAATTTATTTGATTTTCTTTTTCTTTTTCAAGTGTGAATTTTATGTTCTTATGAGCTTTGTTTATTTCTGAATGGAGTTCATCTATTTTTTCACTTGGCTCGTCTACCAGACAAATAATGTCATCCACGTATCTGTACCAATATATGATTTTGAAACTTTCATTTGTGGTTATCTTATCAAATATCTGATTTTCAAGGTGACTGATGAAAATGTTTGCTAGTGTTCCTGATATTGGGGATCCCATGGGCAGTCCATCAGTTTGTAGATAATACTCTTCCTCAAACTGAAAGTAGTTTTGTTCAGTTGTCAGTCTGAGCATATCTGTTATTTCTTTTATTGCGTGTGTGGTGAGGTTGCTGTGGGATGAGAGATTTTGTTCTATGATTTCTATTGTTTCTGTGATAGGGATGGAGGTATACATATTTTCTATATCGAATGAAATCAGTGATGCTGTGTGTGGTACCTGTATGTTCTGTATGTTTTCTATTAGGTTTCCTGTGTTTATCACTGTTCTGTTGTTTTCTACTTTATAGTGTTTTGTAACTAACTTTTGGAGGTGTTTGGCTATGCGGTATGTTGGGGCTTTCTTGAAGTTGATAACAGGTCTCATTGGCATTCCGTCTTTATGTACTTTCGGTTGACTACGGAGTGTTGGTGCTTGTGGGTTTTTCTGTGTTAAGTAGTATTTCTGTTTGTCTGTGAGTGTGTGTTCAATGTTTTTCAGTGTTCGTTTCACATTTGCCTGGAATCGTGTAGTTGGATCTGACTTCAGTTTTTGTATTGCGTTGGTGTTTATGTATTCCTTGGTTTTTGTGATGTATTGCTCTTTATCCATGAGTACTGTTACATTTCCCTTGTCTGCTCTTGTTATTAATACGTTGTTGTTTGTTAACTTTTGTTTTAACCTTTTCATAGTAGCTGCTTCTGTTTGGTTGTTCTTATTGTGTGTCTGCTGTGTTTGTTTTATTATGCCTTTTATTTCTTCTTTTACTAGTTCTCTTGTCAGTCCTATGTTTATTTCACAATTATTTTGTTGTTCTTCACGTGTAAGGATGTGTTCGGTTTCTACTATGAGATTTTCTATGTATTGGTTGTTCACTTTGCTATTGGTGCAGTGTTTCAAACCTTTTTCCAAGAGCATTTTTTCGTTTTCGTGTAGTTCTGTCTCTGTTAGGTTAACTAAGCGTGGATGGAATGTGTGTTGGTGTTCATGTGGTTTCACATTTAAAATGTAAATGTATTTTTGCGTCTTTTTCACTGTTAGTTTCATTATCTTGTGTTTATGTTTGTTTTGTAAATGTTTCATTGCTATGTATGTGTTGTGCTCAGTTTTTTCTACTAGTGCCATGAAAACTGCGGCGTTTCCTACGTTTTTTGCCAATTCTAGATGAGTCTCATAGAGCATCATGTTTAGGAGCTGTTTTTTCGAATAGAGCATCTTAATTTCATGTAGTAACCAATATCGTTCTGCAAATGATTTCGACTTTTGTGCCACTGTAGTGCAATACATCACAAAACCAAGGAATACATAAACACCAACGCAATACAAAAACTGAAGTCAGATCCAACTACACGATTCCAGGCAAATGTGAAACGAACACTGAAAAACATTGAACACACACTCACAGACAAACAGAAATACTACTTAACACAGAAAAACCCACAAGCACCAACACTCCGCAGTCAACCGAAAGTACATAAAGACGGAATGCCAATGAGACCTGTTATCAACTTCAAGAAAGCCCCAACATACCGCATAGCCAAACACCTCCAAAAGTTAGTTACAAAACACTATAAAGTAGAAAACAACAGAACAGTGATAAACACGGGAAACCTAATAGAAAACATACAGAACATACAGGTACCACACACAGCATCACTGATTTCATTCGATATAGAAAATATGTATACCTCCATCCCTATCACAGAAACAATAGAAATCATAGAACAAAATCTCTCATCCAACAGCAACCTCACCACACACGCAATAAAAGAAATAACAGATATGCTCAGACTGACAACTGAACAAAACTACTTTCAGTTTGAGGAAGAGTATTATCTACAAACTGATGGACTGCCCATGGGATCCCCAATATCAGGAACACTAGTAAACATTTTCATCAGTCACCTTGAAAATCAGATATTTGATAAGATAACCACAAATGAAAGTTTCAAAATCATATATTGGTACAGATACGTGGATGACATTATTTGTCTGGTAGACGAGCCAAGTGAAAAAATAGATGAACTCCATTCAGAAATAAACAAAGCTCATAAGAACATAAAATTCACACTTGAAAAAGAAAAAGAAAATCAAATAAATTTTCTTGACATTACAATTAAAAAAGAAAATGGAAAACATACATTTAACATCTTTAGAAAACCAACAGCCACGGACACAATAATACATTCCACATCCAACCACCCCCAAAGCCAGAAACTTGCAGCACTAAGACACATGTTACATAGATTAAACAGAATCCCACTCAGCAAGAGAAACTATGAACAAGAAATGAACACAATCATACAAATAGCTAGGAACAACGGATATGACACACATGTGGTACACAGGCTCAATCAAAAAATAAAAACACAAATAAAAAACAAACACAACATTTCCACAATACAAAAGAATTCACAAGCTGAAAACTTACAAACACACTCAACAAACACACACAATGACAACACCGCACAGAAAAGAACCAGATGGTACACCATGACCTACACACATAAACTAACACACAGAGTTGCAAACATCCTGAAGAGACAGGGCTTCAAAATAGCATATAAGCCTGGGCAAACCCTTCAATCACACCTAAGCCAGCCAACTACCAAGAGGGACAAATTCCAACAATCAGGAATATATAAACTTGAATGTCAAAGTTGTGATGCAGTATACATAGGCATGACATGCAGGAATTTTGAAACAAGATACAAAGAACATATCAGATGTTGGAAGTATGAAACAAACCATTCCACATTTGCAGAGCATTTAAAACACTACAACCATCATCCTACAAACATGGAACAAGAAATGAAAATAATGAGAATAAGTAACCATGACAAACATCTTATACAAATGCAAGAAAACTTCCACATCCAGAAAGCCATAGCAGAAAACAAACATGTGATAAATGAACAAACGCACATCAACACAGGCTCCATACTACACTTAATAAAGGAAATGATAACATAATATATATATATATATCACCAAAGTACACACACACACACACACACACACACACACACACAAATGCATACACGAACAGACCACAGATACTTCAATAGTTACACTCATAAGTTTGGCAGTAATATTCGATCTTTGGCAAAAACATTTGACAGTTGGCAACAGAAACCAAAACATTGCATTAAAACAAGCGCTCAGTGCATAGTGCTGTGGAATGCGGAAAAAACAGCAAATTGGAGCTCATAGGAAGAAGAACAACACCAAAAATGCAACAGGAGCGTAATATGTAAGAAACTGTCTACGCAACCTGTAAGTACACTTCAAAACATTACTACTCAATAGGAAATACCAACCACACAGAACTGTTTATAACCTATAGGCACAGTGACAAAAATGTAAATAAAATAGCTAACATATGTACATATTCCAGGCCACTGATGATGCCTTGCAGAAAATAAAGGCGAAACGCGTATGGCACTAAAATTGTGTTTTATTCAGTTGCTGTCAGACGGTCCATAAGTGAAAATTATCAATATACCGTAGAATTTCCATCTCTCTCAACTACCTTACGCCATCTTGGAACCAGCGCCTGTATATCCGCACGGTAAAATTCTGGACCAACCTGTTGGAGCCACTGTTAGGGAGCGTGCACAAGGGACCACCATCTTCAAACCTTGCTCCACGAAGAGAGTCTTTCAGTTTCCCAAAGAGATGACAGTTGATATGTCTGCGTAAGAAGAAGAAACTAACGATCAAAGTCCGAAAACAATTTATTGGTTTGTTCAATTAACCAAAACAAATTCTCCAAATATAACACCAACACAAAATAGAG
Organism: Schistocerca nitens; assembly: GCF_023898315.1. Taxonomy (NCBI): domain Eukaryota; kingdom Metazoa; phylum Arthropoda; class Insecta; order Orthoptera; family Acrididae; genus Schistocerca; species Schistocerca nitens. The sequence continues at coordinate 98,579,193 of NC_064617.1, forward strand.
ATCCGTCTTCGAATCACAATTGCATACAAGAATAATATAGAAAACAACTGAAATAATTTCCTACTAGTCTCCGCCAGAGACATCTCTGATACACCAAGCCTAATCCAGAGATCAGCGAGAAGAGACTGGCCGGGCTGCCAGGGCGGCAGCTTTCCACGTCTGCTGGCGGTCGATGAACTACCGATGTGTGGCCGAGCGCCGGCCTTTATTGCGCTTCGGCGGGTGAGTACCTCGGAAGTATTTCCATCACGTGGTTTGACGTGTGAAAGTAGTTCCGGGATCTGCAGCGACCTCTTCCTTATGTTTATGTGGGCCGGTAGTGGCCCCTGGTGGCCGCTGGTGTCTTAGCAGTGGTGTTATAGCTGTTGTTGCACTTTTGGCCGTTAATCAATATTGCCTGTCGGTTTTGTAGTGCTTCGGTGTGCCTGCGAGCGGGCAACCCGTGCCTGCAGGTTGTCAGTTTGGTTGCTGATACTCTAGGCGCCGTGATGTGTGGTGGAGAAGGCCACAGAAATAGTCACATGGAGCCAGGTCAGGACTGTAAGGCGGGTGTTTCAGTGTTCTCCATACGAGTTTTGTGATCGCTTCCATGTTTTTTTGACTGACATGTAGACGTGAATTATCGTGCAACAGCAAAACATCCTGCTTTTGCCGATGTGGTCGAACACGACTCAGTCGAGCTTGAAGTTTCTTCAGTGTCGTGACATATGCATCAGAATTTATGGTGGTTCCATTTGGCATGATGTCCACAAACTAGAGTCCTTCGGAACCGAAAAACATTGTAGCCATAACCTTTCCAGCAGAAGGTGTGGTTTTGAATTTTTTTTTCTTGAGTGAATTTGCATAATGCGACTCCATTGATTGCCTCTTCGTATCTGGTGAAAAATGATGGAGCCATGTTTCATCACCTGTCACAATTCTTCCAAGAAATTCATTTCCACCATTCTCGTTCTCTTCCAAAAGTTCGTTACATACCGTTTTTCTTGTTTCTTTGTGAGCCACTGTCAACATCCTGGGAACCCACCTGGCACAAACCTATTTTAACGAAAACACTTTCAGTATTCTGCAAACACTTCCTTCCCCTATCCCAACGTAGCGTGACAATTCGTTCACTGTGGTGCGTCTGTCAGCAGCCGCCAATTCGTTAACTCTCTGCACATTGTCAGGATCATGTGCAGTACGAGGCCTGCTGCTGCGAGTACAATCCTCAATATTGCCGTGCCCTCTTTCGTCACGTAACCTGCTTGCCCACCGACTAACTGTACTGCGATCGACAGCATCATCTCCATACACATTTTTCAACCTCTTGTGGATGTTTCCCACTGTCTCGTTCTCACAGAACAGGAATTCTATGACAGAACGTTGCTTCTGTCGAACGTCAAGTGTAGCAGCCATCTTGAAGACATGCTGTGACGGCGCCACTCACGAGAACAGGTTGAATTAAGTTAAAAAACAAGCGGGAAGGATGTACCTTCACACTGTAAAACTTTCACACATGCTGAATGAAAACTGTATTTTTACAAAAATAGTGTGCATTTCTTTTGGAATGACCCTCGTAAATATAAATTGTCAATCACGAGGTTCAATACCAATTAAAACTTTAGTACAAATCATTACTTGCAGCTTACTGTAAAATAACAGCTAATATTGTACATAACAACGCATATATTGCACATAACAGCTCAACTAAAAAACCATGTGTGTTGTATTTTAACAACTCTCCAAAATGAGGGAAAAATATATTTTAATTTAGTTAGTAAGAAAAACAACTTTTGAAACAGTAAAAGGTTACATTACTTTCGATTAGCTTTATGACTAGATATTAAGGTATAAGTAAGCTACAGTGTAAGTAAGAACGTAACAAGGAACAGGGAAATGTGAAATGAAATGAAAATATACATTAAACACCCAATAGAGGAGATCTCTCAGTGGCCCTTCCGCGCCCCTCAGAGACGGGAAAGAAAATGTATTAAAAAATAAGTAAAATAAAAAATATCGACAAACAGTCTCAGGTAGCACATCAGGAAAACGAGTGACGTCTAAATATCATGCACGAACGACGCTATTATCCGGCAGAATACTCGTCATCTCAAAGATTTCAACAGATCGCCGGGAAAGTCCGAAGAATTAACCTGTGACTTTGGTGACAGAGCCACAATCTCACCTCCGCTTACACCGTTTTATCATATTAACGTGAAGCCCTCGAAGGTGTTCTTCAAGTTTTGGAAACGGATGGAAATCGGATGGTGCCAAGTCGGGACAGTATGGAGGACGATCGACGACAGTGAAGCCAAGGCGTCGCAGTGCATGTGCAGGTTCTGGCCTTGTAATGGTGAAGGAGGGGGAGCTCCACGTGTGGAACAACTCCTCGAATTGGAAAGTCAAGTACAGCATGCTGTTTCTCACGCACCGACATAGCTAACATTATGCACCGCCATGCACTACAGCTCGGAGCCCTCGATCGACAGAGCACTGCACAAATGTAAGACGTGAAGAATAAAGACGTACAACGATAATAACGTTCGTTTTATTTAAGAACCTATAAGAGTTTGCACATAAAAATTCGGACGCATTACTTTTCACGACCCTTTCGTACTCGCGCCTGGGCCCAACAATTATCATATGATTTCTAGTACTTGAATATTCATTTGATTGTCTCACTTCAGTTTTTCAGCAGTTTCTGGAACTCCGAATGACGATCAGATTTATCAGATTTTAGACGCTCTCCAGTCGCATTCGCTTCTGCGGTAAAAATGGAATAATGTGGGGGCAGAAGAAATTGCTTGGGCTAACAGTTTGGAACAACAAGGGCACATCCAACTGCTGAAATCTTGCTACTGAGTTCCACCATTATAATACATGAAGAAAATGCTGTCGACGTAAATTTATGCAAGCACTGAAACTTGAACTGATTGCACCTGAGCCATTTTTAACGATTTTTCCAGGTTGAATGGGCGATCACCTTCAGATGTTACAGATCGTCGTCAAGTCGCCCTTTGTTCCAGCACCAACCGTTATCCCCCTCCCCCTCCTTTCCCTTCGCCTCCCCCCTTCAGTCATCGTTCTGTTTAGTCGTGACTCCAACTCTCCTTCATCATTTATGCCGCTCCACTTCGTAACTGTCACTACTGATGTCCGGCCCGCTAGCTGAGTGGTCAGCGAGACAGAATGTCAATCCTAATGGCCCGGGTTCGATTCCCGGCTGTGTCGGAGATTTTCTCCGCTCAGGGACTGGGAGTTGTGTTGTCCTAATCATCATCATTTCATCACCATCGACGCGTAAGTCGCCGAAGTGGCGTCAAAACGAAAGACTTGCACCCGACGAACGGTCTACCCTCGGGAGGCCCTGGTCACACGACATTTACATTTACCTTCTGATGGCAAAACGTTAGCAGAATGGTCCATAGCTAGTTGGCAGCTGGTGCAGGCATCCTACCATTTCGACTCCAAGTTACGGCTACATGTGCTCTCAAATGTTGGGTCCATTTTCAATAGAGTTATTTATGACTGTGTCCCTCATGCAAAGTATATCCGTTTACATAAATTGACACTTCGTAGTCTTACAAATTTAGGTAACATTTATTGGATGTAAAATATATGAATCAGAAAAGTATCAGGGTGTCTCAAAATTTAGTGTGTCCGTTTGAACAATAGGTAATTTCTTTAATGATAGTGTTACAACTACAATGTTTATAACTATTTCTAACAAAATCTAGCCAAATGTTCAACATCCATGTTTTGACGGTAGGAAACCGTAGCACAACATGTGGGATGACCTTCTGCAAGGTCTCTAGTGAAAGTTCGCGGATTACCATGCTAATGGTTCAAATGGTTCAAATGGCTCTGAGCACTATGGGATTTAACTGCTGAGGTCATCAGTCCCCTAGAACGTAGAACTACTTAAACCTAACTAACCTAATGACATCACACACATCCATGCCGGAGGCAGGATTAGAACCTGCGACCGTGGCGGTCGCGTGGTTCCAGACTGTAGCGCCTAGAACCGCTCGGCAACTCCGGCCGGCACCATGCTAATGTTGTCTCTGAGGATAGCAAGGGAACATAGTTCATTCCTGCAGACAACGTGCGTAAGAGAAAAAAAAACTCCAAAGGAAAAAGTCAGAGGCCGAGACATCCGGCGGCCAGCTAATGTTTCCATTACTAGACACAACACGACCAGGGAACTACGGTTGAAGAAGTGACATGGTCCGTTGAGCGCTACGGTAGATTGCACCCTCTTGCTAAAACCACAGACCATTCTTACATATAGCCAACAATGGTCTTAGAAAGTGTTTAACGTATCAGAGTAGCGTTCCGTATTCACAGTGTCAGTCATCCTTCTGCATTTTCCAAAAATTAAGTTGATCAAACACACGATGCGACATCATCACTCGCCACAATTTAGCACGTTGCTCGTTGAGAAGTCTTTCGTGGATAATTTTTGGCTGCTCTGTGGCCCATATGCGGCAATTATGTTTACTGAAAAAGCCACAGAGCTCAAATTGACCTTCATCGCTCATCATAAGTTTCTGGTAAAAATTGTATTGTTCTGCCAGTAAGAGCATTTCATTTGGGAAATCTGAATTATATGGTAATATACGAAATAACAGTGCATGTGTCTATAAGAAGTACAATGCAATGTTCCATCAGCCATGTATGCATCCATGCAGGCTGTGACACATGGACGACAACATGAGGAAGTTTGGGCCGGGCTGTGATTCGTGCTCGGATGGCCGAAGTTCAAATGGTTCTAAGCACTATGGGCCATCAGGCTCCTAGACTTAGAACTACTTAAACCTAACTAACCTAAGGACATCACACACATCCATGCCCGAGGCAGGATTCGAACCTGCGACCGTAGCAGCAGCGCGGTTGCGGACTGATGCGCCTAGAACCGTTCGGTCACACTGGCCGTCATAGCCGAACTGATTAAGCACCTGCACTGTAGCGAGTCGGGGTTTAGTAACAGCAGATATTCAGTGTCAGTGATAGAGGGGAGCAAAGGTCATGTTTTGAGGGATGGCGGGAAGGAAGAGACACTTTGTGGGCGGTGGAGTGGGCTTTTTCCTTGGCTCAGAGGGTGAGGTGTGATTGAAACATTGGTGGTTCCACTAACAGCCATTTATTGGGACATAAGGCCCTTTAAACAAAGAGACTAGTAAATTGGGTTTTAACTCGCTCAATTCCTCACAGCCGTAGCGTGCAGATTCCAGTAAGACGGCTCGTGTTGCAGCGGCGCGCCAGGCGTCCTATTCTTCCCGCAGGACCGTGCCCTTGACTCTCTGCGGCGGCGGCGAGGCCTTCTGCTTGTGCATTCGTTCATTGCGTTATTAACAAGTGGCTACACCGTAGCGTGGAGTGCTCCATCCCGGAATCGAACCAGCGAGCCTCCGGTTCGGTGTCTACTGGCTGATTTCTTCAACCTCTAGGTTCACAGGTGACCCATTTGGTAAGGCCGCAGTCCCTTTGTCCTCACCTGCCACTTGGATCAGTACCACACGAAATTCTTTCTGGTAACATCTCGAATGTCATCTTCTGCGTTGACCTTTTCGGCAGGTATCGACATCTTTTGCTGTCGAGCAGCCTAGCGGCTAAGTTGTTGTAGCGAAGTATCACGTCCGCTGACTAACCACCAGTCCGTGCGTCCAGGCGACGTCTCTTCGTGTCTTCTTCTTTTGGTAAGCGGCGCGTGGGTCTGCTCCTATAAACTGAAGGGTAGGCCGAATGTAGGAAGCGAATAGGAGCAGGAAAAGGCGAAGTACTGCAGCACTGCGTATAAGTTAAAACTCTTTTACTGGTGTATGAACAGGTACAAATAATATTACTTAACTTTGGCTGAGGTGAGCACTTGGTGCGAAGCCGCACATGCATCAACGCTAACAGATACTAGTAGTTGGACAAACTATCATTGAAGCAACCGAAGTAACAAAGTCTGTAATGGCTAGCCCCCTATGAAGTAGAAACTAAGTTGCTTGGTCGTCGGCTCGGAATCAAAATGGGCTGAATCTGGAGCGGCGCTCGTAGAGCTGCACAGCGCCGGCTAGAGGGCGCTGTCGTCGGTTTTTGTGTCGTAGTGCCAACCTAAGAACCTTCACCTACACCGTGGCATCGTAGCTATCGAGACCACATCTTCTTTCTCCTTTCTTCAAAAGACCACCCTATGCCCATTTGTCGGAGGTATTTAGTCTGTGTTTTTGCCGACGTCGCGAAATTTGTAGGACGGCAACTGATTCTTCGGTCGTTGACCTATGCTTCTTACGTTGGGCAGAAATGTGACCAATGTCGACACACATGCCGGCTTCCCTTGTTTGACCTCTACGCTGACGTGGTAAGGTATTGTTCTTTTGCCCTCCTCCCCATCGGCTGATACGGTACACACGTGAGTTCAGTATGTTGGCAGTTCCTGGACTATTGAAGGTTGATGTGCGAACAGCGCTCCTTGGATGCATTGCCCGACTGCTCAGTCGATGATCCGTCGAAGTGCTGACTGCTGCCGCTGGTCATCTGCATTCTCACGTTGGGCAGAAACGTGACCAATGTCGACGCACGTGCCGACTTCTCTTGTTCGACTGCTGTCGGTTCCGAATATTGTGGCTTAACACATAAAAGCCTATAAAATGTTCATTTAACGTATAATACGTCTTTACGTGTTTTTCTGCTTTGAACAACCATAAATAACAGATAACTGCACCACTGGCCATTAAAATTGCTACACCAAGAAGAAGTGCTGATGATAAACGGGTATTCATTGGACAAACGATGACATGTGATTACATTTTCACGCAATTTGAGTGCATCGATCCTCAGAAATCAGTACCCAGAAGAACCACGTCTGGCCGTAATAACGGCCTTGATACGCCTCGACATTGAGTCAAACAGAGCTTGGATGGCGTGTACAGGTACAGCTGCCCATGGAGCTTCCACACGATACTACAGTTCATCAAGAGTAGTGGCTGGCGTAATGTGACGAACCAGTTTCTCGGCCACCATTTACCAGACGTTTTCAATTGAGGAGAGATCCGGAGAATGTGCTGGCCAGGGCAGCAGTCGAACATTTTCCGTATCCATAAAGGCTCGTACAGGACCTGCAACATGCGGTCGTGCATTATCTTGTTGAAATGTAGGGTTTCGCAGGGATCGAATGAAGGATAGAGCTACGGGTCGTAACACATCTGAAATGTACCGTCCACTGTTCAAAGTGCCGTCAATGCGAACAAGAGGTGACCCAGACGTGTAACCAATGGCACCCCATACCATCACGCAGGGTGATACGCCAGTATGGCGGTGACGAATACACGCTTCCAATGTGCGTTCACCGCCATGTCGCCAAACACGGATGCGACCATCATGATACTGTAATCAGAACCTGGATTCATTCGAAAAAAATGACGTTTTGCCATTAGTGCACCCATGTTCGTCGTTGAGTACGCCATCGCAGGCGCTCCTGTCTGATACAGCGTCAAGGGTAATCGCAGCAATGGTCTCTGAGCTGATAGTCCATGCTGCTGCAAACGTCGTCGAACTGTTCGTGCAGATGGTTATTGTGTTGCAAATGTCCCCATCTGTTGACTCAGGGATCGAGACGTGGCTGCACGTTCCGTGGTGGTGGTGGTTGTTAGTGTTTAATGTCCCGTCGACAATGAGGCCATTAGAGACGGAGCGCAAGCTCGGGTTCGGGAAGGATTGGGAAGGAAATCGACCGTGCCCTTTCAAAGGAACCATCCCAGCATTTGCCTGAAACGATTTAGGGAAATCACGGAAAACCTAAATCGTCCTTCCGAATGCAGCGGGGGGGGGGGGGGGGGGGGGGTGCAGGTCCTACTAGTTTCAGGAAACAAGGACTCGAGACAACATACAGCACTTCTTATTAAATAAAACAGTAAACCAGTGAAAAACTGCTTTTAATAAACATTTTAAATACAAGAATGCACTTGTACAATCCGAGAAAACATGCAGCATTTCTTATTAAACAAAACAGTAAACTACTGTAAAACTGCGAATATAGGGGGGGGGGGCAGCTGACCCCCCCCCCTGCCCCTCGCTGGGTACGCCCATGCTCGGGACAGTATAGATATAATAAATAGTAACGCAGCAGTGCCGGGTGTGTGTGTGGGGTAGCCGGGGCGCACTGACCGCTCGCTGCTTTGATGTGATTCCGCGGGCAGTTGCGACGCGAGCTAATCCCGCGTCTTGATTGAGTACCCGCGGCGGTTGGTTCCAGTTACGCTCGGTCCAGGGCCCGCAAGCACGCGGGATGACGTCACCATCGCGTGCACTCAGACCGGTAGTACTGGCCGCCAGATAACCACATTCCCCGTCTCTTTCCCTTCTAACCTTGAACAAATTATTTAATTATTCTATTGACGATCAATCAACGAAAGCGATAATGATGACAATCATTAACATCTTCTTCTTTTTTGAAAACCGTGCTCTCCGTTGTGTTCGCATAAAGATTCAAAAGTCAGCCTCTCGTCTCCACCACAAGCCTCCAGCATCTCTCTAACCTGTAAGCTTGTTGCACAGGCGTTATGTCTCATTCATAAGAAGTGCCCCTACCAGCTGCTTCTTATTCTTCCACATTTATATTTCTTTCATTCCTGTCTTCTGTCTCCGTTTCTTACGTCGCTGTTAGGCTACGTCCGTGCTCACTTCTTAGGAATTTCATTTCAGCTACTTCAGTAATTCTCAGTCCAGTTCTCAAACAACAGCATAGGCCTTACCACTACTTTGCAAAAAAATCATTTTCATGCCCTTCCTTATTTTGTTGTTGTTGTGGTATCGGTGGTTGTTAGTGGGTCAAAGACTGATCTGATGCAGTTCTTCACGCTAGTCTACCTATACAAGGGTTTTCAACAGTGGATAATTACTGAAACCTACCACTACTTGAACGTGTTTTCTGTAGACAAGCCTCGGTTTGCCACTGCAAATTTTACCCCCTATCCCCTCTCCATAATCAGATTAATTATTGTTTGCCGCCCTAGGAGGACTTTTATGAACCGATCCCTGCTTTTTGTCATGTTCTGCTGTAACGCTCTTTGTTCCTCATTTAGATTCAGTATCTCTTCGTTAATTATTCATTCTAAACATGTAACTTTCAGTATTCTTCAACAGCAGCAAATTTCAGAAGATTCTTGCTTCTCCATCTCTTTATTGCTTATCGTCGACGATTAACTTCACTATTCGCTGACATTCCAGTCATGTAACGTACTTTTAGAAAAGACTACTTTGAGAAAAGACTTCCAAACACATTTATATTTGTTGTCAACAAATTTCTCCGTTTGCCTTCTTTTATAGTTCCACTCTACTTCGGTCATGTTATATCACCTTACTGCCCAAATGGCAAAAGCCTTGTACAACTTGCGACAAATTTCCCAATACCCTCAGGACTACCTGATTTAATACGACCATATTCCATTGCGCTTGTTTTACGTTTGTGGATGTACTTGTTACAACATTTTTTTCAAGACAATATCCATTCCATTCAATTGATTTTCGAAGCCTTCGCCTCTAAGTGAATTACATTGCCACTGGCAAACCTTAATGCATTTATTTTTCGTACCTGGCATTTCTTTTCCAAATAACCAATTGCTTTCCTTTTCTGGTCGTTCGATGAACAGACACAAAAACAGATTGCAGCTCTATCTCACTCCCTTCTCAACTACAGCCAGCCTTTCACATCATTCGACTCTTACAACTGAAGTCTTGTTTCAGTGCCTGTTGCAGGCAACCTTCCGCTTCCATTTTTTCATAGAACACGCATAATTTCAAATAGTGCTTTTCCAGTCAATATTATCAATAGCTTACTCGAAACCTACACATGATATAAATGTAAGTGTACATTTCTTCGTAATGTTTGTTGGTATGCGGTCTGTTTTTAAGGCCACACATCAGTTGGAATTCATTTAAGGATACAGGGTAGTTATAAATGGTGGAAAACCCGAATTTTTTATGACTTTATTAAATTCGGTAGTCTTTCCTGATTACATTGATATATACATTATAGAGCTTCAAATGAAAAATAACCTATATACACCAAATTTTAAACTTAAGTCATGTATGCTGCCAAGCCCCCTTTATTTCTGTTACAGGAACCAGTATTATTTAAAAAAAAACTGTGAACTTTCCAGCGATTATACGTATGATACGTTGTACATGTTGGTAACAGTGTAGGTTCCTAGTGTCTGTAAATTATTATCTTTGCTTGTATTTACTTTTGTTTCACTGAAGCAATTTGTTCATGTGTTACTGAATGTTTGTTGGCCAAGTGCTACATATATTTGCAGAAGTACATATCCTTTAGTGTGCAATAGATACGGACTATGCCACGCATCAAGAAATTCAATAAAAGGAAGCCACATTTTTGAAAGTAACCTATGTATCAGTTCTTCTGGGAAGAATCTCCCACATGGCACGCCTCCTGGTGACTCACGTATGATACATTGTACATGTTGGTAACAGTGTAGGTTCCTAGTGTCTGTAAATTATTATCTTTGCTTGTATTTACTTTTGTTTCACTGAAGCAATTTGCCCGCTTCTCGTGGTCGTGCGGTAGCGTTCTCGCTTCCCACGCCCGGGTTCCCGGGTTCGATTCCCGGCGGGGTCAGGGATTTTCTCTGCCTCGTGATGGCTGGGTGTTGTGTGCTGTCCTTAGGTTAGTTAGGTTTAAGTAGTTGTAAGTTCTAGGGGACTGATGACCATAGATGTTAAGTCCCATAGTGCTCAGAGCCATTTGAACCATTTTGAAGCAATTTGTTCATGTGTTACTGAATGTTTGTTGGCCAAGTGCTACATATATTTGCAGAAGTACATGTCCTTTAGTGTGCAATAGATACGGACTATGCCACGCATCAAGAAATTCAATAAAAGGAAGCCACATTGTTGAAAGTAACCTATGTATCAGTTCTTCTGGGAAGAATCTCCCACATGGCACGCCTCCTGGTGACTCAAATTTTTGTGCTAACAATGACGCTGTTTGTAGTGGATTTGTTGTTGTTGATGTGGGCATCTTATCTTCTTTGATAAAGGAAGTGGCGAAATGTAAACAATGTGATGGTGTAGGCTGTCTGGAAATAACTGAACAACAAAGTAGCAGGGAGGATTTAGTGTCAAAATTAGTTATTGTTCGTAGATCCTGCAATAAATATACCTCGAAAATGACTACGAAAATTGTGCGTAATTCATATGATGTGAATTTGAAGTTAGTATGCAATGCATGCAATAGGAAAAGGAAAAAAGGCTACTCAAACGTTTTGTGGTTTGATGGACCTTCCTCCTCCTCCCAGAAGGTTCAGCAAGTACATAATAATACTTTTAGGAACCTTGACAGTTGTGTCTATGAAACGCACGGTAGAAGAAACTGTAAATATTATGGAACCAGGGACATTCCTGTTGCACTTGATGGGACATGGCAATATCGAGGACATCGTTCCTTGAATGGTGTTGTAAGGGCTACTTCTCTGGAGAATGGAAAAGTTATTGATGTTGAGTGCGTATCTAACTACTGCCATACCTCGTATGGTAACACTGAAGAACATACTCAACATCAGTGTTCTAAGAATTGTGATGAGTACAATGGAGGTATGGAGTTTGATGGAGCTCCACAAATATTTCAGAGGTCGGTGCCCATTTATAAAGTTAGATATACGAAGTACCTAGGCGGTGGGGACTCTAAAGCTTTCAATTAAATTAATGAGTTCAATGTTAATGTTGATATTTAGGTAACAAAATTGGAGTGTTGTGGACATGTGCAAAAGAGGTTAGGTCCTAGATTGAGGAAGCTACGAAGAGAAATGAAAGGAAAGTTGCTGTCTGATGGAAAATCACTGTCTGTCCGAGACAGATTGACAGAAATTGTAATAGACCTTCTTAAGAGTTATTATGGACTGGCCATTAATCGACCTGCACCTGTGAATGATGCTACAGCAATGAGGAAAGCTGCATGGGCCACCTGCTTTCATAAGTTGTCCAGAGATGCCCACCCTGTTCATGGACTTTGCCCTAAAGCAGCAGATGTTTAGTGTGGTTACCAAAAGGCAAAAGGAAGTGGTCAAATGTACTATCATAAGCATTCTCTTTCTGAGCCTGTTATGAATGAAATAAAACCAATTTTTAGAGACTTGAGTGACACTGTTTCGCTTAGTAAATGTCTTCATGGGGGACTCAGAATACAAAAGAATACAAAAGCCATTCCATATGGGAAAGATTATCCAAGAATGTTTTAGTAGAACTAAAGCATTAAAAGTTGGTGTACTAGATGCAGTGATATGTTTCAGTGATGGAGTGATACGAAAGTTGGAAGTCCTGAGAAATTCAGGCATACAATGTGGCTCTAATATGGAAGATCAATTGCTTATGTGTGACAGACAATGGGTGCATGAAGCTGAAAGATTCGCTCTTCAAGTTACCAGACAAGCAGGAAGTGCTAAAGGGAATGCCAAGAGAAAGCTTGAAGATGAAGAAATGCTGCAGGATGAAGACTATGGTTCAGGAATGTTCTGAGGCGCAGTTTAATTGGATTCATATCTTGATTCGCAATTTCTTGTAAGTTGTATTTTTCAGAATTCAGGTACAAATATTTCCTAAAGTTTATAAAGTATTGCTCTAATATTTTTCTGTAACTTGCAACAGAACTTGCTTATATAGTAGACCTAAGCTTTATTGTAGAATCAACCAAATTATAGAAAAAATAACATTTTTATTAGGAAAAAATTATAAAACTTAAAATGTAACTTGTAATACAAATAATAGGTGAAATTATATATGTCTAGTACCTCAGCCATCATGTCATGCATATCTGGTAAAAATTTGGTCTACTTCAAATGTATAACATTGGATTAAATTGTACCACAATTTGAGGAAGCATGTTGGAAAAAATTGCATCAATTTCTTTGTAATTTTTTAATAACCCTAAGCAGTTTCAAAAATATTCAAAATACTTCTGATTTGTTTAGAAAGTTTGCTGCATACCTAATCTGTAAAATACATACAATATAAACAGTGCCTGAAAGAAACAGGTGCTGATTTTTACATAATATTTAGCCGGAAAAGTACCCTGTCTCCTTAATTTATTTCTAAAACCACTGACAAGCACTTAATATTGAGGTGTGGTTTAAAGTTAAATGACCACATGGAACTAGTTATCGGCAAGGCATATGCTACACTGAAAATCGTTGGACATGTAATCCATCCATCAAGAATGTGGCTTACGAAACCATTGTTCAATCGAGTTTAGAAATGCTTGTCAGTTTGGAACTTTTCCTATATAGGTTTGGTAAAATCGAAAGAGAACTGTAAGAGTGCTGATAACCTCGCCATTGAACGCCAGTAAACCCCAAACACACACACAAAACATACACACACACACACACACACACACACACACATACACACACACACACACATGGATAGAGAAGTTTCAAAGAGGAATGAGGTCGCCAAGGGTACATTTACAAAGTGCAAGAAACTCATGGAGATTTAATTAAAAAAAGATAAATAATGTACATGGTAGAACAAGATCACATATGACAGAGGCCACTATAGTAGCATATTAAAAAGTATCCAAAGAAACTGAATTTCGTACCATGTCCAACAGCATGCTAATGAGCTGAATTCTTTACGGAAAAATGAGGTTTAGGGTGTAACATATTTTATCTGCACGTCTGAAATACATAAGCTTCATCGTCATGAAAACACACACACACACACACACACACACACACACACAATGTTTGTGTCAGGAACTTGCAGACTAACGTGCACTTATGAATGAGAATAGTTCGATCACCGTAAAATAATAATAATAATAATAATAATTTACATGGTAGATTAGGCTCACATATGCCAGTGGCAACTATAGTAGCATATTAAAAGTATCAAAACAAACTGAATTACTTGGTGTAAGGCATAATTAATGCCTAAAAAGGACTGTGGAGGTCCAAATCAAGTGTTACAATACTTTTACCATGTCAAAAGTGTTCCATCTACATCTTCATCTACATGATAACTCTGCAATTCACATTTAAGTGCTTGGCAGAGGGTTCATCGAACCACAATCATACTATCTCCCTACCATTCCACTCCCAAACAGTGTGTGGGTAAAACGAACACCTAAACCTTTCTGTTCGAGCTCTGTTCCATAATGTACAAAACACAGGACGTAAGTAATATAGTAATGTATAACATTCTATTTTGGGCCAAAATGTGGCTATCTTCAACATCGAACCTTATGCATCCTCAGAATGTAAAAAAAAAAAAAAAAAAAAAAAAAAAACATGTTGTCTAATATATTGTGCTAAGCAGGCAAGCAGTGATAGCTCACAATTTCAAATAAGCAGTCTCATTTATTGTTCTACAACTGTCAGCTAGTACAAGAGCTGAGTGTCACAATGCTACTATCATTTCTCACCTGAAACTTAAAATAAGGCTGAATTCTTCAATTAAGTGCCATAAAGCTAATTTCCATGTCAAAATAGGTAAAGATGTCTACATTTTGATATGAGGCTGTATTATTGACGATATATAGACTGAACCTTCATTACCTGACGTTTTTAGAAATTTTTCAGAACTGCTTCTCCTAACCAAGCACAATTTTATGAGGGAAGAGTTGTACTATAGAGAAATACAAGTGAAATTATTGCCTGACAAAAACAGATTTTTTAATAACATCAGATGGAAATTATACCTCGGGTTACATTCCACTCGTGTTCTATGCAGCGACGCCGCATTTACTGACACTGCAGCACAACAAACCGCACCACAAATGATGCGTTGTGATGAGATCGTTAATGTGTTATATCAGCCAAACTACGTATTTTCGTTACACACAAGCATATCTTTGTAACCACAAAGTACAAAATATTTACACACAACAGAACGTGGAAAATGTCAATGGTAGAACATATTACACCACAAAGATGAGTCTTTGACATCTTTAAAATACGATTTTTCCACCAACATAAAGTTTATTGAAATTCATGCACGTTGCTCATCAAAATATGTAAGTATAGTTACATATCTCTGATTGTGAACCAAAATTCGATTTAGCAATAAAATAAAATTATTTCCCAAAACACAAAGCGATACATTCAAAAAGTAATTGCTACCTAACACGAAAGGAACATATGGCTTCCTTGGTACCGCTACACATTAAAGAAACTAAAATCTTAAAATTCGTTCCTTAACGTTTTAAAACACATATGGAAACCACTACCGATCTAACTTACAGTTTAAATTGCACTTGCATTCAGGGTAATGGGAGTCATCACCGACCAAATGACCATCATTGTCCCAGTTATTGAGTCTTATTGTCTGATGTTCTAATCGTATGTACGAGTCACAACAATGGAAAATGGCTGACCGATTGTCAGCTGTGTAAGTAGCCATGTATATGGTCATCCAATTGGGTATGACAGCTTTTGTTGCCGTATCCTTTTCATAAGTCAGAGCAGTTTGATTCTTTTGATTTATGATTTGAATTTTCCTTTGAATTTAAGAGCAGATCTGAGATGGGGTTCCACAGATGAATCTAGAGCTGAGATAACAAAGAGTCCACAGGTTTCAAATGTGAATGTAGTACTGTGGCGAATGTTACAAAATTTTTCGATGGTTACTACATTTTCGTGATTATCAAGTTCCACATGGTATTAACATTGGGTGATAGAAAGCTATGGTGTAAATTTCTCCAGGTTTATCTCAGGCTAGATTTCCTCTGGTTGATTTTTCTTTCCGTTCTTCATTAAAACCTCATAGGTCTGTTTGTTTCTTAAGACATTCTGCAGATCATGGTTCTTGGGTATACAGCTGAATTAAAAAAAAATTTACAAACATGTGTTCCACATCTACATCTATATGACTACTCTGCAATTCACACTTTAGTGACTGACAGAAGATTCATAATAAAACATTCACAATATGTCTCTACTGCCCTACTCTTGAACAGTATGCGCGGAAAACAAACACTTCAGTATTTCTGTGCGAGCCCTGATTTCTTCGAACGTAGGTGGCGATCAACAGAATATTTTTGCATTTTGAGTAGAAAGTTGGTGATTGAACTTTCGTAATATTTCTCCACAACTAAAAACACCTCTGTTTTAATTATTGCCACCCAGACGCACATGTCATACCCATGACACACTCTCCATTATTCTGAGGTAGTACAAAACGAGCTGCCTCTCCGTGAATGTTCTCCATCATTCCCATATGGTAAGGATTCCTTACTGCAAAGCAGTATAGCAGAGGACAGATAATTGTGGTGTAGACAGTCTCTTTAGCAGACCTGTTGTAGCCTCTAAGTGTTCTGATAATGAACCGCAATTTTTGGTTCGCCATACCTTCACATTATATACTTGAACCTTCCAGTTTAAGTTGTTTGCGACTGTAGTCACTAAGTATTTAGTTGAATTCGCAGATCTTAGATTTGTGCAGTTTATCACGTAACTGAAATTTTACAGGTCCTTTCAGTACTCATGTGGATGAACAAACAACTTATTGAGGGTTATAATTTAATTAATATTGTGTTTATACTGGTTGTTGGTGAGGAGGAATGTTAGTTATTAGTATTTTATTAATGATCTCATTCATAAGCAGCCATATCGCAGTCATCACAGTCTCTTAAGAAAGTTAAAGTTAAGCTTTACTTGTTTAAAAAGAATCGGACGATGACACTCCTTGTCCGCAATCTCGATGATTCGAAGCGATCTGCAATCCTGTGTAAATAAAATGTCTTGGTTTTCTTGCGTTGCGTAGGCAGTTGGGAAACCTCAGATCAAGCGGAAAGCTTGCTTTGATAGAGTTTAATTAACCCTATGAAATAATGGAGCTCTTGGATCTAATAATTGCAGGTTCGTTTCCAATTCATCGGATGTTCCCTTCTGACTACCAACGAAACGACACCTCCGTGCAAATTTCCAATTAGAGAATACATATATAATGAAATTCCTTACACACCTTTGATGTAAATGCTCAGTATATATTTTTTGAGTAGCATACAATATATTTTCAATCTCTTTCTTCCAGTAATCTCGATAGCAAAATTACAATTATTCAATGCGACTATTTGGCACGGAGAAGATCCTAGAAGTCCTCTCAACACACCAAAGAGAATATTCCAAAGAGTAATTATGTGCTCGTGGAATAGTTTTAGTACTGTACTTCTTTGCGCATAGATTCTGCGAGTATATAGATGATCAAGTAGAAAACGTAATTCACTCATAGAATTGTGCAGGGATAATTAGTAGAATATAAAGAGATATTACAGGGTCAATTGTCAATTGCTGCACCATACGCTTATCTCGTCCAAACAATTTTCAAACGAGTTTTGACGTTTTGATGATTTTGCTAGACAGTAAATGACAGAATCATCTGCAAACAATCAAAGAGTACTGTCCAGATTGTCTCCTACAGAATTTATGTGCAGGCTGAATCAGTTTGTCTAGCAGGCTCAGATCCAGTACATTTTGAAAACATATGTACCGAATGGACGAGCTGGCAACACTGTTACATCATGCAGCAAATGTGCATCACTGTGCGCTACCGTATCAGCTGTCCTAGCTCACAGATTACCGTCGTGGTGCTATGGTTAGAATCCTCACCATTTTAAGTCATCCGTTCCCGACGTCTTGTCGTTTATAAGCATTTTCTCACATGACGATATCCTGTCATATAACAGTGGTATTCGTTAAACTGTGTGCATGTGTGTACTAAATGCAAAGTGCACAACCATAACTGGGCCTGTAAAGTTCACTCAGTGTGGCTTCCCGATGCAGTAAATAAATGATGAATATGTCGATATCTTTCTGATGCTGGTTGCATACGATAACGAAGCTGCTGCTGCTGTTGCTGCTGTTCGTGTATGTGCTGAATGGTACCCTCACAGGCGCCATCCCGATAAAAAATATTTTTCATCGCCTGGAGCAACACCTTTGGCAAACCGATAATCTTCATCCAAAAGTAACGGACAGAGGTCGTCCAAGGACTAGACGCATTCCACAAACATTCTTGAAACCGTTCACTAGTCACCATGGCGAAGTACCCGAGATATTATAAGGCAGACCCTGGTTGTTAAAGTGTTGTACGATGAAGAACCGCCTAATATTATTACGTGGTAACTCGTCGCCAGTGACCAGAAGACCACATTCGACGATTACAGTTTTGTGATCGGTTTTCGCACTAAATGGAAGATAACGAACATTTTATAAATAACGAAATATGGAGTGATGCATCTATCTTCATTCGTGAAGGTACTTACAACCTGCAGAACAGACATTATTGCTTGGAACACAACCTCCATGTCACCTGTAAACGTGGCCTTCAGGCATACTTTGCATTAAACTGTGGGTTAGAATCGTGATAGGATTTGCAATACTTCGCGTGATGCATTAGAAAATGTTTCACTTGGTGTCCGGCGACAGTTATGGTTTCAGGATGATGGTACATCGCCCCACTTTGGAATGCATGTGCGCAACTATTTCGGTGAAGCGTTTGCAGGAAAATGGATTGGTCGGAGGGGGGGGTCCAGTATTCAGGCCTCCACGTTCGATTTTTGTTTGCGGGGACACCTAAAAAAACAGATTTATAGCACTCCACCCATCATATCTACAAGACCTAATAGCTCTCGTGCATGCCGCTTCGTCAATAATGGATGCAAGCGTGCCGTGTAGGGTCCAGCAAGTATAATCTCTAAAGTGAAAGTTACTCATACATACTTAGAGAAGAAATAAAAACTTTGAGAATGAGATTTTCACGCTGCAGCGTAGTGTGCTGTGATATGAAACTTCCTGGCAGATTAAAACTGTGTGCCGGACCGAGACTCGAACTCGGGACCTTTGCCTTTCGTGGGCAACTGCTCCACCAATTGAGCTACCCAAGCACGACTCACGCCGCGCCTTCACAGTTTTAATCTGCCAGGAAGTTTCATATCAGCGCACACTCCACTTCAGAGTGAAAATCTCAAACATCCCCCAGGCTGTGGCTAAGCCATGTCCCCGCAATATCCTTTCTTTCAGGAGTGCCAGTCCTGCAAGGTTCGCAGAAGAGCTTCTGTAAAGTTTGGAAGGTAGGAGACGAGGTACTAGCAGAAGTAAAGCAGTTGGGACAGGGCGTGAGTCGTGCTTGGGTAGCTCAGTTGGTAGAGCACTTGCCCGCGAAAGGCAAAGGTCCCGAGTTCGAGTCTCGGTCCGGCACAGAGTTTTAATCTGGCAGGAAGTTTTAAAAGCTTTGAGGTTCGCCGATGGCATTGTAATTCTGTCAGAGACCGCAAAGGACCTGGAAGAGCAGCTGAACGGAATGGACAGTGTCTTGAAAGGAGGATATAAGATGAACATCAACAAAAGCAAAACGAGGATAATGTCATGTAGTTCAATTAAAATAGGTGATGCTGAGGGATTTAGATTAGGAAATGTGACACTTAAAGCACTAAATGACTTTTGCTATTTGGGGAGCAAAATAACTGAAGATGGTCGTAGTAGAGATGATGTAAAATGTAGACTGGCAGTGGCAAGGAAAGCGTTTTTAAAGAAGAAAAATTTGTTAACATCAATTATAGATTTAAGTGTCAGAAACACTTTTCTGAAAGTATTTGTATGGAGTGTAGCCATGGAAGTGAAAAATGGGCGATACTAGTTTAGACAAGAAGACAATAGAAGCTTTCGAAATGTGGTGCTACAGAAGAATGCTGAAGATTAGATGGGTAGATCAGGTAACTAATGGAGAGGTACTGAATAGAACTCGGGAGAAGAGGCATTTGTGGCACAAATAGACCAGAAGAAGGGATCGGTTGGTAGGACTTGTTCTGAGGCATCAAGGGATCACTAGTTTAGTATTTGAGGGCAGCGCGGAGGGTAAAAATCGTAGAGGGAGACCAAGAGATGAATACACTAAGCAGATTCAGTAGGATGTAGGCTGCAGTAGGTACTTGGAGACGAAGAAGCTTGCGCAGGATAAAGCAGCATGGAGAGCTGCATCTCTGGACTGAAGACTGCAACACATACATGCATGTACCGGCTCTGTGAAGATAAGACCGGACGTCAAACATATACATCTACATCTACATGGATACTCTGCAAATCACATTTAAGTGCCTGACAGAGGGTTCATCGAACCACCTTCACAATTCTCTATTATTCCAATCTCGTATAGCGAGCGGAAAGAATGCACACCTATATCTTTCCGTACGAGCCCTGATTTCCCTTATTTTATCGTGGTGATCGTTTCGCCCTCTGTAGGTCGGTGTCAACAAAATGCTTTCGCATTCGGAGGAGAAAGTTGGTGATTGCAATTTCGTGAGAAGATTCCGTTTCAACGAAGAACGCCTTTCTTTTAATGATTTACAGCCCAAATCCCGTATCATTTCTGTGACACTCTCTGCCTTATTTCGCGATAATACAAAACGTGTTCCCTTTCTTTGAACTTTTTCGATGTACTCGTCCTATCTGGTAAGGATTCCACACCGCGCAGCAGTATTCTAAAAGAGGACGGAAAAGCGTAGTGTAGGCTGTCTCCTTAGTAGGTCTGTTATATTTCCTATGTGTCCTGCCAACAAAACGTAGCCTTTAGTTAGCCTTTCCCACAACATTTTCTATGTGTTCTTTCCAATTTAAGTTGTACGTAATTATAATACCAAGGTATTTAGTTGAATTTACTGCTTTTAGATTAGACTGATTTATTGTGTAACCGAAGTTTAACGAGTTCCTTTTAGTATTCATGTGGATGACCACACACTTTTCGTTATTTATGGTCAACTGCCACTTTTCGCACCATTCAAATATTTTTTCTAAATCGTTTTGCAGTGGCTTTATTGGTCGATAAACGACAGTGTCATCTGCAAACAACCGAAGACGGCTGCTCAGATTGTCTCCCAAATCGTTTATGTAGATAAGGAACAGCAAAGGGCCTATAACACTACCTTGGGGAAAGCCGGAAATCACTTCTGTTTTACTCGATGACTTTCCGTCAATTACTACGTACTGTGACCTGTCTGACAGGAAATCGCAAATCCAGTCACATAACTGAGACGATATTCCATAAGCACGCAATTTTACTACGAGCTGCTTGTGTGGTACAATGTCCAAAGCCTTCCGGAAATCCAGGAATACGGAATCAATCTGAAATCTCTTGTCAATAGCACTCAGCACTTCATGTGAATAAAGAGCTAGTTGTGTTTCACAGGAACGATGTTTTCTAAACCCATGTTGACTGTGTGTCAATAGACCGTTTCCTTCGAGGTAATTCATAATGTTCGAACACAATATATGTTCTAAAATCCTGCTGCATATTGACGTTAACGATATGGGCCTGTAATTTAGTGGATTACTCCTACTACCTTCCTTGAATATTGGTGTGCCCTGTGGAACTTTCCAGTCCTTGGGTACAGATCTTTCGGCGAGCGAACGGTTGTATATGATTGCTAAGTATGGAGAGGATTTAAATCGGCCGCCCGCCCTCAGGAGCTCAGTTCGTCAGCGCACCTGACGATGGCGACATGTCTGATCGCCGAAATATTGCGCCCGTTGGACACTGAACAGGCAGTATACCCGGGGACTGTTTGAGCGACAAATACGCCGGGAGAAACTGAAGAATCACACAGAAATCCAGTTAGTTTTTTTCCTGTCCCGAAGAACGCGACGACACTGCGCACGCAAATGTTTATAATAAATGCAATTTGTCATCGTAGGATAATGGTTAAAAAGGGGGGCGCGAGCGAACTGCGACGAGGCACGCCTCAGTCCTTCAAGGGACCGGGATACGGAAAAGTAAAGAAAAAGTGCAGGGACGGAACGTACTACGGCGCTAAGGATGTGTTACTTATGACGCAACATGTGAAAGTTGCTGTATTTGGACGGGTTACTCCTGTAACCGAAATATCAGATCTGAAGTTGGTTCTAGATGAACCGAAACCGGTCATATGAATAAACATTTTTCAATCAAGATGGATTATATGTAACATTGTAAAATTACTGATTACGGCTATCCTATCAGACATAATGTCTGTTTTTGCTAAGAATAACGTTTGTAAGATATTCTGCCTGGTCATCATAGCTGGGGAAATATTGTTCGTCGAAGGTCGCCACGGAAAAGTAAAAAAGTCCTTTTTCTCTAGAATTTTCGTGAGTTGCTTCGAAATTTCTTTTGGTGGTTGATAGTTTTGAACTTCGTGAACCATAAATTTAAAAAATTACAAAAATACAATTGCCATGAGGTCCCCTTGTGAGCCACAGAACAATAAGGAAAGCCACACAGTGTGTGGATTTGAGCAGTTTGATTTTGGACAGACTGTACACGCTATTGAACATCATTAGGATATTTCCGTGCACAGTATCCCGACAAATCAGCGGCAGCCGAACATGCTCTGGAAAATGTACACTGAATTGCATTCGGGGAGACATCTATTACTAAACGGACTAATAGTTATAAAAGAAGTCATCGAGAAAATAATTCTGACTACACCCTGAATGAAGACGGCGGTCTGAGACAAAGCAAAGTTTGGGCCAATTCCATCGGAAGTCTGAATCAAGCACGGTGGATTTGCGTCGAAACCATCACCTAATATGGCGTCGACTGTTCACCAGCGACGTCACAGACGGCAGTCCTGCTATACAGGGTGGTCCATTGATCGTGACCGGGCCAAATATCTCACGAGATAAGCGCCAAACGAAAAAACTGCGAAGAACGAATCTTGTCTAGCTTGAAGGCGGAAACCAGATGGCGCTATGGTTGGCCCGCTAGATGGCACTGCCATAGGTCAAACGGATACCAACAGCGTTTTTTTAAATAGTAACTCCCATTATTTATTACATATTCGTGTAGTATGTAAAGAAATACTAATGTTTTAGTTGGACCACATTTTTCGCTTTGTGTTAGATGGCGCTGTAATAGTCACAAACATATGGCTCACAATTTTAGACGGTGAACTTGCGGGCCATGGTATGGTGCTTCGACGACCAATGCACCTGTCATGAAATATGCTATTCAGTACCGCTTCAACCGCACGTGAGCTATGTGCCGGACATCCATCATGTTGGAAGTACATCGCCATTCTGTAGTGCAGTGAAACGTAGGAACATCGGTAGCACATAACGTAGGAAATCAGCATACATTGCACCATTTAGATTGCCATCGATAAAATGGGGGCCAATTATCCTTCCTCCCATAATGGCGCACCATACATTAACCCACAAAGGTCTCTGATATTCCATTTGTCGCAGCCATCGTGGATTTTCCGTTGCCCAATAGTGCATATTGTGCCGGTTTACGTGACCGCTGTAGGTGAATGACGCTTCGTCGCTAAATAGAACACGCGCAAAAAATCTGTCATCTTCCCTTAATTTATCTTGTGCAGAGTGGCAGAACTGTACACGACGTTCAAAGTCGTCGCCATACAATTCCTGGTGCATAGAAATATGGTACGGGTGCAATCGATGTTGATGTAGCATTCTCAACACCGACGTTTTTGAGATTCCAGATTCTCGCGCAATTTGTCTGCTACTGATGTGTAGATTAGCCGAGACAGCAGCAAAAACACTTACCTGGGCATCATCATTAGTTGCAGGTCGTGGTGGACGTTTCACATGTGGCTGAACACTTCCTGTTTTCTTAAATAACGTAACTATCCGGCGAACGGACCCGACACTTGGATGATGTCGTCCAGGATACCGAGCAGCGTACATAGCACACACCCGTTGGGCATTTTGTTCACAATAGCCATACATCAACACGCTATCGATCTTTACCGCAATTGGTAAACGGTCCATTTTAACACGGGTAATGTATCACGAAGCAAATACCGTCCGCACTGGCGGAACGTTACGTGATACCACGTATTTATACGTTTGTGAGTATTACAGCGCCATCTATCACAAAGCGAAAAAAATGGTCCAACTAAAACATTCATATTTCTTTACGTACTACACGAATATGTAATAAAAATGTGGGTTCCTATTTTTAAAAAAAACGCAGTTGATATCCGTTTGACCAATGGCAGCGCCATCTAGCGGGCCAACCATAGCGCCATCTGGTTTCCCCCTTCAAGCTAGACAAGTTTCGTCTTTGTAGTTTTTAGTTTGATGCTTATTTCGTGAGATATTTGGCCCGGTCACTATCAATGGACCACCCTGTATAAGGTCGCTAACAATTACAATGACCAAAGACCAATCTTTCGTATGCTCGTGGGTATTTAAACATTTGACGCCACTGTAAGACGAAGACAATTGATTCAGTATGTATCGCCGTGAAACCACCCATTTGTACATCGTTGCAATTTAATCAAGCAAAGTACAACTTGCAAGTTATGAACGAAACTTAAGAATGGAGAGGTGAGTGCCAGTTAGCACTCTGAAATTCACGGATTTTGCGAAAGCCTTTGCCACGATTTCAACTAAATATGGGCTAACAACTACGTGTCAACGTATGCTCGTATACTGAAGAATACACACTTAGACTTCAATAGGTCAGTGGGGAATTCGGAACTGTAACTGGAGTGAGGCTAGGAGATCACCAAAACTATTATCAGTATTTCCAGATGGAGACGTTAGTTCTTTATACCGAGCGAATGATCGGGATATTCGTGTCTCATACTTTATCACTTTTATTTTCATGATGCACTGTTTACCTCAAATACAGGTGAACATCGATAACAAATCGAAAAAATGTAAGCTCCGTCATCATAATAAGATTACAAGAACGTATAATCAACATATTACTGTAATACTTTTTAAGTGGCTGTCCACACAAGTCAAACTCTTGCACGCCTCTTTATCTCTGAAAAACTACTGCAGCCCTCATATAGTAGAACCTGCTTACTGTATTGTAACAGCGATCTTTTTTCTACAATGTTTACCCTACATGCTTCCTGATGCCTCAGAAGGTGTCCTATCAACCGTTCCATTCTTTCAGTCACTTTGTTTAATTAACTTCTTTTCTCCCCCAATTCGTTTCAGTATCTCCACATTAGTTCATCGATATGTCCTTTCAGTCTGGCAGAAAACTGTATTGGTGTTAAACTTCGAGGTTTGAAGTACTGTGTAACTGACTTTGATGTGACAATCCTTGGATGGTCTGATGAGGAATATGATGTTGTTGCCACGTGCCACGTCGTGCAATGAGAACAATTTCTAAAGGACAGTAATGAAAAAGTTGAAAATGGCTACAGCAAAAAATTACCGTATTTCAAAAAGGAAATAAAAGCCTATCGTTTAGACAATTCTACTAGACTGCGACTCTTAATAGGGAAATCGTTGAGTAATTATGACAGTTTTAAAAACAGCACAAAGATGGGCGTGTGCAAATCTGTGGTTAAGTGAGTGGATGGTAGATAGATCAAAGAAGACTGGGACACGAGCCGGACGGAATATGAGTAAATGGCACTACAGGGACAATACATATACGCTGGGAAAATGTATACACATACACTCAGGCGGCCCATACTCATCATGGAATATGGGATGATAAATGCCTACGGCGGATGGTGATGTTGAATGATGATGCTGCTAACATCCATTTCTTTTTCTTTATTGTTATTTTCACACCTGATACAGGTAGGCCAGCAGCGGCATACTACGCCACTCTTCGGCCACAGATAAGACTACTGATACGAAAGGAGACAATCTCAGAACAGACATGGTGGATATACAAATGTAGACATACAAAATTAAATTATACAGAGCCATTCATGGGTTCAGTATCCATAATAAAAACGTTCAGAAACGTGGACACGCACAGAGAAGACAGAGATGACACACGCGAACGTTGGAGCACAAATGATGAAATACTGGAACACTGGAACACCAACACGATGGCACACACAAACACTAGGCGATGATCTCTGGCGCGCGAAAGTTCACTACATGTGTACGAGTCTGGGGACCTGCCAAAAACGGGGAAAAGGTGGGGGAGGAGGGAGAGGGGAGGGTGTAGATGCCAGTGGTAGGAGAGATGGGAGGGGGAGGAAAGACGGTAAGGGGGTATGGTACGCCCAGGGGAGAAGAGGGAGGGAGGAAGGGAGGAGGAAGAGAAGGGAGGGAGGGTGCCTTTGGGAAAAAAGGAGTGTATGGGGAGATTCAAAGTTGGTAGGAGGGGTAGATGGAGGGGATGAGGGCATCATCAGGGAGGGGGAGTTGGTGGAAGCCACCTTGGGAGAGGGTATGGAGAGTGGAGAGATGGAGAGTGGTTGGGATGTTGGAATGGAGGTGGGGCAGCGGACAGGGGTGGGAGAGGATGGCAGAGACAAGTGGGTGAGGGGGATCAAGTTTTTTGGAAATGTAGAGGATCCGTATCCGCTGGCCGCTGTGGTCTAGCGGTTCTAGGCGCTCAGTCCGGAGCCGCGCGACTGCTACGGTTGCAGGTTCGAATCCTGCCTCGGGCATGGATGTGTGTGATGTCCTTAGGTTAGGTTTAAGTAGTTCTAAGTTCTAGGGGACTGATGACCATAGATGTTTAGTGCTCAGAGCCATTTGATCCGTATCCATTCGAGGAAAAGGACAAGGTGCGGGAACAAGATGAGGTCATATAGGATATCCGTTGGGGATGGGAGGCGGAAGCGATAGGTGAGGCAGAGCGCAGGCTTTCTACGATTTGAAGGGATTTGTAAAAGGTAGAAGGGGCAGAGATCCGTGCAGGGTGGGTGTAGCAGAGGATAGGGCGGATGAGGGATTTATAGGTGTGGAGGATGGTGGAGGGGCCCAGACCCTGTGTAAGGCCAGAAAGGAGCTTGAGGAGCGTGTCTTGGCTTGGATTGTCCGTAAATGGGGGATCCAGGAGAGGCGACGGTCAGGGGCGACGCAAGGTACTTAAGGGTGGGGGTGAGGCGATAGGACGGCCATAAATGGTGACATAGAAGTCGAGGAGACGGAAGGAAGGGGTGGTTTTGCCTACAATGATCGCCTGGGTCTTGGAAGAATTGACCTTGAGCAACCACTGGTTACACCAAGCGGTGAATCGGTCAGTAAGGGATAGGAGAAGGTGTTGGGAGCGTTGCAGGGTGGGGGCGAGGGCAAGGAAGGCGGTGTCATCGGCGTGTGGGAGAAGTTGACAGGGGTGAAGGCGGCGGCATGTCCGCCGTATACAGAAGGTACACAAGAAGGGGGAGTGCGGAACCTTGGGGCACACCGGCGGAGGGGTAGAGGGTGTAGGAATGGTGACGTAGGAAGGACGTTGGGAAAGAAAGGACCCGATCAGACGGACATAGTTGATAGGAAGGGCGAAGGTTTGGAGCTTGAAGAGGAGACCGGAATGACCGGAATGCCATACACGGTCGTAAGCGCGTTCAAGGTCGAGGGAGAACATCCAGCAATTCACTTGCCTTTTATAGGTCGCTGTGTTACTGAAGAACTACTATTTTTTTTTTTTTTTTTTTTTTTTTTTTTTTTTTTGCCCGCATCTCGTGGTCGTGCGGTAGCGTTCTCGCTTCCCACGCCCGGGTTCCCGGGTTCGATTCCCGGCGGGGTCAGGGATTTTCTCTGCCTCGTGATGGCTGGGTGTTGTGTGCTGTCCTTAGGTTAGTTAGGTTTAACTAGTTCTTAGTTCTAGGGGACTTATGACCGCAGCAGTTGAGTCCCATAGTGCTCAGAGCCATTTGAACCATTTGAACTACTATTTTCTCAACTCGTTTTTCCTGTAGTAGGAAGTAGGAAGAGGCAAAGAACGGAGGATTATTGATGGCGAATTGTGTACACACGCCGTAAGACCGATACCACCAGAGAAAAAGACAACTGATTATGGGAGAAAAGAGCGGAACGGACTCACGGTATAGAGCGGTCTAGGTCGTCTAATTTCGTCCAGAGACACTAGGGTGCGCTGAGACTGACAAGTGTTTAACGAACCAATGTCTGTTATGGTTTACTAAGGTTGCAACTACTGCCGCGCGCCAGTTGCGTAGTCTGCCTATAAATGTGAACGAATTCGCTGTTCTGTTACAACTTCTGGATAATTTCCAAAGTCTGTCATATTTTGTTCTTCACAATCAACGTTTAATCTCCCTACATGAGCATGTTCTTAGCTATCTTTTTACACAATGCAGTTGAAAAAAGACATGTTTACGGCGGTTATGGAATATTATCTCAGCTTTTGGCTCGGAATGGTATACTGGTATAGTCCATTCCTCCATGATCGTCTTTTACTCTCCATTTGACGAATTCTACCGCATATTTTGCTTTCTCGTTTGCAAATGCTACTTCATTATGTGTGGAAATCGAAGAGACGAAGTTAATGCACGATGGAAGTGGAACAAGCTGCTGAGTTAGTGATTAACAAAAGATGACCAGCGAGAAAGCTTCGCAACCATTTGTCGTACCTTTGACTACTTCAAAACGATACATAAAAGTGAAAAAGGGCAATTCGCTGTGCCTGACAAAACATGCGGAAAATATCACTGCGTTTTCAGTAAGGAGCAAGAGTTAGAACTTTTTAGTCATCTAAAAAAGTCATGTTCAAATGGCTCCCCTAGAACTTAGAACTACTTAAAGCTAACCAACCTAAGGACATCACACACATCCATGCTCGAGGCAGGATTCATACCTGCGACCGTAGCGGCCGCGTGATTCCAGACTGTAGCGCCTAGAACCGCTCGGTCACTCCGGCCGGCAAAAGTCATGTTTTTGTAAGACTATGAACTGCGCAGATTAGCGACCAAATCGCAGAACAAATCGGATATCCGCACCCACTCCACAACAAAACGAAAATGGCCGAAGACAATGGGTCCTTTGAATTCTGGCTCGCCATCCTGACTTAGGTTTCAGGAGGTAGGACAAGCATTGGGCTAATAGGTAGTGTGCTGACATAGGTATTGAGGAAAATGAAGCCCAGCTTACTTAAAAGATGTGATACCGAAAACAAAACAACAACAAAAAAAAACCGAGTCCATTCTGCTCGCTGCATAGGGAGGCACGATCTTAAAGACACTTATTTGGTTTATTGATATGAGAAATGAAATATTTTATTTCGTGTTATTCTCATTTGCAAATTTTATTAGCAAAATGTTTGAATAAACGGCTCCTTGTTTATATAAAACAATTTTCGTCACAGAGGCCTCCAAAATTTGCCCCAAGCGTTAGGTGGCCATTTCAGCCTCGGTACACTTACTATCAGTAAAATGTTACTATGCAAAACAGCAGCTCAAATTGCCGTGGTTCTCAAGACATTGCTATGTTTGCTGCTACAGTCAGACATGTTTTCCAACTGAAATTTAACTTATAACATGTTCTATTCAACTAAATTTCCTAGATGGTCAAAAAATATTTTAGTGAAGATTGACGGCTCTAAAGCTCAAAGTTTAACTAGAAAAAGAACACGACGAAACATTAATCTGCGATTCTGTGATTTATTAACAATACTGACACGCAGAAAGTTCACTTGGGAACAGTTGAGAGTTATCTACGAGAAGCGGCGAAAAGTATTCCCCGACCGACACCACTACTGCAGACACCTGTTTGTTTTGCCTCTCCAGTGAACTGCTCTAAGTATTTGCCGCTTTGCGCTTAGTCCCGCAAAGCGCTCCGCGAAACCAGAAAGGTAATTACCATTCTCTCTTTCAGCCTGCTCATCCCACACTTCTTTTCAATCTTTGCCGGTATTTTCAGAATGCGGAATTTTTTTTTTTTCAGCCAACTGCGTTCCTGAATCCAGGGGCTTCCGGTGAACTTTTTCCGCGGCGTACAAAAGTTCTCGGCTCTTCATTCAGAATATGAGAACGCAATAGAGCCGCAGCAGAGTTCCGCTCGGAGAAATTTTTTTTTTCTCGAGTTTTAAGAGCCGCCGGCAGACCTGTTTTGGGAGGAGCTGCTGCGACCAGCTCTGCTGGGACGGGACTTTTCGCGGCTCCAGAATTACGCATATTAATTATCGGAACAACTCTGCTCGCATTTAACTGCGACGTCTGCGGCGGTGCCTGTGATCTTTCTGACGTCTCAAGCACGACAGTAAACAACTGCAGCTACTGCGGTTCGACTGTTAAAAGAGTTGAACATATAGCTCAGAGAGAGTCAGGTTACGTCGTGAAAATACCTTGGAAAATACCAATGAACCTATTTCTTAAAGTTCACGTACGATATTATTAGGAATATTCACTTGTGTTAAAAAAAGTGTATTTTATTTAGAGCCGAATGTCGAATCTTTACAGAAGCGCAGATAACTCAGTTTCAGTCGGCCGCTGTGGCCGAGCGGTTCTATGCGCTTAAGTCTGGAACCGCGTGACCGCTACGGTCGCAGGTTCGAATCCCGCATCGGGCATGGATGTGTGTGATTTCCTTAGGTTACTTAGGTTTAAGTAGTTCTAAGTTTTAGGGGACTGATGACCTCAGATGTTAAGTCCCATAGTGCTCAGAGCCATTTGAAACCAACTCAGTTTCAGTAAGAATCATTCATACACAAGGTGCGATCAAAAAGTAATGCGAATTTTTTACTTTTGCGGGATTCATACATCCGATTTTAAACATTTTTATCTTGTGGTATAGTTGTTCCTGATGTATGTTTGCATTTCCAACTGTTCTGAATATTTAGTTTATTACACGCAACTGAGGAAGACAGGGCTATAAAAGTTGAAGATTTAGTTTACTGTTAACAGTCGAAAAGGTTATACATCTTTTATAGTGGTCGGCGAATTTTAATTTTCGATAAAGAAGGATCAAACAATATACAGTAAAATTTGCTTAAAAAATGGAATAAAGTGCAGCAGCGCATACGAAATGTTGACTGTGGCTTTTAGTGAGTATACTATGAGTCAGAGAAGAGTCTACGAGAGACGTTTCAAAGAGGGCAAGAGGCCTGAGAACACGTTGAAGACGGCAGACGGCAACCTCCCTGGACGTCCTAGCACATCGAGTACTGACGACAATGTGGGGGACGTAAAAAAAAAAAAATAAAATAAAATAAAAAAAATTCTGGAAAATCACCGAATCACCATCAGTGAGGTGGCCGACGATGTCGGCATATCCTTCCGCTCATGTCAAGGAATTTTGTTGGATATTTTGGACATAAAACGTGTAGCAGGAAAGTCTGATCCGAACTTATTGACGACAATGTCGCTTAAACGTCACTCAGGGATTACTGATGGAAGTCGACAACGATAGAGAACTTTTGAATTTCTGGAGAAAGTTACCAGCCGGCCGAGATGGCCGAGCGGTTCTAGGCGCTTCAAGTCGGGAACCGCGCGACCGCTACGATCGCAGGTTCGAATCCTGCCTCGGGCATGATGTGTGTGATGTCCTTAGGTTAGTTAGGTTCAAGTAGTTCTAAGTTCTAGGGGACTCAGATGTTAAGTCCCATAGTGCGCAGAGACATTTGAGCCATTTTTGATAGTTACTAGCTATAGAAGTATGAAATTGGAATTTAGCTATAGATGGTGGCAGCCGTCAGTGTAGGGCCCGTGACACCGCGTCTGCAGCGCCATCTGCTTCCTGTAACTCCTGACGACGGATATCACTACACAGTAACCCAAGTTCCATATAACGGCATCTGTTTCAAACCCGTAAACATGTCGAGTTTTGTACCTAAGAACTACGATTTGCGGATAGCATTTGTTTTCCGTTATCATTTGCAGAAAACTGCTGCAAAATTGCATCGAATGTTTGTCGCAGCTTTCGGCGAACATGCTCTTGGGAAAACAGAGCGTTTCGAGTGGTTCGAAAAAATTCAAAAGTAGTGATTTTGACGTGAGAAACGAGGAACACGGGGAACCACCGAAAAAGTTCCAAGACAACGAATTGCAGGCCTTATTGGATGAAGAAAATACTCAAACTCAACAGGAACTCGCGTAACAATTGAATGTGACACAGAAGGCTGTTTCTCTTCGCTTGAAAGCAGTGGGAAAGGTGCAGAAAGAGGGAAAATGGGTTGCGCATGAATTGATTGAAAGACAGCAAAAAATCGAGGGACCGCTTGTGAAACGTTGCTCACCACATACAAAAGAAAGTATTTTATCCACTAAATAGCTTCGTAAATCATGGGTGAATCCAGACAAACAATCGGCATCCACTGCAAGACCAAATCGCTTTGGAAAGAAGACAATGCTCTGCGTTTGGTGGCATCAGAAGGGTGTAATCTATTATGAGCTGCTAAAACCTGGCGAAACCGTTAACACTGATCGCTACCAACAGATAATGATCGATTTAAGCCTCGAGTATTGCGTGAAAAAAGACAGGAATATGGAAAAGGCAAAACAAAGTCATATTTATCCATGATAACACCCCATGACACACAACAACAGGTTCAGGGAAATGATGAGGCGTTGAGTTGGGAAATACTGGGGAATGCGGCTGAACCGTGCGTGGCTCATGATCGTTCCATCTATTATTCAACGTCTTCTTTTTACCGTACGGCCGCCTCGTCATTTTAATTTCAATTACTGGTGTCACTGAATTGCTGTCTTGCCTGCCCGCGAGTGGCAGCAGCAGCGCGTATCGATATTAGCCCTGCCGCATTATCTTTGCTGGACGGCTATTACGAGGGTTGTTTTTTAAGTAAGGGCCGTTCGCACGTATAGTCCCGTAGTTCGCGCGGACGCCGCAACAAGCCACCGCGCCACTTGCCGGCATCCTTCCCGTTCACACTGATGCAAGTTGCAGCTCTGTAGCTGACGTGTACGCATCGCTGTGCTACTTTATAATGCTTACGATTATTGAATCGCCCACCGCGTGTGAGATACGGTCAGTGATACGTTTTTTGACCGCGAGAAGCCTATCAGCTGCAGAAATTCATCGTCAGTTAACAGAAGTTTATGGCTTGAATGCAATGAATGAAGGTAAAGTGCGTCAATGGGTTAGAGAGTTTAAAAATGGCCGTCAAAACGTCCATGACGAAGAACTCTCAGGCCGGCCCTCTGTGATGACTGATGATTTGGTGGCTGCAGTCGAAACAAAGATTCGTGAGGACAGAAGATTCACAATTTCCACTCTTTCTTTGTAATTTCCACAAGTTTCAAGATCGGTTTTGTACAAAATTGTGTCTGAAAACCTAAACTTTAAGAAACTGTGTTCTCGGTGGGTACCCAGACTCCTCACAGAGGACCACAAAGGGAAGAGATTTGCCACTTCATTGGACTTTTTGATTCCTTACGAGGAAGAAGGGGATGACATGTTGAGTCAAATTGTCACTGGAGATGAAACATGGGTATCCCATATCACTCCCGAAAGCAAGCGACAATCGATGGAATGGCGACACACAACCTGACCCGTCAAGGTCA
Organism: Schistocerca nitens; assembly: GCF_023898315.1. Lineage (NCBI taxonomy): Eukaryota > Metazoa > Arthropoda > Insecta > Orthoptera > Acrididae > Schistocerca > Schistocerca nitens. The sequence goes on from NC_064617.1 coordinate 98,612,356, forward strand.
AAGCCAAACAGACGCTGTCAAAGCGCAAGATTATGGCAACTGTGTTCTGGGACCGGCGCGGTGTTTTGCTAGTGGACTTTATGCCACGAGGAACGACAATCAACTCAGATGCCTATTGTGCAACTCTAAAGAAGCTCCGCAGAGCAATTCAAAACAAAAGGCGCGGCATGCTGACAAAAGGAGTTTTGCTCCTGCACGATAACGCTAGGCCTCACACCTCTCAAAAGACTCGGGATTTGATTGATTCTTTTGGCTGGGAAGTTTTGGACCAAGCACCATACAGTCCCGACCTTGCTCCTAGCGATTTTCACCTTTTCCGGTACCTGAAACACCATCTTGGCGGGCAGCGCTTCAATGACGACGATGAAGTGAAAGCGGCCGTGAACTCTTGGCTGTCGGAGCAGGCGGCCGAATTCTTTGAAGAGGGAATTAAAAACTTAGTTGTACGGTATGACAAGTGCTTAAATAAACAAGGCAACTATGTAGAAAAATAGGTAAAAGTGTGTAGAATCAGAAAATAAAAGTTTTTTTACAAAAGTATTTGTATCTTTTTTTAAAAATAAAAACGGCCCTTACTTAAAAAACAACCCTCGTACTTCCCGGTCGTCGAGTGTCGTGAAGTGACTTCGGACGTGGAGTAGTTTGAGGTGGACGCGGCAGAAGTGCAAGAAGTGCAGTCGGGACGTAGCAGCAGTCGGGGACGGAGCGCTAGGGAGGCGCGGACAGCCAGTACTCGCCGACCGCTTGCGACACAGGATGATCAGTGCGACGGACTGAGATGGCAGAGGGTTCGACCGTTGGTCGGTCGTTCAGTTGGTCGTCTCTTTGGGCGACGCGTGTTTGGTATTTTGACCGTTTCTGGGCCTCGTCACTGCGTCATCTTGCTGGACGTGGCTCGGTTCCTTCTTGTGCGGAAACGTCGTGGCCAATGGGCAAGAGTTACCTCCGCATGATTGGGTCCGAGCCAGTGAACCCGGATTGCCATGTCTCCTAGTTCCGGACGGACATCGGGTTGAGTCGGGTTGGAGCTGCAGTGAGCTCCGGATAGTCAAGACTCGCCCGACCGTTGTTCACTCACCTGGTTTGAGTGCCTAAGACCTTGGTTGGTTGTTGGTCGGTCAACTGGTTGTAACGCCGGAAATGCATATCCTCCTATTTCCATCTATTGTACTATAATTTTTTCCTTGTTTTGTTATCTCAAGATATGACATTTCTGTGTCTTTGTATATTGTAATTGTTTTACTATTTGTATATATATGCATTTATGTCGATGTATAATTGGTTTGTTTTGCGAATATTATTTGTATTTATACGCTGGGTCTGGCCTAGGGAAAACTATACTATCGAACGAATACATCGATAGGTCGTGTGGAGAACGAAAGTGTTTAGGATCTTTGGTATAGTGTTAACTCTGCTGCGTGGAGCGCGGGCTGAGCAGAGGGAGTCTGGCTGGGGTAGTGCAGTGGAGCAGGTGTGTTGTGTGACGCTCCCGCGAGTTGCCGCGCTTTCGGGGTTGCGCAGCATGTAATTGCGCTCGACTTGCTATGATAGTTTCTGACACGGTGTCGCGGGCGGGAAGCATTAGCTGGCGCACATCAAGAGCCCGTTTCGCCTGGTGACCGTGTCGAGAAGAAGGCGCGCCAACATCCAGCTTCTGCAACAGCGACGGCCGACAATGAGTGACTGTCGCCACCTCCTCGATCGACGGCTTCAAACCTTCAATCAGCCAACAAGGAAGACTGGAAGCACGTAAAGTTTTAGAGCTGTATGGCAGACCTCAGCTTTTCAAACTTTTAAAATTGTTGCATCACAAAATTACAGCAACTTTGCATGAACCTTTGTTGCTCATTGTCCCAATTACATTGCCAAGCAGGATCCCTTCCTTTTCCGAAATGAACCCGAGTGTCGTTGAAATTCAAACGCCAGCATTAAAGTAATATAATTCGATCTCACTGCTTTAATTTCAAAGCTCAGTTAAAGTATTCATAGCTGGCTACAATATTTAGATTACACGAGCACAAATTAAGAGTGCGAGTTTTGTTAGCATATTTTAGCTTACCTGTGACTGCAGCTCAGCTTGGTACGTACTAAATTTTACTATTGTTAATTGTTCAGAATCATTTAATTCAAGTTCGAAGTTAAATCTCTTACTTCTAAATTGTGTAGATTCAAGTAGCTTTTGAAATGATTGTTGAGGTAGCCCAAGACTAACTGTATTTTACTGAATTTCGATATGCTTCAGAAACAAAGTTCACTATTAATTTCAGTCACTAAACTAACTTTCAATTTTCCAGTTTTATTAATTCTTTTGCTAAATTAAGTCAGAGTGTAGCGAAATTTATTACTTCTGACAAACTTTCAGTTTTCACACTACACGTGTCAACCTTCAGTTGCCACGCTTCTAGTGCTAATTATATGTGTAATAACCTTTCTTTTTCAGTTACTACAGTAATTGTCCTTTAGGACTGGCGAGCGTAATTTCCCCCAAATCTCAAATATCTAATTACCGCTAGTTAATTGTTAACGTAACGGCCGCACATTTACTTTCTTTATTAACTTTACCCCTTTTCAAAATTATCCTCCACCAGTTTCATTTGCATTATTCCTTTCATTTAGATGTAACCCTTTCCTCCCTCTTTACCGACAGATTAACTTCGGTGACGATTGCTTTTCCCAAATTTCCATTAGGTACACGCGGTTTAATTTTTCACTGTCATTAAGGTCGATAAGTGAGGGGGAGGTTACACGGTCAGACGACGTGTGTTTCGTCACCGACCGTTCTTCGGGTTTGTGTGTATGTCTGTTAGTGATTTGTTCCAGTGGTTCATCAGTGATTCGTTTTACGAGTGTTCGAGCTTCTTGTGGCAGTGTTTCGTGGAACACTGTGTATCCTGTGTCAGTTCCACTGAGCAATGCTTTAAATGCTGTAATTCTGTCTGCGTACTGCCGCAGTCAGTTGGTCGGTTGCGACATTGCAGCGAGTGAGTGTTTTCTTACAGTGTTGATGCTACCCGCCACAGCGTGTAGTTCCACAGCCGTTGCGATGTTCATGTATGTCAGTAGTTATTGTGCATTGGCTTATTAACAAACCAATATTTGAAGACGGGTGCTACTGTTCTCTTCGCCTCGCTGCCATTTTAGTTATAGCGTTTTTGGTCTGGTGACCGAAATCAGGTAGTTGGTTGGTTCGTCGGCTGTCTGTCGTTTGGGTTGCCTTTCGATTTAGAGATTGTTGGTTTGACTGCCTGTCTAGCCTAAACGGGCGTTAGTGTTAAAACTCCAGGCCGACCCTTGGATATTTCTGGGGGCCGTTCCGTGTCTGTTACATAGTAGCTTCCCTGTTTCAATTTTAGTTATTTGGTTGGTGTGTGGCCTTCATCCGAGTTTTTATATGTCCTGAATTAATGTTCCTGTCTTGCCCTTTAGACATAAGATTCATATTCCTTACCTGGGGCTTTCAGCCGAATTTTACATTAAATCTTTTAAGGCCTTAAGCCGTTAAATTGATGTGTGGCCTTAAGCCGAGTATTAATATCTCTTAAACGATGTCCTTGTCTTGCCCTTAAGGCATGTGATTGTTGTTCTTTGTTTTATATGGAATGTTTTAAGGTAAAGCCTTCTGCTTTTTGATTGAAACTCCTCTTATTGCTTAATATGCGACCTCCAGCCTAGTTCCATTAAAATTAAATTGCTAAGACCTTCAGCCGATTAGATTGAAGATGTAGAAAATATTGTTGGGTGTAACATTCAGAAGAATTTTGTATTTAAATTTTGCTTAGGCCTTGTGTCTTGGATTTTGAATGTGGCCTTCAGCCGATCTAAACTTAATCAAAGGAGGTCGATCGAAGTTTTGCATCCTTGATGTAATATTGTGTGTTGGTAAATAAACTTTGTACTGACAGGAACTCATTATGGCCCCATTCCGCTCTGTCCTGCTAGCCCAGGCATTTCAGCGGCTTATTCTCCAGACTTGGCTCCATCCGATTATCATCGAAGTGTAATTATTGCAAACAAATTCCGGTTTCATGCTTCTACGAATGGCATAACAGGTGAAGAAACATGGGTACATGGGCAAGACGTCGAAACCAGGGCCAATCGTCCGAAGGAAAACTGCTTGAGGAGTCAAGACCGAAAAAAAATTAGAGAAATTCGATCACACGTGAAGGTTTTTCTCACTGTTTCCTTCGATTACAATACAATAGTGCATCATGAGTTTCTGCCTTACGGCAGTTTGGTCAGTAAGGAATACTATAGGGAAATTATGCGTCGTTTGCGTGAAGCAGTTCGCAGAAAACGACCAGGATTGTAGCAAAACCACCCGTGAAAATGGAATCACGGTAATGCTCCCGCTTGTACTTCAATGCTTTTTTTCGATTTTTTGGCAAAAAACGTTGCGTCAGGCAGCTTATTCTCCGAACATGACCTGCGATTTCTTTCTGTTGTCGAGGCTGAAGGTAACCTTGAATGGCCGTCGTTTTGCCATCACTGATGAGATAGAAACAGAATCTCTGAAGGAGCTGAACATCATAACGAAAAGTGAGTTCCAGAATTTTTAGCATATTGCAGCCCCGTTTGCAACTGTGGTAGGCTAATACATTGAAAAATCAGCCTCAGTTGCAAAAATTTTCCGGTCTAATTTTCGCAACTGAGGCGGATTTTTTAATATACGAGTTCCAGATGTTCTTCCAAGGTTGGAAAACGCACTGTTACAAATGTGTTATACCTGAGGGAGACAGCTTTGAAGGGGACAGAGTTATACTGATTAATAAATAAAATTTCTTTAAGAAAATTCCCTTTATTTTTTGATAGTTTGAAGGGCGTTTAAAGGATCATTGGAATATTTTCCACTGAAAAAATGGTTGAAATAGCTTTGAGCACTATGGGACTTAACATCTGAGGTCATTAGTCCCCTATAACTTAGAACTACTTAAACCTAACTAACCTAAGGACATCACACACATCCATGCCCGATCATGATTCGAACCTGCCACCGTAGCAATCGCGCGGTTCCAGACTGCAGCGCTTAGATCCTCTCGACCACCGCGGCCGGCATTTTCCACTGACAAACAAATGCTTTGAGAACTCTGCAGCTGATTAATAATGCTTAACTAAGCAGCTGGCTTTGCTGTTACTGTTTTTGGTATTGTTTCTCTTGTAGTACCTGCGGTCTTCACTCCGAAAAGCGGTTTGATTCACCTCTCCACACTATCCAAATCTCATTGTCTTTGCGGACCTTCTGCAGCCTGCATCCGTTTGAAACTGTAGGTCTTGGTTTCTCTCTATAATTTTTACCTCACGCCCTTTCCTTCACTATTAAACTGATAGCAGAGACTGGTAAAACAAATGAATCCACTGGTTGAACTGTGGCAACCAGAAATTTTAAAGCTAAATTCCGGGAAAAGTATACCTCCGAAGACATTCCCTAAGTTCCGTTACGTGATTGGAGATCCGAATATTTTGCAAACTTCTGGCTAGAAAACCTCGAATTTGAAATTTGAAAAACATCCTTTGCGTGGGGGGAGGGGGGGGGGAAATGTGGCGTTACAATCAGAAACGAAACGTTCTTTTTCCGAACATTATTCTTATATATTACTGCACTGAGTTCAGTCTCCTTTACTACAAGTAAGTCAGCCATTTCAATTCGTGCTCAGGGCGAGCAAGCTCCTGATGACAGTGTAGCTGGGGCAGCAGTGGCTGGGGTAACAGATGGTTCAAATGGCTCTGAGCACTATGGGACTTTGGGACTTAGTCCCCTAGAACTTAGAACTACTTAAGCCTAACTAACCTAAGGACATCACACACATCCATGCCCGAGGCAGGATTCGAACCTGCGACCGTAGCGGTCGCGCGGTTCCTGGCTGTAGCGCCTAGAACCGCTCGGCCACTCCAGCCGGCTGGGGTAACAGATGGCCAGCGATAAATGTACCATGGGAGAAGCAAGCGCTGATCGTAACGTATGTAGTAGCCTCAGCCTCCGAAGATCTAACGACATGAATATTTTCTTTTCTGTTTTTTTCAGGGTCACCAGTCTTCTGGCTGGTTCGATGCGGCCCACCACGTAATCCTCTCCGGGACAACCACTTCATCACAGAGTAGCACTTGCAACCAACGTCCTCAGTTATTTGTTGGATGTATTCCAGTCTCTGTCTTCCTCTGCAGTTTTTACCCCCTACAGCTCCCTCTAGTACCGTGGTAGTGGTTCCCTGATGTCCTGACACCAGTACTATCAGCGTGTCCCTTCTTCACAGTGTTTTTCATAAATTTCTTTCCTCTCCGATTCTGCGGAGAACCTCATTTCTTACTTTACGAGTTCACCAAAGTTTCAACGTTCGTCTGTAGCACCACATCTCAGAGCCTTCGATTCTCTTCGTTTTCAGTTTCGCATCGTTTCAGTATCGTACAGTGAAATGCTCCATACGTACATTCTAAGAATCAAATTAAGGTCTATGATTGATACTAGAAGATTTATCTCCGCCAGCAATGCCCTCTTTGCCAGTGCCAGGCATCTCTTTATGGCCTCCTTGCTCTGTCTGTTATGGGCTATTTTTCTGCCTAGGTGGCATAATTCCTTCAATTCGTCTACTTTGTGGTCTTCAATTCTGATACTAAGTTTCTCTCTTTTTTCATTCCTGCTACTTCTCAGTGTTTTGCATCTTTCGCCTATTTACTCTCAGTCCATGTTCGGCACTCATTAGATTGTTCGTTTCTTTGAACACACCCTGTAATTCTTCAATTTCACTGAGGATAACAATGTCTTCAACAAATCTTATCATTGATACCGTGCCACCTTGAATTTTAATTCCGATTATGCTCCTTTCTTTTATTTCGTCATTGCGTCTTCGATATATAGAATAAACAGTAGGAGCGAAAGACCACATCCCTGTCTTTCCCCCTTTTTAAACCTAGCACGTCGTTCTTGCGCTTCCAGTCTTACTTTTCCTATTGGTTCTTGTATATATTGTACATTACTGGACTTTCCTTATAACCTAGCCCTCTTCCTCAGAATTACGAACATATTTATATTGTCGAAAGCGTATTCAAGGCGACAAATCCTATGGATATTTCTTGGTCTTTGTAGAGTCTTGTCTCGATTATCAGTCGCAAAATCGGAACTGCATCTCAGATTCCTTTGCCTTTCCTAAAGCCAAAGTGATAGTCATCTAACAGATCCCCAATTTTATTTTCCATTCTTATGTATATTACACCTGTCAGCAACTTGGATGCATGAGCTGTTAACCTTACTGTGCGATATTGCTCGCACTTGTCGACTCTTTCTGTCTTCAGAACTGAGTGGACGACGTTTTTTCGAAAGTTTGATGGTGCATCGCCAGTCTCATATAATCTACACCCCATTGTGAATAATCGTTTCGATGCCATTTTTCCCAATGATTTTAGAAATTAGATTGCAATGTTATCTATTCCTTCTACCTTATTTGATTTCAGGTCATCCAATGCTCTTTTAGATTCTGGTTTGGGATCGCCTATCTCTTCCCCGTCTATTCCTGTTTCTTCTTCCGTCACGTAGTTACACTAGTCGTCCCCTCAAAGATTACTTCATTGTAGTTTTTCCACCTATCCGCTCTCTCGTCTGCTTTTAACACTGGCGTTCCCATTACACTCTTATGGAACCACCCCTGTTTTTAATTTCACCTAAGGTCGTTTTGATTTTTCTGTACGCTGAGTCAGTCCTTCCGACAGTAACTAGTTTTTCTATTTATTCATATTTCTCATGTAGCCATTTCGCCTTATCTTCCGTGTACTTCCTATTTATTTCATTTCTAAGTGAGTTGTATTTCTGCATTCCTGAATTTTCCTGAAGATTTTTGTACTTCCTTCTTTCGTCGATCAGCTGGCGTCACCCATGGTTTCTTCCGAGTTAAGCTCCCTGTACTTACGGTTTCCTCCCAGCTTCTGTGATTGCTCTTTCTAATGATGTCCATTTCTCTTCAACTAAAATGCCTGCTGAGCTATTCATTATCGCAGTATCAGAACTTCAAGCATATCTCTTCATTCCTTAGTACTTCAGTATTCTATTTCTTTGCACATTGATTCTTCCTTACTATTCTCATATACTTCAATGTATTCTGTATCACTACCAAATAGTGATCTTAGTCTATTCTTGTTTCTGGGTATATTTTAAAATGTATTACCTGGTTTCTAAATCTCTGCCCGAACATGACGTAATCAAACTGAAATCTTCCTGTATCTCCCGACTTTTTGCGAGTATGCCGCCTCCTCTTGCGATTCTCGCACAGAATGTTCGTTATTATCATCTGAAATTTATTGTAGTACTCATTTAGTGTTTCTCCTCTCTCATTCGTACTATTACGCCCATATTCTCCCGTAACCGTTTCTGCTACTTCTTCCCCCGCAACCGCGTTCCGATCTCCCATGACATGAATATAACTTATTCATATTCAAAAGCGTTCTCAGTTTGCAAACCAATAACTGTAAGAAAGTCTCAATATACTGTATGGAAAACGCCACACGGATATAAGTATTCAAAATGCACTGCTCTGCAAAACTTCAGGACAAGACAGATATAACAGCAAAGCATACCAACAACTCAGCGCTAATTAATAAGTGCAGGAACGTGTCTCCAGTGGTCTCCCATTCTTGCGTGGAAAGCCGGGCGTCGCATGGGGCGAGGTCAGCGCCAAATGGTGTTGGCCCCGCAGCGCAAAGCGGTCGAAGGAAAGGGAAAAAGACAATGTGTGTGAATCAACGAGTAGGCACGTTGCAGTATGGTGGTGTTCTTCGTTACAACATGGCCTGGAAATAATTCAATTTGCAGTCCGTCAGCTTTCAACGGATATTAGCTGCCAAATGAGTTCCCATGTCGAAGGCATTGAACCCTACATCTCTAATTCTCTTAAAGAAATTTGGATACAATTTCCTGATGTGGATTGCGCAGTTTGGTTGTTGGGCTTATACACTCCTGGAAATGGAAAAAAGAACACATTGACACCGGTGTGTCAGACCCACCATACTTGCTCCGGACACTGCGAGAGGGCTGTACAAGCAATGATCACACGCACGGCACAGCGGACACACCAGGAACCGCGGTGTTGGCCGTCGAATGGCGCTAGCTGCGCAGCATTTGTGCACCGCCGCCGTCAGTGTCAGCCAGTATGCCGTGGCATACGGAGCTCCATCGCAGTCTTTAACACTGGTAGCATGCCGCGACAGCGTGGACGTGAACCGTATGTGCAGTTGACGGACTTTGAGCGAGGGCGTATAGTGGGCATGCGGGAGGCCGGGTGGACGTACCGCCGAATTGCTCAACACGTGGGGCGTGAGGTCTCCACAGTACATCGATGTTGTCGCCAGTGGTCGGCGGAAGGTGCACGTGCCCGTCGACCTGGGACGGGACCGCAGCGACGCACGGATGCACGCCAAGACCGTAGGATCCTACGCAGTGCCGTAGGGGACCGCACCGCCACTTCCCAGCAAATTAGGGACACTGTTGCTCCTGGGGTATCGGCGAGGACCATTCGCAACCGTCTCCATGAAGCTGGGCTACGGTCCCGCACACCGTTAGGCCGTCTTCCGCTCACGCCCCAACATCGTGCAGCCCGCCTCCAGTGGTGTCGCGACAGGCGTGAATGGAGGGACGAATGGAGACGTGTCGTCTTCAGCGATGAGAGTCGCTTCTGCCTTGGTGCCAATGATGGTCGTATGCGTGTTTGGCGCCGTGCAGGTGAGCGCCACAATCAGGACTGCATACGACCGAGGCACACAGGGCCAACACCCGGCATCATGGTGTGGGGAGCGATCTCCTACACTGGCCGTACACCACTGGTGATCGTCGAGGGGACACTGAATAGTGCACGGTACATCCAAACCGTCATCGAACCCATCGTTCTACCATTCCTAGACCGGCAAGGGAACTTGCTGTTCCAACAGGACAATGCACGTCCGCATGTATCCCGTGCCACCCAACGTGCTCTAGAAGGTGTAAGTCAACTACCCTGGCCAGCAAGATCTCCGGATCTGTCCCCCATTGAGCATGTTTGGGACTGGATGAAGCGTCGTCTCACGCGGTCTGCACGTCCAGCACGAACGCTGGTCCAACTGAGGTGCCAGGTGGAAATGGCATGGCAAGCCGTTCCACAGGACTACATCCAGCATCTCTACGATCGTCTCCATGGGAGAATAGCAGCCTGCATTGCTGCGAAAGGTGGATATACACTGTACTAGTGCCGACATTGTGCATGCTCTGTTGCCTATGTGCCGGTGGTTCTGTCAGTGTGATCATGTGATGTATCTGACCCCAGGAATGTGTCAATAAAGTTTCCCCTTCCTGGGACAATGAATTCACGGTGTTCTTATTTCAATTTCCAGGAGTGTATTAGTTAATGTGGTATTGTCCAGAGATCATGGTGCCACATCAGAGTCGACAATGGGAATCGATACCACAGACATCAGCGAGATCTCGCTGCAATCCACAACAACGAGAGGGAGGCACTCAAGAAGACCACACCCTCCTCTCAGCATAGCAGTGCCATCACACTGGGGTCAATATACTGTCGAGCATGCAAGAGGTCAGTCCAGTTCGAGGCCTCGGCTACGGCAGTCAGCATCATTGTCTAGGACCAACGAGTAGTTAAAATTTCAGATGACGTTGTGGTGATGTTAATATTGGACATTGTACGACAAGAGAACAGTACGTTAAAAAGTGCACCAAATGATGCATTGCTAGTAAAATAAAATTAGCCTGCACTCCTGTGTCAAAGAAGCGTGTCAAAGTTAAATAAATCTTTTATCACAATAAAGGATGACAGCCAAAAACAGTTGCAGGATAGAATTTTTTTTTTTTATCTATCCTGCAACTGTTTTTGGCTGTCATCCTTTATTGTGAAGAATTTTAACAGCTGCTGCTGCAGCCATGTTTAAAATCTTTAAATCTTTTATTCCTCTATGTAATAAAATAAACTAATATTTAATGTTATTTAGTATGCCGCGGCTTCTCCCACACTAATCAAAGAACCCACAGTTGTGGCCAGACGAAAGTAGTTTCGCCCGTTCACACACTTAAACACCCGTGAGCACATCTGGTACTCTTCACAGGACTACTACGTAAATTTCACACTCATACACAGAAGCTAGCAGGGCTGCGTCTGGATCATGGGGTCTGGGATTGGTTCGGGGATTTTCTCCGTCCACGGACTGATTGTTTGTGATGTCCTGATCATTTCATCATCATTCGGGAAAGTGGCGAGACTGGACAGTGTCAAGATTAGGAATTTGTATGGGGTGCTGATAACCATGCAGTTGATCACCCCACAAATTAAATATCATCATCATCATCATCATCACAATCATGATGTCTGGTTTGTGGGGCGCTCAACTTCGCGGCTACCAGCGTCCGTACAAAGTACCACTTTTCAAACAGTAAAATTTTCTTATACTGTCAAATCTAGCCACTGTAACGAATGATGATGGTGATAATGATGGTGGTGAAATGATGAGGACAACACAAACACGCAGTCCCAGGGCAGAGAAAAATCCCCAACCCAACCGGGAATCGAACCTGGGACTCCTTAATCCAGAGGCAGTAACGTTAGCCACTTTTTTTTTTTTTTTTTTGATCGTTGTGTTTGCTCGTTGCGGACGTCACATGACATCCGTTCAAGTTCGTTTGTTGATCCTTCCACGCAGTTTTTTAATTAAAAGGCCAACCAGTTCTCTGACCGAACACGCTGCGCTACCGTGCCGGTTTCTTTGTTCGTTAATGTTCGTCATATTTGTTCGGGGAGGACGTCCCACGACGCTAGTTCAAGGTCATCGTTGATCAATTAACGCAGTTTTCTTTCTACAGAGTGCAGCTGACCCTCTGAACGAACACGCTGAGCTACCGTGCCGGCGAACTTTACTTTCGTATGCAAAATTTTAAAGTCGACATTACAGACAAAAAGTTTATTCTTAATAAGGTCACCAGACATAGATTAGTCACCCTAATGCGCACGCACAACGCAATCGTTTTACAGTTGGCGCATCGTTCGATTCACGTGCTCATCCACGCGCGCAAAGTCTCTACGTGAGCATAAGGCAGTAACGATCGATGGGATATTTATGTTTCGGAAGTTCATTGTACGTAAGCATGAGTAAGTTTAAGGGCGTGACAGAGTGGCGAAATGGGGCAATCGTGATTGCCAGAGCACAGAGTTACACGGTGTGTGAAGTTGCTGGATTCGTTGGCATTCCGCGGCGCACTGTTCAGAGTATCTGCAAACCGTGGTGCAACACACGTGGCCACGAAACACGACGTCAGAATTGTGGTCGGATAGGGATCCAGGAAACAGGTTTCACTGCTTGGCAAACAAAATTGCTAGGCAACTCAATAGGAATCGTAGTATGTAATGAGTAAAGGTACATCCTCACCTGTTAGCAAGAGAATATTGCAACGGGAAGTAGATGTTTATGAGCATTTGGAGTCGGCTACCGCGCAAAACGCCATTGGTCACACAGGCACAAAGACGACAGCGGCGGAGTACGAAGTACACCAGGCTGGAAGAATGTGTGACTGATTTTGTGAACTCTCCTCTGCCCTACTACGTCTCAACTGGCCTCCAAAATCACCAGACGTGGACCGCATAGAAAATCTGTGGAACGTATTTCAACGGCGGTTAAAACTCCGATGTCAAAATTCTCGCAATTTGGTGGAATGATGAGATGAGATTCTCAGTGAGTGGATTAATCTGGATGCAACAGACTTGCACAACCGTTTGGAGACACGAACTGAATTCAGATGGTTATCACATTAAGGAGCGGAATTCATGGTATTACATTATGCTTGCAGCGATTTCTCTTGGGGTGACTACTTTTTGTGAGGTGGAGCCACAGAAAAGTGAAGAGCCACAGAAACTGGTTCACGTGCCTAATAGCGTGTGTGGCCGCCGCGAGCACGCAGAAGTGCCGCAACACGACGTGGCATGGACTCGACTAAAGTTTGAAGTAGTACTGGAGGGAATGTACACCATGAATCCTGCAGGACTGTCCATAAATCAGTAAGAGTACGACAGTGTGGACATCTCTTGTGAACAGCACGTTGCAAGGCATTACAGATATGTTCAATTATGTTAATGTCTGGGGAGTTTTGTGGCCAGTAGAGTTTTTAAACTGGATCCACTCTGTAGCAAATCTAGACGTTTGAGGTGTCGCATTGTCCGTCGGAATGCACCATTGGACGTGAATGGATGTACGTGATCAGACATGATGTTTACCTACGTGTCACCTGTCACAGTCGTATCTAGACATATAAGGGATCCCATATCACTCCAACTGCACACGCTCCATACCATTACAGAGCCTCCACCAGCTTGAGCAGTACCTTGCTGACATGCAGGCTCCATGGTTCAAATGGCTCTGAGCACTATGGGACTTCTGAGGTCATCAGTCCCCTAGAACTTAGAACTATTTAAACTTAACCAACCTAAGGACATCACACACTTCCATGCCGCAGGCAGGATTCGAACCTGCGACCGTAGCGGTCGCGCGGTTCCAGACTGTAGCGCCTAGAACCGCTCGGCCACCCCGGCCGGCTGCAGGCTCCATGGATCCATGAGGTTGTCTCCATATCCGTCCACGTCCATCCGCTCGATACAATCTGAAACAAGACTCGTCCGACCAGGCAACATGTTTCCAGTCATCAACAGTCCAGTGTCGGTGTTGACGGGCCCAGGAGAGGCGTAAAGTTCTGTGTCGCGCATTCATAAGTGTACAAGAGTGGGCCTTCGGCTCCGAAAGCCCATATCGTTAATTTTTCATTGAATGGTTCGCACACCGACACTTGTTGATGGCCCATCATTGAAATCTGCAGTAATTTGCGGAAGGGTTGCACTTCTGTCACGATTCTGTTCAATCGTCATTGATCCCGTTCTTGCAGGATCTTTTTCCGGCCGTAGCGATGTCGGAGATTTGATGTTTTACCGGATTCCTGATACTCACGGTTGTTGTTGTTGTTGTGGTCTTCAGTCCTGAGACTGGTTTGATGCAACTCTCCATGCTACTCTATCCTGTGCAAGCTTCTTAGTCTCCCAGTACCTACTGCAACCTACATCCTTCTGAATCTGCTCAGTGTATTCATCTCTTGGTCTCCCTCTACGATTTTTACCCTCCACGCTGCCCTCCAATGCTAAATTTGTGATCCCTTGATGCCTCAAAACATGTCCTACTAACCGATCCCTTCTTCTAGTCAAGTTGTGCCACAAACTTCTCCCCAATCCTATTCAATACCTCCTCATTAGTTACGTGATCTACCCACCTTATCTTCAGCATTCTTCTGTAGCACCACATTTCGAAAGCTTCTATTCTCTTCTTGTCTAAACTATTTATCGTCCGTGTTTCACTTCCATACATGGCTACACTCCACACAAATACTTTCAGAAACGATTTCCTGACACTTAAATCTATACTCGATGCTAACAAATTTCTCTTCTTCAGAAACGATTTCCTTGCCATTGCGAGTCTACATTTTATATCCTCTCTACTTCGACCATCATCAGTTATTTTGCTCCCTAAATAGCAAAACTCCTTTACTACTTTAAGTGTCTCATTTCCTAATCTAATTCCCTCAGCATCACCCGATTTAATTTGACTACATTCCATATACGGTACACTCGTCAAATGGTCGTACGGGAAAATCCCCACTTCATTGCTACCTCGAAGATGCTGTATCCCATCGCTCGTGCGCCGACTATGACACCACATTCAAACTCTCTTAAATAACCTGCCATTGTAGCAGCAGTAGCCGATCTAACAAGTGCACCAGGCAATTGTTGTCTTATACAGGCGTTGCCGACCGCAGCGCCGTATTCTGCCTCTTTACCCATCTCCCTATTGGAATACACATGCCTATACCCGTTCCTTTGGCACTTCAGTGTATATTTCAGTGTTCAGTAAGGAGCGTACTTGGTGCTGACCCGATAAGCTATTGCTCGCTATTATGAACTGTATCTCACTTGTAACTGACGTCGGTGCTCCAGCCTGTGTCCAAACGACTGATCTGGTCAGTGCTGCGCAGTTGGTCTGGCCTGTCCTTCAGCCATAAATATTCAGAGACTGGGGTCTGGGGCGCGCCTTGCGACCATTAATATCCGGGCGGACGCTGCCTCTTGGATCCGGGGGTTCAGCGCGCTGGCCTATACTCTAGTTCCTCTGTGCAGAGCTTTCCTCGGCATTCGTGGGTTGGATTCTGCTCCACCCACCGCCACATTCGTGTTGACTTTGAAAGTATCCCACCTCCTTTCTAAACGAAACTGAGTACATAAGTGATATGACTTTCAACAATTTTCTCTCCAGTGGACCCGCATATTGCATGTGCTCGAGAAACGTCATATTTTCAGTACAAATTTCGGACTGCCCTATTTATTTATTCACAGGTAGTAATACAAGTTACATGACGAGCTGGTTTCGACTTTTTGCTGTTATTAGGTGTACCTGTGAAAATGGTATAGCAGTTATAATTTTGCTCCTTACGTCTATGTTACCCCGTGTCTACATATGTCAACTTACGTTTATGTCTTAGATGGTATGACTGTGATCCATTTATCATCTTGCAGCATAAATGTCGGTTGTCTTTTTGTTATGATATGAACAGGTTATTTATATTGAAAATGCCATAAACATTCTACACAAAGTACATAAAGGACATACAAAGAACATTTTGGAGGAAATGGAGATTTTCAATCATAAAGAAAAATACACAAAAGGCGTCCTCAACGAACCCACAGATTTTAAACATAAAAAAAATGCCTCAGAAATTTAATTGGCATTCTAAAGGAAAAGGGTGAATTAACACGTTAAACACAAGTCAATAGAACACTTATCCTTTAGCTAAAAACCGGAAAATTTTATTTGTAAGAAAATCCCAGAGTTTCTGCAGAACAGAAATTTCACTGTGAACATATATCACCACTGGAACCGAAATTGTCAAAAATAACTTTACAAGACCACGCACATAAAAATAAACGTATGAATAAGGCTATCATATCGTAAAAAAATGACGATCGATATTTACGCTCCAAGATGCCATATGGACCACGTCATTCCAGCTAAGGCGTAAACATGTGTCATATGTAGACATTGACTAAAATGGACGTCGTGTAACTTCTATCACCACCACTAAATTAATAAATAGCTTAGCAAAAAACATGTACTTAAAATATGATATAACTTTACGAAAAAGCCTTGAAAATATGCTTCACTACAACCTGTCGTGTTCGCACGAACTAACTGTAACCTCTGCCATATTTCGTAGCCGCCAAGAGCCACTGATACGTCGCAAACAAACTGGACAACTGATAAACACCTATGTTGTTGTTTTGCCACTTGTTTGTGTTAACATGTTTACATGAGAATTAGGCTCAAATTCCACTGAACTGAGTATTTGAAATTTCTTTGTCTTTCAGTACGCTTGCTAAATTACAATAACATTTAAGGCTACTGAAATGTATTCTTTTTAAATCATGACTTTTTGTAGGGTGTAATGGCTGTAAATGGAGATGTTTCTGCTGCATACTGAGCACAGTATAGTCAACTATATTCTATTAGTATTTACGTTGTTCCATTAAGTTTCGGGTGTGCAGCCGCAAGGAATCTCCTTCTTCTTCTAATATTTCGGCTGTATAACGTTCAGCCATCTTCAGAGTGAGCCACAAGACTGCCACTCCAGTGATCGCTTCGTCCCTTTATACTCGTGTACCACGCGACTGCGCATGCGGCCACAGATGCAAATGCGCCAGAGACGTTGGTCGGCGGCAGAGACGTGCATAATGCGTGAGTACATTTTCTCACAAGAGACCTCGACAATGATGCCAGATGTTTGGCAACGTCATAGGTTGGAGAGCCTGTTACTCACTATGGGGCGTAGAGGAACATCTTTCTTGTGGACCTTTGGTAGTCCATAAAGTCTAGGAGACACCGGACCACTTGGTTTATATCTTCGAACAACTTCTGGTGGAAACGGAGTATCATTCAGAAGCGAAACAGTTTTCTTCGCCAATCGATTAGTGGGATCTTTGCTGATCTTCCGGTACATGCTGTCACTCAATAAATTGTACATTTTATCATGGTATTCGTCCCGAGACAATAAAAGAGTAGCATTACCTTTACCTGCTGGGAGTACCACCGTCTGAGTATCCAGGCGAAGCTTGCGTAGAACAGCCCTCTCTGCCACAGATATGTTGCTCCTTTGTGGGCGAGCCTTCATAATTGCACGGCATGTTTCACGTCTTATTTCCTCTGCTGAATCCGAGGGAAGTGGTCGAACAGCTTCTTCAATGGCGCTGATAAACGAAGGCAATGGCAGAACCTGTGGCGTGGGTACAAAATTCAGTTACTCAAAACCATCATCGTCCAAATCTCTACCTGTCATATTAATAACAGGGCGTCGAATAACAGTTTCTCGCTGCGATGTCGTCTTCAGTCGACTAAATTTTGCAGTCTGTCGGGATGTGGCCACCTCACGAATCCAGTCTTATTTGGCCCAAGTTGTACCATCAATTCAATTCCTAGAATCATGGGGTATCTCCACAGATATCTTCAGGTGCAGGCGATAAAGTTCTTCAGAAACCAGGTCTAATTTTCGGCAGGTAAAGTGGATCCTCTCCTTAACAATAGCAGAACCAGCTTTTGTTAAAATCTTATTCACAGACGTCGTTTTTATAAAATGTACTAATCTGGCAAACTTCGGAATTATGCCCTGGTCACGGCACCTTAGTAAAAAAACTCAGTAATCTTGCTTTATTTAAACATGTTCTGACCTCCACATATTTATTTATGGAGGACTTCGAGGAGAAGGCGCTTGAATCTGCTGACTTGAAACCCAAGGTATTCTGGAGGTATGTTGATGACACCTTTGTAGTTTGGCCCCATGGTGAAGACAACTTGCAAGACTTCTTAAGAAATCTGATCTCCCTCCACGATCAAATAAAGTTCACAATGGAAATTGAAAAGGAGGGAGGCCTTCCATTCTTGGATGTTTTGGTTCGGCGCAGAGAGGATGGCACTTTGTGACATGAAGTGCATAGGAAGCCGACGCACACCGATCTGTATTTATGTGCAAATAGCTGCCGCCATCCTGCCCAGACAATGAGTGTTCTCCGAACTTTGACCCACAGAGCGCATATTATTTCTGACGAAAGCAGTCTGCAAGATGAACTTTACCACTTACAAAGAGTGTTTGAAGACAATGGGTACTCTCCACAACAAATACAGAGGGCACTGAAAATGAAACCGAAAGAGGCCACAAAGAAAGCAGAAGAAGATGAAGAAACCTTTAAATCGATGGCCTTCCTGCCATATGTGGGTAGCCTCTCATATAAAATAGGACCGATTCTCGGAAGACACAAAGTAAAAGTGAGTTTTCGTCCTCCACCCAAGACAGCTGCACTCGTGGGCTCCGTCAAAGATTATTTGCTGCTCCGAAAATCTGGAGTTTACAAAATTCCATGTGAATGTGGCCTTTCTTACAGTGGACAAACAACTCGTACTGTCCAAGAAAGATGTACAGAACACCGGAGGTACACAAGACCTATACAACCCAACAAGTCGGCAGTGGCAGAGCACACTGTATTGATAATGGTCACAGTATGTTGCGTGACAACATCGAAATTTTGGCAGCTACATCATCCTTTTGGGACTCGATAGTAAAGGAGGCAATTGAAATTCGCTTGACGACGAATTTAATAAATAGAGATAGTGGTTTCAATCTTGATAAATCATGGAATACTGCACTTGCTGTAATAAACTCACAAAGACGTCGTCACAGTGCAGCTCACAATGATACATCGATATGTCAACACAGATCGACTGCGGAGTCATAGATACAGCTCGCGCATTATGCACGTCTCTGCCGCCGACCAACGTCTCTGGCGCATTTGCATCTGTGGCCGCATGCGCAGTCGCGCGGTACACGAGTATAAAGGGACGAAGCGAGCACTGGAGCGCCCCCCCCCCTTCCAACCTCTTTCTTCCCCACCTCCCCTCTCTTTGCCCCCTTCTCTCCCCCGTGTCCTTTTACATTTCCCTCCTCTGCCTCCTCTCATTCCCTCTCACGTCTGCTCTTCTCCCCCTTTATTAGTCCTCTCCCTCCTTGGTTCCCCCCCCTTTTCGTTTTTTTCCTCTCCTCCCTTCTTGTTTTTCCCCCTCCTGCAGGTCCCCCCCCCCCCCCCCCCCATCTGCCTTTGGCTCGGGAGTGTCGTCTTTGTGCTACCACTTTCGTGCAGTGTTCTACAGTGAGTGTTCTACAGTGCGTGTTTTACAGTGAGTGTTCCGTGTTGTATTTTTTGGGACTTGTTGCGAACGGCCATCATACTGTCGCTGGGTGTGCCTTTTATCTATTGCGAACAGAAACCAGACTGTCGCCATGTTTTTTAATTGTGTGTCTACTATGTTACTTGTCTGATTCCTGTGTCTTCTATCTACATTGCCTACCCCTTTTGCTTTGTGTTTTAACTTTCCGCAATTTTACGCCATTTTACACTTTAAATCACCATTTTGTCGCCTGTTTTTCCTTGTTTCTTTCTTCTTCCTTTATTTAAACAAAAGTCTGTAGGCTGTAGAGCAGCGTAGTAAGCTGCTGCCAGCCCGCCCCCTTCGGGGGGAGGGGCGGGGAATTGAAAATCAATAAAGAAAAAAAAAACTGAAGTGGCAGTCTTGTGGCTCACTCTGAAGATGGCTGAACGTTATACGGCTGAAATATTAGAAGAAGAAGAAGGAGATTTCTTGCGGCTGCACACCCGAAACTTAATGGAACAGTCTTTGCACCACCAAAACCTGAAGATTCACATCAGTATTTACGACCGAGCGAGGTGGCGCAGTGGTTAGCACACTGGACTCGCATTCGGGAGGACGACGGTTCAATCCCGTCTCCGGCCATCCTGATTTAGGTTTTCCGTGATTTCCCTAAATCACTTCAGGCAAATGCCGGGATGGTTCCTTTGAAAGGGCACGGCCGATTTCCTTCCCCATCCTTCCCTCACCCGAGCTTGCGCTCCGTCTCTAATGGCCTCGTTGTCGACGGGACGTTAAACACTAATCTCCTCCTCCTCCTCAGTATTTACGTTATTTGCAGACTAATAATTACATCTATTACGAGCTGTATGTTCTTAGGTTGGGTAGTGCCCCAACTATATGTTGCAGGAACAAGCCATTAATACTTATTTTCCCCTGGGCAGCAGATCAGGTGACGAAGTGTCGTTGCATCGAAGCAAAGTGGTTAGTCTACACTGACAGGCGTACTCCACTTGGTGGTACAGCTACGACTGTGTATAAAACATCAGATCATAAAGTTTGTGACATTTATATGGAAAGAGTGTTCGTTGCAGGGACAATTAACCAACACACTGATGTGTGTACATATTAAGGTAGCTGTTGCACCGTGTATTCGCATAACTACTGCAGAATTTTGATTTTAAGGAGGAACAGATGGACAAATACGAGTCAAGCAGTGATTGTAATTCGCATCATTATGTTACAAGGGCAGTTAAAATCATCTCGTGATGAGGAAATTTAAAATTTAACATTACATATAAGAGGAATTTATTCGAGACACACATAACCAATTCTAACTTCAAATAACAGTTCTATCAACCCATATGCTACACAGTGACCATTACTTAAATAAAACAGGGACAGATAAAAATGAACGTTCGTAATTATAAAATAAGTAATATTTGGATTCCAATTTGAGACGCCTTGGCGACCAGGTTGCTATTAAGTGTGTTTACTGAAAGTCATTGGTCCCTGACGCCTGCCCAGCTGCGTAAATGCGAGATTAGAAGTTGATCTTGGGTTTATCTTGCGCTGAATCGGTTCAAATACCGGTAGTAAAACAAAATACTGTCGGTCGTTAAGTATAAATAAGTTACCACCATATTTGGTAGCGATTATGGTGAGAGCGGTGGCCAGTTGCGCGAGCCAGTTCTGGTTGAATCAATTTGTGTGACGCAACCAAACCACAGCCTAACTGCTGCAGTGCATTCGCCTCTGCAAGCCATCAGTGACAACATGACTGTGCAGATGAGGCAACGGAATGCTTACGTTACTGTAATGGTGCCTAATCACTAGAGTCCGGTTTGTCATATAATTACAGTGTTTTATCCCGTGCACCTTCGCACGTGAAACGTGTAAATTTTCATTTACACACATCAAAAAAGGTTTTGCATCACCTCAGTTCCGAGAGATCCGGAACCTGTACAGAAAATTGGAATAGAGAGAAACATAAAAAACATATCCGCCCTTTTTATTGCTCATGAAAGCCATACATTGCATTTTGTACCACCATACAGCGAGACCTTCAGAGGTGGTATCCAGATTGCTGTATACACCACTACCTCTAATACCCAGTAGCAAGTTCTCTTGCATTGATGCATGCCTGTATTCGTCGTGGCATACTATCCACAAGTTCATTAAAGCACTGTTGGTCCAGATTGTTCAATTCCTCAACGGCGATTCGGCGTAGATCCCTCAGAGTGGTTGCTGAGTCACGTCATCCATAAACAGCCCTTTTCAATTTATCCCAGGCATGTTCGATAGCGCTCATGTCTGGAGAACATGCTGGCTACTGTAGTCGAGAGATGTCGTTATCCTGAAGGAAGTCATTCACAAGATGTATACGATGGGGGCGCGAATTGTCGTCCATGAAGACGAATGCCTCGCTGTCGATATGGTTGCACTATCGGTTGGAGGATGGCATTCACTTGTCGTACAAACGTTACGGCGCTTTCCAAGACCAAAAGCGGCGTACGTCGGCCCCACATAATGCCACCCCAAAACAGCAGGGAACCTCCACCTTGCTGCACTCGCTGGTCACTGTGTCTAAGGCGTTCAGCCAGACAGCGTTGCCTCCAAACAAGCCTCCGACGATTGTCTGGGTGAAGGTATATGCGACACTCATCGGTGAAGAGAACGTGATGCCAATCCAAAGCGGTCCATTCGGCATGTTGCTGGGCTTTTGTTTACTCCGAGACACCTGTATACTTCCTTGTTGAGAGCCCTTCCTGGCACAAAGTAACAATACGGACGCGATCGAACGGCGGTATTGACCGTCTAGGCATGGTTGAACACGGACAACACTAGCTGTGTACCTCCTTCCTGGTGAAATGCCTGGAACTGATATGCTGTCAGATCCTTCCCCCCTCTCCAGTCTAATAGGCGCTCCTCATGCATGGTTGTTTACATCTTTGGGCGGGTTTAGTGACATCTCTGAATAGTCAAAGACACTGTGTGATACAATATCACCAGTCAACATCTATCTTCAGGAGTTCTGGGAACTGGGGTTATGCAAAACGTTTATTGATGTGTGTATTACGTTTGCAGCGTTGATATATTTCATTTTACCGTTACACATTTTTCCATGTTTCACTATAACTAAATATCTTTACATATTTTAACATTACCCTTCATAAAGTTACATGTTATTGATTTTTTTTACCGTCCTTCGTGTTTCTGTCCTATACCCCCTCTCTTACCAAAATATCCGCATCCTACCATAAAAGTTAAAGGTCGGGTGTAAATTAGTTCTACAAATTACGTAGTAATGCAATGAAACGTGATTAATTGCATTTTGTGTTGGATTATGGAGGGTGTGGTTCTGCTTAATTTTCTAAGATTCGAAATTTTAGCTCTCAAAGGCAAAGCAGATACAATAAAAGTACGGCGTTTACCTTTCAGGGGCCATTTTATGTGTAATAAATGGCTTCGTATGCTATCGAGATCGGCACTGAGGCAAACAAAAGGCTAGCGGCTCTAGTTTTCCGACTGCTAGCGACTAGAGACTAGCGACTAGCGAATCACAACTAGCGTGTGTGTGCGTGAAGGAAAGATTGCCAAATAGGTCTTCCTCAAAGTTCATGACTGGTTTTGTTGTTGATGACTCTTGTTGCATCAAAATTGTCATCTAAAATAAAATATTATTTGACTATGGACGACGTGTTCACTGTTGATGAACATATTATTCTATGTCGAGCGTGCAGTAAACAGATGCTTGCCCTATGAAGTCCTAAATAGCAATACCTACGTAGTGCTGCGCGCACAAGGAACAGAGGAGTGTAATCATCTGAGAAGCAAATGTTACTAACACAGATAAACAATACTTGAAATTCCACAAAGGAGTTTTTCCATTATATGTTCTGCGCTTGTAATATTAGATGTTACAAAACTGTACTACCTACGAAAGTATTTCCGGGAACGTCCTGATTTTTAAAAAATATCCTCTAAAATGCAAATTTTCCATACATGAATTACATTTAGTAGCGTGATATGACTGCAAAGAATTTTTAGATAGTTATCTAGAGGGTGAACACCTACTTTATGAGTGTAGCAATTTGCAGTGGGCATAGCACAAGAAAAATGAATACAAATGAACATGAGCAATTCTGTTAGTTACGTTGCCAAGCGCAAATCTATTCAAGCAATGTTGCAGTGTAATTGGGCATGTGGATCCAATTCGGTATAATAATGCTGAAATGTAAGGTATCGGACAAACAAACTTTCTGTAGAACAATGTACTGTCACTTGCACTGTCGGCATGAACACCTACACTTTTTTTAATGTTAGCTACTGACAAACCAATCAGACGTTACCAACTTCTGAAGGAAAACGGTATGTGTCATATCGTGCTATCCTGTACTGATTGCAGACTACAAGTCAGCCTAATTCGTTCAGACATGAAAATGATCAATTGAATTTAGAGAATACTTGATCGTAAATTCATATAACTGATTTTAGCAAAGTAAGTAACAGGTAGTAACAGAATGTACTGGTGGTGCCCAAGAAACTGTGGCACGTAAAGTTCTCATACGTAACAAAATCAAACAAACCAAGTTAACTAGAAGTAGCAAGCGATTTACAAAGATTCATTGATAGGGAGGGTGAATATATCTCCGAGAAAATCGTCACTTTTAGTATGCGAGACACAAAATTCTTTCACTGACGCTAAAGTCGAAAATGCTCTGCCGGACATTCATAGTTACATCTGCTTCTTTCCCAGCAGCATTGTAGAATTAGAATCTATCGGTTTGCTTTGCAGAAATAGGTTATATTGGACACAGAAAAGTGAATGAGACTGACGCTGCAGTGCAAGAAACCCAGGCTACCGGTTTTTTGCTACTACCTGGAGTATCCTCAGTGGTGGACAACAAAACGCTCCAGCACACGGTTCTCCAGGAATATATCATGTCCTACAAATTGTACCATCGATGTCCAGTGATGTGGACAGACCATTTTGCTCCTAAAGAAACATGATTTCAGATCGGCAACGTTCTATAACTTTAAAGAAGCACTTGGTTATTCACCGCGCTTCAGAATTAAAGTAAGGTTGGATGCCTTAGTACTTTCTGTGAAGACGAATATTTGAGGAAATACACTCCTGGAAATGGAAAAAAGAACACATTGACACCGGTGTGTCAGACCCACCATACTTGCTCCGGACACTGCGAGAGGGCTGTACAAGCAATGATCACACGCACGGCACAGCAAACACACCAGGAACCGCGGTGTTGGCCGTCGAATGGCGCTAGCTGCGCAGCATTTGAGCACCGCCGCCGTCAGTGTCAGCCAGTTTGCCGTGGCATACGGAGCTCCATCGCAGTCTTTAACACTGGTAGCATGCCGCGACAGCGTGGACGTGAACCGTATGTGCAGTTGACGGACTTTGAGCGAGGGCGTATAGTGGGCATGCGGGAGGCCGGGTGGACGTACCGCCGAATTGCTCAACACGTGGGGCGTGAGGTCTCCACAGTACATCGATGTTGTCGCCAGTGGTCGGCGGAAGGTGCACGTGCCCGTCGACCTGGGACCGGACCGCAGCGACGCACGGATGCACGCCAAGACCGTAGGATCCTACGCAGTGCCGTAGGGGACCGCATCGCCACTTCCCAGCAAATTAGGGACACTGTTGCTCCTGGGGTATCGACGAGGACCATTCGCAACCGTCTCCATGAAGCTGGGCTACGGTCCCGCACACCGTTAGGCCGTCTTCCGCTCACGCCCCAACATCGTGCAGCCCGCCTCCAGTGGTGTCGCGACAGGCGTGAATGGAGGGACGAATGGAGACGTGTCGTCTTCAGTGATGAGAGTCGCTTCTGCCTTGGTGCCAATGATGGTCGTATGCGTGTTTGGCGCCGTGCAGGTGAGCGCCACAATCAGGACTGCATACGACCGAGGCACACAGGGCCAACACCCGGCATCATGGTGTGGGGAGCGATCTCCTACACTGGCCGTACACCACTGGTGATCGTCGAGGGGACACTGAATAGTGCACGGTACATCCAAACCGTCGTCGAACCCATCGTTCTACCATTCCTAGACCGGCAAGGGAACTTGCTGTTCCAACAGGACAATGCACGTCCGCATGTATCCCGTGCCACCCAACGTGCTCTAGAAGGTGTAAGTCAACTACCCTGGCCAGCAAGATCTCCGGATCTGTCCCCCATTGAGCATGTTTGGGACTGGATGAAGCGTCGTCTCACGCGGTCTGCACGTCCAGCACGAACGCTGGTCCAACTGAGGCGCCAGGTGGAAATGGCATGGCAAGCCGTTCCACAGGACTACATCCAGCATCTCTACGATCGTCTCCATGGGAGAATAGCAGCCTGCATTGCTGCGAAAGGTGGATATACACTGTACTAGTGCCGACATTGTGCATGCTCTGTTGCCTGTGTCTATGTGCCTGTGGTTCTGTCAGTGTGATCATGTGATGTATCTGACCCCAGGAATGTGTCAATAAAGTTTCCCCTTCCTGGGACAATGAATTCACGGTGTTCTTATTTCAATTTCCAGGAGTGTAGATAGCACCCAAAATAATTTTTTATTATTGGCGCAGCACAGAGTTTCAGGAAAAAAATTAGGTGATACAAAATTACGTTCTTTTTGAACTTCCGCACTTCTAGTGCATTTAAGTGAATGTTAAGATAATATAGTACATTACAGTGTTATTTAGAAGTTGATTTTAGTTGACATTATTGTTTTATGTCAAATATTTAATAAAATATTTTCGAGATATTACATATTTTTTATATATTTTATCCATTGTAATTACATAAAAGGTGTACGGGTCTTACTTGTTGATAGTTCATAAAAATACGGACTCTACTATTCAGGGTGAAAAGAATTCGCAAACTTGGTAAGTGCGTCTCGTGGGAATGCGGCCCAGTTTTCTGCTGCTCTGCACATATCCATCCATTAACTACCGGGAGCCAACAAGAAATACTCTCCTTGCGAGTGCAAAGTCATGAGTCGCTGTTACGCGGCGAAAATTTCTCTCCTTCAGACTGTGCTCTGCCATACTTAGCAGCGACACAGTTCCATTCGCAGAGCGACCAAGTTATTCTTTGCACCGGAACCGTCGCCTGGGTCGCACTTATGCTGATGCCACACTGGGTGATTTCCCCCAACAATATTCCTCACTGAAACAGCCGCCGAGATGTGCCACACTTTAAACAATTATAACTGCGGCATCGCGGCGGGTGAAGAGGCAGGAAAATAATGCGAGTCACACTTGCGACAAAAATCTGTGTTTTTCGCAGGTTGTTGCAAGCAGCCTACGAGACAAATCGTGGGCGATGCTTCAGGAGCGCCGTATGTTGCTTGTCGCAGTAGAAGCCATTTCCGCCTGAGAAAATGGTGGATTTATACGATTATTGTGAATCGTCCAAGTGAAGGTAATAAGTATGGGTGGTTGTACAAGAAACTTAGGGATTATCTGGACAAATTACGCAGGCCAACGATGGGAAAACTTTTTTGCTGAAAATACCTTATTCTTATGTTTTTTAGGGTCGGAAATCCAAATACGATACTTAAAAAAGTGTATCACCCACCATTTCTTCACATTTTACAGTTAAATTTATTAAATTAAGCGAATTTTTAAGAATTTAACAGCTTTTATAAGGTTAAAATAATTTAAAAAGGAGGCGTAATGTGTGTAGATGACGTTCGTAGCACTGCTGGAAAGCAATTATTGCCAAAAAAGGTCTATTCTCTTTTTGTGTTAACAGATGGTGTTTTGTTTACTGTCAACCTAACCTCACTTTCCCATTTCCTGTACATGTTCAAAATGGCTCTGAGCACTATGGGACTCAGCGTCTTAGGTCATAAGTCCCCTAGAACTTAGAACTACTTAAACCTAACTAACCTAAGGACATCACATACACCCATGCCCGAGGCAGGATTCGAACCTGCGACCGTAGCAGTCCCGCGGTTCCGGACTGCAGCGCCAGAACCGCTAGACCACCGCGGCCGGCCCTGTACATGTGTTCAGTACAATGGTTGTAAAAACTCTGCTGACAATTTTTGTTATATTTGTGATAAAAAACACCAAAGAAAGATTACAGACTTTGTGAAAAAGGTTTATATGTCATACTTTGGATCTAAACTTGGTAATCGAGATAAATCTTGTGGACATAAGGTATGTTGGTGTGTGTTGAAGATCTGAGAAAATAGTCCAAAAAGGAGAAAAAAAAGCCTCTAGATTTGCTGTTCCTATGATACGGAGGGGGCCAAGAAATCATTCCGATGATTGTTACTTTGCAGTGTTCATATTACTGGTCATAGTTCGGAAACAAGAAAGTAATAAGCTACCCTAACCTTACGTCCGCAATCCGACCAGTAGGGCATGGTGTAGATTTGCCGGTTCTTGAACCACCGGATGATTTAAATTCTATTCCAACAGAAGTATTTTCTAATGTACAATCTGATTTAGATGAACCAGATAATGATGAATCCCATTGTAATACAGAAAGTCTAGAGCCCAGATTGTTGACTCAGACCGAGCTTAAAGATGTGGTTAGGGATCAGGGCTTAACGAAAGAAAAAGCTGAATTTCTTGGCTATAGATTGAAAGGAAAGAACTTATTGGTAGTTGGGACCAGTATATACATGTATAGAAAGAGAGAGTAGCAATTTTCCAAGCTTTTTTAAGAAGAAGGTGGTTTAGTGTACTGCCCAGACGTTCCCGTTCTGATGAATGAGTTTGGTTTTGAATACAAAAAGGAAGACTGGAGGCTGTTTATTGATTCATCCAAAACTAGTTTAAAGGCTGTTTTATTACACAATGGCAACATGTATGCATCTATACCTGTTGGACGTTCTGTACATATTAAAGAATGGTATGAAACCTAGACATAGTGCTAAATAAAATAGGCTGTTCTGCTCCTGGTTGAATGATAGGTGGCGACGTAAAAGTAACATGCGTGCTCCTTGATCAGCAAGGTGGTTTTACCAAATTCCCATGTTCCTTGTGTGAATAGGACAGTAGCGCTAGGGATCAAAGCTGGTGCGGAAAGAACTGGACTGTGAGGGAGTTTTTAAAACCTGGTGAGAAGAACATTCTACGTAAAAACCTTGTGGATCCTAAAAACGTACTCCTACCACCTCTGTATATAAAGTTAGGACAAATGAAACAGATTTAAAGGCTTTGCCTAAGGATGGACCATGTTTTAAGTATCTCTTCCAAACGTTTCCATACCTTTCAGAAGCTAAACTAAAAGAAGGCGTCTTTGTCGGACCTGCCATTAGAAAATTGGTGTTTGATGTTAACTTTGAATCGACTACGACTTTAAATGAGAAAGATGCATGGGTATTATTCAAGCAAGTCGTTAGAAACTTCTTAGGACAGGAAAAAGAATCTGAATATCTTTCTATTATAGCTACAATGTTAAAGAAGTTTAAAACTTTAGGATGTTTCACTTTTTGAACAGTCACCCCGATTACTTCCGAGACAATATTGGACATGTTAGTGAGGGGCAAGGAGAGCGTTTTCACCAGGACATAAAAGTGATGGAAAAATGCTACCAAGGCCGCTGGAACACCAACATGATGGGGGACTACTGTTGGTCACTTCACCGAGAAGTTCAGCAAGCGAATCATCATAGAAAAAGCTACACAAGAAGCTTCAAAGAAAAAAGAGAAAGAAAATACAAATCAATTCCAGATGACAAGTGAAACCTCTATTAACATACACTCCTGGAAATGGAAAAAGGAACACATTGACACCGGTGTGTCAGACCCACCATACTTGCTCCGGACACTGCGAGAGGGCTGTACAAGCAATGATCACACGCACGGCACAGCGGACACACCAGGAACCGCGGTGTTCGCCGTCGAATGGCGCTAGCTGCGCAGCATTTGTGCACCGCCGCCGTCAGTGTCAGCCAGTTTGCCGTGGCATACGGAGCTCCATCGCAGTCTTTAACACTGGTAGCATGCCGCGACAGCGTGGACGTGAACCGTATGTGCAGTTGACGGACTTTGAGCGAGGGCGTATAGTGGGCATGCGAGAGGCCGGGTGGACGTACCGCCGAATTGCTCAACATGTGGGGCGTGAGGTCTCCACAGTACATCGATGTTGTCGCCAGTGGTCGGCGGAAGGTGCACGTGCCCGTCGACCTGGGACAGGACCGCAGCGACGCACGGATGCACGCCAAGACCGTAGGATCCTACGCAGTGCCGTAGGGGACCGCACCGCCACTTCCCAGCAAATTAGAGACACTGTTGCTCCTGGGGTATCGGCGAGGACCATTCGCAACCGTCTCCATGAAGCTGGGCTACGGTCCTGCACACCGTTAGGCCGTCTTCCGCTCACGCCCCAACATCGTGCAGCCCGCCTCCAGTGGTGTCGCGACAGGCGTGAATGGAGGGACGAATGGAGACGTCTTCAGCGATGAGAGTCCCTTCTGCCTTGGTGCCAATGATGGTCGTATGCGTGTTTGGCGCCGTGCAGGTGGGCGCCACAATCAGGACTGCATACGACCGAGGCACACAGGGCCAACACCCGGCATCATGGTGTGGGGAGCGATCTCCTACACTGGCCGTATACCACTGGTGATCGTCGAGGGGACACTGAATAGTGCACGGTACATCCAAACCGTCATCGAACCCATCGTTCTACCATTCCTAGACCGGCAAGGGAACTTGCTGTTCCAACAGGACAATGCACGTCCGCATGTATCCCGTGCCACCCAACGTGCTCTAGAAGGTGTACGTCAACTACCCTGGCCAGCAAGATCTCCGGATCTGTCCGCCATTGAGCATGTTTGGGACTGGATGAAGCGTCGTCCTACGCGGTCTGCACGTCCAGCACGAACGCTGGTCCAACTGAGGCGCCAGGTGGAAATGGCATGGCAAGCCGTTCCACAGGACTACATCCAGCATCTCTACGATCGTCTCCATGGGAGAATAGCAGCCTGCATTGCTGCGAAAGGTGGATATACACTGTACTAGTGCCGACATTGTGCATGCTCTGTTGCCTGTGTCTATGTGCCTGTGGTTCTGTCAGTGTGATCATGTGATGTATCTGACCCCAGGAATGTGTCAATAAAGTTTCCCCTTCCTGGGACAATGAATTCACGGTGTTCTTATTTCAATTTCCAGGAGTGTATATTATTGTTTAAGTAGCTTACTCTAAATAGAAACCATATGTTGTAAAAAAGCGTGTCATTAATTTCCCCATTTACCGTACAGCATAGAATTTTTATACTATATAATAAAAAGCATATTGCTCGAAAACTATGTGTGATACAAAAAAAGTAAGGCTAGATTTGGATTCAGCTCATAAAAATGCATAGAGATCAACTATCAAAGTAAAAACGATTTTCAAAAAAAATTTTTCGTTGGCCTGCGTTATTTGATTATTGGCGTTGATTTACTGCAGCTAAATATTAAAAGTAACTAGGGAAAGAAAGAAGATAAGTTACGTGATTGTGTTGGTCCAGAAGTCAGACCTGCAGCTACGGCGATACAAGTATTCGTTGTTAAATGTAGTAAGTAATTCATTAGGATAAACATGAACTTGACGTTCAACATAAAGTAGGTTGTAGTTGACAAGTTCTCTTTACAGGTTAAAGGTAATTGCTTGATCGCTTCTAACGCTCTTCAAATGACAACTGTTATACATTTTTTGGACGTTACCACACATGGACGAAACATAGCATGGTACAGCTCGTGGCTGCTGCGCGACCTTAGGCTATATAAACTGCCTAGAGCAGCAACTACGCCAACGACTACTGCCGAAAAAAGTTTAGCGTCTCTCACTCCACAGCATTCAGGGGCGCAAACTTCACGGAGCGACAATTTCAGGACAATGTGACACCTTTTGTTTGGACCAGTTTTGGTTTCATTTCTAACGTGCAAAAAATCGTGTGACTCCGTCAGAGAAAACTGACTGTAGTCTAGCCACTTTATAAAGATCCATGATAGTTGTAATTGGCTGGGTGCCAACAGTTTCGCGCGCCTTTTGCAACCAATCACATTACGTGATTTTGTAAACGTCTCTCAATGCCTCAATGTTGCCGCAGCTCTATGGGCGGCTGTTGTTTTCCCCTGCGGCCGTTTGAGGTTTGCAACTTTAATCTGGCGATAGCGGTATCAACTGTCAGAGATCAGCTTACGCCGACTCGACTACAGTACGGCATTAGTCTCACGTGTAGGCTGCCTAACTTGCAGTAGAGAACTGGTTCTGCGTGGCAAGCCGAAAGAACACTAGCTGTTCCCACCACTCGCTGTTCCCATCACTCGCTATCAATGCACCTCGGCCTCTCTCGCTTCCAATCAATCGAACATTCGTCGAGAGTGCCCCAACGAGCTAAGGAAACATGTCGGTTAGTTGCGTCACAACGCGGAACGAAGCATGCGAAAGAGCTTCGAGCCTGTGAACACAGTAAAGTCTCCCGTAAACGATCAAAGATTTTCTCAAATCGTAGAGGTATAGCATCTTTCCCAACTGTATAATATGAGTGAAAAGCTTATGAAGAAAATCAATATTAAAGTATACAGTCATATATAAGCGGAAATGGAATGGAATAAAATAAATCGAAGTTCTCAGATTCTTCTATGGTCGACGTGGGTGATACGGACCTGCGTTGTGGTATTTTACCGAAGTGTCTTAGAAGGAGAACTAAAAGAGAAATTTTTTTTGCATACTTGTGACTTCTTTTTCAATGTTACAGCTGCAACGTTCCCTGGCAAACTCACACTATTAATAAACTGAAATTAATTTGTACCATATACGCCGCTCTGAGCAATTTGTATATACTGTAATTATTTAACAAAAAATATTATTGAATTTTGTGTAAAAGACATTTGTTATTATTGTAATATTTTTGTAGTAATATTCTCTCTGTATTTAGGATGGTAATATATCTATATTAATAATGTAATTGCGAAATGTGTCAATATCTGCGATAACAGAGATGTGAAATTCAGCCAGAGGAAAATAATGTTGTGAGATTACAAAGAAATGTTAATAGTCAGCAATACTATAAAAGCACCATGTACTATGTATTCTTAGGTCTTCCTCCTTTAGAGCTGAAAGCGATAGGAAGCTGTGACGAAGCGTATTATGAATGGGTAGACTTCATTTGTCTGTATCGAGATTTAGCCGCCATTGAAGGAGAAATTACAAACTAATGTGAGTTGAATATTTGTTGTAGTCTAAATATATTGAAATTTATCAAAAGTGTGTATTATTAATGTAAATTAGCTTGCCCATGTCATCTATAATATTTCTTTAAAGAATTTTCAGCATTTTTAGCGGTGTTGCTGGGCTGTGCCGCGACCGATCGATTTGCAGCGGCGGCACATTTAAAAAATTGTTCCGCTAAAGAAAAATTAACCAAACCCGTAAATCGGGAACAGATAAAAAAATTAGCAGTGAATTAAGAGAATGTTCTTCTTTTACAGCAATCCTGAGACTGACGGATTTTAAAAATAGTTACACATTTGTGCATTCATAGGCGGATAGTTGATGTTGAAATTTAACAATTCTGGTTCTTTCAAATAACTTAAATGTATAGCAAAGTGTGTTTTATCAGTGATAATTAAACGTCGGCTTGGCAATATTTAACCATATTCTGCTAATAGAGACAGTCTTGTGTTCAGTAGCTAACGCCGGGAAAGAATTCAGTAAATATTTTTTAAAAAAAACCAACTGCATTTAGAAAATGTGTGCCAAGGCCGAATTATGTAAAGCATTTAATTCTCAGATACATATTCTTAATAATCAGTTAATATGAGTTCACGTAATTTTAAATGTACGTAATTCTTTTGAAAATGCATTTTTGTATTACCACACGTAGATAAGGAGTAAGAGGTTCTACAACAAAGTTCGAAAGTTCGTTCGTACGTAAAGAAAGTAAAGAAAAGAAAATTAACTGAAAAACAACTTTTTAAATTATTCTTTAATGAAATTTCAGAAATTTCATTAAAGAGCAAAGTAACAGTAAACAAGTTATCGAACGTTTCGCTGTAGATCCGCAGGAAGCTGAGATAATCATCAGGTTCGGAATGTAACAATTCCATTTACAGGTTTTCATTTGTACTTATTTCTCCCTCGTTTTAAACCATTTGCTGGATCAGCGTATTGTTTTCTTCAACTTTAAACACAGTGCCAGAGTCAGTGTTGTTATTTTTGGTGGCTTCAGTCCGAAGAGTTGGTTGAAGCAGCTCTCCATGCTACGTAGCCATTCCCACTAGTGCCAAAAGGCAGCGTACTCGGAAAGCTTCTGCTTCAAAAGTAACGCTAAATTGACAAGCTTTCCTGGTATGTGTACGGGTTTGTCTGACGCATCCGTGGATAGATAAGAGAGAACTCGACAGAATAGCTTGCTCCTTTAGGAGAGCCTTAACAAATTTTTAAAAAATCCATTATCCATTCGAAGGGAGTTAATGTAATCATAGAGTTCTGAGGGTAGTATTTCCTTTAGTATATATTCATGGGCAAATTTCTCATTTTAAGTCATTCCCTGGACCACCGTCTTGTTTTCTTTTCCTTCTTCCTCTTCTTTAAACACAGTACTGAAACCAAACCCAGGACTACTTGGTTTGCATTTAAACATCCCCTTGGAAAAATTATGAATGACAGTGCTGGAAAACCTCTTACGTTATTTTATACAGAGACAGGTGAGTAAAACTGAACGTACTCTGACAATTTTCTCTTTATTTATTGTGATCATCACCAAACTGCCACAGATTTTTTTTTTTTTTTAGCTCAACGTAATCTGACTGTCAGTAATCCCTAGAAAAGAATGGCCCTGACTAGCGATAACTTATACCTTTCATGAATCACTTACCTCATAAAAATCTTCGTTACTCGAACTACTGCAACACAGCGAGCGCCAATACTGACAGCTAAATAAAAGATTCTAACTACTGAAGGAACTAACTACTAATAGGCATAGTTATCAAATGAAAAATTTTGGTACAGAACAAACAATGAATTTACCTTAATAATGTTCAAATGTCATCATATATGTATCTATTAATTCATGACATCCATGTTCACAAATTTCCTTTTTCTGGCGGACACACGTCCAGACCGTCCGCTTATCGTAATTTCTCAAAACTCTGGCATCTCTCTCTCCACATCCACCACTGCTGGCGGCTCACCTCCAACTGCCCAACGCTACGCGTTGTTCACATCCAATTGCCCAACACTACACAAGCGAATATTCCAGCAATGAGTCCAACCAGCCACAGACTGCACACAGCACAGTCAGTGATTTTCATACAGAGCGCTACGTGGCGTTACCAACATAAAAACCTAAACAGCCTACTTAAAACATTTGTGGCCATTCTCACTACTATGAAAATACTTACGAAGACGGACAGCGTCTGCTTCAAAGTGAGGTTAACCTGAGAAACGTTGTTTGAATGTGTATGTGCGTGCTTGGAAAATCTGTGGCTAGATAAGGGCAATTTTGTCAAACACATTTGATCGTTTACGGGGGCCTTAACTTAGACTGTGGATCCGCATGGTTTCTGTGTGGCTTATGCAAGCTGCGCAGGGGGCTGTGTCATTAGCCGAGGCAGTGTCCAACAGCATCGGCAACTTCCGCCGAGCGGTGCAAGGTTTATTCGCCCGTTATCTCCCGTAACCATAGCCGCGTGAAAGCCACACGAACCGGGGTCGCATTTTCACTGCCCTAGCTCGCACCACAAAAGAGCCTACACTACTAAAATTTTCGATAAAAAAGTCTTTGCTTTAGTAGTGCGATTCATCAATCGTAAAGGGCATACAAAGTAATTACTTTGTATGAGATTATTCGCCGCAATTTTTCACTGAACAGTCCACACGAATTACTTCGCCATTCAAATTTCTAACACTGCGCTCTCTCGCATGAAATTGCCAGTGGCGCACGGTCGAAAGAAATTCGATTGGTAAATTCGCCAGTACTTTTAAAATAAAAAACGGAATTCGGCAGTTTGAAGTAGGTTCGATTCATCGTACAGCTGATCTATTACATACACAATCTGATCCGAAATAGAAACTTTCAAATGTCGAAGATCGTTTTCGTGACACCGAGGTCGCTGTAGGAATATACCTGTCACTTATATTCACGAACAACAGTGGCGGAATGTCGTTCTAGAATCTGAAGTTGATTAAAAACAGGTTTCTAACCTCCATGTTGGAAGACAGATTCCACGTTTTGCCTTTTATCAGTACTAACAGTGTTGTCTTCACACAATTAAGTTACGAAAATATTATGACCTTACCATGAAGCATACTATCAGACCAATTAGCGAATAAGATTATTGAAATCCTTCATTTTAAGACTGATTGTTTGAGGAACATTATATTTGATTTTAATATGAGTAAAGGTTTCTTGGTTGTTAGATTCCTTCTGTTACGAATTACAAATACAATATTCTATCTGTTTTCACAGAATTCGGTAGAACATACACAATTATAATTATGTTGTTCTACCAAGAAGCGATGGAGTAATAAGTTCAAATGGTTCAAATGGCTCTGTGCAATATGGGACTTAACATCTGGGGTCGTCAGTCGCCTAGAACTTAGAAATACTTAAACCTAACTAACCTAGGGACATCACACACACCCAAGCCCGCGGCAGGACTCGAATCTGCGACCATAGCGGTCGCGCGGTTCCACACTGAAGCGCCTACAACCGCTCGGCCACACCGGCCGGTCGGAGTAATCAGTTCCTTATGTTAATTTGCATCTGTTTAACAAACATAACAACTTATATATAGATATCGATCATCTTATGCATCTGTCGAACATGGAATCCATGTCCGCATACGTCAACATACGTCTACAATATCTCCATACTGGTGCTAAAATGCTCCAATCCATTCGAGTGCGGCGTTCTACCCGTAGGTAGCACTCATGCTAACTACATCTATACTCAGCAAACCATCATGATGTGCATGGCAGAGGGTATGTCCAGTTGTACCAGTTATTAGGCTTTCTTCCTGTTCCATTCAACTATGGAGTGTGGGAAGAATGATTGACTGAATGCTACTGAGTGTGCTGTAGTTATTCTAATCTTATCCTCACGATCCCTGCGTCATCGATACGTAGGGGGTTGTAGTATACCGCCACAGTAATCATTTGAAGTCAGATTTTGAAACTTTGTTATCAGACTTTCTCGGCATAGTTTACGCTTGTTTTCAAGAGTCTGCCATTTCAGTTCCTCCAGTATCCCTAGGACACTCTCCAACGGATTACACAAATTTGAGACTATTCTTGCTGCTCCTCTCTGTGTACATTCAGTATCCCCTATTAGCCCTGTCTGGCACTCTACCAATAAACCAAAGTCTACCGCCTACTTTACCTACGACTGAACCGGTGGGATCATTCATTTCATATCAGTGCAGAGTGGTATCAAACATATGTCTGGATTTGTGGGAGAGTTTTTTGAAAATGTCTTACTGGAGTACAGAATAGTATAGACGTTGGGAAACACGACGAGAAGAGATAGAGTCGTTAAAGATGGAAAATCATGATGGAAATTAAGAAGACTGAGAAGATAAGCAAAGAGGAGCAAGGGAAAGCAGTATACGAAAAATACTTTTTATGAGAAAGGACAACAGGAAATAGAAGACTAAAACTGTAGAGAAAGGTAGAGACAGGACTAAATTCAGCAAGTAATCAGGACGCTGGGTGTAAGTGTTACGCTAAGTTAAAAAGAATGACACTGTCGAAGTTGTGGCGATGAGCTTCAGACCAGTTAGAGGTCAACGACCCCCCCTGCCCCCCCCCCTATTCCCAAAAGAGGAATCCCTATAAGCATATTACTGTTATAGCACTAACCCTACATCAACTACTTCTTTAAAAAAATGGAGGTCCTATGTATAAAACAGCTCCAAACGTCTGATTACTTCACAGGTGAGTTTAATGTGATAATATTGGACATTAACCACGTAAAATCTTTATGGTTAAATGCTCTGTAGTTTTTCATGGATATCACTGTTTATGTCGTCGTAACTGCCGTCTGCTTCACGTCTGCTGTGCAGCGAGCTACCTTAATTTAAGTATTAACTGTATTTTTCTTACTTGTCACTTCTACTTCCGTGTGGTTTTCCTTTTAGGAAGCTTTAATTGTCGAGTGCTAGTAATAGTGTTCCATAGATTTCGTGTTTGTTTTGAATACAGTCAGAGAGAGTCCCTTTAGTCAGCCATAGTGCCAGTAGTGCTAGTGTTTGTTTTCAATACAGTCCAGAGACGGGTAGTGCTATTTTCATTGTTTTCTACAAGAAGTGGCTAGCAACCACAGTTTAGTCAACAATCATCCGCCTTTAGTGAATTAGCAGTCTAGTTAAAAGTTGATTAACTCTCTACAGTAAATTGATTTCTTAGGATGGATAAGATGTGTGACTGCTGTGTACGGACGCAGGAGGAGCTGGCCACTGTTCGCGAACAGCTGAACGTGTTGATGGCCGCGGTCAGCCGTCTTCAGGCTGCTGCCTCGGAGTGTAGCGGCAGTGGGGAGTCTGGTGCGTCGCATGGTACACCCCAGGTGTTACATGCTTCACCCACTGTCCCTGGTGTCGAGACATCTTCGCGGGTACCGGGCGCGGTTGGGCCACTCTCTCCCCAAGGGGAGTGGCGGGTTCAGCGGCGTTCGCGGCGCACGAGGCGGAGGGTAAATGTTGAGGCTGGCCGTGTAGCATCGCCCGCTCTGCCTGTGAGTGGACATGTGGCCGCTCCTTCAGCAAGGTCCGAGCAGGCACACGGGTGGAGGGGTTTATTAGTTATTGGGAGCTCCAACGTTAGGCGGGTGATGGAGCCCCTTAGGGAAATAGCGGAAAGGTCGCGGAAGAAGGCCAGTGTTCACTCTGTCTGCTTGCCGGGGGGTCTCATCCGAGATGTGGAGGAGGCCCTGCCGGCGGCGATAGAGAGCACTGGGTGCACCCGACTGCAAATTGTTGCTCATGTCGATACCAATGACTCCTGCCGTCTGGGTTCAGAGATCATCCTCAGTTCGTACAGGCGGTTGGCGGAATTGGTGAAGGCGGAAAGCCTCGCTCGCGGGGTGGAATCAGAGCTAACTATTTGTAGTACCGTTCCCAGAACCGATCGCGGTCCTCTGGTTTGGAGCAGAGTGGAAGGCTTAAACCAGAGGCTCAGACGATTCTGCGGAGATCTGGGGTGGAAATTTCACGACCTCCGCTATCGGGTGGAGAAATGTAGGATCCCCCTGAATAGGTCAGGCGCGCACTACACGCCGGAAGCGGCTACAAGGGTAGCGGAGTACGTGTGGAGTGCACATGGGGATTTTTTAGGTTAGAGAATTCCCTCTCTAGGCCCGACAAGACGCCTCCTGAGACGCGGCAAGGTAGGAGTAGGCAAAATGCAACAGGGAATAACAATATTAATGTGCTAACAGTAAACTGCAGGAGCGTCTATAGAAAGGTCCCAGAACTGCTCTCATTAATAAACGGTCACAACGCCCATATAGTACTAGGGATAGAAAGTTGTCTGAAGCCAGACGTAAACAGTAATGAAATCCTAAACTCAGATTGGAATGTATACCGCAGAGACAGGCTGGACAGTGAAGCGGGAGGCGTGTTTATAGCGATAAGAGGTGCAATAGCATCGAAGGAAATCGACGGAGATACGAAATGTGAAATAATTTGGGTGAAGGTCACGGTTAAAGCAGGCCCAGACATGGTAATTGGATGTCTCTATAGGCCCCCTGGCTCAGCAGCTGTTGTGGCTGAGCACCTGAAGGGTAATTTGGAAAATATTTCATTTCCCCACCATGTTATAGTTCTGGGTGGAGATTTTAATTTGCCGGATATAGACTGGGAGACTCAAACGTTCATAACGGGTGGCAGGGACAAAGAATCCAGTGAAATTTTTTTAAGTCAAGCGAATAAAGGTTACAAACTAGACTTGCTCGAAGAATTAGAGATTTTCAAGCATCTGTCTCTAAAACATGGTTTTGTTCTTAATGAACAGGTGCAGCTTCGAAACAAAAATTTTTTAGACAGTTTCAAACCCCTCCTTGCCTTAATGTAATGTAGTCTGGCTGACTAGAAGTTAATTTTCTTGCTTGTTGATGCCCATGAAATGCGCTTTTCCTGTCTTGTTGGGATTTTACGTATTTTTGATATTTGTTGATTGTGATTTTCGATGTGTATGTGTGGTTAATTGACTAGTATGCTTTTATTCACAACGACAGATGGTTTCGTTTTATTATAACATTTTGGTTGTTTTCGCTAGTATGTATTTCACCGCCTACGTTTCGCGAGATTCTCGCGCATTACACTAGTGCCCTCTCTCGTTAGATGTTCCATAGCGCAAGCTTTTTCTGTTTGACACTAGGACACAGGTAAATTGGATCTATTTTTTCTATTTTACATAAATGTTTTTAAATGGCCTGATACGTTTTATTTATTATGACAGAAAGTTTGAATTAACACAAATTTTAATAATTTTCGATGCGCTTATGTATGTATTAATGGATTTTATTATGCGCGAGTGTCTGGCACATACAAGTGCCCTCTCTCGGCGAAACCATCTGCCCGAGTGCTTTCACACTCTTGTCTCGATAGTTCATAGGCGAAGTAATGGTGCTAAACTGTTCGCTTTGACCCTGTGCCCATAGTCATGTTGTACTAATGAAGAAGATGTCTCAATTATTGACGACGCTCTTGGCACAATTGTTTTATTTATCTCCATTACATGATTTAATTTCAGTAAGTAACTAAAGATTTTGTGCCTGTATTACTTTGGTAATTTCACTGTTACTTAAGCTTTTGTTTCTCACATCCGATCTATGGCTTTTCTAATGAAAGTGTCTTCCTATTCAGCATTTTTTACTTCTGATGAAGGTATATTTATATGCACCGAAACCTTGGTCAAGAAATTTTAATAAAATTTTTATTCTGCAACTGTTTTTGGCTGTCATCCTTTATCGTGAAGAATTTCAACAGTTGCTGTTGCAGCCATGTTTAAAATCTTTTTTAAGTGCTTTATCCGAAAACTACCTTGAGCAGTTAAACGGAGAACCGACTCGTAGCGATAACAAATAAGACCTTCTGGTGACAAACAGACCCGAACTATTTGAAAAAGTTAACGCAGAACAGGGAATCAGCGATCATAAAGCGGTTACTCCATCGATGATTTCAGCTGTAAATAGAAATATTAAAAAATGTAGGAAGATTTTTCTGTTTAGCAAAAGTGACATAAAGCAGATTACAGAGTACCTGACGGCTCAACACAAAAGTTTTGTCTCAAGTACAGATAGTGTTGAGGATCAGTGGACCAAAACCATCGTATAATATGCGTTAGATGAGTTTGTGCCAAGCAAGATCGTAAGAGATGGAAAAGAGCCACCGTGGTACAACAACCGAGTTAGAAAGCTGCTGCGGAAGCAAAGGGAACTTCACAGCAAACATAAACATAGCCAAGCCTTGCAGACAAACAAAAATTACGTGAAACGAAATGTAGTGTGAGGAGGGCTATGCGGGAGGCGTTAAATGAATTCGAAAGTAAAGTTCTATGTACTGACTTGGCAGAAAATCCTAAGAAATTTTGGTCTTCTTTCAAAGCGGTAGGTGGATCAAAACAAAATGTCCAGACACTCTGTGACCAAAATGGTACTGAAACAGAGGATGACAGACTAAAGGCCGAAATACTAAATGTCTTTTTCCAAAGCTGTTTCACAGAGGAAGACTGCACTGTAGTTCCTTCTCTAGATTGTCGCACAGATGACAAAATGGTAGATATCGAAATAGACGACAGAGGGATAGAGGAACAATTAAACTCGCTCAAAAGAGGAAAGGCCGCTGGACCTGATGGGATACCTGTTCGATTTTACACAGAGTACGCGAAGGAACTTGCCCCCCCCCCCTCCCCCCCCCTTCTTGCAGCGATGTTCCGTAGGTCTCCAGAAGAGCGTAGCTTTCCAAAAGATTGGAAAAGGGCACAGGTCATCCCCGTTTTCAAGAAGGGACGTCGAACAGATGTGCAGAACTATAGACCAATATCTCTAACGTCGATCGGTTGTAGAATTTTGGAACACGTATTATGTTCGAGTACAATTACTTTTCTGGAGACTAGAAATCTACTCTGTAGG
Organism: Schistocerca nitens; assembly: GCF_023898315.1. Taxonomy (NCBI): domain Eukaryota; kingdom Metazoa; phylum Arthropoda; class Insecta; order Orthoptera; family Acrididae; genus Schistocerca; species Schistocerca nitens. Next base: position 98,653,680 of record NC_064617.1, read on the forward strand.
AATCAGCATGGGTTTCGAAAAAGACGGTCATGTGAAACCCAGCTCGCACTATTCGTCCACGAGACTCAGAGGGCCATAGACACGGGCTCACAGGTAGATGCCGTGTTTCTTGACTTCCGCAAGGCGTTCGATACAGTTCCCCACAGTCGTTTAATGAACAAAGTAAGAGCATATGGACTATCAGACCAATTGTGTGATTGGATTGAAGAGTTTCTAGATAACAGAACGCATCATGTCATTCTCAATGGAGAGAAGTCTTCCGACGTAAGAGTGATTTCAGGTGTGCCGCGGGGGAGTGTCATAGCGCCGTTGCTATTCACAATATACATAAATGACCTTGTGGATGACATCGAAAGTTCACTGAGGCTTTTTGCAGATGATGCTGTGGTGTATAGAGAGATTGTAACAATGGAAAATTGTACTGAAATGCAGGAGGATCTGCAGCGAATTGACGCATGGTGCAGGGAATGGCAATTCAATCTCAATGTAGACAAGTGTAATGTGCTGCGAATACAGAGAAAGATAGATCCCTTATCATTTAGCTACAAAATAGCAGGTCAGCAACTGGAAGCAGTTAATTCCATAAATTATCTGGGAGAACGCATTAGGAGTGATTTAAAATGGAATGATCATATAAAGTTGATCGTCGGTAAAGCAGATGCCAGACTGAGATTCATTGGAAAAATCCTAAGGAAATGCAATCCGAAAACAAAGGAAGTAGATTACAGTACTCTTGTTCGCACACTGCTTGAATACTGCTCAGCAGTGTGGGATCCGTACCAGATAGGGTTGATAGAAGAGATAGAGAAGTTCCACCGGAGAGCAGCGCGCTTCGTTACAGGATCATTTAGTAATCGCGAAAGCGTTGCGGAGATGATATATAAACTCCATTGGAAGACTCTGCAGGAAAGACGCTCAGTAGCTCGGTACGGGCTTTTGTTAAAGTTTCGAGAACATACCTTCACCGAAGAGTCAAGCAGTATATTGCTCCCTCCTACGTATATCTCGCGAAGAGACCATGAGGATAAAATCAGAGAGATTAGAGCCCACACAGAAGCATACCGACAATCCTTCTTTCCACGAACAATGCGAGACTGGAATAGAAGGGACAACCGATAGAGGTACTCAGGGTACCCTCCACCACACACCGTCAGGTGGCTTACCGAGTATGGATGTAGATGTAGATGTAGATGCGTCATATCTCCTGAACTGTGTCGTAAAATGATATAATTTTGCATACACATTCAGTGATATATGTGGATACTCTTTGCGAACTATGGTGCTGATAGAGTAAGCTGTAAAACAGTAATAAATTAAAACGTCTTGCCTTATGTTTAACTTATTGTACTAAAAGCGAAAATATAGTAAGCGATAAACTTTTTCCCTTTCATTATTTTTTGGGTGTGTTAACGAGAACTGATTCGAAACGGTTTGAAATTATGTTTAAGTTCGTTGAAAGTCACTAAGTGCTCTCATTCTTAAATAGTGGGTGGATATAGTCAGGGTAATTTTGCGCGCCGTCACTTACGCTGCCGCATGTACATAGTTTCTAACTATAACATTTGACACATTACGTTAAACCTTTGAAGTACTATTACATCTCTTGATGAGTAGTTTATGACAGCATTTTTAATGTGGAAATTCGGTCAGTTATTATACAAATCACATTTTTACAGTGCTTGAAGGACTAAGGTAGGCAACGAGCAATTGGGACTGGGAGACGGGTGACTCAGAGGTTTGGTAATATACAGGGTATATCGTAATTAATAATGTAAACGCACACTATTGAAAGTACATGGTGCTAGAAGTGAAAAAGTCTAGCAAGTGTGAGTTTGACAATGAATACCTCAAGGGGAAACTCCGCCATAAAACTTCCATTCTTTTTTCAATAAAATTTTAATAGCTATGTCTCATCGTTGGAGTGTTTACTCTCACATCCCAAAGCGATGGAACTGTATTAGAATAACAAGTACATTGAAGGTTGGGCGTTAATATTTCTTTGGAAAGTTGGCAACCGATTCTGCTGTGGTGTGCAAACACAAACTCTGAGTCTGAGATATTATTATGGCGAGTAGTAGCGAGCGACCTGTTGTTGACAGGAGTCGGAAGTTGTTGGACGCAGCGTGCGGTGGAGAGAAGCTGCGAGACGTGAGAGGTTGTAGCCTTCCGTGATCGTGCTAGTAGCGCCGGAGGAAACTTTGGTATTAATTGAGGATTTTTGGTAATTTGCATTGTTGCTGCACGTAGTTGTTGCTTGGTTGGGCGCTGGAGGGATTTTATTAAATTTGTTATGCATACATTGAGAGTAATATTCGTATCTTTGTTGTGGCCAAATTCGTGATTATTGTTTATAGACATTGTAGGATAATTATTAGCTAATCATACTATCGAAGAAATGGAAAGGTCTGTGTGAAGTTTTCCAGTGAATTATCAGTTTTGTAAATAGAGTAAATTAACATTTTTATTGGTTTCTTTCATTTTTACTCCGCTTAAACTTGATGACCAAAGCCTCACGCGATCATTCAGTTTCTATAATAAAAAAAAAATGAAAGTACTTCTTTCAGTAATTGTGACCATGCATTCCACTCCGCATGGATCGCAGTATTGCTTTTCAATTATTTTTAGCATGTTACGGATCACGCAGCTACAGCAGCGGCTAGATAAGTTGTTTGTCGCGTACAGGAGAATTGCAGTATAGCTGCCAGGAGACGTTAGTGAATATTTTAAAACTGTCTCACATACCTGAGAACTGATTCTTTTATGATGTGTAGGAAGAGAAATTGCTCTCTTTTTTGTTCTCAATCAGAAATCTATTATTTTCGGAGATGGAACTTCACACATTTCCGTACGCCTTTCACCAGAACAAATAATAATTACAAAAATATTGAAGTTTAAAATCTAACAATTTTCAATGTCTAACGAATACATGAAATATGGACTGCGCGATTGTCCGTGGCACACTGACAGCTGCTGGGGTGGTCAAGACAGTATCAGTGTATATCAGAGACTAGCATCTGAAGCACTACAGGCAAGATGCACTAATGGAAAGACGCAAAAAACGCAAATGAGAATTTGCACAGTGTCATTTGGTCCAAGTGACCCACAGAAAAAAAGAAAGGAAAAACACTTTTGGGTCTTGTGGAAACTGTTTCTCAGTTCAACACACGATGTTTGAAGAAAGTCGGATTCCCAACACTCCTTTATCACCCTCACAGAAGAATATCTACTCATCTGTAGATCAACGTCGGATCTAGCAGTCCTCAAGACGCTGGCTGTAGAAGGAGAAATTCAAGCAAAAGACTACACCGATCTTCAAATTACAACAAGAAGAATCCTTACAGGAACACTGAGGGAAAATATATGGTGCAAGTGAATTTAATGGGTGTGAGTCTTGCACTAATACTCATTTTTTAACAAAAGTTTAAAATCCATTTTCCCTTAAGTTTCTATCTCTAAGTGGAATGCCAACATTTTTATCGTAAATGTTAACAAATCTGCTGGAAGTACTCTTGAAGTACTTGCGCATTTCTATATACCAATATTTAAGAAAAAGTAGTTTGTCTATTTTACTATCAGATTTATTTACAACTAATTAAATAAAATCTAAGTGTGTAACTTGAAAAAAGAACTGAAACAAAATAATTCTCATAAAATGAATTCATAGAAGTGTTGAAGAATGTATCCAAAAAAACAGAGATGCGAAAATTGAGATGCGAGTACCAAAACTTGGTTTTTAAAAATACCGTTGAAAATCATTAAAATGCATAACTCAAAAATGAGTTAAGTTCTGGACTTCAAAGCTTGTGTGTTACTACATCTTTAAGTGATAGACGTGATTTATAAATTTGGTTGAAATCGACAACGTCGAAGATAAGTTATACTTTTGGGTGGAGTCTCCCATTAAGAGCTATGAACACTCGTTCATCTTCGCTACTGTGTAACGCAAACTCGTTTCCTTCCATATTTTGGGAGGAGGCATCATGGACAAAAACAAAAACAATTGTATGGTAAACACTGACTGTAAAACGCATACTTTAAAAGCTCTGTTCACGTGCTCATTAGAAGAGATGTGTTTCACAATAGCGAAGATGAACACGTGCCCATAACTCTTACGGTTGGCATTTTTCTTCCTTGTTTCTCTGCATACAATTACCTTCCGAAACATGGAAAGCAAACGGCTCGCAGTAGAAGAGATTTGATTGAGATTTGGTTCATAGTATCGAAGTTAAGTAGTTACCACGCAAGTGTGCATTTTAGAGTCCATTTTTACTGAGGTTTTTTTCTCCTAGTATCGTGTAGTTTCAACTACATGCGTTTGCGTCGTTAATAATGACACACCCAGTAAATAGGGGCACAACATAAAGGTACTTACACGGGTCATAAAAAGTGTATAATGTTGACAACGCAGCTCGTCAGTATTACGTGGAAAATATGGCGGCCGCACGATCGCACCCACATGTTCGACAACACAGCCATTCACTGCTGCCCGTCAACGCTTGCAGGCCACACGTATTCCGGACTACAAGTGTTTCCTCGTGACGCACTATGGCGGCGAAATAGATAAATGCGAGCTAGTGGAAGTGAATGTGGTTCTCCTGAATTTGCATTCCGCACGGAAAACGTAAACATGGAAAAAGAGGAATCGGGCTTAGATGATGCGTACTTCGTCTAAAAATAGCGAACTGGTGCTAATACTTCAGCTTGTGACCTTATGTTGGATACATAAGTTCTCCAAAATACCGTATCGTGATTCTGAATATATCGTTTAAAATTAATTCTTCCGAGAATTAACAACGCTAAAGATTGATATGAAAGACTATCAATTGTAGGCAAACTGGCGAATTCCCTTCACTTTCAGCTAATGGTGATTCACACAAGTTTGACGTATTATATTGAAGTGCACTTCTTAGCTACACTGTGTGTTCAAGAGTATCCAGACACCTCCAAAAACATACGTTTGTCATATTAGGTGCATTGTCCTGCCACCTACTGGCAGGTACTCCATATCAGCGACCTCAGTAGTCATTAGACATGGTGAGAGGGCAGAATGGGGCGTTCGGTGGAACTCACGGACTTCGAACATGGCCAGGTGATTGGGTATCACTTGTTTCATACATCTGTACGCGAGATTTCCACGCTCATAAACATCCCTAGGTCCACGGTTTCCTAGTGGAGTATAGTGAAGTGGAAACGTGAAGGGGCACGTACAGCACAAAAAAGCGTACAGGCCGACCTCGTCTATTGACTGACTGAGGCCACCGACAGTTGAGGAGGGTTGTAATGTGTAATATGCAGACATCTGTCCAGACCACAGGAATTCCAAACTGCATCAAGATCCACTGCAAGTACTATGACAGTTAAGCGAGAGGTGAGAAAACTTGGATTTCATGTCGAGAGGCTGCTCATAAGCCACACGTCAGTCCACTAAATGCCAAACGACGCTTCGCTTGGTGTAAGGAGCGTAAACATTGAACGATTGAACAGTGGAAGAACGTTGTGTGGAGTGACGAATCAAGGTACACAATGTGGTGATCCGATGGCAGGGTGTATGGCGAATACCCGGTGAACGTCATCTGCCAGCGTGTGTAGTGCCAACAGTAAAATTCGGAGGCGGTGGTGTTACGGTGTGGTCGTGCTGTTCATGAAGGAGGCTTGCACCTCTTATTGTTTTGCGTGGCATTATCAAAGCACAGGCCTACATTGATGTTTTAAGCACCTTCTTGCTTTCCACTGTTGAAGAGCAATTCGGGGATGGCGATTGCATCTTTCAACACGATCGAGCACCTGCTCATTACGCACGGCCTCTGGCGGAGTGCTTACACCACATCCCTGTAATGGACTGGCCTGCACAGAGTCTTGACCTGAATCCTATAGTGCACCTTTGGAATGTTTTGGAACGCCGACTTCGTGCTAGAATCCGACCGACATCGATACCTCTCCTCAGTGCAGCACTCCTCGACGAATGGACTGCTATTCCCCAAGAAACGTTATGGCACCTGACTGAACGTATGCCTGCGAGAGTGGAAGCTGTAATCAAGGCTGAGTGTGGTCCAACACCATATTGAATTCCAGCATTACCGATGGAGGGTGCCACGAACTTTTAAGGCATTTTCAACCAGGTGTCAGGATACTTTTGATCACATGGTGTATATTCCTCTTGGTACAAGATGTTTGCAGTGCTTTGGTGGAAAGGTTGAAAGAATTCATTAATGTAGTTTGATATATCAATCAAATGTTTGTTGATATTCTACTGTGGTTCACCAGCAAGGTGCTATAAATATGAATTTCATATATGCGTTCCATCTACGACCAGTGTTACAGAACTTGAAAAGTAATGTACACAAATACCGTAGTTAGAAAAAGACAGGTGGCATGTTGCACGGAAACACACGTAATGTAGCTTCAAAAAATATTAGAAATTATAAAAATCTATCATGTAGATTGAAACTATGGCTCTCTGCTACAGATTTTTAATAAGACAATAGCGAGATTGGCCTTTATGAGTTTTCGTATTTTGAAGACAGGTTTTAGAAATTCCTGCTACAGGCTTCTGCGGGACGCAGACGGGACTTAGAAGATTAATTTTTGACAAGGAAACCATGCCCGGAAATGTAGCGTTGATGAACTTGTGGACTTTAAAAAATGAGTTACATATTATTGTGGCAGACCAAGTAACTTCTATTGAATGCTGCACTACGCTTCAGAGTGACATCGATACATGACACCATTTTTCTACGTAGTCACCAAGTCTCTATAAAGAAATGCCGTAACTATCTACTAATAGTTAAATTCCTTAACGACAGAAATCCTGTGTTTAGTCACGAAGCCATTCGACAACCGCTGTGTGAATGTCTTCATCGTTAGAAAATATCTGGCCCCAGGCGTTCACTCAGCTTGCCGAAAAGGAGAAAATCGTGTGGTACAAGGCCTGCGCTGTATGAAGGATGAGTTGGTGAAATCGTTGGCATAATTTCACTACTGCTGGAGGCAACGTACCATTTGGGCCATATGCCGCCAGAAGTTCACGTTGAAACCGTACGCATTTTGGACACTTTGCTCACAAGAAACGCACATCTACTTTGGAGCACGTTTCGTTATCCGTAGCGCAGCAGATCTGTGTCTGAAGACCACCCAGAACATGTACTCTGTTCTGACAATGTGTCATTTTTGTTGCTTGATGGCCTTAGTATGGGTGACATGTGTAACTTAATTCAGAAGTCGGTAGGTATAATCAGTTTGAAGATATGGTTGCTTTCAAATCTCCCGTTTGACGATACGGTAAGTAATGGTAGAGCTGCGTATCGCTTGCCGGTTGTAGATGTACGTATCACAGTTAAGCAATTCGTGGTTGTCTCGTTTGCACAGGTCTTCATTCATATAGACAACCTACGAATCGAGTGTCTTTACGTACGTAGGTGCTTTTTTGAATCGACGGAAGTGAAGGACATAATATTGTTTCACTGCTGAGACTACGTGACTCGACACTGCAACGCTATCGGCATAAGAAAGAGGAAGCAACGCCGGAAGTGAGAGAGAAGCATTTACAGACAAGGGCGGAGGTACATATCGTCCGCTAATACGAAAATTCACCGCGTTTGTTGGGCAACGCCGACAAAATCTCGGCAACTTCCTGCAACTGCCTGTTCCATCATCAATACTGCCTGTGGTTACCGCAATATCGCCAAGTATTGAAGCCACATTGCGCCAATGTTCACGGCGAGAATAATGCTGTAACACATGGCCCGTGTAAAGGTATTGTAGTTGACAAACCATAGCTAACATCCGCAAAACCTGATCTGTAGGAAAAACGGGGCGTAGACGGGCAGAAGAGCCCCCGGTAACAGATACCAGTAAACTTCTCCCACCCCTTCCCCTCCCGACTGTTTAAACAAAAACTTCAAATATCTGTAAATGAGCTAATGTGTTAAATATTTATTCATTATATTAGTTTCGGATTCCTCACCCTTATACTTATGTACACAAAAAAGTGAGAAACCCCTTTTGACTAGTAATGAATAGTTAAAAAAAAACAGTTTTCCACGTACCTTAATGTCTATGACGTCATATCTCCCGAACTATGTGTCGTAAAAAATTGGAAATTTTTGTGAGTGCTATGGGACCCAACTACTGAAGTCATCTGTCCGTAGGCTTACACACTACTTAAACTAACTTAAAGTAATTTACGCTAAGGACAACACATACACCCATGCCCAACGGAGCACTCGAAGCTCCGATGGGTCTATGTGTCGTACAATGATATAATTTTCCTGCTACAATTAGTGGTATGGTGCACGACGTTTTAATTTATTACTTCCCTACTAGTAAATCCATACGCAATGCACAATACTGTTTGCAAAATGCATTGCTTATGGATTTACTACTAAATCAATACATAATGCAGGATAGTATCTGCAAAATGCATTGCTTATGTATTTAGTGGTACAGTAGAAATAAATTAAAACGCCGTGTCTGTTGCTGAAGTTTTACTGTATCGAAGCAGAAAAGTAGCAACCGAAAACCTTTTTCTGCTTTCATTATTCTGTGGGTAGTCTCAGCAGCAAAAAGTTCAGGAATGGTTTGAAATTATGTATGAACTTTGTTGGAAGTTGCTTAGAGCTGTCATTGTCAAATACCGGATGATTACTCTACGTAGTACGGGTAATTGTGAGTTATGCTGCCTCATGAAATGTACACAGTTTCTAGCTGTAATACTTGGCCTTTTATCTTAAACATTTAACGTATGATTATACCTCTTAATTAGTAGATTATGACAGCATTTCAAATTTTTAAATACGATCGTCAATTATGCGAAATACTGAAAAAAACATCTCCAGTGCTCTGTGCATTTTCCTTCTGTATCACGAAACTGTTTTTGGTTTCCTTTTTATTGTTGCTCATTCTTTTACATTACAATTGTAGTAAAACCTGTTATTAATGCCAAACTATTCCACCCCCTATCACATTTTTCCGTTTCATTTTCATTTCTATTCTCTTGACTTCTTATCCTTTCTAGTCTGTATTAGTAATGCCGTTTATAATAGCCTTTTACGAATATTGTTTTATTCACCAAGAATCATCGTACTTGTACACACACTGCATTATTAACACTACTTTGTATGTATGTTTCCCTAATGTCGTTTTATAACAGTTTTTATTAGTATTATTTTTCCACGAAACGTTATTATATATGTACTCATACGAAATGTGTAATATTAATTTGTTACCAATTTATCACTATTAATCCTTTTATACTATCAATCCCTTCATTATGGCAATGTAGATTCATTATCTTTTATACACTCCTGGAAATGGAAAAAAGAACACATTGACACCGGTGTGTCAGACCCACCATACTTGCTCCGGACACTGCGAGAGGGCTGTACAATCAATGATCACACGCACGGCACAGCGGACACACCAGGAACCGCGGTGTTGGCCGTCGAATGGCGCTAGCTGCGCAGCATTTGTGCACCGCCGCCGTCAGTGTCAGGCAGTTTGCCGTGGCATACGGAGCTCCATCGCAGTCTTTAACACTGGTAGCATGCCGCGACAGCGTGGACGTGAACCGTATGTGCAGTTGACGGACTTTGAGCGAGGGCGTATAGTGGGCATGCGGGAGGCCGGGTGGACGTACCGCCGAATTGCTCAACACGTGGGGCGTGAGGTCTCCACAGTACATCGATGTTGTCGCCAGTGGTCGGCGGAAGGTGCACGTGCCCGTCGACCTGGGACCGGACCGCAGCGACGCACGGATGCACGCCAAGACCGTAGGATCCTACGCAGTGCCGTAGGGGACCGCACCGCCACTTCCCAGCAAATTAGGGACACTGTTGCTCCTGGGGTATCGGCGAGGACCATTCGCAACCGTCTCCATGAAACTGGGCTACAGTCCCGCACACCGTTAGGCCGTCTTCCGCTCACGCCCCAACATCGTGCAGCCCGCCTCCAGTGGTGTCGCGACAGGCGTGAATGGAGGGACGAATGGAGACGTGTCGTCTTCAGCGATGAGAGTCGCTTCTGCCTTGGTGCCAATGATGGTCGTATGCGTGTTTGGCGCCGTGCAGGTGAGCGCCACAGTCAGGACTGCATACGACCGAGGCACACAGGGCCAACACCCGGCATCATGGTGTGGGGAGCGATCTCCTACACTGGCCGTACACCACTGGTGATCGTCGTGGGGACACTGAATAGTGCACGGTACATCCAAACCGTCATCGAACCCATCGTTCTACCATTCCTAGACCGTCAAGGGAACTTGCTGTTCCAACAGGACAATGCACGTCCGCATGTATCCCGTGCCACCCAACGTGCTCTAGAAGGTGTAAGTCAACTACCCTGGCCAGCAAGATCTCCGGATCTGTCCCCCATTGAGCATGTTTGGGACTGGATGAAGCGTCGTCTCACGCGGTCTGCACGTCCAGCACGAACGCTGGTCCAACTGAGGCGCCAGGTGGAAATGGCATGGCAAGCCGTTCCACAGGACTACATCCAGCATATCTACGATCGTCTCCATGGGAGAATAGCAGCCTGCATTGCTGCGAAAGGTGGATTTACACTGTACTAGTGCCGACATTGTGCATGCTCTGTTGCCTGTGTCTATGTGCCTGTGGTTCTGTCAGTGTGATCATGTGATGTATCTGACCCCAGGAATGTGTCAATAAAGTTTCCCCTTCCTGGGACAATGAATTCACGGTGTTCTTATTTCAATTTCCAGGAAAGTATTTTCAGCCTCATTTCAAGTGTAATTTTTAGATTTAACTGTTTATGAGCTTTCGGACCAGTTAGTTCTTCATTTCCCTCTCCCACCATATGATGGCTCTTCCTCCCGGACACTCATTCCGGTCGCTAGTGCGCGTTTCATTGGACGCCGCCCGCTCGCACTACTCCGGCCCACACATCGCGTCTGCCTGTTCCGCAGTTCAGTCTGGCGTCAGCAGCATGATCAGTGCATAAGTTCCTATGTTTATCATTCGGTTTTAAACTTTTCAACTTTTGCTCGGTTTCCCACTCACATAGTTCGAGACAACTGAATTTCCTTCCCATGTCCCATCTTTTCCGAACTAACGAACCTGATCGCGCTTTTTGGACTATGTTTGTGAGTGAGTTACCATCAGCGGTTACTTCTTTACAATTCCAGGCATGCTACACGGCTTTATTCAATATTCCCTCTCAGTAAATCTGAATACCTCAAGATGGAAAGATACTCTGTGCTGAAGAAGTCATATGATTTCGATATGCACGTCTGCAGATGGTTGTTGTTTCGCGAACACAAGGTATAGAAGGAGAACGCATTGGCGGAGCTGTCATTTCTACTAAGGTGATTCATGTGAAAAGCTTCCCCATGTGATTATGGTCACACGACGGGAATTTACACACTTTGAATGCGGAACAGCAGTTGGATCTAGAAGCATGGGACATTCCATTTCGGAAATCCTTAGGGAAATCAATACTCCGAAATCCACAGTGTCAAGAGCGTACCGAGAATAACAAATATAGGGCATTACCTCTCACCAGGTACAACTCAGTGGCCGAAGGCCTTCAAGGAGAGCAGTGGCGTTTGCGTAGAGTTGTCAGTGCTAACGAACAAGCACACTGCGTGAAATAACCGCAGAAATTAATGTGGGACATACGTCGAACGTATCTGTTAGGACAGCGCCGTGAAATTTGGCGTGAGTGAGCTATGGCTGCAGACGACCGCCGCGACTGCCTTTGTTAACAGCCCAACATCGTCTGCAGCTACGCTTCTGGGTGCGTGACCATATCGGTTTGACCTTAGACGACTAGAAAGCCCTGGACTGGTCAGATGAACCCCGATTTCCATTGGTAAGAACTGATGGTAGGTTTCGAGTGTGAAGCAGACCCCACGAAGCCATGGAAGCAAGTTGTTGACAAGGGCCGCGCGGGATTAGCCGCGCGGTCTAGGGCGCTGCAGTCATGGACTGTGCGGCTGGTCCCGGCGGTGGTTCGAGTCCTCCCTCGGACATGGGTGTGTGTGTGTTTGTCCTTAGGATAATTTAGATTAAGTAATGTGTAAGGTTAGGGACTGATGGCCTTAGCAGTTAAGTCCGATAAGATTTCACACACGTTTGAACATTTTGTTGACAAGGCACTGTGCAAGCTGGTGGTGGCACATTAATGGTGTGAGCTGTGTTTACATGGAATGGAAGGTGTCCTCTGGTACAGCTGAACCGATGATTGATTGGAAATTGTTACGTTAGTCTACTTGGAGACAACATGCAGCCATACATGGACTTCATGTTCCCAAACAACGATGTCTTATCATTGGACAATTGTTCTCGACTGGTTTGAAGAACATTCTGGAGGGTTCGAGAGAATTATTTGACCACGCAGAGCGCACGAAATCAATTACATCAACCATTTTTGAGACAGAATGGAGAGATCGCAGCTCCCCCGTCAGAGGTTCGAGTCCTCCCTCGGGCATGGGAGTGTGTGTTGTCCATAGCGTAAGTTAGATTAAGTAGTGTGTAGGATTAGGGACCGATGACCTCAGTTAGTTTGGTCCCATAAGACCTTACCACAAATTTCCAAAAAGAAAAAGAAAAGTGGAGAGATCAGTGAAATGCCTGGGCTAGCAGGACAGAGAGGATTAGGTTGTGAAAAGGAGCCAAAATAAGTTGCTGTCAGTTTCCCTCAACATACAAACTTTATTCACCAACACACAATATTACAAGAAGGATGCAAAACACTCAAAACTTTAATTAACTTTGGATCGGCTGAAGGCCACATTCAAAATCCAAGACAAGGCCTAAGCAAGAAATTGAAATAGAAGGTTCTTCTGGAGGTTTCACCCAAAAGTATTTTCTTAATCTTCAGTATAAACAGGATGAAGGCCTTAGCAATTTAATTTTAATAGAACTTGGCTGGAGACCGCATATTAAGCAATGAGAAGAGTTTCAATCAATAGGCAGAAGGCCTTGTTTTAAAACAAAAGCATAACCATCTTTTGCCTTAAGGGCAAGGCAAGAAAATTAATTTAAGAGATATTAAAACTTAGCTGAATGCCACACATCAACCAAATAACTAAAATCCAAACAGGGAAATTACTACATAACACACAAGGAACGGCGCTCAGAAGTTTCCAAGGGTCGGCCTGGGATTGTAACACTAATGCCCGTTTAGGTGAGACAGGCAGCCTGTCCAACGACTTCTTAATCTGGAGGCAACCCAACCGACAGAGAGGCGACCGATCAATCAGCCAAATCAGTTCCGCTCGACGCAACCAGCAAAACGACCACAAGATTTCAATACACGTCACACAGAATATTGGTGCCCACAACGACCAACAACACCTCAGCTGTCGAACTACACGCCGTGCTGGACAGCAACATGACGAGGCAAATACACTGCTTAAAATTACGTCAACGACCAGGGCAGGTAACCGGAACGTCAACGGCCACAAGTCAGAAGATACCGCCGGTGATGTTCCATAACAGGGAATAAATTAAGTTAAATTTCACAGAAAGACGGCTGGAATCTTAGCCGACTTAAATACGCATACATTGTTGCTAGCGGGAATGTCCCAAAAGCGACAACCAGGATCAAAGGAAGAAATGTAAACAGTTGAGTCTCGATAGCATTTTAAGTGAGGACTCAACTTTAATGTCCAAGACCGGTGGGCGACGAACTTGGTAGCACTCGCAAGCCGCACCTCACACTCCAACCGCGCGTGCACGCCGCCAGCGGCTCCAGCCCGACTGCGCTCGACGGGGGCTTGGTTGCTGCTCCACTCCAACCGACCGACTGGACTGTTGCTCCGTCCGCGACTGCTGTTCCGTCGCGACTATCCTGCTGGTGCGTCTCCCACTGACTTCCTTCGGAAGGACGACGTCCCCGAGACAACCATGGATAGGGAACACAACCGACATCTCTGCACAGGAAGGAACCGACCCAAATACACATCGTCGATGAGGAGATCGAACGAACGACCAACCAACAGTCGTCCCACTGGTACTACCTGTGCGGACCTCCGTGGTGCTCTGTCCCCGACTGCACTGCTGCTGCGTCCCGACCGCCCTTCTGGTCTCCAGCTGACTTCCAGACACACGGCGACCCGGAAATACAATCGGTCGCCCAGAGATGGTACGACAGTGCATTTATCGATCTACATCTACATCTACATTTATGCTCCGCTAGCCACCCAACGGTGTGTGGCGGAGGGCACTTTACGTGCCACTGTCATTACCTCCCTTTCCTGTTCCAGTCGCGTATGATTCGCGGGAAGAACGACTGCCGGAAAGCCTCCGTAAGCGCTCGAATCTCTCTAATTTTACATTAGTGATCTCCTCGGGAGTTATAAGTAGGGGGAAGCAATATATTCGATACCTCATTGAGAAACGCACCCTCTCGAAACCTGGACAGCAAGCGCCTCTCTTGCAGAGTCTGCCACTTGAGTTTGCTAAACACCTCCGTAACGCTATCACGCCTACCAAATAACCCTGTGACGAAACGCGCCGCTCTTCTTTGGATCTTCTCTATCTGCTCTGTCAACCCGAACTGGTACGGATCCCACACTGATGAGCAATACTCAAGTATCGGTCTAAGCAGTGTTTCGTAAGCCACCTCTTTTGTTAATAGGCCACATTTTCTAAGGACTCTCCCAATGAATCTCAACCTGGCACCCGCCTTACCAACAATTAATTTTATATGATCATTCCACTTCAAATCGTTCCGTACGCATTCTCCCAGATATTTTGCAGAATTAACTGCTACCAGTGTTCGTTCTGCTATCATATAATCATACAATAAGGGATCCTTCTATGTATTCGCAATACATTACATTTGTCTATGTTAAGGGTCAGTTGCCGCTCCCTGCACCAAGTGCCTATCCGCTGCAAATCTTCCTGCATTTCACTGCAATTTTCTAATGCTGGAACTACAGCATCATCCGCGAAAAGCTGCTGCCGCTGACGGACAAGTAAGGCAGGAAGTTAGTGACGACAGCAAATGGAGTAAGAAAACTAGGCGGCAGTACCATAAGACAAGATGACAAACAATAAATGGCATGAACACGAGCTGTGCGCGGCTCAATCACTTCATGCACAAAATCCTGCGACGGCAACGCTTTCGCTATTACGGTCGCATATAGAGGTAGCATGGCTTAATATTTCTGCAGGGTATTTCAAGGTGTTGAGTCGATGCCACGTTGAGTTGCTGCACTACAGCGGGCAAATCGAGGTGCCACACGATATTACGAGGTATGCAACTACTCTTGTAACCCCAGTCTAGTTTTAGCGAAATAGGCTGTGCTTATAATAAAAGAAAGTCACAAGTGTTGAGGAATCATGTACTGAAAAAAACAATTTTGTTGCCACCGGAAATCGTTGGTAATCAGTCTGCAGCTACGATCGGATGACCGTTTAGGCGTCTAGCAGTACAGATGAGCACGCTTGCCGACGCAACGCCAACGTCTGCCACAGAATCCTCCACAGCTCAGCTCCAGCCGCCAGCCCCGGAACAGAGCTCGGTGCCGGGTGCTGCTCATTCCCACACGTTAGGCTCGCAATTTTGGGCATATCGGCGCGCCTGGTTAATACCGCCGGCACGAGCGGCGCCATCTCGCCGACGTCCGTGGCCGGCGGTCCGCGAGCGCTGCAATCCGATTAGGCTTCGCCGGCCGGCGGTCCGTCCAGTGGCTCATCTGCTTCCCCACACCGCCGCCGATCGCGTTGTCTGCGCAGCCTGGCGCTCCCGCGGATCAGCTCGGCAGCCGGTCTCAAGCGGTGCGCCGGACCAACACGACTGTCACGGCGGAGACGCCAATAGTGTGGCATTATTCTGTCCGTTTAATGCAGCTGACATCTACTGCAGATATCTAATGACGTCATGTGAGCCGGCCGGGGTGGCCGAGCGATTCTAGGCGCTTCAGTCTGGAACCGCGCGACCGCTACTGTCGCAAGTTCGAATCCAGCCTCGGGAATGGATGTGTGTGATATCCTTAGGTTTAAGTAGTTCTAAGTTCTGGGGGACTGATGACCTCAGACGTTAGGTCCCATAGTGCTCAGAGCCATTTGAACCGTTTTTTGAACGTCATCTGAGCTGCCGGAGCAATCCGCACCATTGTAAGGATGGTCTTTTCTAGGATCAGAAGGTGGCAGTCGTGCAGCACAAAAGTGACTTACATCTTTTACTCCCAACTAACAAAAAACGATATTGCGCTAAGAAACTCAAGGGATGTACGCAATGAAACAGCATATTCTGCATGGGGAATAGTGATTACTGGTGTACCTCAGGGACCGATATTGCATTCGTTTTTGTTTCTGTTATACGTAAATGATCGTAGATCACACATCCAAGAGGCAGAAATAGTGGAATTATTTTCAGTTTATTGAGTACTGATTTGCTGTTGTTAAGTAACCTGGTCCGAGCACGGCGCTCACAACCCGTACAACACGCCACTGTTAAGCCCTAATGAAGGACTGGGGCCCTTACTTCGATTGCACTTAATTCGTTAAGGTCAAACCAGCACATTTATTTCAAATAACATAAATGAAGTTACATTTGAATCTGTCTGACATTAAACAGGAATTAAAAAAAAAAATTAATATCAGCTGATTTAGTGCGTGAAGCGCGAGTTAAGCCAGTAACTAGATAAACTAAACAATTCACCGTAATTCAAAAGAAAAACAGAATTGTATCAATACATCCCCCTGACAGATATCCAAAAAACCTTACAATACTACTCAAAAGAATACACTGAAGTGGCGAGCAGTCATTCACCCTACAGAACACTTCAAAATGAGTTCAATAACACTTCTGCGTGCCCCAGAAAAGAGCAAGACATTAAATACAATTCATTCGACGAATTAGCATTACGCCACTCCTGTTTGAACTGGAGTGTTCCAAAGAAACAGGCGCTTATTCTGAAAGAACATTTTTTTTATATGTTTAAATTACAGCATTAAGGAATTCCAAAACATGTCCAATCGAACCCTCCCCCCCTTCCCCCCGCCTTTTCAGTTGAGGCACAAATATTTCCTCTTTCTTGGCGGAGGCTGAGCCAGAAACACAGAATGCCACAAAAACACAGTTTTGCTGTGAAATCTTACAGGACACCCAGAAGCAGACGTCGGCACCCACAAATAACACAGGCTAAGAGTCAGGCTGGGAGCACATCCTACGAGAACTTGTTCACACTATGCTCAACACAAACTGTAGACATTCCGGCCGAACATCCGCTTGCGGCGGCTGCCAGAAGGACTAAGCAACTAACAGGCCCACGCCGTGCTTCTCAAACAGGCACCTCAATTTGTATAAACATCTAGGCTAACACCAACTCCGGACTCCCCTCTCACTGCGAGCCTTGGCACAGTTTATATGGAATGCCTTCCAGGCAACCAGTAACCATCGCAGGAATTTCACGATTAGCGAACAGCCCCAGCGCAACAGACATCACACATGTGCTTACGTCCGTGCCACAACTCCGCCAGTCTCACCGGCCGCCCCAAACCGACTGCCTCTCGCCGTCCCGCGCGCCCCAGCCGAAAACGCAAAGATCCTCATGCCCGGGGACGCACCAAAGATAACAAGCCGATCGATGATGATCGTCCAGCGATCTGGCTCATAACCTTTTATGTAAAACACATTCCCATAAACGGTGACTGATAAGCGCTTAATTTGTAAGTGTGATGCTGTTAGCGATCTATGTAATATCGATGGGAAGGGACTAGAATGATAAATGTGGCATCGTGCTACTATCTGTCATTGACACCATATTGTAAAGCCGTGTAGTCACTTGGTGGTGAATTAATAAATGATTAGAAAATTATTACACTTCTCTAGAGCATCAGTTGTGTTACTGGTAGACTGCAAAAATCTCTTCCGTTCCGGAACTGTTGGCACTTGTTGAGTGCGCTGCATTGAGTGGAGCCAGTTACCACATATACACGGTATACATTGCAAGGTGAGTGTTAGTATGTCTCAGGGAGTAGGACTAGTCATGTTTAAATCAAGAACAGTAACCTGCTGTAACGCATTGCTTGACTACACCCAGGTGGTTCAAATGGCTCTGAGCACTATGGGACTTAACATCTTAGGTCATCAGTCCCCTAGAACTTAGAACTAGTTAAACCTAACTAACCTAAGGACATCACACACACATCCATGCCCGAGGCAGGATTCGAACCTGCGACCGTAGCAGTCCCGCGGTTCCGGACTGCAGCGCCAGAACCGCTAGACCACCGCGTTGGTGGGAGAGCTGCAACCAGAGTGATACATTTCATACCAAGATGCAAAAGTGTTCCAGCCAAAAACAGTGTAGGCACAGAAATAAAAATTGTCAGACATTTATTGGGGATGCTACACTACTGGCCATTAAAATTGCTACACCACGAAGATGACGTGCTACAGACGCGAAGTTTAACCGACAGGAAGAAGATGCTGTGATATGCAAATGATTTGCTTTTCAGAGCATTCACACAAGGTTGGCACCGGTGGCGACACCTACAACTTGCTGACATGAGGAAAGTTTCCAGCCGATTTCTCACACACAAACAGCAGTTGACCGGTTTTGCCTGGTGAAACGTTGTTGTGATACCTCGTGTAAGGAGGAGAAATGCGTAACATCATGTTTCCGACTTTGATAAATGTCGGGTTGTAGCCTATCGCGATTGCGGTTTATCGTATCGCGACTTTGTTGCTCGCGTTGGTGGAGATCCAATGACTGTTAGCAGAATATGGAACGCCGTGTTGGATCCCAACAGCCTCGTGTCACTAGCAGTCGAGATGACAGGCATCTTATCCGCATGGCTGTAACTTATCGTACAGCCACGTCTCGATCCCTGACTTAACAGATGGGAACGTTTCAAGACAACAACCATCTCCACGAACAGTTCGACGACGTTTGCAGCAGCATGGACTATCAGCTCGCAGACCGTAGCTGCTGTTGCCCTTGACGCTGCATCACAGACAGGAGCGCCTGCGATGGTGTACTCAACGACGAACCTGGGTGCACGAATGGCAAAACGTCGTTTTTTCGGATGAATCCAGGTTCTGTTTACAGCATCGTGATGGTCGCATCCGTGTTTGGCGACATCGCTGTGAAAGCACATTGGAGGCGTGTATTCGTCATCGCCATACTGGCGTATCACCCGGCGTGATGGTATGGGGGTACCATTGGTTACACGTCTCGGTCACCTCTTGTTCGCATTGACGTCACATTGAACAGTGGACGTTACATTTCAGATGTGTTACGTCCCGTGTCTATACCCTTCATTCGATCCCTGCGAAACCCTACTTTCAGCAGGATAATCCACGACCGCATGTTACAGGTTCTATACGGGCCTTTCTGGATACAGAAAATGTTCGACTGCTGCCCTGGCCAGCACATTCTCCAGATCTCTCACCAATTGAAAACGTCTGGTCAATGGTGGCCTAGCAACTGACTCGTTACAATACGCCAGTCACTACTCTTGATGAACTGTGGTATCGCGTTGAAACTGCATGGGCAGCTGTACCTGTACACGCCATCCAAGCTCTGTCTGACTCAATGCTCAGGCGTATCAAGGCCGTTCTTACGGCCAGAGGTGTTTGTTCTGGGTACTGATTTCTCAGGATCTATGCACCCAAATTAAGTGAAAATGTAATCACATGTCAGTTCTAGTATAATATATTTGTCCAGTGAATACCCGTTTATCATCTGTATTTCTTCTTGGTGTAGCAATTTTAATGGCCAGTAGTGTACAACTGCGTCAGACTCTGTAGGGTGATAGACAGCTGACAGCTCCAGCTATTGAGCTTTTTTACATAACTGCTCACTTGACAGTTGCAAATAAATACTCAGTCAATAAACTAGAAAAATCGATTTAAAAATGAGATCTGTGAAGTTATTTTGTCTATTTATGAGAGAGTACTGGACAGAAAATGCGGCGAGAGATAGTGTGGCAGTAAACTAGAAATCGAGCAGCGTTAGTGATGGGGAAAGTTGCCTTTCCCAGAAGAACGCTACAGCTGCCGCACGGGATAACTAAGAGTGTTTTAGCTGTAGTTTTATAGAACTGTGTGAGTTCCCTGCGTTCGCGTTATTAGTAATTCAGGTCTGTATTCTATGCAGTGTTAACGCATTTTGTAGAAAGTAAAGATACCTTGATACGTCTGCGCAGTGCGTTGCTAGTGAAGACGAGCTGCAGAAGGCCGGTACAACTTTGTGAAACACCTTGTGCTTGCTGTTTGTGACGTAGTGTGATAGAGAAAAAAGGTAGACCGGGGGTGTGGGTGGGGGTGGGCTGGGGGGGGGGGAATTCGTACTCGCTCTTCAGTTTGCAAAAGAGGAACTGCGGCGACCTATCTTCCGTCACGGGGGTGACTTCCACCACCGCCTTTCCACTCTGTTTCACCCTCAGACCTCAATTTACCCTTTAATACGATTCTATTTCACGTAGATGTACGCAAATGTAATATTTGTTCTTAACACACATTGTTTAACAGTATGGAGTAATTTTACACCGGCACCGGGTAACACTGCCCAGCTGCTCGTGGCTGCTAACAATGAGTTCAATACATCTCGGCGTATTGAGCACATCACAGCTGACGTCGTAACCAGGTTGCACGCGACAGTAGTCGCTCCTTGCCCACTAAACTCACCGACAGCAACGACCAACGCTGCAGGGAAACGTGAGCCCCTGTAGCCCAACGGTGTTAACTTGCTGCAATCGCCAGGACGGCGAGCACTCCGGCACACCCGTCTAGCTCCGTGTCTGACACACTACTCGCCACCACACAGTCACAGAGGGAACACACAATGCAGCGACGATGACACGACGAGGCCCAGAGTAGATGGAACGCGCGCATAATTGGCTTCAGCTAGCTCCCTCGTGAGCCCCCGCGCAAGCCGCCACGGTTCACACGAATTTATTCCGCTTATTTTGCTTCGTTGACTAGACTATACAGGGTGAGTCACCTAACGTTACCGCTGGATATATTTCGTAAACCACATCAAATACTGACGAACCGATTCCACAGACCGAACGTGAGGAGAGGGGCTAGTGTAATTGTTTAATACAAACCATACAAAAATGCACGGAAGTATGTTTTTTAACACAAACCTAGGTTTTTTTAAATTAAACCACGTTAGTTTTGTTAGCACATCAGAACACATAAACAAATACGTAATCAGTGACGTTTGTTGCATTGTAAAATGTTAATTACATCCGAAGATATTGTAACCTAAAGTTGACGCTTGAAACCTCTGACGTTCAGTTGCGTATTGTAACAAACACGGGCCACGGTCGGCGAGCAGCATCTGCAGGGACATGTTTACGATGACGACCATGTTTACGAGTGTGTCTGTAGTGCACTGTTGTGGTTTGGTCTAGCTGTCGCAGTGTCCGCATGTAGCGCTTGCTGTTATTGTTATTCTTCATTCGTCTCCGCACGCAGACCAACTGTAGTACACCGTGTTACCAGACGTCTGTGATAGTGTAGTGTTGTAGGAACTGTGACCATGGTGTATTCGAACTCTGAAAAGGCGGAGATGATACTCATCTATGGCGAGTGTCGACGAAATGCAGCTGAAGCCTGCAGGGTGTATGCAGAACGGTACCCGGACAGAGAGCATCCAACGTGCCGCACATTGCAAAACATCTACCGCCAACTGTATGCAACAGGTATGGTCGTAGCACGCAAACGGGTCCGTAACAGGCCCGTCACAGGAGAAGCGGGTGCAGTTGGTGTGTTAGCTGCTGTTGCCATGAACCCACACGTGAGTACACGGGACATTGCGAGAGCCGGTGGACTGAGTCAAAGTAGTGTCATGCGCATACTGCATCGTCACCGCTTTCACCCGTTTCATGTGTCGCTACATCAGCAATTACCTTGTGATGACTTTAATCATCGAGTGCAATTCTGTCAATTGGCATTATCAGAGAATGCGTTGCAGTTCTACCTGTTTACCGATGAAGCGGGTTTCACAAACCACGGGGCAGTGTATCTACGGAACATGCATTACTGGTCCGTGGACAATCCTCGCTGGCTCAGACAGGCAGAGCGACAGCGACCGTGGACTGTAAATGTATGGTGCGGAATCATTGGCGACCACCTCATTGGTCCTCACTTCATTGCAGGGGCCCAAACAGCTGCAACATACATCGCGTTTCTACAGAATGATCTGCCAACGTTGCTCGAAAATGTCCCACTGGAAACGCGTCGACGTATGTGGTATCAGCATGATGGTGCACCTGCACATTCTGCAATTAACACTAGGCTGACCCTTGACAGGATGTTGGACGGGCGTTTCATAGGACGTGGAGGACGCATAAATTGGCCAGACCGTTCTCCTGATCTTACACCTCTGGACTTCTTTCTGTGGGGTACGTTAAAGGAGAATGTGTGCCGTGATGTGCCTACAACCCTAGAGGATATGAAACAACGTATTGTGGCAGCCTGCGGCGACATTACACCAGATGTACTGCGGTGTGTACGACATTCATTACGCCAGAGATTGCAATTGTGTGCAGCAAATGATGGCCACCACATTGAACATCTATTGGCCTGACATGTCGGGACACACTCTATTCCACTCCGTAATAGAAAACGGAAACCACGTGTGTACGTGTACCTCACCCCTCATGGTAATGTACATGTGCGTCAGTGAAAAAGACCAATAAAAAGGTGTTAGCATGTGGACGTAATGTGCTGTTCCAATCTCTTCTGTACCTAAGGTCCATCACCGTTGCCTTTGGATCCCTACGTAATTCGGTGCTCTCCGATACACACGATCGAACAGCGGAGGAGTGGTACTCAAGCGTCAACTTTAGGTTACAATATCTCCGGATGTAATTAACATATTACAATGCAACAAACGGCACTGATTACGTATTTGTTTATACGTTCATATGTGTTAACAAAACTAACGGGGTTCCATTTAAAAAAAAACGTAGGTTTGTGTTAAAAAACATACTTCCGTGCATTTTTTTATGGTTTGCATTAACCAATTACACTAGCTAGCCCCTCTCCTCACGTTCGGTCTGTGGAATCGATTCGTCAGTATTTGATGTGGTTTACGAAATATATCCAGCGGTAATGTTAGGTGACTCACCCTGTATATAAGCAGAGCAGGGGCGAACGACGAATCATTGTCGAGACGACACGGACCTCACATTTGGAAATGCACCGACGTAAGCTACATTGACAGACAATTTTTAGGCCCAGATCCTGGGAACGAACATCTCAGAGACAGTGAAGCTTGTTGTCGTTGGCCTACTGCTGTCGTAAGAATTTATAGAAAGTGCTGAAGCAGATCGGAAGAACGAGCAGGGGACAAGGTACTGGATGCGCAGTCCTCATCACAGCCCGCTCTGTAAAGCAAGACAGGCGGCGACGTATGAAAAATTTGACGACAAAGTGTTTCTGACCACACCGTTCACTGCACATTGTCGAACATGTGTCTCCGCAGCAGACGTCGCCTACATGTCACCATGTTGACCCAACGACATCGTCAGTCACGACTGTAGAGAGCAGGAGATCATTGAGGCTGGTGTAAATGCAGACTTGGAGCTCGGTCGGATTAATCAAGTTCCTAGTTACATCAAGTCGAATGGTCGAGTCGAGATAGGCCGTCAGCCACGTGAATGGCTGCTTGAAACATGCTTCGTGACATGAACACAGAACAGTGGGGACAGTGCAACGTTATATTCACCTGGGTATCGAAAGCACCTTGACAGCCCTCGACCGTATGTTTCCCCAACGCCAATGTAATCTCCCATTAGAATAACTGTCCATATGACAAGGCCAGAATCATGGTGCAGCGGTTTAAAGACCAGGATACTGAATCTACACTGATGTTTTGGCTACCAAGTTCGCCTGAGTTGAACCTGATGGAACGAACCTGGGACACTATTGGACGTCAGTGTTGTGCCCACATATAACCGCCCCGAAATTTACGGGAACTGCGTGATCTGTACGTAAATATATGGTGCCACATGTCTACGGAAACCCAAAAAAGACTTGTCGAATTCATGCCACGCAGAATCGTTGCTGTATTTCCAAAGGTGGCCCACCACACTAGTAAGCTGGTGGTCATAATATTATGGTTCATCTGTACATTATTCTTGTTATGAAAGTAGTCTGTACTATACAATGCTTGGCGTGAAGAACCCAATTGTTCCAAGATATAAACGAAGTATTCAGTGAAAAAAGGCAGATTTCATTCTAGCCAAAAATTTTCAAGAATGTTTTCCTAGATGCAAAAATAAAAATTTAAGGCACATCATCGATAGTAGTAACACTGACAGTCAAAGTGCAATTTTAATAACATGTAATGAAAGCGTTGGCGGTGGTGAAATGATTGGCGACGGTCTGGGCGGAGTTAGTAGCGTAAGTGATACTGCAGTCCAGGTTGATTCTGATGAGGCACTATACAAGGAGAATTGTGACGGAAGCACGGAGCTTACAACTATTGGAAACGAGACGAAACAGAGGAGAACAGAGCCGTTGACAAAGTCGAAAACAAATGAGAGGAGGAAGGGGTTGCACGTGGTCAAAGGCGGCGCCGTCTGTCAGACCGACCCTGAGGTTGGCACCTGTGCTGTGGTGCTGTGCTTTAGTTCAATAGCACAGATTTTACAAGTGTCCAAAAAATTGTGTATAGACTCAGAGAGTCTTCAACAGATGAACGAAGGGATTCCGTTGTTGAAACCAGAAACCTACGGATATCAGTTTCTTAATCCTGTCCCCTATTTCGACTGCACATGAGGTTCTGTTCCTCCTACACGTTGGTCAGCGGGCATGAAGATTGCGTGGTGAAATGCCTAAACTGTTCGCATAAATGAATTACATTCAAAAGTCTGGACGGATGAAAATATTGTTTATTTTAAATTTGTGTTGAAGGACCTAAGTCCCTTGTACAAAGCTGGACTTACAGAGACGTGATTTTTTTTCCATCAAGCTTCTGACTGTTTTGATGCGGCCCACCAGTAATTCTCCTGTGCCAACCCCTTTATCTCAGAGTAGAGCGTCCACCCTATATCCTTCATTATTTGCTGGGCGTAGTCCATCTTTTGTCTTTCTATACAGTTTCCACCCTCTGCAACTCCCTTTAGCATCAGAGAGGTCATTTCCTGATATGTTAACACATATCCTATCAACCGTTCCCTTCTTCTTGTCAGTCTGTTCCATATATTCCTTTCCTCGCCGAGTCTGCAGAGGACCTCCCATTCCTTACCTTACCAAACCACCAAATTTTCAACCTCCGTCACCTCAAACGCTTTGATTGACTACTTTACCTGTTTTCGAACAGTCCGTGATTCAATATCATACAATGCTGTGCTCCAAACATACATTCTCAGAAATTTCTTCCTCAAATTAAGGCCGATGTTTCATACTAGTAGACTTCTCTTGGCCAGGAATGCCCATTTTGTCTGTTCTAGTCTGCTTGTAATGCCAGCCTTGCTTCGTCTGCAGTGCGTTTTCTGCTTACAAGGCAGCAGAATTCCTTACCTCCGTCTAATCCGTGGTCACCATTTATGGTATTAAGGGTTAACTGTTCTCATTCCTGCTACTTCTCACTACTTTCGTCTTTCCACTCAACCATTATCCAGCACTCATTAGACTGTACATTCCATGCAACAAATCATGTAACTCATCTTAACTTTTACTGAGGATAGCAATTCCTTCAAAGAACCTTACGTACTTTCACCATAAATTTTAATCCCACTCTTGAACATTTCTTTTACTTATTGTTTCTTCGACGTATAGAATGTAAAGTAGGAGCGAACGACTGCACCCATATCTTTCATCATTTTTAATTCTAGCACCTTGTTCTTGGTCTGCCAGCCTTATTGTTACCGCTTGTTTCTTGTACATATTGTATACTACCCGTCTTTCCCTATAGCTTACACCCATTTCTCTCAAAATGTCGAAAGTTTTACATCATTTTGCACAGTAGAACGCTTTTTCCAAATCGGTAAGTCTATTGATTTTTCTTCAGTCTTGATTCCATTATCAAGCGCAACGTGGCGATTGCCTTTTTAGTGTCTTTACTTTTCCTGAAGCCAAACTGGTGGTCATCCAAAAGACTGTCAAATTCCTTTTTCGTTCTTCTGCATATTATTGTTGTCAACAACTTGGAGTCTTGACCTGTTAAGTTGATTGTACGATAATTCTACCACTTTTCAGCTCTTGCAGTCTTAGGGAATTGTATGGATGATATTTTTCCGAATTTAGGATGTATATCGCCAGACTCACACCTTCTAGACACTAACTTGAGTAGTCGTTTTGTTGCCACTTCCCCCAATGATTTTAGAAATTTTGATTGAATGTTATCTTCCCCTTCTGCCTTATTTGGTCTTATGTCATCCAAATCTCTTTTAAATTCTGATTCTAGTACTGGATCCCCTAAATCTTCCATATCAACTCCTATTTCTTCTTCTGTCACATCCGACAAATCTTCCTCCTTATAGAGGCCTTGAATCTGCTGTTTCCACCTATCCGCTCTCTACTCTGTATTTAACCGTGGAATTCCTATTGCACTCTTAATGTTACCACATTTGCTTCTAATTTCGAAAGTTGCGAGGTAACTGAGATGACGGTGGAAAACTCTATGGTCAGCGGAAGGCCTAATACGAAGTGTGCGAGCTGCACTCGAGAGGGCAGAGGGAATAACAACTGACGAAACATAACACACAGGTCCAGCACAATTGACAGATATTTGCCAGAAACGTCACGCTTGCGCATATGCGTGGAAGAATTGCAGAAGAAGAAGAAGCTATTTTCACAGAAACACAGGTTACTGGGGAGAGAAATGATAATTATATAATTACTCCGTAACGAACTTCTGCAGCCCAGGGGTCTGCTACATCAAAACTATCAGGAAATATTCTTCAGCAACCATCTAAATGTTGATGGAGCCGCTTTCACTCCGCGGAACGCAGACATCACACAGTCCGCAGAAAACTTTGCAAGAGGGGACAAGATTAACCGATACTGTGAGTATGAAAACGTATCGTGTCCAGAGAACTAAAGTTGACAAGAAGTACACAAAACTTATAGTATCTCGAGAGACTGACATAAAGTACAGTGTGCAATTCCTACTAATGTTTAAAAACACTCGAAGCGTCATAGATGACACTGAGACAAGTAATTTAATGCAAGACACACGGGGCCGCAAATGGTGGGAAATACCCCAAACGTGGATGACAAGTCTTGAATATGTGACGTTACCAAATAACTTACCTCGCCGCAAACGCAGCGGTGGTGCCTACCGGTCTGTCGCATTCATACATCCCAACTGTGTTGTTCTCAATACGTGTCTCGATGTGTTCTATTCTGTAAGTAAAGTGGTGAGCTTAACTACGTGTACATCTGCAGTTCATTAAACTGTGTGATTTGTGGGCACATATCCGTATAGTTATACGTCATATGACATCACACACACCAAAGTGACAACGCAACTTATCACGGGCAAATTACATAGACCATTTATATGGAAATGTTATTTGAAGGTGTAATGACAGCATTATGAAACCCGCAAACAGCGATGTGAGGCAACGTACTAGCTCGTATGTTAACAAAATATCTCAGGTTAATTCTTGCACTGCAGTTTCATTGAAATTAATACTGCTTTGTGTCATGGCTCATGTAGAGAAAGATCATTGTGTGGCATGTTTGTCACTGATCATTTCGGAGTAAGTTAATTTCTGTGAATTTACGTAGCTGAGATATAAGATTTTGTGAGTTTTTTCCGGGGCTCAGTGCCGTTTAGTATGGGCCGTATTCATATAAGACGTTGCGGCCGTGCAAATCGCCAACAACAAATTATCAAAGGCTCGCGCTGTACTTCGCGCCCTGATACTCTGAAGAAAAAGGTCATTAGTTACCTAACATGTAAGGGTGCTCAAGATACATAAATAAAGGTTTTAAGAGCAAAGAAACATATATATTTAACCAAAATGCTAAACAAGTACACTTACGTCTCTCACGTATAGCCACATCCAAGATCAAGACCAGAGTAAGGAATCATATAAAACCTTTCGACTATTTCACGGTTACTAATATTTTTAACATAGAAAAAAGAATATGATACATAATAAATCGATTTTGTTTTTAAATGCAATTAGGTTGGACGATGAATGATATTTTCTGTACTTTTTCATTTACGTCTTTCAACATAAAACCGTCCGACTATGTCACAGTTACTAATATTTCTAACATAGAAAGAAGAATAATATGCATAATACATAAATTTGGTTTTGAAATACAATTACGTTTAATAATGATATTTTCTGTACATTTTCATTTACGTCTTTCAAGAAAAGTCTTAATTTATTGCACTGTTCGTAATTCTATATAAATAAATATTGTTTTCCCTAGGGCAAGCAGTACACAACTCAGGTCATGTATCGATGTGGCTTCGCCCCTATGTGCGGGACGTCAGCACATGGGACTCAGAGTTCGAGTCTTACGTCGGGAATGCAATGTATATCTTCTTCTTTTTTTTTTGCATTGACAGATGGTCTCCGCTGGTTAATTGCAAGTACAGTACAAACAAATCTATCACACTGCGTCCCAAATACGTCTACAAAATGGTTCAAATGGCTCTTAGCACTATGGAACTAAACTGCTGATGTCATCACTCCCCTGGACTTAGAACTACTTAAACCTAACTAACCTAAGGACATCACACACATCCATGCCAGAGGCTGGGTTCGAACCTGCGAACGTACCAGGCGCGCAGTTCCGGACTGAAGCTCCTAGAACCGCACGACCACAGCGGCCTGTCAAGTACGTCTACATCTACATCTACATCTAGATGCTTACCCTGCAATTCACAATTAAATGCCTGGCTGAGGGTTAATCGAACCAGTTAGTTTCTACCGTTCCACTCTCGAACAGTGTGCAGGAAAATCTAACAAAAAAATGGCTCTGAGCACTATGGGAATTAACTGCTGTGGTCATCAGTCCCCTAGAACTTAGAACTACTTAAACCTAACTAACCTAAGAACGTCACACACATCCATGCCCGAGGCAGGATTCGAACCTGCGACCGTAGCAGTGGAAAATCTAACAGTTAAATCTTTATCTATGAGCTCTGAGTTCTGCTTTCTCCTATATTGTTACGATGATCATGCCTCCCAATGTAGTTGGGAGCCAACAAAATATTTTCACACTCTGAGGAGAAGTTGGTGGTTGAAATTTCATAAGAAGATTCTGCCGCAACAAAAGGCGCCTTTGATTCAATGATTGCCACTCCAGTTCACGTATGACTTCCGTGGCGCTCTCTCGGCTCTTTTACTAAAGTGCGAAACAAACTGCCGTTCTTTGAAGTATTTCAAGTGGTTCAAATAGCTCTGAGCACTATGAGACATAAAGGACATCACACACATCCATGCCCGAGGCAGGATTCGAACCTGCGACCGTAGCGTTCGCGCGGTTCCAGACTGAAGCGTCTAGAACCACTCGGCCACATCGGCCGGCTTGAAATATTTCGATGGCTTCTGTCGATGCTGTCTGATGCGGAGCCTACACCGCACAACAGTACTCCAGAAGTGGACGTACAAGCGTAGTGTACGCAGTCTCTTTACTAGACCCTGTAGGGTAGCAAATTATTATGAGTTGTCATCGTGCATTGAAACCGTAGCTTGTCGTGGAGCCGGGACCAGAGTAGATTTTGGTTCTCACGTTGGCGTAACTGACGTTGACGACTGGAACGAGAGAGCCTTGCACTTGTCTGATGCTTCGTGCAATGCGTTACACATACTGTCTATGAATCTGAAGACGTACTATTAAATATTATCAATATTTTCGTACTTTGTATGCCAGCTTCTATGGGTGCAACAGCCTGGCTGTTAAAATTTCAAATCATTAACTTCAATACTTTAGATAAATAAATATTTACATATAACACATAATATCCATGCTGCCTTTGTGAAACAGAGTTAGGGACTGTAATGTATTCATCTACGGTATCAACTGAAACGACACGCAAGAAGATATGTAGATACGCGTATAATCTAATATTCTGGAATTTTCTTTAGTTTCATAAACGCAGATTTCTGATGTAATTAAAAGTATTTCTTTCGTGGTGTTTTGGTTGTGAGAGTGTTTTGGAGTTCCTGGGAGAGAGAATGGAGGACATACACTATGTGATCAAAAGCATCCGGACACCTGGCTGAAAATGACTTACAAGTTCGTGGTCTCCTCCATCGGAAACGCTGGAATTTAACATTGTGTTGGCCCACAGATAGCCTTGATGACAGTTTACACTCTCGCAGGCTTTCGTTCAATCAGGTTCTGGAAATTTTTTTGGGGAATGGCAGACCATTTGTCAAGGAGTGCTGCGCTGAGGAGAGGTGTCGATGTCAGTCGGTGAGGCCTGGCACGAAGTCGGCGTTCCAAACATCCCAAAGGTTTTCTGTAGGATGCAGGTCAAGACTGTGCAGGCCAGTCCATTACAGAGATGTTATAGTCGTGCAATCAAATCGTCACAGGCCGTGCATTATGAATAGCTGCTCAATTGTGTTGAAAGATGCAATCGCCATCCTCGAAATGCTCTTCAACAGTGGGAAGGAAGAAAGTGCTTAAAACATGAATGTAGGCCTGTGCTGTGATAGTGCCACGCAAAACAACAAGGGGTGCAAGCCCACGCCATTAAAAATACCGTAACACCACGGCCTCTGAATTGTACTGTTGGTATTTCACACGCCGGCAGATGACGTTCACATGCCCACGCCCTGCTATCGGATCGCCACATTGTGTACCATGAATGGTCACTCTACACAACGTTTTTCCATTGTTCAACCGTCCAATGTTTACGCTCCTTGCACGATGCGAGGTATCGTTCGGCATTTACCGACGTTATGTGTGGCTTATGAGCAGTCGCTCAATCATGAAATCCAAGTTTCCTCACCTCCCTCCTGTCATAGTACTTGCAGTGGATCATGATGCAGTTTGGAATTCCTATGTGATGGTCTGTATATATCTCTGCCTTTTACACATTACGACCGTCTTCAAGTGCCGGAGGTTTCTGTCAGTCAACAGACGAGGTCAGCCTGTACGCTTTTGTGCTTTACGTGTCCCTTCACGTTTCCACTTTACTATCACATCGGGAACAGTGGAACTAGGGATGTTTAGGAGAGTGAAAATCTCGCATGCAGATGTATGACACAAGTAACATCCAATCACCTGACCATATTCGAAGTCCGTGAGTTCCGTGCAGCACCCTATTCTGCTCTCTCACGATCTATAATGACTACTGAGGCCGCTGATACGGTTCAAAAAATGGTTCAAATGGCTCTGAGCACTATGGGACTTAACTTCTGAGGTCATCAGTCCCCTAGAACTTAGAACTACTTAAACCTAACTAACCTAAGGACATCACACACATCCATGCCCGAGGCAGGATTCGACCCTGCGACCGTAGCGGTCGCGCGGTTCCAGACTGTAGCGCCTAGAACCGCTTGGCCACCCCGGCCGGCCCGCTGATATGGAGTACTTGGCAGTAGGTACCAGCACAATGCACCTAATATGGAAAATGTTTGTTTTGGGAGGTCCGGATGCTTTCGATCACATAGTGTACGTAAAGTGAGAATGTGATACTGTATTATAACTATGTAAATGTATCCGTGAGAGAGATGTTATGCAATAGTGCAATTTGTTCAAATGCTTCAAACGGCTCTGAGCACTATGGGACTTAACATCTGTGGTCATCAGTCCCCTAGAACTTACAACTACTTATACCTAACTAACCTAAGGACATCATACACATCCATGCCCGAGGCAGGATTCGACCCTGCGACCGTAGCGGTCGCGCGGTTCCAGACTGTAGCGCTTAGAACCGCTCGGCCACACCGGCCGGCTGCAATTTTTGATATATGTGTAAGTGATCTTGATTTTCTAAAAGGCAGCCAGAATGGACGTGGGGTATTAAACGTATTATTAATTTATTTTGTGGAAACGAATTGCACTTTGTTTTCATTAAATTTTATTTAGTTTTGGGATTAACGAGCTTTCTAGTCTAAATTACATGTGATAATCTGATTGGCTAACGTTAGAAATACCGCTAGTATAGAAGTCTGCGAGATAATCTGATAGGCTGCTTAACATACTAGCCAATAGGAATTCTGCATTTCCTGCGCATTTAAGTAGGGCTTTGTGCCTCAGCTCTACGAGTTGAGTGTCGCTTGGGAGCCGTCTTGTCGTAAACACCTATGTTAAATCGCGCTGACAAAACTTGTACCAAAATGAGGAGATTCGCGTGTTTCATCGGTTCTCGTGTTGAGTATTTTGTGAAAGTTTGTGCGTTGCGAGTGGCGCATTTTAGGAGATACTCGCCCGTGAACATTTCATGACATACATGAACTCCACGTGGCGTGTTTCATGCAGGTAACGAGATATTATGGCGACCATATGTTTACAAGAAACCCATTGAACGACTGAATGTGTTAAATGGCAAATAGTCGTGGGTTAGTGACTCTTTAGGATGTTCAAAATATCGCATCGGACAAAATACCTTCTGGTTGCTTTCGGGCGTGAACTTCTGAGGAAGCACTAGCATTATATAATTGATGTCGGGAATTTAAAAACCGACTTGATAGTCATTTTCCCTGTTTTAAAGACAATAAACCAACTGTAACCAAATTTTTTAAAATATTTTTTCAAACGACTGATTCAAAAATCCCCAACGTTCGATGCTTTCATTAACTTTCAGCTACTACCTACGGGCTGGAAGTATGTGGCCTTTGAGTGGTAGGTATTTAGTCGAATTTTCGCCAACGCTGCTTTTGTCGGCTGAAGTCGTATCTACCATTGCAGAGTGAAGGGGCGGACGACCTATAGCTATCCACATAGGTGGAAGATTGTTTAAAGGATACTGAGAGGCCAACCCGCCTCGTCGTAACCTGCATCATTTTCCCATGTTCTGTCAAAAAACCCTCAACATTATCTATGTGATCGTTCCAATTTAAGTTATTCGTAATTGTAATGTCTAAGTGTTTAGTTGAAGCCTCTATATTTGTGTGATTTATCGTATAACCGTATAATCGAAATTTAGCGAATTACTTTTGTTACCCATGTCGATGAATTCACTTTTTCATTATTTATAGTTAGTTGTCTCTTTTTACACCATATATATATCTTATCTAAAGCGTTTCGCAATGTGTTTCAATTATCTGATGAGTTTATAAGACAGTAAATGACAGCATCATGTGCTAACAATCTCAGTACTACTCAGATTGTCTCCAAAAACGTTTCTGTAGACCAGGAACAGCAGAAGGCCTATGGCACACTCCAAAGGCACGCAATTGGGTCAGACGTCGTAAATCTAGAACTATGGAATCAGTTCGACATCACCTGTCACTATCACTCATTACTTCGTGAGAATAAAGAGCTAATTGTGATTCACAAGAACAATATCTTCTAGATCAGTGTTGACTGTTTGTCAGTTAAACGTTTTCTTCTAGACAACTCATAATGTTCGAAGGCAGTACATGTTCCAGAATCGACGTAAGAAATATGGGTCTGTAACATAGCGGATTACTCCTAGTTCCATTCCTGGGTATTCGTGTGACTTCCTAAATACGGAACTATTGTATTAGCATACTTTGAGAGGATCCTGACTGATATACAGTCAGCACCGAAGGCCTTGACTTTATTATGTGATTTAAGCTTCTTTGCTTAATCGAGGGTATCTTCTTCTAGGTTACTCATGTCGTAGTTTGTTCTCAGTTTGCCCGCATCTCGTGGTCGTGCGGTAGCGTTCTCGCTTCCCACGCCCGGGTTACCGGGTTCGATTCCCGGCGGGGTCAGGGATTTTCTCTGCCTCGTGATGGCTGGGTGTTGTGTGCTGTCCTTAGGTTAGTTAGGTTTAAGTAGTTCTAAGTTCTAGGGGACTTATGACCACAGCAGTTGAGTCCCATAGTGCTCAGAGCCATTTGAACCATTTTGTTCTCAGTTCGAATCCTGGGATATTTAATTCATCTTCTTCGATGAAGGAGTTTCGGAGAACCGTATTTAGTAACTCCACTTTAGCGGCACTGTCATCAGTAATATCACCATTGTTATCGCGCAGTGAAGGTGCTGTGTGTCTTTTCGCTGGTGTACCTCACATACGACTGGAATCTCTTTGGATTTCATACCAGACTTCGAGGCAGAGTTTAGTTGTGGAAAGTATTAAAAGCATCTCGCATTGAAGTTCCCGCTACATTTCGAGCTTCGGTTAAATTTCATAAATCTCGAGGGTTTTGCGTTCTTTTTAATTTGGCACGCTTCTGCAACAGTGTTCTGACCTGTTTAGTGTACCGTGGGGGATCAGCACCATCTATTGTTAATTTCTTTGGTATATGTCTCTCAATAGTGGTGGAAAATGTTTCTTTGAATGTAAACCACTTCTGGTCTACGCTTACGTATTCAGATTGGAAGGAATGGGGGCTGTCACTTAGGAGGGCCACAAGCAAATTTTTAACTACTTTCTTAAATAGATGTATTTAGAGTATATTTTTTGAAGGTTGGCATGTTACGGTATTCAGTCTCGCTACAACAACACTTCGGTCGCTTATCTCTGTATCCGTCATGATGTTCCCTGTTTGCTCAAGATTTTTTGGTTCTAAGAGGTGAAGTATGTTTCGGCAAACCTTTGCAATTCGTGTAGGTGTACAAAGGGCCACCCACTGTTTTTGTGAGTTTGGCTTATAGCCTGTGGTATCCATACATGCGATTCTAGAACCTTCCCCATTGCATGAAAACGTTGCACGAGGGTAGAATGATTACAGTTCATAATTCGGAGTAGGAATTAAAATACATGGAG
This sequence comes from Schistocerca nitens, assembly GCF_023898315.1. Lineage (NCBI taxonomy): Eukaryota > Metazoa > Arthropoda > Insecta > Orthoptera > Acrididae > Schistocerca > Schistocerca nitens. The sequence goes on from NC_064617.1 coordinate 98,688,430, forward strand.
AAGAAATAAAAACTTTGAGGTTCGCCGATGACATTGTAATTCTGTCAGAGACAGCAAAGGACCTGGAAGAGCAGCTGAACGGAATGGACAGTGTCTTGAAAGGAATGTAGTCGAAGTGATGCTGAGGGAATTAGATTAGGAAATGAGGCGCTTCAAGTAGTAAATGAGTTTCGCTATTTGGGGACCAAAATAACTGATGAAAGTCGAAGTAGAGAGGATATAATATGTAGACTGGCAATGGCAAGGAAAGCGTTTCTGAAGAAGAGATAATTGTTAGCATCGAGTATAGATTTAAGAGGAAGTCGTTTCTGAAAGTATTTGTATGGAGTGTAGCCATGTGTGGAAGTGTAACGTGGACGATAAATAGTTTAGACAAGAAGTGAATAGAAGGTTTCGAAATGTGGTACTACAGAAGAGTGCTGAAGATTAGATTGGTAGATCATATAACTAATGAGAAGGTATTGAATAGAATTGGGGAGAAGAGAAATTTGTGGCAGAACTTGGATAGAAGAAGGGATCGCTTGGTAGGACTTATTCTGAGGCATCAAGGGATAAGCAATTTAGTATTGGAGGGCAGCGTGGAGGGTAAAAATCGTAGAAGGAGACCAAGAGATGAATACACTAAACAGATTCAGAAGGATGTAGGTTGCAGTAGGTAGTGGGAGAAGAAGAAGCTTGCACAGGATAGAGTACGATGGAGAGCTGCATCAAACCAGTCTCTGGACTAAAGACCACAACAACAACATGTGCCAGTTCACGACTAACACGCATCATTGGCGATTAATGTGTTTAAGCGTTCTTCATCAAACCTTCAAGGTAAAATGATTCTCCTTAAAACGAGAAAGCCGTTTCATTACCGTAGCCTGTCATGTGGCATTATCCCCGAACCCGAAGGGAGATATTTCTGGAACCCCTCCACCGAATTCCAACAGAAGAGTGTGTCTGAAATGATCCGATTTCTCCACTTGGCACTCCATTCTCTAGCGTCCACAGCTTCATTTACTATCTCAAAATGACAATATGCAAACTCGAATAGGAACAACGAACTACAAACAAAAAATAGCAATCGATAAAGAAATCCATAGTAACCGGAACACCAACATACAAAACAAAAACGCTAGAAATATATGCACCAACTTAATACAACAATGTCCAGGCGTACAGTTCATTTAAGCACGAATCACCTTGCACTAGGTAGTGAGCACTGTGCTACAACTTCATGGTCCGGAGCAGGCAGTGAGTTAGAGCCCTCTGCCCCTCTCCAGCCTGCAGTTTAGTGTTCGACACATGGGCATTTCTGCTGGGCCCATCCGCTAGACCTCGCTACCGACTGCCTCTTTTGTGCCCACCATCCTGTCCCACGCGTGGCCATCCGTAGGGATGGCAGTTCTTGCTCAAACAACCGGATTTGGTTGTATATTTTTTTTCCACGGCAGTGTAACCTGACTCTTAGGACCGCTAAAAGCAACTGATTTCTGAAATAACCTATTTTCGGTTTTTTATTTGTATTATTTCCTGCAACAAACGTAGAAATCGAACAAAGATTGAAACGCTTTGACTCTCATTATCAGGACACATAGAATCTAAATATTAAATTAAATAGAAAAATAAAAGAGAACTTAGGTCATTCACCGTTCGCAGCTTTTCTCGAAAATAATATGGCTAAATACTACTACTACTACAAAAAAAAAAAGAAAAAGAAATCACCAGTATTCTCCTATTGATTCAAGCATGTTGTAACCAGGGATCATACCACTGTTTTGGCATCACGAACAGTCAGAGCTATTGGGTGAAAACTGAGGTTGAAGAATTCTATTTTTGGTGTTGATCTGTGTGTTCCATAGGGCTACTAGCAGAAAAGGCATATTATGAAGATACAGGCAGCTGATCAGCTGCTTCCTCTTTTTCTTGTATACTATGAAGGCAACTCTGACGTTACGGCTAATAATGGAAGCAAGGCTAAAGAAAAATCAAGACACTTTCATAGGATCTGTCGACCTGGCAAAAGCGTTCGACAATATAAAATGGTGCAAGCTGTTCAAGATCCTGAAAAAAAGTAGGGGTAAGCTATAGGGAGAGACGGGTCATATACAATATGTACAACAACCAAGAGGGAATAATAAGAGTGGACGATCAAGAACGACGTGCTCGTATTAAGAAGGGTGTAAACAAGGCTGTAGCCTTTCGCCCCTACTCTTCAATCTGTACATCGAGGAAGCAATGATGGAAATAAAAGAAAGGTTCAGGAGTGGAATTAAAATACAAGGTGAAAGGATATCAATGATACGATTCGCTGATGACATTGCTATCCTGAGTGAAAGTGAAGAAGAATTAAATGATCTGCTGAACGGAATGAACAGTCTAATGAGTACACAGTATGGTTTGAGAGTAAATCTGAGAAAGACGAAGGTAATGAGAAGTAGTAGAAATGAGAACAGCGAGAAACTTAACATCAGGATGGATGGTCAAGAAGTCAATGAAGTTAAAGAATTCTGCTACCTAGGCAGTAAAATAACCAATGACGGACGGAGCAAGGAGGACATCAAAAGCAGACTCGCTATGGCAAAAAGGCATTTCTGGCCAAGAGAAGTCTACTAATATCAAATACCGGCCTTAATTTGAGGAAGAAATTTCTGAGGATGTACGTCTGGAGTACAGCATTGTATGGTAGTGAAACATGGACTGTGGGAAAACCGGAACAGAAGAGAATCGAAGCATTTGAGATGTGGTGCTATAGACGAATATTGAAAATTAGGTGGACTGCTAAGGTAAGGAATGAGGAGGTTCTACGCAGAATGGGAGAGGAAAGGAATATGTGGAAAACACTGATAAGGAGAAGGGACAGGATGATAGGACATCTGCTAAGACATGAGGGAATGACTTCCATGGTACTAGAGGGAGTTGTAGAGGGCAAAAACTGTAGAGGAAGACAGAGATTGAAATACGTCAAGCAAATAATAGAGGACGTAGCTTGCAAGTGCTACTCTGAGTGAAGAGGTTAGCACAGGAAAGGAATTCGTGGCGGGCCGCATCAAACCAGTCAGTAGACTGATGACCAAAAAAAAAAAAAAAAGCAAGTAATATAATGCTAAATACCGAAGAGTATCAGCGCATGTTAGAGCATTGTGGGTTGTTGTTAAGTGTTTAATTTATTTATGACTGTTCATCTAATTTCCTTCTTCTTTTGATTATTTCATCGAAACGGCAGACAAAACTTTAAAGCAATTGAGGCAGTGTAATTCATTGCTCAGTCCGTTAGTAAAAATATTTCCAGACTAAGCGCGGTGCCACTCTGCAATACAGCCGATGTCCAGTGACAACGGCGAGAAACTAATGTATAGACCAGGTGGGGGCAAGTGTTGCACACTGCAAGTACACACGTACCTTAAGCCACGATACTGGGCAATGGGGATCTTAAAAACATTGTACCAGTTCTCATGAATTTCTTACTCATTTCTGTCAGCATTATTATTAAAATAGATCGATACTCCCATTTCCTATAACAACGAAATATTTCAAACCAATGCAAGTTTTACGAATAAAAATTACTCCTTTTTTTTAAAAGATTATTTAAAAACGAAAAATTTTACCGCTGCTGCTACGGTAAATTGATCTATCGGCTTTATATTCATTTATTGGGAAAAATATATCTGTAATAAAATTTTCCTCGAAACATTTGAGTCTCATCTTTGTCTGGAATAATGATGCCAAATGAGGAAATGAATTAAAAATTGTTCCACCGCCAGGTTTTGAACCCGAGTCCCCTTGCTTACGAGTCAGGAATGCTAACTATTACAAGACTCCACCCCTATGGCTCACATCGCTGAAAAGAATTTTGTATTGGGGAGGGCATTGGATTTTGGTACTCCATACACCATAGCCATAGTGCTGCGGTGGTGTAATGGCTAACATTCCTGCCTAGTAAGCAATGACATCTGGGTTCACTTCTTGGCTGTGGCACATATTCTAATTCATTTCTCCAGCTTCCGTCACTATCGTATAGTAGGAAAAAAAATAAAAAAGAAACACCTGTTATAACCGAAACATGAAAAATACCATGCAGAAGTAAAAACCAGTGTTAGTTTTAACTGGTCTGTTTTGCGTCCCTACACTTCCAGTGTGTTCAAGTCCAATTGACACTGCAAGCCACTTAGCATCTACCTGCCGTACACATACAGCACTATATTCATGTTCGTTGTTGCTGTGGTCTTCAGTCTGAAGATTGGCTTGATTCAGCGCTCCAAGCTACTCTGCCCTGTATGAGCCTGTTAATCTTTCTGAATCTGCTTAGTCATCTCTTGGTCTCCCTCCACGATAGTTACTCCAGCACACTTCCCTCCAATATAAAATTGATGATCCCTTGATGTGGCAGAACGCGTTCTATCAACCGACCCGTTCTTTTGGTCAAGTTGCAACACATATTTCTTGTGTCCGCAATGCTATACAGTAAGTACATCATATACAGCTTCATTCTGTAGCGCCACGTCTGAAAGCTGCCTATTCTCTTTTTATCTAAATTTTTTATCGTCCATATCTCACTTAGATACATGGCCGCACTCCAGACAAGTACCTACAGAAAAAACTTCCTAACACTTAAATCTATATTCAGTATTAAGGAACTTTCCTTCACAAATGCTTTTTTGCCATTACCAGTCTACATCTTATATCCTCTGCACTTGGGCCACCATCAGTTATTTTGCTGCACAAACAGCAGAATTCATCTACTACTTTAAGTCTCTCCTTTCCTAATCTGATTCCCTTCACGTATGATTGTTAATAAAGCGTTTTGCCATCGTCTGCATCTCCACTCACCTCCAGTAGACACCCGCACGTCCGCATCTTCCCGTAACCACGCCCCGTTACGTTGCTGATATGCGCCAGCGCATCCTTTCGCCGGCGTCGTCTCGATACCTCGATTAGTAGCCGGCTGATTGGATTCGAACCCGTCACCAGTGCCGGCCCCGCTGCATTGACGCAGAACGGGCCGCGGGTAATCCGGCAAGTGATGTGCGGCAGTCCCTCGAGTCGGCGGGCATCGGGCATTATTCTCCGCAGCTTAAACATCAAACAAAGCGGAATAACAGCATCGGGCCGTCATTAATGATGCAGCGTCCCATTTGGGCGGCCATTACGCGCGCGGCAGCTAATTATAACGAGCGGCCCGTGTGTCGCGCTGCCCGCGCCCTCATTAGCGCTCGGCTAAACCGCCGCCCACCGCCAAAAGTGCCAAATAAACGACTTTGTGTGGCGAAAAGCGGTTTCTGCATCAGCTCGCTCCGCTATTACGCATAATCTCCACCCCGTCGGAGGTGGCGGTTGAGTGTAAATTGTTTAAGTTTAGATGCGTTTTAAGTTAGTTTTCCACTGTTTAAAGCAGTAACTCTGCAATACTTTTGTCGCGAGGGCACTGTTACAGGGTGTAAGGCGGAAAGTCCCAAGACCCTCTGGAAATTGAAAATTGCCTGTCCAACGTTTCTCCCTGTTATCGAGGCAGTAGCCGCAATATACACTAGGATACCTCCTTATATAGTGCAGGAACTCCTTCTGCCCGGAATAGTGCAGCAACTAGAAGTGGCACTAATTCAACAAGGTTTTGTAAAAAAAACGACATTTTGTCAATGGAGTGAGTGATTGATTATTTTGTAAAAAATTTTTTGTTTGAAACTTCCTGGCAGATTAAAACTGTGTGCCGGACCGAGACTCGAACTCGGGACCTTTGCCTTTCGCGGGCAAGTGCTCTACCAACTGAGCTACCCAAGCACGACTCACGCCCCGTCCTCACAGCTTTACTTCTGCCAGTACCTCGTCTCCTACCTTCCAAACTTTACAGAAGCTCTCCTGCGAACCTTGCAGAACTAGCACTCCTGAAAAAAAGGATACTGCGGAGACATGGCTCAGCTACAGCCTGGGGGATGTTTCGAGAATGAGGAATTTTTTGTTTATTTATGGACGCAATCACTTTCTTATGAGACGGAATAACCGGTTTCGGCCATACAATGACCATTTTTAGATTCTATAACAATAGAAAATTTATATTAAAACCTAAAAATAAGTGCAATATTTAACCAGGCTTATTAGTAATCTAACTGAATTAATGCGAAATAGATATAGTTCATACCTAAAGGCAGCATACACTGAACACAGGTTCATGCGTTGTCAAACTAGCTTATTTCGTTCCACCACCACCAGCCCCCCCCCCCCCCCCCCCTTCGTTAGAAGCGCGCGTCCTCTATAAGATGGTCGTTATTTTTTAAAAGGCTAAAATATGACAACTTTGAACATGGCTGACGTTTGCAGTAACCGTATACACAAATTTGAAAAATTTGTAAAAATCTGCCAACTGGCTGCATAGATTTTGTCGTGTCACTGCCAGACACCACACTTGCTAGGTGGTAGCTTAAATCGGCCGCAGTCCATTAGTACATGTCGGACCCGCGTGTCGCCACTGTGTGATCGCAGACCGAGCGCCACCACACGGCAGGTCTCGAGAGACGTACGAGAACTCGCCCCAGTTGTACGACGACGTTGCTAGCGACTAGACGGACGAAGCCTTTGCTCTCATTTGCCGAGAGACAGTTAGAATAGCCTTCAGCTAAGTCCATGTCTACTACCTAGCAAGGCGCCATTAGCCTTAGATAGCTTGTATCTAAAGAGTCGCACTTGTATCGCCACAATCTCCAGATGTCTCATCAAGAACGATGTATACAAAGGATGGATTAAAAGATAAGTACCAAAGGAGCTACGTACTTTTCTTTATAGCATTCATTAAGTCTCCTGTTTCAGACCTCACTCCATCCTTCGTGAGTTAGCGCGTGCATCTTGGCCGCCTCTTTCAATTAGTGTACGTAGTGTTGGCAAGTCTGCCGACACTACAGATTTTCTATATACCTTGACCAGGTTTCGTCACCTCTAAGGGTGACTTCATCAGAAAGTAGGGTAATTACATGAAGAACATATCGTCATAGATGTACAGTGATTTAAGAGCTAAAATATGACAAATTTACTATTAATATTTAGGTCAAATGTATATAAAATTTAACATTAGAGAACAGATCGTTAAATCAGTTAAATAACATAAAAAATAAAGACCATCTTATAGAGGTTGCGCGCATCCAGCGCCAAGGGAAGGAACAAAATCTAACAAATTTTTTGTATATATACAAGACCGGTGTTTTACATTTTATGGCTAGTTTGACAATGCATGAACCTGTGTTCAGTGTATGCCGCCTTTAGGTATGAACTATACCTATTTCGCATAAATTCAGTTAGATTACTAATAAGCCTAGTTAAATATTGCACTTATTTTTAGGTTTTAATATAAATTTTCTTTTGTTGTAGAATCTGAAAATGGTCATTGTATGGCCGAAATCGGTTATGACTGTGTCATAAGAATGTGGGTGCGTCTATAAACAAACAAAAAAATTTTTACAATTCAACAAGTCGTTGGAAGTCCCCTGCAGAAACGTTTAGATATGCTACCTCTACAGTCAATCGTAATTGCGTAAGAGTTGCCGGTGCAGGATTTTGTGCACTATCTGACCTCTCGATTACGTCCCATGAATGTTCATGTCGGCCGATGGGGCTAGCCTTACCATTTGCTGTAATTGTCCTGAATGTTTTTAACCATTCGCGAGCAGTTGCTGTCCCGTGACATGATGTCATTGTACGGGAGCATGTATGGTTGCAAATGGTTTCCAAGTAGCTGAAGATAATAACTTTCATTCAGTAATCGGTGTACTTGGACGAGAAGGGTCAGTCCATTCGATGTAAATACACTCCTGGAAATTGAAATAAGAACACCGTGAATTCATTGTCCCAGGAAGGGGAAACTTTATTGACACATTCCTGGGGTCAGATACATCACATGATCACACTGACAGAACCACAGGCACATAGACACAGGCAACAGAGCATGCACAATGTCGGCACTAGTACAGTGTATATCCACCTTTCGCAGCAATGCAGGCTGCTATTCCCCCATGGAGACGATCGTAGAAATGCTGGATGTAGTCCTGTGGAACGGCTTGCCATGCCATTTCCACCTGGCGCCTCAGTTGGACCAGCGTTCGTGCTGGACGTGCAGACCGCGTGAGACGACGCTTCATCCAGTCCCAAACATGCTCAATGGGGGACAGATCCGGAGATCTTGCTGGCCAGGGTAGTTGACTTACACCTTCTAGAGCACGTTGGGTGGCACGGGATACATGCGGACGTGCATTGTCCTGTTGGAACAGCAAGTTCCCTTGCCGGTCTAGGAATGGTAGAACGATGGGTTCGATGACGGTTTGGATGTACCGTGCACTATTCAGTGTCCCCTCGACGATCACCAGTGGTGTACGGCCAGTGTAGGAGATCGCTCCCCACACCATGATGCCGGGTGTTGGCCCTGTGTGCCTCGGTCGTATGCAGTCCTGATTGTGGCGCTCACCTGCACGGCGCCAAACACGCATACGACCATCATTGGCACCAAGGCAGAAGCGACTCTCATCGCTGAAGACGACACGTCTCCATTCGTCCCTCCATTCACGCCTGTCGCGACACCACTGGAGGCGGGCTGCACGATGTTGGGGCGTGAGCGGAAGACGGCCTAACGGTGTGCGGGACCGTAGCCCAGCTTCATGGAGACCGTTGCGAATGGTCCTCGCCGATACCCCAGGAGCAACAGTGTCCCTAATTTGCGGCGGTGCGGTCCCCTACGGCACTGCGTAGGATCCTACGGTCTTGGCGTGCATCCGTGCGTCGCTGCGGTCCCGTTCCAGGTCGACGGGCACGTGCACCTTCCGCCGACCACTGGCGACAACATCGATGTACTGTGGAGACCTCACGCCCCACGTGTTGAGCAATTCGGCGGTACGTCCACCCGGCCTCCCGCATGCCCACTATACGCCCTCGCTCAAAGTCCGTCAACTGCACATACGGTTCACGTCCACGCTGTCGCGGCATGCTACCAGTGTTAAAGACTGCGATGGAGCTCCGTATGCCACGGCAAACTGGCTGACACTGACGGCGGCGGTGCACAAATGCTGCGCAGCTAGCGCCATTCGACGGCCAACACCGCGGTTTCTGGTGTGTCCGCTGTGCCGTGCGTGTGATCATTGCTTGTACAGCCCTCTCGCAGTGTCCGGAGCAAGTATGGTGGGTCTGACACACCGGTGTCAATGTGTTCTTTTTTCCATTTCCAGGAGTGTACTTCATGGAGCCACCATTGGTTTGCATAGTGCCATGCTGACAACTTGCGTCCATGAATTCGTGGGTCGGCGCCACACTAGAACATCCATCAATTCTTACCAACTGAAATCGGGACTCGTATTACCAGAGAGCGATTTTCTAATCTTCTAGGGTACAGCCGTTATATCCACGAGCACAGAAGAGGCGCTGGAGGCGATGTCGTGCTGTTATCAAAGGCCCTCCTGCCGGACATCTGCTGCCGTAGACCATTAACGCCAAATTTCACCGCACTGTCCTAATGGATACGTTCGACATACTTCCCACAGTGATTTATGCGGCTATTTCATGCAGTGTTGCTTGACTGTTTGCTCTGACAACTGTACGCAAAGGCTGCTGCACTAGCTCGTTAAGTGAAGGCCGTCACCACTGCGTTGTCCGCGGTGAGTGGTAAGGCCAGAAATTTGGTATTCTCGGCACAATTTTGACAGTATGGGTTTGAGAATATTGACTCAACTAATGGTTTCCGAAATGGAACGCCTGATTCTTCTAGCTCCAGCCAACACTCGAGATTCAATGTCTGTCAATTCCCGTTTTGGGACCATAATTAAGTCGGAAACCTATTCACGTGAATCATCTGAGTCCAAATGACAGCTCCACCAACGCACTGCAAGTTTGTACTCTGTGTACGCAATACTGCCGCCATCTGCATATGTGCATAGCGCTAACCCACCACATTGTTTATCTCAGTCTCTCCTGGTTTTCACAATTAAAATACTTTTCGCACGATGTGTCACAGCCAAGTAACATAGCTCGATTAATCTTGGACCACACATAGAATGATATTCTACAGTATTGCACAGAAGCAAATGAGAGCAGAAATGGCACTTTTATTCAAAAACAATAATTACACTGAAGTCACCGCCATTCATAATGCTCCCCTGGAGATTACAAATAGCGGGAAATGGTTCTTAATAAGGGGTGTGGTCACGCACAGCTTTCAAAAAAAATGGTTCTAATGGCTCTGAGTACTATGGGACCTAACTGATAAGGTCATTAGTCCCCTAGAACTTAGAACTAGTTAAACCTAACTAACCTAAGGACATCACAAACATCCATGCCCGAGGCAGGATTCGAACCTGCGACCGTAGCGGTCTTGCGGTTCCAGACTGCAGCGCCTTGAACCGCACGGCCACTACGGCCGGCCACGCACAGCTTTAATATTTTGGAAAAACGGCTGAAGGTCAATTACTTAAAACGCAAGCATAATCAGCAATTTGAAAGTCAAGCCTTACCTTAAAACAGTTCTTTAGTTAGGCCGAAGTAAACAAGTTAAATTCAAATCGGCTGAAGGCCGAACACTTAAAACTCGAAAATATTTTTCTAAATGCCAAAGTCCTTACGTGAAACAGTTCTTTAATTTACGCTGAAGGCCTTAGGAGCAAACAACAAAAACTCAAACCGAAGACTTAAAAATTCGCGTCATATCTTCTGTTTCAAGGTACTCCTCCACGATGGCAGCTCGAAGGGGTCGTGCGTTATCATCCATCAGAAGGAAGGTGGGATCCACTGCACCACTGAAAAGGCGGACATACCGGTGAGAAATGAAGTCCCTATACACCTGACCTGTTCCTGTTCCTCTGTCAAAGACTTGCAGGGGTGTCCATGCACTAATCATAATACCACCCCACACCATCAAACCACTACCTCCATACAGGTCCCTTTCAAGGACATTAAGGAATTTTTATCTGGTTCCTGGTTCACGCCAGATGAAAACCCGGCGAGAATCACTGTTCAGACTATACCTGGACTCGTCCGTGAAAATAACCTAGGACCATTGTTTCAATGACCATGTACTGTGTTCTATACACGAGGCTTTAGAGATTCACCTGTGACCAGGGGTCAGTGGAATACACCTTGCAGGTCTGCGGGCGAATAAACCATGTCTGTTCAGTCGTCTGTAGACTGTGTGTCTGGAGACAATTGTTCCAGTGGCTGCGGTAAGGTCCTGAGCAAGGCTACCTGCAGTACTCCGTGGCCGTCTGCGGGCACTGATGGTGAGATATCGGTCTTATTGTGGTGTTGTACACTGTGAACGTCCCGTACTGTAGCGCCTGGTCACGTTTCCTGTCTACTGGAATCGTTGCTATAATCTTGAATTCACACTTTGTGGCACACGGAGGGCCCGTGCTACGACCTGCAGTGTTTGACCACCCTCCATTCGCCCTAGTATTCTGACCCTCATAATGTCATCAATATGTGTTCTTTGAGCCATTTTCAACACACAGTCACCATTAGCACATCTCAAAACGTCTGCACACTTACTCGCTGCACCGTACCCTGACATGCACGAACACACCTTTGGCTATGTGGACTGCTGCCAGCGCCACCGTGCGTGCAGCGCATGGTCATACCCCGAGGTGATTTAAACCCGCAGACAGCCCACCAGAGCGTTGCTTCACCATGTATCAGTATTATCCTTAATTCATGAGCATTAGTGTAGTTAAGGATAACCGGCCATTGACCTTCTTCTCCCGTGCTAGAGGCACGCGCATTGCCCGAACTCTTTTGGGACTCGGTAAGATTGTCTGCCGTGAGTAATAAGTGTAATGGACAGGGCAACTACGAATGTATTGGGCAGATATTCATTTGGGAATGTGGGTCTTACTGGGAGCGTGCAAGCGATAAATCCCTGCAGTCGCACTATCCTCTGTGCTCTCGGTGGCTCAGATTGATAGAGCGTCTGCCATGTATGCAAGAGTTCCCGGGTTCGAGTCCCGGTCGGGGCACACATTTTCAACTGTCCCCTTTGATGTGTATCAAAGCCTGTCGACAGTTGAGGGTCTTGATTTAACTATCGTTTCTTATGAGTATAGAGTATTCAGAGATTTGGGGAGCAGTACGCTCGTGCAACTTTGTACCTTCCAGACGTGATAACACTTGGATTACACAAACGATCAGTTTCCATTATGTATCTGCATGTATTATGTGTGGCCACATGTCGCCATATGAGGGTGTGTCCAGCATTGTGGAACACAATGGTTTTGATGGTTTAGGTGTTATAATGCGGGGAAGGACAATGTTGCATGAGACCTTCAAATCTCTAAATACGGTACTCTCACTGGTCAACGCCGTTGTGACACTGCATTGAATAGTGCAGGTGAGGAAGCTCTTGGAACGAGAGGATATTGTCGTGAATGGACTGGCGTGCCTGCTGCCCCGTCTTAAAGTTCATCAGGCATGTGTGGGAGAAGTCGTGAAGACATATTACAGTCCATCCGCATGTATTAACGTCTTTCCAGCAGCTGTCAACCACACTGCTACAAGTACTGCTTACTGACCTCGTAGACATCATGGGAGCGTTTTACACAGCACGAACTCCTACCGCATTAAGAACCACGCCTCACCATTTGTAATGTCCAGTGGGCCATCTGTGGCGTCGGAAGGCGTGGAAGTTGAACGCGCGCCAGAGTGGATGGACGCTGATATCGACTAGGGGGTCTCTACGTTCCAGCCCGCGTCTGCACCGCGAGCCTCGCCGTGCGAGAGCGCCACTCTCCGTGCCAAGTGAAGTCCGTGGCCAGTCGCGTTTCCCGCGGTCATGTGTTTATGCGGCCGCACGGTGCTACCTCGGCAGTCTGGTACTTGCCGTAGTTAGCGTGTGCGACTCGGCCGTACTAAGTTCCAGTTCCGTGTGTTGAGATACATACTGTCGTTGTTTGGAGTGTTCCTGCGTTGCTGTTGTCTCGCCGCGTTTATTATCCCAGTTCTTGCTCGCTTATCTGTATCCTTTACACCTCCCGCAAACTCGATCCCCCACACATGCTTGTCTCTCCCATCCTCGCTCATCCCAGCCCATTGCCACGCCTATGTTCTTGCATCCTGCCTGCTCGCCATCTTCACACTCTCCATACTCTAGCCGGTTTCCGCCAACTCCCCCTCGCTGATGATGTCCTTGTTCCCTCCATCTATCCCTCCTGCATCTGACTCTCCCTCCCATTGCCCCCTTTTCCCCCAGGAATCCCTCTCTACCTCCTCACCCCCTCTCTCCTCCTTTCTTCCACGTCTCCCCTCCCCCTCCCCTGCACCCACTCTCCCTTCTTTCTCCCACTTGCTGCATCCACCCCCCCCCCCCACCCGCCCATCTTTCCTGCGCTCCTTCTTTCCCTTCCAGCCAGAGGCAGGACTCCTTACCCCTTCATCAATGTGTGAGTGCCTCGTCAATGATCGTCCCCAGTGTTTCTATGCGTCAGTGTTTCTTCATCTTGTACTACAGTGTTTTCATCGGTGTGCTCCTATGTTCGTGTCTCCAAGTATTCGTCTGTTCTACTGATGACCACCTTTGTGTACACGGTGACTTCTGTCGAATGGCTTCTCATCTATCATGTTATGTTCATCATCAAGTATTATGTTCCATGTCTTCTATGTGTATCTGTTGTATCTATTGGCCGAAGAGCAGCGTATGTAGGTCGCTGCTGCCCACCTCACACGAGGCATAAAATTACAATAAAGGAAAAGAAAAAACCTCGCTTGCTTCGTGTTGTGTCGTAGTGCGTGTCGTCCTCTACTCTCTCGTCTATCCTGTCTGTTCGTAGTCAGCGATACCTCCAGTGGCTCTCCCGCTTGGCGGCTTCGCTTCTTCATTCTCTGCCGTGCACACACGCCAGTTGCTCGTGGCTAAAACACCGTCATGAATCACTTAGACTTCACTGTAAATATTGTAAGAAAAGTGTCACTTCTGTTCATCTCACTACGTATCTCTTTTTGTTACCTTCTGTAGTGTACTGTGGCCGGCCGGGGTGGCCGAGCGGTTCTAGGCGCTACAGTCTGGAACCGCGCGACCGCTACGGTAGCAGGTTCAAATCCTGCCTCGGGCATGGATGTGTGTGATGTCCTTAGGTTAGTTATGTTTAAGCAGTTCTAAGTTCTCGGGGACTGATGACCTCAGAAGTTAAATCGCATAGTGCTCAGAGCCATTTTGCACTGCACTGTGCTACACTGTAGCAGTATAGAGCTACACTACGTGATCAAAAATATCCGGACACACCAAAAACATACGTTTTTCGTATTAGGTGCATTGTGCTGCCCCTACTGCCAGGTACTCCATATCAGCGACCTCAGTTGTCATTAGACATCGTGAGACAGCAGAATGTGGCGCTCCGCGGAACTCACGAACTTGGATCATGGTCAGGTGATTAGGTGTCACTTGTGTCATACGTCTGTACGCGAGATTTCCACACTCATAAACATTGTTTCCGATGTGAGAGTAAGGTGGAAACGTTAAGGGACACGTACAGCGCAAAAGCGTACAGGCCGACTTCGTCGGTTGACTGACAGCTGAAGAGGGTCATAATGTCTAATAGGCAGGCATCTATCCAGACCATCACACAGGAATTCCAAACTGCATCAGGATACACTGCAAGTACTATGACATTCAGGCCGGAGGTGAGAAAACTTGGATTTGATGGTCGAGCGGCTGCTCATAAGCCACACATCACACCGGTAAATGACAAACGACGCCTCGCTTGGTGTAAGGAGCGTAAACATTGGACGATTTAACAAAGGGAAAACGTTGTGTGCAGTGACAAATCATGGTACACAACGAGGCGATCCGATGCCAGGGTGTGAGTATGGCGAATGCCTGGTGAACGACATCTGACAGCGTGTGTAGTGCCAACAGTAAAATCTGGAGGCGGTGGTGTTATTGTGTGGTCGTGTTTCTACATGGAGGAGGCTAACTATTACAGCACAGGTCTACATTGATCTTTCAACCACATTCTTGCTTTCCACTGTTAAAGAGCAATTCGGGGATGGCGATTGCATCTTTCAACACGATTGAGCACCTGTTCATAATGCACGGCCTGTGGCGGGGTGGTTATACGACAATTACATCCCTGTAGTGGACTGGCCCGCGCAGAGTCTTGACCTGAATCCTACAGACCGCCTTTGGGATGTTTCGGAACGCCACTGCGTGCCAGGCCTCACCGACCCACATCGATACCTCTCCTCACTGCAGCACACCGTGAAGAATGGGCTGCTATTCTCCAGGGAACCTTCCAGCAACTGATTGAACATATGCGCCGGCCGGATTGGCCGAGCTGTTCTAGGCGCTTCAGTCTGGAGCCGCACGACCGTTACGGTCGCAGGTTCGAATCCTGCCTCGAGCATGGATGTGTGTGATGTCCTTAGGTTAGTTAGGTTTAAGTAGTTCTACGTTCTAGGGGACTGATGACCTCAGAAGTTAAGTCCCATAGTGCTCAGAGCCATTTGAACCATATGACTGCGAGAGTGGAAGCTGTCGTCAAGGCTGATTGGGGGCCAACACCATACCGAATTCCAGCATTACCTATAGAGTCATTTTCAGCCAGGTGTTCCGATACTTTTGATCATATTGTGTATGTTACTTGGCAGTGACACATCATACGAAAGTTATTTTCATCCTTCAGTTTCGCACACCAGCGTATAAACTCGCATTTGTCAGCATTGGTGCTGGAATACCTGTCGACAAATTGTGCTTTACGTTTTTCATAGGTATGCTAATGTGCTACGAGATGAGTATATATGAGAATTTGTATAATTGTATATATTTATATGTTTCTGTTTTTAAATAGCGGCACATTTGTGTTAAGATCCTCATGTTTGTTGTTTATTATGTATTTTTAGCAATGAAGATGGTCGCACAGTGCCCGAAATCCGTCTTTAAAATAAAGGATTTCTTTATTTACGACCGATGCTTCCATTTATCCAAATGGTTCAAATGGCTCTGAGCACTATGGGACTTAACATCTATGGTCATCAGTCCCCTAGAACTTAGAACTACTTAAACCTAACTAACCTAAGGACATCACACAACACCCAGCCATCACGAGGCAGAGAAAATCTCTGACCCCGCCGGGAATCGAACCCGGGCGCGGGAAGCGAGAACGCTACCGCACGACCACGATCCATTTATCCAAAATGTATTGACAACAATACGGTCGTGGTGCACACACCTCCCTGTGGAATTAGACATAAAAAATCATATTAGAGACAGGTCTGCCGCTTAGACGTTTGATCTTATGCGCACTGCCGTATAAGTGAGTCAAACTGGTCCATCGTATGACGGGCGAACGGAAGTGTCTTAACGTTTGAATCTGCCGAGAGTTCAGGGCTCCGTTAGAGAGTAATTTAGATCCGACTAACAGATCGTTAGCAGCGTGTCTGCATATTTCGTGCCGACGATAGGGAACTACGGGCGCCTCACATCGCTCCTCTGCAGACGCCTGAACCCCGACCGACACCTGAGGCAGCGCCGCACATCCAGGAAAGGGGGTGCTGTACTCCGGCCTGTTAGGGCAGACAGCATCACAGTCTCTCCAATTGCTCGCAGCTGCACCAACGTAGTACGAGTTCTGTGTAGAATAAATCCATTGAGGCTTATTCAGGATCGGGTAATTTCGGATTGCGTTATTCATATTTAGAACCAAAGTAAAATAGTTCAATCAGAAAAACCTTGCCAACCAGCTACCATACAGGATTGTCATCTGTTCATTGCATATTCCTACTACCGTTAGATAATGTTAATTTTTGTCGTAATATTCAACATGTATTTTTGTACAATTTTTAATCAATAAACTTGTGCCATATCTTTTATAAAAGATCAGTCCTTTGTGGATATATTTATCATCCATCAACAACTTAAAAATATTGACAGGGCCACCATTTCATTAACACTATTTCAGGATTCAGACTCATTTAGATTCTAATAAATGTGGTAACCTGTAATGCAGGCTATCAACAACACGGGTTAAAGATCAGAATCAATTTAGCAGACACGTGAGAAACGTAGTCAAATGGCAGGTTTACTAGTTAATGTGATTGCTATGAGGCCGGTAAATCTCAGTCACCTGTCGCCATATTAACACCATTATAAAACCAGAAACATATTGTTCGACACCCTGGAAGAGCTCCTACTAAACTTCCATGGAGTACTCTCGTCCGTCGATCTGCGGTCCACTTTCGGGCAAATTACACTCCACCCAGACTGCTGAGAATGCACTGCGTTCCTCGCCTCCAGCAAATTTTACCAATTCAGACGGCTACCTTTAGGATTAAATGTGTCCTCAGCTGCCTTCATTAAGGGACTTGATGGTACCTTTAAGTAGTCCCAGAAAAATGAATCACCCATTATGTAGACAATCTCTTAATTGCGGAAGCGATGTGGAAGGGCACAATGTGAAGGGAAGTACTACAGACCAAGTGCCAACATCACGATATTGTGTATTGGGACCTCATAAACAAAATTCCTCAGCCATATTATCACTGCGGAAGGAATCTCGCCAGATCCAGACAAGATTCAGCCGACAGCAAATTATTCAATGCCACAAACTAAGAAACAATTTCGTGGCCTTCTCCATGTGCAAACATCCAAAAGAGATGAAACTTCCTGGCAGATTAAAACTGTGTGCCCGGCCGAGACTCGAACTCGGGACCTTTGCCTTTCGCGGGCAAGTGCTCTGGCAGAAGTAAAGCTGTGAGTACCGGGCGTGAGTCGTGCTTCGGTAGCTCAGTTGGTAGAGCACTTGCCCGCGAAAGGCAAAAGTCCCGAGTTCGAGTCTCGGTCGGGCACACAGTTTTAATCTGCCAGGAAGTTTCATATCAGCGCACACTCCGCTGCAGAGTGAAAATCTCATTCTGGATCCAAAAGAGATACATTCACGTGAAGAACATGGAGATTATGTCAGCTGACGGGGAAGAAATCGGCTTGGGACTGGGACGATGGGGCAAAAGATGAATTCCAGAACCTCAAAACCGCGCTGGTTAATGCAACGATTCTGTTGCACCACAACGTAGCGGAGGAATTAAATAACGGGCAGCACATACTCTGGATGTAGTAATCTTCCAGACGTATCATTGCGGAGGGAACATGGTGCATAAGACCATTGCGTTAGGAAGCCGTGAACTCAGTAAGTGCGAGAGAAATTACTCAGTAACTAAGTTGGAAGCATTAGAGGTGGTGTTTGACTTCGAAAAATTACAATTATTTGTGTAGGGGAGAAAAACGAGTGTCTTCATCGATTACAAAGCCTTGGAGTTCCTGCTCACGGCGAAGATCCACAGGAGTATGTCTTTACTATTACGCACATACTAGGGGAGAAGAACGTCAACACGAATGCACTGTTACTTTCACTAGTCGGTTAGAGAGAAACCACTAGAAGGTGAACACTGAAGCCTGTATTGTATTAAAAATGTAGTGTTTGAGAATTACATCATCACGAGCCTTAAAGACATCAGCGGGGTTCAAGAGAAAGATCCAGCTCTGCTTGCTCTGAAGAAAATGTTAAAGGACAGGACAGGAACTAGGTTCAGGCAGTTCTACCTATTGCAGAAGGGAATATGTTCTTTCGCAGTGAAGGAGAAGGAGCGCCCTGGTGTGTTTGTATTCCAGATGAACTAGTGCACAAGACTGTCTGGCACACTCACCTTATCTACGCTCATTCTGGAGCCAGAAAACGTTACTTGAAGTTACGTACACTTTGCCACTGGACATACGAATTCGGAAGGTTTTGATGGTGTGTAAGGCGCGGCAGAAATTAAAGCCTGATTTGGTGGCAATGCATGCACCACTGCATTCCACAATTCCAATCAAATTAAAACATCTTATTGTGGCCGATTTAATGGGCCCTTTTGTGTGCACAGGTAGAGAATATAGTTACAGCCTGGTAGTAGTGGAACTGACGTCCGAGAATGTCACTTTAAACCCACTGAGAAAGGCAACAGCGCAGATGATGTGCAGAACCTTCTGCAGAGATTTCCTCACCTAGATAGGTCATGTAGATAGGGTTATCTCCCACAACGGATCCCAGTTTCGGTCAGAGAAATGTAAAGCTATTTTGAGAAAATACAGGGTTAAACCAATATGTGCATCGATTGGGCATTCCCAGTGGTCTCCGGAAGAGGGAATAATGAAAAGCCTGGTAAACCTTTCCCGTATATACTGCGCGTAACGACGTGCTACGTGGGATGTTTTCTTATGCGGCTTCCAGACCGTGATGAACGAGTTGGTACATGGAGTCACTAAGATAACACCAGTGACTTCTCAACTACAGGTAACCCACAGAGCTAATCCGCGAAGTCGTAGACTTTCCCACGAGAACCTGAATGCAAAACAAGCAAATTGTTGACCTGGTACTCAGGAGGCTGCGTGATGCGGGAGTAAAGAGGAAAGAGATCTGGGATATTCAGGAAAGAATAAGAGAATTCTGCACTTTTAAAAAGGTGTTGGTTAAAAGTTTCCGGCTATCTGACAAGAAAAAACAGTTGTACCTAAAATTCTACCCAGTGGACAGTGGACCAGTCCGAATCCGCAGGACCGCTCACATAAACACACTGGATCTCGATTTCTTGAAATCAAGGAAATCTCTGCATATTAACCATGTCTGTCATGTGGAACCATTTGTAGAATAGTTTTTGTATGTCTATCGTTGTGATTGGGTCTGGGGTACTTCGGCCGTTCACTTATGCAAGAAAATAAAACACCTAAACTCGTCCTTATGATGTCATTTATTGTATAACTACCGATTTCGATGCTTCAGTGAACCATTTTCAGGCCGTATGCGAATCAATGGCCAACGTCTATAACACGTTCTCGCAGACCACTTGTAGCCGCAGTGTTTTCTCTCCAGCCATCAACTAACTGTTGACAGTTGATGGTTGGAGAGATGAAATTCGAAGACTGAAGCCTTCTTTCCAGCAATAATCTTTGTAAGCAGGAGAAAGATCTTCGCATGTATCTTTGGTCATCGAAAACCACTGGCAGAAAAAGTGTTCGAAATGAACAGTCATGCGTACACTGCGGAAACCATCAAAGAGTTTAAAGACTTCCTTTTGTTATATAGCAAACACAAAATTAATTATTTACTAGCAAAAGTCGCATGTAAAATTAACTGAACATGGTGGTGCTGGGACACACCGCTGACAGTCATTTGGTATTTTGCACGTTACCTTGTAGCTAGCGATGCATAAATGGATGAAAAATGGATGAAATCAGTAACAAACAAATTAATGGCATACGTATTATAGTATTTTATTTAGCAGAAGCTATCAAATTTTGTAAATTATACAGGAGTCCAAATTTATGAATATATATTAATTTTATTTGTGGGTTGTGAATGCAGTTTTGCCAACGAAGTAAAGTTACGCAATGGAAGAATATTACCAAGGAAAAAAATTAATAATTGTAGAACGTTTAAATCAGATCGCAAAATGTGTTCTGATGCATCACCTGAATAATCAGTCCACATGAAAAGTTAGGGCTCAAATTCGCGCCTTTCTCAGTACACGGTTCAGCTGGTCCCATAGGATGCAGTATCCTTTTCAGTGTGGTTAATATTCGATGTATGAAATGTTAGACGGTGAGCCATCAGTCTTACACATACAAAGACACAATCTTTTAAAAAAGCGAGTTTTCTTTCTCTGCCGGAGTAACCTAAATTACAACCGATCAGTATTTAGTCTGTGCTAATACCATCGCTGACTTCAGTTTAAAAATGAATATTTACTGAGTAATCGCCAAATTAATTTTGTGGGACCGCCGAGTATCAACATACTAGAATTAATCTCGCACTGATCAGGAAGCTGATAGCATACATAAAGTCAACTGACGCTACTACCTTGCGTCGGAGAAAATTAATTATCCTTGTATGCGGGTGGATGTGAATTCTAGCGGAAAACTTTCAGACATTATTGTTGAGTGTTTGCTGAGAGCAAGCCGTTTCTTTCAATTACTCGCTATCGAATAATTACCTTTCCTGAGCAGCGAACAGGGTGTTTGAAGGATAAAATATATTACTATTGATCTAGCAATAATAAGAAGGAATTTACACAGGTTACAAGATAGCTTCTACAGGTTTCATGAAGAATACGGAAACAGAGAATCGAAATCGTTTTCACTATATTTCAGTGCCTGTGCTCGTTTGATGCACTCTGCAATGTCCTTCAGACAAAGATGCGTGTCGAAAGGAACAGGCACGGCTGCAATCGTCAGCTGTATGAAATAAAGGGATTATATTCACATTTGTGAACATGGTGAACCTCCAACTGCGCAATTGGCTGGTGACAGCGAAATTTTTGCCCGAACGGAATTCGAAATTGGCTTTTCCTCTGCGAGCCGTCTCTTTAACGGCTTCGACTATCCAACGACGCTTCTCGGACAGGCCCAACATTCCTTACGTCACCGTTTTGTCAACATGCTATGCTCTCATGTCTACTATGACGCGTGCCAAACTTCACGGCCTGTGACTCGGCTTTGCTCGGTCCTCCTCGGAAGTACCTGGAGCAGTGCGACATTTCATTTAGCATTGCAGTGCAGCTTTTTGCTGTCGGCACAACTCTCCGAGTTCGGTAGAATTGTGGTGTCAGCGCTATTTACCTTTTGTTACTTGCTCTTCGCATGTTGGAAGTTCACAGGTCCAGTGGCTTTTTGCACAAAAAGAGGCAGTCTAGCGATCTGTATTCACAATTTTTTTAAATGAATAGAAATCACAGAAGAGAGGGATGAGAATTCTCAGTTTATGTAAGCGACAGGTAGTGCTTATTTGCTATGAAACAACAGTTCAGTAGCATGCAGAAGGAATTTAAGCACTTAGATGACAAAGAAAGAACAAAAAATTACAGCGATCGACATACGGAATTCATTCTTCTGTGCATCAAAAAGCACTTATGCTACATTTCCAGACATGGAACACTTGAAGCAATTGGTGGTACGAACAGTAAAATTTCTGAAGTCGCACCCTTATTCCATCGTCCAACAGTTTAAAGTGGAAATGAACGAAGGGTAGGGAGAATTCATACATGGTACGGAAAATTTATACGAAGGTTGGAACTTTAACACTCGCAACTATTTATTTACAGCTCGTATAAAAGAGGTACGTGTTTCAAAGTTTTACTGACCTTCAAAGTAGTCACCAGCGTTGTTTATAACCCGTTGCCAGCGATGGGAAAGTCATAGGATACTCTTCGCAGCGCCAGTTGTGTTGACAGTTCGAGCGGTGCGATCTATTAACCTACGAATTTGTAGCAGTTCTGAACCGAATGCAGTGAAGTGTTTCCTTCAGTTTAGAAATCGAGTTGAACTTACGAGGGCTTAGGTCAGGGGAGTGCGGTAGGTGGTACAGCACTTAGCAATCCCATCAATGAAACAAATCAGTAACAGCTTGCACTGTACGTGCTTGAGCATTGTCCTACAAAATGATGGTCAGGTCCTGCAGAAAGTGTCGTCACTTCTGTCTCTAAGCTGGTCGTAGGTTGTGTTCCAAAAATGAACAGCACATTCGCGTGTTTAAACGTGTTTGAGCTGCAGGGGCGAGATACGGGAGTAATAATACATGCTGCCACAAAATAATTTTCAGCACAACGCGACATCAAGTGTTTTATGGTGTGTTTCTACCTTTTATAGCTTATGGAGCCATTTAGAGATCACTATTTGTTACTTTCTGTATTAACAGCAAATGCGGATTTATCGGGTTTTGTTCCGGCGCTCCTCAGATTATGTGTGTGTATTAGACCAGTGTATGAGGCATTTGAAATCCTGTGGACCCCGTCCGTCCAGTAAACTCTTCTGGCCACCTAAGAGGCCGTAATTTCCCGTTACAGTAAATGTCGTATAACACTGTTGGAGTGCATTCAGTCGCCTGTCGGAAAGGGTGCTCTTGCTCGTGGCTGCTTTCCTTGCGGAAATGTAAGAGCGGTGTCTTAAATGTACTTTCAGAGTGAAAGTGAGTATAATGGATGTGTACAGTAAAGTGATATCTTTGTGTTTTACGACGACGACGACGACGATCATGATGATGATGAGAGAATGGAGGGGGTGATACCAGGCGCCGGCCCAAAGCGTACTCCTCTCGAATAGCTCACAGGGGCAGCCGAGCTTAACGTTCCCATTCGGCGGATGGGTCACCGTCAGCAGTGACACATGACCTCACTGCGTGAGTCTCAGCGGAGAGGTTTGGAAATTCAGGACATTGGCGCAAAGTATAACTGCTGACCAGTAAGTGTGCCCTCTTCTTGCCACCGAAATATTGGCAGTGAAAATTTTGCACCGCCACGATTCAAACAGATGCACCTCCGAGTCGAGCGCCGCCACACAGGGGTGCGTTAGCGACTTCGGCTACGGAGACGGATAAAGCCAAGCAGATCGTCAACCATGTGAGTCTCAGTTCCCTCAACGTCATATGATGGTTATAAACATGTCAAAATAAATACCTGCTATAAACGATGGCTTTGGGAATCTCTGTAGGGACAGTTTTTCTATTTCAAGGACAAGAATTTCTCAACTTCAAGAAGCTGGAATAGAGAAACAAACTAGTCGAGGCAGATGACTTACAAGAAAAATTATAAGTCATCTGCCTGACTAGTTTGTTGCTGTCCTCCATCTTTTCCCGTCTCGCGTAATTTTTGTTTCTCTTCGTGACTACTACACCCAAGACCATCTATAATCTATTTTGCATATTCTAGTGTCTCTCTATCCTCCTTGTCAGACGTCCCATTGATCTGTTCCTTCCATCAATTCATTTTCTTCCATATTCTCTTTAGTACTTCCACATTTCATAGTTTTAGTGCCTCCATAATTTTTAACTTCCTTCCATACCAGTACTTGGTCCGCCCCCGGTAGCTGAGTGGTCACCGCGACAGAATGTCAATTTAAGGGCCCGGGTTCGATTCTCGGCTGGGTCGGAGATTTTCTCCGTTCAGGGACTGGGTGTTGTGTTGTCCTAATCATCATCATTTCATCCCCATCGACGCGCAAGTCGCTGAAGTGGCGTCAAATACAAAGACTCGCACCCGCCGAACGGTCTACCCGACGAGAGCCCCTAGTCACACGACATTTTACCAGTACTTTTAACATCATCAGTTGCCTCTTCTCCGGTTAGTTTGCTTACGTAGAATTTACTTTTACTCTCAGAACCACATATTGACGATGCAATAAGGAATTACATCGCAGTGGAATACTACGGGCTCCATACCAAATTCTCTGCGAGAGAGTTACAAAGCAACGTTCACGCTAAGTAACCTACTCAGGGAGTCCAGTAGCTTGTTTCTGAAGCGCCACAACCTGTTTAATATCACCCTCGCATCCTCGCATTGGCGATGGACACAGACATTCAGTCGTGATTGCCTACTACAAGCTCCATGCCTACTTATCTCCGAAAGACTAACGTGGCTATGGTTAATGCTTGGTACCTCACCTGGGATTCGAGGAGTTTGTTTCCGATGCACCACATCCATTTTACTGTAACCCTTGAACCTTCATATTGACGATGCAACACAGATATTGCGTCGCTATTAAGTACTACAGGCTCCATGCCGAGTTTTCAGCGAGAGAATAAGATCGCCATGGTCACATTATGTTACCTACACAGGGTGTCCAGAATCTTGGTTCCGATGCACCTCAACCTGTTTAATGTCATCGCTGCATTCTCACATTGATTACGCAAAATGAAAATTTGATCGCGACTTTATACTACAGGCTCCATACCGACTTCTCTCCGAGAGACTAACGTCGCCATAGGCACCTTATGTAACCTACCCAGTGAGTGCAGTAACTTGTTTTCGATTTACCACAACTTGTTTACTGTCAGCGTCGCACCCTCACATTGATTACGCAACACAGAAGTTGTATCGCGACTGGATACTACAGTCTCTAGGCCGATTTCTCTCTGCGAGTCTTGCGTGGCTTACATTTTATGGAACTTATCCTTCGGTGCAGCTCATTTACAGACGAAGAGTTTTCCCAGCCTGTGTCAATGTACACTATCTAGCCAGAAGTGTTCGGGATACCGCTTTGTAAGATGTGAGGAGAGGCGGACCCTCCAGTATAGAAGAAGATAGAGAGCACTGTATCGTTAGCAGAGAAGTAGGACCAGCAGAATGGGTCGGATATCAGAGTTTAGTCACTTCGAGTGTGGACTAGTCTTAGGATGTCACCTGAGTAAACACTCCGTCACGGACATTTAAACCCTTCCAAAGGTTCTCAAGTCGACTGCTGTGATTGCGGAGGGAAAATGTGAAGTAGAATAACAGCTAATCGAAGACAAGGAATGGCTGACGGATAGGGACCGTCGAGCGAGCAGTGCGGAGGGTGATTGTAAAAATCGCACGAAATCAGCGGAAGGAATCACGCCTGAATTGCAAACTGCTACCAGAAGTCAAGCTCGCCCAATGTCCGGGCGTAAAGAGTTAATTAGAATAGGGCACAATGATAGAGCAGCTGTCCATAAGCCAGAAATTTCTGTGGACAGCGCTTAGCGATGCTTGAGATGGTTTAACGAGAGGCACCACTGGACAGTGCATAATAAAATGAGTGATTTGTGGCGATGAAACCTGTGGTAGTCCGATGGACGGGTTTGGGTGTGGCGAATGCACGGAGGACCCCATCTGCCATCGTGTGTAGTGCCAGCAATGAAGTAGAGAGGATATGGTGTTACAGTACGGGGGTGTTTTTCGTAGTTAGGACATTTCTTCCTAATAGCAAGTAATATAATGCTAAATACCGAAGAGTATCAGCGCATGTTAGAGCATTGTGTGCAGCGTATAGCAGAAGAACAGTTTAGGAACTATGGTTGTTTGTATCACTATGAAAATGCAGCATGTGTGAGGTAATGGTTTGTGGACAGTAGCATTCCTTAAACGGAATGGCCTGCCCAGATTCACGAACTGAAGCCAATGGAACTGCTGTCAGCTGAGTTAGAGTGTTGAAATAGTACCAGACCCCAGCGTCCAACATCAGTACCCTTTCTGGGTTATGCTCGTAAGGAAGAATGGTCTGCCATTCTTCTGCAGACATTCAGACACCAAGCTGAAATTATCGCCAGCAGAATTCATGCCATCATAAGGGGTGTATGGTGGATAAGCCTCACACTAATGACCACTAATAGGTGTAAGGACACTTTTCAGGTAGTGTAGTTCTGACACATTCCTGCCTGTGGTCATTCCTTGCAGCTTTGCTTCATACAAAGCAATATTCTCTCAGTTCTTACACAACAAAGTCGTTCGCGACTTTGGTTTCAAGTGAGTAGTCGTTCTATTTCGTTCATTTTTAATCATTTTGACATTTCATCTACGTCAAAATCTACATCGTTACTCTGCAATTCACACTTAAGTGCCTGGCAGAGGGTTCATCGAACCATTTTCATACTACTCCTCTACCATTCCACTCTCGAATGGCGCGTGGGAAAAAGGAATACCTAAATCTTCCCGTTCGAGCTCTGATTTCTCTTATTTTATTATGATGATCATTTCTCCCTACGTAGGTGGGTGCCAAGAAAATATTTTCGCATTCGGGATAGAAATTTCGTAAATAGATATTGCCGCAAAGAAAACATTTGTTTCGCTAACCTTTAGTCAATATCCAGTTTTACGTAGACCACGTTATCCATTCATTTTAAGAGCAATTCTAAGGCTCAGCATTAGTGTCTCTTGCCATTAACCTTTTATTCTTTGCCCTTCGAAAACCTTTTTGACGTCCTTCGGAGTGTAATCGGAACAACACTGGCAATAAATTGCGAACTCGTCTCACAGCCTTATCATTTGATTGATTCAACAAATCAGCAGTGGAAACAAGTCTAATGTATTGAGATGTACTAACTTAGAAATAATGGTTCATTTAATTTTTCTGATAGCAACTACGCGGTCCAGCGACATTAATGAGACCACCGCCTATGTTCGGCGTCAACGTGCAATAACCACTCACAGACAGCAGGTTGCAGTACTACCTGTGTAGGGTATATAAGTCCAGTCGGAGGGGGCGCGGAAAACAGTGCAGTCAAACGTAGTAATTTATCTGACGCCCAGAAGGTCATAATCATTTGCTTTTGGGCCAAGAGTAGAAGCATTTGCGAACTGGCTAAGTTTGTAAACTATTCATGTGCCGCCATGCTTAAAGTGAAACGTGCATGGCAAAATAGCGCTGTCCAAAACCAGTGCCGTCGCAGCTGTGGTCCACTAAGGGCCAAAGATGACATGGGTCAAAGGTGGCTGTGGAGATGTGTTGGCCGAATAGACGTGCAACTGTTGAAAGACTGCGGGCCTGGGTGGCCGAGCTGTTCTAGGCGCTACAGTCTGGACCCGCGCGACAGCTACGGTCGCAGGTTGGAATCCTGCCCCGGGCATG
Source organism: Schistocerca nitens (assembly GCF_023898315.1). NCBI lineage: Eukaryota > Metazoa > Arthropoda > Insecta > Orthoptera > Acrididae > Schistocerca > Schistocerca nitens. The sequence goes on from NC_064617.1 coordinate 98,715,743, forward strand.
GATGTGTGTGATGTCCTTAGGTTAGTTAGGTTTAAGTAGTTCTAAGTTCTAGGGGACTGATGACCTCAGAAGTTAAGTCCCATAGTGCTGACAGCCAACTGAACCTTTTTTGTTGAACGACTGATGTCCCGGGTGAACCATGGGGCCACCAACAGTCTCTCCTCAATGACCGTTCAGTGAATGTTCTGTGTAAGGGCCTCCGCAGCAGGCGCCTGATTCGTGGACGTCGGCTGAGTGGCTACACCTGGCCTTTCCAGATGAATCCCGTTTAAGGGGCTCCGGAACGCCCTATACTTGCAATGTTAAAATAACGCTTATAAAGTACATCTTTCCTCACAAAGTATTTGAGGTAGGAAGTTGAACTTTTTACAGATTATTTATTGGAATATGGGCTACAACTTAACACAGGGATTTTACAAAATTTTAGTTCAGTTATTGAAGATGATTTTTTTTGAATTGTAATGAAAATTCACAACATTTTTTTGAAATTTTTTATTTATATATTCAAAAATATACAGTTTTTTGGAAAAAGGCTGTGTTAAATTATGCAGAAGGTACTGTGTAACATTTACTGAAAGTTTGAAACAAATATGTTTGGAAGATCCTTAGAAAACATGTAATTAGTATGAGAAAATAAAAGTTTTGGGAATCGAGCGACAAAGATTGGATTAACTTTTTAGTGCATTCCAGGTCCATAGGATGGATTATCTTCATCCTCTTGCTTGTATTTCTAGACTCTTTACAGCCCTGTCTGTAGCCCGAAGGCGTTCCTTGTCTAAAGCAAGCATCGCTCGTACCATGTTAGAACCTATCTTCATTCCCATATTTCTGAATACCCTTGCACCTTACAATGTTGCCATCATTGAAAGTCGCAACAGCATCATACACACCAAAGTGAAGTGTTTCTATTCCAACAAATACAGTCTTGGGGATTCTCGACCATATAACACTATTTACACTTTCATTGGAGTTTTGAGTTTTTCCGTGAATACACTTTTTCAACAGTTCAGGTGCTGCTAAGTCTCTGAAAATAGGTTTTATCACCTCCATTATTGCATGAGGCAGACTATGCTTATGAGTGTACACTTCACCAGTTAGCAATCCTTTGTTATATTTACACCAACTGTCTTCTTCTTTGGGACACAAGCTATGTTGGGGATTTTCATCGTCTTTATTGTTTACAGTAATAACACATATCTTTGGCTTTCCAACATTTCTCCTTTTCTTAAAAGCCTTCAGAGGATTTCTAATAACTTTACTTTTACTCATTATTATACTTCAACAAAACAGAGACTCAAGAAACAGAATTAATTACGAATATTTTCGAGATAACGACAGAGTAAATAAACATGAAACAATCGACAATCACACCAGCGATATATATTGAACCATCACAGGTTAGCCACAACACATACTTTATCTCACATCACTAAAATGTACCTGATGAACACGGACGTTAATAATAACACCATTTGACAGCAGTTTAACAGCGCCACAGTAGGTCACGCCCATGTAGAGCACATTTCAAAAAAAATTTAAAAATAGTTGTAGTCTTCGGAATTGAATAAATTATATATCTATTAAAAGGTAATAGTCTGCAGATTCAGAAAACGCAAAAAAGTAAAAATTGAACTTTTCATGATTTTGAGCCTTTCCGGAGCCCCTTAACGCTCCATCGGACAGATGGCCATTGGCGTGTACCGCGTGAAATGTCTGAAAGCAAGCAGGTTGGAGGAGGGAGTGTAACGGTCCGGCGAATGTGGCATTGCCTGGTTGATCTCGACGTTGTGGAAGGCTGAATCAGTGAACAAAAGTATGCATCTATCCTTGCAGACCATGTACACCTCTACATGCGGTTTGCTTTTTCCCGGCCTCTACGAGCATCTACGAGCAGGACAATGCAAGAGCACCAGGATGAGTTTACCGTACGTGCCCGGTTATCAAACTTCCAGGATTTAATCGAGAATGTATGAGACCACCTCGATCGGACTGTACACGCCGTGGATCCTCAACCGAGCAGCCTTGTGCAAGTGACGACGGCATTACTGTCGGCATGGCTCCACATCCCTGTCGGTATCTTACAGAGCCCCACTGACTCTTTTCTCGCCTGTCTCGCAGCGGTCTCCGCTGCAAGAAAATGGCTCTGAGCACTATGGGACTTAACATCTCTGGTCATCAGTCCCCTAGAACTTAGAACTACTTAAACCTAACTAACCTGAGGACATCACACACATCCATGCCCGAGGCACGATTCGAACCTGCGACCGTAGCGGTCACGCGGTTCCAGACTGAAGCGCCTAGAACCGCACGGCCACACCGGCCGGCTCCGCTGCAAGAGGTGGTTATTCAGGCTTTTGACAGGTGACCATATTAATGTTACTTGGCGGAGTATATTCATTTGCGACACCTCAGATTTGATATTAATTTTTCTCCAGTAATTTTCTGAGATATTATCTTACTTTCTCACACTACGAATGTGGATTTGCTCTGTAACTGAGAAAATCCATCTGTAATTGAAATTAAAATGCGTTTTTCTTAATTGAAATATGTTTTGTAACAACAATTGTAACTGTACATAACTGGGTAACAGTCGTTAATCCTGGAGTGGGCGCATGGGGTACATCTGTCACCCAGCGGTTTTACATTGTGATTATTTCCGTTACGCTTAAAGTTGCAGCGTTCCCACGCACAGTACCTTTCAAATCGGTGCATTGTTGAAGATCCGTTTACAGCTAACGTCAGTTGGACAGCTAAACAGAGAGCAGCAGGACGTTGGGGTATAACTGTCCACCAAGCGCCTGTCTGCGTAACAATTTCTTAAGGTAAGTGCTTTCCTTTTTTTCAACATTTTTTCATACTACAATCGGTGTAAGTACAATATTAAAAATTTTTATTAATCTGCATAAAATAGCTATGTTAACTAAAGTGATTCTTATGCAGTTTTCAGCATGTACTATAGTTTGCGGAAAACTGATACTCATAAACATGTTCTTATATTAGTGATGTCAGATCCGAAGAAAAGAAGAGTGGATGTATATTCCGACCCTGAAGTGTGGATGAGGTGGCTCGAAGAAGATGTGGAGAGTGATGAAAATGTGGAATTAGATTCTGAAGATGAGCAGCTACTGAAAAGCGATCATGATACTGAAACTGAACAATACGATAACAAGAACGGGGAGTCTGGTATTTCCTATTATATTGACAAAGACAGTAAAACAAAATGGTCTAAGTTCAAAAAAATGTTCAAATGGCTTTGAGCACTATTCGACTTAATTACTGAGGTTATCAGTCGCCTAGAACTTAGAACTAATTAAACCTAACTAACCTACGAACATCACACACATTCATGCCTGAGGCAGGATTCGAACCTGCGACCGTAGCGGTCGCTCGGCTCCAGACTGTAGCGCCTAGAACCGCACGGCTACTCCGGTCGGCTGGTCTAAGTCTTTTCCTAAAAGAAACATGAGAACAAGATCAGAGAATATAATAACTCGTCTACGTCAAGATGCAAGCATCAGCAATACTTGTTGAAGATTAGTTATTAGATCTTCTCTCATACAACAGTGTTTACAAAATTATACTTATATGCACAAATACTTATGTAAGAAATTTGAAAAGCAAATATCAGAGACTAGACGCACTGATGAGATTGAAATAAGAGCACTTTTCGGCATACTCTATCGAATAGGAACCCTAAGAAGTTCTAGAAAAAACACAAGCATGCTCTGGGTTAAATATAGAGGAAACGGCTTAGAATCCTGTTACCTAACTATGAGTGAAAAAAGATTTAAATTTCTTCTGAGATGTTTACGTTTTGATGACTAAAAGAAATGGATAAATTATCCCTAATTAGAGAAATTTTTGAGACTGTTGTTCATAATTTTTCAAACACTTTGTTCCAAGTCAATATTTGACTGTCGACGGACAGTTACTTTATTTCGAGGAAAATGCCAATTTAGACAGTATCTTCCTAAAAAGCCCACCAAATACGGTAGTAAGACATTTGCTTTGGCAGATGCTAAAACTGCCTACACTTTCAACTTAGAAACTTACGCCGGCATTCAGCGAGAGGGTCATTTGAAGCACAGTAATTCTCATACAGATGTAGTAATGAGAATAATGGAACCTGTCAGCGGGAATCACCGTAACATTATTGGTGACAACTGGTTCAGCAATATACCACTGGATAGGATGCTATTAGAAGACAAAGGACTGACATACATTGGAACGCTCCAGAAAAACAAGAAGGAAATCCCCAAGGAGTTTTTACCTAATAAGCAAAGACCTCAATGTTCTTCGTTGTTTGGCTTCCAAGAGAATTGTACCCTAGTTTCATACTGCCTAAAGTTAATCAAGCTGTTCTCTTGATATCTACATTACATCATGATGATACCATTGATAAAGATACAAGAGATTCACTGAAGCCAGAAATTGTAACTTTTTACGATATGACAAAGATTGGAGTTGATTCACTTGATCAGTTAATTTAAAAAAATGATGTGTTGCGAAACACTCGTAGGTGGCCTATGGTTGTTTACTCTAATTTACTTAATGTTTTTGCCATGAACGCACTGCGCACATACCGAGTAAATTCTAGATCACCTAAATCATTGAAAAGAAAGGAGTTTCTGTAGAGGTTGGCCTGTGAAATGATGAAATCTCAAATTCAGTACAGATCTGCTGTTCCTCAAATTCCCATTGAATTACGGCGGCTTCCACGTGTTTTACTGGGCATAAATTCAACAGTTGCACCACAAGACGATCCCAGAGAAGGTTCTAAAGGACGTTGCTGCGAGTGTGGAAGGAAGAAAGAAAATGGAGTCATGACTGTAAAAGATGGATGTTTTGTCTCATTTGCATACCGTATGTGTCTCTCAAATAAAGTATTGAAATATTTTTTTTTTGAAATTTGTGTTTTAATTGCATCCTTATACATTTACAACATAGAAGAAGTAACTAAGTAACATTTGATAATCACTTTAATGAGTAATTAAGAAACACAAAAGGAGGATAGGAGTCCCCCTCGCGCCTAACCTCGTAACGATACAGCACGCGCCTGCTCCAGGGTTAAAGATACAGTACGGAAACGTTAGAGAAAGCAGTCAGGTTGGTATCCAGTCGCTGTCCAGGTACATCTACATCTACATCCGTACTCCGCAAGCCACCTGACGGTGTGTGGCGGAGGGTACTTTGAGTACCTTTATCGGTTCTCCCTTCTATTCCAGTCTCGTATTGACGTGGGAAAAAAAATTGTCGGTATGCCTCTGTGTGAGCTCCGATCACTCTGATTTTATCCTCATGGTCTCTTCGCGAGACATACGTAGGAGGGAGCAATATACTGCTTGACTCCTCGGTGAAGGTATGTTCTCGAAACTCCAACAAAATCCCGTACCGAGCTACTGAGCGTCTCTCTTGCAGAGTCTTTGACTGGAGTTTATCTATCTTCTCCGTAACGCTTTCGCGATTACTAAATGATACTGTAACGAAGCGCGCTACTCTCCGTTGGATCTATCTCTTCTATCAACCCTATGTGGTTCGGATCCCACACCGGTGAGCAGTATTCAAGCAATGGGAGAACAAGTGTACTGTAACCTACTTCCTTTGTTTTCGGATTGCATTTCCTTAGGATTCTTCCAATGAATCTCAGTCTGCCATCAGCTTTACCGACGATTAATTTTGTATGGCCATTTCGTTTTAAATCACTCCTAGTGCCTACTCCCAGATAATTTATGGAATTAACTGCTTCCAGTTGCTGACCTGCTATATTGTAGCTAAATGATAAATCATCTTTCCTTTTATGTACTCGCAGCACATTACACTTGTCTACATTTAGATTCAATTGCCATTCCCTGCGCCATGCGTCAATTCGTTGCAGATCCTCTTGCATTTGAGTACAATTTTCCATTGTTACATCATCCCGATATACTTCAGCATCATCCGCAAAAAGCTTCCGTGAACTTCCGATGTTATTCACAAGGTCATTTATATATATATATATTGTGAATAGCAACGGTGCTACGACAGTCCCCAGCGGCACACGTGAAATCACTCTTACTTCGGAAGACTTCTCTCCATTGAGAATGACATGCTGCGTTCTGTTGTCTAGGAACTCTTCAATCCAATCACACAATTGGTCTGATAGTCCTTATACTCTAACTCTGTTCATTAAACGACTGTGGAGAACTGTATGAAACGCCTTGCGTAAGTCAAGAAACACGTCATATACCTGGTAACCCGTGTCTATGGCCCTCTGAGTCTCGTGGACGAATAGCGCGAGCTAGGCTTCACGCGATTGTCTTTTTCGAAACCCATGATGATTCCTACAGAGTAGATTTCTAGTCTCCAGAAAAGTCATTACGCTCGAACATAATACGTGTTCCAAAATTCTGCAACTGATCGACGTTAGAGATATAGGTCTATAGTTCTGCACATATGTTCGACGCCTCTTCTTGAAAACGGGGATGACCTGTGCCCTTTTCAAATCTTTTGGAACGCTACGCTCTTCTAGTACGCCGCTGCAAGAAGGGGGGCAAGTTCATTCGCGTACTCTCTGTAAAATCGAACTGGTATCCCATCAGGTCCAGCGGCCTTTCCTCTTTCGAGCGATTTTAATTGTTTTTCTATCCCTCTTTCAGCTATTTAGATATCTATCTAAACTCGGGACATGCCCGCGCTGGTCATCGGGGTACAGTTTCAAAAGGGACGCGTCACTCAAGAGAATTCTTCTCAAGTCAATGCGATTGCAGGCCGAAGATCCGTATGGAGGCACCCCGGACGGCTGTGGGATACCACTCCGAATGTCATCCGCCATAGGGCCCGACAAACAGGAATGATGGTCCGGGGTGGCAGTTCTTTTCTTAGCAGGAGCCCTTCGATTGTCATCTGCTGCATACTTACAGCACCTCAGGACATCGACTTGTTGTCCTTCATGGAAAGCCATCCTTGGCAGGGTCAACCAACCACCTTGGGATTTTGACCTTCTATCGCGACCACTGGACAGTAAATGGCACGACATCTGTCAGGAGGACACCCGTCGAGTCTGTAAATCAAAGCTGAATAACTGCTTGCATAAGGGCCAGAGGTGGACCAGCGCTTTATTGACATGCTCAGATTGTGAAGTTCTTTCTCTTGAATAAATCAGACATTTGTTTTTGTAATTGTAACAATTTTTTTGTTTGTACATCACCTCTACCGATTTCCGTCACATTAGGATAATAAATTTGTAGTGTCTCTTTTTTTATTTTCTATTTGCCTTTTTTTGATAGTGTATCTATACCTCAAAGGTTGCTGGATTATAAGTAGTCAAAACAGTGTCAATTTTTGTTAATTTAAACACCACAGGCCTGGCGCGATTGGTAGGTAACGTTATACGGATTTTCAGGTAAGTAGGTTAACGCGCCACTGCCGGGATTCGGTGAGGCATGTGTGTCCCAGATGCAATCCGTCTGAGATATTAAGAAAGGGGCGGCTAGACTGGCCCGCCTGTATCCGGATTTTAGGCTGTTTTTTCCTCAGAGTGTAATATCGAGAACTTGCCCCATAATCGGCTGCAAACAGAGTTCTCTCGTAATAAATGGACCTAACGGATCATTATTACAGAGGCCAACACCGTGGTCCCTGCACCATCGACAACCGTAAGACTAATCAGAGCAGGCTTGTCTGGAAAAGTTTATAAGGCCTAACAAGTCAGCTGCTGAGACTTTTTACTGAATCCAAATAGGTACTTACTTTACATGTGTAAAATTCTATCTCCTCGACTCGTCATTAACCTCAGTCATTGTTACCTACACTAGGAACCTGTACCTCTGTATTAATACGCTATTTGACTGTTTTCTGGAAACCATGCTAAATACGTCATGTTATGCTCATAACATGCTTTTTTCCGTCTTGAATTTCAGTATTCTTTTATAAAAACGGAAATGAAATTCAAATAATTTGAAAGCCCGCTAAGACACTACATTCGAGTCATGCGATGCCTGTGACGTCACCGCCTAGCTCACTGCTCCTTTTGTCATAAAGCTATTTCACAGTGATGTCTTGTTTTGGAATTTACGTTTCGGAAAACGGATTGCAAATGGTTTGTAGAACTACACTGCACAAGTACATACATAAAAACTTTTGAAAAATTCTTTTTGCGTGTTCCAAAGAATGAGAATGTGAGTGAAAAGTGGTTGTACTGCATCGTCAAAATACCACCACGTCGATGCCCAAGTCCTCTTACTTAATTAAAAATGTCTTTCACTCTGAAGTTAACTTTAATTTACCTACGACACACGCTTTCGCACTGTTACAAAGAAGGATAGCGACATTCAACGACACTAAGTTCTAGTGAAACGTATCGTTGTGGTGGCTTCGTTGCATTTATTTCGTAGCTCTTTGGCAGAGTGACGGGTTACCGAATATTTAAAGAAACAACTGCTACAATGAGTTCTTGTTGCCGCTATTTTCGCATTTCGTGTAGAACATTAAAAAAATGTAAAACATTAAAAAAAACGACGCATCCAGGAATAGAAACTGCGTTTCTCTGATTCGCAGTCATATGCGCTATACGTTGAACCACAGAGAGGATCCTATAGCCGGCGCATATTATAAGTGTGCTTTAGACTGGAAATCTGCAATAAGATTTGCCAAGAATAGTTTTATTGTTCTTTGGCTCGTACTTCATGACGGATAGTCGACAAGCTAGATGTAAGATGCGGACCCGTTTCCAAAAGTTCTAAATCCTTTAGCTTTGAGCGAGTTGAACGATATTTCAGGAAGCAGGGAAAAGAATGTGCGTCCTTGCACACATCGCCGCTCTGAATGAGCGGAGCGTAAACGTATCACTTTTCGTAATGTTTCCACTATCAGCGTTTACGAAATTGCTTTCTATTTTTACTTGAAAGTTGCAAATGCGTTTTTCATCACTGAGTAGCAAAACTATTTGCCTAAAATGTACATAAAAACACTAGTAACTTCGGCTGACAATCCTGTAATACACGTATAGCCTCGTCTAACTTCTAGTATGTGACGTCACCAGCGCTTCAGACCATAACAGAGCGTTTTCGGTCACGTGACCAAATTCTGATATTTAATGACTTTCAAGCTTTAATTACATAAAAGTAACAGATGTTTTTATCAAAATATTGAGGTAAATGCGAGTTGAATGTTATAGTCACTGAGAATGACAGCAATCCGAACCATATTTATAACACAGGGAAGTTGCCTATTGTGGTTAATTAGTCAAAGAAAGAAGTTACTTAAAATACAGGGTGATTCAAAAAGAATACCACAACTTTAAAAATGCGTATTTAATGAAAGAAACATAATATAACCTTCTGTTATACATCATTACAAAGAGTATTTAAAAAGGTTTTTTTTTCACTCAAAAACAAGTTCAGAGATGTTCAATATGGCCCCCTCCAGACACTCGAGCAATATCAACCCGATACTCCAACTCGTTCCACACTCTCTGTAGCATATCAGGCGTAACAGTTTGGATAGCTGCTGTTATTTCTCGTTTCAAATCATCAATGGTGGCTGGGAGAGGTGGCCGAAACACCATATCCTTAACATATCCCCATAAGAAAAAATCGCAGGGGGTAAGATCAGGGCTTCTTGGAGGCCAGTGATGAAGTGCTCTGTCACGGGCTGCCTGGCGGCCGATCCATCGCCTCGGGTAGTTGACGTTCAGGTAGTTACGGACAGATGTGGTGGCGCTCCATCCTGCTGAAATATGAATTTGCAGCTCTCTGATAACTCTGCGAGTCGATTTTCCTGGGCTGCGAACAAATGCTTGCTGGATGCGTGCTACATTTTCACCACTCGTTCTCGGCCGTCCAGAACTTTTCCCTACACACAAACACCCATTCTCTGTAAACTGTTTATACCAACGTTTAATACACCACATATCAGGAGGTTTAACACCATACTTCGTTCGAAATGCACGCTGAACAACTGTCGTCGATTCACTTCTGCCATACTCAATAACACAAAAAGCTTTCTGTTGAGTGGTCGCCATCTTAGCATCAACTGACGCTGACGCCTAGTCAACAGCGCCTCAAGCGAACGAATGTACAACTAAATGAAACTTTATAGCTCCCTTAATTCGCCGACAGATAGTGCTTAGCTCTGCCTTTTGTCGTTGCAGAGTTTTAAATTCCTAAAGTTGTGGTATTCTTTTTGAATCACCCTGTATATGCCAGTTTTTCCTCTGCTGAAAATGATGGCGCTTTAGTAACTAAGTCGTTTACTCTATCTAATAATCAGAGGCAGTACACGTAATTACAGTTTTGAACGAAAGTAAATAGAGAGAGCAGCGTGCGTTAGCAGGCATCGTGGAGGTACGCCGGCCCGGGATCAATTCCACTGGGCGGTTTAACTCTGATGGCTGTTGTTCTAGCCAGCGTAGATGTCGCTTTTAGGCGGATTCCCACGTCCACCTAACTGAATGCCGGGCTGGTTACTTATGTCCCGCCTCAGTTACGCTACTCACGAACATTTCGAAAAACGATTATCTCCATTTCACATGGGAGAGCACTAGACGCGCATAGATGTGGTAAACAACTTCCATCCCATGGTGGGGGTGCGGGGGTCACGGAAAAACCGCGTCCGTCCACCTTCTACCGTTAACATTGCCAAATCCGAATTAATGTGTCGATGCCGTGCAGGTGGGAGGAATAAGGAAGAAAAGAAATGAATGGAAGTAAATAGTAATGTAAACTTAAAATAAAGTAACACTGGCAAAGCAAAAATTAAAACTAAACTACAATTTTTCTAAATTTTTGCATAGTATAATATTAATACGTGAACACGAAAACTGCAGTACCTATTTTTTTTACCGAGCGAGGTGGAGCAGTGGTTAGACACTGGACTCACATTCGGGAGGACGACGGTTCAATCCCGCGTCCCGCCATCCTGATTTAGGTTTTTCGTGATTTCCCTAAATCGCTCCAGGCAAAGGCCGGGATGGTTCCTTTCAAAGGGCACGGGCGACTTCCCTCCCCGTCCTTCCCTAATCCGATGAGACCGATGACCCCGCTGTCTGGTCTCCTTCCCCAACAACCCAACCCCAAACCTATTTTTTATATTGATTATACACGGAGTCCAATGAAACAAATAATTTGAAAGGTACTTTGCCATAGATTGCACAAGCTGGTAAGAGTGGTAAAAGAAAGCAGATGCTTTCATATTGGAAACTCTGATAACACCTTCTCTGCCCTAATTAACGTCTCCAATACACGAACATCGAAAACTGAACTGCAAGCAACACTCCTGGAAATTGAAATAAGAACACCGTGAATTCATTGTCCCAGGAAGGGGAAACTTTATTGACACATTCCTGGGGTCAGATACATCACATGATCACACTGACAGAACCACAGGCACATACACACAGGCAACAGAGCATGCACAATGTCGGCACTAGTACAGTGTATATCCACCTTTCGCAGCAATGCAGGCTGCTATTCTCCCATGGAGACGATCGTAGAGATGCTGGATGTAGTCCTGTGGAACGGCTTGCCATGCCATTTCCACCTGGCGCCGCAGTTGGACCAGCGTTCGTGCTGGACGTGCAGACCGCGTGAGACGACGCTTCATCCAGTCCCAAACATGCTCAATGGGGGACAGATCCGGAGATCTTGCTGGCCAGGGTAGTTGACTTACACCTTCTAGAGCACGTTGGGTGGCACGGGGTACATGCGGACGTGCATTGTCCTGTTGGAACAGCAAGTTCCCTTGCCGGTCTAGGAATGGTAGAACGATGGGTTCGATGACGGTTTGGATGTACCGTGCACTATTCAGTGTCCCCTCGACGATCACCAGTGGTGTACGGCCAGTGTAGGAGATCGCTCCCCACACCATGATGGCGGGTGTTGGCCCTGTGTGCCTCGGTCGTATGCAGTCCTGATTGTGGAGCTCACCTGCACGGCGCCAAACACGCATACGACCATCATTGGCACCAAGGCAGAAGCGACTCTCATCGCTGGAGACGACACGTCTCCATTCGTCCCTCCATTCACGCCTGTCGCGACACCACTGGAGGCGGGCTGCACGATGTTCGGGCGTGAGCGGAAGACGGCCTAACGGTGTGCGGGACCGTAGCCCAGCTTCATGGAGACGGTTGCGAATGGTCCTCGCCGATACCCCAGGAGCAACAGTGTCCCTAATTTGCTGGGAAGTGGCGGTGCGGTCCCCTACGGCACTGCGTAGGATCCTACGGTCTTGGCGTGCATCCGTGCGTCGCTGCGGTCCGGTCCCAGGTCGACGGGCACGTGCACCTTCCGCCGACCACTGGCGACAACATCGATGTACTGTGGAGACCTCACGCCCCACGTGTTGAGCAATTCGGCGGTACGTCCACCCGGCCTCCCGCATGCCCACTATACGCCCTCGCTCAAAGTCCGTCAACTGCACATACGGTTCACGTCCACGCTGTCGCGGCATGCTACCAGTGTAAAAGGCTGCGATGGAGCTCCGTATGCCACGGCAAACTGGCTGACACTGACGGCGGCGGTGCACAAATGCTGCGCAGCTAGCGCCATTCGACGGCCAACACCGCGGTTCCTGGTGTGTCCGCTGTGCCGTGCGTGTGATCATTGCTTGTACAGCCCTCTCGCAGTGTCCGGAGCAAGTATGGTGGGTCTGACACACCGGTGTCAATGTGTTCTTTTTTCCATTTCCAGGAGTGTATTTCCGCCGTGCGTAATGATCAGTTACTGTACAAAAAATACACATGGAGATAACGTTTCGTGAAAAGGCGTTCTACGGATGGTCATGTTTAAATGATTTCGTTAGTTCATTTGCTGTAACACAAGCTTACCGGGCAGCTACAATGGCACAAACTGCTACGTCATCGATCTTGTCAGCAGTAGAAAACGAAACGTAGTAACTAATCGGTCGAGGGCAACAGACATTGTTTATTATCGTCGCTTTTTTACTTACTTTTGTCCAAGGGAAAACGTAACTAACTTCGTGTTCGTTAGCCGCCATCACCACAAACTTTGAAGTGTTCCTAATTTTCAATTTCTTCAGTTTGATCGAAATATAGGCCTATTTGTTTTAGGTTATGCCTTGATGAAGAACACTCATTTAAATGTGCACTGAACGTAATTCTAATAATTTTAAGAGTCATAACTTCAGTTTGATGAATTTACAGCGCAGGTTTCGTCATGTAAATCATTTCAAGTCTGGGGTTACCTTACTGCAATACAACGGCATTCACATTCTTTTACCATTAAGGAAAATTTAGTCTACCACTGATGACACAAAATTTATTTTTCAGCGCTCTGTATCAAAGGGTCACTTCAAATGATTGAAGGATTAAAGAGAAATCGAAGGATTTTTCAAGAATACTCGTAGCTACTATGCAGCACTTGCTATGGGTCAGTTCTGAGGCTAAAATTTCAGCCACAGTTTTACGTGGTGTATATCACTTTAAGGTACATGGCATTTTTTATCCCAGATTGGATCCACAGACTCAGTTGGTCAAATTTCGACCACACGCGATAATAGTCGTAATTATTTTGTTAAACTTTTTTTCTATTTGTATTGATGGCTCGTACTCCACCATTGCAATTGTGTTGAATTTCGATTGTTTTAGCTAACGCAAATATTTTCATATTTCTTAAACAGTCATATTTCGGAAGTTAATGAAATTAGTATGTGTAGTTAAATGTTACTATGAGGTAACGCAGGTTTCTCTACAATGAAGAGATTGCACCATACAATGATATTAGTAACAATTATTTGCGTATCTTTCTAAATTATTACACCTGATTTTCTCTAATTATCTGGAAGAATATCTAACATTTCTATTTATTATTATGTAAAGTTTTCTGCTGGTTACACGCACAGAGTATTTCGTCAGCCCGCATTTGTTCACACTAGTTACGGAACTATTACTGTTCTGGTAACCAAGTGCTAAACGAACAGAGCTCGTCCGATTTGACAGGCGACCACATTTGTAAATCATTAGTTTGCTGTGGGTTGCTGAAAACTTCACCTTACTTTTCGTTGTCTTTGTGATGTATTAATTACACTACTTTAAAATAGTTTTCAAAATGTACGTAAGAACAGAATGGAGTAAGTTATTTGTAATAAAAATTGCTGTATACTCTGCCCCACTAATCAGTTATTACTTCGGAATCGACCGTCTTAATGTTTTGCTACGATTGGTCTCATGCGATCACTGTCGGTTTTGCATAGCCGATCAGAGAGGGGAAGATGACATGTTATTTACTCGTGACTACGAAAGTATCACTTAGAGATAGTGGAACTTACTAACGGTATATTCATAAGTACTACACGAAGATACTGTAACCGATTTTCATGACTTCGTCGTCAGACAATTGTTTCGCTTGTCAAAATTATTCTGCACGCCATGGCGGGCGAGCAGACAACTGGCGGACAATAATACCACAAAACCAGGAGAAAAAATAATCGTCCCCTAGCGCGACTACTATATTATAAACGGAATAGTAATGCAAAACCACCTGTGGATAAGGACCTGAAATAGAATTCATAAATTATAAATAATAGCCGGCTTTGGATTCTTACAAGCGGAAGGCTTCAAGGGGACACGAAATCAGATCTTCGTAACATTTCTACAGCTCTTACAATTCCCCCTTGCGGACAACGTATGTTTCTGTATTCCGTTCATTTGGATGAACACTGTTAACAATCGGAGTACCACGTTTGGATTCACGTTTCAAAACTCGGTAATGATGGTAAGTAATACCCTTTGAGTGCTTGTACAGCACTTTACGTTTCCTGCCGTCACCTGATACATTTATTTACAGCTAGCACTAGCACTCTTACAGACACACATTCACAGCTATACCGCTATCACAAATATCACTCAGAGGTAGGGCAGTGCCTTGGATTTACAGACCTCTACGCTGAACCTGTGGTGTAGTTCCTATTTCGGGATATTTTGTGATAACTGCACCACAGAGCAATTTCCGAATTTGGAGCCTATATGGCTGCATTTAAGGGTTGACATTTATTTATATACAATATTTACATACAGCTTATGAGTTAATGAAATGATGAAAAAAAAATTAAAAGTAGGGAAATCGCTAAGATATTCAATAAATTTTACTTAAATCGCTGTGAAGGACTATAATTTTCAAGAAAGTAACAGAAAGGACAAATTCATGTCGGTATGAAATATTTCAGTTTAAAAAAGTAACATTTAATCATCCATTGTTATGTTTGTTAAACAGATGCAAATTGTGTGACCAGCCCATAGTGGTCTGTCTTCCATGTATTCCATTTCATACAATTTTGCGGCTAAAGCCTTATCGCTTGATATTTATTTCATACGTGACATGTAAGTACTGTTTCTTTCTTGTACTGTTACTCAGTACTTCCACTTATACAAAAAGAAATCCTATAATTTTTGGACTTAAGTTATAGACCAGTTTGAGTCTTTTAATTCCGATGAAGGCACTCACAGTAGTGCCGAAACCTAGGTCAAAAGACTTCTTTCTTTGACCGAGGACTGTTATTGCTTTAATTTTGCAAGAAAATTTGATTTGTACTAAATTCAAACATAATACTCCTCAAACTATCGCCGCCCCTCTTTCTCCATCCCCTTGTGCCCTCTCGTCCTCCTGCTCGGCCCTCTCCTCTCTGGCCACCTCCCACTACGCTCTGTCTCTCATCATGTCATCACCCGCACCCCCGTCCGAGTGGGTGATTGGTAGTTTTTTATCCCACAATATTTATTTCCAGATAGCAAGTAATATACCAACCAAATTAGGTTGAGATCGATTCAGAGGCGTAGGAGATGTTGAACACATGCATTTATTGGACACTTATATGTCTGATCCTCTGGTGCTCTACACCATACAGCACCAAAGTGGCTATTAAATTTACCTCTGGTTTTGAGCCATATGGCTTGATCTTAGGTACCGAAACAGGTTGACAAAATTATTGGATCACGACCTGGTTGACACACTGATTAGCAAGATAATAGGCAAATTGCACTTCATAATTTTTCGTGTGTTCCAAGTCAACTACATAGAGGAAGTAAAAACCAAGAGGTGGTTTCCGACCATGTTTAAGTCACCGCTTCTCATCTTCTAATCCACCCCTAGTGGTAGTGCGGGATCTTACTTTTCAGATTACGCTGATACAATAGCTCCTACTGAGCACTCATATACAACCGCTCGCTCACCGATAGATCTGTACCTACAGATTGGAAAATTGCGCAGGTCGCACCAGTGTTTAAGAAGGGTAGTAGGAGTAATCCATCGAACTACAGACCTATATCATAGACGTCGGTTTGCAGTAGGGTTTTGGAGCATATACTGCATTCAAACATTATGAATCACCTCGAAGGGAACGATCTATTGATACGTAATCAGCATGGTTTCAGAAAACATCGTTCTTGTGCAACGCAGCTAGCTCTTTATTCGCACGAAGTAATGGCCGCTATCGACAGGGGATCTCAGGTTGATTCCGTATTTCTGGATTTCCGGAAAGCTTTTGACACCGTTCCTCACAAGCGACTTCTAATGAAGCTGCGGGCCTATGGGGTATCGTCTCAGTTGTGCGACTGGATTCATGATTTCCTATCAGGAAGGTCGCAGTTCGTAGTGATAGCCGGCAAATGATCGAGTAAAACTGAAGTGATATCAGGTGTTCCCCAGGGAAGCGTCCTGGGACCTCTGCTGTTCCTGATCTATGTAAATGACCTGGGTGACAATCTGAGCAGTTCTCTTAGGTTGTTCGCAGATGATGCTGTAATTCACCGTCTAGTAAGTTCATCCGAAGACCAGTATCAGTTGCAAAGCGATTTAGAAAAGATGGCTGTATGGTGTGGCAGGTGGCAGTTGACGCTAAATAACGAAAAGTGTGAGGTGATCCACATGAGTTCCAAAAGAAATCCGTTGGAATTCGATTACTCGATAAATAGTACAATTCTCAAGGTTGTCAATTCAACTAAGTACCTGGGTGTTAAAATTACGAACAACTTCAGTTGGAAAGACCACATAGATAATATTGTGGGGAAGGCGAGCCAAAGGTTGCGTTTCATTGGCAGGACACTTAGAAGATGTAACAAATCAACTAAACACTACACTCGTTCGTCCTCTATTAGAATATTGCTGCGCGGTGTGGGATCCTTACCAGTTGGGATTGACGGAGGACATCGAAAGGGTGCAAAAAAGGGCAGCTCGTTTTGTATTATCAGGTAATAGGGGAGAGAGTGTGGCAGATATGATACGCGAGTTGGGATGGTAGTCATTAAAGCAAAGACGTTTTTCATCGCGGCGAGATCTATTTACGAAATTTCAGTCACCAACTTTCTCTTCCGAATGAGAAAATATTTTGTTGAGCCCAACCTACATAGGTAGGAATGATCATCAAAATAAAATAAGAGAAATCAGAGCTCGAACAGAAAGGTTTAGGTGTTCGTTTTTCCCGCGCGCTGTTCGGGACTGGAATGGTAGAGAGATAGTATGATTGTGGTTCGACGAACCCTCTGCCAAGCACTTAAATGTGAATTGCAGAGTAGTCATGTAGATGTAGATGTATGTGTGCAAAATGCTTCAATGTCACCCCATCTTCTCATCCCAGTGGAGGGTAGGTGGTTCTTAAACGCATTGTCTATTTCCCAGGTGGTAATTAACCAATAATCTCCTCCGTGTACTACAGCTTCAAACTTCTCATAACTTTACAAATGTTTTATTGTGTTCAAAAATTGACGTTAAGCGTGTAAACGAGAAAATGTTTAGAAAAGGTTTGGAATTATGTGCAAAGACTCTTGGAAGTAGCTAACAGCTCTCATTATCAAATAAGCATAGTCTCGGTGTTGTGTGGTGTGGGTAATTTGCGTTCCGTTTTAAGAAAACCTAGTTTTTCTGGCATCTCAGTGTTTATGACGCCGTAACTCTTTAACTATGAGTCGTACAACTATATAATTTTGCAGATATATTCAGAGGTATATATGGATTCTGTCTGCGAAATGTGCTGCGGAAAAGAGTTAGCAGTAAAGCAGTAATAAAGTGAAACGTCACACAAGATGCTGAAGATTTACTGAATCAACAGGGAGTGTAGATACAGCCTTCCCGCTCGTTTTCAAACATAGTTCAACCTGCTCCCGTCAGTGGCGCCGTCACAACATGTCTTCAAGATGGCTGCTACACTTGACGTTCGTCAGAAGCGATGTGCTGTCATAGAATTCCTGTGCTGTGAAAACGAGACAGTGGGAAACATCCACAAGAGGTTGAAAAAGGTGTATGGAGATGCTGCTGTCGATCGCAGTACAGTTAATCGGTGGGCAAGCAGGTTACGTGATGAAAGCGGGCACGGCAATATTGAGGATTGTCATATGGTTCAAATGGCTCTGAACACTATGGGACTTAACATCTATGGTCATCAGTCCCCTAGAACTTAGAACTACTTAAACCTAACTAACCTAAGGACAGCACAGAACAACCAGTCATCACGAGGCAGAGAAAATCCCTGACCCCGCTGAGGATTGTCCTCGCAGCGGCAGGCCTCGTACTGCACACACTCCAGACAATGCGCTGAGAGTTAACGAATTGGTGACTGCTGACAGACACATCACAGTAAACGATTTGCGACGCTAGGTTGAGATAGTGGAAGGAAATGTCTGCAGAATACTGAAAGTGTTGGCGTTAAAAAAGGTTTGTGCCAGGTGGGTTCCCAGGATGTTGACAGTGGCTCACAAAGAAACAAGAAAAACGGTATGCAGCGAACTTTTGGAACAGTATGACAATGGTGGAGATGAATTTCTTGGAAGAATTGTGACAGGAGATGAAATATGGCTCCATCATGTTTCACCAGAGACGAAGAGGCCATCAATGGAGTGTCATCATGCAAATTCACCCAAGAAAAAAAAATTCAAAACCACACCTTCTGCTGGAAAACTTATGGCTACGGTGTTTTTCGATTCTGAAGGACTCTTGCTTGTGGACATCGTGCCAAGTGGAACCACCATAAATTCGGATGCATATGTGATGACACTGAAGAAACTTCAAGCTCGACTGAGTAGTGTTCGACCATATCGGCAAAAGCAGGATGTTTTGCTGTTGCACGACAATGCACGGCCACATGTCAGTCAAAAAACCATGGAAGCGATCATAAAACTCGGATGGACAACACTGAAACACCCGCCTTACAGTCCTGACTTGGCTCCAAGTGGCTATCATCTCTTTGGGAAACTGAAAGACTCTCTTCGTGGAACAAGATTTGAAGATGATGACTACCTTGTGCACACTGCCAAACAGTGGCTCCAACAGGTTGTTCTAGAATTTTACCGTGCGGGTATACAGGCGCTGGTTCCAAGATGGCGTAAGGCATTTGAGATGGATGGAAATTACGAGGAGAAATGAAAATATTGTTCCTAAAGGATGTATCTACACACTGTAAAACTTTCAAACATGTAGAATGAAAGATGGATTTAAAAAAACAGTGTGCATTTCTTTTGGCGTGACCCTCGTAGTAAGCAATAATTTTTTTTTCTCCTCATCATTTTCTGGCCGTCAGAGAGAAAATGTTTGGTAAAGGTTTGAAATCATGTGTAAAATTTACCGGAAGCAGTTAAGTGCGTACATTATCAAATGCTGAATGAGTTTAGTGTGGGTATCTGCAAGAGTCGCGTTAGGTGTCTTTTTCACATCATTGAGAGACAGATGGCTCTTAAACCCACATGTTTCTTCTGAGATGGCAAGAGATATTTGTATCGCCTTTGGTTGAAGTCGATCCAGTAATTTAGGGGAAGATGTTGAACAGCCATCCATCCATCTTTACATTGATACCATACATACATACGCACATCTAATTTTACACGATAAACATGTTAAATACGCCACCGCTTTCGTATGCTTTCATGTAACAGCGGTTATCTGATGGACGAGTAAACAAAAAGCGTCTTATTGGTTCGAATGACGCAGTGTAACTTCTCTGATATCGTCTCACCCTTCGGAAACATATACACAAAAGGAATCATAGAGAGCAAATATAAATTTTCGTCCTACACTACACTGAAGTTACAAAAGTCAAAAGGGATATTGATTTCCTCATATACAGATGGCGGTGGTATCGCATACACAAGTTATAAAACGACAGTGCATTGGCGGAGATGCCATTTGTACTCAGGTGATTCATGTGAAAATGTTTTCTATGTCAATACGGCCGCACAATTAACAAATTTTGAACGCGGAATGGTAGTTGGAGTTAGACGCATGAATCATTTCAATTCGTAAATCATAAGAGCATTCAATATTCCGCGATCCATAGTATCTAGAGCGTGCTGAAAATACCAAATGTCAAGCATTATCTCTCACCACCGACAACTCAGTGACTGACGGCCTTCGCCTAACGACCGAAAGCAGCGGCGTTTGCGAAGGCTTATCAGTGCTAACAGACAAGCAACACTACTTGAAGTAACAGCAAAAATGAATCTGGAACGCAAGATGAAATCATTTGTTAGGAAATTCCGGCTAAATTTGGTGTTAATGGACGACCGACGCGGGTGCCTTTTCTAAGAGCGCGACATCGCCTGCAGCGGCTCTCCTAGGCTCGTGATCATATCGGTTGGAACCTCGTCAGATGAGTCGCCATTTCTGTTGGCAAGAGCCGATGGTAAGATTCGAGTGTGGCAGAGATCCCTCGAAGACACGCACCTAAGTTGTCAACAAGACATTCAGCAAGCTGGTTGTGGCTCTGTAATGGTGTGGGCTGTGTTTACATTGAATGGGCTGGGTCCTCTGCTCCCACTGAACGGGCCATTGGCTGGAAATCGTTACGTTCGGCTCCCTCATTTGCATCCATTCATGGACTTAATATTCCCAAACAATGGTGGAATTTTAATGGATGACAATGGACCATGACATAACATTCTGGACGATTCGAGCGAATGACCTGGCCACACAGAACGACTGGCATGAATACCGTCGAACATTAACGGGATATAATCGAGAGGTCTGTTCGGGCACAACGTGCTGCACCAGCAACACTTTCGCAATCATGAACGGCTATAGAGACAAAACGGCTCAATATTTGTGCAGCGGTTTTCTAACAGCTTGTTGACTCCATGACACGTCCATTTGCTGTGTTACGCTGGGCAGAAGGAGGCTGGATACGATATTAGGAGGTATCCCATGACCTTTTGTCACCTGATTGTATTGTACGAGGGCAGTTCAATAAGTAATGCAACACATTTTTTTTCTCGGCCAATTTTGGTTGAAAAAACCGGAAATTTCTTGTGGAATATTTTCAAACATTCCCGCTTCGTCTCGTATAGTTTCATTGACTTCCGACAGGTGGCAGCGCTGTACGGAGCTGTTAAAATGGCGTCTGTAACGGATGTGCGTTGCAAACAACGGGCAGTGATCGAGTTTCTTTTGGCGGAAAACCAGGGCATCTCAGATATTCATAGGCGCTTGCAGAATGTCTACGGTGATCTGGCAGTGGACAAAAGCACGGTGAGTCGTTGGGCAAAGCGTGTGTCATCATCGCCGCAAGGTCAAGCAAGACTGTCTGATCTCTCGCGTGCGGGCCGGCCGTGCACAGCTGTGACTCCTGCAATGGCGGAGCGTGCGAACACACTCGTTCGAGATGATCGACGGATCACCATCAAACAACTCAGTGCTCAACTTGACATCTCTGTTGGTAGTGCTGTCACAATTGTTCACCAGTTGGGATATTCAAAGGTTTCTTCCCGCTGGGTCCCTCGTTGTCTAACCGAACACCATAAAGAGCAAAGGAGAACCATCTGTGCGGAATTGCTTGCTCGTCATGTGGCTGAGGGTGACAATTTCTTGTCAAAGATTGTTACAGGCGATGGAACATGGGTTCATCACTTCGAACCTGAAACAAAACGGCAATCAATGGAGTGGCGCCACACCCACTCCCCTACCAAGAAAAAGTTTAAAGCCATACCCTCAGCCGGTAAAGTCATGGTTACAGGCATGTGGGACGCTGAAGGGGTTATTCTGTTCGATGTCCTTCCCCATGGTCAAACGATCAACTCTGGAGTGTATTGTGCTACTCTTCAGAAATTGAAGAAACGACTTCAGCGTGTTCGTAGGCACAAAAATCAGAACGAACTTCTCCTTCTTCATGACAACGCAAGACCTCACACAAGTCTTCGCACCAGAGAGGAGCTCACAAAACTTCAGTGGACTGTTCTTCCTCATGCATCCTACAGCCCCGATCTCGCACCGTCGGATTTCCATATGTTTGGCCCAATGAAGGACGCAATCCGTGGGACGCACTACACGGATGATGATGAAGTTGCAGTACGACGTTGGCTCTGACATCGACCAGTGGAATGGTACCGTGCAGGCATACAGGCCCCCATTTCAAGGTGGCGTAAGGCCGTAGCATTGAATGGAGATTACGTTGAAAAATAGTGTTGTGTAGCTAAAAGATTGGGGAATAACTTGGTGTATTTCAATGCTGAATAAAACAACCCCTGTTTCAGAAAAAAAATGTGTTGCATTACTTATTGAACTGCCCTCGAATATGGTAGTTATGCATTACGTAATTATTTAGTATTTAGATATCGATATCATTTGTTGCTTCGTTGAAGGCGTTACAAGAGGGATATTACGGTGTCATCCTATGCGAATGGATGCAAAATGTGGGGGGGCAACACATTACCCTCCCGGCCGTGGTCAGTTTACCATACTTTGCGGTCACTACTTGCTACATAGGCAGGATCTAAATTTCCTGCACGGGACTCAATGCACCCCCTTAAATTCCTGTCACCAGGGAAAACCCCTGGTAGTATCAGGAACTGAACATCGATCCTATTTAAGCGCGCTGAAAACATTGACCACCCGCAGTCCGTCCTGAATTACTTTAGGATTGACATTTCGGCTGGAGTACGTATACGCGCAGAACAAAGGTGCCGTGTCCCGCGCGGAACCCACGCGGTGTCTTACATTTCATTCAACTCTCTCAAACAGGGAAACTGTTCACTTTATAAGTATCGAAACTGCATCAGCGTGTCCTGAAAGAGATAAGTCACGTTTTGATTTTAGTTTTGTCTGAGCACAACAAATTATTGAGATGATATTAGGACATTCTACGAAACTACGTGTTCTCACGACGATTCCGAATTTTCGAAATGCGAAAGCTTTTTTTTTATTGAAGTTAGGTGAATACATAATAGGACTGAAAACTTAAGAATGCATCATATTTTCATGTGTTCAAAACCAGCACTCTATTGGAGATCTCTCACGCAAGATAATTTGAGTTAAATACGACGCATAATGGTCCACTCGCACGTCAACAACTAATCGGGCGCCCATACAGATCGCTGTAGATTTGCAATGAAACTGTTATTAATTTTTCTGATTCGCCAATTTAATTCTAATGCAACAAAAAATGAATTAAGCTTGTTTATCACGGTGGAAAATCGTATGTTAAATAGCCCAGCTTCTGTTGCTTAGAAAGAACAAAGGCGATACAAATAACAGGGCCTATACAGTATTACAGGAGTTGTCCTGTAAACAAAAAAATGGTTCAAATGGCTCTGAGCACTATGGGACTCAACTGCTGTGGTCATAAGTCCCCTAGAACTTAGAACTACTTAAACCTAACTAACCTAAGGACAGCACACAACACCCAGCCATCACGAGGCAGAGAAAATCCCTGACCCCGCCGGGAATCGAACCCGGGAACCCGGGCGTGGGAAGCGAGAACGCTACCGCATGACCACGAGATGCGGGCTACTGTAAACAGCAATATTCATTTTTTGTGATGCATACTGAATTCATGAAATAAACTTTCTTTGAAATTAGTTGCTATTAAGGCCTTATTATTGAAAATTTAAAACTTACGACAGTATTATTTTGTTATCTAGGCACTTACAGATTTAAACTGTGCACGCCAGACATATACCTTATGCTCCATTTCTACAGGGATAGTGGAAAAACTCCACTGATGATTCCAGAATGAGATTTCCACTCTGCAGCGGAGTGTGCACTGATATGAAACTTCCTGGCAGATTAAAACTGTGTGCCCGACCGAGACCCGAACTGGGGACCTTTGCCTTTCGGGGGCAAGTGCTCTACCAACTGAGCTACCGAAGCACGACTCATGCCCGGTACCCACAGCTTTACTTCTGCCAGTACCTCGTCTCCTACCTTCCAAACTTTACAGAAGCTCTCCTGCGAATCTTGCAGAACTAGCACTCCTGAAAGAAAGGATATTGCGGAGACATGGTTTAGCCACAGCCTGGGTAGGTAGGAGACGAGGTACTGGCAGAAGTAAAGCTGTGAGTACCGGGTGTGAGTCGTGCTTCGGTAGCTCAGTTGGTAGAGCAGTTGCCCGCGAAAGGCAAAGGTTCCGAGTCGAGTCTCGGTCAGGCACACAGTTTTAATGTGCCAGGAAGTTTCATATCAGTGCACACTCCGCTGCAGAGTGGAAATCTCATTCTGGAAACATCCCCCAGGCTGTGGCTAAGCCATGTCTCCGCAATACCCTTCCTTTCAGGAGTGCTAGTTCTGCAAGGTTCGCAGGAGAGCTTCTGTAAAGTTTGGAAGGTAGGAGACGAGGTACTGGCTGAAGTAAAGCCGTGAATACCGGGCGTGAGTCGTGCTTCGGTAGCTCAGTTGGTACAGCACCTGCCCGCGAAAGGCAAAGGTCCCGAGTTCGAGTCTCGGTCGGGCACACAGTTTTAATCTGCCAGGAAGTTTCAAGTTCCACTGATGTTGTTTTCGTCGCTCTGACGGAATCTTGAGTGCATCATCACTGTCACTGTTATTGTCACTTCCACTGTTTCATTAAGTGAAATTATCATATCCTCCACTGAATTTTCCGAAAGAACTTCCACCTGCCATGCTCTTTCCATGCTCTGCGTATGTTTGAAGGTTTTCTTCCAATCTTCGCCGGCCGGGGTGCCCGAGCGGTTCAACGCGCTACAGTCTGGAATTGCGCGACCGCTACGGTCGCAGGTTCAAATCCTTCCCCGGTCATGGATGCGTGTTATGTCCTTAGGTTAGTTAGGTTTAAGTAGTTCTAAGTTCTAGGGGACTGATGACCTTAGAAATTAAGTCCCACAGTGCTCAGAGCCATTTGAACCGATCTTCCAATCTTCAGCGGTGACGTTGATGAAAGGTTCTCTTGTTAGTGCTTGAACTGCAGAGAGGGTAAATTTATAATTATTCCTGGAAGTGTAACCTTTTATTTCGGCCCATATAAACCATATTGGGTTTAAATGGCAGTGATAAGGTGGTAAGCTAACGACTGTACGCCCATGATTTTTACCAGTTCGTCGATTTCGTATACACTCCTGGAAATTGAAATAAGAACACCGTGAATTCAGTGTCCCAGGAAGGGGAAACTTTATTGACACATTCCTGGGGTCAGATACATCATATGATCACACTGACAGAACCACAGGCACATACACACAGGCAACAGAGCATGCACAATGTCGGCACTAGTACAGTGTATATCCACCTTTCGCAGCAATGCAGGCTGCTATTCTCCCATGGAGACGATCGTAGAGATGCTGGATGTAGTCCTGTGGAACGGCTTGCCATGCCATTTCCACCTGGCGCCTCAGTTGGACCAGCGTTCGTGCTGGACGTGCAGACCGCGTGAGACGACGCTTCATCCAGTCCCAAACATGCTCAATGGGGGACAGATCCGGAGATCTTGCTGGCCAGGGTAGTTGACTTACACCTTCTAGAGCACGTTGGGTGGCACGGGATACATGCGGACGTGTATTGTCCTGTTGGAACAGCAAGTTCCCTTGCCGGTCTAGGAATGGTAGAACGATGGGTTCGATGACGGTTTGGATGTACCGTGCACTATTCAGTGTCCCCTCGACGATCACCAGTGGTGTACGGCCAGTGTAGGAGATCGCTCCCCACACCATGATGCCGGGTGTTGGCCCTGTGTGCCTCGGTCGTATGCAGTCCTGATTGTGGCGCTCACCTGCACGGCGCCAAACACGCATACTACCATCATTGGCACCAAGGCAGAAGCGACTCTCATCGCTGAAGACGACACGTCTCCATTCGTCCCTCCATTCACGCCTGTCGCGACACCACTGGAGGCGGGCTGCACGATGTTGGGGCGTGAGCGGAAGACGGCCTAACGGTGTGCGGGACCGTAGCCCAGCTTCATGGAGACGGTTGCGAATGGTCCTCGCCGATACCCCAGGAGCAACAGTGTCCCTAATTTGCTGGGAAGTGGCGGTGCGGTCCCCTACGGCACTGCGTAGGATCCTACGGTCTTGGCGTGCATCCGTGCGTCGCTGCGGTCCGGTCCCAGGTCGACGGGCACGTGCACCTTCCGCCGACCACTGGCGACAACATCGATGTACTGTGGAGACCTCACGCCCCACGTGTTGAGCAATTCGGCGGTACGTCCACCCGGCCTCCCGCATGCCCACTATACGCCCTCGCTCAAAGTCCGTCAACTGCACATACGGTTCACGTCCACGCTGTCGCGGCATGCTACGAGTGTTAAAGACTGCGATGGAGCTCCGTATGCCACGGCAAACTGGCTGACACTGACGGCGGCGGTGCACAAATGCTGCGCAGCTAGCGCCATTCGACAGCCAACACCACGGTTCCTGGTGTGTCCGCTGTGCCGTGCGTGTGATCATTGCTTGTACAGCCCTCTCGCAGTGTCCGGAGCAAGTATGGTGGGTCTGACACACCGGTGTCAATGTGTTCTTTTTTCCATTTCCAGGAGTGTAGATGGAATTGTGGCTTATGGAGAGATATTTTTTCTATAAGCTCCCTCTCTTTAAGGTCGTCACTTAGATTTATGTTACGACGCTGAAGGCAGTCAATCATTTGCTCTCTTCGGTTTGCCATGGTAGGTGCGTTGTCGACAACTGAATGGTAAGGAGCATTATCTAGTAAAACCGATGTTTTACAAGATTTGGCATTCATGAATATTCGAACAACTTTGTAAATGTAACGGAGTTCATTTCTTCGTGACAATCTCCTGTATATTTTGATTTAAAAAGCGGGAAACTGTTTAGAAGGAAACCCTGCGAGGTGCCTGCATGAAGAAGAAGAATGAGTCTGCCACACTTGCTAGAAGGCACTGCCATTCTTCCTTTAGCTCTGTTGTCTGTCCAGTCCTGCTTGACAAAGCAACCAGAATTGATCCACGTTTCGTCAAGCCACACCATTTCGGCGGTATTTATACTACGAATGTCCCTTAAAAGTCGGCATCAGCGTGCAGCTATATCTTCTCTCTCCATCAGGGCAGCAGACATGTCCATAGAGAAAGCCAAGATGGTATAAAACTGTGGACAATGACATTCAACTGCATCGAAAAAGTTCTGTTTCTTTAAGTGTGACCAGTAGCTTCCTGAGCGTCGGATGCTCCTTCCTGCGATAACAATAGCTTATTGGCTCAAATGGATCTGAGCGCTATGGGGCTCAATATCTGAGGTCATCAGTCCCCTAGAACTTAGATCTATTTAAACCTAACTAACCTAAGGACATCACACACATCCAAGCCCGAGGCAGGGTTCGAAACCTGCGACCGTCGCAGTCACGCGGTTCCAGACTGAAGCGTGTAGATCCTCTCGGCCACAACGGCCGGCACAATCGCTTATTCATACGGCTTTTTTTTTCCAGGGCGTGTAAAGGTTCGATGGTTTTTCAGCTTCAGTTTCTGTGTCAATATTTTCTTCCGAATATTCGGAACAATGTTTTTGTCGTATTCAAAACCGCAGCAATTCTGTCTATCACTTTGGTATCGGAGAGCAGCGGGCCACCATAAAGTCTATCTCTCAAAGTAAGGCACATAACTCGCAAACCATTTCTCTCGACTGACCTCGTATGGCAATCTCTTGGCCAAAACAACGACGTCGATTTTTTCTCTTATAACATTCGACGAACTTTCCACTGACATCGATGAGTACCACACAACGAATAACGGAAACAACAAATAACAGTAACAACGAATAGCGGTACAACAAATAACGTTAACAAGAAATAGCGGTAACGACTAATAACAGTAACAAATCCTACACCCGTAAAAACGAACTCACAGAAATTCACAGGTCGCAACCATCACACAGGACAGCAAGCTGGCAGCAACTGAAGCCCACTGCGGTCACGAAGTGTTGCGGTGTGGGTGGGGGTCTGGCAACTTCGGGGATTTGCTGCAGCTGCAGGTAGCGTGGTACTGGCGGAAAGTGGTCCGGGTATGCCGATTCGGTATCCGCTCCTACCGCCTCCGATCTAGCTGTCAAGTCTAAGGTACACTACTGGCGATTAAAATTGCTACACCACGAAGATGACGTGCTACAGACGCGAAATTTAACCTACAGGAAGTAGATGCTGTGATATGCAGTTGATTAGCTTTTCAGAGCATTCACACAAGGTTGGCGCCGGTGGCGACACTTACAACGTGCTGACATGAGGAAGGTTTCTAACCGATTTCTCAAACGTTGTTCTGATGCCTCGCGTAAGAAGGAGAAATGCGTACCATCACGTTTCCGACTTTGATAAAGGTCGGACTGTAGCCTATCGCTGCTCGCGTTGGTCGAGATCCAATGACTGTTAGCAGGATATGGAATCGGTGGGTTCAGGAGGGTAATACGGAACGCCGTGCTGGATCCCAACGGCCTCGTATCACTAGCAGTCGAGATGACAGACATCTTATCCGCGTGCAGCCACGGTTCCTGAGTCTACAGATGGTGACGTTTGCAAGACAACAACCATCTACACGAACATTTCCACGACGTTTGCAGCAGCATAGACTATCAGCACGGATATCACGGCTGCGGTTACCCTTGACGCTGCATCACAGACAGGAGCGCCTGCGATGGTGTACTCAACGACGAAACTGGGTGCACGAGTGGCAAAACGTCATTTTTGCTTATGAATCCATGTTCTGTTTACAGCATCATGATGGTCGCATCCGTGTTTGGCGACATCGCGGTGAACGCATATTGGAAGCGGGTATTCGTCATCGCCATACTAGCGTATCACCCGGCGTGATGGTATGGGGTGCCATTTACACTTCTCGGTCACCTCTTGTTCGCTTTGACGGCACTTAGAACAGTGGCCGTTACGTTTCAGATGTGTTACGACCCGTGGCTCTACTCTTCATTCGATCCCTGCGAAACCCTACGTTTCAGCAGGATAATGCACGACCGCATGTTGCAGGTCCTGTACGGGCCTTTCTGGATACAGAAAATGTTCGACTGTTTCCCTGGCCAGAACATTCTGCAGATCTCTCACCAATTGAAAACGTCTAGTCAATGGCGGCCAAGCGACTGGCTCGTCACAATACGCCAGTCACTACTCTTGATGAACTGTGGTATCGTGTTGAAGTTACATGGGCAGCTGTATATTTACACGCCATCCAAGCTGTGTTTGACTCAATGCCCAGGTGTATCAAGGCCGTTATTACGGCCAGAGGTGTTTGTTCTGGGTACTGATTTCTCAGGACCTATGCACCCAAATTGCGTAAAATGTAATCACATGTCAGTTCTAGTATAATATATCAGTTCAATGAATACCCGTTTATCATCTGCATTTCTTCTTGGTGTAGCAATTTTAAAGACCAGTAGTGTCATTTTGGTTAACTACAGCCATGGAGGCGGACACCAATAAGGACTATAACGAACTGTGACCGTCCGTGGAAGCCTGCGTGTTTACTATTCGGCGAAGATTCGAAGCAACGGTCTCAGACGGGAATGGCAAACAACTTGAAACAGTGCATAGTCTACGGTTTTTCATTCAAGCCGTATTTTCCGGTAATTGGGTCTTGTTTCATGTGCTGTGTTGCTAGGGCAGAGTGTTGTTCCGTATGACATGGAGGTTTGGAATGCCGCTCATTATAGCGTAAAGTTAATTAGTCCCTCCCATTCTGTCAAGTGTAGGTGTTCTTACCAGCAGCTAGTATTTTCAACACATATCTGTGGCTGTAAAGTAGTCGTGCGTCATGAATACGCTAGATGTTTGGAACAAGCCATTGTCTGTCCTATCTGCCTTACGCTCCGCATTCCTAATTAGGAGCTTTTATTATTTAGTTGAATTCACGGTCATGTTACAGCGTCTTGCCTATCCTGCGGTCAACCAGACCTGTTCCACTAGCATGTTTATGTTTGATTTTCAGACAAATGATTTGAAGAATACCCTATATTTAAATATAACGAATTGTAGTAATATCTGTGGAAGTGTGCAATTAATTATATTCATAATATTATACTTCAGCATCTTTCCTATTATTTTTAACCATGTTCCACATAAAAGAAATAGGTACAAGAATTAGTGACTCTGCTATTTAAGGCTTTCGAGTAGAACAACTGTTTTCTACTATGACTAACAATATATTCATTGATTTGCTGGGAGAGTTTATTAGACGATAATTTTTTTTTAATTTGTTCCTATACAGCTTTATTAAAACTAGTATGTCACTTGGCCTGCTGCCTTCCTTTGTTGTAAGGCTCTTTCTTAGTTCGTCTCTGTCATTATTCAGTTAGTGGCAAATCTCCTATTTGGTCATCCTCTGTACGTATGCAAGTAGCCCTTAGGGCTGGTCTGAACCGACGGTATTAAGAAATTCGTAAGATTAGATAATTAATGTTTCTATTTAATTTGCTCTATGCTGAGATCTGATATGATCAGCAACATGCCGTAAACTAAGCTTGGCGACACATACTGCGTCGTGATTACGCTTTGCATGTGTGGTCACTTGAGATGATGGAGAAATACGTTACGTCGTCTCCTATTGTCTGTCCAGAACACGCCCTCATACGAAAGCACAGATGTTGCAACGTTAGGATGTTGTAGAAAACACCAAGATGACCTACTGTTGACAAATGGTGCAAGAATAGGCTGTTGACTATCAATTTAACTAAAGTAACGTAATACCCATAAACAGGTGTTGTTGTTGGATTACACGATTGCCCGAACGATCACTGGAAGCTGTCATACCCATAAAAAATCTGGGTACGTGCGCATGGAGCGGTTTAAAGTGAACAACCACGTAATACTAGTCGTAGGAAAGACAGATACCAGACTGATATTCATTGGAAGACCCAGACTGTTATTCAATGGAAGAATCTTCAGGAAGTGTCATCACTTTAGTACGCCGATCTTGGACCCTTACCAGGAGTTATTGACAGGCGAAACAGATATTCAAAGGAGAGTAGCGCGTTTCGTAACAGTTTCGTTCAGTAAGCTCTGCACCATGATACCGTTAACTTTTAACATCCCGAAAGCGTACGTTAATAGCAGAGTCAACT
The DNA here is from genome assembly GCF_023898315.1 of Schistocerca nitens. Lineage (NCBI taxonomy): Eukaryota > Metazoa > Arthropoda > Insecta > Orthoptera > Acrididae > Schistocerca > Schistocerca nitens. The sequence continues at coordinate 98,746,944 of NC_064617.1, forward strand.
AATGTATTCATTCTCACATCTCATGAGAAGATACATACGTGGACCTCATATGGAAGCTATTGCCTACACCAAATGCAGTTGACGTCAAATCCGTATACGTTACAGAAATGGAGGTACGTATGTTTGCGTGTATGTGTGATATGTTCCACATCTCCTCCTAAAGCACTGGACCGACTTCGACCAAACTAGTTTACTGACAGGCAACAATCACTATGGCGGTAAGAGCCACCTACCTGTTATAGCTTAGGATTTATGACGTCATAAAAAATGAGATGCGGGAAAAACTGTCGCATCTTGCATGATGTTGAAATTTATTACTTCTGTGCTACTAACGTTATTAACAATAAATTTCGTAGACGGTGTCCATATATGCCGCTAAATGCACGTACAGAATCATATCATGGTACCCCACACAGTTCAGGGGATACGTTCTAAGCACTGAGATCTGTGAAGAACTATAGCATTGTGCTTGACGTTTCAATTTATCACTGCTTTATTTCTAACTGTATTCGCAAAACATTTTGCTGACGGTGTTCACTTCTGCCGCTGAATGTAGTATCTACACAAATATGTCGTTGTACTACAGGTTGTTCAAGAAATATGACATCATAAACATACAGATGTTTGAAAAAATACCGCACCATGCATAAAGTTTTAATATATATATTCTTTACTATTAAGACACCTCTGCAGTCGAATCAACTTCAGAAAATCCCTGAAGCCTGGCAGCGTTTTTGGCAGATATCAAGCGCTAAGCGCAAACGGCAGTAGGCGGAAACAACAGTGTTGTTGCGAAGAGATGTTGCCGCAGAAACGTTTACAGAATAGCGTTATAAACACTAAAAGCAGCTGCGCTCAGAGTACAGAAACCAGCCTACATCATCTCACACTGAGGCTAATGCATAATTTCAAAGGTGTTTTCACGAATAAAGGAAACGAAATTTTTTCGACGTTGCACTACAAACACAGTTCACTCTTTGTTTTCGTTTCTAACAGGAAATTGGGAAATGAATCCCTGGCAATGCCGGGTATGTCAGCGAGTATATATTTAAATGTAGCAGGTAGATAATCCCGTATCACAGAACTAGTTTCAGTTATGCTGTGAGAGGCATGCACGCTGCAATTACACGGATTCATGACAGCAGCAAATAGGTTTGGCCCCAGCTATGGCAGAAATACACTCCTGGAAATTGAAATAAGAACACCGTGAATTCATTGTCCCAGGAAGGGGAAACTTTATTGACACATTCCTGGGGTCAGATACATCACATGATCACACTTACAGAACCACAGGCACATAGACACAGGCAACAGAGCATGCACAATGTCGGCACTAGTACAGTGTATATCCACCTTTCGCAGCAATGCAGGCTGCTATTCTCCCATGGAGACGATCGTAGAGATGCTGGATGTAGTCCTGTGGAACGGCTTGCCATGCCATTTCCACCTGGCGCCTCAGTTGGACCAGCGTTCGTGCTGGACGTGCAGACCGCGTGAGACGACGCTTCATCCAGTCCCAAACATGCTCAATGGGGGACAGATCCGGAGATCTTGCTGGCCAGGGTAGTTGACTTACACCTTCTAGAGCACGTTGGGTGGCACGGGATACATGCGGACGTGCATTGTCCTGTTGGAACAGCAAGTTCCCTTGCCGGTCTAGGAATGGTAGAACGATGGGTTCGATGACGGTTTGGATGTACCGTGCACTATTCAGTGTCCCCTCGACGATCACCAGTGGTATACGGCCAGTGTAGGAGATCGCTCCCCACACCATGATGCCGGGTGTTGGCCCTGTGTGCCTCGGTCGTATGCAGTCCTGATTGTGGCGCTCACCTGCACGGCGCCAAACACGCATACGACCATCATTGGCACCAAGGCAGAAGCGACTCTCATCGCTGAAGACGACACGTCTCCATTCGTCCCTCCATTCACGCCTGTCGCGACACCACTGGAGGCGGGCTGCACGATGTTGGGGCGTGAGCGGAAGACGGCCTAACGGTGTGCGGGACCGTAGCCCAGCTTCATGGAGACGGTTGCGAATGGTCCTCGCCGATACCCCAGGAGCAACAGTGTCCCTAATTTGCTGGGAAGTGGCGGTGCGGTCCCCTACGGCACTGCGTAGGATCCTACGGTCTTGGCGTGCATCCGTGCGTCGCTGCGGTCCGGTCCCAGGTCGACGGGCACGTGCACCTTCCGCCGACCACTGGCGACAACATCGATGTACTGTGGAGACCTCACGCCCCACGTGTTGAGCAATTCGGCGGTACGTCCACCCGGCCTCCCGCATGCCCAGTATACGCCCTCGCTCAAAGTCCGTCAACTGCACATACGGTTCACGTCCACGCTGTCGCGGCATGCTACCAGTGTTAAAGACTGCGATGGAGCTCCGTATGCCACGGCAAACTGGCTGACACTGACGGCGGCGGTGCACAAATGCTGCGCAGCTAGCGCCATTCGACGGCCAACACCGCGGGTCCTGGTGTGTCCGCTGTGCCGTGCGTGTGATCATTGCTTGTACAGCCCTCTCGCAGTGTCCGGAGCAAGTATGGTGGGTCTGACACACCGGTGTCAATGTGTTCTTTTTTCCATTTCCAGGAGTGTAGATGGCAACAGAAATTGGCAGTAAATTGTAATGATTTATTGAAAGAAGTTGTACAGTACTTTACTCGAGTACAAAGGCGGCACATAACAATATACACTGAAGAGCCCTATTCAAAAAATGGCTCTAAGCACTATGGGACTTAACATCTGATGTCATCATTCTCCTAAACGTGGAACTACCTGAACCTAACCAACCTAAGGACATCACACACATCCAAGCCCGAGATAGGATTCGAACCTGCGACCGCATGAGCCGCGTGATTCCGAACTGAAGCGCCTAGAACCGCTCGACTACAGCAGCCGGCGGTGCTCCTGCCTAACATCGTGTAGGTCCCCAGCAAGCACGCAGAAGTGCCGCAACACATAAAATGGACTCGAAGTCTGAAGTAGTGCTGAAGGTAACTGACACCGTGAATCCTGCAAGGCTGTCCATAAATCCGTAGGAGTATGAGGGGGGTGGAGGTCTCTTCCCAACACCACGCTGCAAGGCATCCCAGATATGCTCAAAAACGTTCAGGTCCGGGGAGTTGGTGGCCGGCGGAAGTGTTTAAACTCACAAGAGTATTCCTGGAGCCACTCTGTAGCAATTCTGGACGCGTGGAGTGTCGCATTGTCCTGCTGGAATTGTCCAAGTCCGTCGGAATGCACGATGGACATGAATGGTTGCAGGTGATCAGACAGGATGCTTATGTGCACCTGTCAGAGTCGTATCTAGACATTTCAGGGGTCCCATATCACTTCAACTACACACGCTCCACACAATTACAGAGCCTCTGCCAGCTTGAACAGTTCTCTGCTTACATGCAGGGTCCATGGATTAATGAGGTTGTCTACATACCCGTACACGTCCATCCACTCAATACAATCTGAAACGAGACTCCTCCGTACAGGAAACATGTTTCTGTCATCAATAGTCGAATGTCGGTGTTGACGGGCCCAGCGGGACGTAGTTTTGTATCGTGCAGTCATATGAGTACACGAGAGGGCCTTCGACTTCGAAAACCCATAGTGATGATGATTCGTTGAATGGTTCGCGCTCTGACACTTGTTGATGGTCCAGTATTGAAATCTGCACTTGTGTCACTTTGAACGATTTTATTCAGTCGTCGTTGGTCCCGTTCTTGCAGCCGCAGCGATGTCGGAGATTTGATGCCTTACCGGATTCCTGATATTTACGGTACACTCGTGAAATGGTCGTATGCTAAAGTCTCCACTCTATTGCTATCTCAGAGATACTGTGTCCTATCGCTCGTGCGCCGACTATAACACCACGTTCAAACTCACTTATATCTTGACAACCTGCCATTGCAGCAGCAGTAACCGATCTAATAACAGCGGCAGACACTTGTTGTCTTAGACAGGCGTTGCCGACCGTAGCGCTGTATTCTGCCTGTTTACATAGCTCTGTATTTGAATACACATGACTATACCAGTTTCTTTGGCGATTCAGTGTACGTCAGCGTTCACTTGCACTAATCTGTCTCCAAACACAGGTATTGTCATAAATCCAGTGAAGGCTGACTAACATCACTTGTATAATGTATAATTTGGCTCCTCTTCACTGCAACTGTACATGGTTTCTGAGATACTTTCCTGTTATTGCCTGACGATTGTCTTCAGTTCCTATGTGTGTTTAGTTATTCACATTTGTCGGATGGATGTCTACTTGGGTAGTATTTGCGTGATCCTTTCAACAGTATACCTTCCCCGTACACCACTCACGAATGGAACATGGAATGGGAATAGCGACAGCGTATCAAAATGTTTCCTACATTACTTTTGGGTTAAAACGCATTTCTTTACCTTTCAAATAGTTTCACAAGTTGAAGACATTCGTACAGTTCACTAGCCAAAGATCCGTCACACTCTAATGTTACTCCAGCTGCAGTTGTTGCTAAAATACTTCTCATTACGAGAGGTTCATCGTAGTATGAGCGTGATGTAGTTTTTGCAGAGGAATACTTAGCTTCGAAGTGTCTGATCTGTTCCACCAATCAAGGCCATTAGAGGATTTATATTGCAGATTTGCCTGGATTTCGGACGTGATGAAAAATTGGATGTTAAAATAATATTTTCCAACACACCTATGAATCGTTGTAAGAGTAGACGTATTTTCCATAAGCATTTTCCAAAGATCTACACACATACCAGGTCCGATTAAGAAATTCCGTAAACCGTTATAGGCTTTGCATCATTACATTGGCCAAACTGCGACGAACTTCAGGTGCTTTGCCCCGCTCAATATATACCCTATCTTAAGAATGAATGCTCTTTAGCCTATTGTCAAAAACAATTAAATTTACTGATTTATAATGGAAAGTTAATGGTTTACAACAAACAGTTAGTACGGTTTTAAAGACGATAAATGATGATTAATTATGAACGCATTTCTTAACATTGTTCTTTGACTTTTGTGTTGAAATTTAGTTATGAACTTACAATAACTATATCTTGTAAGTCTCTTCGGGTTTGCTGCCGGATCCTAAAATCAACTTGACTCGATATTTCGGCGATCCAATTGGTCGCCATCTTCAGTAAAATGCTGCTTCTGCTGATGAGTCCCGCTGAGAACTGAAACTAGGTTGCAAATCGACGTCCTATATAGCCCACCGTTCAGTACACGACGCATGCGCCGCCCATCACGGTTTGTGCCTTCCAAAACAGGGAGGTGGCGCCGCCCTTAGTGAAACACTGCTGGCAACGATATATCGCAATCAAGGCCGCACCGAAGAACGTTCAGTTTTGATGCGAGATAATACAGGATTCCATGTTTTGCTAAGAGGAAACTCATTGTCTCTGTTGAATAAATTATCAGCCAACCTAATTTCAGTCGCCTCTATATACACACTGTTCCAAAAACCGGAAATGTTGGCAATTACAACAGTTTCCTCAAATTTCATTTTGTGTCCCTCATTTAGGCTGTGTTCTGCTACCGCCGATTATTCTGGCTGTTGTAGCCTCGTATGAGGGCCATGTTCCACACACCTGCTATGCACTGTGCGAATAGAATGGCCAACGTAAGCTTTCCCACATTGACACGGAATTTTGTACACCCCGTGTTTCCTAAGCCCCAAATCATCCTTCACAGAGCCAAGCAGAGCCCAAATCTTAGAGGGTGGACGGAACACACTCTTAATGTTAAAATACCTTAAAATTCGTCCAATCTTAAACGATAAGCCTCCAGCATAAGGAAGAAAGGCCACAGATCTATGTTCCTCTTCGTACACCTCCGGAGATGGTCCAAACTCCATAGCCCGACGAATCTGCTTCTCGGTGTATCCATTTTCCCTAAAAACAGTCATCAAATACTGAAGTTCTTGGGTTAAGCTGTCTGCGTCGGAAATGGCATATGCTCTCCGTACCAAAGTCCTAAGGATGCCACTACGTTGGTATGGTGGATGACAACTCTTAGGATGCACATACCAATCTGTGTGTGTCGGCTTTCGGTGAACACTGTGTCCCAAAGTTCCATCTGATTTTTTATAAACCATTATGTCTAAAAATGAAAGCATCCCATCATTTTCAACGTCCATAGTAAATTTGATACGGGGATGAAGACAGTTGAAGTGGTCCAAAAATCTGTTAAGAGCATCATGTCCATGCGGCCAGACGATGAAGGCATCGTCCACGTATCTCCAGAAGCCCGTTGGTTGCAAAGCTGAAGTCCTCAGTGCCGTGTCCTCGAAGTCCTCCATAAATAAATTGGCGACTATGGGTGACAAAGGACTACCCATAGCCACTCCGTCATTCTGCTGAAAAATTTTACCGTTAAATAAATAAAAAAAATACTTGGAGGTCAGCGCATGACGACAAAGCTTCAGCTGAAGAGCTGGTGAAGCTTTGTCGTCAAGTGTCTTCATCCCCGTATCAAATTTACTATGGAGGTTGAAAATGATGGGATGCTTCCATTTCTAGACGTAATGGTTTATAAAAAACCAGATGTAACTTTGGAACACAGTGTTCACCGAAAGCCGACACACACAGATTGGTATTTGCATCCTAAGAAGTTGTCATCCACCACACCAACGTAGTGGCGTCCTTAGGACTTTGGTACGGAGAGCATATGCCATTTCCGACGCAGACAGATTAACCCAAGAACTTCAGTATTTGATGACTGTTTTTAAGGAAAATGGATACACTGAGAAGCAGATTCGTCGGTCTACGGAGTTTGGACCATCTCCGGAGGTGTACGAAGAGGAACATAGATCTGTGGCCTTTCTTCCTTATGCTGGAGGCTTATCATTTAAGATTGGACGAATTTTAAGGAGTTTTAAGATTAAGAGTGTGTTCCGTCCACTTTCTAAGATTGGGGCTCTGCTCGGCTCTGTTAAGGATGATTTGGGGTTAGGAAACCCGGGGTGTACAAAATTCCGTGTCAATGTGGGAAAGCTTACGTTGGCCATTCTATTCGCACAGTGCATAGCAGGTGTGTGGAACATCGCCCTCATACGAGGCTACAACAGGCGGAAAAATCGGCGGTAGCAGAACACTGCCTAAATGAGGGACACAAAATGAAATTTGAGGAAACTGTTGTGGTTGCCAACATTTCCGGTTTTTGGAGCAGTGTCTATAAAGAGGCGACTGAAATTAGGTTGGCTGATAATTTATTCAACATAGACAATGAGTTTCCTCTTAGCAAAACATGGAATCCTGTATTATCTCGCATCAAAACTGAATGTTCTTCGGTGCGGCCTTGATTGCGATATATCGTTGCCAGCAGTGTTTCACTAAGGGCGGCGCCACCTCCCTGTTTTGGAAGGCACAAACCGTGATGGGCGGCGCATGCGCCGTGTACTGAACGGTGGCCTATATAGGACGTCAATTTGCAGCCTGGTTTCAGTTCTAAGCGGGACTCATCAGCAGAAGCAGCATAATCCTGCAGATGGCGACCAGTTGGATCGCCGAAATATCAAGTTGATTTTAGGTTCAAATGGTTCAAATGGCTCTGAGCACTATGGGACTCAACTGCTGAGATCATAAGTCCCCTAGAACTTAGAACTACTTAAACCTAACTAACCTAAGGACACCACACACATCCATGCCCGAGGCAGGATTCGAACCTGCGACCGTAGCAGTCGCGCGGCTCCGCACTGAGCGCCTAGAACCGCTAGACCACCGCGGCCGGCTCAAGTTGATTTTAGGATCCAGCAGCAAACCAGAAGAGACTTTCTAGACTTATTACGCCGGTAAAGCCTACGTAATCACAATAACTATATCTGTCGTAAAACCGTTAATCACATCTTGATTCACGTTGGATTCTGTTCATAACATTAATTGAGGTACAGTACAAAACGCCAAAACGAAATTTCAGGTTAAAGTTCAGTAGTATCTATATGACTGAAAATCAATAGTCTTCACATCAGAATGTTTGATAATCCTTCGTGGAAAAGTTAATTACAACTGATCTAATTGGATTTTCGTTATTGACATGATATATGATATGCACGTGTCACGTTAAATACGTCAGATAACTGATAAGTTTTCCAAAAGTCTGTTTTTTAGGTAAGTCGAAATATAACAATTTTGCAAATTAATTATTTGTTTAATTACAACATAGATATCTTTCGTAACATTTCAAGGGGAAGGTAATAATGCGATCCCGAGACTGAAATTATAAATTTTGCTGAAATTTACGACGGTATGTTAATTCACAACATCTAATTTTCTACCCGACTCAAATTTCCTGCTAATTACATTTAAATGATCTGAAATGATGTTGATTCGTTATGTAAGTGAACCAAACAGTTTAATTTGCTGATATAAATTAAGAAAAACCATACTTTCTAACTTTTGTCCATTACATGTTGTGGATTAGGTAATCTGCAATATGCTAAATTGTTACTGGTATCGAAGCATTCTTTAAGTACCCTATAACTTCTCATATTACAACATTGAGTATATATTTCACCATAGCTCATCTCACCAGGGTTTCAGAACTACCTGCTATAGTCGTAAGTTAAGATCTAATCAGGTTGCTTACAATTTCCACATATAGATACATATGGTCTGCTCAATACTGATTTCCCCATGGGCTTACTCGCATTCTATTTCAGTTTTAATAGTATCGTACTTACGGTCCTGGGTAAATCGTCCGTTTCAAGTTTCAAACTTACCGCCATTATGATACATTACCACAGAACAGAGTTTCATTGTCTAGAGGGTTGTCGTACTTAAGAAGATGGGAACAGAGCAAATCACAGTAAAATATCTAAAAACCGAGTCCAGTGAATATGTACCACAAAATGGACTCGAAAGAGAGAGAGGGAGGCAAACTTATACAGACATGGTGTAATACGACGATCTGCTAAACGAATGAATATTTCATCTACGCTACGACTACTGAATAGAAATAAATAAATACGTTCAACTCTCCGCACACAGCAGAAATATTCAAAGTATTAAAACAAACGAAAAGAACGCGGCATTGTTGTGGGATAAGCGCTGCGAATTCTGTCCACTGAATATAAGCGAACAAACATTTCCGGTCGGTTGAAAGGAGCATGGCTGTTTAAAGCTCATTTGTGGCAAAAATAAAAGAACAAAAAAAAAAAGGGAGAGAATGCATCAGAAAAATCCGTATCACCGTTGTTCCTGAGCAAAGGACCGAGAACAATGTGAAAGACAACATTCAATGCAAACTTCCTCCTTTCACTTTGATTTTATTTAAAATATTTAACTGTTATCAAACACGGAAAAATAAATATAAAAGTATGTGACGGGTAATACATAACAATAAATGAAAAAGAGCGTTTCTAGCTCATAGGTTCCCGAATATTTGTGAACAGCTATCCTGTTTTCGAAGATAAGTAATCACGCTGCCTTTTCAGAAAACTTATATCGGCTCGAATTCTACACTCAACTAGCGAACCCGACAATGCTTCGCAATTGGTAAGTATGTATAGAGGTTGGGTATGGTTCTGGATCTTCTCCCCCACTCCCATTGCTCCTCCTCTCCATTTGTCCATCTCCTGCTGCTGCTGCTCCTCCTCCTTCTCCTCCTCCTCCTCCTCCTTCTTCCTCCCCCCCCCCAAACCACCTCTGCCCATCACCTTCCTCCCGTTCCATGTATGTCTCTTATCCCACACTATCTCTATCCATTTCCTCCCCCTGCATCTCTCTGTCCTTATCCTCCTACCTTCTTTATATCTATTTCTTCCACCCTCTCTCTGACGTTATTTATCGTTGTTACAAACGGAAGCTTGATGGTGAGTAAAGTCAAAATTAATGGTGAAATCGATTGGAATCATTAGTACACGGGGTATGAGGGAGAAGTTTCCAGCAGCTGAATCTGCGATGATAGCAGCTTTAATAATAATATTTCGCATGGTTTTAATCTACGAACAGGCAGGATCATAAAGATAACCATAAACATAACTTTCCCGTTTTCTGTTAAAAATGACTGCTAAAATCATAAGATAACCGAACATCTTCATCGCACAGCGTAATATCTTCTTTCTCGCAACCGGTTTAACAGAAAGTGTTTATTGTGCAACATGTCTGTACTTCCAGCGGTTTAGGCTGAGCGTTGTCTGTCAGTAAATCAGTCAATTGAGAAGGGATTCATCCAACCGAATCTTTCCTTGAATTAGTGTGAACTGAAACAAAACAATATCAGTTAGCTCATGAATTTATTGCAATGAAAATAATCGCGATTCATTGTTTATAACCTGCGGTGAAACTTTGCAAATAGTTTATGTCTGTTGGTGTTATGTGTGTGTGTATGTGAAGTCTGATGCAGTTGAAAAAGAATATACCTTAAAAGTTGGGTTAAAACTTCGTTCTTCGATGATTTTCGACCAAAATGGTGTCACGTGGAGGGAACTGTTGTGCTTCTGTATGTTCCGCAGGAAATGCTTCGATCGAGGTTTTTGTCAGACAACAATGATGCCAGTGGTTCTGGTGGAGATGAAAGTTGTGGTATTTTGATTTTTCGGCTCGCACAACATGATCTCGGTGGTCGTGTCCTGACTTTTAAGCATTTCAGTGTTGATAAATATTGTTCATCGTTCCGAAGTCGATCAATACATCTGATGCGTAATCGACTGTTGTATCTTATCTGAACGCCAAATATTCAGTTCAAATTGTCACATCTGACCCTCTGTTTCGTCGACGTTCCACATTATTTTGTGCGTAGGCTCGAACTGAGCGAGTCGGGCTCGGGTAGTATATCTGTTGTTCCGGAGTCATAATGGTTCTCGGTTGAGAAATGCTTATTCGATTTGCTTCCAAACGCTGTCTACACTCTTCGTCAGTCTTCTTGACTATCACGTAGCGATGCCTCACTGATTTCATTTTTTCGAAAGAAATTTACTGAAATCAACTGAATCTTTGCAGCATACCATATGATCACCATCGATAACACAATGAAATATCACTTTAAATTGTATTTTCGCAAAATATCAATATTCACTGCGAATTTGTTGTTTTCATTAAAACAGTCGACTGCAGAACGCTTGAACGAGATTTTCGTACAAAAATACCATCCAAATTTCCGACATTTCATAGAAACCTATCCCTGACAATTAGAAATTCAACCAAGAAAGAGTCAGCCTAATCTGTGCAGCCGTTCTCAGGTGATGACCTTTCCGGTGAAACAGATTTTTATTTATATATAGATAACATCTTTTCATTGGTCATTGTCCACGTTGCAGTTAGTGGTACGCTTGTGTATTTCTTACGTAAAGTATGCTACAGTACGTACGGAAAATTAAGAGAGACTATTAATGCTGGTTTATATGAAGATATTTACAATTTTTTTCTACTTGTAACATTAAAAATTAATATAATATGCGTTAAGTTTGTACCTTGGAATCCTTTTCAGACCTTCGCCTCTAGCCAGCGCTGTATTAGGAGTTTAATACATTTTCTTATCTCATTTTGAAAAGATACTTAATCACTTTATGTATGCTGCTGTTATTTTCTGAAATTACAAAAATTACTCTGGAAAAGTATGGTTTATCCAAATGTGAAAACCTGTTCCAAGTTACAGCATGGTCATGTACCTAGAATAAGTATTCTACTCAAATTTAAAATTGTTGAAATCTAGAAGGTCTTATTAACAGTGTTACATTATTAATCTACTGCACACCAGTAATCAGAAAGTGAAATCAAAGTAAGAAGAAGTACTACCATAAACACATTACAAGTTACAAACTTTCTGAAATATAAGCTATTGGCAAATAACACAGGTTTCACATGTGAAGACAGGGAAATCCGTTTAGACATTAAAGAACCTCACTACATTTGCAAATCTCATGTCTTCCATAGCAGCCAGCCGCTGTGACCGAGTGGTTCTAGGCGCTTCAGTTCGGAACCGCGCTGCTGCTACGGTCGCTGGTTCGAATCCTGCCTCGGGCATGGATGTGTGTGATGTACTTATGTTAGTTAGGTTTAAATAGTTCTAAGTCTAGGGGACTGATGACCTCAGATCTTAAGTCCCATAGTGCTTAGAGCCGTTTGAACCATTTTCTTCCAAGGCAGAAGAGTTTCTACCGCTTCAAAGTACTAGAAGGTGCACGACAGATGACGTATGGCTTAACCATACGCACAATGTGTTACTACTTTTTAAAGTAATTTCCGCCATTTGACTGTTAATTGTTCATTTATTTTAACACAATAGTGTTTTCGGTTTTACACCATTCTCAAGTGCATGTTGAACTGATAATTAGTAGAGAGTATAAATCATACAGTGTAGGGCCTGGAACGAGAAGTTATTGCGTATATGAAAACATTACTTACAAGTTAAAATATATCTGACCTGTCTGTGACACGTAATCTTCGAAAAAACGTATTTCTGTTCTTACAGAGAAGTAGTATTTAGGATTTGAGCACAAATCAAAGACAACATAATATGGCTGACATTGTGTTCAGTGGAAAACGATTAACATGGAGTATGGCATGTTTAACAGCCAATATTTTCCTGCAACTTACATTCAACACTTCTGTTCATCATGTGACGTTAACATATGTCGAAACAGTAGGAGAGGTCGTAGCAAATCAGCACCACTGTGGGAGCCATAGGATCTTCGCATTACTACAGAAAGGGAAGGTGAACGTTTAGCAGCGGCAGACGTCGTAACAAATTAGCACCACTGAGGGAGCAATACGACTTTGCATTAGTACAGGTATTACCAGGAAATGGAAGGTGAACGTTTATTTAGCTACGTGCTTAACATGCCCTTGTAAAATAAGTTCAAAACACCCTCTTATACAACTTTTTTTAAAAATGTACAGAATTGTACTCATAATAACACTGTTTAAATGAAGAATTAACAGTATTCTCCTAATAGCTTTCAAATTATACAGGATCTAAATATGAAGAACTCACCATATTTAGAGAACCAATAAAGTGCAACTAAATCCTGCCAAGACGACAGCCATCAATTTCAGCAAGAATGCCCCTCGATGCCTACCAACTTCAGACTGCTTATGGGCGTGATATCCTTGGTGGACCACGCTGACTTACGTCGGGGTCAATTTGGACAAACACTTCTTTCCCAATAAATATGTTGACCTTCTCAGAAAGAAAACTTTTGATATGCCCAAGAAACTCCTCCCAGCAAAGGTTCGATTATATAAGGCGACGGTGCTCTCTATGAAATTGTATGGCACCTCGGTCTGGGGTCTTGCCAGTCCAACACAAATTGGCGGTCTACAAGTTTTACAAAATACGGTACTCAGATGGATACTTTGCGCCAGCCGCTATACTCGCATCGTTGACTTGAACTCTGCCCTCCATATGGATACAGAGCTAGAAACAGTTTGCAAACGGACGACGACCTTGCACAACAAAGTAGACACTTTGCGTAACTTAGTGTATCACGTAAGAACTCTGGCCAGGACAACACCCAGCCCATGACATCGATATAAATGTGTCAAATGGCTCTGAGCATTATGGGACTTAACTTCAGAGGTCATCAGTCCCCTAGATCTTAGAACTACTTAAACCTAACTAACCTAAGGACATCACACACACCCATGCCCGAGGCAGGATTCGAACCTGCGACCGTAGCGGTATCGTTACTCTGGTTACATGGATCAGATAGTATCAGCCGCAATTGAAACACCGCCGGCTGGTGTGGCCGAGCGGTTCTAGGCGCTACAGTCTGGAGCCTCGCGAGCGCTACGGTCGCAGGTTCGAATCCTGCCTGGGGCATGCGTGTATGTGATGTCCTTAGGTTAGTTGGGTTTAAGTAGTTCTAAGTCCAGGGGACTGAGGACGTCAGATGTTAAGTCCCATAGTGCTCAGAGCCAACTGAACCATTTGAACCACCCCGGTCGGCTGATGTCGGTATAATTTATCGCGTTCCTTGGTACTCTGACATTCTAACCCATTTCACCAACTGGCTATACAGGCCCTAAGAAATTAACCTCAAATGTTTATTTATAATAAAATGAAACCAAGCACCTAATTACCTTCCACATGAAGTCTGGATCATCGTCGACGTTAGAACTTCGATTTAATACGTGTCAAAAAAAAAAAAAAAAAAAAAAAAAGTGCCTCTCTCTAACGTGCATAACTTTAAGTGTTTCTAAAATTAGTCGCTAGTCTGAAACACCTGCCAGGGAACATTATATGTTCTTAAATGCACTATTGTTTTGGTTTAGCACACTTCCCCATTATTAGTGAGAGAGCAGAGCTGCGTAACAATACAAATTAGTTTATATTTTATGCTACATTTCTCAAAAGCAGCCTAAATCACCAGATTTGAATATCGAGGTTCTCTTTATTCTTTTTGTTAGTAAATCTCTAGCTATGCAAAATCCTCTTTCGGCTACTTCTGATGAAGGAAATGCGTCACTACTTCTTTTATGTGAATGCGTGGTGTCTGCTCTTTCGGAAATGTCCAAAGTAACGTGCTGTCGGTCATTTTGGATTTGTCTGAAAGAACAGACACAATAGGGCTGCGGATTGATGACGCTCGATGGTGGTGTAGCTCGGCCGAGACGCGTGCCGAGATATTCCGCGTATTTGTCATAAGAAATGCGTTCGTGTGGCGCAGTGGTGCCTAGTAAGCAGGCAATCCCGCCTTTGAATCCCGGTCCAGGACACATTTCCACGCTTCGCTTCTGATTCCGCGTAATGTCGCGATACAGCTTTCCCTTTAGTCCGGAACCGAGCTGCTGCTAGGTTTTAATCCTGCCTCGGGCATGGGTGTGAGTGCTGTCCTTAGCTACGTTTAAGTAGTTCTTAGTCTAGGGAACTGATGACCTCAGATGTTAAGTCCCACAGTGCTCAGAGCCATTTGAACCATTTGAACCTTTCGTTTCCATTCTCCTCCCTCCGTCTTCAATTTGCATGGAAAACTTTTTTGCTGCTGTGCATACATCGAGGTGACAAAAGTCGTGGGATACCCCCTAATATCGTAGCGTAGTGCAGCAACTCAGCATGGCCTGGACTCAACTTTGAAAGTCTCCTGTAATTTATGCCCCATAAATGTTCGGTGGGATTCACGACAGTGGCCAAATCATTCACTCGAATTGTCTAGAATGTTATTCCAACCAATCGCGAACAATTTGACCTAGCACCCGACATGACTTCTTTGTTTGTGAACATGAAGTTCATGAATGGCTGCAGATGGTCTCCAAGTAGACGAACAAAGCTGGGGACCCTATCCACACCACTGCGGAGCCACCACCGGCTTGCACAATGCCTTGTTGGAAACACTCGAAACCTGCCATCAGCTCTTGCCATCTGAAATCAGGACTTACCCCATTCGCCACCGTTTTCAAATCGTTTATGGTCAACCGATATTGTCACGAGCCCAGGAGAGACGCTGCAGGCTATGTAACGCTGTTAGAAACGGCATTCGCGTCGGTCGCCGGTGGCGTAACCAATTTGTGGTGTCACCGCCAGACACCACACTTGCTAGGTGGTAGCCTTTAAATCGGCCGCGGTCTATTAGTATACGCCGGACCCGCGTGTCTCCACTGTCATTGATAGCAGACCGAGCGCCACCACACGGCAGGTCTAGAGAGACGTACTAGTACTCCCCCAGCTGTACAGCCGACTTTGCAAGGAAAGGTTCACTGACAAATACGCTCTCATTTGCCGAGACGATAGTTAGCATAGCCTTCAGCTACATTTGCTACGACCTAGCAAGGCGCCGTATTCAATTGATAACTAATATTATGAAGCATGTACCGTAACGAGAGATGTTCTACAAATGCGGATTAAAGTTAAGTATTACAAGATTTGCGTACTTTATTGCAATTCTCAAGACATTGTCCTGTTCCAAACCTCACGCCAAGCTGCGTGAGCTGAACGCGTGCCTTTCGGGTACTTCCGAGTGGCGTGGCTGTCTTGCTACGCCACTACACAATTAACGCCAGATTTCACCGCAGTGTCCTAACGTATGCGTTATTCGTACGCCATTGATTGATATCTACGGTTATTTCACGCAGTATTGCTTGTCCGGCACCGCTGACAACTCTACGCAAATGCCGCTGCTTTCGGTCGTTACGTGAAGGCGATCGGCCACTGCGTTGTCCTTGATGAAAGGTAATACTTCAAATGTGGTGTTACACTCAGCATATTCTTGACATTTTGGATCTCGGCGTATTGAACTGCCTAACGATTTCCGAAATGGAATGTCCCATGAGTCTAGCTCCAACTAGCAGCCACGTTTCAAAGTCCATTAATTAACACCGCGCGGCTATAATTGCGTTGAAAACCTTTTGACACGTATTACCTAAGTACAAATGACAGCTCTGTCAGTGAACTGCCCTTTTATGTCTTGTGTACGTGATACTATGGTCATCTGTGTAAGTGCATATCGCTAGCCAGTGCCTTTTGGCACCTCACTATGTAGATGTCGAAAGGCCCATAAATCGACCTTGTGCACACCTGCATTGCAACTTTGAGCTTAAGGGGCTCCGGAACGCCCTATACTTGCAATGTTAAAATAACGCTTATAAATTACATCTTTCCTCACAAAGTATTTGAGGTAGGAAGTTGAACTTTTTACAGATTATTTATTGGAATATGGGCTACAACATAACACAGGGATTTTACAAAATTTTAGTTCAGTTATTAAAGATGATTTTTTTTTCAATTGTAATGAAAATTCACAACATTTTTTTGCAATTTTTTATTTATATATTCAAAAATATACAGTTTTTTGGAAAAAAGGCTGTGTTAAATTATGCAGAAGGTACTGTGTAACATTTACTGAAAGTTTCAAACAAATATGTTTGGAAGATCCTTAGAAAACATGTAATTAGTATGAGAAAATAAAAGTTTTGGCAATCGACCGACAAAGATTGGATTAACTTTTTAGTGCATTCCAGGTCCATAGGATGGATTATCCATCTCCTCCTCCCGCTTCCTCTTGTTCCTCCTCCTGTTTACTCTTGCTTGTATTTCTAGACTCTTTACAGCCCTGTCTGCAGCCCGAAGGCGTTCCTTGTCTAAAGCAAGCATCGCTCGTACCATGTTAGAACCTATCTTCATTCCCATATTTCTAAATACCTTGCACCTTACAATGTTGCCATCATTGAAAGTCGCAACAGCATCATACACACCAAAGTGAAGTGTTTCTATTCCAACAAATACAGTCTTGGGGATTCTCGACCATATTACACTATTTACACTTTCATTGGGGTTTTGAGTTTTTCCGTGAATACACTTTTTCAACAGTTCAGGTGCTGCTAAGTCTCTGAAAATAGGTTTTATCACCTCCATTATTGCATGAGGCAGACTATGCTTATGAGTGTACACTTCACCAGTTAGCAATCCTTTGTTATATTTACACCAACTGTCTTCTTCTTTGGGACACAAGCTATGTTGGGGATTTTCATCGTCTTTATTGTTTATAGTAATAACACATACCTTTGGCTTTCCAACATTTCTCCTTTTCTTAAAAGCCTTCAGAGGATTTCTAATAACTTTACTTTTACTCATTATTATACTTCAACAAAACAGAGACTCAAGAAACAGAATTAATTACGAATATTTTCGAGATAACGACAGAGTAAATAAACATGAAACAATCGACAATCACACCAGCGATATATATTGAACCATCACAGGTTAGCCACAACACATACTTTATCTCACATCACTAAAATGTACCTGATGAACACGGACGTTAATAATAACACCATTTGACAGCAGTTTAACAGCGCCACATAGGGTCACGCCCATGTAGAACACATTTCAAAAAAAAAATTTAAAAATAGTCGTAGTCTTCGGAATTGAATAAATTATATATCTATTAAAAGGTAATAGTCTGCAGATTCAGAAAACGCAAAAAAGTAAAAATTGAACTTTTAATGATTTTGAGCCTTTCCGGAGCCCCTTAATTGATTGTGAGAGAACGTGCACACACCTTCGACTGTAGATATTAACAGAGCAGGCTTCAAATACAGACACTTGCAAAAGATTAGGAGTCCTTCTTATCGCAACTCTGACTACCAATTTTTTGTATGTTCCTACCAAAGCTACACTTTTTGCTTACTAAATAATAAAACCAGTGCTATATCCGGTCTGTAAGTTTCCTCATTGTTAAATTATGGGATTTATACCTCAATACGGTCACATTTTGTACAGAGCGGTGTAAGTAACAGTTGACTGAGAGAATGGCAGTATTCACCTAAAATGTATCAGTTAAATACTTGAATAAGCCTACGTAAGTGAAGCAAAGTAAAACAGAAAGGTACACATATAGTATGTGATCTAAAGTATCCTGACACCTGGCTGAAAAGGACTTGGTCCGCAGCTCGTGGTCGTGCGGTAGCGTTCTCGCTTCCCGCGCCCAGGTTCCCGGGTTCGATTCCCGGCGGGGTCAGGGATTTTCTCTGCCTGTGGGTGTTCTGTGATGTCCTTACGTTAGTTAGGTTTAAGTAGTTCGAAGTTCTAGAGGACTGATGACCATAGATGTTAAGTCCCATAGTGCTCAGAGCCATTTGAACCATTTTTTTGAAAATAACTTAAAAGTTCGTGGTGCCCTCCGTCGGTAATGCTGGAATTCAATATGATGTTGGCCCACCCTTAGACTTGACGGAAGCTTCCACTCTCGCAGGCATACGTTCAATCAGGTGAAGAAAGATTTGTTGGAGAATGGCAGCCCAGTCTTCACTGCAGTGCTGCATTGGGGACAGGTGTCGATGCTGATCGGTGAGGCCTGGCACGGAGTCGGCGTTCCAAACCATCCCAAAGGTGTTGTATAGGATACAGGTGACTCTGTGCAGGCCAGTCCATTACAAGGATGTTGTCGTGTAACTACTCCGCCACAGGCCGTTTTGTTCGTCTACTTGGAGACATTATGAACAGGTGCTCGATCATGTTGATAAATACAATCGCATTCCCCGAATTGCTCTTCAACAGCAGGCAGCAAGAAAGTGCTTAAAACATCAATGTAGGCCTGTGCTGTGATAGTGGCACGCAAAACCACAAGGGGTGCAAGTCCCTCCATGAAAAACACGACCACACCATAACACCACGCCTCCAAATTTTACTGTTGGCACTACACACGCTGGCAAATGACGTTCACAGGGCATTCGCCATACCCACACGCTGACATCGGATCGCCACATTGTGTACTGTGATTCGTAACTTCACACAACGTTTTTCCACTGTTCAATCGTCCAATGTTTACGCTCCTTACACCAAGCGAGGCGTCGTTTGGCATTTACCGGCGTGATGTCTGGCTTATGAGCAGGCGCTCGACCATGAAATCCGAGTTTTATAACCTCACGACTAAATATAGTAGTTGCAGTGGATCCTCATGCAGTTTGGAATTCCTATGTGATGGTCTGGATAGATGTTTCCCTATTACACATTACCACCCTCTTCCACTGTCGGCGGTCTCTGTCAGTCAACAGACGAGGTCGGCCTGAACGCTTTTGTGCTGTACGTGTCCCCTCACGTTTCCATTTCACTATCACATCGAAAACAGTGGACGGCGGTCTCTTTCAGTCAACAGACCAACAGACGAGGTCGGCCTGTACGCTATTGTGCTGTACGGTCTCTTCGCGTTTCCACTTCAATATCACATCGGAAACACTGGACCTAGGGATTTTTAGGAGTGTGGAAATCTCACGTACAGACGTACGACACAAGTGATACCCAATCTCTTGACCACGTTCGTAGTCCGTGAGTTCCGCGGAGCACCCCATTCTGCTCTCTCACGACATCTAATGAACCTGGCAGTAGGTGGCAGCACAATGCACCTAATATGAAAAACGTATGTTTTGTGGGTGTCTGGATACTTTCCATCACACAATGTACGTGGTTTTTATTGAACGTAAATGAAATTTAAATGCATTTCTTTCTCCCACGACATCCAATGCGGTTTGTATTTCACTAAAACTACGGGTTCAGAATCCTACGGCTGTATACTTTGTGATGTAAGGCAGGTTGTAAAGTATAACGTACAGTAAATGGTGACTGACAGTGTTACACATTGCTCTCAACTACGCCGAATTCACACCCATGAACCGATTAGCTCCAAACCCAAACTCTATGACGTGAATGGTGTTCAGGAATTACCCTACAAACTTGTTCTCAGGGCCAAAACCTACCTCCTTAAGAAACGAGTAGATGTTCATTTACCTGTGGAATTATAACAAGAGTCACACTTCCTGTTTTAGGGAAGTGGCCAGGCTTGTTGAGATGCTTTGCTTCCCTGCTAGTTTAGAGCAGAGCTATATTTCCATTTCCTTCATCATGTCTTTGGTATTCGACATGGAACTGTTACAGAGCTGAAAGACTCATTGTCTTGTAGTTAAGGGTATTGGTTCATAAATCAAGAAAATGTACCAATACCTAAATTGTATTACATTGCATATTTTCTACTCTTTTTTCCTTTAGTAGCCACGTTCCGTCATTCTCAACGGCTAGCAATATGACTGCTCCCCTCTTGTTTCTTCCTGTTTCTTATTGTGTGTTAGGTGTCTTGTTTCAAATGGCTCTGAGCACTATGGGACTTAACATCTGAGGTCATCAGTCCCCTAGAACTTAGAACTAATTAAACCTAACGAACCTAAGGACAGCACACACATCCATGCCCGAGGCAGGATTCGAACCTGCGACCGTAGCGGTCGCGGGGTTGTTAGGTGTCTTGTGACTGGTTTTTCTATTCACGCACAGCTGTACAGAACACATCTTGTGGCTGTTTCTGCTTGGACAACATCCGAAATACCTTTCCTTACAGTGTTAATAATGTAGTTAGTTTATTGGCAACACATCAAGTAACCAAACCTAATATAGTTGCAGTTCGTTTTGTAATAAGTAAAAAGGAACATCAAGATCGGAAGGAACACATGGACCAAATAATGTCCGACAGTTTAGAAGCATAGACATACTTTGCCATCGTTTCAGAACGTCAGTAAATGAATCGTTCTGGGGTTAGGCCTACAGCAGACAGACACCCTTTGTGTGGAAGGTTTCCTGGGAATTGTACGTCTTTGACAATGGGATTTGTGTGGTGAAGCTGATGTATGTACAATATCGTAAAAATAAAACTACTCCACAACTTATTTGATGTACCTTAAGACAGGGAACACAACGCTGCCTCGCGTGTGGGTGATGGAAGTCGGGATTATCTTAAGGTGCATCAAATTTTTTTAGGCCTGTTTGATTTTGCCTCGCCTGTATCATTGGAGCGTGGAAGCGCAGCAATAAGTATGTAAGAAAAGCTGGACGCAGAATCGCGATGTAGGGTAGTCTTGGTACCCGATTCTTATTTGAGCTAGGAACGTAAGGTAAAAAGTTTTTGGTTCGGCCAGATCAGCGGCTGATTGTAGAGCCATTCGAACCTCTGTCTTACTGTAGCTATGTAAGAATATACTAAACAAGGTTTGTACGACGAACAGGAGCTGGCGCCCAGGCAAGTTGTGCGAATCAACTAATTCCTTTTGCAAACGATTTTAATTGGGCTGAAATTAAGGCTCAACTAATTACACCGTTTGTGTGTGTACCGTTCGGATTTTACGAACAAAAACAGTAAACCTTAAATAACTCCGGACTGGAGCGAGACAGATGGATCAAATTTCGTTTACCGTGTATCGGACCTTGGTCTGAGGTAAGGTTCAATCGTTTCAAAAAATCTTGCTTCGTTTGGATTTTACGAGCAACAAACACATGTTTGTGGGATCTTTTAGAAGCACTCGACATCTAGATTTTAAGCTTGTACGAATCAGTACAAACTTTGCACGAAGGTAGATAAATGGATAAAATCAAAGCGAAAATTTTTAGCCCAGTAACCTTTATTCACTGTCGAGATCCGATGGTTTAAATTCGAGATAAACGTTGCAAGCAAAATTCTTTCTTACGTCAACTGAATGCATGGAGACGTTTTAAAGTGAATTAAATAAGTAATAAATGCCTCCCTGCGATGAAATGTAAAACTAACATTCAAAAATTTAGCGTCATTCGGATTTTACGTGTAAAAAAGTGATTTTTTGAGTCTTTTTACGCGAACCTTTTCTTCCCTCAAAGTTGTGCGTGAATCAGTTTACATTTTGTAAGAAGATGTCCGAGTATATGTAATTCAAGTTAGTCCTGTCGTTTTGTGAAAGCTTTATTCGTCGTCATGATATAAGCAGCACGGTTGGAAGGACAATAAAAGATCCTGTACCAGTTCAGACGTCGCCCCTAGTCAATGAAAATCTTCATTGGTTGCTAAACTAGATCGGTCCCTTGTGAAAATAATGATACAGAAAAAGCTGGGAACCGGAATGAAAAATGCTCCTATCGTAGCACAAAAAAGATCAATATATCCTGGCCAGATTTAGGGGTGTAAGAGAATGAGACTAGCTTCTCGACTTATGTGGCAGCATCAAAGACATTTGAATCAAAACATCTCTCATATTCGTACTTTTTTAGGATTTAACCTTACTTCCATAGCGTAGTGAGTTCTCTCAGACCTACACTCTGCTCCATGAATGTTGAGGATGTACAAGAACAAATAGACACAAATTTATTTGCTTCTAGAGAAAGGGATGCATCGGCATTAGAAGTATCCAAGAGTGGAGGGGCATCTATAACAGGAACTATTCCAGAGTGTGGATGCAAGCATCCTAAAGCCTAATGACATGTTGTGTGATATTGCACGACAAGACAAATGTCACGTTGGATGATAATACTGGCATGTCATGTTATACGAAATGAATTGTATCATGTTACTTTAGTTGACACGACGCATTATATTACATGAAATGATTACTAACACTAATAACTAAAAAAAGCACGAATTTGTCAAGATGTTTTGATTGAAATGTCATTGAATTTGCCACAATGGCGCAAAGCTAGTTCCCTTCTTTTACATCCCTAATTTTGCCCAGAGCATATTCGTCGCTTTTTGTGCTACGACAGGAGCATTTTTGATGTGACTCTTGATATTTTCCCGGCGTATCGAATATTCCATAAGATTTCGGCTTGCAGACGAATTAGAGCACTTGAAATCGGTATTTCAACATAATGGATATTCTGCACATCAGGTCAGTACTGCTTTAAAGAGGAAAAAACGTGACCACCCACAAGATCAAGAGGATAAAGAGGTGTTTAAGTCCAGAGCATTTCTCCCAGATGTCGGGAACATTTCATCGAAAGTAGGCAGAATTTTAAAGAAACATCGTGTGAAAACAATCTTCCGGCCACCTACAAAGACTCGTGCTCTTCTGGGCTCAGCCAAGGATGGTCTGGGATTACGGAAGGCTGGAATTTATAAAATACCTTGCGAGTGTGGGAAAGCCTACATTGGTCAAACCACACGCACAGTACACGACCGCTGCGTTGAACATGAGCGCCACACTCGCCTTTTACAGCCCAGTAAGTCAGCCATAGTCGAACATTGTATTTCCACAGGACATACTATGGATTATTCGGCCACGAAAATCTTGGCCCCATCGAGATCCTTCTGGGATTCAGTTGTGAAGGAATCCGTGGAAATATGTTTAGCGGAAAATCTCATTAATCGTGATGGCGGCTTTTTATTGAATAAGGCCTGGGACCCGTTGATTTCTTTACTTTCAACCAAAAGAAAACTTTTTATGGCTTCTGACATGTCGAGCGACAAGTAATTTTAAATTTAATATTGAAATTTTCCTTTTATTGTTTTAGACACATCTGCGTGCATGTTTTACTTTTTTCACGCATTCGTTGGCGCTCCATAGATGCAGTAATATTGTAGAGGGCCTTGGAATCGACAGGTGGCGCGCATGCTACGGTAACTTGCGCATGCGCGCCTGCGGCACTTTTAAGTATAAATAGAGCGACTTGCACTACCAATCTCCAGTGTCAAACACTCGCCTGAAGATGGCTGTAAGGTTGTCAGCCGAAATATCGTGGAAAGAAGTCGATGAGATCCGGCTGCAATCCCGAAATCTTATGGAATAGGAGCATTTTTAATTCTGGTTCTACACATGACTGGACTTTGTTGTGTTTTTAATCAATGCCCTCTCGCAGCCGATGTCTGTAAGTCCTTTGTGACTTAATGTAATGACAGATTCTTTTTCTCTACATCTACAAGTACACAGCACAAGCCACCTTACAGAGTGTTCCGGAGTGTACCTCTGGTACCGCTGTCATTTCCCCCCATTCTTTGTTCTATCCGTGAATAACGGACTGTTGGTAATGGACGACTGTCGATAAACTTCCGTATGAGCTGTATTTGTTCGGTGTTTCCCATTGTGCACATTTTCTAAAATTCGTGTACAATGAAGTAATATGTTTCCTGACTGTTTCTAGAACGCATTGTCTCGTGATTTCAATAGCAAGTCTTCCTGTGAAGCACAACGCCACTCTTGTAGCGTCTGGAACTGGAATTTGTCGAGCATCTACGTAATGCACTTTCACCGGTTAAACAATCCCATGACGAAAAGTGCCGCTGTTCCATTTATTTCCTCTGTCTCTTGTACGAGGGTGTGTTGAAAAGTAACGTCTCCGAACTTTTTTATTCTGTTTTCGATATCTGTCGAGGTATTACATGTTTGGGGTATTAAATCTCATTACCAGGGCGACTTGTCCGCTTTGCTGCCGGCCGCAGTGGCCTAGCGGTTCTAGGCGCTTCAGTCTGTAACCGAGCGACCGCTTTGCCAACGCAAGTTGGTACCCTCTGCCACTAGATGGCTCTGAACTATAGCGTGTAACGTGGAAGCGTGTAGCTTAGCTACGTCGATGGGTGAGAAACAGCGTCCTGTAATCTCGTTTCGAATTCTAGTTTATCCACACGTGGAGCACCTCCTCCTTCGGCCAAAGAATGTGAGACCACACACGAGCGCTGCAAAACCTGCAATAATCTGACGCCTTAGCTACATACAGTCCTGGCTTGGCCCAATCCGAGCTTCAACTGTTTCCAAAACTTCAAGTACCCCTTCGAGAACTTCACTCTGATAGTAATGCTTCTGTGAAAGCCGAGGTGAGGTTGTGTCTCCGTCAACGATCATTTTTACAGTGATGATATCAACAAACCAGTCTCGCGTCGTGAGAAATGTGTTTCGCACGGGGGTGAGAAATAAATGTGTCGACACGAAGATTAGAGGTATGGAATGCTAAGAACTTTTCTTCCAGTTATCAAGCTTTAAGACTTTTCACATAAGACATTCTGAGGCGTTAGTTTTCAACTCACCCTTCTATTAATCCAACACGGTAAGAGTCCCAGACCGATGAGCTATACACAAGTGTCAGTTGACGAAATGTTTTGTCAACCAGTACTAACATGGGTGAATTACATTTTCCAAGTATTGTTTTAACGAGTCTCAGCTTGGTAGCTGCCTCTGCCACAGTTTGTTTTAACTGATCCTTAGACTTAAGGTCGCTCTTAACGGTTATACAGGGTGATTCAAAAAGAATACCACAAATTTAAAAATGTGTATTTAATGAAAGAAACATAATATAACCTTCTGTTATACATCATTACAAAGAGTATTTAAAAAGGTTTTTTTTCACTCAAAAACAAGTTCAGAGATGTTCAATATGGCCCCCTCCAGACACACGAGCAATATCAACCCGATACTCCAACTCGTTCCACACTCTCTGTAGCATATCAGGCGTAACAGTTTGGATAGCTGCTGTTATTTCTCGTTTCAAATCATCAATGGTGGCTGGGAGAGGTGGCCGAAACACCATATCCTTAACATACCCCCATAAGAAAAAATCGCAGGTGGTAAGATCAGGGCTTCTTGGAGGCCAGTGATGAAGTGCTCTGTCACGGGCTGCCTGGCGGCCGATCCATCCCCTCGGGTAGTTGACGTTCAGGTTTCATAACTAACCTTTTTCGTAGGACTCTCCATACAGTTGACTGTGGAATTTGCAGCTCTCTGCTAGCTCTGCGAGTCGATTTTCCTGGGCTGCGAACAAATGCTTGCTGGATGCGTGCTACATTTTCATCACTCGTTCTCGGCCGTCCAGAACTTTTCCCTTTGCACAAAAACCCATTCTCTGTAAACTGTTTATACCAACGTTTAATACACCATACTTCGTTCGAAATGCACGCTGAACAACTGTTGTCGATTCACTTCTGCCGTGCTCAATAACACAAAAAGCTTTCTGTTGAGCGGTCGCCATCTTAGCATCAACTGACGCTGTCGCCTAGTCAACAGCGCCTCAAGCGAACAAATGTACAACTAAATGAAACTTTATACCTCCCTTAATTCGCCGACAGATAGTGCTTAGCTCTGCCTTTTGTCGTTGCAGAGTTTTAAATTCCTAAAGTTGTGGTATTCTTTTTGAATCACCCTGTATTTTACGCTAGTTATTGTGTGACATTAAAAGTAAAACATCGCTAAGTGATATTGTTTCCATTTTCTGCCACTATTTCGAGATTATTTCATTAAGGGTACCAGCCATATGGCCTTGGGAGGATAGCTTTGTGTTTTTCTCATTGAGAAAGTGCGCTCATAACATGGTCTCAGGATCCTGTTTGTCGTCAGAACGCAGTCACTGAATCGGTGTAGTCAGTATCTGTCCCCAATGAGGAAATGAGGAGACTGTGCTGCCACTGCCATCCCCAGAGAATAATTGAGGAAGATATTTTTTTAATTTTCTGTATAAACATCAAAGGACGACGCTACGACACTGCCCGACCAGCATGAGATGACCTAAGGCCGAAATTAAAGTCGTGTAATAAAAACGTATAACAGTCACTGGCAGAAAGATGATGTCCTTCAAAAAATGAATGTAATTGTTGCGTTCTGCGGTACTACGACCAATCTTCCGGGAACCTCGGTACTTAATTATTCTGGGACATATCTTGGGCTGCCTTTCTACGACTTTTTCTCATTAACGTTGCACTTGTTAGCTAAGTTTGTTGCGTTTTTTCTATATTGCCTTCCATATAAGTGTTAGCGTCATTTTGTGTTAGTTAAATTGAGAGTCTCAATAATTTGGTCTCAGTGATTTTTTGTGAACTCTGCCATATTTAGAAAAAAATAATCTATTGTACTCAGATTTCAGGATACTTTAAATGCACTAAAACTTTTTCATGGTTCAGTTGAAACGTCCCCTTAGAACAATTTATACATGACTGTGCTTAAACTGACACAATATTTTTAGCGCAACGCAATCTGACTTTCAAAAATCCCTACAAAAAAATGGCGCTGACTAAAATTAACCTATGTGTTTCACAAATCGCTTACCTCACAAAAATCTTGGTTACTCGAACTACTGCAATACAGCAAGCGCCACTACTGCCAGCTAAATAAAAGATTCAAACTACGGAAGGCACTAAGTACTGATAGGCATAGTTAGCAAATGAAAGATTTTGTTAGAGAACAAACAATGTATTTACCTTAATAGTCATCAAAAGTCATAATATATATAGGAGTTCATAACATCCATTCTTACAAATATCAAAACTCCGCCATTTCTCTCCCCACATCCACCACTGCTGGCAGCTCACCTCCAACTGCGCAACGCTACGCGCTGTTCACATCCAGCTGCCGCTGCCCAACACTACAATGGCAGACAACAATGCAAACTAGCCACAGACTGCACACAGCACACCCAGTGATTTTCATACAGAGCGCTATGTAACGTTGCCAATAAGAAAACATAAACAGCCTACTTACATAGCCCCCATGCTCCCCACAAAAAATTTTACAAATTGTTTTGGGCAGTGGCCAATAATGATTTGATAACATTTTTCATAATTACAATAACAAATAAATCAAAGGCACACACTTATTGATACAATGTTGGTCAAAAACTAAAGTTTTCTCACAGTCCATAAAGACAGTCCTGATCATTCATCACAGTAACATTGCAGTGTTTTTCTCAAAGTCTGAGCAGTAAAATAAAATGCACATGGAAGTAGTGGATTTCCATGCAGTCTTGAAGAAGTAGTGTTGTCTTTCCAACGGAAAGACAGTGCTGACTCTTGAGATGCTGACAAATAATGGGCCACAACAGAGCAAACCCACAGCAGAGTCATTCGACGTTTTGAAGAATATTGGTAGGTAGGTCATCACAGAGCAGACCCACTGTAGTC
The DNA here is from genome assembly GCF_023898315.1 of Schistocerca nitens. NCBI lineage: Eukaryota > Metazoa > Arthropoda > Insecta > Orthoptera > Acrididae > Schistocerca > Schistocerca nitens. Next base: position 98,774,975 of record NC_064617.1, read on the forward strand.
CTGGTAGAGAGTATGGTATTGGTGGGCCACCAGAAGTGCAGACCCACTGTAGTCCTTGTAGAAATAATGGTATTGGTGAGTCATCAAAGGTGTAGACCCACTGTAGTCCTTGTAGAAATAACGGTATTGGTGGGTCATCAAAGATGCAGAACCACTGTAGTCCTTGTAGAGATGGCCAGCAGCCATCTGCTGCGACTGTGCAGGTGCACAATCACCTTCGAAGAGTCTTGCAGACAATATAGCAAGTCCATAACCTCCACTTGTGCACTCACAAAGTTTTTGGAATTGTCCTTAGAACCAGCAATGCTGTTATCCAGTCCCTTGCTGAATTATTAACACACGTGCAAACACTAACAGTCCCTACGTGTCACATATTGTCCATATAGTATGACCAACAGAAACGTTTGCAGTGAAATGGAACTTAAAAGTTACTTAATTTGATGAACTGCTGTCAATTACAATTTTATAACAAAAGAATACAATAACAAAGGTTCAAAATACATCATTAAAAACATAATAATACAGATAACATTTGTAGTAATACAAGTTTTACAAAATAATAGAAATAACATATACATCAGTGTTACAGGAATTATGACATGAGTACATACATAAAAGATCAGAATAATTATTGAAACATCAACTTCACACATGAGCATTAAAACAGAACAGAATTAATAATGTCTAACATCTTTACAAAGTAAATAACAATTATTAATGCAAATTATATTTGAGGATAACAGTATTCCTCATCATAGTAAATGTAGCTTAGTATTAGAAGAAGAAAAAATTCTATGAAACTACACAGAGACAGGAAGAAAACAAATACACAAGGGTACACGAACACATAGTGGGATAACACAAAAGGAAAGGACAGGGTTTGTTTTCAGTGTAACATTTGGTACTGCAGTCCAACCCAAAACTTCATTCCATAGATCTTTCGTCTTATTTCCACATTTGTTTCCACCAAAAAATTCCTAGTGAAGCATGCTTTCTGTATATATATGTTCACATATTTCTTACCTCATTATTTATTTTCCATTGTCTTACTTCATCATTTCTTTCCAAGAAAATCCTACCTAAACCTGTTGTCCCTAAACGCTACTTTTTTGGTTCATATCCTCTTTCAAAAACTGTTTTGGCCAAACCATTTTCTTATAGCTTCTCAATGTATTTCTTCCAGTTCATCACAACTTGTTCTCTTATATGGCCTACCACATCTTAAGCTAACCTAAATCTACTGAGCTCAGATGCTAAACTAAGGGACGAGGCAATGCAGCAGCACAAAACAATTAAACATCAATGACAAAAAATTCAAATTGGCAAAGCAATTGCAATATTACAATTAATATAAGGCACTGTGCAGCAAACAAGAAAAATAAATGCGTAGTAAAACTGGCTTAACAGTGTAATACAAAGTCAAATTCAGTAACATTATGCCTGGCAAACAGCAGCAGCAAATGAAATAACTTATATCTAAACATGACATAGCTCAAGCAGAAAAAATATTACATTAAAGACAACAATGCAGATAAGGGAAATGTCTGTTCACATCTTAATATCTATGTAATTAAAGTGGTGCACCACAACTTATTCTACAAAAGAAATTACCAAGTACTTGGAAAGAAAATTCTGTATGCAATTCCTGTGAAGGGAAATGTTTTTTTTGTGCTCCTTCGTTTTTTTTATTCCATCATAAAGTTACTATTTACTGGATCTGTAGGCATAAATATTTATATTAGTACATCTATTAAATTTTATTTTAACCAATGCTGCAGTGCAGCTAGAAACTAGATATTAAACAAAATGAGTAAATAAATACATAAAGCAAGCCATCTGGCATTTCTCTCAACTAGCAAGACAATAGTTGTGAAATGTTTCTGATCGTTTCATTAGGCATTTTAGGAAATATCATAAATTAAGAGCTCCACAGTATAATCATATGTTTTCAAGTTTGAAGGTGTCGTATTTACGATGCTTTCTACAAAGGAATGTCAATAGCGAGGATAATGGCCTCCTTTTTTTTTCTACCTGTGCCTCTGAAAAAGCACACACTAATGGCTTTTTCTCCATGCGTCTGACACAGCTGGGTGCCCACGACGCATTATGTGCAGGTGGTCACTTAACTTTCTTACGGAAATATTTACGACAGCAGTTTCCACTACAGTGGCAGTCTCATATAAAAAATTTCACAGGTCGAGAATTTGTGTTGCAAATGTGTAGAAACAAAATCCTATGAATATAACAGTGTCCAAAAAATTTTCGTTGGCATTGTAATACACTCACCCATTTACATACATTTCATAACTCTTAAAGTACGATTCTTGGTTTCCAACAACCTTTTTCACAAACCAGAGTCCCTAACCACTACTCATTATTCCTTACCTTATTTGTCGACACTTCTTCAATATTTCATGATAACAGATACGTAGCATACTCAAATAACTCATATAGCATCAGCTTATTGATCATAAACATACCGCAACAGCATAATACACATAGTCATTGTAATAAAAACATCATAACAACTCAGTCAAATCGCAAAAACGTCGTAGCTTTCTGCAATAATTTCAAAACCTAAAAAAAAAAATTCTCTGCTCATTTCAATAGTGTCATCTACCTCAAATGTACTTTAAAATCATGCTCCCTTACCAAATACATCATTCAAAGCTCTCATAGTATCACAATGGTTCCGAAAAAGTATGAACAGTTCACAAAGTACGGACAAAATACAATTTCGTAAGTGTGAAGTTATCCAACTGTAATTACGTAAACATCTGTCACTGCCACAGTAAAAAAGTTTGTCTCTCTCAGTTAAATGATCAGATAGCTGTGTAATTCTGTGTTAGAGACATAAGGTACCGATGTGTAAAGTTGTATAAGCAAATACCATATTAGCTAGGGCTTCTTGTGCTCGCCAAACACATGGTACACAAAGTAAGCGTGTACCCCCCTGAGGATTAATGTAATTATACCCTCAGGTGTTACAGATTACAGCAATGGAATGAAATGTATCATGGAAAACTTTCTTTGTAATTCAAAAATCTTAAAAAATAAATGGCTTAAGTACAAAATTAATCTCTCAAATGTGTCTCCTGTAGCGCTAAATGTGCGTCTTGCTGTAAGATAATCTCTGTGGAAGTCTCGTAGTTATCGTTCTCCGAAAGCTAAATTCTGCAGAAGTCAATGTACTTACCTCATGATAAACAAAAGTGAAATGCTTTGCGTATAGGTATCGTAGTAATTATGCTTCTTGGCGTGATGACGAAAGTACTGTACAGTAACGTATTGTTGTGCCACGAAAAAGGCTGTCTCATTGTTGCTATACCACAAAAGATACTATTAAAACATGTTTCACTTTCCAAAATAATGCAGAAAAACTGTGCAGATATAAAACAGAAACACCGCAAAAGCAACATTGCAAATTGTCACTCATTAGTAGCGTCGTGATAAAACTGTGTAGTTGTCACAAAAACTAACCACTGTGTCGACTGGTATCTCACAGAAAGTACTTTAAATCCAGAATGTATTTTCAAGTAAACCAAAATGTTGCATGTTAACAGTTTCTAAGTCTGACAAAGCATACTAGAAATGTGAAGTGAAAAGTTTTATGGCAAAGACTAAGTTAAACAGCAGATTATCATTCAATAAACGGTTTTACATGTGAAATGTGGTGTAAATCTTTACTCTTCCTAGTACGCAGACTTTCAACTGAAAAGCAATTGTCATGTTTTATACGTCGGTAAGGAATGCTAAATCTTTTCTCAAGGTTAGCGTCTGTATTATTTTTCTCTGAGCCAGCCGGCACAGGTGGCTGCCTGCGGTGCGAATCATTGTCTGTTCCTTTATTGGCGCGCGTCGTTATTGGGATTAGGACACCTAGCTTCTACAAATTCACATTGTCGAAAGTGCCCTGCTCTGTTTGAATCCTGACAGTTCTGATGAAATTCAGGTCTGTCTTTATGATTATCTCGTCTGTCGTCATGTCGGTAGATTTCATAATTTCTTTCTTGTCGGTCATGTGGTGGAGAATTTCTTCCTGAACTGTTGCGTCTGAAGTTATTCTGTCTCCCTTGATAATAATTGTTTTGGTTCCCATATTTTCTGTTTCTCTGATTTTCTCTGTGATAGTCATTACCGCGGAGAGGTGATCTTTCCCTGTAATTATTACTACTCTGCCACCGGTTGTCATACGGGTGGTGTCTGTTTTGGTCACGATTTGTGTTGTGAGAATAGCCTTGTCGCGTCCAGTTATTATTTCTCTCATCGTGGAATTGCGACGGATATGACCTGTAATTGTTGTGTTCCTGTTTCCACGTTCCGCGATTGTCAGTGTCAATTTCTAATTCTTGTAAGAGTCCCTGAAAAGCTTCAATGTCGTCTTTGCAACGTCCTGCCAAAATAATATGTTGTAAATGTTCAGGCAATTTGATTAAGCAAATGCGGATGAGTTCTGAGGGGCTGTATGGGTTTGACAGGTACTGATTCTTGTGCAACATGTCTTCAAAATATTTCACAAGACTGGAAAATTCAGATTGTTCGAAATGTTTCATCATTATGATGCTATGTTTTACTCGGTCTTGTGTAGCTTGAGACCAATATGCTGAGAGGAGCGCATGATAAAATTCTCCTTCACTGTGACAATCGTGAATGACCGATCGCATTCTTACAGCTGGTTCATTCTCTAAATAGCCACACATAAATTCTAATCTGTGCTCTAATGACCAGTTGGGAGGAAAACAATGAGAGAATTGATGGAGCCATGCTTGTGGATGAATGTCGTTGCCAGAATTCTTAAATGTTTTGAATTTACATGTAGTAATGAACAGCTTGTAGTCAAAATCATCACGTCGGCGAGTCGCATGTCGGTCATTGTTACGTCGTATCTGCGGTTCAATCTCAAAATTCGGTGCACATTGCCAATTTCTTTCATAACTTCCGAAATGCCCTGTGTTATTATTTTGTGCCGTATTTCTATGTCCCTCTTCCCGTATTGGGGCGCGAGTATCCTCTGAAATACGTAATTCTTGTATTACCTGTGTCAGCTGATCTTGTACTTCCCGGATTTCTCTTTTGTACTGTGTATTGATTTGATTTTGATTTTGTTTGAATTTTCTAATTTGTTCGCACTCTTCTGTGTCATTAAAGCCTACCGGTTTTGTGTCATTCAGATTATCATCTACCTTCGTAGATAAATTATTTAGCTGATCCGAAAGTTCAACTACTTTCTCTGATAATGAACTAATTTCCTCCATGTGTCTTTCTGAACCAATTTTCAGAGTATCTACTGTGTCCTTTAAGTTTTCCTGAGTTTTTGCAAGTTGCGTAACCAAATCGGTAGATGCAACTGAGTCAATTTTAGCTTGCAAGGTCTCATGATTTTCATGAACAATAGTTTGCAGTTCTTTTATGGCTGCTTCGTGATTCTGTAATGCATTTTCATGCCGCGAAAAGATAGGTTGAAAATGCTCACAAATTTGTGTTTTTACGTCATTACAGACTTTTTGACATTTCGATTCAATGTTATGTAACTCTGTAGTTAAATCTTCACGTGTCAAGCGTGGTGTCTAACTTTTTAAGATTTTGTTCCATTGTGTCTAACTGTTGCTGTGTTTGTCTCTGGTGTTGTTCCATTGTGTCTAACTTTTGTAGATTTTGTTCCATTGTGTCTAACTGTTGCTGTGTTTGTCTCTGGTGTTGTTCCATTGTGTCTAACTTTTGAAGCTTTTGTCCCATTTGTTGCATTAATTGTAATAACAATGCACTGGTGTCTGAAACATGTTCCTCAGTGCTTTTCGGCAGTGAATTTGCACCGGCAACATTCACATTTTGACAGGCAGAAAATGTGTCTTGACTTATTTGAGAAAACGGTGAGGACCCAAAACCTGAATCTACAGTATTTGCGAGATTGTGTCCTGTCATTTCGGATTCCTGAGGAGAGCTGTTGCCGACTGATCGATCGATAATGCTTCCCTGTTTACTACCTGTTTCACTGTCTACACCATTATTTTCCGCCCGCTCCATTTCCCTATGCACAATTACCAAATTACTACTTTGAACATTAGTTAATTCATTACACGGTGGCGCTAACACACTGCTTTCGTCTTCATTGTCATTTCTCAGTTTACTTTGGACCCTAGTATTACGTTTTTCACACGCCATTATTGTCACAATATTTCACACGACAACACAGAAAAGCACAATTTGAAGAGCAAAAATAAGAGAACACATTAACATTGTACTGAAAATAATATCTAGTTAATTGCATCTGCGAAATACTTGGCGCAGATCTACATGCGTGCCACACCTGTTTTACTGTACAGCAATGAAAGACTGCAACTAGAAAGGAAATTCTCTCTATAATTACGCGCTAGCAATAAACAATAGCTACACTAATTACACAAACTACAAGAAAAAAATCAGAAGATTCCTGTGAGGTATCCTAGGCTAACGGTCGACATATGAAACGTCCCCTTAGAACAATTGATACACGACTGTGCTTAAACTGACACAATATTTTTAGCGCAACGCAATCTGACTTTCAAAAATCCCTACAAAAAGAAATGGCCCTGACTAACATTAACCTATGCGTTTCACAAATCGCTTACCTCACAAAAATCTTGGTTACTCGAACTACTGCAATACAGCAAGCGCCACTACTGCCAGCTAAATAAAAGATTCAAACCACGGAAGGCACTAACTACTGATAGGCATAGTTAGCAAATGAAAGATTTTGATAGAGAACAAACAATGTATTTATCTTAATAGTCATCAAAAGTCATAATATATATAGGAGTTCATAACATCCATTCTTACAAATATCAAAACTCCGCCATTTCTCTCCCCACATCCACCACTGCTGGCGGCTCACCTCCAACTGCGCAACGCTACGCGCTGTTCACATCCAGCTGCCGCTGCCCAACACTACAATGGCAGACAACAATGCAAACTAGCCACAGACTGCACACAGCACACCCAGTGATTTTCATACAGAACGCTATGTAACGTTGCCAATAAGAAAACATAAACAGCCTACTTACACAGTGATCACGTGATAACAAATATAACGTGGTATGTACCTTAGTTTGTTTTTCTCACTGTGTCGGTGTTATAGTTGTGGTTCAAATGGCTCTAAGCACAATGGGACTTAACATCTGAGGCCCTCAGTCCCCTAGACTTAGAACTACTTAAACCTAACTAATCTAAGGACGTGACACACATCCATACCCGAGAGAGGATTCGAACCTGCGACCGTAGCAGCCGCGTGGTCCCGGACTGAAGCGCCTAGAACCGCTCGGTCGCAACGGGCGGCTGTTATCGTTGTGCACAGCGGCCAATGTCAACTATCAGTTATTATTCAGGGAGGGTATTGAGCCTTGCACTAGCTCGTGTTGTGTAACCATAGATTTATTTATTATCTAGGAGTTGCTTCAATTTTCCGTAGGATTATAAGTTTTCTGTGTGCTGTTTAATGGTAATTTAGCTAACGTCCTTGCAGTAATGACACGTAGCATGCAACACTATTTTTTGTAGCAACCTCATATCGTAACGCAGATCCAGGGCACAATGCCCACACAACTTTCAACTGTTTCCTGTCATTTTTCACCAATTGCGAAATCGATCAGTAAGGAATCCCTTCTCCTATTTACGCGCAATAAGTTACATTTATTTACGTTTAGGGCCAAGTACTTGGCCATGCACCAATCATCGATTCTCCTCAGGTCTCCCTGTAACTCGCCACCGGATTTGCGAATTTCCTACATTTAATATTGACGACTGTAAGACGTCTCATGAAGCTTTCGGTTTCGCTATGTGCTACAACATTCACATATATTGATAACAATAACGACTCCATAACTATCCTACGAGGTACTCCTGAAATTACCATTACATCTGTCGATATTATCGCAGTAAGAACAACGTAGTGAGTTCTATCTCGAAAGAAGTGTCGAATACTGTCACAAAGCTGATACGGTACTCAGTATAATTGTATTTTGATCTCGGTAAAATGATTCAACTAGTAGTTTAGTCCGATTGTCAAGTATAACCTCTACCCATACTATTCCGCAGGCGTTATGTACTTCAATTTCACTACAAGGTAAACTACTTCTGACAGCAAGAAATACTCCACCACCAACTGTATTTAAACTATCCTTTCTGAAAACTGTTAGATCGTTTGAAAAAACTTCGGCTGAACTTATTTCCGGCCTTAGCCAGCTTTTTGTACTTATGACTAGTTGAGCTTCAGTGCTTTTTATTAGGTTTTGGAACTCTGGTTCTTTCCCAACACATCTACAAGTCCGATCGTTTGTACAACTACCTTCGTGTGTTTTACTTGCCCCTTGTGGTTTCCTGAGACCCTCTAACCTCAAAAACCGTCCAGTCCCTTCCGCACAGCCACGCAACCCGCGTAGACGCTCCCTGTGCATAGTGGACTCCTGACCTCTTCAGCGGAACCCGCATGTGTCTGTCTGTTCAGGTAATGATAGTTGGTGATATGCACCCTCCTCCCTCCCACCCACCTGCCCGAGTGCATGATGATGTCGCACGTGCAGTGTCGCTACCAGGTGCTGGAGGGGCATGGACAGGAGCACGTAGAAGTGCATGGTGATCTTGAAACAACTATACGTTATACGATGTGTACATTACGCATTATGAAACACGGTTTACGTTCATTATTTCACGTTCCCCTAGGGCCCGATTCTTTTGAGGGCAAAAATTTTTTAAACTTCCCTATGTTTCAAGCTAACTCAATACCAAATTTGATTAAAATCGGTTCATCATTTTAGTCGTGAAAACGTAGCAGAGAAATTACTTTCACATTTAATAATATTAGTATGGATGTATCGATTAAACACGCTGACGATTGTATAACCGTTATATTCGTTACGTTCAATCGTATTACTTAGGATACCGGGTGGTCAAAAAGTCAGTATAAATTTGAAAACTGAATAAATTGCGGAATAATGTAGATAGAGAGGTACAAATTGACACACATGCCCGGAATGACAAGGGGTTTTATTACAACCAAAAAAATAAAAAAATTCAAAAAATGTCCGACAGATGGCGCTTTGTCTGGTCAGAATAGCAATAATTAGTATAACAAAGTAAGACAAAGCAAAGATGATGTTCTTTACAGGAAATGCTCAATATGTCCACCATCATTCCTCAACAATAGCAATAGTCGAGGAATAATGTTCAAATGGTTCAAATGGCTCTGAGCACTATGGGACTCAACTGCTGTGGTCATAAGTCCCCTAGAACTTAGAGCTACTTAAACCTAACTAACCTAAGGACATCACACACATCCATGCCCGAGGCAGGATTCGAACCTGCGACCGTAGCGGTCGTGCGGTTCCAGACTGTAGCGCCTTTAACCGCTCGGCCACTCCGGCCGGCCGAGGAATAATGTTGTGAACAGCACTGAAAAGCATGTCCGGAGTAATGGTAAGGCATTGGCGTCGGATGTCGTTTTTCAGCATCCCTAGAGATGTCGGTCGATCACGATACACTTGCGACTTCATGTAACCCCAAAGCCAATAATCGCACGGACTGAGGTCTGGAGACCTGGGAGGCCAAGCATGACGAAAGTGGAGGCTAAGCACACGATCATCACCAAACGACGCGCGCAAGAGATCTTCCACGCGTCTAGCAATAGGGGGTGGAGCGCCATCCTGCATAAAAATCGTACGTGCCAGCAGGTGTTTATCAGCCGGGCTTGGGATGATGTGATTCTGTAACACATCGGCGTACCTCTCACCCGTCACGGTAGCGGTTACAAAACCAGAATCACGCATTTCATCGAAGAAAAAAGGCCCGATAACGGTAGATGTGTTAAATCCAACTAATACCGTGACTTTCTCGTCGTGCAGTGGAGTTGCCACGACAGTTCTAGGATTTTCGGTAGCCCAAATTCAGCAGTTGTGGGCGTTGACAGACCTTCGGAGCGTCAAATGAGCTTCGTCGGTCCACAACACGTTAGTCAACCAATCGTCATCTTCCGCCATCTTTTGAGACGCCCACACCGCAAATGCCCTCCGCTTCACTAAATTGCCAGATAACAGTTCATGATGCCGATGGATTTTGTACGGATAGCATCGGAGTGTAGGCCTAAGTGCCAACCAAATAGTAGTGTATGGAATGCCGGTGCGATGTGCGACTGTACGAGCGCTGACTTCCCCGTGCATAGACGAACGCGCTACAGTCTCCATTTCTTCCTGAACTGTCTCAGCAGCATTACGAATTGTGCTCGGTCAGCTACTACGGGGTCTGTAGTGTAAACAACCCGTGGCTTCGAACTTCGAAGTCATTCTCGCTACAGCTGCATTTGTCAACGGACCTTTACCCGTTCGAATGTCCTTATTATTCCGATAGGATCGTAACGCTGAACTAGCACATTCCCCATTTTGATAATACAACTTCACTAAAAGCGCCTTTTCTGGTAACGTCAAAATGCTGCGACTGCTGGTGCATCTGATTCTCTCTCTCTTTCTTTTTTCTTTATTGTGATTTTAAACACCTTATACAAAGGCGGGCTGTCAGCAGCACAATACACTGCTCTTCAGCCTTGAGTTTGACAACAAGTAGTACATAAAGGTAGCACAGAGAATACAGTCAAAACGGTGGGCAAAAAAGGTAGACACTAAAAATCAAAAAAACATGGAGCCGTTCACGCTGGACGAGAAACATCACTAACACTAGGTGACACAGCGCACATAACATGGATGATGGCGACGGCACGGGAACGGTGGTGGCGTGACGGCGAACAAACACTACACACAAACGAAGGCACACACACGAAACACTGATGGCGATGATCTCCGGCGCGTGAATGTTCACTGAGCATGTGCGAGTCCGGGGACCTGCCAGGAGAGGAGGAGGAGGAAGGGGAATGGGAGAGGGAGAGGGGAGAGCAGAGATGCCATGGGCAGGGGTGATAGGGGGAAGGGAGGAAGGTGGAGGGGAAGCCCGGGGGAAGAGGGGAGGAGGGAGGGGACAGGGGGAAAAGGAAAGAGAAGGGAAGAGAAGGGAGGGAGGGTGCCTAAAGGAAAGGACACAGAAAGTGGGGGGGATCAAAGTTGATAGGAGGGGTAGATGGAGAGGAGGAGGACATCATCAGGGAGGGGGAACTGGCGGAAGCCACCTAGGGAGAGGGTAAGGAGGGTGGAGAGATGGAGACTGGGTGGGGCTTGGGAATACAGGCGCGGCAGCGGGCTGGGGTGGGAGAGGATTGGTGAGACAAGCGGATGAGGAGGATCGAGTTTGCGGGAGTTGTACAGGATCCGTATCCTTTCAAGGAAGAGGAGGAGGTGGGGGAAGGGGATGCGATCATACAGGAGCCGCATGGGGGAGGGGAGACGGATGTGATAGGCTAGGCGGAGAGAATGGTGTTCAAGGATTTGGAGGGATTTATAAAAGGTAGGTGGGGCGGAGATCCAGGCCAGATGGGCGGAACAAAGGATATGGCGGATGAGGGATTTATAGGTGTGGAGGATGGTGGAGCGGTCCAGACCCCACATACGGCCGGAAAGGAGCTTGGAGTCAGGAGCTTGCCTTGGCTTGGATTGTCCGGAGATGGGGAGTCCAGGAGAGGCGACGGTCGAGGGTGACGCCAAGGTACTTAAGGGTGGGAGTGAGGGCTATAGGACGGCCATAGATGTAGAAATCAAGGAGGCAGAAGAAAGGGGTGATTTTGCCTACAATGATCGCCTGGGTTTTGGAGGGATTGACCTTGAGCAACCACTGGTTGCACCAAGCGGTGAACCGGTCAAGATGGGATTGGAGAAGGTGTTGGGAGCGCTGCAGGGTGGGGGCAAGTGCAAGGAAGGTGGTGTCATCAACAAACTCGAGGAGGTGAACGGGGGGTGACGGCGGCGGCATGTCCGCCGTATACAAAAGGTACAGAAGGGGGGAGAGGACGGAGCCTTGGGGCACACCGGCGGAGGGGAAAAAGGTGTAGAATGATTTTCTCTCTCATTACAGCCCCTTTTATACACGATTGTCATGCGCAGTCCCTGACGTTTTGCTGTCCAGCGCCATCTGTCGGACATTTTGTGAACTTTTTTTGTTCTAATAAAGCCCCATGTCGTTCCAAGCGTGAGTGTCAATTTTCACCTCTGTATCTACATTATTCTGTCGTTTATTAAGTTTTCAAATTCATACTGAGTTTTTGATCACCCAGTATATCAACCAATAAAAGAATTTTCAGAAATATGATTAAGTTCAGAAGTCAAAGAGTAAATTGCTTTTTCAAAGAGACGAAGTATTTTTCAAATGAATAAATATATCGTACCACACGTTTTCTAAAGGAACATGTGTTCTCCAGCGCAAATTTCATCAAAATCGGGTAAGCGATTCACTGATGGAAACGTAACAGATGTATTTTCACCATAAAGTTACTGGTGCATATTACCTTTTTTGTGAAAATACGTTCATAATAAAGAAAACGAATGTAATATGCAGTCACTATTACGTATAAAACACAGAGTACTGCAAAAACCTTCATTTGCAAAAGTACTTCGATGTGACTCCTGTGCCTGCGGAAACAGCTGAGCATAGCGTCGATGTGCCTCTCTTGGAAATCATTCAGTGACGTCATGACAAGCTGCACCTCTACAAACTCTTCGTCAGTAAACCTGTCATACAGCGGTAAAATACTTTTAACGTAAAATTAATACTACAGAAGAGACCAACCTAACACAGAACCGAGCAATAGTGAATGCGGACATGAGTGTGAAAAGTAAAGTGGGGGGATACTGTTGGCAAAAGCAAGTACTCTGAATGAATGGATCAAGTTTGTTTGCAAACAAGACACCCAGTTGCAGTCCAGTGTGACTTCTGATCATCTACGTGCAGGGTCAGTAATCAAACCATACTGGCCAGTTTCAGATGTTATTGTAATTTTATGTGTGTATTTGGATTAGAAATACTTATGCCTCTATTTGTTATTCTGCTCACCCAATTCACATCATGTGCAACAGCTCATTAACATGGCTAAAACTATATCCATCAGGTGCTCCAAACGACATTACACAAACAAATTCGTTTGTGACGTGCCTCCTCTGTGTTATCGCATCAGCGTTTCGCTTCTTTTCCTTGGTGACCCGAAGATGACGGCCGATGACGGCCGAAACCAGTGATTTCCAGCGACATCTTGTTCGGCTGTGCTAATCGATACACAGTTATGAAAAAAGAATTTTGCCAATGAAAGGCTGTTTCCGATAAAGAGAGAAATGCTTTCTAAAAAGTGCTTACATACGAGGAGTGGTCAAAAAATTCCGGAACATTCGTAATTTAGCACCAATGGCGTGTTGGAACGAAATGCGGTTGGCATCCGTGCGGAAGCCTGTGTTTAATGTGTAACTGCCGCAAGTTTCACTGTTGTATGTCCGTTAGTTATTGTTCAGTGTTGCATTGAGTATTACGTTGTGTCTCACAGTTTGCGAATTTCGGGAGCAACGCATCTGCATTATGCTTTCAATGAATCTCAATCAACCCTTTACAGAGACACGCCAAATGATGCAGAAATCCTACAGTGATGACTGCTTAAGCCGTCCCTGGTGTCACGAATTGTTCACATGGCTTAAAAATAGCCGGGCAGAAGTTAAAGGTGACGCTCGTTCAGGATGTCCTTCGACGTCTACCGACCACGCTCATGTCAGGAACGTTAACTAAGTTGTGCGTACCAATCGAAGACTGACTGTCCGAGAGATTGCAGAAGAATCTAACATTTCAGTTGGATCATGTCATGAAATCCTTACACAGCATGTTGGATTGCATCTTTTTGTCAAGTTCGTCGCTCCAGACAGAGCTTCACCATCTGTGAAGAGCTTTTGGATCGTGCAAATGAGAACTAGATGTTGCTTAAGAGACTTATAACTATTGGTGAGACGTGGGTCTACGGGTAGGGCGTTGAAACGAAGGTTCAGTCCCCGCAATGGGTCGGGGAAAGTTTTCAAAGACCAAAAAACTCGCCAGGTCAAGTCAAATGTCGAAGCCATGGTAGCGTTCTCGCTTCCCGCGCCCGAGCTCCCGGGTACGATTCCCGGCGGGGTCAGGGATTTTCTCTGCCTCGTGATGACTGGGTGTTGTGTGATGTCCTTAGGCTAGTTAGGTTTAACTAGTTCTAAGTTCTAGGGGACTGATGACCATAGATGTTAAGTCCCATAGTGCTCAGAGCCATTACCATTTTTTTTTTTTTTTTTTTGTTGCGATGCCTGCGAGAAAGTGTGAGAAGGAAACGGCCTGAAATGTTGTGAGACAATTCATGGCTCTTCCATCACGATAACGCACCCGCACGTTCTTCCCTGTTGGTGCGTCCGACTACCGTATAAAAAACGAAATGACTGCGCTGCCTCATCTTCCGTACTCCCCATACCTAGCCCCTGCACTTTTTTATTTCCATAGCTGAATACCCCGTTAAAAGGACGAAGATTTGCAACGGCAGACGAGTTAAAGCAAAATTAGTTCGCAGACGGTACTTCGCGTCCTCCACTAAAGGAGTACAAGGACTGTTTGCGGAAGTGGAAACATCGTTGAGAGCGGTGTATCAGTTGTGGCGGTGAGTATTTCGAAGGAGACTATGCACAATAAGTAAAAGGTAGCCGCAGGAAAATTTTGTAGCCCAATTTCAGGAATTTTTTGAACGGACGTTGTATTGCCAAGGTTCATCCCTTTGACGCCATTGTAATACAATATTATGCACACTATTCATTCCGTTGCGGTTAAGTTTAATCACGCAGTGTTGGGTTACAGCAGCATATTAGAGCAGTAAAACGAGCAATCAACTGTACGGTAAAGTAATTACAAACAGTGGTAACCGAAGATTCCGCAGACACTGCCATTAAGATTTACGATACGCATCATCCTTTCACGAGAGGGACCATAAAAACGTTTAGTACACCGGACTAACTGGTTTCATTACAAACCGATAAACATTGCTAGACTATAAACCAAATTTAGTATTCCATCATCAACCGCTACCTTTATAATAACAGCTATTCCGTTTTAATACTCACCGTCACACAAATCCTTCAAATTACGTTTCAGTGCTGTATTTTTTTATTCTTCTAACTAAAACTCAATTTCTTCACCCGGGAAACATTCGATAATTTGCACTCTTGACCCTTCGTTTTCCCTTCGCAGACGAACGACGCCGTCCGATTTCCGCTTGATGGCTGACCGGAGATTGGATGCGATTATCGGGAAGCACGGGTGGGAAGGACGACCCTCGCTGGAGAAATTCATTGCCCTCGTCGGTATAGCGGAGACGATTCAGTACTGAAAAAAAAGTGGAAACCTCTTGGTAGTAAAATAAAATAAATTCAAGGAAGCCCAACTAAACATCACAACTCAGTACTCACGACAATAAATACCTATCTTTTATTAAAGCCTATAAATTGCTTTGAACTACAAACGATGTTGAAAGATGGCGGAAGTACACGTCCCTCTCTGTTTATCTCGTTGCACGTGTGAGTTTTTGCTTTCGCGATAGTTCAATACTTAGCAATCATATACAACTGCTTATAGCTAAAGACTGGAAAGTTGCACAACTCGCACCAGTACCCAAGAAAGGTGTAATCCGCTGTATCACAAACCAGTATCACTAACGTCGATTTGCAGTAGGATTTTGGGACATACTGTGTTCGAATATCATGAATCACAGCAATGAAAACAACCGGTTAACAGAGAATCAGGACGGATTTTGAAAATATTGTTACTCTGAAACACAACTAGTTCTTTACTGTCACGAAGTAACGAGTGCGATCGACAGAGGATGTGAAATTTGTTTAATATTTTATATTTCCGGATGTCTTTCGACACCGTTCGTCACAAACGACCACCAGTCAAACCAGTCAAATATTGCGTGTCTATGGAGTATCGTCTGAGTTGTGAGAATGGTTTCTTGCTTTCCTGTCAGAAAGGTGGCAGATCGTAATAATTAATGGAAAGTCTTCGGAATAAAACAGAAGTAATATCTAATATTCTCCAGGAAAGAGCGGTTCCTGATCTCCTGAACGATTTAGGATACAATCTGAGCAGCCCTCTTAGATTGTTTACAAATGATGCTGCCGTTTATCGTATTGTAGAGTCATCAGATGACCAAAACAAATTGCAAAATGGTTCAGATAAGGTATCTGTATGATGTGAAAAGTGGCAATAGACTCCAAATAATAAAAAGTCATCCACATGAGTACTAAAAGGAATCTGCTAAATTTCGGTTGCATGATGAATTAATCTAAAGGCTATATATTCAATTAAATACAGAGGGATTACAATAATGAAAAACTTAAACTGGAAGTAGAATATGAATGTCGATTTTGGCTCAAAGAGCATACTGGCCTAAAAATTCCAAGATATAAACCAAAATTCTAATTTCTCCGTGCCTCCTCACCAAAAATGTATCAATACTGACAAAACTAAACTCTCATTTAAAGTTTAAAAATCTAATAAATTTCATTATTTATAAATAAGAGCAACCAAACCTCATCTGTCTATATCGAGAAAACCAAATACATTTAAAATTTTAAAATCTAATAAATCTTATTCTTTATAAATAAGCGCCATCAAACCTCATCTATCTTTACACACAAAACGAAATCCTGATTTATTTATAAAATAAAAATCTAATGCAGATTATCCTCTTTATAAATAAGATCTGTCAAACTTTGCCTATCAGTAACAACGATTGAAATTTAAATTAAAAAAGTCAGAGGTACATTTTAACCACAAATGTTTTAAATCTCAAAAATTTAATTATTTTCTATATAAATAAAACCAAAACAAAATGAACACCAAAGCTGAGCTATTTCAAAACTTAGAAAATTATAGTAAAGGTAAATATATACTAAGTTGTATTGATTTAAAAAATTATTGTAAAGAATGTGGTTATTCAAATGGAACTAGATAACATCTGATGGAATTTAGTGAATAATTCAATAATAAAGAAATGAAGAAGAGATAACTAAAATATAAGGATATAAAGCAACTTCGATATATTTGAGAAACAAAAAAATATATGAAATTATTCCAAACCTAACAAACAAGACTTAATCTTTCTTATTGTAAATCCTATTGACAATATTAATTACAAAGATAACAGCAGCGACTTCAATAAAAAATCTGTTAAAGATCGTCATAAAATCTGTAAAACGAAACAAATATTGTAAACTTTCAAAAAGCAAATTAATTTCTCATATCGAAATATCTACAGGTAAAATTAATAATAATCACAATTTGAGTAAAACAACTGTAGATCTTCATAAAATCTGTAAAACAAAAAATTAAATAATCCTTCTGATCTTAATAAACAACAATTAATCGATATTATCAATAGATCTGAGGTTAAAATTAATAATATCAATAATGAGATTATTGTAAACAGCTTCTAGTAAAAAAATATCAAGAATTTAAGCAAGCAATTGTCATAAAAATTTAACAGGTTTCAGTTTTCTAGAGGATGATGAATTCTTTAAATCACCCAAACAAAAGTTTAGAAAAGCTTCTGATTTTAATAATAACTTTCGGAAGTAATAATAAAGCCACAAGAATTTTTAATCAAATTAAAGAAAAAATCACCAAATTATATAATATTTTAATACAAAGAAGAGCAATTAAAGTTAACATGAAATTTTAGTATACCTTTAAAAGGCAAGATGAAATACAAAATTAAGAAATAACTTTAACCGATGAAAATTATAATTAGATTGACTTCAACATTGTTTATATAACATTTGTTTTAGAAATGAATTAATAGTTTTTTCCTTCAATAAATTTTGAGTAATATCCAATTTTACAATTTTATTCATTTCCCATTAATGTGAAAAAAAAAGAATTTAAAATTCCTAACAAGGAAACAGAAATTAATATCAATATTGGTGATGGATGGATTCATCACAACTGTATATGATATTTGGCATTATTGACACGGATGAAACAGATTTCTTACCATACAATAGTAATCCGAAAGTAAATGATAATTATGTATTACAATTGTTTGATATTATTACAATTAAACAAGGAAACAATATTTTATCTGGAATAGAACATTCATTTATTTTTTCAGCAACTCTTGATTGACTTTGTCCCTATGAAATGAATTAAGTGTGGAAGGGCATATTCTTAAGAATGGTAAAATTAAAACTAAACAAAATGAAATACTTCATCTGTTAGTGTTATTTTGTGGATTTTTAAAAACTGTAAAGACATTATGTAGAAGGATAATTTAAGTGTGACTTTCACTTGGAGTTCAAGAAATGATCAAGAAGATTCTATTCTTCGTAGGCCTACTGATAATGGTAATAGCATGCTTCCAAAAGAAGGTAAAATTGTCGTAAAATGTATGGAAATTCGTGTTCCTGTTGTTAAATATGAATTAGAATGTTTACCTGAACTACACTCCTGGAAATGGAATAAAGAACACATTGACACCGGAGTGTCAGACCCACCATACTTGCTCCGGACACTGCGAGAGGGCTGTACAAGCAATGATCACACGCACGGCACAGCGGGCACACCAGGAACCGCGGTGTTGGCCGTCGAATGGCGCTAGCTGCGCAGCATTTGTGCACCGCCGCCGTCAGTGTCAGCCAGTTTGCCGTGGCATACGGAGCTCCATCGCAGTCTTTAACACTGGTAGCATGCCGCGACAGCGTGGACGTGAACCGTATGTGCAGTTGACGGACTTTGAGCGAGGGCGTATAGTGGGCATGCGGGAGGCCGGGTGGATGTACCGCCGAATTGCTCAACACGTGGGGCGTGAGGTCTCCACAGTACATCGATGTTGTAGCCAGTGGTCGGCGGAAGGTGCACGTGCCCGTCGACCTGGGACCGGACCGCAGCGACGCACGGATGCACGCCAAGACTGTAGGATCCTACACAGTGCCGTAGGGGACCGCACCGCCACTTCCCAGCAAATTAGGGACACTGTTGCTCCTGGGGTATCGGCGAGGACCATTCGCAACCGTCTCCATGAAGCTGGGCTACGGTCCCGCACACCGTTAGGCCGTCTTCCGCTCACGCCCCAACATCATGCAGCCCGCCTCCAGTGGTGTCGCGACAGGCGTGAATGGAGGGACGAATGGAGACGTGTCGTCTTCAACGATGAGAGTCACGTCTGCCTTGGTGCCAATGATGGTCGTATGCGTGTTTGGCGCCGTGCAGGTGAGCGCCACAATCAGGACTGCATACGACCGAGGCACACAGGGCCAACACCCGGCATCATGGTGTGGGGAGCGATCTCCTACACTGGCCGTACACCACTGGTGATCGTCGAGGGGACACTGAATAGTGCACGGTACATCCAAACCGTCATCGAACCCATCGTTCTACTATTCCTAGACCGGCAAGGGAACATGCTGTTCCAACAGGACAATGCACGTCCGCATGTATCCCGTGCCACCCAACGTGCTCTAGAAGGTGTAAGTCAACTACCCTGGCCAGCAAGATCTCCGGATCTGTCCCCCATTGAGCATGTTTGGGACTGGATGAAGCGTCGTCTCACGCGGTCTGCACGTCCAGCACGAATGCTGGTCCAACTGAGGCGCCAGGTGGAAATGGCAGGCAAGCCGTTCCACAGGACTACATCCAGCATCTCTACGATCGTCTCCATGGGAGAATAGCAGCCTGCATTGCTGCGAAAGGTGGATATACAATGTACTAGTGCCGACATTGTGCATGCTCTGTTGCCTGTGTCTATGTGCCTGTGGTTCTGTCAGTGTGATCATGTGATGTATCTGACCCCAGGAATGTGTCAATAAAGTTTCCCCCTCCTGGGACAATGAATTCACGGTGTTCTTATTTCAATTTCCAGGAGTGTAGATTCAGAAAGACTAAAAAGTCCAAATATTCCAATTTCTTTCTCTGAACTATTGAATTTGCTGGGTTACATGTAAAAAGAAATTTTGAACTAGATATTACTACTTATTATAAGTCTATCGAATTTGATATGCCTTACTTTATTTTTATTGTTTTCCAAACTAACCAAAAATAAACAGTTTAATGATTCTTTTTTATTCAATTATGTTTTCTTCGAAAATTATGGAATTTTGATCTTTCTAATAGCTTTTCAAAAGGTTATGATCGCTTTTAGTTCTTAATAGAATAACACAATAAAATAATTATGTAAATGTAAGTCCATTCAGCTTTGATCAAAATTATCCTAATACTAACATGAATATGTCTAGAACAATGAATGTTGTAACTACTCAAGAAATGACAATGAAATTATATGCATTTTTAATGAAAATATGACTAATGGTACAATTTCATTGGTTATAACATATTGTAAAATTAATTTGACTTATGATTCACATATAGAATGGTTGCTGAGAATTTTTCATTATATAAATGAAAAAAAATTTGGAAAGACATTAAAGTAAATTTAACTACATCTCTTCAATTTCACTTTACAATATTTTTGGAAAACTAAAGAAGATGAAAACTGAAAAAATTAGATTTTCAAAAATCAACAACGTTTAAGAGGACTGGATTGATCGTCTCATTCATTTTAATTTGTGTAAATTTAAACTTAAATTTTTTCTATATAAATAAAACCAAAACAAAATGAACATGAATGGTAGTGTTAAATCCATTAACTCAGCTTAACAATTATAATAATAGTTGTGCAGAAGTGTTCACTAAAGTATCAGAGCTTAAAAAACATAAATCGTATGTCATTTCAAAAGTTGAAGTTTTACCAGCTAAATATGGTGAAAAAGTTTTATTATTTTTAGATGATAAATTTAAAATTTCTCATCCAGATCATTATACTAAAATCTTTACCAATGACACTGGACACTGTAGACCGGCAGTACACCTGTGGATATTTTGTTTACCTATGATGATAATAAACTAGATAAAATATTGGATTACTTTATATTTACTGAGGTAAAAAACAAAATAAAGAACATCCAATTCATGTTATTGAATCTGGATAAATTGTAGAATTTGTAATTAGATTTTTGAATATTACATTTTAATTAAATTAAAATTTAGTTTTGTGAGTACAGATATATTTTTTGTGTTGGGTTACTGTAACATTAGAATCTTGGTTTATATCATGGAATTTTTAGTCCAATATGCTCATTGAGCCAGAATTGGCATTCGTATACTACTATCTGAACAATCACATAGATAAAGTTGTGGGAAAAGGAAACTATAGAATACGATTTATTGGCAGAATACATACAAAATGCCACAGGTCTGCTGAAGAGACTGCTTATAGTATGCTTGTCCTCTTTCTTCAGTATTATTGCTGTGTGATGTGGTATCCGCATCAAATACGATTGATGGAGGACATCAAAAAAGTCCAAAGAAGTGTAGTTCGTTTTGTTCTATGTCGAAATAGAGAAGAGAGTGGTACGTACTTGATACATACATTTGACGCCATTAAAGCAAAGACTTTATCCGCGCGGCACGATCTTCTCGTGAAACTTCGCTTAGCAGCAGTCTCCTTGGACTGAAAATATTTTTTGCAGGGGGAGAAATGCTCATCATCATAAAATGAGAGAAATGAGGACCCGCACGGAAAGATTTAAGTGTTCACTTTTCCTCAGCGCTATTCGAGAGTGGAATGGTAGA
Source organism: Schistocerca nitens (assembly GCF_023898315.1). Taxonomy (NCBI): domain Eukaryota; kingdom Metazoa; phylum Arthropoda; class Insecta; order Orthoptera; family Acrididae; genus Schistocerca; species Schistocerca nitens. Next base: position 98,796,554 of record NC_064617.1, read on the forward strand.
GAAATAGCTTGGAGCCGACCGATGATCCCCTCTGCCAGGCATTACGTTGATGGGAAATTTACTTTTATTTTAAATTTGTGGCCGCATGTCCTTTCTGTCACACAGTCGTCAGGTAACATAAGGAAGTGAAGACACGTGTGCGACAACTCAGTGAATTGTGTAAACTTTGTTCTGGGAGTTGCTGTTTGCGTATTGTGTTTCAGAAGGCGGAGACTGTTGACTGGCTTAGAATCTCCCTAAACTCGAGTGGGAAACCGCCTAAAATACGCATTCGGGAGGACGACGGTTCAATGCCGCGTCCGGCCATCCTGATTTAGGTTTTCCGTGATTTCCCTAAACCGCTCCAGGCAAATGCAGGGATGGTCCCTCTGAAAGGGCACGGCCGAATTCCTTCCCCGTTCTTCCCTGATCCGACAAGACCGATGACCTCGCAGTTTGGTCCTTTCCCACAAACAAGCCAACCCGAACCGCCTGAAATACACATTCGGACTGCCCGCTACAGACTTTCTCCTTCACCTTCTACTCCTTCCTCTTCTTCTTTGTTTTCAACTCTGAAGTTGCTTACTTTCTTGCTACAGATTTGCCCGGCTTGCTCTACATTTCCTCGTGCGTAGCACTTCCTACATTACTCGTGATGTGCTGAGAATATCAGACTAACGGCTGTTATGCCGCTGCGCTGATTCAAAAAGGGCTTGGCTGACACTCCGCCTGACAATCTTGGACGCTGCGCGTTAAGCTGTACCTTTTAGGTCCTACCAAAAAGGTTTCAATGAAAGCACTCTATAAATCAGCTGAACGTTCGTTTTGTACTACAGCGAAATAGAAGAGAGAGTTCTACTGACGTGATACGCACATTTGAGGCGGCAGTCATTAACACATAGACTTTTTTGGCGAGGCAGGAACTTCTCATGAAACTTCGCTTAACAGCTTTCTCCTTGGACTGCGAAAATATTTTCTGCAGAGGGAGAAATGCTCATCATCATAAAATAAGAGAAATCAGAACTCGCACGGAAAGATTTAAGTGTTCATTTTTCCTCAGCGCTATTCGAGAGTGGAATGGTAGAGAGGCAGATTGGAGGGACTGTTAACTGGCTTAGAATCTCCCTAAACTAGAGTGGGAAACCGCCTAAAATACACATTCTGACTGCCCGCTGCAGACTTTCTCCTTAGCCTTCTTCTCCTTCCTCTTGCTCTTTGTTTTCAACTCTGAAGTTGCTTACTTCATTGCTACAGATTTGTCCGGGTTGCTCTTCGTTTCGTCATGCGTAGCTAATTCCAAAAGGGCTTGGTTGACCCTCCGCCTGACAATCTAGGGCACTGCGCGTTAAGCTCTACTTTTTTACGTCTTACAAAAGCACTCTCTAAATCAGTTGAACACAGCTTATCTGTACTAATAACACACGGTCGAGACACATTAATTAAACTAGCACCTACGGTCGACGTCATCGTACAACCATTAATAGACGGCAGGTGGCACCACGAGCTGTGGAGGGTTCATAAAATGTGTCAGGGGGAACGGGGGACGTGTAAAATGGTGCAGTCGTTCTCGTAATGCGGAAACAGAGCGAAATATCCGATTTATCAGACGTCCAAATGGGCATCATCATATGCTTTCGGTTCAACGGTGAAGTGTTCTACCATGGTATACCTTGTTTGGCAAAATGGCAGTGTCCAAAATCAGTCCCTCGGCAACTGTGGTTCTCTAAGGGCCATAGAAGAGAGGAATGAACGACAGATGTGTATGGACGAATAGATGTGCATCTGCTGAGTAATTAACGTCCATATGAACCAAGGCCTACCAACAGTGTCTATTCGACGACCGTTCGGCGAACATTGTTGCATATTGACCTCCGCAGAACGCGCCTGGATAATGCACCCATGCTGACTGCTGTTTATCGGCGACAAAGCGTGGAATTTGCAAGTCAGTACCGCAGCTGAACGTCCACTAGTGGCGACAGGTGGCTTTTTCAGATGATTACTATTTTATGCTCCATTGGGGGTGAAAAGTCTGAAAGGAAACACCTTGCAACGATCTTCGGGGCATCCAGGCCGGAGGAGGGAACCTTATGCTCTGGGGAATGTTTTCGTGACATTCCCTTTGCGTCTCAAATGCCTCTGAGCAGTATGGGACTTCACATAGGAGGTCATCAGTCCCCTACAGGCATTCCCTTGGTGCCGGCCGGTGTGGCCGTGCGGTTCTAGGCGCTTCAGTCTGGAACCTCGCGACCGCTACGGTCGCAGGTTCGAATCCTGGCTCGGTCACCGATGTGTGTGATGTCCTTAGGTTGGTTAGGTTTAAGTAGTTCTAAGTTCTAGGGGACTGATGGCCTCAGAAGTTAAGTTCCATAGTGCTCAGAGCTATTCTGACCAAACTGCGTTTACAGGCATGTCAGTGCGACGTATCACACAGTTCATAGTGCCCGTGTGTGATTCGAAGAGCACCAGAATGAGATTACCGTGCTCCACTGAGCGGTTTTAAACCCAATCTAGAATCTGTGGGCCAACCTCGATTGGGCTGTTGGCGCCATGGATCCTCAGCCGAGAAACGTAGCCCATCTGACCACGGCACTAGAGTCGACATGGCTACATACCCTTGTAGACACCTTTTAGGCACTCACTGACTCCCTGTGGTCTTGTAGCGTTCCGCGATCCGAAAGGTGGTTATTCATGCTTTTTACAACTTGTCACATTAATGTGAGAGAATATTGTAAATCTTCGAAACTATCGTGTATGCCTCCTTGTGTGTTTGAAGACGCTTCTCCAAAACTAGTAGACGAATTTTTATGCATCGCCTTGGGCATCGTATAGGCTTTATTGCATCAAAATCGGATCACGGAGAAAAAATATATCGCAATTGAAATTTTTGTAAACGCTGAAGTATTGTATTGTATTGTATGTTAACCGGGGCCCTAGAAACGACAGAGAGGAGCCGTCCCCGCCGCAGCCGCAGTGGTCCGCAACCCCACGACGACTACCACAGTCCACTGTACCCCTCCGCCGCTCCACACCGAACCCAGGGTTATTGTGCTGTTCGGCCCCCGGTGGACCCCCCAGGGACGAGTGCAACCCCTATGTTTGCGTGGTAGAGTAATGGTGGTGTACGCGTACGTGGAGAACTTGTTTGCGCAGCAATCGCCGGCATAGTGTAACTGAGGCGGAATAAGGGGAACCAGCCGGCATTCGCCGAAGCAGATGGAAAATCGCCTAAAAGCCATCCACAGACTGGCTGGTTCACGGGACCTCGACACAAATCCGCACGGCGGATTCGTGCCGGGGACAAGGTGCTCCTTCCCGCCCGGAGAGCCATGCGTTAGACCTCAATGCCAACCGGGCGGGCAACGCTGAAGTGTCTGTCTGTTATGTTTTCACGAGTAACGCACGGAACGGATTTCCATGAAGTTTAGTATGAAGATAGCTTGAATGTTTCAGAGGAACAGAGGCTTTAGCAGTCAGATTCTATAACGCGTACTTAAAAATATAGAGCACCAACGGTTTTTTCTAAAACCTTCGCTTCTGCCACGCGGTAACCCAACGCTCAGCACCGATACAGAGCAGTACTGTTTCTCCATTCAGCAGACTGGCAACATACGTATAATGTCGCACCTACGAGCTATGTACTGGCATCTCTATGGAACGTATTAAGCTTCGAGCCGGTCCACACACGTCTATGACATGAAAATAGCAGCAATTCGTCTGAGATGGTAAATATGCAGCCATTGTTTTTTTTTACGGTCTCTTTATATGTTTTGATGACAACTCTGAAGCAAGTAAATACTGTGCAGGTGTGAGTGAGAAAGAGAAATGGAGAAACGTCACTGAAATTTAAAGTATAAACTCGCAAGGAAAGAGAAAATATTCTTACCTGTCACTGAGATAGTGTTGATTCCAACGTAATTTTATTTTCTTTATGTTTGTAGATGTTGGACGATAGTATACAAAAACAATCTGAACAGGCCGTAACGGACCAACGGTACCGACCAATTCCCTCGGTGTCACCGGACGCACATGTGGCGGCACACCGCGCTCCCAGCCATTGTCAATGCCGCTACTCCTCATTGTCAGTCATGTAACTCTTCGGTTCGCGTCGCAAGGCCTGAGATCAAACCGCTTGCCAACAGCACTCGACAGACCCAGACGGTGACTAATCAAAGTGCCCAGTCCAGACACGCTGTGATCAAAATGGTACTGAAACAGAGGATGACACACTAAAGGCCGAAATACTAAATGTCTTTTTCCAAAGCTGTTTCACAGAGGAAGACTGCACTGTAGTTCCTTCTCTAGATTGTCGCACAGATCACATAATGGTATAGATCGAAATAGATGACAGAGAGATAGAAAAACAATTAAAATCGCTCAGAAGAGGAAAGGCCGATGGACCTGATGGGATACCAGTTCGATTTAACACAGAGTACGCGAAGGAAATTCCCCCCCCCCCCCCCCTTCTTGCAGCGGTGTGCCGTAGGTCTCTAGAAGAGCGTAGCGCTCCAAAAGATTGGAAAAGGGCACAGGTAATCCCCGTTTTCAAGAAGGGACGTCGAACAGATGTGCAGAACTATAGACCTATATCTTTAACGTCAATCAGTTGTAGAATTTTGGAACCCGCATTATGTTCGAGTATAATGACATTTCTGGAGACTAGAAGTCTACTCAGTAGGAATCAGCACGGGTTTCGTAAGAGATGATCGTGTGAAACCCAGCTCGGGCTATTCGCCCACGAGACTCGGAGGTCCATAGACACGGGTTCCCAGGTAGATGCCGTGTTTCTTGACTTCCGCAAGACGTTTGATACAGTTCCCCACAGTCGTTTAATGAACAAAGTAAGAGCATATGGACTATCAGACCAATTGTGTGATTGGATTGAAGAGTTTCTAGATAACAGAACGCAGCATGTCATTCTCAATGGAGAGAAGTCTTCCGGCGAAAGAGTGATTTCGGGTGTGCCGCAGGGGAGTGTCATAGGACCGTTGCTATTCACAATATATATAAATGTGGATAACATCAGAAGTTCACTGAGGCTTTTTGTGGATGATGCTGTACTATATCGAGAGGTTGTAACAACAGAAAATTGTACTGAAATGCAGGAGGATCTGCGACAAATGACGCATAGTGCAGGGAATGGATATTGAATCCCAATGTAGACAAGTGTAATGTGCTGCGAATACATAGAAAGAAAGATCCTTTATCATTTAGCTACAATATAGCAGGTCAGCAAATGGAAGCAGTTAATTCCATAAATTATCTGGGAGTAGGCATTAGGAGTGATCTAAAATGGAATGACCATATAAAATTAATCGTCGGTAAGGCAGATGCCAGACTGAGATTCATTGGAAGAATCCTAAGGAAATGCAATCTAAAAAGAAAGGAAGTAGGTTACAGTACACTGTTCGCCCACTGCTTGAATACTGCTCACCGGTGTGCGATCCGTGCAAGATAGGGTTGATGGAAGAGACAGAAAAGATCCAACGGAGAGCAGCGCGCTTCGCTACAGGGTGATTTAGTAATCGCGAAAGCGTTACGGAGATGAAAGATAGGCTCCAGTGGAAGACTCTGCAAGAGAGATGCTCAGTAGCTCGGTACGGGCTTTAGTTGAAGTTTCGAGACCATACCTTCACCGAGGAGTCAAGCAGTATATTGATCTCACCTACGTATATCTCGCAAAGAGACCATGAGGATAAAATCTGAGAGATTAGAGCCCACACAGAGACATACCAACAATCTTTCTTTCCACGAACAATACGAGACTGGAATAGAAGGGAGAACCGATAGAGGTACTCAAGGTACCCTCCGCCACACACCGTCAGGTGGCTTGTGGAGTATAAACGTAGATGTAGATGCTACCCAGGCCCATGCCGGCGTGTTCAACTGTAACCGCTCCAACATTCCCGTCCGAATGACAGAAACGAAGTCCTTGTCGGTGTCGAAGTAGTAGTTCGTCACATGCCGCTTCATTTATAAGCTTGACATAAATCACGCTGCTGACTATAGATAAGTGTATTCCAACTAGAACGTCAGGTTCGATTTTCACCTCGTCCCGTAAATAACGTTCGATCTCGTAAGCCTTCGGTCGAGCATATTCGTTAGCAAAACTAAATTTCAGTGTCGATTTGCGGAACGACAAGGCCATGATTCGTTCTATGTATTACCGCGACACACCGCTACACACGTAACGTAAACACCTCTCGCGGAGACGTGCGACAGGGACGTAGCTGCGCCGCCGAAGGCTGACTGTCCTGGGCCATGGGTAGACTGTAATTGTGTGCTAGACTGCGAGCCGTTCCAGGTACCCATACTATTTGTGGGCAGGTGCCCTAGTGCCTGAGCCATCCAAACAAGACTGCTGACCTTTATCTGTAGTAACCACTGCAGTTCCATAATTCGTGTTAGGAATAACACCAATAGAAGACGTACGAAAGCTAATTATGTCTCTCTCATTATAGCTCTCCAATCCTCCTGCTGGTGGATCACCTCCTCGTACAATGGCAATAGTAAACCACGAATTACCACTCACTACCTCGGTAGTAGTGCAAGAAAAATTAATCTTGCAACTTACAAAAGTAATAGGTCCTCCAAGCAGTTGCTGTTGTGCAGTCTGCTTCGGTTTAAGATCAAATGTATCTACATTCTTGTAGATAGGTAGTATAGATCTTCTTGTATATCTTCTCCTTCGGTATGGCATGGCTGTCTGTACTATGCGGCTGCCTCGAGTCGAATGAGCGTGCAGCCGACTGAGCACTGAGTCTGTGCCCCCTCCATGCGGGCTGTGACGCAGCCGCTGACGCCGCTGCTGATAAGAACGCGCGGCAGCCAATCAGCGCCCGACCGGATGGGCGTTGGCCGCACTTCCTGCCTTTTCAGCAGCGGATCGCGCTCTGTTAGAACTAGAGCGCGATCCTCCAGCTCTGGCGGCAGCCAGGCGAAGCTCGTTCAAGGTCACCCGCCTTTTGTAGCTGCAGCGGCTAAGTGAAGACAGCCATGCCTACGCTCCCCGGAGTATGGGACAACATCATCATCATCACGCAATAATTTTAATTGGCCGAGTTTCAAAATTTATGAAAATAACAGAATTAAGGTTATAATGACCTTTAATCCTTACAGTCAACATTGTTACAGAAGACAATTACTATTTTACACCTTTTTGTTTTTCGAGGAAATGAATTTGTCTAAGTTTGGTACAATATCGCGGGAGACTGTTAACCTCAAAGAATCATATTTTTTATCGCTAAGTAGTGTACAGTTCTTAGCTTTAGCAAGCTTTAAAGGAGAGAAAAAGCGCACAGTAGGAGCCAGACATTGAGAGGACGTTGGCCATGTGATTCTGCGAAAGTGGATACTTCTCTCGCGGACAGAAGCTGTAAAAATCATCCAAAGTGTTACACATAAGAAAGCGGTCCTTCAGGCGGATACCTCAGGGCAGATCAATCAGCTCCAATTGAAACGCTTGTGAGACGTCCTCTGCCCGAAGGGGAAACTGGCGAACAAATGTATTCAAGGCCGGTTGAAGCTCACTTATCTCCGAATATTTGTTTTCAGACTCTTTCTGTAATTCGCAAATGATTAGAACATAATCCGAAAAGTCCACATCTTCTTTAATGCTGTCTAATGCAGGGAAGTGTCCTCCTCGTGCTACTGTTTTTCCTACAAAATAATTTTTGTTTGAAATGCTTGAATCCTCTGCACTAGCCGGCCGGGGTGGACGAGCGGTTCTAGGCGCTACCGTCTGAAACCCCACGACCGCTGCGGTAGCAGGTTCGAGTCCTGCCTCGGGCATGGATTTATGTGATGTCCTTAGGTTGGTTAGGTTTATCTAGTTCTAAGTTCTAGGGGACTGATGACTTCAGAATTTTAGTCCCATAGTGCTCAGAGCCTCTTCACTAAATCAACAACAAAGTGATTTTCTCTTTGGAGTGAAATGTCTAAAGTATTAAAATGACCAGTTAGGTCACTCAAAAAAGCCAAATTCGCCACCACGAATTAATTCTTCTGGGCGTCCTTTTATTTTCAAAAAGGTATTGATTTAGTCCCTCAAGAAGAAAAACCGATGAAGCACCTTCCCTCTGCTCAGCCATTTTACTCCAGCGTGGTAGGGTATGTCTGGGATTCCGCTCCGATATCAGCCAAAAATTAATTTGGCGATGTGTGAGTCTATTCGAACGAAGATAATTAACAGTTCGAACAACTAAGTCCATAACACTTTATCTTCGCACAAACTGCCTCCTGGTGTATAACCCGTGCGGATTCGGTTGTAAAATTTTCGTGTTCCAGCTGCATCACGTTTCTGCGTCACTCCAGACTGCAGCGATGGTGCGAGCTCCCATCTTCCGTTGGGCAGCTGTTTTATATCACGCCTTGACCACCAGAGTGCAACAGATCATTTAAAACTTCAACGACAAGACAAATCCATGCGTTACCGAGATAAATGCATTCTGTTTTCCTACATTTCATTAGTTTAAGGAAATTCCTGCATCGTTTTAGACTGAGAATGTTTCACTCAAGGTGTGAAAGGTACCTAGACACTTTCATGAAATGCTATTTACATTTTATACAAGTTTGAATTTTGAATAGTATGATAATGCTGGTGACTTCTTGAATAAACTATCACCATGCGAATTTTTTCAGTATTTTTAGCTGATTCTACACGTGATAATGTATGGTGATTGGTACATATCAGAAAACGTTTTAAGAAATTTTCTCTCAGGGTGGAAAGGGTTGAGACAATGGACTGCCGCGAATAAGGAACAGATGACTTCAGCCATGTTTGGCCTGACATAATCCAGTAAACCATTGCGTATCCCTGCGTTCGGGGGCTGCATCCGTTGTTACCCTGGTCAGGCGTTCCCATTTAAACCCATTGACTCGACCGCGTTTTCCACGGCTAGAAAAATATCCAAATCCGTGGTGGTGTCTTTTTCATGGTATAAGGTCGAGAAATTCTTCCATGACACGCAGATTGTCGTCGACACCCCGAATGAATACGACGAGCTAAGGTATGTCCGCAACGTCCGTGGACTCGTCAACAGCGATAGAAAATGAAATGAAGTTTTCCGCTCTCTCCAATAATTGCTGCTCCATATATGCGGTCGTATCTTCGACTGGGCGAGCAACAGTTTGAGGCGAAAGAGCTATTTTTTCAAATTTGTCCGTGAGGTCTGTTGGACAAATAAGAGCCGCCGAGTCGACCAGGCAATCCTTGATGAGATTCCTAGCCGCAAAGGGTTTCCCTGCTTTCGCAGTTCTCAGAGAGCATTTATAAGTTGCGTGCCAACTTTCCCCACCTGTTTCCACGGCAAAAAGCACCCTTACAATTAATTCTTTACAATTCTGTTTTTAAAACATTTTAATGATTTTAACACTTAATTGTTTCATTCATTAAAACCCAAATAAAAACTAACCAAAAAAGATTGGTATTAGGTGCATTTTCCCCCAGTTCCTCTGAAAAGCGGTCATATCGCTAGCAAGGAGAGCGAAATGTGGTCGCAAAACAAATTTATATTTATTGGAATATTTGAGTTTTAATTAATTGAAAACACAGATTGAACTACAACATTTGTTTTCCCATCCATCAAAACACAAATACACAAAAACAAGTAATGAGTCTTAATGGCACTTTGCTATCCGAGAGAGCGTGTGTGACGGCTTTTCAGAAAGTGGCAAAAAAATAACGCATGTGAAACATCTTATTATGTGTGTGCGACGCGATTTAATGCAACCCAGATATAAAAATTAACCCAAAGAAATGTTCCTTGTTGCTGACAATCTGATATTCGATAACTGGCGTATTGCTGATATATCAGATTGTAAAATATGGTTTTATTTATCATCTTTATAAATAATAAAGAGTCATACGAGAGGAAAGACTTACTTCACTGTAATGCTGCTTGAAATTTTCTTTCAGTTCTTCAAACTTTGACTGGCGCTCCTCTTGGGATAAATTTTCGGACTGATCTTTGTGACAAGTGTTTAAGTGCCGTTCAGTCGAGTACTCTTTTTAAATACATGAGGTTCCGATGACGTACTAAGCATTTGGCATGAGTTTCGACATCAGTACAAAAGATATTAATTTCCCACTCGAGTTTAAATAGTGCGGATACGCCGTTGCTCTTTTTGCTTTATCTGCTGCTGTTGACCAGTTGACCATCCATCTCGATCCACTGTAGCCTTAAGACTGTTGGCTGACGGCTTTGTGTCGTATCAACGCTTTTGGCCGTTGCTGCCGCAGCGGTCTGTCTTCCTTACAAAGCGCACGTACAGCGGCATGGCGAGGCGCGGCGGGCGGACCTTACCGTTAGAATTTCGGGGAGAAGGCACTAGAACAAACCAAACAAAAACCAACCTGTTTCTTCAGCTACGTAGATGACACGTTCGTTGTTTGGCCTCACGGACGGGACAGCTTAAATGAATTTCTCGAACACCTCAACTCGATGCAGCCCGAACATATAGTTCACGACGGAGGTGGAGCAGGATGGTGCCCTACCGTTTCTTGACGTCCTGGTGAAACGGAAACCTGACGGCAAGCTGGGACACAGTGTATACAGAAAACCTACACACACCGATTTGTACCTAAATGCCTTCAGTTTCTACCACAACTCCCAGCGTGAAGGCGTTTTGCGTACACTTGTTCATAGGGCGCGATCGATCTGCGATCAGGAGAGCCTTCCAGCAGAACTGCAGCACCTCGAGACATTTCAGAAAAATGGGTACAACCAGAAGCAAAAAAGACACACTCAGACAGACTGAGCGAAGAGAACAAGAAGAAGAAACAGAAGAACACAAGCCATTGGCGTGCATTCCGTTTGTCGGAAATACAGCAAGAAAAATCGGCAGAATCGTGAGGAAACACAATGTGAAATATGTATGCCGACCCGCTGCAAAAACCTTGACTCTACTGGGTTCAGTGAAAGATGACCTAGGCCTTCGAAAACCAGGCGTTTATCAAATTCCCTGTCAGTGCGGAATATCATACATTGGGGAAACAGTCCTCACTGTAGAAGAGAGGTGTCGCGAACACAAGCGCCATACCGAATTACGCCAGGCCAATAAATCAGCCGTGGCTGACCATTGTATAAATACTGGCCATACTACGGACTATGAAAAAACAAAAATACTCTGTCAATCCTCCTACGTCTGGGACTGCGTTACTAAAGAGGCCATCGAAACCCGACTACAGGACGATCTAATTAATAATGACTGCGGCCTTCAACATAGTCAGGCTTGGAACCCTGCACTCAGCCTGGAGAGACAGATGCGGTCCCAGAGATCGAGGACCGCCCCCGACGGTGGCAGCAGGGAGACTGCAGACCCTAGTCCAGACCCAGGCGCCGCTTCCCCCACCACCTCCAGTAGCGGCCGCTCCGGCCGCACCGAAGGCACCAGGATAGGAACGGTGGAGGGGGTAACGGCTAGTATATATAGGGCGCTGAGAGGAACAGCGCAGTATTCGTCAGGAACCACCAGAAGATGGCAGCGTGTACTTCTGCCGAAATATTGTGGAGAAATTACGGCGCTACCCGGTTGGATACCCGAGAACTGTTCAAAAAGACGAGTACAAAACTTACTGAACTCTCCTGGCATACCCATTTTGTTGGTACTCCTTCTCTGCTGACAACGCAACACTCCCCGCCTCCTTTTATGCTGGTGGTCAACCTCATGTGAAATTTAGTACCAATTTCCGCTGAAGATCGGATTATCCGTATACTATTCATTAGATAGTGTGTATTGTCGTGCCAAAAGCCATGCTACAGTGGTAACACCGGTTCGTCTTTGAGCTTCCATTCGAAGTGCCAGAAGAATTGGTGACAGACGCCCTGCGTCCGTACGGAACGGTCCTATCCCACGTGGCTGAAAAATGGGCGAGTTTCAAGACGTATCCTGTCCTTAATGGCGTCAGACAAATACGGATTGAACTCCGAAAACACGTCCCGTCATACTTGTACATCGCCGGTTGTAGGGCGATTGTCATTTACGACGGACAACCAAGGACGTGCTCTGGATGTGGGACGGAGGGACACATACGTTCTGAGTGTGCTCAACGAAGGTTATTGCAGCTGCCACGGGATGATCCATCCCTCAAGCCGCATCCGACTGTGCTCCCCATGACTTACGTCACCGCATTACGCGATGACGTGGGCCGGGAGACAGACGCGTACCAGAACACACAGACAGCGGCGGATCGTGGCGAGCCACAGAAAGACGACGTTGCGCTGGACCGCCTGCAGCAGTCACAGGACGCCCTCTCTTCGGTTCCGCTTGCGGCCCTTTCCGATAAGGCACTTGGAGACGTCGATAATACGACGGCGCACGATTCTGACGTCCCCCACGAACAACTGGAGACCATCTGATTCCGAGGCCCGGCAACGTAAACAGCGCTCACCAAAACGCCGGAAGAAGCGCCGCCTCACGGTGGAGAACGACCACTCTGATCTAGCAGATAATTCTGAGAAGTTTACGGGTACGGAACAGACGACCATGGATACAGAAGAACTGCCTAGCGTGGATGCAACGGCGGCCAGCGGGACGGCGATACGACCTACCGCTGATGATGCTCCAGACACAGCGAAGGAGCTCAATAGACGGCAACAGGCTACTGAGGAGGCTACGGCGCCTGCACCGCACGACAACGATGGGATACTAGGGGACTGGTCAGAAGAGCCACCCCCGTGGGGGACAGATGATGCCGGAGGAACTGCTCCCACGCACTCTCCCGGTGTAAGATCGGCGGAGTGCACGGAATAATGGCAGACCATATGAGGGGACGGCGGGGGACGTTAGTCCGACAGCAGCTTATGTACGGCAAAATTAGCGACCGTACGGTACCCTATCTACGTAGACCGCCATGCAACAAGCTTATCGGATAGGGTCTGTTAACATCAATAGCATTGGGACGCCGGTAAAAATCAAGATGCTCAGTGACATGATAAAGGCTGCGGATTTAGACATCGCACTATTACAAGAAGTTCGGGTACTTCCCCCCTCGGACTTTTATGGTTACGACGTTTACTGTTCCCCGTGTGACGAGAGAGGCGTTGGCACAGCTATATTATGAAAGGAAGGGATACGTGCAGACGAAGTAGAGTATTTGCCTTCTGCCCGTGGTACGGCCGTGACCATAGGAGGAATACGTTTGATCAACATATACGCACCGTCAGGCTCGGATAAGAGAAGGGACAGAGCAGATTTTTACGCCCATGAGGTTGCACCGTTGTTCCAGGGACGATACGATGGTTGCATACTCGGCGGAGATTTTAATTGCGTGCTTGACAGAAAGGACCAACAACCTAACTATACTACTAGCCCAGAACTTAGGGAGCTGGTCAACGGGATGGAATTAGTCGATACATGGGACCTGAAGTATCGCAACCAACCAGGATATACATTTTTTACTAGCCACTCCGCGGGCCGTTTGGACCGAATCTACGTTTCAAGGGCGTTAGCAGTGTCGACGGTGGACGCAGAAATATGGCCGACAGCGTTTACGGACCACGAGGCATATATTTGTACGGTTAACCTTGATAGACGGCAGGTATGGAGACGGAGGGGGTCATTGGAAGATGAACGTCTCCCACCTGCGAGATGCAGAATGCCGACGCATGGTGGAGGACGCGTGGCATGGCTGTCTCCGTCGCCGAAATTCTTTCGGTTCTATCCTGCAGTGGTGGATCGAGTGCGCGAAGCCAGCTTTACGGAGGACGTTAATAGGTTACGGGAAGGAGGTTTCTCAATGGCAGCGCACGACCACTGAGTTTTACTTTACGGCTCTCCGGGAACTGTTAGCTCAACCACCTACACCAGAACGCCAGACGGCCGTCCACCGAGTTAAGGCGAAGCTGGTACAACTTGCGAAGCAGAGGATGGCAGGTACGATGATACGCGCGAGGTCGCAGGATTTCCTGCCCAACGAGGTTCCCTCGATGCATTACGTGATAAAGGAAAGACGAAGAAGACGCAGGAATTTAATACATGAGATCGATCTCGGCGATGGCCGTCGTTTTACAACACAAAGGGGCATAGCACAGGCGTTCACGGATCATTTTAGCAGATTCTATGCGAGCAACGGGGAGGGTCCGAGGGAGCTGGGGAACGTCCTGGAAGAGATCCCAGACGCGACGAGTGTGAACGGGGAAGCAGACGGGTTATCTGAAATTACGTGTGAAGAGCTGGAGGAAGCGATTACACGAGGTGCTTGCAACAAGTCCCCAGGTCCAGATGGATTCCCGTTGGAATTTTACCGTGCCTTCGTGACCATTATGACACCGATGTGGCTATGTATGTTTAATGAGCTTCTGCGGCAAGAAGTACCGGTTCACATTCAATTCACGGAAGGGCTCATGATACCGATACCGAAGCCCCGTGGTGGCAAACGGCCTTGTGATTATCGCCCCTTGACCCTCCTTAACAGTGACTACAAGATCTTCATGCGCATCCTGGGAAGTCGTATCAAAAAGTCGCTGGAGCATCGAATACATGCCGATCAGACTTGTCTTGGCGGCTTCAGTAATATCCACACAGCCTTGGGAGACTATCGTGACGTCGTCGCCCTCGCGGCTGCATGCCGCCTCCGGGGGGCGATGGTTGCTGTAGATTTCGATCATGCTTTTGATCGCGTGGATCATGTGTACCTCGCGGCCGTGATGAACAGGATGGGTGTCTCGCCATTACTGACCAATGCTGTGATGCGGCTGTTGCACGGCGCCAGATCAGCGATGGTGGTCAACGGAGGGAGAACTGAGTATTTTACGATCTTAAGATCAGTGAGACAGGGTTGCCCCTCGTCGATCCTCCTTTATGCGATCGCCTTAGAACCGTGCCTCGCAGGCCTTCGCCGCCATCTTACCGGGATCTCCCTACGGCATTTATCATTCAAATGCAGACCATACGCGGATGATATTGTGTTCCTCGTGCGGAATGAGAGGGAGACTCAAACAGCTCTGGATTGGCTACAGACGTATGGGATGGCAGCTGGAAGTGTGGTCAACTACCGAAAATCACAATTCATGCATATGGGGCGTGAACTAGAACCGGGAACGGAAGGGCCCTTACCTGCGGTGGAAACCCTCCGCTGTTTGGGTATCACCTTTCATAAAGAGACAGCGGGAACGGCTGCGGACAACTACCGAAGACTGTTACTCAGAGTCCGCACGGCAGTACGACTAAACGCCCTACGGTCGATGGATATGCTGCAGCGAGTGTTACTCGTCAACCTTTATCTTGCGCCCATGATGTGCCACCTGACACACCTTCTCCCCTTGACGCGTACGATGGCTATGAGGATTCAGGCGGCTTTTGGGTACTATGTGTGCCTGGGACAACTCTTTAAGGTACAGTACAACACGCTTACCCTCCCAGCGCGAGAGGGGGGCGTTGGTTTAGCGAACGTGCACGAGAAGGCGCGTGCCATGTTTATTAATACTATGCTCAAACGGTGGCGCAACAGGAACCACTCGCTTACGGGGACGATCATCGAAGAACTCGTACCAACATCGCATCTTCCTCCAGTCAGTGTCGGCCATATATCGCCCCCTTTAACGTATGTGCGCACGTTCATCGTGGAACACAGTTACGTTGGAGAGCGTTTACCGACGACCCGACAGTCGACATCGAAGGACGTGTACCATCTGCTTCTTCGATAGATCGCCCGGAATAGGGTGGAACCCAAACATCCAGCTGTTAATTGGCACGTGGTGTGGCGCACGGTCCACCACCCCCACCTACCTACATCAGTCAGATCAACATGGTACATTGTCGTCAACCGAAAATACCCTACAAACGATAGAAAGTACGCATTACATTTGGCGGATTCGCCCTTGTGTCAGCAATGCGGCGTGCTGGATACGGACGACCATCGGCTGGTCTGCGGCGAGGCATTGGCTGTCTGGACTCTCGCAAGAAAGATAATAGCGTTCATGCGGCGCACTATCTATACAGCAGTCTCTTCTGACATAGTATTTTTTCCAGAGGAAACGTATTTTCCGCGTCATAAGACGAACGCGGTGGCGTGGATCACAGGTATGACGGTCCATTACATCTATAGAGACTCACGTACGAACTTACTCCACGTCCTGGATTACTGGCAATACTTGCAAGATGGACACACAACACTATTACGGCTACAAAAGTACAAGGATTGGTATGCCAATTTCCTAGTAACGGTTTTTGCGGACCCGCCATATACCTGGGGTGTGCCGGGTGCGCAAAGATGAGCGGCGGTGCTGTCGTTGTGAAACCGACCAAGTGAAAGTGATCGACTAAGAACACTAGGCGAGTATGCGACCTACGAAAAACTCACGCTTGAGCAGTTATCAAATGGATGTATTTCAAATTTTGTTTTCATATCCAACATACTTTTCTTTAGGGTGCCGGAGGTGGCCCCACTTCGATTTTGTTGTTATTTCATGCTGCATGGTAGGACGGCAGCGAAGATCCTTCCAGAACAGTTATCATGTGGCAGGACGTACTATGTTTATTTTGTGAATAATAAAGGTTTCTGTTTCTCCTACAAAAAAAAAAAAAGTCGGTAGAGCACTTGCCCGCGAAAGGCAAAGGCCCCGAGTAAAAAAAAAAAAAAAGAAAAAGAAAAAAAAGAAAAAAAACTAAAAAAAGGGGTAGCGTCCTTGATTCATAATCAAAACGTCTTCGGTCCCGGGTTCGATCCCCGCCACTGCCTAAATTTTGATAAATAATCAGCATTAGCGGCCGAAGACTTCCGGCATAAGAAGTCAGCCTCATTCTGCCAAAGGACTTGTCAAAGAGGGTGGAGGAGCGGATAGAGGTTCAGGGCCTCTCTTGTCCTAGTGGTGGGAAATTGCCCCTAAAGACGGAATCAGCAATGATCAACGACATGAGGATGCAGAAGGCAATGGAAACCACTGCATTAAAGACACGGAACGTGTATCCACAGGACATGTGGCCTGTAATTGAAGAAGAGTCATGATGGTCTCTCCATTGGCAAAAGATTCCGGAATAGTCCCCCATTCGGATCTCCGGGAGGGGACTGCCAAGGGGGAGGTTACCATGAGAAAAGGATTGAATAATCAACGAAAGGTTAACGTTCTACGAGTCGGGGCGTGGAATGTCAGAAGCATGAACGTGGTAGGGAAACTAGAAAATCTGAAAAGGGAAATGCAAAGGCTCAATCTAGATATAGTAAGGGTCAGTGAAGTGAAGTGGAAGGAAGCAAGGATTTCTGGTCAGATGAGTATCGGGTAATACCAACAGCAGCAGAAAATGGTATAACAGGTGTAGGATTCGTTATGAATAGGAAGGTAGGGCAGAGGGTGTGTTACTGTGAACAGTTCAGTGACCGGGTTGTTCTAATCAGAATAGACAGCAGACCAACACCGACGACGATAGTTCAGGTATACAAGCCGACGTCGCAAGCTGAAGATGAACAGATAGAGAAAGTGTATGAGGATATTGAAAGGGTAATGCAGTATGTAAGGGGGGACGAAAATCTAATGATTTAGGCGACTGGAATGTAGTTGTCGGGGAAGGAGTAGAAGAAAAGGCTACAGGAGAATATGGGCTTGGGACGAGGAATGAAAGAGGGGAAAGACTAATTGAGTTCTGTAACAAGTTTCAGCTAGTAATAGCGAATACCCTGTTCAAGAATCACAAGAGGAGGAGGTATACTTGGAAAAGGCCGGGAGATATGGGAAGATTTCAATTAGATTACATCATGGACAGACAGATTCCGAAATCAGATACTGGACTGTAAGGCATACCCAGGAGCAGATATAGACTCAGATCACAATATAGTGGTGATGAAGAGTCGGCTGAAGTTCAAGACATTAGTCAGGAAGAATCAATACGCCAAGAAGTGGGAATGACGAGATACGTTTGAAGTTCTCTAACGCTATAGATACAGTAATAAGGAATAGCGCAGTAGGCAGTACAGTTGAAGAGGAATGGACATCTCTAAAAAGGGCCATCACAGAAGTTGGGAAGGAAAACATAGGTACAAAGAAGGTAGCTGCGAAGAAACCATGGGTTGTTGTTGTTGTTGTTGCGGTCTTCTGTCCTGAGACTGGTTTGATGCAGCTCTCCATGCTACTCTATCCTGTGCAAGCTTCTTCATCTCCCAGTACCTACTGCAACCTACATCCTTCTGAATCTGCTTAGTGTATTGATCTCTTGGTCTCCCTCTACGATTTTTACCCTCCACGCTGCCTCCCAATGCTAAATTTGTGATCCCTTGATGCCTCAAAACATGTCCTACCAACCGATCCCTTCTTCTTGTCAAGTTTTGCCACAAGCTTCTCTTCTCCCCAATCCTATTCAATACCTCCTCATTAGTTACGTGATCTACCCACCTTATCTTCAGCATTCTTCTGTAGCACCACATTTCGAAAGCTTCTATTCTCTTCTTGTCCAAACTGGTTATCGTCCATGTTTCACTTCCATACATGGCTACACTCCATACAAATACTTTCAGAAACGACTTCCTGACACTTAAATCTATACTCGATGTTAACAAATTTCTCTTCTTGAGAAACGATTTCCTTGCCATTGCCAGTCTACATTTTATATCCTGTCTACTTCGACACCGAGCGAGGTGGCGCAGTGGTCAGCACACTGGACTCGCATTCGGGAGGACGACGGTTCAATCCCGTCTCCAGCCATCCTGATTTAGGTTTTCCGTGATTTCCCTAAATCGTTTCAGGCAAATGCCGGGAGGGTTCCTTTGAAAGGACACGGCCGATTTCCTTCCCAATCCTTCCCTAACCCGAGCTTGCGCTCCGTCTCTAATGACCCCGTTGTCGACGGGACGTTAAACACTACCCAGCACCACCACCATCTACTTCGACCATCATCAGTTATTTTGCTCCCTAAATAGCAAAACTCCTTTACTACTTTAAGTGTCTCATTTCCTAATCTAATCCCCTCAGCATCACCCGATTTAATTTGACTACATTCCATTATCCTCGTTTTGCTTTTGTTGATGTTCATCTTATATCCTCCTTTCAAGACACTGTCCATTCCGTTCAACTGCTCTTCCAAGTCCTTTGCTGTCTCTGACAGAATTACAATGTCATCGGCGAACCTCAAAGTTTTTACTTCTTCTCCATGAATTTTAATACCTACTCCGAATTTTTCTTTTGTTTCCTTTACTGCTTGCTCAATATACAGATTGAATAACATCGCGGAGAGGCTACAACCCTGTCTCACTCCTTTCCCAACCACTGCTTCCCTTTCATGCCCCTCGACTCTCATAACTGCCATCTGGTTTCTGTACAAACTGTAAAAGCCTTTCACTCCCTGTATTTTACCCCTGCCACCTTCAGAATTTGAAAGAGAGTATTCCAGTTAACGTTGTCAAAAGCTTTCTCTAAGTCTAAAAATGCTAGAAATGTAGGTTTGCCTTTTCTTAATCTTTCTTCTAAGGTAAGTCGTAAGGTTAGTATTGCCTCACGTGTTCCAACATTTCTAAGGAATCCAAACTGATCTTCCCCGAGGTCCGCTTCTACCAGTTTTTCCATTCGTCTGTAAAGAATTCGCGTTAGTATTTTGCAGCTGTGACTTATTAAACTGATAGTTCGGTAATTTTCACATCTGTCAACACCTGCTTTCTTTGGGATTGGAATTATTATATTCTTCTTGAAGTCTGTGGGTATTTCGCCTGTCTCATTCATCTTGCTCACCAGATGGTAGAGTTTTCTCATGACTGGCTCTCCCAAGGCCATCAGTAGTTCTAATGGAATGTTGTCTACTCCCGGGGCCTTGTTTCGACTCAGGTCTTTCAGTGCTCTGTCAAACTCTTCACGCAGTATCTTATCTCCCATTTCATCTTCATCTACATCCTCTTCCACTTCCATAATATTGTCCTCAAGTACATCGCCCTTGTATAAACCCTCTATATACTCCTTCCACCTTTCTGTCTTCCCTTCTTTGCTTAGAAATGGGTTTCCATCTGAGCTCTTGATATTCATACAAGTGGTTCTCTTCTCTCCAAAGGTCTCTCTAATTTTCCTGTAGGCAGTATCTATCTTACCCCTAGTGAGACAAGCCTCTACATCCTTACATTTGTCCTCTAGCCATTCCTGCTTAGCCATTTTGCACTTCCTGTCGATATCATTTTTGAGACGTTTGTATTCCTTTTTGCCTGCTTCATTTACTGCATTTTTATATTTTCTCCTTTCATCAATTAAATTCAATATTTCTTCTGTTACCCAAGGATTTCTATTAGCCCTCGTCTTTTTACCTACTTGATCCCTCAGAGCTACCCATTCTTCTTCTACAGTATTTCTTTTCCCCATTCCTGTCAATTGTTCCCTTATGCTCTCCCTGAAACTCTCTACAACCTCTGGTTCTTTCAGTTTATCCAGGTCCCATCTCCTTAAACCATGGTTAACAGAAGAAATACTTCAGTTGATTGATGAAAGGAGGAAGTACAAACATGTTCTGGGAAAATCAGGAATACAGAAACACAAGTCGCTGAGGTTCAAATGGTTCAAATGGCCCTGAGCACTATGGGACTTAACATCTGTGGTCATCAGTCCCCTAGAACTTAGAACTACTTAAACCTAACTAACCTAAGGAGATCACACACATCCATCACCGAGGCAGGGTTCGAACCTGCGACCGTAGCAGTCGCGCGGTTCCGGACTGAGCGCCTAGAACCGCTAGAGTCGCTGAGGAATGAAATAAATAGGAAGTGCAGGGAAGCTAACAAGGGAACCTTCCCATCGCACCCCCCTCAGATTTAGTTATAAGTTGGTACAGTGGATAGGCCTTGAAGAACTGAACACAGATCAATCGAGAAAACAGGAAGAAGTTGCGTGGAACTATGAAGAAAATAAGCAAAATATACAAATTTAATAGTGCATGGGGCAGATAGGCAACATCCAGGAAAATATGAGCTCAGGAGCGCCGTGGTCCCTTGGTTAGCGTGAACAAACGCGGAACGAAAGGTCCTTGGTTCAGGTTTTCCCTCGAGTGACAATTTTTTATTTTCAAACAGTTATCAAAGATCAGGCACTCACACATAATCAACTTCGCTCTCCAGAATTCCAGGTCATGTTCAGATTTGCTTGTCCATATGCAGGATTTGACTGTCTACACACGGAAAAAATTGAAAACGTTAAAAACATATGTTTTGACAGAGAACAGGAAAAACTGTGCGACTGTGAAACTGTTGCATTCATTTGTTGCAGTTTATGTGACAAACTCTTACGTTTTCATCACTTTTTTGGGAGTGATTATCACATCCACAAGAAAACCTAAATCGGGCAAGGTAGAAGAATCTTTTTACCCATTCGCCAAGTGAACAAGTTAGATGGGTCGACAACAAATTCCTGTCATGTGACGCACATGCTGTCACCAGTGTCGTATAGAATACAACAGACGTGTTTTCCTGTGGAGGAATCGGTTGACCTATGACCTTGCGATCAAATGTTTTCGGTTCCCATTGGAGAGGCACGTCCTTTCGTATACTAATCGCACGGTTTTGCGGTGTGGTAGCAAAACGCAGACACTAAACTTATTACGGTGAACAGAGACGTCAATGAACGAACGGACAGATCATAACTTTACGAAAATAAAGAAAGTAAACTTTTCACTCGAGGGAAGGCTTAAACCAAGTACCTCACGTTCCGCAGCTGGTCACGCTAACCACGGGACCACGGCGCTCGTGCGCTCACATCATCCTTGATGTTGGCTACCTTGAACATGGAATACTCAGTTTGTATATTTTGCTTATTTTTTTTCAAAGCTCCACACAACTTCATCCTGTTTTCTCGATTGATCTGTGTTCAGTTTTTCAAGGTCTATCCACTGTGCCTACCTCAAACTAAATCTGAGGGGGGTGCGATGGGGAGGTTCCCTTGTAAGACCAAATGGCTGCAGGAAAAATGTGAAGACATCGAAAAAGGTATGATTGTCGGAAGGACAGACTCAGCATACACGAAAGTCAAAACAACCTTTGGTGACATTAAACGCAACGGTGGTAACATTAAGAGTGCAACGGGAATTCCACTGTTAAATGCAGAGAAGAGAGCAGATAGATGGAAAGAATACATTGAAAGCCTCTATGAGGGTGAACATTTGTCTGCTGTGATAGAAGAAGAAACAGGAGTCGATTTAGAAGAGATAGGGGATCCAGTATTAGAATCGGAATTTAAAAGAGCTTTGGAGGACTTACGGTCAAATAAGGCCGAAGGGATAGATAACATTCCATCAGAATTTCTAAAATCATTGGGGGAAGTGGCAACAAAACGACTATTCACGTTAGTGTGTAGAATATATGAGTCTGGCGACATACCATCTGACTTTCGGAAAAGCATCATCCACACAATTCCGAGGGCGGCAAGAGCTGACAAGTGCGAGAATTATCGCACAATCAGCTTAAGAGCTCATGCATCGAAGCTGCTTACAAGAATAATATATAGAAGGATGGAAGAGAAAATTGAGAATGCGCTAGGTGACGATCAGTTTGGCTTTAGGAAAAGTAAAGGGACGAGAGAGGCAATTCTGACGTTACGGCTAATAATGGAAGCAAGGCTAAAGAAAAATCAGTACAGTTTCGTAGGATTTGTCGACCTGGAAAAAGCATTCGACAATATAAAGTGGTGCAAGCTGTTCGAGATTCTGAAAAAAGTAGGGGTAAGCTATAGGGAGAGACGGGTCATATACAATATGTACAACAACCAAGAGGGAATAATAAGAGTGGACGATCAAGAACGAAGTGCTCGTATTAAGAAGGGTGTAAGACAAGGCTGTAGCCTTTCGCCCCTACTCTTCAATCTGTACATCGAGGAAGCAATGATGGAAATAAAAGAAAGGTTCAGGAGTGGAATTGAAATACGAGGTGAAAGGATATCAATGATACGATTCGCTGATGACATTGCTATCCTGAGTGAAAGTGAAGAGGAATTAAATGATCTGCTGAACGGAATGAACAGTCTAATGAGTACACAGTATGGTTTGAGAGTAAATCGGAGAAAGACGAAGGTAATGAGAAGTAGTAGAAATGAGAACAGCGAGAAACTTAACATCAGGATTGATGGTCACGAAAATGAAGTTAAGGAATTCTGCTACCTAGGCATAAAATAACCAATGACGGACGGAGCAAGGAGGACATCAAAAGCAGACTCGCTATGGTAAAAAAGGCATTTCTGACCAAGAGAAGTCTACTAATATCAAATACCGGCCTTAATTTGAGGAAGAAATTTCTGAGGATGTACGTCTGGAGTACAGCATTGTATGGTAGTGAAACATGGACTGTGAGAAAACCGGAACAGAAGAGAATCGAAGCATTTGAGATGTGGTGCTATAGACGAATGTTGAAAATTAGGTGGACTGATAAGGTAAGGAATGAGGAGGTTCTATGCAGAATCGGAGAGGAAGGGAATATGTGGAAAACACTGATAAGGAGAAGGGACAGGATGGTAGGACATCTGGTAAGACATGAGGGAATGACTTCCATGGTACTAGAGGGAGCTGTAGAGGGCAAAAACTGTAGAGGAAGACAGAGATTGGAATACGTCAAGCAAATAATTAAGGACGTAGGTTGCAAGTGCTACTCTGAGATGAAGAGGTTAGCACAGGAAAGGAATTCTTGGCGGCCCGCATCAAACCAGTCAGTAGACTGATGACCAAAAAAAAAAAGTACGTTTCATATTAGCCCAATGGTGAGAATGCTTTTTGGTTTATAAGGATATTTACTTTTCCACGTTCAGATTTACGAAATGAGTGATATGTGAAATGTTGGATTAATTCTCTAGGAGACAATTTAACCTACGCATCGACACTGATTCTGGCTAGTGAGAACATTCTTGCCACATATACTCTCAAAACGTATTTACTCTCTAAGCGAAGTAGCTAGTAGATGGATTATTTAAGATAACTCTACCGTGGTAAAAATTTGCTTTTGAAGATCGCGCCGCAGCGCATAGTGTTATGCAGTCGCCTTCCGTTTCTGGCGGTGGCGCCGCTGTGGCAATCGTAGCTTTGGTGTCTCCCTCTGATGGGAAAGGGGAAAGGTTGCCTGTAAACGTGAATTTAAGGGGCGCTATGAGCGCCGCAGTCGGTCAGTCAGTCGGAGTGAGGCTAGGTCAGTCTCGCGTCACCAGTTGCTGGTCTGTCTTTCGTTTGCATTTGTGCGGCAGTTAGTGTCTGTATATCGTCGGAGTGCTAGTATGTCGTTTGGATCAAACTTAAAAGCCAGAAAATGAGAGTCTTGCGACTCCGCCAGTAACAGAACTCGGCTAGTGGTCGCCCGGTCGGGGCTGAGATCCTGCATCTGAGTCTGCGCGTTAGGCCCCCAGTCTGCTCGAGTTGATCGGGCAACGGTCATTGGCGCTTGATCGGTCGGTTGGTCGGTCGCGCACTGAGACACGAGATGACTTGTCCGCCTTGAGCGTCGGCGCATGTAAGGTCCCCACGTGAGTCCAATGGGCAGCGCCGTATAGAAAGGGGTAGTGGTTTCGCGGTTCACACGAGAGCAGCAGGAGCGAAACCACGACATCGGGCTGGCCGGGGCGACCTGCGACGCCGTGAGACGGGAGATCGGCGCGCCTTCCTGCGTCCGTTGAAGCGGCTGGCAGCGGATGGTTCGGGAGAGCGTTAGGGGTGCTGCGCCATGTCTTCGTCAGAAATCGCAGTTTATTAGAACTTAAGTGATTGGAGATACGTTGTTTCATTTACTTGTTAAATTCTACTTGTTTTCTTGATGAGGTCACCAGCCGCTTTGTTTTGGGGTCGTCCCACCATTCTTCTCCGTTTGCCCACCCGCGGGAAGGTTGTTATTTGTGAATTGGGTGGTCCGTTTTTCCCTTGTGGAATTGGGGAGGTTTAGAGCAGTCTGCGGTTTGGGTTGTTTAGTACCCCCCCCTCCCCCTCCCCCTGTCAATCTGCCATACGTTAATAGTTGCCTCTGTCATGTATGTAGGATTCGGTGTTAACGAATTTATTGCTTAAAGGCCGAGTTCTTGAAATATGTTTTTATCTTGCCTATCATCTTGCGAGGTGGTATATGCGTAATGTAGATCATGTACATTTTATATAAGTCTGCATTTTATGGGTTTTATTTAAATAGTCATTTTAGGTTATAAGGTTGCCACCCTTGCACAGTAAGAGTCCTTTAAAAAGAAATTGCACTATCGGTGCTAAATAATTTGAGTGTTGTACCATTTCCATCCCTCTTACGGGGTGCATAGTTTACGTGTTTGTGTGAACTAAAAATTTTTAGTTTAAAGTAATCTGGTGTGTTGGAGATTTGCACCAGTGTACTCTTTCACAATTTGTCAGCGGTCATGAGTACAGGGCAAGTTTCTCAACGCGAAGGCTCATACTGTTAATATTGTTCTTTCTGCCTCTAAATAAAATTGTAGCTTGATATTTCGATGGTGCTTTTCTGCTTATAATTTTAAATCTGTTTTTGAAAAATCTTTTAGCAATAAAATTCACATTTGTTAAAAGTAATTTCATTTTCCATCAGTTACTTCCTGGAAACTACTTCCACGCTCAACTAGTGTGATTAAATGTGTTAATGTTCTTCATGAATCGCTAGTAAATAAAGTAAATTCTTTAAGAAAAGGTTTTGAAAGTAAATTTACGGTTCAATAACTGTATTGCAAACTACCAGAAGTTCTTGGAAGATTCTGATTCATTTTCTTGAAGTACTGTAGAGATGAACTCCCTTGACTCCTTATCGAAAAAGTGCTTTCCATGCCTTTAATTTTTTAAAATTATTTTATAGACAACTACGTTCGCACACTTTGCTTAACATTACTTCAGTGTACATTCTCAAGCGTTTTTACCTTATTATTCCGATGTTTTGTGGCGGTGGATTGGTTGTGTCGACCCTACAACATGATTAGCTCACTCATCCTATTCAGACTTTTGTGCCGTAGTACCTGAATTTCGGAAAGGCGGCGGTTCAAATCTACATCCGGCCATCAAGATACAGGTGTCCCATGGTTTCACTAAATCGTTTCAAAACAGTTGCCGGGTTGGTCCTCTTCAAAGAGTCTGTTTCATTCCCGAACGCTGTCGAATCTGAACATACGCTCCGTCTCTAACGACACTGTCGTTAACGAGAATTAAAAAACTAATATTCCTTCCTTTCATCGTAAGAGGGAAGAAGACAGATTATCTATCCATTGTCATACCTAGCTAAAGATGTAAATGAAAACGATAAGGCTGATGACAAAAATGAAGAATCAATACTTTCATAAGTTTATAAACTGCGACTGTGTCGTGGATAAAAATAGTGATACAGGAAGAACACGATTTGTTTCTTGAATTTGACTCGATGACCACAAAAACTGTCGTCAGGCCATCGATTTTGGTCTTTAATAACCATCTTCAAGTTTGAGAGAAAAAATAAACGAAATACGACTGCTGGATAGTCTACACCTTGTAAACAATAAATCATGAGTTAATGAAGAAGGTACTAATTATATTTACAGAGAAAACTTGAGCTTAAAAATCTGACGAAAACTTACCTGATTAAGAAAAAGGAAGCCTTATAGTATCTTAACAAGATAGTCAGAGTATCATTGTCAAAAATTATCAGCAAAATTAGTTAGGCATCACCTAACAAGTATAATAATATCGTGCTAACCACGCTATAGTGCCAGGAGCATCATAATGTGAACGTCACTATCGTTCACAGGAAAGTAGGGTGCAGCTACGACACAGAAAACATATTTGTGGTGTGCACTCGCCAGATTTCACTACTGTACACATACACTCCTGGAAATGGAAAAAAGAACACATTGACACCGGTGTGTCAGACCCACCATACTTGCTCCGGACACTGCGAGAGGGCTGTACAAGCAATGATCACACGCACGGCACAGCGGACACACCAGGAACCACGGTGTTGGCCGTCGAATGGCGCTAGCTGCGCAGCATTTGTGCACCGCCGCCGTCAGTGTCAGCCAGTTTGCCGTGGCATACGGAGCTCCATCGCAGTCTTTAACACTGGTAGCATGCCGCGACAGCGTGGACGTGAACCGTATGTGCAGTTGACGGACTTTGAGCGAGGGCGTATAGTGGGCATGCGGGAGGCCGGGTGGACGTACCGCCGAATTGCTCAACACGTGGGGCGTGAGGTCTCCACAGTACATCGATGTTGTCGCCAGTGGTCGGCGGAAGGTGCACGTGCCCGTCGACCTGGGACCGGACCGCAGCGACGCACGGATGCACGCCAAGACCATAGGATCCTACGCAGTGCCGTAGGGGACCGCACCGCCACTTCCCAGCAAATTAGGGACACTGTTGCTCCTGGGGTATCGGCGAGGACCATTCGCAACCGTCTCCATGAAGCTGGGCTACGGTCCCGCACACCGTTAGGCCGTCTTCCGCTCACGCCCCAACATCGTGCAGCCCGCCTCCAGTGGTGTCGCGACAGGCGTGAATGGAGGGACGAATGGAGACGTGTCGTCTTCAGCGATGAGAGTCGCTTCTGCCTTTGTGCCAATGATGGTCGTATGCGTGTTTGGCGCCGTGCAGGTGAGCGCCACAATCAGGACTGCATACGACCGAGGCACACTGGGCCAACACCCGGCATCATGGTGTGGGGAGCGATCTCCTACACTGGCCGTACACCACTGGTGATCGTCGAGGGGACACTGAATAGTGCACGGTACATCCAAACCGTCATCAAACCCATCGTTCTACCATTCCTAGACCGGCAAGGGAACTTGCTGTTCCAACAGGACAATGCACGTCCGCATGTATCCCGTGCCACCCAACGTGCTCTAGAAGGTGTAAATCAACTACCCTGGCCAGCAAGATCTCCGGATCTGTCCCCCATTGAGCATGTTTGGGACTGGATGAAGCGTCGTCTCACGCGGTCTGCACGTCCAGCACGAACGCTGGTCCAACTGAGGCGCCAGGTGGAAATGGCATGGCAAGCCGTTCCACAGGACTACATCCAGCATCTCTACGATCGTCTCCATGGGAGAATAGCAGCCTGCATTGCTGCGAAAGGTGGATATACACTGTACTAGTGCCGACATTGTGCATGCTCTGTTGCCTGTGTCTATGTGCCTGTGGTTCTGTCAGTGTGATCATGTGATGTATCTGACCCCAGGAATGTGTCAATAAAGTTTCCCCTTCCTGGGACAATGAATTCACGGTGTTCTTATTTCCATTTCCAGGAGTGTATTTGATAGATTAAGTAAAAGACACACAGGTAAAAAACTGTTCTAGGAATAAAATGTTTTTTATGTTAAAGTGTTGCTGTGTTACACTAAAAAAGCTGAAGAGGAATTAACTCATTAAAACGGAAGTGGGTTAGTGAGCATGTGTGATGCTGGAAACCATGGCGCTAACATTCGTGTGATGTGATTTACGGGAAATCTTAACTTCAGAAAAAGAAAATAAAAATATCAAAAGTCAAACTACGTTAGTTCAGTAAAATTTGAAGGACCCTACCAGTTCAAAAATAATACTTTCACTTACTTGTTTGTTATTATTCAAACGTTGTTTGATATCATTTCCATTAATTATCTTTTAGAAATTGAGACTTTTCTCATCATGAATATTTACAAATTTAAATTAAATAGCATAGTTCGCTCCCGCACGCACTTTCTGAGGCGTTTCCTGAGATAATGGAGAGGCAACTGAATTCTTAATTGCTTTTCAAAATAAATGGAGAGGCATGCATATACAAAACGACGGCTCCACCGAGTGAACACTCCGCAAACTTCGTTGGGAGGACGTGACGGTAGAATTTAACTCCAACTGACATCGAGGAGATTAAAGCAAAGCATTTAGAAAGTTGGAAAAAAATGAGGAAAGACCTTGTTGAAATATTAATTTCCTTAACTATGTCTAAGATACGCTAAGTTACACTGTCCCCGGGTTAAGGATTCTTCTAACTTCCGCTGGTGAAAAATATGAACCGTGACAAGTCTACAGGGCAAACACAACGCTGTTTTCTTTATTATTACTTTCTGCTGGTATCATTAGTAGTGACACTGTGATTAAAGTATTGATATCACATCCAAAAGCCAGGTGTAGGTTTTCTGTAGTTTACCTAAACCATTTAACGGGAACGCTATGTCAGTAGCTTGAACGATCCACGGCGGATTTCCTTTTCTGTATATATAAGATATTAATCCACGACATGCAAATGAAACATCTCTAACGTGTGCATAAGAAACGATAAACAGACGACACAACTACATCGAAGGCCTGTAAGATGGAAACGGATGGAGGCCTCAAAAAGCAGACTAACACAGACAAACAATATATACCTCGCCGAAAAGTCTGCTAGAATTAAACATCGATCTTAATCTGAGTACGAAATTTCTGAAAATCTACATTTGGAGCACAGCACTGTATGGAAATAGATCAGGGAATGTGAGAAAACCCGAAAATAGGTGATTCGAAGCTTTCGAGATTTTGTACTACAGAATCGGTGACGAGAGCAAAACGACACTGACATTAACAAGAAGAAGGGACAATGTGGTAATTCATGTATTAAGACATAGGGGATTAACTTCAGTGTACCAGAGAGAGAGAGAGAGAGAGAGAGAGAGAGAGAAAGAGAGAGAGAGAGAGCTTAGAAGTGTAAAATCTGGAGGGGATGACAAAGATTAAAACATATTCACCAGGTAATTGAGGAAGTTGGTTGAAAGTACTATTCTGAGATGAAGAGTTTCGGACAGTACAGGAATTGATGGGGGGCTCAATCAAACATATGTGAAAGAAAAAGATAAGTTGATGGATTCTATTGGCATTTAATGCTTTGCCATGAACCGAATCTGAAATCCACCGCTAATACAAGGTTGTGATATTTTCACTGTTTAAAGCTGAAATTTCCCATCTTTAGAAATAGAAAACAGCAAAGGTCTATCAAAAATAGAACTTTTGTAATCAAAAATAACAGATATGGCCGTGTGCACAAGGTGATTTTTCATTATAAACGTTTCATTTCTAATAAACCTTTGCATAATGTACTACAATGTATGTACTAATATGACAACATGGCATGAGGTTACAACTCACAATGAACTCGTTTTATAACAAAGTTTTTTGAAGATCTGAAGTTGACAGCAATGCCTGTGTAAACCAGTTGTCGGAAATAAATACTTATCCAATCTCGGCTACAGTACGTTCTGGTAAAAAATGTTTAAAAAATGATAGGGCTAATGTATTAATAACATTTGTGCCCATGATTAATCAACCTATCCCGCGACCATTAGATTACTGAGGCACTCGTGAAATTGCTACATACATTCTTTCAAATTAATAGCAGTAGATTGGCGCATGCAGTTTTGATGTCATATAGTAATTCGTCCTTGAAAATTTTTTCGAAGCTTTCATGTAGCCGAATTCTTCATTATCCACCGCAGGATGTAAATATTCCTTCAAGCACCTTCCTATTGCTTTCGATTTGTGTGTAGAAAGTGTGGCATAGTGATGATACGATATTAATGAGTAGGTGGATGAATGTTGTAACTGTTTTGTAAAGCTAGAAGTGATTCATTGTCTAACTGTCCTGTTCCTCAGGTTCATAGTTTTTACACTATTAATTTGCTGCGTGTAAGCACACCTAAGAAAAATCATTAACGCCGCAGAAGACATTGTGCTAATACGATGTAACACGGTCTGGTAACTAGACGTTGGCGTCAGTTGACAGGTTCGATGCGGCCCACCACTAATTTCTCTTCTTTCCCAGCCTTTTCATCTTAGAGTAGGACTTGTGACATGCGCCCTCAGTTATTTTCTGGCTAAATTCCAATTTCTGTCTTCGTGTACAGTTTGTACCCTCTATTGCTCTTTTTAATACCATGGAAGTTATTCCCTGAGGTCTTAAAAAAAACGTTCTATCATCCTCTTCGTTCTTATTTTGAGTGTTTTATGTACATTTCTTTCCTCGCCGACTCAGCGGAGAACATCCTGATCCCTTACCTTATCACTCCACCTAATATTCTTCTGCGGTGCCACATCTCAAATGCTTCGATTCTCTTCAGTTCTGGTTTTCCCACAGTCCATATCGCACTACCATACAGTGCTATGCTCCAAACATATATCACTGTAAAGCTCTTCCTCAAATAAAGACCGAAGTTCGATACTAGTAGACTTCTCTTGGCCAGGAATACCATTTTTGCCAATGCTAGTCTACTTTTTATGTCCTACTTGCTTCGCCCAACTTCATCTACCTCGTGATTATCAATTCTGATATTATGTTGCTCACTGCTCTCCTTTCTGCTGCTTCTCATTAATCTCGACCTTCTTCTGTTTACTCTCAATCTGTGCTCCCTGCCGCCGTTGGATAAGCAGCTGCCAACAGAAAGTCGTATACTCCTAGCTTACTCATTTGTTACATAGTTCAATTCTTAATTTCTTTGCGTGTTTTTGGTACTTGCGTTGTTTAAATTCATAAATTTCGGGCGTATTACAGTGTTTGAGAGTTGTACCATCGCGTTTTAGTACCTGAATAGTGTAAATTCGCGTAGTCGTCTGTCTTCTGTTTTTGTTTTGAACGGCTAGTGTCGGTTGGTCACAGCCAGTGTGCTCCCTGCCGCAGCTGCCAGCAGAAAGTCGTATACTCCTTGCTCACTCATTTGTTACATAGTTTAATTCTTAATTTCTTTGCGTGTTTTTGGTACTTGCATCGTTTAAATTCATAAATTTCGGGCGTATTATAGTATTTGAGAGTTGTAGCATCGCGTTTTAGTACCTGAATAGTGTAAATTCGCGTAGTCTCCTTCCGCCGCCAAGAGGTGTGTCAGCAGTGCGCAAGTAGCAGCATTACTGCATTTACTAGGCAATCTTGTATTTTTATAACCGTTTAAATTTGGTGTCGATTTGTTTGTGCTCTCTGTAGATTAGTTCAGACGTTCTTTGCACAACAGTTTTTAGCATGGATAGGGACTGCAACTGCTGTGTTCGGATGCAGGCTGAGTTTACATCTCTTCGCTCCCAGCTTCAGGCAGTGTTGGCATCAAAAAGTCACACAGCTTGAGGCTGTTGCCAAAGGGCATCACTGTGTGGGTCCGGATGGGGGTTTGTTGGGGACGGCCAGCTCATCCCACGCATCCCCCGATTGGACTACGACTGTGGCTGCCCGGGATACTGCCGACATTGAGGCTGATCACTCACCTGTGGTAGAGTGGGAGGTCATCTAGAGGTGTGGCAGGGGGCGAAAGACATTCCGGAGGGCTGAACGGAAGGCCTCTCCAGTTTGTCTGACGAACTGGTTTCAGGCTCTGTCTCCGGCTGATACTGATGCTCGGCCGGAGATGGCTGCTGGTCCTATTCCAGAGGTTGCCCCTCAGTCTGCAAGATCCGGGCAGTCGCAGAGGGTGGGCTTACTGGTAGTTGGGAGCTCCAACGTCAGGCGCGTAATGGGGCCCCTTAGGGATATGGGAGCAAGAGAGGAGAGGAAAACCAATGTGCACTCCGTGTGCATACCCGGGGGAGTCATTCCAGATGTGGAAAGGGTCCTTCCGGATGTCATGAAGGGTACAGGGTGCACACATCTGCAGGTGGTCGCTCATGTCGGCACCAATGATGTGTGTCGCTATGGATCGGAGGAAATCCTCTCTGGCTTCCGGCGGCTATCTGATTTGGTGAAGACTGCCAGTCTCGCTAGCGGGATGAAAGCAGAGCTCACCATCTGCAGCATCGTCGACAGGACTGACTGCGGACCTTTGGTACAGAGCCGAGTGGAGGGTCTGAATCAGAGGCTGAGACGGTTCTGCGACCGTGTGTGCTGCAGATTCCTCGACTTGCGCCGTAGGGTGGTCGGGTTTCGGGTTCCGCTGTATAGGTCAGGAGTCCACTACACGCAGCAAGCGGCTACACGGGTAGCAGGGGTTGTGTGGCGAAGACTGGGCGGTTTTTTAGGTTAGATGGCCTCGGGCAAGTACAGAAAGGGCAACAGCCTCAAAGGGTGCGGGGCAAAGTCAGGACATGCGGGGACCAAGCAGCAATCTGTATTGTAATTGTAAACTGTCGAAGCTGCATTGGTAAAGTACCGGAACTTCAAGCGCTGATAGAAAGCACCGAAGCTGAAATCGTTATAGGTACAGAAAGCTGGCTGAAGCCAGAGATAAATTCTGCCGAAATTTTTACAAAGGTACAGACGGTGTTTAGAAAGGATAGATTGCATGCAACCGGTGGTGGGGTGTTCGTCGCTGTTAGTAGTACTTTATCCTGTAGTGTAGTAGAAATGGATAGTTCCTGTGAAATATTATGGGTGGAGGTTACACTCAACAACTGAGCTAGGTTAATAATTGGCTCCTTTTACCGACCTCCCGACTCAGCAGTATTAGTTGCAGAACAACTGAGAGAAAATTTGGAATACATAGCACATAAATTTTCTCAGCATATTGTAGTCTTAGGTGGAGATTTCAATTTACCAGATATACACTGGGACACTCAGATGTTTAGGACGGTTGGTAGGGACAGAGCATCGAGTGACATTATACTGAGTGCACTATCCGAAAATTACCTCGAGCAATTAAACAGAGAACCGACTCGTGGAGATAACATCTTGGACCTACTGATAACAAACAGACCCGAACGTTTCGACTCTGTAAGTGCAGAACAGGGAATCAATGATCATAAGTCCGTTGCAGCATCCCTGAATATGGAAGTTAATAGGAAAATAAAAAAAGGGAGGAAGGTTTATCTGTTTAGCAAGAGTAATATAAGGCAGATTTCAGACTACCTAACAGATCAAAACGAAAATTTCTGTTCCGACACTGACAATGTTGAGTGCTTATGGAAAAAGTTTAAGGCAATTGTAAAATGCGTTTTAGACAGGTACGTGCAGAGTAAAGTTGTGAGGGACGGGAAAAAGCCACCGTGGTACAACAACAAAGTTAGGAAACTACTGCGAAAACAAAGAGAGCTTCACTCCAAGTTTAAACGCAGCCAAAACCTCTCAGACAAACAGAAGCTAAGCGATGTCAAAGTTAGCGTAAGGAGGGCTATGCGAGAAGCGTTCAGTGAATTCGAAAGTAAAGTTCTATGTACCGACTTAACAGAAAATCCTAGGAAGTTCTGGTCTTACGTTAAATCAGTAAGTGGTTCGAAACAGCATATCCAGACACTCCGGGATGATGATGGCATTGAAACAGAGGATGAAACGCGTAAAGCTGAAATACTAAACACCTTTTTCCAAAGCCGTTTCACAGAGGAAGACCGCACTGCAGTTCCTTCTCTAAATCCTCGCACAAACGAAAAAAAGGCTGACATCGAAATAAGTGTCCAAGGAATAGAAAAGCAACTGGAATCACTCAACAGAGGAAAGTCCACTGGACCTGACGGGATACCAATTCGTTTCTATACAGAGTACGCGAAAGAACTTGCCCCCCTTGTGACAGCCGTGTACCGCAGGTCTCTAGAGGAACGGAAGGTTCCAAATGATTGGAAAAGAGCACAGGTAGTCCCAGTCTTCAATCGTCGAGCAGATGCGCAAAACTATAGACGTATATCTCTGACGTAGATCTGTTGTAGAATTTTAGAACATGCTTTCTGCTCGAGTATCATGTCGCTTTTGGAAACCCAGAATCTTCTCTGTAGGAATCAACATGGATTCCGGAAACAGCGATCGTGTGAGACCCAACTCGCTTTATTTGTTCATGAGACCCAGAAAATATTAGATACAGGCTCCCAGGTGGCTGCTATTTTTCACGACTTCCGGAAGGCGTTCGATACAGTTCCGCACTGTCGCCTGATAAACAAAGTAAGAGCCTACGGAATATCAGACCAGCTGTGTGGCTGGATTGAAGAGTTTTTAGCAAACAGAACACAGCATGTTATCAATGGATAGCCGTCTACAGACGTTAAAGTAACCTCTGGCGTGCCACAGGGGAGTGTTATGGGACCATTGCTTTTCACAATATATATAAATGACCTAGTAGAAAGTGTCGGAAGTTCCATGCGGCTTTTCGCGGATGATGCTGTAGTATACAGAGAAGTTGCAGCATTAGAAAATTGTAGCGAAATGCAGGAAGATCTGCAGCCGATAGGCACTTGGTGCAGGGAGTAGCAACTGACCCTTAACATAGACAAATGTAACGTATTGCGAATACATAGAAAGAAGGATCCTTTATTGTATGATTATATGATAGCGGAACAAACACTGGTAGCCGTTACTTCTGTAAAATATCTGGAGTATGCGTGCGGAACGATTTGAAGTGGAATGATCATATAAAATTTATTGTTGGTAAGGCGGGTACCAGGTTGAGATTCATTGGGAGAGTGCTTAGAAAATGTAGTCCATCAACAAAGGAGGTGGCTTACAAAACACTCGTTCGACCTATACTTGAGTATTGCTCATCAGTGTGGGATCCGTACCAGATCGGGTTGACGGAGGAGATAGAGAAGATCCAAAGAAGAGCGGCGCGTTTCGTCACAGGGTTATTTGGTAACCGTGATAGCGTTACGGAGATGTTTAGCAAACTCAAGTGGCAGACTCTGGAAGAGAGGCGCTCTGCATCGTGGTGTAGCTTGCTCGCCAGGTTTCGAGAGGGTGCGTTTCAGGATGAGGTATCGAATATATTGCTTCCCCCTACTTATACCTCCCGAGTAGATCACGAATGTAAAATTAGAGAGATTCGAGCGCGCACGGAGGCTTTCAGACAGTCGTTCTTCCCGCGAACCATACACGACTGGAACAGTAAAGGGAGGTAATGACAGTGGCACGTAAAGTGTCCTCCGCTACACACCGTTGGTTGGCTTGCGGAGTATAAACGTAGATGTAGATATCCTGTATTCATTGGACTGTTGATTCCATGTAATAGATCCTGTAATTTTTCTTCGGTTTCATAGTGGATAACTACGTGATTAGCTAATTTCATCATTGATATCCTTTCACCCTGAATTTTAATCCCACCCTCTAAGCTTTTTTTTATTTCCCTATCTCGCAGCCTTATAATCCGAGCACTTAGTTCTTGGTCTTACAGTCTTATTATTCGCTCTTCTTTGGTTAAAAAAAAATGGCTCTGAGCACTATGGGACTCAACTTCTGAGGTCATTAGTCCCCTAGAACTTAGAACTACTTAAACCTAACTAACCTAAGGACATCACAAACATCCATGCCCGAGGCAGGATTCGAACCTGCGACCGTAGCGGTCTTGCGGTTCCAGACTGCAGCGCCTTTAACCGCACGGCCACTTCGGCCGGCCGGCTCTTCTTTCTTGTGCGTATTGTACATTACCCATCTTTCCCTACAGCCTACCGCTTTTTTTCCTCAGAATTTCAAACATCTTGCACTATTTTACAGCGTAGAAAGGTTGTTACTGGTCAACAAATCCTATAAAGTGTTTGGCTTTCCTTTAGTCTTGCTTCTATTATCAACCGCAACGTCAAAACTGCACATCTGGTGCCTCTACCTTTCCTAAAGCCAAACTGATCGCCATCCAACAGATCCTGTTTTCCATTCTTCTGTGTATTGTTACTGTCAGAAACTTGGCTGCATGATCAACTGTTCAGAGGTGTGTGAAATCTTATCGGACCTAACTGCTAAGGTCATCAGTCCCTAAGCTTACACACTACTTAACCTAAATTATCCTAAGAACAAACACACACACCCATGCCCGAGGGAGGACTCGAACCTCCGCCGGGATCAGCCGCACAGTCCATGACTGCAGCGCCTGAGGCCGCTCGGCTAATCCCGCGCGGCGCTGCATGATCTGTTAATCTGATTGTACAGTAATTCTCTCAGTTGACAGCTCTTGCTGTCTTCGGAATTGTGTGGACGGTGTTTTCCAAAAGTATGATGGTATGTAGCGATTCTCATACATTCTACACGCCGACGAGAATAGCCGTTTTGTTGTCATGACGGGCTGAAGACACTCATTCATGAATAGATCTCTCAGTGCTACAAAATTTCGGAATTGCTGGTTGGCACTCATCAACTGCTGTTCAAATTGTCCCTGACATCTTCCACGAAATTAATACCGGGTGATTTAGTGAGCCAGTCTAGGTACGGTAGGGCGCCTGAGTGTTCGTCAAACCAGGAATTAAACACTGCTGTTGTCATCTTGGATGACGAGAGTGTCCACAGCACACTCATCATGAAGATGTTTAAGGAAAGGAAACTTTCGTGACCCGCAAATGGTGAAATAAACGTTCTAGTTTATGTTGTATGACTGTTAGCCTGTGTGTGATAAGAATGGTAAAAAGAGTTGTCATACCCTTCCTAAGCTTGACACTAAAAGGTATACTCAAACAGGATAATGCATGATCACAAACGCCTTTAGGAGTGTACTGTCCCTTCACGGAGCTGCCCAGACACCTGATTTGTCACACATAACATCTAGCGTGTCATGGGAAGTCGTATAAGTTGGTACTAACCTCCAGCAACTTTCATGAACTGATGCAGCACGTATTTCAACAACGGCAAAAAATTCCTCAAGATGACGTTGGGTTATTGTTTACTTCCATACCACAAGAAATACAAGAGGGCTTATACACCTGTGGGGATAACATTTCACATAGGTGTTGTTGACGAACAACAGTTCTGAATGGAATGCAAATTAATTAGTTCACTACCATTCATACAGACGAACATTTCCTCAAAGTGTGTGCAAATGTCGGACTGGTCCTTCGTACTACAACACTTT
Organism: Schistocerca nitens; assembly: GCF_023898315.1. Lineage (NCBI taxonomy): Eukaryota > Metazoa > Arthropoda > Insecta > Orthoptera > Acrididae > Schistocerca > Schistocerca nitens. Next base: position 98,834,083 of record NC_064617.1, read on the forward strand.
ATATTTCAATCGGTATATGGATAAAACAAAACGTCTCTTCTTTAAAGGTTTAAAATTTCTTCTTTAAAGGTTTAAAATTTCTTCTTTAAAGGTTTAAAGTTAACTGTTATCTATCGTTTCTACTGTAGTGGCGCGGAATAGTAAAGAGTTGGAAACGTGGAATATTGTCAAAGTTTCGTTGCCTATGCCGAGAGCCAGAGGCAGTAGGTTAGCCAAGAGGTAAGAAGGATTGCACATGCATGGAATGTGTCGTCACGCAGGGGAAATGGCCTGGTTACACACAACAGGCGAGAAAGAATTGCTTAGCACGCGGGTTTGTGTTAGACGGAGACTTTCGTAGAGTGCAAGACAGAGGTATAGCGTCAGCTATACTGCATTTCACAACTTCGCGTAAGTCTGCCGCAACAACACATAACTCTGTAGCATGAACACCTAAGGTGCCAGTACGACAGATAAGTCAGCACTGTAAGTGGAACGAAAGCAGTCATTGCAAACGAGCATGACGTCAGGACGTCGCTCGTGCTTCCTTTAAATACGCCAGCTTTGATAGCAACAAGGCACTCGCACTCTCAGTTAGACTTGCAGTTAGATGTGTACTGGGTCGCTGCGTTGCGCTCAGCTCGGTGATCGACATGTTAATCTTTATTAAGGGGCTCCGGAACGCCCTATACTTGCAATGTTAAAATAACGCTTATAAATTACATCTTTCCTCACAAAGTATTTGAGGTAGGAAGTTGAACTTTTTACAGATTATTTATTGGAATATGGGCTACAACTTAACACAGGGATTTTACAAAATTTTAGTTCAGTTATTAAAGATGATTTTTTTTCAATTGTAATGAAAATTCACAACATTTTTTTGCAATTTTTTATTTATATATTCAAAAATATACAGTTTTTTGGAAAAAGGCTGTGTTAAATTATGCAGAAGGTACTGTGTAACATTTACTGAAGGTTTAAAACAAATATGTTTGGAAGATCCTTAGAAAACATGTAATTAGTATGAGAAAATAAAAGTTTTGGCAATCGAGCGACAAAGATTGGATTAACTTTTTAGTGCATTCCAGGTCCATAGGATGGATTATCTTCATCCTCTGCAAACTCCTCCTCCAGCTTCCTCTTGTTCCTCCTCCTGTTTACTCTTGCTTGTATTTCTAGACTGTTTACAGCCCTGTCTGCAGCCCGAAGGCGTTCCTTGTCTAAAGCAAGCATCGCTCGTACCATGTTGGAACCTATCTTCATTCCCATATTTCTAAATACCTTGCACCTTACAATGTCGCCATCATTGAAAGTCGCAACAGCATCATACACACCAAAGTGAAGTGTTTCTATTCCAACAAATACAGTCTTGGGGATTCTCGACCATATAACACTATTTACACTTTCATTGGGGTTTTGAGTTTTTCCGTGAATACACTTTTTCAACAGTTCAGGTGCTGCTAAGTCTCTGAAAATAGGTTTTATCACCTCCATTATTGCATGAGGCAGACTATGCTTATGAGTGTACACTTCACCAGTTAGCAATCCTTTGTTATATTTACACCAACTGTCTTCTTCTTTGGGACACAAGCTATGTTGGGGATTTTCATCGTCTTTATTGTTTACAATAATAACATATACCTTTGGCTTTCCAACATTTCTCCTTTTCTTAAAAGCCTTCAGAGGATTTCTAATAACTTTACTTTTACTCATTATTATACTTCAACAAAACAGAGACTCAACAAACAGAATTAATTACGAATATTTTCGAGATAACGACAGAGTAAATAAACATGAAACAATCGACAATCACACCAGCGATATATATTGAACCATTACAGGTTAGCCACAACACATACTTTATCTCACATCACTAAAATGTACCTGATGAACGCGGACGTTAATAATAACACCATTTGACAGCAGTTTAACAGCGCCACAGTGGGTCACGCCCATGTAGAAGACATTTTAAAAAAAATTAAAAATAGTTGTAGTCTTCGGAATTGAATAAATTATATATCTATTAAAAGGTAACAGTCTGCAGATTCAGAAAACGCAAAAAAGTAAAAATTGAACTTTTCATGATTTTGAGCCTTTCCGGAGCCCCTTAAGGAGATGTTGCAGTGAGGGCGGCCCATCCAGCAGCAGACGTGATCCTCTCTCCTGCCGCTGTCAATCATCGACCCAGGATTTGCAGACATCGCGGCAGACTCGCTCGCCGCCAATGCTGACCACATCAGTCAGCCGTCGTCGAGATCGTGCGGGGCCTAGGCCCTGTGCATCCGCCGTCACAACCGGGTGAGCCCACGACGCTGGGGGACTGCAGCCCGTTCCGCCCGTCCACCGCGGTCGAGCCACCAGGAGGAGCAGGGAAGAAGACGGCGTGGGATAGAGTACACTCCGCACTGCGAGAACACTTCTGGTGCCGACAGCGCCGGGGACTTCAACCCGGAGCGTCAACGCGCAGCAGCCTGCTGTCCGCCGCGAGGCGGCCGGGCGCCGCCAGCCACACGCGGCCCAAGTAAGGACATTCCTCCGCTACGTCACAGCACGCGGCGCTGATCTAGCAAGATTGCGCGGCCCGGATCTGGTGTCATCACTATGAGTCAGCGTGGACTGGGGGAAGTTCGTTGCTATAACGAAGCTCAGCCAGCCTGTGTTACGCAGGCCACACTGTACTCGGCAGGAATAAAGGTGTTATGAATTAATAATGTTTCATTGGCGTTTCTGACGCTTCTACAGCCATTTCCTAGCATCCTGACAACGGGAGAGGTCACCGCTCGGGCATCCAGTCCACCGTAGGCGACCGGGACCACTGGGTGTAGGCACACTACTTACGGTGGTAATGCTTGGTGCCAGTTACCCGGAAGGCTCATTTAATTATATATCTCATAATATAAGGTCTAGTGAATGGATATCCCCGGACTTCCAGAAAAATTCCTCACACGTAGTCAGAAAGAATGTTACATCGACATTCTTACGGAAACGCTTTACTTTCATGGTTCAAATGGCTCTGAGCACTGTGGGACTTAACTTCTGAGGTCATCAGTCACCTAGAACTTAGAACTACTTAAACCTACCTAACCTAAGGACATCACACACAACCGTGCCCGAGGCAGTATTCGAACCTGCGACCGTAGCGGTCGCGCGGTTCCAGACTGTAGCGCCTAGAACCGCTCGGCCACTCCGGCCTGGGCTTTACTTCCATGTTGAAGCTCAGTTTCTGTAGCTCTGTGGAACATTACGAGTCAAGATAGCTGTAACGGAACTAGAATAGCGTAAAGTTACCGTTAAAAAGGCACGCCGCGCGATTTGTTACGATTTGGTCGTTCATAATAACAGTAACATGCTTTTGAATACAGTTAAAATATAGTGCCGATGCCTGTTTAATGTTATTGGAAATAATATGTAGTAAATTTATGAGTAAGGTAGCCGATCCTATAAGAAGAGGTAAAATTGGGCATATTGAGGTGTTTTGCTTTATATCGACTAAGCCGATGATACGGCGTCTTTTTTTTCCGTTTACTCTTAGAAAAAAAGAAACAAGTAAAGAGGTGCTAATTGTGCGTTGTGAAAAATATAGGGGCGAATTTTAAATAGCTACAATGTATAATCAGACAAACAAATGGACATTCAGTTACGCGAAATAGCGGATAGCGAAGTGTGGTCATGAAATTAAGTACACCTACAGGGCGGTCAATTCCTGGATACGTCTATTCGCATCTCACGAGGGACGCCGTATTGAGACCGTTTTTTTTTTTTTTTAATTATATCGCGGAGAGCGGGCTTCAATTTATAAAAAGGAGAAAAGCTGTATCATTATCATTGACTGTTGGTGTCAAGCAACCAAAACTGTTCATCAAAGGGTTTCGGTGAATGTGTGGTGAATGCGAAATGAAACTGTGAACGAAGTTATGTTAAATAAAGCAGAAGAGACAAGACAGTTTGGTCGTATCTGTTATTATTCCATAAACTAACATTTCTTCTCGCCGTACGAAGCCTTTATAGACGATCGTTATGACAATTTGCTTTGAAGGGATCTCGTAACGAGTTAAGTTTTGGGGACCTGGTCAAGAGGGCATAGTTCGTAGATCTTAACTACTGCAGCTATTCGGGAATCAGGTGCTACCGTGACCGTTGTGTGTTGTCAATGGCTTGTCATCATATCTCATGCTCTAAGATCGACGCGCCTTTCCTCTTGGTATAACGGTGTCACACGGTAACAACGACAACGCCGACGGCGAAGGAAGACACGGTAGAAGTGGCGCCACAACGTGCGGCTCGATCGAGGAGGATTGCTGCATCGAGTCGAGTGTCATCCGGATTCACGAACCCTAGAGTTGGAAAATATTGTAGCAGCCAGTGAGTCTGTCCAATGAAAGAGGTATTCTTCAATAATCGCTAAAAGTGAGTATTCGAAGTATAATTATAAAAAAAAGGAAGTTGAGACTTATGATTTGGTAGATCAATATATATAAAACATAGTGAAAATAAGTGTATGTCTTGGTAGTGAATAATCATGTCAAAACGAACGAAAAGAATACATGATAATGTGCAATTGAGTAGAGTAATGAGTAGAGAGAGAGAGGAAAGTGAAGAGGATATGGATGATGCATCCAATGAGCTCAATGTGGGACAGGAGACATGTACAGATAATAATACAATTATTGATTTAGAGCCGTTAGGAGATTCAAATACAATGATAAGTAAGGTAAGCAGCGTAAAAGAACATAGATCTTGAGGTTTCGGAAGTAGATCAGCAAGTTGATCCTCAAAATGGAAATATTAATCAAAAAAATGTTTGATATGCTGGTATCAATAAATACTCAAATGGGTGTAATGAATGGGAGACTAGGTTCACTATAAAAAGATAATAAGCAATTAAAAGAGGACAATCAAAAGTTAAATGAAAAATTTGAGGCCGAATTTGGTTCATTAGAAGTTAAAATGGATTCTTTGGAATGCAAACCGAACACCTTTGATTATAAATTGGAAAATACTAAGAAAGAATTAAAGGCGGACTGGGAGACTCAATTAAATGAGAAATTTGGAGAACTAGATGTAAAGTTTTCTAACACCTTAGAAAGGCAATATAATAATTTAATGGGAAAACTTCATGACGTAGAAAAGAAATATGAGGTAGTTTCGAAGAGTTATGATGGCCTGTCCAATACGATGGTTGATTGTAAAAGCAGCTGTTTCAATGCTAGCGCACAGACAGAAGAGCCTTCGAAACAAATAGTCGAGTTTGAGTCCGATGCTCGTAAGGGGATTGACAAGTATTTAGTAGATCCAACTAAAAGACTTGACGAAGATCTATCTGAATGGATAGAAATAAAAGGAAATGAAATTGTAGACAAGGTTAGGACTACTATTGGATCCCAGCCAAATGAAAATATCAATGAGCACCTAAGTAGACATGATGAATTAATTAAGCTCTTCACTAGCGAAATTCAGAAAATAGTTGATGAGTTACCTAAATGGCAAAAGGAAACCAATCATAAATTGGCGGAGTTAGAACGAAAGTCATCACAGAATTTGTTGACAGAGGACGAACGTTCGGAGAATAGGTCGAAAAACAACCGAACATGTGATAATGCGAAGTACAATTGTGGTGAAAATTTGCATTGGGAAGTTGATGATTCGGTTGGTAAAGATGATTCTTTTGGTCAGCGAGGATATTTGTCTTCTTTAAAGATGGAGAACAGCATTTTTAAAAGTAGACAATTCCCAAAATTCTCCACTGAAAAGAAAAATCTGCATCCGAAAATCTTTATCAATAATTTCAAAAGAATATTTCCACGTAGCTGGTCAGAACACGACCGACTTCAATTTATAGTATCCAAAATTACCGGAGAAGCCGCATTATGGGCCGCCGAATGAAGTGAAAGTTGCCATACTTGCGCTGAGTTTGTTTTTGGCTAAATACTGGTCGTCGAGTAAACAAGAGAAATTAAGAAAAGAGGTTTACCAACCTGAGTGTTTTAACAGTAAAAGGAGTACTTTAAGGCAATATTTTGAAAAGTACATAAATAAGACACGTTATTGGAGTGATCCAATTTCTCACAAGGAAGTTATCAGAATTTTGAAGGGAAGGTTGCCCATAAATATGCGTGAGAAGTTAATAAATGTTCCTGACCACGATGTAGAACAATTGTTGTCGGTGATTGACTCTATAGATATGATTATGGAAGACGCAAGACAAATGAGTAGTAATCAAATGTCGACTCACACTCGTAGTAATACGAATAATTATAATAATAATTTAACGTATGATAATAATACCGAAAACCAGGTCAAACCCGCATCAGAGGAGCGTGGACAATCTTCATCCTATGGTTGCAATAAAAACAATGATTATAATAAATATAGAAGAGATTGTTACTGTGCTAGAGGTAAACCTCGATATGGTGACGCGAATGTACATAGTAGTGATATTAATAAGAGTAACAGGTACCCAAGTGATGAACCCAATTGTATTCGACCTTGGGAAGATAATTCGAAGCATAATGTTCATCGGCAGAATGGAACAAATGCCTCGAGTCCTCATCCAGCACAAGGAGTTATACCAATGGGTGAAGGAGCTTCCAATGTGCAACGGGGTGAATACCATAACTCGGATCATACTGTACGGATTGTGGAAGTTCATGAACCCCCACCGATGACTCAACGAGATATATTAAACTAATACCAGTCACCAAATGCCTTCCTAGGATGACTGGAAAGGAGAAGGAAGGCAGGCATCAATTTGAACTGAGAGTATTAAGGTACAATAATGATCAGGATGTAAGGAATTAATTGATTGAAGAAAAACCTGAAGTTTCTAATAAATGCGGACAAATTTTACAGGCAATAATTCCAACAAGTATAAATAATGCTGATGTTGAAATATTGATATTGGAGCAACTGTCATGACGCTGGATTGTTTAAAACAGATAAGCCGAGGGGTAAAAATGCCCACTTTTCCTATCACAGTATGTACGTGTCTGGCGGGTTCAGTGCAAAAATGCAAAAAGTTGTGAAACAGGTACGTGTCGACGTTACAATACGGGGGACTCAAACAGAAAGTACATTCCTGGTTGTTCCTAAAATGACAGTACCATGTATCTGGGATTTGGATTTCTTATGTGAGACTGGTGCAATCATTAATTTAGAGGAAGGTGAATGTATATTTAATTCCAATGGTAATGTTTTGACAGCCACCCTGAGAAAGGGCCAAGTAATTCCAAATCAATTGTGTATGAATCTAATGGTAAAATATGTCAGTATTGATGATGAAAATGTGTATAACTGCCTTATTGAATGTTCTGAAGAAATGATGGATAAAATGTCATTGCAGGAAAAGGTGTTAGAATCAGAATATTTATGTTATCCAAAGGGACGAATTGTACTACTTGTTGGAAGCATATCAGTCGATTTTTAGTAAACGTCCGGGTATAATAAAAGACTTTGAATACCATGTAAAGACGTATGCACATAAACCCTTTTGTCGTACTTCCTATTCTATCCCATGGACAAAGAAAGAAGTAGTCAGAAAGGAAATCAATTAAATGTTAGAATGGTGTATTATTGAGTCCTCAGATTCCGAATATTGTAACCCTCTTGTGGCGGTAATTAAACCCAATGGTGACATCAGATTGGAGTTGGATGCCAGAGAGATCATTATGCCTGTACAAACGCGACCGGAGAACCTAGAAGAGTTAGTACAAAAGTTTTATGGTGCCCGCTTCTTAACTTCTTTGGATATGCGTAGTTCATGTTGGCAAACTAGAATATCGAAAGAATCTCGAAAATATACTGCATTCGTTTTTCTGGGCCGAAGTTACCAGTTTACCGTCATGCCATTTGGGTTGAAAACAAGCGGTGGTGTTTTCATATCGGCATTAGATACCGTACTGGGCAGAGACCTTTTGAATGAAGTTACTTTATATGTGGATGATTTGCTAATTGCTTCTGAAACTTGGGAGGAACATTTGGACTTATTAAGAGATATAAGTATCATCAAAATAATTGGGTTTGCCAGCAGAACACTCTGGCTGTGAACGTGCGTATTGTACTACTGAATTGGAGGTACTGGCCGTGGTCTGGTCCCTTAGAAAGTTTCGCTATTTTGTATATGGAAAGATCATTGTATTCTGCGACCACAGAGCTTTATCTTTTATTTTAACAGGAAGGATGTTCCATTCACGTTTAACCCGGTGAGCCTTGCTACTGCTAGAATATGATATTAAGCACAAATACATCAGAGGGAAAGACAACATCATAGCCGATGCTCTTTCAAGACTACCGAAAAGAAAGAATGACGACGAGTGTGAAGAACGGACTATTGACTTTAAAGTCATGAATTTATCAAGGCAATATTGTGAGAGGCAGATTTCACAGCTATGTGGAAGTCTTCCACAACTGCAAGATGATGATAAGTTGTGGAAAGCCATTAGACACTCTGTTGAAGGCAAAACGCTAAGTCACTCTCAAGAACAGTATCAATTAAAATCCGGAATATTGTATCGGAGGAAGGATGAAGATGTTTCGAAAGTTTGTGTTCCAAATAAATATTTAGAATCACTAGTATGGTACACTCACTTGAATTGGGGTCATTTTGGTGCCGCTAAATGTACAGCCAAAATAGCACAATACTATTACCATCCAAATTTGGGACGTCTAGCTACAAATATTCTTAAGAAGTCCAAAATATGTCAGAATGCGAAACCCATAAACTATTGTCGGAAGTTAGAATTACATCCTATCATCCCACAACAACCTTTAATGTTGGTGTCATGTAATGTCTGTGAGCCATGTCCCATGACACATGGACAGTTTTAATGTTTTGGGTTTCTATGATCTCTTTTCAAAATATATGAAATTATATCCTTTGAAAAATCTCCACGTTCGACCCATGTTACGCAAATTTATCAACAACTATATAACCGAACTTGGCAAACCCATAATGATCTTGACAGACAACACTGCTTATTATAAAAGCAAAGTATGGAGAGACACTATGAAAGAACAAGGAGTCCAGCACATTTACATTTCAAGATTTTACCCTTGTGGAAATCCGGTTGCGAGAATGTTCCGAGAGTTGAACCGATTTTTACGGACGTACATACCCAAACAACATTATAAATGGATCGATTGGATTTATGAATTTGAGAAAGTGTATGACTTACCACACTTATCGTCAGGTTATTCACCTAACCAAATAGAATTTGGTGAAAGTATTGTGCCAGAATGGATGAAGAAATTACCTGCGATAGAACAAAAGATTACCAAGAAAGAAGATATGCTGAAGAAAGTCTACGAAAACCTGAAGCATCAAGCACAATTGAGAAAAACCCGTTTTGATAAAAATGTGAAGAAAGTAGTCACATATGATGCAGGGGAAGAAATGTTATTGAGAAATCACCCAAAAGCATCAACCAGGAAAAGACTGAATAAGAAATGGCAATATTTATATACAGGTCCATACAAAATAATAAAAATACCTCATGAAGGGAGCTACCTCCTGGCAGATTGTGATACTGATGTAATTAAGGGCTTGTTCCCTCACATAGACCTGAAGAAGTATTATCAATAATGAGCAAAATATAGATTCAAAAAACACTGAATGATACCAAGACTACACTCAGTGGACTAAATAAAAGCACCAATGGATAAATACGTACTTATACTAACTTACAAAGAAAAGTGAAGAATGTACCGAAGATTTCCATGAGATACCTTCTTGGTATGAGCAACAATGACGACGCTGAAATACGATTTATCCTCTCACCGAACAACAAGGATGGATCATTTTAAAGTGGAATTAAGAGGAAAAGAAAAGGACCAAATCCTCTCTGGTTAAACAAGTGGCCTGATAAGGGTTTTGGCCTAGGATGCCAATCGTCGAACCCAGCTGTGATCCCTGTCTTGCACAGTCGGTTGAAGAACTGAGGGCTTCAACCAAGAAAAAATCTGGTGTGAATATGAAGTGATTAGCGCGAAGTGTTTCTAAGCCAACCTACAAACAAATGTGGAATTTAGTTAAGGGCATTTTGTCTAGGCCCATTAACTCAACTTAAATATTGTAGAATGTATGTACTGACTTGTTGAGTGAATCTGAGAGTGAGTGTATTCGCCGAAACAAATACCCTCTCCTGTCACAGTACACAAAAAAAAAGCCTGTTCTGTCTGGAACCCTCTTCAAGACATCACAGTCTGGGGGGCCGTGTAACATTACGAGTCAAGATAGCTGTAACGGAACTTGAATAGCGTAAAGTTATCGTAAAAAACGCACGCCGTGCGATTTGTTACGATTTGGTCGGTCATAATAACAGTAACATGCTTTTGAATACAGTTAAAATATAACGGCGATGCCTGTTTAATGTTATTGGAAATATGTAGTAAATTTATGAGTAAGGTAGCCGATCCTATAAGAAGAGGTAAAGTTGGGCATATTAAGGTGTTTATATCGACTAAACCGATGATACCTTTCTGTACCCATATATGTACAACAGACGTTATTCCTCTATGTGTGTGGAATGTTTCCTGAAAGTTTGGCCATATCCTTTTGTTGCACTTGTGCAGTATGGCAACAACAGATAAGCTTCACAATGTAAACAGCAACGGAACACAACAGAGTGTATCAAGTATGACCAAATGACTGTTTAGCCCACAAAAATGAATTATGAAATTTTTAGGTAAGAATTTTTGGTGAAAACGGAGTCTTTAAATGGAGCCTTACTTATAGGAATCGTCAGTGCCATGCACATGTGGGCGCTGTTTGCATAAATCACTACATCTATGAACGTTACTGAAGTTGCTCATCAATATTACGTGAACCCGAGAAGTGAAATAAAAAAGTAAGAAATAAGTTATAAAATTACTGAGGAAAAGACTTTTAATTAACGATTTCTTCTAGTCAAGCTGACTTGGGCAGAATTTGTGGAGGGCCACATCAAACCAGTCAGAAGACGTCTGAAAAAAAAAAAAAAAATCACAAACAGTGGATTTTTAGTGAAAATCTAATAATATGCGATCTGCAGTGAGTGCTGATTGTGCTGCTGCAGTTGTCACCGGCAACTCAGTTTTTTCCGCTGAAAACCACTTAACATCAAAAGGAGGCACGGTAGCGGCGCTGTGGAATATGCAAAACATTAGTAGAGACTGACGCCGTTAAATGGAGAATGGCAGCACATAGCACCGTGTGCTACACGGTGTGAGCATAGTTAAACTCGCGGTGAAAGAAATACGAAGTAAATCTCGGGATAAATAGTTATATGCCACGAAAGTTGTTAGAAATTCAGTTTGCCATTCAAAATAACTTTTGCAAGACAGACTAGTGCACTGTAAGAGTTGTTGATCAATACTACGTGAACCCATGAGGTGCAATACTCCGGTTCAAATGGCCACAGGACTCTGAACCATTCAGAAAGCCTAAGTTCAGAAATCAGAAGGACTACTGTGCATAATTTCGACATCGGGACTGAGATTGCTTGTCACAAGTGAGTGCGCAAGATTGCGATACCAATGCGTTCCCTGAGCCAAAAACGTGTAGCGACCTCATCAGAAAACAGCTGCAACTTGAATGCAATTAGTACACCAAATTAAGACAGAACATCGAACAAACCATTTCCCCGTTCTACCTACCACCGACTGACAAGAAACTACAGAGGGATGACCGAAATTTAAATCTGTGAATCGAACTCTCTTGGTAAACCATCTGACCGTCTGTTGTACTCAAAGACACATCACTCTTGGACGACTGCCTGTCAGACGAAAGGGTGCACGAGGTATGTCACCACAGCTCGTTTCCATTCATCACTGCTGGTTACCAGTAGCAGTATCGTTATACAAGGTGTTAGGGTTATAAGTGCAGATATTGCTCTTCTTGGTACCTTAAAATGTAGTTATTTTTCTCTGTGTTTAGCAAACTTCCCGCAAACACGTGACATGCATTAAAGCGCCAAAGAAACTGGTATAGGGGTGCATATTCAAATACAGAGATATGTAAACAGGCAGAATACGGCGGTGCAGTCGGGAACGCCTAATTAACACAACAGGTGCCAGGGGGATGTTAGATCGATTACTGCTGCTACAATGGTAGGTTATCCAGATTCAAGTGAGTTGCAACGTGCTGTTATTGTCAGCGCACGAGCAATGGCAAACAGCATCTATGGTTCAAATGGCTCTGAGCACTATGGGACTCAACTGCTGAGGTCATTAGTCCCCTAGAACTTAGAACTAGTTAAACCTAACTAACCTAAGGACATCACAAACATCCGTGCCCGAGGCAGGATTCGAACCTGCGACCGTAGCGGTCTTGCGGTTCCAGACTGCAGCGCCTTTAACCGCACGGCCACTTCGGCCGGCAAACAGCATCTCCGAGGTAGTGACGAAGTGGGGATTATCCGATACGACCAATTCATGAGTGTAGCGTGAATATCAGGAACCGGTAAAACATCAAATCCCCGACATCGCTGAGGGCCGGAAAAAGACCCTGCAAGAACGGGACTAACTACGACTAAAGAGAATCGTTCAACATCATGGGATACCCTTTCCTAAATTGCTGCAGATTTCAGTGCTGGGCCATCAACAAGTGTCAGGGTGCGAACCATCCAACGAAACATCATCGATATGGACTTTCGGCGCCCAAATGACAGCGCGACACAAAGCTTTACACCTCGCCTGGGCCCGTCGACACCACATTGGACCGTTGTTGACTGGATACATGTTACCTGGTCGGACGACTCTTCTTCAAAATTGTATAGAGTGGATGGACTTCTATGGGTATGGAGACAACCTCATGAATCCATGGACCGTGCCTGTCAGCAGAAGATTGTTCAAGCTGGTAGGGGCTCTGTAATGGTGTGGGGCGTGTGCAGTTGGAGTGATATGGAACTCCTGGTACGTCTAGATACGACTCTGACAGAAGACACATACGCAAGCATCCTGTCTGATCACATGCATCCATTCATGACCACTGTGCATTTCGACAGATTTGCGCAATTCCAGCAGGACAATGCGACACTCCACACTCCAAGAGTTGCTACAGAGTGACTCCAGAAACACTTTTCTGAGGTTCAACGCTTTCACTGGCCACCAAACTGCCCAGACATGGACATTATTAAGCATATCTGGGATGCCTTGCAACGCGCTGTTCAGGAGAGATCTCCACCCCCTCGTACTCTTATGGATTTATGGACAGCCCCGCAGGATTATTTTTTCAGTTCTCTCCAGCACTACTTCAGACATTATTCGAGTCCATGCCACGTCGTGACGCGGCACTTCTGCGTGATCGGAGGGGGGGGGGAGTCCTACACGATATTAGGCAGGTGTACCAGTTTCTATTTGTCTTCAGTGTAATTTACTATCTAGTGTTTCCTGCACGATCGTAACGGCACTACTACGTACTCTACGAGGTTCAGTATTGAGCAACAGTTTTGCGTTCACGTGTACGGACTTCACTTCCTGACGTGCTGCCTAGGGAAAAAATAAACATTAGTGCCTTTCTCTTTCCATATGTTCTCGGAGGTATTAAACAACCTAAAAACATATTACTGCTGATAGCTATAACTACCAGTCTGCAAATTTAATAAATACTGATGTAATACTGTTGAGTACGCTGTCCTGGGTCACCATCAAAAATGTCTGCTCTTATACTGCTAACACACCATATATACTGGATGACAAGAAAAGTCAACCACCCAGGAGACGTTTCAGATAGTGTAACTTCATACACGCACACATCATTGGTGGGTGTGTAAGTGATCTCTGTGACATATAGAACGACCACCCGAGTACAGTAGTATAGTTCGAATTTAGTGACCACTAAGAAAGACACAGACATACAATGCAGTCGTTTGAGACAGCTTTATTAACATGTGTTAGTGTTTGGAAGGGACCTCATTGTGGGACTGCAGTTGGTTGGCTGGTCAAATCGTGACAGATTCAGATTTGTGTGGCATTTGGATTTGACAGTTGCTTGATATTGGCCCGCATGGGTGCATTAAGGATCGCATACACATCGTAAAGATTCGTGTAGACCACGTCTGTCCACCACAAGTGTGGAGGACTAGCGTCTGCAGCTCCCATTCGAGAACTAGTAATGGACTTTCTCCAACATTCTGTTTTAGCCCCTACCAGCAGGCGGATTAAGTAAGCTGCCACAAGCAACACAACATAAACAACTGTGTGGAGCGGTGAATTGAGATGACATCTTGAATGGTGATGGATGACGTCGCACTGTGATCAGCAATGAATAACGTTCAGCACTACTACCAGTGACCGTCGCAGGCACCTGGGGATAGGTCCCAATCTTCCAGTGGTTTGGAGACACACAATGGTGTTATTGCTGGAGCCATGGTGTAGAGAGACATCAAGTATGTCTTCAGGTCACGTCTAGTAGTGACTGACGGAGCTCTTTCTGCGCGGTGGTAAGGCACGTACTTCGTAAATTCTCATGTGTTAGCTCTTATTCGATAATACTGACAAGGGAACCTCCCCATCGCACCCCCCTCAGATTTAGTTATAAATTGACACAGTGGATAGGCCTTGAAAAACTGAACACAGATCAATCGAGAAAACAGGAAGAAGTTGTGTGGAACTATGAAAAAATAAGCAAATTATACAAACTGAGTAGTCCATGTGTAAGATATGCAACATCAAGGAGTGTGTAAGCTGAGGAGAGCCGTGGTCCCGTGGTTAGAGTGAGTAACTGCGAAACGAGAGGTCCTCGGTTCGAGTCCTCCCTCGAGAAAAAATTTTACTTACTTTATTTTCGCAAAGTTACGATCTGACCGTTCATTCATTGACGTCTCTGTTCACTGTAATAAGTTTAGTGTCTGTGTTTTGCGACCGCTCCGCAAAACCGTGCGATTAGTAGACGAAAGGACGTGCCTCTCCAATAGGAACCGAAAACATTTGATCACAAATTCATAGGTGAACTGATTCCTCCACAGGAAAACACGTCTGAAATATTCTATACGACACTGGTGACGGCATGTGCTTCACATTACAGGAATATGTTGTCGACCCACCTAACTTGCACACTTGGCGAATGGGTAAAAAGTTTCTTCTACCTTGCCCGATTTAGGTTTTCTTGTGGATGTGATAATCACTCCCAAAAAAGTGATGAAAACATAAGAGTTTGTCACATAAACGGCAACAAATGAATGCAAGTTTCACAGTCGCACAGTTTTAACTGTGCTCTGTCAAAACATAAGTTTTTAACGTTTTCAAGTTTTTCCCTGTGTAGACCGTCAAATCCTGCATGTGTCCAAGCAAATCTGAACATGTCCTGGAATTTTGGAGAGCGAAGTTGATCATGTCTGAGTGCATGAACTTTGATAATTGTCTGAAAATAAAAAATTAAAACATCTCACGCGAGGGAGGATTGAACCAGGGACCTTCCGTTCCGTAGCTGCTCGCGGTAACCACGGGACCACGGTGCTCCTCAGTGAACATGTACCGTAATGTGACATATCTTGCACACGGACTACTCAGTTTGTATATTTTGCTTATTTTTTTCATAGTTCCATACAACTTCTTCCTGTTTTCTCGATTGATCTGTGTTCAGTTTTTCATGGCCTATCCCTGTGCCAACTTATAACTAAATCTGAGGGGGTTGCGATGAGGAGGTTCCCTTGTGAGACGTCATTTTTTAACATAACAGTTCTCGCCCACTAATGGCACTTTCCCCTATGAACTGAAAATGGTGCAAATGGCTCTGAGCACTATGGGACTCAACTGCTGAGGTCATTAGTCCCCTAGAACTTAGAAGTAGTTAAACCTAACTAACCTAAGGACATCACAAACATCCATGCCCGAGGCAGGATTCGAACCTGCAACCGTAGAGGTCTTGCGGTTCCAGACTGCAGCGCCTTTAACCGCACGGCCACTTCGGCCGGCCCCTATGAACTGATTCCGCGGCCATGGAAGACTCCAGCGGCTAGCAAGGTCTCCAAATCTGCCCCTGAAACAACGTGTGTGGGACGAGGTGGGACATGACCAGTCGTATCAGAAGTGGGCCAACTTGGCTTCATGACACCGTACCGAACTGAGTGCATGCATCCCAATCACAGTGGGTGCAACCTCATACTGATAAGTACACTAATACTGCGTAGTTCTTTGTAACTTTGACTCGATATTGTGATGACTACAATCACATCACGTACTCTCTCAACTCGTAAAGTTTTATTTCATTTGTTTCATACATTTATACACTACCGGCCATTAAAATTATTACTCCACGAAGATGACGTGCTACAGAAGCGAAATTTAACCCACACGAAGAAGATGCTGTGATATGCAAATGATTAGCTTTTCAGAGCATTCACACAAGGTTGGCCCCGGTGGCGACACCTACAACGTGCTGACATGAGGAAAGTTTCCAGTCGATTTCTCACACAAAAACAGCAGTTGACCGGCGTTGCGTGGTGAAACGTTGTTGTAATACCTCGTGTAAGGAGGAGAAATGCGTACCATCACGTTTCCGACTTTGATAAAGGTCGGTTTGTAGACTATCGCGATTGCTGCTTATCGTATCGCGACATTGCTGCACGCGTTGGTCGACATCCAATGACTGTTAGCAGAATATGGAATCGGTGGGTTCAGGAGGGTAATACGGAACGCCGTGCTGGATCCCAACGGCCTCGTATCACTAGCAGTCGAGATGACAGGCATCTTATCCGCATGGCTGTAACGGATGGTGCAGCCACGTCTCGATCCCTGAGTCAACAGATGGGGTCGTTTGCAAGACAACAACCATCTGCACGAAAATTTCGACGACGTTTGCAGCAGCACGGACTCTCAGGTCGGAGACCATGACTGCGATTACCCTTGGCGCTGCATCACAGACAGGAGCGCCTGCGATGGTGTACTCAACGACGAACCTGGGTGCACGAATGGCAAAACGTCATTTTTTCGGATGAATCCAGGTTCTGTTTACAGCATCATGAAGGTCGCATCCGAGTTTGGTGACATCGCGGTGAACGCACATTGGAAGCGTGTATTCGTCGTCGCCATACTGACGTATCACCGGTCGTGGTGGTATGGGGTGCCATTGGTTATACGTCTCGGTCACATCTTCTTCACACTGACGGCACTTCGAACAGTGGACGTTACATTTCAGATGTGTTACGACCCGTGGCTCTACCCTTCACCGATCCCTGCGAAACCCTACATTTCAGCAGGATAATGCAAGACCGCATGTTGCAGGTCCTGTACGGACCTTTCTGGATACAGAAAATGTTCGACTGCTGCCCTGGCGAGCACATCTCCATATCTCTCACTAATTTAAAACGTTTGGTCAATGGTGGCCGAGCAACTGGCTCGTCACAATACGCCAGTCACTACTCTAGATCAACTGTGGTATCGTGTTGAAGCTGCATGTGCAGCTGTACTTGTACATGCCATCGAAGCTCTGACTCAATCCCCAGGCGTATCAAGGCCGTTATTACAGCCGGAGGTGGTTGTTCGGGATACTGATTTCTCAGGGTATATGCACCCAAATTGAGTGAAAATGTAATCACGTGTCAGTTCTCGTATAATATATTTGTCCAATGAATACCCGTTTATCATCTGCATTTCTTCTTGGTGTAGGAATTTTAATGGCCAGTAGTGTACATATACACACTGACAGAAAAAAATCGCAGCACCAAGAAGGGTTGTGCGACATGAACGAAAGTTGTTAGGCCTGTTTCTACATCTGAAGCATGATAGCTATTCAAATTTTACGGCAATCGCATATGGGTAGCCCTAGTGGCGATGAGGATGTAAATCGCATTTGCTTTAAATACACGATGAGAAGGTCGTGAGCGTTAATTGAGATGGGACGTGGTGAGTTGCTGTTAGTCAAGAGCGCAGTTAACGCGACAAAGACGCCGTTATCAACACCTCACTGAGTTTGAGCGTGGTTGTATGATATAGCTACGAGACGATGGGTGTTCCTTTTATGATATTGCAGAAAGATTTGGCAGGAATGTAGCCACTGTACCAGATTACTGGCAGCGGTGGTCACGAGAATTTACGGCCGCAAAAAGACCGGGCTCCAGACGACCACTTGGCACTGGTGAGAGAAAAAGCCATCGTTTTCAGCGTATGGCTCTGGCACATCGTACTGCATCTGCAGCAGCAGTCTGAGCAGCAGTTGGCACCATAGTGACACCACGAGCTGTTAGAAATGGGTTACTTCAAGAGAGCTCAGAGCCCGGCGTCCTGCAGCATTCATTCCAGTAACCCAAAACCACCGCCATTTGCGATTTGACATGTCAAGCGAGAGATAACTGGAGGGCAAGGTGGAGGACTGTTGTTGTTTCTAATGAAAGCTGGTGCTGCCTCGGTGCCAGTGATGTCCGTGTGTTGGAACGAGGCCAATCGGGAGCCTGTAACCAACTTGTATGTGTACCAGATACATTGCACCTACTCCTTGAGTGTGGTCTGGTGCAAGATTCAGTGTGCCAACAGAAGCCGTCTCTTTGTTATCCCAGGCACCATGACTGCAAGTTTGTACGTCAGTCTGGTGATACGACCTGCTGTGCTGACATGCGAGAACAGCATAGCAAAGGATATTTTCCAACAGGATAACGCTCGCGTGTGTAACACAGTTGTAACCCAAAATAGTGTTGACATGAGGCCAGTCGAGAGCCTGTAACCAATCTGCATGCGTACCAGGCACATTGCACCTACACCTTGAGTATGGTGTGGTGTGTTATTCAGTATGCCAACAGGAGCCCTCTCTTCGTTATCCCAGGCACCATGACTGCAGGTTTGTACGTCAGTCTGGTGATACGACCTGCTGTGCTGACATGCGAGAACAGCATAGCAAAGGATATTTTCCAACAGGATAACGCTCGCATGTGTAACACAGTTGTAACCCAAAATAGTGTTGACATGAGGCCAGTCGAGAGCCTGTAACCAATCTGTATGCGTACCAGGCACATTGCACCTACACCTTGAGTATGGTGTGGTGTGTTATTCAGTATGCCAACAGGAGCCCTCTCTTCGTTATCCCAGGCACCATGACTGCAGGTTTGTACGTCAGTCTGGTGATACGACCTGCTGTGCTGACATGCGAGAACAGCATAGCAAAGGATATTTTCCAACAGGATAACGCTCGCATGTGTAACACAGTTGTAACCCAAAATAGTGTTGACATGAGGCCAGTCGAGAGCCTGTAACCAATCTGTATGCGTACCAGGCACATTGCACCTACACCTTGAGTATGGTGTGGTGTGTTATTCAGTATGCCAACAGGAGCCCTCTCTTCGTTATCCCAGGCACCATGACTGCAGGTTTGTACGTCAGTCTGGTGATACGACCTGCTGTGCTGACATGCGAGAACAGCATAGCAAAGGATATTTTCCAACAGGATAACGCTCGCCTGCATACCACAGCTGTAATCCAAAATGTTCTACATAGTGTCGATATGTTGCCTTGGCGCCGTCAGTTACCAGATCTGTCTCCTATCGAGGACATATGGAACATCATCGGACGGTAGCTCCAGCGCCATCCACTACCATCACTAACCGTCCATATATTGGCCGGCCAATTGCAACGGGCTTGGAACTCCATCCTGGAAACTGACATCCTGCATCTGTACAACACAATACATGCCCGTTTGCGTGGTTGCATTCAGTAATCTGGTGGTTACACCGGTTATTAATGTAGCAGTATTTCACATTTGCAATGGCTTATCTCGCACTTACGTTAACCTGTGATCTTGCGATGTTAGTCACATAAACCTGTTACCTATTGAAATGTGTTCCCGAAATTTCATTAGATTAAATATTTTTTTTTAGGCTTGAGATTTTTTTTCCGGTTAGTATATATATCGAACTGAGGAAGTATCTGAGCCGTGTATCGACTCGTGCTACACCTTGTGTTTAGATTGCATTGGTTTTCCTTTACTTCCCATGACATGTTTGTTTGATATGTTGTCTGTCATTAAGTGGCTGCTTGGTTGTCTTTTCGCTCTGCTATAGATATCTGCGTTTTGCTTCCGGGAAACTGCTATGGAGGAAGCGAGATCTTTGACCGGTGGTAACTTCGTGTGGTGGCGCTGAAGTAGGGGAGTGCGCTCAGAGAGTCTGGTGGACACGGGAGGGCAGTGTGGCTCTCCAGCCCGAAGCAGGCGTGGTCGGTTGTACCGAGTCGCCACTTGATGTGTGTCGGTTGTGTATAACGAGCGGGTGGAGTTGGCGGAAGAGCTCCCCGTGGGTTGGTTGTATACAGAATCGCCCCACGAGTAGTTGCTGTTCATTTCACCTTGGTGGGCCGTTAACAAGCTTCTTTAAGTCCTCCGTTTCAACCCTGGAGTTTAAAAAGGAGACACCTAACATGAAGCAGCGGTCACTACCCGTCAACGTTGCAGAGAAGAAGTGAACTCCGGTGACAGAGCGTGTTGTCGCCTGACCGTGGCGTTTTGAGTACACTGGCGACGCGTGCGCGGTCGGATGTGTGGATCCTTGCCATCGGAGGTCGTGTACTGCCTGTTCGAGTATAATTGTAAGTTAAGTTAGTGGAAGGTTTAATCATTAAGCCATAAGTTTGCGTAACCAGTGTCTCTTCTGCCTTGTGGGCTCCAACGATCGGGTTTCCTGTCCCCGGCATAGATGTAATTGAAGACAGTGGTCTTTCCTCCTCCTCCTCTCGTTACAGCCCGATGGGAGGTGTAGTTTTGGCAGTTTCGCTATTCTGTCGTGTGTTATGAGTAAATTAATGCTTATTGTTGGTTGATCATGTGGTCGCTCATTCAGGACTGTGTGGTGTAATGTTTCCTTGCACGAGGTTAGCTCTAATTCTGTCAGCAAGTTAAGCCATCTTATTACAAGTTTTCGCTGGCTAAAAGTCGGTGGAGTGACCGGCCTGAGAGTGGCAATTGTGTTTACGGGCGTATTTAAATTGGTCAGTATTCTGCCTAGCCTGAGCATCCCTGAGTGGGTGATTTGTGGCCGCCTTACACGGGTCCGTCATATCTGTTATGTTCTAATGATATTCCAGGACACTTTTGTTTAAAAACCTTTTAAATTCCTCCATTCCCTTATTGCTGTTAATCGCGTGTTTGCTGAGACGTTTGATTTTTTTTTTTTTTAATGGCGGTGTTGGTAGCTTCCATATCTCACCGTACCTTATTAACAAAGTTCTGTATTTACTTTAGTAGCCTGTTTATTAATGTTTTTTAAATTTTTTTAAACTGTTGTATTGCTATAAATTACTTGATTGCCGTTAGCGGCGTG
This sequence comes from Schistocerca nitens, assembly GCF_023898315.1. Lineage (NCBI taxonomy): Eukaryota > Metazoa > Arthropoda > Insecta > Orthoptera > Acrididae > Schistocerca > Schistocerca nitens. The sequence goes on from NC_064617.1 coordinate 98,855,277, forward strand.
TTTTGAGTGGCTGTTATTGCCGTACTGCTAGCTTGTGTTTTTTTTTTTTAAGAAATTTCTAAATTGTGGTATTGCTATAAATTACTTGATTGCCGTTAACGGCGTGTTTTGAGAGGCTGTTATTGCCTTACTATTAGCTTCTGTGATTTTTTTTTTTTATAAATTTAAGCTGTTGTATTGCTATAAATGACTTGACTGCCGTTTTAAAAGAAAATTTTAAACTGTTGCATTGCTGTAAATTACTTGATTGCCGTTAGCGGCGTGTTTAAAAGGCTGTTTATTACCGTGCTGTTAGTTTCTGTAAGATATGAATAAAAAAAATTGTGTGAGAAAATCTCAACTCGACAGTAAACTACTAGAAATTTGGCCCCATTTCCCAACTTGTGGTGTGGCTTGTAGTAACCGTAACCACTGTGTGTGTCAGTAGCGTCTCCATAGCGTGATAAAGAACCATAAGAGAGTAGACCTGTTTCAAGGTACAGCTGTCGTGCTGCACTAGTTTCATCTACAGCCACGTGGTTGTCTGACGGCAAAGTCGGCAGGCCCTGGACTGTCCGAGGCAGCCCGGAGCTTCCACTGCGGTAAAAAGCCACTTGCAAGGGCGGCAGTCGCCTCGAGGTCTGCCGAAAGCGCGCGCTCTTAAAATATACATATTAAAAGTTTGGTGGCAGCCTCGAGTTCCCTCAAAGTTGGGCGCGCCTCTCTGTTACCCCGGGGTAATATGCGGCGGTCACGTTTAGCCGCGCCGCCTCGTTATTCCGGGCATGCACCGCCGTGAGAAATAAACCCGGAGCAAGTGGGCTGCGACGTAAGCCGGCCGCCTGCGGGGAGAGCGCTAGGCAACCCGCGGCGCACGCCACCTGCGCTCCGTAATGCCCCATCTGACCGAAAGATTTGTTTCGTCCAAAGTTGTTGTGACGCACTTACTCCGACCACCCATAGGGCAGTTATACAACCGGGTGGAATGGATCTCGAAGAATACACAGAGTAGCGCACCCAGTATAAGCGGTTAGGATTGTAGGAATTAAACTCGCTGAATGAATCGAGCGTGCAACAATCCTTATTGAACGCATGTAGTACCTGTCAAATACTGCTAACAAAGTTCCATTAACAGATGACTCAATGTTTAATAATTATTACCATCAAGTAAACACAGAGTTCGAGTGTGAACGGCTGAGAACTGTTACAAATGTATAAGAGATATTCTATGAATTTGTTTCATTAGTAAAGGGACAACTACTCACTCATTTTGTAACCTTTGTAATGAAACATTTCTATTTGCTCTCACAGAATTCTAAAAAACTGTATACATTAATGTTTTGCATTTTGCATTTTGACTAATCATGTAGATTTGACGGACGTCATGGTTTGAAAATGAACAAATAAGATCGAAGCTAGTCACCATTAACTGAAATGTGAAAGCAACCGACAAGTTCACCACATGACAATCAGATGTTCGTAATTTTTATATGTATGGTACGTGAAGTTCGGATCTCAAATATCATTCAACAGAAGCCGTTCGCTGCAACTCTGGAAAAGTCTCGAAAATATCGACTGTGAAGTTTCCCGACCATCTTTAATACGCTAAAGTACGGTCAGTTTCTCTCCACGGGAGGCATGGATATGTGGTAGAATGCCTGCCATATAAGGGATTATTGTTCGATTCTTGGCCGATGCGAATCTTTTGTACGGGGGTGCATGTTATACTAGCATTTCTGTGAGGTGTGAAAGACATAAAGAATGAAAAAAATCAATAGCGCTCAAAACAGGTTCAAGTCTCGTTTTGGTCACTACTTTTTGCACTCAGTTGGAATACCTACGTCATTTAAAAGTAAAATTAATCCTACAGGGTGTTTCAAAAATGACCGGTATATTTGAAACGGCAATAAAAACTAAACGAGCAGCGATAGAAATACACCGTTTGTTGCAATATGCTTGGGACAACAGTACATTTTCAGGCAGACAAACTTTCGAAATTACAGTAGTTACAATTTTCAACAGATGGCGCTGCGGTCTGGGAAACTCTATAGTACGATATTTTCCACATATCCACCATGCGTAGCAATAATATGGCGTAGTCTCTGAATGAAATTACCCGAAACCTTTGACAACGTGTCTGGCGGAATGGCTTCACATGCAGATGAGAAGTACTGCTTCAGCTGTTCAATTGTTTCTGGATTCTGGCGGTACACCTGGTCTTTCAAGTGTCCCCACAGAAAGAAGTCACAGGGGTTCATGGTTGGTTCAAATGGCTCTTAGCACTATGGGACTCAACTGCTGTGGTTATCAGTCCCCTAGAACTACTTAAACCTAACTAACCTAAGGACAAGACACACATCCATGCCCGAGGCAGGATTCGAACCTGCGACCGTAGCAGTCCCACGGTTCCGGACTGCGCGCCAGGGGTTCATGTCTGGCGAATAGGGAGGCCAATCCACGCCACCTCCTGTATGTTTCGGATAGCCCAAAGCAATCACACGATCATCGAAATATTCATTCAGGAAATTAAAGACGTCGGCCGTGCGATGTGGCCGGGCACCATCTTGCATAAACCACGAGGTGTTCGCAGTGTCGTCTAAGGCAGTTTGTACCGCCACAAATTCACGAAGAATGTCCAGATAGCGTGATGCAGTAATCGTTTCGGATCTGAAAAATGGGCCAATGATTCCTTTGGAAGACATGGCGGCCAAGACCAGTACTTTTTGAGGATGCAGGGACGATGGGACTGCAACATGGGGCTTTTCGGTTCCCCATATGCGCCAGTTCTGTTTATTGACGAAGCCGTCCAGGTAAAAATAAGCTTCGTCAGTAAACCAAATGCTGCCCACATGCATATCGCCGTCATCAATCCTGTGCACTATATCGTTAGCGAATGTCTCTCGTGCAGCAATGGTAGCGGCGCTGAGGGTTGCCGTGTGTGAATGTTGTATGGATAGAGGTGTAAACTCTGGCGCATGAGACGATACGTGGACGTTGGCGTCATTTGGACCGCAGCTGCAACACGGCGAACGGAAACCCGAGGCCGCTGTTGGATCACCTGGTGCACTAGCTGCGCGTTGCCCTCTGTGGTTGCCGTACGCGGTCGCCCTACCTTTCCAGCACGTTCATCCGTCACGTTCCCAGTCCGTTGAAATTTTTCAAACAGATCCTTTGTTGTATCGCTTTTCGGTCCTTTGGTTACATTAAACCTCCGTTGAAAACTTCGTCTTGTTGCAACAACACTGTGTTCTAGGCGGTGGAATTCCAACACCAGAAAAATCCTCTGTTCTAAGGAATAAACCATGTTGTCTACAGCACACTTGCACGTTGTGAACAGCACAGCAGAAAGACGACGTACAGAATAGCGCATCCACAGACTGGGTTGTCTTCTATATCTTTCACACCACTTGCAGCGCCATCTGTTGTTGAAAATTGTAACTACTGTAATTTCGAAAGTATGTCCGCCTGAAAATGTACTGTTGTCCCAAGTATATTGCAACAAACGGTGTATTTCTATCGCTGCTCGTTTAGTTTTTATTGCCGTTTCAAATATACCGGTCATTTTTGAAACACCCTGTATCTCTGCAATGGTTGTTGAGTGTGGCACCCTGCGATGTCACCCTCGGACACGCGACGCTTCAGGCAGAAATGTGTCGATACGTGAGACAAAAAGACAACAGCTCAGTTCATGAGAGGTCTAAGGTTGGGTTAACTATCTCACATTGACACCAAATTTCACCAAAATTCTGCCCAATGCCATTGTGAACGTGTCACACGATGCGAAGGTTGTCCATCCACATTGCACTCTTTTTTTCATACACGTGTGTGTTGAAGGTAAGATCCACGGTATCGGGTGTTGAAGTCACGTGGTTTTATTGCGGGTGGTCAAGCAAAACATTTTAGGCAGAACGTCGATGAAAATCGACACGAAAAGCCCTCAGGACGTGGCATAACTGGCGTCAATGAAACCGCCTCTTCCCTTGGGATTCCCGCATACGAAAACGACAGTTCACTGTGCGATGAGCAACAAGAAGAAGTTATTGACAGCATTCAACACTAATGACGCCTCCGACGAACAACCCTATTTTAAGGACATCGCGGACCTGTAACCGCACCGAAAGTGATCAGAGATTACGACATCCATTGATCTGAGTGGATGCCTGACAGCTGCTCTTACAGCTGGGGATAGGCAGCCCCTTTAACATCCATTACGTGGGGTTGCCTTCCTTTAGGTCGTAGAGCGGCCACCAAGTACCACTGAAAGGGTATCGAATTTCTGACAGGAGTATTTTTAACAAGCTCAACAAAGGTGCGTTGATGGCACCGAGGATGTTGCCGAACTTGCGAGTCTTAGAGCGATCCTTTGCCATTCAATTCTGGTTCATGTAAATGTTGTACCCCTCCGTTGTCAGTCTACAGGAGGGCGCGAAGCAGGAAAGCTGGAAAACTGTAAACACTCTTTGCAGTTTTGGATCATGTTCAAATTTCGTCGAATTGTTTCAGACGGTTCCTAGTGGTCTCACCCTGTACACTATAACGGAAACTGTGGTCACGGTACACTCCAAAGAAGTTCGATAGGGTTGCAGACCTATGGTGTCCTTAGAGTGATGTTTAACATCATGGGGACGTCGGTACTGTCGGACGTTTTCACCAACATCATACTGCAAATTGGCGTTTTCGACCTCGAAATTTGTGTGAATCAATGTCCCAAGGGAAGGGATGGTTTCGTCGACATCCATTACGCCACATCCTGATGGCTTCTCGTGTCAATTTTGAGCGGCAGTGTGTCCGAAATGTTTTCCTCGGCCACCCAGAAGAAAACTGCGTGATTTCAATGTTGGGTGCCGCTGTGTCTCCATTGCAGATGTGGGAAAAAGAGATTAAATAGTGTAAGAGGATTTATCACGACCTTCCCATCGTGTGACGCGTCCACGATGGCGTTGAGTAGAATTGCAGTGAAATTTGGGGCCAATGTGACATTGTTAACCAAACCTTAGCCCTCACGCGAGCTTCCGTGCTCCGTGCTATGGCCTTTTTGTCGCATGTGTTGACATTTTGCTGCTCCCTGTTAACGACTTTACTTGCTACGCTGTAGAACAATATTGTCCTGTGATGTATCATGTACATTTGCTTATAGAAGTTGACGGATTACACTTGTAACCGCCATACTCCGAAGATAATTTTAGGTAAGCGACATGTCGGAAATTGTACATCATGAAGAATCGTCAGTATTCAGGAATATGACAGGAATGATCATTCGAAGCAAAAATGCCTGGTAAACATGGGCTCTAAAAAGCATGCCTTAAAAGCTAAGAGCGCTTCTTTAGTTTAGATTCTACGAGGGTTACCCAGAAAGTAATGAACCGCATTTTTTTCTCGGCCGAAAACAATGCTACGAATGCGAAACGTTACTTTTTGCATTATTTAAAGTCTCCTGAGTGAGCGCGCCAAGTTTTCGTCACTTCCGACAGATGGCGTAGCTGCAGGACAGTTTCAAAATGGCGTCTGTAAGTAATGTACGTTATACCAACGTGCCGTCATTCAGTTTCTCACTGCAGAGAAAGTAATTGTGGGGAATATTCACAATCGGTTGTACAGAGTTTATGGAGCATCTGCTGTCGTCAGAAATACAGTTAGTCGCTGGGCACGGAGGGTGAGGTCATTAGAAGACGGATCGGGGGAGCTCTTCCATTTGCAGCGGTCGGGGAGAGCTACCCTGTAGCCCTGGCCTAGTCCTCTCGGACTTCCACTTGTTTCGGTCACTAAAAAATGCCACTCGTAGAAGACATTTTTGAGGACGATGTGAAGCACTGGCTCCACCACCAGGACAAGGATTGGTACCGACGGGGCATACATACCTTTCTTTCGAGCTGGAGCAAGGCCATAGAACGGGATGGAGATTACATAGAAAAATAAGGTGTGTTGATAAAATGCCATTCTTTCATGTGTGTAGTTCTCATTATGTTCAATAAAACAATTGTTGAAGAAAAAAAAAGTGGTGCTTTACTTTCTGGGCAACCGTCGTATGAAACAAATCTCTTCTGCTTCAAGCTCTTTTATTGTCATGTTATGAGCGGAGCTAGTATGGACATAAACAAAAAGGTCCAAGAATCAATTGCTCTAATGTGCCTACCTTGCGAGCTATGAACACTTGTTCATCTGCGCTAATGTAAAGCACATCTCTTCTGCTGAACAAACTGGGCAGCTATGCTCTTAAGGTATGCATTTTAAAGCTTGTGTTTACCAGATATTTTTCCTTGTTTTGGTCCACTTTATCACCCCCAAAAATATGGAAAGCAAAGACTTTGCAATGGATAATATTTGCTTAACTGCATTAAAAATGAGGAAGTGTTCATAGCTGTTAGGTATGCAATTTAGAACGCATGTTTGCCAGCCTTTTCTTTGCCTCGAATGATCGTCCGTTCCGTATTTCTGAATATTTATCATTTCTCCTGAGACATCCTTTATATGCTATCTATACGGACAGTAGAATTTATTTTACAATCATTGTTTGCAGATTTCCTTTAAAAAAATGCGTTGTCAATTTTTGTAATTCTGTTTCGCTACAAACAGTTTTCTATTTTGTTTTATGTACTAGTTTAGGAAGACAGCTGCTTCTCATTTCATTTAAGTAAATGCTGCCTCCAATACTGTTATATTCTGTCATAATGTTGCCACTGATAAATTTGCAGTTCTTTCGTGTTTTTGTAGAAACTCGGTCATGGAATACAGGGATAATAATTATGAATGGCAAGACAGAACATGCAGGAACTGTTAGTGTGAACATCCTGTATGAACTGCCTGTATTTTGGCCTTATTGATTATGAGCTATCGGAGAATGCGTCATGAGACAGATTTACTACGTAAAAACTAACAGTCCCAAAGTTTTAAATCGTTTAATCACACGGATCAGACCTTAAAATCTGCTTCACAAGATATTTTCGTTGCGTGACATCGTCGTTACTAGAAGATAAACTGGGCTGCGTTTGAGAACTGTCACATTGGTGCCATTAGATGGCTGTCAGGGCAGATTTATTTCTTTATTTCCGTGGCTGCAAAGCATGATAAGGTCATTAAAGTACTCCGTCTGAAACAATTTCCTGATATTATTGAAGGTACTGAAGGGTGAAAATCCTTGCTAACAATTTAAAATTATGTGCTACACCTGGAATCGAAAAAGACCCTTGTGTTTTACGGGTGACTTGCCGACTGCGCTACCCAGTCAGTCTAAATTACAGTGTATAAGGGTGAAGTTACGAGTCCTCCAAACCTACCCACAGCTAATCGTGGTTTTTGTGTCTGGTTCTAGCTCTTGAATCTCCCATTGTGAACTCTGGTGGTTGTTTCGTGGTAGCTGTTGCGGTTGTGCAGTTACGCGTGTCTGAATCGGCCGGCATCCGATTGTGGTGGACGTCAGGATATCCTCTGTCTTTTTCCCAACAATGAACATTTCAGGTCAAAATGCTCAGGTTGGTTCTATAATGTTCTTCAGCTTTTAAAAGTATTTTCAAATGTTAAGGAATGCTTTCGAATGTTCTAGAATATTCTCGAATGTTGTACAGCACAACTAGGAGAACGCAGATATCGGACTGATCAGCATTCCGGCAAAAACTGTTCAAAGCAATGAGTTGTTTAATGTAGTTAAGATAGAGGAACTACTCTTCGAAAAGTGTATCCGCTAATAGATTATTCCTTCGAAGTTTCTAAAATCATTGACAGAAGTGGCAAGCAAACAATTCTGCAAGTTACTTGTGCTATCTAGCAGACAGCCGTAGCATCCGACTTTACTGCTAGTCTTCATAATTCATTCTGGGCGTGGAAACAGAAGATTACAGTTTTCTCTCGCGCGCAGTGCTCAGTGGTGAGACTGAGTTATTTGAAGTGACAAATGAATCACCACCACGCTAGAATATGGGGAACACCGCACGCTCCAGTACGAGAGACACCTTCCGAAGCTTCATGTGTTTTGTATAGTTGCCCGAATTAAGATTTACTACCCGTTGTTTTTCGTGGAAACGACAGTTGCGGGCATCATATATACCAAGTTACATACGTTGGAGATCTGGCTTTATCCACAGTTTCGAGAACATGTCGAAAATTACACTTTTCAACAGGTCGAAGCACCACCATATTAACGTTTGCATGTGATAGTCCAAGAATTCTGTGACATTTTAATGTTAAATTTGCAAAAATTATTACCTGAATATAAAAGATGCGAGCCTATAGGCAATTAAATTATGAACAGAGTTTCTTTTTCACGAACCTCGACCTAATATAAGGAACATAGCCAAAAAACTCCGGAAATTTGCAAAACAGACGTTTGATTGAACAACTAAAAAACAATAGCTCCAATCGAAAATGTTAAATAAGGAAGTTCTATGGTTTAATCTGATCTATCGATTGCTTTTTTATAAGTATTGATTGGTTATTACATTTCAAGGTATTTCGAAAAATCCATTAAAATAGGCTTTTCTTTACCTCGTTAACAATAAGAGCCCCATGATTATTTACTGTAAGTATATCACGCGATGAGTAACAAAAAACTTGTTCGAAAAATTTCAAAAAACATAATTATTTTTCGAGATAAGGGTACATCGATTTTTTCAAGAATAGGCTCTGTCGATAACTGGCGAGATGTGCTCAGCGGTTGGCTCTACTGTAACGGTTGTAGACTTATTTTCTTGGCAAAGAGTTTCGTTACCGTGGGCTTATATCATTTTTAAAATTTTGTTAATTGTAACGATCAAATAATGGCTTCGGAAAACTTGCACTTTTGTTGGCGTGTTTCCTTAGCTACCTACTTCACCTAATGTGTTATGAAAAAACTTTTAAAGAAAGAAATTACTGAATCTCGTCACGAATTTAAAATAAAGATATTTTTCTGAGTCCTTCTGCAGCCAGTATACCGTTTTTTAAACAAATGTATTGGACGCAATTCACATTTACAGCTATGCGCTTGATGAAGATTAGTGTTGAATTTTCGATAAAAAATGCTAGGGTAAGTTTTATTGACTTTCAGTAGTAATAACTAAGTAATGAAGTAAAACGCACAAGCACGGAGTGTGTCAGCTGGAGTGGGCGGCAGAGTGGGGAAAACGGCGTTCGCTCGCTCTGAAAACTGATCCTAAACGGCCCACATTTTTATAAACTTTGATATTGCGGCTTCTGGATCACGAACAAAAATCCTTTTGTACGTGCTTTGGGGAAGGCTGACAAGATAAACGCGATGTTATAGTTATTTTCGTTTTAGAAGCATACTCCCCCCAGAAATATTTAATTTTTAATTGGTTTACATTTTGTTTACGTTTATCGTAATTTTCATAATTCTGTATCATAACATAAGCATTTTTCTTGCAATGCGTAAAATGTTTTGCTTTATTAATTATACTAAAGTTGTATTTGTTACTGGTTGTTTTTACACTTACTTTATTACTTCGGTAGGGAACCACATTGGTGAAAAATTAAACAAATGAAACATAGTAGGGTAGATTTGTTTGATCTACTACACAAATATTTAATGATTAAAATGCCTATAAAACATGTAGAAAATAATTATAAGAAAAACTATGTTACACACGGGTCCTATACTGATACAATTACTTATCGAAGGAAAACTTTTTTCTTTCTTGTTGTACTGTGTTCTTATTCATTTTCTTTATCTTGCTTTCCACCATTTTCCTGGAAAAGGATGTAAAAAGAATCAAGGTAATCATAGTCAACATTTTCACATTTTAACTTAAGAACCCTTCAGATGAGGAGTTTGTTCCAAGCATCAATAGTCTTAGTCTGCTTCGATGTTATGAGGTATGCTAAATTTATTTCTTTGAAAGTTTTTTCATAAAATAAAATCTGAGAGAGTTAGTTAAGAAAACGCCCAATAAAAATGCAAGTTTTTCTGAGTAATTTTTTAATCCTTATAAACAATAAAATCGTAAAAACTATTTACTAGCATGGTAGTATGGCTCTTTGCGAAGAAAATGAATCCAAAACCGTCACTGTAGCGCCATTCACTGAGAAGATGTAGATAATTACCGTGAGCCCCTCCATTCCAAAACTCGATACATCTCGAAAAGCAATATTTTTTTAATTTTTCAAAACAATTGCTTTTGTGCTTTTTCGAGTGCTATACTTACAGCAAATAGCCTCTATGGAGACGTGAATGTTAATGGGGTATAGAGACGACTATTCTGAACGGCATTTTCTCGAAACGTAAGAAAGATATCTATACTTATTGTTGGGAATGAAGGTGGTTAGTGTAGGTTAACCTCAGTCAGAAAGATTCCCAACAGTTGGTAATGAAATGATGTTTTCTAAATGTAATGTACATAATAAACCAATATAGAGTATCTTACAAACAATTAGTCGTTTGCTCTCGCTTACAAACCTAAAATTATCTTACAATAAATTTGATTTAGAAACTTTCAACTTATTCGATTCAAAGACCGGAACACTTACCGAAATTGATACGTTTGCTATTTTGCATCATAGTCGTTCAAATAGCCTGTACTACGCAGGAAAAATAAAAAAAAATGTTTATTTATTTATTTTATTTACACGTTAAGTTCCGTTGGACCAAATTGAGAAGCGAATATCCAAGTTCATGGAACGAGCCAGTACATGAAATTGCAACATAAAAGTAATAACGCATAAAAATGAAACGTTTATGAACCCGAAAATTGTTAAGCCATAAGTTTAAGTAAACCCTGTCAATAATACAACAAGAATCAGCGTAATTTTTCAAGGAACTCCTCGACAGAACAGAAGGTGTGACCCATGAGGAAACTCTTCAGTTTTGATTTGAAAGCGCGTGGATAACTGCTAAGATTTTTTAATTCTTGTGGTAGCTGATTAAAAATGGATGCAGTAGTATACTGCACAACTTTCTACACAAGAATTAAGAAAGTCCGATCCCAGTGCAGGTTTGATTTCTGCCGAGTATTAACTGAGTGAAAGCTGCTTATTCGTGGGAATAAGCTGATATTGTTAAAAAGAAATGACACACTCATATATATATATATATATATATATATATATATATATATATATATATATATATATATATATATATGTGTGTGTGTGTGTGTGTGTGTGTGTGTGTAGAGAGAGAGAGAGAGAGAGAGCAGTCAGTGTCATAATACCCAGACTCGTGAACAGTGGTCGACGAAAGGTTCGTGATCTTATACCACTTACTGCCCGAACGGTAAGTGTATTTAAGAAAAAGTAGGGATTAAAATCTCAAGAATGAATGGCACATTTCTCCTGGTTCAGTGGATTACAGTTCTGAGACTGTGCTGTTTATTTGTTTATTAAGTGCAAGGAGTACCACTCCTTACATCTCTTGAAAGTTTTCCGTTCATTAATCTCATTGTAAAGAACGGATTTTCAATTTTTAGTATTAATTTGGTCAATTGAAGCAAGAAATAGAAATGACCAAGAAGTCAAGATGAGAAGACAGATATGCAGAGTCAAATGAAGGGCTAAAAGGGGAAAATGGAAGCCTTCCTTTTCAAGATCAGCAAGGGCAGTTCCACGAAAGGCAAGAGCAAGTATTCAGTTTCTGCTGCGACTTGTTGTTTTAATGAAATGAAAAAATCACAACAGCGTGCTCACATTTCAAGTGTGTAAAATTGTGCTCTGTACTTAATTATGATTTATTTTTGCATTTATAAGTTGCAATTCAATGCAGGCAACACGGTACTAGTTATTTAAACATCGTCCGTCGGTGTAATTTTCTTCAATTAAGTGTAAGGAAGCTTTTAGAAAATGTTGTTTTGGAACTCTGAACAACCTGTCGCATCCTACAGAATCATGGTGTTATATTAAACGTTCTCATTCAATGGAATTTTCCACTCTGATTAATGACACAGTACTTACAATTAATATTCTGATGTACCCTTTCTGTTGAGGCACAATAATGAAACTACGTTCAGTTTTAAGTAAGTGCAACAGAATTCAGTTAAAAGTACGGATTTATTATTAATTTACTGTACGCTACGATTTCACCCTTGCGAGAAAAAAGTTCTTAAGCTCATAATTCGACAGCAACGTTACATTCCTCTGTTACACGCGAATTCATCACTCGACATCGTAATATTTCATAAATTTAGCGCCAGTTTAAAATTTTAAGCTGTATTCAGCTAATTTTAAGCCTCTGTATCAAAACTGTAATTCAATACGTCATGCATAAAAGGCCTCCCATGAAGCTGTGCTTTACACAGGGCACTGGTTTGCAATCAATCTACTCATTAAATTAATGAAATTGTTTGCGAAATATTACGTAACAATGAAATCATGCAGCGGAAGCGATAAAGTGGAAGAATTTAATGTACGTTGAACGGTATTTATTTAATTGGCTCGTTACTGGAAATGAATGTAGCTTCTAATCAATCGGCTTCATTGCGATGAAAATGTTATTAAATCCATTATTATAAAATAATGGGAAGCAATTGGAGTGGAATGTTTGCACTGGAAATCAAGTGTTATGAGAAATACTGAACCAAACATTATGAATCTGCGATTATATTAATTTCTACTTACTGAACTATCTTTATACAGTATTTTAATCATTTTTATTTCTGAGGTGCAAGAAAAACCTGGACATGAGAAACAGGAAATACAGTAAATTTTCAACGTGCAACGGAACAAGTTCGTTTTCAAGTGAACATTTCAGATCACATTCTATGAGAAGCCTTTCCTTACGAAGACAGGCATGAGATAATCTTACGTTTGTGAACCTAAGGGATGAACCACAAACGGATTTTCGTGATCACTAATTTTTAATTTGAGGAAAATATTAATGAAGGAATCTTTTAAAACCTGTCAACAGAATACCGATTATTATGATTATCAAATGAATAACTTTATTCCTTTCCTGCACGGTTTCCTCTCTTTTTTCTACTTCATTTATTACTTATTATCTCATAATAATAGGTTTTGTTTCATTATTTTCTAATTTATTAGCCGAGCGGGATTAGCCGAGCGGTCTTAGGCGCTGCAGTCATGGACTGTGCGGCTGGTCCCGGCGGAGGTTCGACTACTCCTTCAGGCATGGGTGTGCGTGTTTGTCCCTAGGATAATTTAGGTTGTGTGTTAAGTCCCATAAGATTTCACACACATTTAATTTATTAGATAACAAAGACATTGTGATTCTCAAAGTTTTCCCAGGGTACTGGATGTTCTATGAGGTTTCGAGATTGCAGCTTCCTCAACAGCACTGATAAAATCAAATAGAGGCAGGCCTAGGGGCTCCTTTTAAAGCTCCAGACCTACGCCATTCCTGTCAAATTTGTCCATCTCATTGCATCCTTCCTCTCCCACCGTCCTTCCCATGTCACCATCCGTAACACCAATTCCCTCAGGCGTGCCCCAAGACTTCAACCTTTCTTCTCTCCTGCATCTCCTGTACGCCACTGGTTGTCCAAAACACCCCACCCATCCATTTCCTTCAATATGTGATGACACTGTTTTCCTTGCCCTATCCTACCCTTCGACGATCCCAATGACCCATTCAAATCCACCTACATCAGTTACCCAATTAGAGCAACCAGTGGCTCCAAGCAATCATCATAGGATGTACCACCCCCTCCTTCCAGCTCCTACCTCACTATCTATTACTGTCCTATCCAGCTTACTCCCACCTTGAAATACCTCAGCCTCACCTTTGACTGTCACTTCACCAGGACTCCCCATTCCTTACCATCCAACACAAAGCGTGCAATAGACTCCACCTCCTGATAAAATGGTTCAAATGGCTCTGAGCACTATGGGACTTAACATCTGAGGTCATCAGTCACCTAGAACTTAGAACTACTTAAACCTAATTAATGTAAGGACATCACACACATCCATGCCCGATGCTGGATTCGAACCTGCTACCATAGCAGTCGCGTGGTTCCAGACTGAAGCGCCTAGAACCGCTTGGCCACCGCTGCCGGCCCACCTCCTGACACTGCTGTCCAGGTGCACATGGGGATTACATCCGTCCACCATTCTCAATACCTGCAAATCCTTGATCAATCCCATCCGTTGTTATGCCAATGTCGCCTTGATCTCTGCTCCTTCCAAATCCTGTGAAGCCCCCCTCCTCCCATACGTGAATGACATGTGTTCCACCTCACTTTCCATATCTGTCTCTTGTCCTCCCAAGGACCCTCTATGACCTCATTCTTTTCCTCGGCATACCTTTACACCATCTGCAGACTCGATCCCCCTCACCCACTGGTGCCTCCTTTCCTCTCTGCTCCCTGACCGCTGCCACGTCTCTACCACTGTGTCCCACCCTCTCTCCATCTCCACACCCTCCATCTCCCCTCTCAAAGAAACTTTCAGCATCTCCCCTTACGGGATGATGAGTTTCACCCTGATATTTATCCTTCCTACCAACTGTGACCCTCCTCTTCCTCTCCCCTCCTTCTTATGGCTCCCTCTCTTTCCCTCCCCGTTTGCTGCTTCCTCCCTTCTCACCCCCGTCCCTATCTTTTCGCTTCTCAGTCTTTGCGCTCTTTTCTAGGTTGTTCCCTTCCTCACCCTCCCTATCTCCTACCCCTTTCCGTTCCTTCCTGCCCGTCATCCTCCAACGGCCCCATCCTCTCCCTCAATTCTGGCCTCCCCTCCCTTGACAGGTATTTCCAGTTTTAATCCTATTTACTCTCAATCGTGGTTTGGTGCTCGCCATATGTGGTACTTACGTGCAGTGTATTTCAAGGGTCTTCGTCTTGTGTGACTTTTAATACAATGGACACTGTTTTTTATCGCGCTCTCTGTGCGCCAGTATTTCTGTGCAACATCGTCGTCGAGTATGATTTTATTTACAGGTGTATTTTATGCTAATGTCCTTCATCAAACTCCTCCTTTTTGGGTATTTTAACCCTAATTTGTTTCCCCTTATCAAGTGGTCAATTCACCTTTTATCCCCTTATTGTCTGTTTTTAACATTCTCCTGTGCTATTTGTACAGTCTCTCGGCTGAAGAACGGCGAATTTTGCCACTGGCAGCCCACCCCTGTCCACATGGAGCAGAGATATGACATTTAAAAACAGAAAAGAAAAAGAACAAGCAGTCTCGGGGTTGAATGTACCGCTGCCAGCCTACAAAAAAGCACACAAGAAAGAAAATTAAAAAGTAGCTAGCAGTCTGCAGCGGCTGACACACGCCTGAAAATGGCTGGACGGTTGACAGCCGAAATATTGTGCAAGAAGTCAACATGATCCAGCTGCATCCCCGAAGCCTCATAGAACAAAGAAATTGCTTCCCTGTAGTACGAAACTTGGTCAGAAAAAAGCCCCTGAGATGGTATTTCCCAAAATAGAGTTACCTCCGACCCTATTCAATTTAAGGCTGCAGTTTAGTTTCAGTTGATGGTAGAAATTTTGTAATTCGTTTCAGAAAAAGTGTATCAGGTACCAGTTATGAATGTCAGGGAATGGTGTAGTATCAACGTAATATTCTCTCAATATAGGAGTTACAGAGGTTTTTATGAAAAAAATAAATAACACCCCCTCCCCCATGAACCATAGACCTTGCCGTTGGTGGGGAGCCTTGCGTGCCTCAGCGATACAGATAGATGTACCGTAGGTGCAACCACAACAGAGGGGTATCTGTTGAGAGGCCAGACAAACGTGTGGATCCTGAAGAGGGGCAGCAGCCTTTTCAGTAGTTGCAGGGGCAAGAGTCTGGATGATTGACTGATCAGGCCTTGTAACATTAACCAAGACGGCCTTGCTGTGCTGGTACTGCGAACGGCTGAAAGCAATGGGAAACTACGGCCGTAATTTTTCCCGTGGGCATGCAGCTTTACTGTATGGTTGATGGCGTCCTCTTGGGTAAAATATTCCGGAGGTAAAATAGTCCCCCATTCGGATCTCCGGGCGGGGACTACTCAGGAGGATGACGTTATCAGGAGAAAGAAAACTTGCGTTCTACGGATCAGAGCGTGGAATGTCAGATCCCTTAATCGGGCAGGTAGGTTAGGAAATTAAAAAAGGGAAATGGATAGGTTAAAGTTGCATACAGTGGGAATTAGTGAAGTTCGGTGGCAGGAGGAACAAGACTTTTGGTCAGGTGACTACAGGGTTATAAATACAAAGTCAAATTGGGGTAATGCAGGAGTAGGTTTAATAATGAACAAAACAATAGGAATGCGGGTAAGCTATTACAAACAGCACAGGAACGCATTGTTGTGGCCAATATAGACACGAATCCCACGTGTACGACAGTAGTACAAGTCTATATGCCAACTAGCTCTGCAGATGACGAAGAAATTGAAGAAATGTATGATAAGATAAAAGAAATTATTCAGATAGTGAAGGGAGACGAAAATTTAATAGTCATGGTTGACTGGAATTCGATAGTAGGAAAAGGAAAGGAAGGAAACGTAGAAGGCGAATATGGATTGGGGGTAAGAAATGAAAGAGGAAGCCGCCTGGTGGAATTTTGCACAGAGCACAACTTAATCGTAGCTAACACTTGGTTCAAGAATCATGAAAGAAGGTTGTATACATGGAAAAAGGCTGGAGATACTGACAGGTTTCTGATAGGTTATATAATGGTAAGACAGAGATTTATGAACCAGGTTTTAAATTGTAAGACATTTTCAGGGGCAGATGTGGACTGTGACCTCAATCTATTGGTTATAAATTGTAGATTAATACTGAAGAAACTGCAAATAGGTGGTAATTTAAGGAGATGGGACCTGGATAAACTGATTAAAGCAGAGGTTGTACAGAGTTTCAGGAAGAGCATAAAGGAACAATTGACAAGAATGGGGGAAAGAAATACAGTAGAAGAAGAATGGATAGCTTTGAGGGATGAAGTAGTGAAGGCAGCAGAGGATCAAGTAGGTTAAAAGACGAGGGCTAATAGAAATCCTTGGGCGACAGAAGAAATATTGAATTTAATTGACGAAAGGAGAAAATATAAAAATGCAGTAAATGAAGCAGGCAAAATGGAATGCAATCTTCTCAAAAATGAGATCGACAGGAAGTGCAAAATGGCTAAGCAGGGATAGCTAGAGGACAAATGTGAGTGTGTAGAGGCTTATCTCACCAGGAGTAAGGTAGATACTGCCTACAGGAAAATTAAAGAGACCTTTGGAGTAAAAACAACAATATCAAGAGCTCAGATGGAAACCCAGTTCTAAGCAAAGAAGGGAAAGCAGAAAGGTGGAAGGAGTATATAGAAGGTCTATAGAATGGCGATGTACTTGATGGCAATGTTATAGAAATGGAAGAGGATGTAGATGATGGTGAAATGGGAGATATGATACTGCGTTAAGAGTTTGATAGAGCACTGAAAGACCTATGTCCAAACAAGGCCCCGGGAGTTGACAACATTCCAGTAGAACTACTGACAGCCTTGGGAGAGCCAGTCCTGACAAAACTCTACCATCCGGTGAGCAAAATGTATGCGACAGGCGAAATACCCTCAGACTTTAAGAAGAATATAATAATTCCAATCCCTAAGTAAGCAGGTGTTGACAGATGTGAAAATTACCGAACTATCAGTTTAATAAGTCACGGCTGCAAAATTCTAACGCGAGTTCTTTACAGACGAATGGAAAAACTGGTAGAAGCCGATCTCGGACAAGATCAGTTTGGATTCCGTAGAAATATGGGAACACGTGAGACAATACTGACCTTACGACTTATTTTAGAAGCTAGATTAAGAAAAGGCAAACCTACGTTTCTAGCATTTGTAGACTTAGAGATAGCTTTTGACAATGTTAATTGGAATACTCTTTCAAATTCTGAAGGTGGCAGGGGTATAATACAGGGAGGGAAAGGCTATTTACAATTTGTACAGAAACCAGATTGCAGTTATAGGAGTCGAAGGACATGAAAGGGAAGCTGTTGTTTGGAAGGGAGTGAGACAGGGTTGTAGCCTCCCCCCGATGTTATTCAATCTGTATATTGAGCAAACAGTAAAGGAAAGAAAAGAAAAATTCGGAATAGGTATTAAAATCCACGGAGAAGAAATAAAAACTTTGCGACTGGCCGATGACAATGTAATTCTGTCAGAGACAGCAAAGGACTTGGAAGAGCATTTGAACGGAATGGACAGTGTCTTGAAAGGAGGACATAAGATGAACATCAACAAAAACAAAACGAAGATAATAGAGTGTAGGCGATTTATTTCGGATGATGCTGAGGGAATTAGATTAGGAAATGAGATACTTAAAGTAGTAAAGGAGTTTTGCTATTTGGGGAGCAAAGTAACTGATGATGGTCGAAGTAGAGAGGATATAAAATGTAGACTGGCAATGGCGAGGAAAGCGTTTCTGAAGAAGAGAAATTTGTTAACACCGAGTTTAGATTTAAGTGTCAGGAAGTCGTTTCTGAAAGTATTTGTATGGAGTGTAACCATGTATGGAAGTGAAACTTGAACGATAAATAGTTTAGACAAAAAGAGAATAGAAGCTTTAGAAATATGGTGCTACAGAAGAATGCTGAAGATTAGATGGGTACATCACTTAACTAATGAGGAGGTACTGAATAGAACTGGGAAGAAGGGGGATTTGTGGCACTACTTGACTAGAAGAAGGTATCGGTTGGTAGGACATGTTCTGAGGCATCAAGGGATCGCCAATTTAGTATTGGAGGGCAACGTGCAGAGTAAAAATCGTAGAGGGAGACCAAGAGATGAATACACTAAGCAGATTCAGAAGGAGGTAGGCTGCAGTAGGTACTGGGAGATGAAGAAGCTTGCACAGGATAGAGTAGCATGGAGAGCTGCATCAAACCAGTCTCAGGACTGAAGACAACAACAACAACAACAAATAACACCCAGTTTAAAAGGAAAGTATTTATTGAAATACACTCCTGGAAATGGAAAAAAGAACACATTGACACCGGTGTGTCAGACCCACCATACTTGCTCCGGACACTGCGAGAGGGCTGTACAAGCAATGATCACACGCACGGCACAGCGGACACACCAGGAACCGCGGTGTTGGCCGTCGAATGGCGCTAGCTGCGCAGCATTTGTGCACCACCGCCGTCAGTGTCAGCCAGTTTGCCGTGGCATACGGAGCTCCATCGCAGTCTTTAACACTGGTAGCATGCCGCGACAGCGTGGACGTGAACCGTATGTGCAGTTGACGGACTTTGAGCGAGGGCGTATAGTGGGCATGCGGGAGGCCGGGTGGACGTACCGCCGCATTGCTCAACACGTGGGGCGTGAGGTCTCCACAGTACATCGATGTTGTCGCCAGTGGTCGGCGGAAGGTGCACGTGCCCGTCGACCTGGGACCGGACCGCAGCGACGCACGGATGCACGCCAAGACCGTAGGATCCTACGCAGTGCCGTAGGGGACCGCACCGCCACTTCCCAGCAAATTAGGGACACTGTTGCTCCTGGGGTATCGGCGAGGACCATTCGCAACCGTCTCCATGACGCTGGGCTACGGTCCCGCACACCGTTAGGCCGTCTTCCGCTCACGCCCCAACATCGTGCAGCCCGCCTCCAGTGGTGTCGCGACAGGCGTGAATGGAGGGACGAATGGAGACGTGTCGTCTTCAGCGATGAGAGTCGCTTCTGCCTTGGTGACAATGATGGTCGTATGCGTGTTTGGCGCCGTGCAGCTGAGCGCCACAATCAGGACTGCATACGACCGAGGCACACAGGGCCAACACCCGGCATCATGGTGTGGGGAGCGATCTCCTACACTGGCCGTACACCACTGGTGATCGTCGAGGGGACACTGAATAGTGCACGGTACATCCAAACCGTCATCGAACCCATCGTTCTACCATTCCTAGACCTGCAAGGGAACTTGCTGTTCCAACAGGACAATGCACGTCCGCATGTATCCCGTGCCACCCAACGTGCTCTAGAAGGTGTAAGTCAACTACCCTGGCCAGCAAGATCTCCGGATCTGTCCCCCATTGAGCATGTTTGGGACTGGATGAAACGTCGTCTCACGCGGTCTGCACGTCCAGTACGAACGCTGGTCTAACTGAGGCGCCAGGTGGAAATGGCATGGCAAGCCGTTCCACAGGACTACATCCAGCATCTCTACGATCGTCTCCATGGGAGAATAGCAGCCTGCATTGCTGCGAAAGGTGGATATACACTGTACTAGTGCCGACATTGTGCATGCTCTGTTGCCTGTGTCTATGTGCCTGTGGTTCTGTCAGTGTGATCATGTGATGTATCTGACCCCAGGAATGTGTCAATAAAGTTTCCCCTTCCTGGGACAATGAATTCACGGTGTTCTTATTTCAATTTCCAGGAGTGTATTTGACTATAGTCGGGTCTAAACGTACTGCACGTATTTTGACGAGCCAGAACGTATTTACCACTGCCTCACAGCGAGGTTGAATGCAGTGAGTTGTCCTTGATGGCGAGTGTTCGTCAGTAACAAGGATATCGCCAGGAATGCCCCATGATCCGACAGGCAGGGTAAGCAGCAGTTCACAGATGTTTGCTCATGACACTGTTGTGCACAAGAAGGTGTCATCATTTAGTGACTGTAGGAGGATATAGGATGACTTGGAGTTGTTAGTCTTTGTGATGGATGGCAGCTTGCTCTAAATGTAGTAAAAGTATAAGTGGTAAGGGGAGTACAAAGGTTGTTAGGGATGTAGGTGCATGCACTATGATCAATGCTACCTTGATGTGTACCCACTTCTCTGTGTTGTTTTTTCACTGTGTCTGATAGTCTTACCGCAAATACAACACCTAATTTACTGCCATATGTTTTTTTTGCTCAGTTGTAAATGTACCAAAAACAGGACAACACTTGACAATCTGCTTTGCGTCCATGCGTCCATATTCATTAACTGACCTGCTACCCAAGAGAGTGTAAGCAGTAATGGTTTGCTTGTGCCACCAATACTAAGAGATATTAACCAACCTAACAATAAATTACTCGTATAGCTGTAATTATTAATCTGTATATGAAGTAAATGCTAGAGTAATTTTGCTCAGCAAAATGTCCTCAGTCATCAGTATAAATATTTGCCCTTGTGCCCCTAACACCCTGTATAATCACTGCAGAGACGAAGGGAGAATCGTTATACATCTTCATTTACATCTATACTGAGCAAGCCATATTAGAGTGTATGGCGGAGGTTGCCAATCGTATCACTACCGTTTCCCCCTTATCTGTTCTAGAGGCGGAAGAGTGAATGACGCTGACACAAACGACACTGACAAAAGGCGAATTGTTGAACGTAAGTGTCCACAGCAGACGATCACTAAGTGTTCCCATTTTGACCACACAATATAGTCACTTACGATGGCATTGGGCATAGGATCATCGATATCGAACCACAGATCAATGGAAATACGTTGCCAGGTCGCATCAAACGCGTTTCTTGTTACTCCAGGTCGACGGTCATGTACAGATACAGTGTTAACCAGGCGAACGACTGCTCGAAATACACACCGCGCCCTGGACGTGTGGAGGTGGGGTGATGTTATGCTGCGGGAGGTATTCAACTGAGCTTGCCTGGGACCTATGGGCGTAATCATAGGCATCACTACGTGAACTACGACACCACTAATAATTAAAAAAAAAACTGTTCATGTCACGAAGTTTGAAACGTGCTACAATGGTTTGAGGGTCGTGATACGGAACTCACGTTGATGTCTTTGCCACCAAATTTGCCCGATGTAAACCCCACATCTCGGAGGCTATCGCGTGCCAACACTGCGCCGACAAACCAAAGACCCATACTTTTTCGGCAACTCTGTGTCCTGATCGTATACATCTCGTGTCACACACCCCGAGAAACCCACCAAAGAATTGTCGAATCCACGCCATCGATTATGTATGGCGTTCCAAAGGTGGAAAAACACGCTGTTACACAGATAGTGACACTATATAGGCTCATCGACATATCATTCTGCCAAGCCCCTCTAGTTCAGATCTGCTGTCCTTCTCATGGCCATCGCAACCACAACTTTGATCTACATCTACATCATGCGTCAATCTATGGTGTAAACACTTTCAACTATTATAGAAAACTCACATGTGGCGTCAATAGGTAATATAACGCAGTTTTTCTCTGGAAGCAGGTTGGTTTTATTAAGATTCCAGCACACCATATTATTCTCCACTCTTTCGGCTACAAAACCTTCTTTTTCGATGTAATCTCCATTCAGTTCCACGATCTTACGCCACCTTACTGTGCCTGTATGCCTGCATGGAACAACGCTACTCGTCGATGTCGGAGACAGAGGCTTCCTGCATCGACAGCCTGCGCATCATTCGCCTACTGCTTCTTGAGTGCATCCATCATAGGGTCAAACAAATGGAAGTTACGAGGTCTGGACTGTAGGGTGGATGAGGAAGAACAGTCCAGTGAAGATTTGTGACCTCCTCTCGGGGGTGCAGACTTGCATATGACGTTGCGTTCGCATAGAGAAAGAGAAATTCGTTTGCATTTTTGTTGCGACGAACACGCTGAAGTAGTTTCTTCAGTTTCATAATGGTACCGCAGTACACTTAAGAGTTGATGGTTGCATAGAATAATTCCGTCAGAGTCCCGGGAGACCGTCGCCATGACTTTACCGGCTGAGGGTCCGGTTTTGAACTTTTTCTTCTGAGAAGAAGTAGTGTGGCGCCACTCCATGAACTTGCCGTTTTATTTCAGGTTCGAAGTGATGAACCCATGTGAGCCGTGGTAAAATTTGCTGTTTCGAAGAGCGCGCCGCTTGTGTGAAGCAGTCGACCTCCGTTTCTGGCGGTGGCGCCGCTGTGGCAATCGCAGCTTTGATGTCTCCCTCTGGTGGGAAAGGGGAAAGGTTGCCTGTTCACGTGCAGTTAAGGGGCGCTATGAGCTCACCAGGGACCAGGGGATCAGTCTGGGTCAGTCTCTCGACCCCAGCTTGCTAGACTGTCTCTCGTCCGTATTTGTTAGGCAGTTAGTGTCTGTCTGTCGTTCTGAGTGCTAGTATGTCTGTCGTTCGGATCAACCTTAAGCCGGCAAATGAGAGTCTTTCCACTCCACCAGTAAGAGAACTCAGCGAGTGGTCGCCCGGTCGGGGCTTAGTTCCTGCATCTGATAGGCTGACAGCCTGCTCGAGTTTGCTCAGGCAATGGGCATTGGCGGTTGGATCGACCGACCGGTCGGTCGGTCGGTCGGTCGCGCACTGGGACACAGGATGACTTGTCCGTCTTGATCGTCGGCGCATGTGAGGTCGCCACGTGAGTCCAGTGGGCCGCGGCGTATAGCGAGGGGTAGTGACTTCGCGGTCGACACGAGAGCAACAGGAGTCAACCCACGACATCAGTCTGGCCGGTGCGAGCTGCGACGCCGTGAGACGGGAGATCGGCGCGCCTTCCTGCGTCCGTTGAAGCGGCTGGCAGCGGACGGTTTAGGAGAACGATTTGGGGGTTCTGCGCCAGGTCCTCGCGAGAAATCGCAGTTTATTAGAATTTAAGTGATTGGTGACATGGTGTTTGATTTACTCTTGTTAAATTCTACTTGTTTTCTTGGTGAGGTCACCAGCCGTTTTGCTTTGCGGTCGTCCCACAATTCTTCTCCGTATGCCCACCCGCGGGAAGGTGGTTGTTTATAAATTGGCTGGTCCGTTTTTCCCTTGTTCGGTTATCTTCTTATCAATCTACCGTACGTTAGTAGCTGCCTCTGTCGTGTTTGTCGGATTTGGTGTGTTAACGATTTTATTGCTTGGAGTGTAACGGCCTAATATCTAAAATATGTTTTGATCTTTGGAAACTTTGGTATTATTGCCTATGATCTTGAGGGTTTCTACCCGTGGTCTAGGGGTAGCGTCTTTGATTCATAATCAAAACGTCTTCGGTCCCGGGTTCGATCCCCGCCACTGCCTAAATTTTGATAAATAATCAGCATTGGCGGCCGAAGACTTCCGGCATACGAAGTCAGCCTCATTCTGCCAACGGCCTTGTCAAAGAGGGCGGAGGAGCGGATAGAGGTTCAGGGCACTCTCTTGTCCTAGGGGTGGGAAATTGCCCCTAAAGGCGGAAGAATCAGCAATGATCAACGACATAAGGATGCGTTGTATCCACAGGACATGTGGCCTGTAATTGAAGAAGTGTCATGATGATCTCTCCATTGGCAAAAGATTCCGCAATAGTCCCCCATTCGGATATCCGGGAGGGGACTGCCAAGGGGGAGGTTACCATGAGAAAAAGATTGAATAATCAACGAAAGGATAACGTTCTACGAGTCGGGGCGTGGAATGTCAGAAGCTTGAACGTGGTAGGGAAACGAGAAAATCTGAAAAGGGAAATGCAAAGGCTCAATCTATATATAGTAGGGGTCAGTGAAGTAAAGTGGAAGGAAGACAAGGATTTCTGGTCAGATGAGAATCGGGTAACATCAACAGCAGCAGAAAATGGTATAACAGGTGTAGGATTCGTTATGAATAGGAAGGTAGGGCAGAGGGTGTGTTGCTGTGAACAGTTCAGTGACCGGGTTGTTCTAATCAGAATCGACAGCAGGCCAACACCGACAACGATAGTTCAGGTATACATGCCGACGTCGCAAGCTGAAAATGATCAAATAGAGAAAATGTATGAGGATATTGAAAGGGTAATGCAGTATGTAAAGGGGGACGAAAATCTAATAGTCATGGGCGACTGGAATGTAGTTGTAGGGGAAGGAGTAGAAGAAGAGGTTACAAAAGAATATGGGCTTGGGACAAGGAATGAAAGAGGAGAAAGACTGAGTTCTGTAACAAGTTTCAGCTAGTAATAGCGAATACCCTGTTCAAGAATCACAAGAGGAGGAGGTATACTTGGAAAAGGCCGGGAGATACGGGAAGATTTCAATTAGATTACATCATGGTCAGACAGAGATTCCGAAATCAGATACTGGATTGTAAGGCGTACCCAGGAGCAGATATAGACTCAGATCACAATATAGTAGTGATGAAGAGTAGGCTTAAGTTCAAGACATTAGTCAGGAAGAATCAATACGCAAAGAAGTGGGATACGGAAGTACTAAGGAATGACGAGATACGTTTGAAGTTCTCTAACGCTATAGATACAGCAATAAGGAATAGCGCAGTAGGCAGTACAGTTGAAGAGGAATGGACTTCTCTAAAAAGTGCCATCACAGAAGTTGGGAAGGAAAACATAGGTACAAAGAAGGTAGCTGCGAAGAAACCATGGGTAACAGAAGAAATACTTCAGTTGATTGATGAAAGGAGGAAGTACAAACATGTTCCGGGGAAATCAGGAATACAGAAATACAAGTCGCTGAGGAATGAAATAAATAGGAAGTGCAGGGAAGCTAAGACGAAATAGCTCCAGGAAAAATGTGAAGACATCGAAAAATCAGCATACAGGAAAGTCAAAACAACCTTTGGTGACATTAAAAGCAAAGGTGGTAACATTAAGAGTGCAACGGGAATTCCACTGTTAAATGTAGAGGAGACAGCAGATAGGTGGAAAGAATACGTTGAACATTTGTCTGATGTGATAGAAGAAGAAACAGGAGTCGATTTAGAAGAGATAGGGGATCCAGTATTAGAATCGGAATTTAAAAGAGCTTTGGAGGACTTACGGTCAAATAAGGCAGAAGGGATAGATAACATTCCATCGGAATTTCTAAAATCATTGGGGGAAGTGGCAACAAAACGACTATCCACGTTGGTGTGTAGAATATACACTCCTGGAAATGGAAAAAAGAACACATTGACACCGGTGTGTCAGACCCACCATACTTGCTCCGGACACTGCGAGAGGGCTGTACAAGCAATGATCACACGCACGGCACAGCGGACACACCAGAAACCGCGGTGTTGGCCGTCGAATGGCGCTAGCTGCGCAGCATTTGTGCACCGCCGCCGTCAGAGTCAGGCAGTTTGCCGTGGCATACGGAGCTCCATCGCAGACTTTAACACTGGTAGCATGCCGCGACAGCGTGGACGTGAACCGTATGTGCAGTTGACGGACTTTGAGCGAGGGCGTATAGTGGGCATGCTTGAGGCCGGGTGGACGTACCGCCGAATTGCTCAACACGTGGGGCGTGAGGTCTCCACAGTACATCGATGTTGTCGCCAGTGGTCGGCGGAAGGTGCACGTGCCCGTCGACCTGGGACCGGACCGCAGCGACGCACGGATGCACGCCAGGACCGTAGGATCCTACGCAGTGCCGTAGGGGACCGCACCGCCACTTCCCAGCAAATTAGGGACACTGTTGCTCCTGGGGTATCGGCGAGGACCATTCGCAACCGTCTCCATGAAGCTGGGCTACGGTCCCGCACACCGTTAGGCTGTCTTCCGCTCACGCCCCAACATCGTGCTGCCCGCCTCCAGTGGTGTCGCGACAGGCGTGAATGGAGGGACGAATGGAAACGTGTCGTCTTCAGCGATGAGAGTCGCTTCTGCCTTGGTGCCAATGATGGTCGTATGCGTGTTTGGCGCCGTGCAGGTGAGCGCCACAATCAGGACTGCATACGACCGAGGCACACAGGGCCAACACCCGGCATCATGGTGTGGGGAGCGATCTCCTACACTGGCCATACACCACTGGTGATCGTCGAGGGGACACTGAATAGTGCACGGTACATCCAAACCGTCATCGAGCCCATCGTTCTACCATTCCCAGACCGGCAAGGGAACTTGCTGTTCCAACAGGACAATGCACGTCCGCATGTATCCCGTGCCACCCAACGTGCTCTAGAAGGTGTAAGTCAACTACCCTGGCCAGCAAGATCTCCGGATCTGTCCCCCATTGAGCATGTTTGGGACTGGATGAAGCGTCGTCTCACGCGGTCTGCACGTCCAGCACGAACGCTGGTCCAACTGAGGCGCCAGGTGGGAATGGCATGGCAAGCCGTTCCACAGGACTACATCCAGCATCTCTACGATCGTCTCCATGGGAGAATAGCAGCCTGCATTGCTGCGAAAGGTGGATATACACTGTACTAATGCCGACATTGTGCATGCTCTGTTGCGTGTGTCTATGTGCCTGTGGTTCTGTCAGTGTGATCATGTGATGTATCTGACCCCAGGAATGTGTCAATAAAGTTTCCCCTTCCTGGGACAATGAATTCACGGTGTTCTTATTTCAATTTCCAGGAGTGTATGAGTCTGGAAACATACCATCTGACTTTCGGAAAAGCATCATCCTCACAATTCCGAAGACGGCAAGAGCTGACAAGTGCGAGAATTATCGTACAATCAGCTTAACAGCTCATGCATCGAACAAGAATAATATACAGAAGAACGGAAAAGAAAATTGAGAATGCGCTAGGTGACGATCAGTTTGGCTTTAGGAAAAGTAAAGGGACGAGAGAGGCAATTCTGACGTTACGGCTAATAATGGAAGCAAGGCTAAAGAAAAATGAGTACACTTTTGTAGGATTTGTCGAACTGGAAAAAGCATTCGATAATATAAAATGGTGCAAGCTGTTCGAGATTCTGAAAAAAGTAGGGGTAAGTTATAGGGAGAGGCGAGTCATATACAATATGTACAACAACCAAGAGGGAATAATAAGAGTGGACGATCAAGAACGAAGTGCTCGTATTAAGAAGGGTGTAAGACAAGGCTGTAGCCTTTCACCCCTACTCTTCAATCTGTACATCGAGGAAGCAATGATGGAAATAAAAGAATGGTTCAGGAGTGGCATTAAAATACAAGGTGAAAGGATATCAGTCATACAATTCGCTGATGACATTGCTATCCTGAGTGAAAGTGAAGAAGAATTAAATGATCTGCTGAACGGAATGAACAGTCTAATGAGTACACAGTATGGTTTGAGAGTAAATCGGAGAAAGACGAAGGTAATGAGAAGTAGTAGAAATAAGAACAGCGAGAAACTTAACATCAGGATTGATGGTCACGAAGTCAATGAAGGAATTCTGCTACCTAGGCAGTGAAATAACCAATGACGGACGGAGCAAGGAGGACATCAAAAGCAGACTCACTATTGCAAAAAAGGCATTTCTGGGCAAAGAGAAGTCTACTAATATCAAATATCGGCCTTAATTTGAGGAAGACATTTCTGAGGACGTACGTCTGGAGTACAGCATTGTATGCATTGTATGGTAGTGAAACATGGACTGTGGGAAAATCGGAACAGAAGAGAATCTAAGCATTTGAGATGTGGTGCTATAGACGAATGTTGAATATTAGGTGGACTGCTAAGGTAAGGAATGTTTAAGTTCCACGCAGAATCGGAGAGGAAAGGAATATGTGGAAAACACTGATAAGGAGAAGGGACAGGATGATAGGACATCTGGTAAGACATGAGGGAATGACTTCCATGGTACTAGAGGGAGCTGTAGAGGGCGAAAACTGTAGAGGAAGACAGAGATTGGAATACGTCAAGCGAATAATTGAGGACGTAGGTTGCAAGTGCTACTCTGAGATGAAGAGGTTAGCACAGGAAATGAATTCGTGGCGGGCCGCATCAAACCAGTCAGTAGACTGATGAACAAAAAAAAAAAAAAAAAAAAAAAAAAAAAAAAAAAAAAAAAAATCTTGAGATGCGGTATCTGTGTACTGTAGAGCATCTTAACTATTGTTTGGCCAAACTTGTAGAATTTTATGTAAGATTGCATTTCATGGGCTCTTATTTAAATGATCATTTTAGAATATAAACTTGCCACCCTTTCACCGTAAGACTTTTTTTAGAAGTTAAAATCAAGTTGCACCTTCGGTGGCAAGGTTGATGTTATGAACTTTTTCTATGGGGAAGAGGTCGTGTGGCGCCACTCCATGGACTGTCGTTTTATTTCAGGTTCGATGTGATGAACCCTTGTTTTATCGTCAGTGACGATATTGGACAAAAGGTTGTCGCAACCAGCGTCGTAACATGCAAGCAATACTGCGCAAATGTTCCTTCGTCCGGTCGGTACCATTGGGTCTTCAACGCCTGTTCGGACGGTGTTTGTTTGTTTGCTCATAGTTTGGGAGTGGACTCGACAGCTGCCGAGGTTTCTCCACTTGTGTTATACTAGGGTTACGCTACGCAGTCATTGAATTACGGCCCGTCTGGGTTGTAACCCCACATTGCTGAAAATATACAGCATTTACACAGCACTGTCCCTGCAGTTTGAATGAAGAAATCATGGACATATTTTGCGGAATGTCCATCCGGCCTGCCGCAGGCCCACTATACGCCCTCGCTCAAACTCCGTCAGTTGCGCAAACTGCTCACGTACACGCTGTCGCGGCATGCTGACAATGTTGAAGACATACAAGCAGCTCCGTATACCACGGCAAACTGGCTGCCACTGGCTCTGGCTGTGAACAACCGCTGAGCAGCTAGCAACATTCCACGGCAGATAACGCAGTTCCTGGTGTGTCCGCAGTGTGAGGCGTTTCATCAGCGCATGCACTGCCCTCTCATAGTGTCCCGTGCAAGTATAACAGGTCTTATTCACTTGCGTCAATGTGTTCTTTTTTCATTTTCCAGGAGTGCATATATAATGGGCTGGTGCTTCCTGTCGGAAGATTCAAGTGGCATCCTGGGGACATTTTCGCTGGTGGCTCACTAGTCGAGAGCCGACTTGGCGCCCACAAGTGAGGCAAATACACTCCTGGAAATGGAAAAAAGAACACATTGACACCGGTGTGTCAGACCCACCATACTTGCTCCGGACACTGCGAGAGGGCTGTACAAGCAATGATCACACGCACGGCACAGCGGACACTCCAGGAACCGCGGTGTTAGCCGTCGAAGGGCGCTAGCTGCGCAGCATTTGTGCACCGCCGCCGTCAGTGTCAGACAGTTTGCCGTGGCATACGGAGCTCCATCGCAGTCTTTAACACTGGTAGCATGCCGCGACAGCGTGGACGTGAACCGTATGTGCAGTTGACGGACTTTGAGCGAGGGCGTATAGTGGGCATGCGGGAGGCCGGGAGGACGTACCGCCGAATTGCTCAACACGTGGGGCGTGAGGTCTCCACAGTACATCGATGTTGTCGCCAGTGGTCGGCGGAAGGTGCACGTGCCCGTCGACCTGGGACCGGACCGCAGCGACGCACGGATGCACGCCAGGACCGTAGGATCCTACGCAGTGCCGTAGGGGACCGCACCGCCACTTCCCAGCAAATTAGGGACACTGTTGCTCCTGGGGTATCGGCGAGGACATTCGCAACCGTCTCCATGAAGCTGGGCTACGGTCCCGCAAACCGTTAGGCCGTCTTCCGCTCACGCCCCAACATCGTGCAGCCCGCCTCCAGTGGTGTCGCGACAGGCGTGAATGGAGGGACGAATGGAGACGTGTCGTCTTCAGCGATGAGAGTCGCTTCTGCCTTGGTGCCAATGATGGTCGTATGCGTGTTTGGCGCCGTGCAGGTGAGCGCCACAATCAGGACTGCATACGACCGAGGCACACAGGGCCAACACCCGGCATCATGGTGTGGGGAGCGATCTCCTACACTGGCCGTACACCACTGGTGATCGTCGAGGGGACACTGAATAGTGCACGGTACATCCAAACCGTCATCGAGCCCATCGTTCTACCATTCCTAGACCGGCAAGGGAACTTGCTGTTCCAACAGGACAATGCACGTCCGCATGTATCCCGTGCCACCCAACGTGCTCTAGAAGGTGTAAGTCAACTACCCTGGCCAGCAAGATCTCCGGATCTGTTCCCCATTGAGCATGTTTGGGACTGGATGAAGCGTCGTCTCACGCGGTCTGCACGTCCAGCACGAACGCTGGTCCAACTGAGGCGCCAGGTGGAAAGGGCATGGCAAGCCGTTCCACAGGACTACATCCAGCATCTCTACGATCGTCTCCATGGGAGAATAGCAGTCCGCATTGCTGCGAAAGGTGGATATACACTGTACTAGTGCCGACATTGTGCATGCTCTGTTGCCTGTGTCTATGTGCCTGTGGTTCTGTCAGTGTGATCATGTGATGTATCTGACCCCAGGAATGTGTCAATAAAGTTTCCC
The DNA here is from genome assembly GCF_023898315.1 of Schistocerca nitens. Lineage (NCBI taxonomy): Eukaryota > Metazoa > Arthropoda > Insecta > Orthoptera > Acrididae > Schistocerca > Schistocerca nitens. The sequence goes on from NC_064617.1 coordinate 98,886,101, forward strand.
CTTCCTGGGACAATGAATTCACGGTGTTCTTATTTCAATTTCCAGGAGTGTATTAGCCGCTCCAGCAAAAGGGTTAATCGTAAGCTCATGTCGGCGCGATCGTTTTGCAGCTAAGTTATTAAGCCGTACTTGGTCGTGCATCTTGCTTCCACCTGCAGTCAGATTTCTCCATTTGCTGCGATCGTCAGCGAGTTGCTCCCGTTTGTCACTGTCAATATTAAATGCGCACATATCACGCTTGATGCAATCCCTAAAGCGTCGTGAAGGTCTTCGACGAGGTCTCTTTGCTCCCGCTATTTCACTAAGTAATGTGCGCCGGGACAGATGGGAGTAGTCCATACGATGCAGATGTTGTAACCACCGCAGACGACGTTGCTTGAGCATGGCAGTGACTGTTGCAGTTTTCAGAATCGTATCATTTGTCACACGATCCATGATATGCTCCGTAAGCACCGCAGGTGAAAGGCGTTGAGCTTGCGTTCCTGTTTGGCATACGACGTCTAAGTCTCTGTTCCATACAGCAGAATACTCAGCACACATGATTGATACACAAGTATTTTTGTCGACAATGTAAGATGTTTGTTGTCCCATGTTCGTGCGGTGAACTTTCCGAAAGTGCTGATACCCTTCATATTCGGGCATTTATCTCGTCAATCAGGGAGAGATCTTCTGTCACTATTGAACCAAAGTAGAATTATTTATCGACTACCTTCAACAAGGAGCCGTCCAGTTTGATGACAGGCGGATCTGAGTATCATTGTGCCATGACAACCGTCTTCTTTACGTTCATAAACATGGAGACTAGCTTGCATGCAGTAGAGAATTTATCCACGAGCTCTTGCAGATCGTCTTGAGTATGCGCTACAAATGCAGCATCGTCAGCAAATAAAAGGCTACTTACAAGCACGTCTTCTCGGAAGCGCTTGGATCTGAGTAGAGAAATGTTGTAGAGCTCCCTATCAGCTCTGGTATACAGATGAATGCCCGATTAGTTTCACCAAAAGCAACTTTGAGGAGTGCTGAGAAAAAATGTTGAACAGAGTGGGAGACAATACGCAGCCTTGACGATGCCCTCTTTTCACAGCAAACGGGACAGATCTGATTCCGTCGAAGACCACAGTACCTTACATATATTCGTGAAAAGACTTGATCATCTTTAAGAGCCTTGGAAGACACCCTATCTTCAAAAGTACTGCATACAGTCCTTCTCTCCTGACTGTGTCGAAAGCCTTGTTTAGGTCGATAAAGGCAATTAACAGAGGGGATTTCTGCTCGGGGCACTTTTTCTGAATTTGCCCGAGTGTGAAGATCATATCAACTGCAGATCGTTGGGGACGAAACCCACATTGTTCCTCAGGGTGTATGCGCTCTGCAAGCTTCTGAAGTTTGCCCAACACCACACGGGCAAATGTTTTCCAGGTATACTCAGAAGTTAGATTACACGGTGACAGATGAAATCGAGTCGATCACCTTTACCTTTGTATATAGTAACAATATTGGCATCGCGCGTGTCTGCGGCACAGTACCCTCAGCCCCTTTCATTGAGACGTTGAAAAGCAGCGGAAAAATGGCCTAAGTTTTACAATTTCTGTGGAGATGTTGTCTTTGCCAGGGCACTTCCCACATTTGAGTTGTGCAATTGCTCTTTGAAGCTCCTCCATAATAGGCGTGACATCCAAGTTTGGTAAGGTGTCATCTATTGCGTTTGGACTAAAGATGATGAGATTTTAGTAGAGGCTACCCAACGGTGCAACTGACGATTTCGATCAGTGATCACGTTTCCATCTATTTCCTTGAGTGGTACGCTCTTCTTTGGAATGGGTCCAATGGCCCCTTTGATGGCTTCGTTCAAATGGCTCTGAGCACTATGGGACTTAACTACTGAGGTTATCAGTCCCCTAGAACTTAGAGCTACTTAAACCTAACTGACCTAAGGACATCACACACATTCATGCCCGAGGCAGGATTCGAACCTGCGACCGTAGCGGTCTCGCGGTTCCAGCCTGTAGCGCCTAGAACCGCATGGCCACTCCGGCCGGCTGCCCCTTTGATGCCCGAGTACACACCACCAATGTCGCCAGCATTGAAACACTCCTGTATGATAGTGCAAAGTTGCTCCCAATAGGAATTGATACACTTGCGGACAATGCGTTGAACAGCTCCCTTTGATTTGCTTAGCTCCCTGCGTGTAGAATTGCATGGATTTTTATACCAGGTGACAGTGGCTTGACGCTTACCCTCAAGGAGAGGTTTCAGGACTTCTAAGTTCTCGATGAATCAATCCTTGGATTTTGCTTCCAGGTTACCGAACACATTTCCAGCCGTAACAGTAAGAAGCGATTTTATTTTCCACCAGCCTTCAGAAATAGGAGCGGCTGGGTCCCAGGGATCCACCTCTTTTCGTATCTCGGCACTAAATACTTCTACTGGAGCAGGGTTTCTTGTTTGGCAAAGATAAATTTCTGTTTCGTAAGGTGTTCTGGCCGAGTGAAGCGTTTTAGTCACGAAGCACACTTCTGTGGCTACTAGTGCATGAAACGTGTCGCAGTCTGCAGTAAGGTATAAAAGGAGAGTGCGGTGGCAGAACTGTCATTTGCACTCAGATGATTCATCTGAAAAGGTTTTAGACTTGATTATGGCCGCACGACGGGAGTTAGCAGACGGTGAACGCCGAATGGTACTCTGAGCTAGACGCTTGGGACATTCCGTTACGGAACTCGTTAGGGAATTCGTTATCCCTATATCCACAGTGTGAAGAGTGTGCTCAGAACACCAAACCTCAGGCATTACACATCACCATGGGCAGCGCAGTGGCTGACGAAGTTGACTTAATGACCCACAGCAATGGCGATTGCGTAGAGTTGTCATTCTTACGGGCAAGTAACATTCCATGAAATAACCACAGAAGTCAATGTGGGACGTATCATGAACGTATCCGTTAGGACACTGCGGCGAAATTTGACGTTAGTATGCAATAGCATTAGACAACCAACGCCTCCGTTTGCTAACACTACGACATCCCGTACAGCGCCTCTCCTCGGCTCGTGACCATGTCGATTGGGCCATAGAAGACTGGAAAACTGTGTCCTGCTCAGATCATTCCAGATATCAGATGGTAAGAGTTGATGGTAGGGTTCGAGTGTAGCGCAGACACCGCGAAGACATGGGCAGTTGTCAATAAGACACTTTGACAGTTGGTGGTTGCTCCAAAACTGTGTTGGTTTTGTTTACATGGGTTGGCTTGGGTCCTCTGGTCCAGCTGAACCGATCATTGACTGGAAATGATCTTTCCGCTACTTGAAAACCATTTGCAGCCATTCATGGCTTTCATTTCCCCAAGCAGCGATGGAAATTTTATAGATGAGAATGCGCCTTGTCACCGGGTCACAGTTGTTCGCAGTATGTTCAAAGAACATTCTGGACAATTAGTGATAATGATCGCCCAACATGAATCCCATCGAACATTTATGGATCATAATGGGCAGGTCAGTTCGTGCATAAAATCCTGCAATAGCAACGTTTTCGCAATTACAGGCGCCCAAAGGGTATTTCTGCACGGGATTTCCAAAAAAATTGTTGAGTCCATACCACATCGAGTTGCTGCCCTACGTTGGACAAAAGGTATCTCATGACTTCTGTCGCCTGAGTCCATACCTTAAAAATATTTTATATTTTTTTGGATTTTACACAAAAGTCAGGTAGGGCTGCTGATAAAAATGTGTTTATTACAATATAAATTTCTGGTTGTACTTTAAAGATATGAGGACTTTTGTGACTGGCTAAATTTCTTTTATTCTGTTCTGTTGGACAACATCCCTTTTGATGTAATCTATTCTGGACATTTTGATTACTTTTCAGTGACATAGAACAGGTAAATACATTTTAGTTTTTGAAAATTCGCATTTTATATTCAGTAAAACATTCTAACATCATAAGTAGAAACAGAAACATAAATCTGCATTTCCAATAATAATGTTTGCATTATTGTTACGAGAAAAAACTGTCAGAAACAGTATCGTGGGCAATAATTTTGTAACAAAGAAGGCTGATAATCTTGGTGAAAAAACGTAAGAACTTCATTTCCCCTACAGTTTTTTCCATATCTAAGATTTAGTAGTTTCTCTACATTCTCTCTTTTCTTGTTTTATAATGTTCAGATATGAAACTTTGTTTGCTATTTTGCTAAAGCTGTATCCACATTTTACTAACGGCAAAAGCATTTTGACGGATCATCAGAAAAGTTCGATATTGCAGTGCCTGTGTTATTCTGAGTTACGATGCAATGTTCCTTTAGACATGCGCTGCATGAGACACTATTACGGATTCACTCTCTGTTATTCTCTCCATCCTAACAGAACAAAGTTTTTCCATCTGACTCCTGATTTGTAACAGTCAGAATGAAAAAAAAAATAATAATAATACGCATCAGCGCTATGATAGTGATAACGAATACTAACTCGGCATTGTTGATCAGTTAAAAAGCTTCACTTCAGGACCAGTCTTACATTTTTATCATTGTTGCTTATTAAAAAAAATAAAATGAATTGATGAACTTAATGCAGTTTGATGCATTAATAGTAGAGGACGAAATACTATTTGATGCATTTACTTATTCTCAAAGCTCTTTTTGAAGGCTTTAAAATACATTCTAAAGGGATCTAACTATCGGACTGTATACAGCAGATCAGAAACTACTTGATTCCATATCAAACTCCACTTTGACCACCTGGGGGCATTATTCGTTTTGAAAAGTAGCTCCTCACCCGTTTTGCTGCCAATAAGCCCATTTCCTGAATCATACTACGTCACTCGGCGACATGTTCTTACATGACCGATATCTTCCCTCTCACTTGCTAGTCGAGTGAGGCCACTTAAATCCTGCATGGCATTTAGGGTGGTCCTCCTGAACTCATTGATTCTGTAACGGCAGGACGATTGCGATATCCCGACGAAAGAAAACGGTAATATCAAGGGATGATAAACCGCAGTCTTGTTAGCCCACGTTATTGCTGCTGTTGAATTCTGAGAAGCGTTTCTTACATGAGCTATACCATAAGCAACTGACTTTCAAATACTATTTGTAAATTTAGGGTTGCACTATAAAGTCAATCGTTTGCATATCCTAGCATGTAGCAGACATCGTGCCAATTTGACGTTTGGCTGCATTCCGTTTTCGTGCTGCTGCCACTTTAATGTCAGCATTGTCCACAGGGTTTCTAGAAAATGGCATAGGATATTATCACAGGAGGTAGTATTGGGTAAAACTAGAAGAAAAGTACCTATAGTGGTGTATCCAGAAACCAATACATGTTGAGATGTTGGCCAGTCTACTGATTAACACCCTTCAGCATTGGTCCCTGTGAATCACACACTCTTTCAGATACACCTGGCTCCATTTGGATTGTTCCATATGCGTTGGTGACACCCTCCTTTAACTTCTGCGCGATGTCCATGGGTTGGGCACACGGCGTCCTAGGCCAAAGGACCTGCTTCCACGGCATTCTCTGTGTGCCGAACTAGGGGCTATTAATCAGGGCCTTCAACTGGTGGATAATTGGGACCATCTAAAGGAGATCGTCCCAGGATCACCCATTACACGAATCATTCATCGCGTCGCATTGAAAAGATATGTCTCTCATCCCCTGACACTCCCATTGCGAGATGCAGTGCTGTGGCCAACCATCTTACTGGCCATATCGCCTACATAAGTTCTGTCGTCCACTACCCCCAGTGCGTACAGTTGCGAAGCTGCATGGAATCGGCGGTCACTCGACTTGTATTACAACGTCTTACGTGAATACAGTTCGATACGGCCCTCACCACAGAGACCGACAGCAGTAAACAGAGCCAAAGGACAGATCATGCCACACGTACACTGACAGAGGGTACAGCCATTTTATGCCTGGTAGGTTTACGGTGAACAGGCCATCCATGAATCATATCAACAGAGAACGCCAACGACGCTAACGAGCACAGGTCCATGTTACTGATGCGGGCGAAGGATGGCGCTTCTCTACACAGTGCGTCGCCAGTGCAGTCTTCTTCGAACTCGGCTCAAGGCCCCAACCGGCTGATGGTGCTGGAAACCACACAGCAGGTCAATCGCATGTTAACTCTCGCCAATGGCGGCTCCTTGATGACGGGTGTTACTGAGGAGGAACTGCTTGACGACATCAGTAAGTGCGACAACCTTACATAACCAGGCTTGGACGGACTCCCTTTGGAGTTATATCGACTGTTCCAGAATTTACTCCACCGCATAAGTAATCCATCTGTTAAAACCTGCTGTTCCTGGAGACGTCAATTCCCGTTACCTTCGTTGAAGCGATGATCATGCCCATACTGAAACAAAAAGCTCGAGCACAGATTCACGATTATCACCCCTTAACACTTCTCAATTATGACTTGAAAATATTCACCCACCGCCGGCCGAAGTGGCCGTGCGGTTCTAGGCGCTGCAGTCTGGAACCGCGAGACCGCTACGGTCGCAGGTTCGAATCCTGCCTCGGGCATGGATGTGTGTGATGTCCTTAGGTTAGTTCGGTTTAACTAGTTCTAAGTTCTAGGGGACTAATGACCTCAGAAGTTGAGTCCCATAGTGCTCAGAGCCATTTGAACCATTCACCCACCTCAAGGCTAACAAGCGTCATCTCATACGACCAAGCGTCACTAGGACCAACTAATATCCAAGCTGCTTTGTGCAGATATAGTGATGTGGTAGCCCTGTCGAATATAGACAAATTGGCATGTGCTTTGGCATCCCCGGACCTTAGCCAGGCCTTCGACCGAGTCGATCACACTTACTTGAAGCAACACTCTCTTTAACATGGGGGATCCGCAGCCTTTCATTAGCAAGAACACGCGCCACCTTCGAAGAGCGACCTCCATTGTCCTGATCAACGGCCGCTTCACACGTCTATCCCCTTCGTACAACACGGCAGGGATGCCCATTATTAACAATACTGTATGCACTGGCGCTTGAACACTTGTTAAGCGGCCTTTATCAGACGTTATAGGCATTACGTTCCGTGGAGTTATGTTTCGATGTACAGCCTAAACCGACGATCTGTGCTCCGAAATTGCGACGATGCCTCTAATGCACTGGGCTCAATACACACGGATGGTACGGTCGTAGCTAGTGTCCTTATCCTCGAAAAATCGGTCGCTATGAAACTAAGGGAAGAACTCCATCCGGCGTGCGTCGCCCTCCTTTGGAGTTACATCGACTGTTCCAGAATATACTCCACCGCATAAGTAATCCATCTGTTAAAACCTGCTATTCCTGGAGACGTCAATTCCCGTTACCTTCGTTGAAGGTAACACAATAACATACGGCCAGGAAAGCGGTGTGCTGACCAAAAACCCCTCCATATCCGCATCCAGTGATGCATGTGCACTGAGGATGACACGGCGGACGGTTGGTGCCGTTGGGCTTTCCAAGGCCTGTTCGGACGGAGTTAAGTTTAGTTTTAGTTCCCTTAGTCAGTCCCGGTGGTTGGGGGTGTGGGGGGTGTGGCCAAACCCACAGCGACCGTTAAAAAAACCTCAAGCTTACTTTATTTTCTTCTATTAATCTTGTTTGGTAAGGATCCAAGATTGCGAAAACAGCACTCGAGCATCGGTCAAATGAGTGTTTTGTAAGCTCTCTCCTTCGTATCTTGATTACACTTCCTCAGGATTCTTCAACGATTCTTAGTATGAAACCGGTAGATGAATTTTAAACGTTCAAAACTTTGTCTTAGTTACAACTTAATGTTTCCGTACTTCAGGTGAAACGTGTCATGTAATGTACTCTCATGCTAACTTTAATCACATCTCGCACATAAATTTTACTTGCACTGATATTTTTATCGGTCTTTGAATTGCAGAGCACAGTAGTACACTTATGTTTCAATAGTTCATTCCAGTAGATACCAGCTGCTCTAGTCAATTATAAGGCCTTGCGGAGACTGTCCCACATGGTACCACTGGAGACACCATGCTATTTCTGTGACAATGCATTGAAAGTTGCTTGTCACAGTGTCAACTTCCAAAATTATTTTTTCTTTCGCGTATTCTGAATCACAAAAACATCTCAAAGATCTTCTGTAACAGTGAGCCGGCCGCGGTGGTCTCGCGGTTCTAGGCGCGCAGTCCGGAACCGCGCGACTGCTACGGTCGCAGGTTCGAATCCTGCCTCGGGCATGGATGTGTGTGATGTACTTAGGTTAGTTAGGTTTAAGTAGTTCTAAGTTCTAAGGGACTTATGACCATAGCTGTTAAGTCCCATAGTGCTCAGAGCCATTTGAACCATTTGATTTGTAACAGTGAGCGATTACTCATTGTAACACCATCTTTGAACGGTTGGAAAGGCATATCCGACAAGAGGTACTTCGTCTGCGTGAGCCAATAGTAAACCGGTACGACTCCGTTGTGCCCGATTCGAAAGACACAAAAATCCTACCCACTTTTGCGGCTGGTTTTCTGCGAGCGGCTCTGGATGTTGCTTCCAAGTTTTTGCTATGGGAGACTGATGTACTAATCTTTAATGTGCCTTTACATGTTTTGGAACTCAACATTCATTATTCAGTGAGGTAGTCAGCTATCAATGCACATGATAAAAAATCGGGTTTACAGTAATCCATCCGAGTGGTACGAGTGTTCAGTACATTGCACTCCCATTCAGTTAAATGATTCCAGGAATTTCTAATGCATCTAAAATTCTTCCTTGTTCCATTATGACTACTTACTTGGCATTTTCAGATTCAGAAGGCTGTAGGCAGTAGTACGTATTGGGAGATGAAGAGGCTTGCACAGAATAGAGTGGCATGGAGAGCTGCATCAAACCGGTCTCAGGACTGGTTTGTGCACTCTGCACTTAACTTCAAGTAAAAGCTCTCATTCATCCTTTGCATTCAGCGGGAATTAGTCAGAGCGAGGAACAACTGCAATCAGCAAAATACTTTTGCTATTCGTTACGTGCTTTAGAGGTTGGAAGATAAGTTGCAGTGTGCTGCTGATCTTACTATGTTCGATGTGACTACTTCGAATCTTTATACGAGGGTTGTCCAGAAAGTAATTCACCGCATTTTTTCTTCTTAAAAAATTTTTGTTGAACATAATGAGAACTACACACACTAAAAGGATGGTATCTACACACCCTGCTTTTCCACATGTTCTCCATCCCGCTCTATGGTCTTCCTACAGCGTGAAACAAGGGCGTGTATGCCCTATCGGTACCAATTATTGTCCTGGTGGCGCAGCCAGTGTTTCACTGTGTGAATCACCTCCTCATCGCCCTCAAAATGACTTCCACGAATGGCATCCTTTAATAGTCGAAACAAGTGGAACTCCAAAGCGGCTAGGTCAAGTGTGTTAGGTGTGACAGCCGTGGCTGGTCTCCCCGATAGCTGCAAATCGATTGGCTTCGCCGAACCGTCTTCTGATGGTGGTTCAAATGGCTCTGAGCACTATGGGACTTAACGTCTGAGGTCATCAGTCCCCTAGAACTTAGAACTACTTAAACCTAACTAACCTAAGGACAACACACACATCCATGCCCGAGGCAGGATTCGAACCTGCGGCCGTAGCAGCAGCGCGGTTCCGGACTATAACGCCTAGAACCGCTCGGCCACCCTGGCCGGCGTCTTCTGATGACCTCGCCCTCAGTGCCCAGCGACTAATTGTACTTCTGTCCACAGCAGATGCTCCATAGACTTGCACAAGGGTTTGTGAATATTCTCCACAGTTTCTTTCTCTGCAGTGATAAATACAGTGATGGCACGTCGCTTGTAACGTACAACACCTACAGAAGCCATTTTGAAACTGTCCTGCAGCTACGCTATCTGTCGGAAGTGACGGAAACTTGACGCGTTCACTCAGGAAACTTCAAATAGTACATACGTAACGTTTCGCATTCGTAGCATTGTTTTCGACTGATGGAAGAAAATGCGGTGTTTTACTTTCTGGGCAACCCTCGTATTTTAGGTTTAGTAGAAGGAGTCTCTCTCCTTCTTTTTTTTCAGAACGTACCCATACAGCCGTCTCAGCAATGGAAATGTTATATTATAGTTTGTTTTGACAATATGTATACGTTAGTTTAAGTCGTTGCCTGATACGAAGTTATACAGACTGAACAAAGGACAGATTGAAAAGTAAAACTAATTTTGCATCAATAGTATAATGAAACTAGTAAACACGACCAAAATGTAACACAAGATTGCCGGCCGGTGTGGCCGAGCGGTCCTAGGCGCTTCAGTCTGGAACCGCACGACCGCTACGGTCGCATGTTCGAATCCTGCCTTGGGCATGGATGTGTGTGATTTCCTTAGGTTAGTTAGGTTTAAGTAGTTCTATGTTCTAGGGGACTGATGATCTCAGATGTTAAGTCCCATAGTGCTAAGAGCCATTTGAACCATTAGCCATAACACAAGATATATAGACGTGTCATGCTTTAAAAATCTTACTGGCAACAAAATATGAAATGATGTATCACTGTTGGTACACATCTGGGATATTACCACTCCAATCTGTGTTAATGATTATGTATCTAATGAGAAAAAAATAAATAATCAACGAAAGGATAACGTTCTAAGAGTCGGGGCGTGGAATGTCAGAAGCTTGAACGTGGTAGGGAAACTAGAAAATCTGAAAAGGGAAATGCAAAGACTCAATCTAGATATAGTAGGGGTCAGTGAAGTGAAGCGGAAGGAAGACAAGGATTTCTGGTCAGATGAGTATCGGGTAATATCAACAGCAGCAGAAAATGGTATAACAGGTGTAGCATTCGTTATGAATACGAAGGTAGGGCAGAGGGTGTGTTACTGTGAACAGTTCAGTGACCGGGTTGTTCTAATCAGAATCGACAGCAGACCAACACCGACAACGATAGTTCAGGTATACATGCCGACGTCGCAAGCTGAAGATGAACAGATAGAGAAAGTGTATGAGGATATTGAAAGGGTAATGCAGTATGGAAAGGGGGACGAAAATCTAATAGTCATGGTCGACTGGAATGCAGTTGTAGGGGAAGGAGTATAAGAAAAGGTTACAGGAGAATATGGGCTTGGGACAAGGAATGAAAGAGGAGAAAGACTAACTGAGTTCTGTAACAAGTTTCAGCTATTAATAGCGAATACCCTGTTCAAGAATCACAAGAGGAGGAGGTATACTTGGAAAAGGCCGGGAGATACGGGAAGATTTCAATTAGATTACATCATGGTCAGACAGAGATTCCGAAATCAGATACTGGATTGTAAGGCGTACCCAGGAGAAGATATAGACACAGATCACAATATAGTAGTGATGAAGAGTAGGCTGAAGTTCAAGACATTAGACAGGAAGAATCAATACGCAAAGAAGTGGGATACGGAAGTACTAAGGAATGACGAGATACGTTTGAAGTTCTCTAACGCTATAGATACAGCAATAAGGAATAGCGCAGTAGGCAGTACAGTTGAAGAGGAATGGACATCTCTAAAAAAGGCCATCACAGAAGTTGGGAAGCAAAACATAGGTACAAAGAAAGTAGCTGCGAACAAACCATGGGTAACAGAAGGAATACATCAGTTGATTGATGAAAGGAGGAAGTACAAACATGTTCCGGGAAAATCAGGAATACAGAAATACAAGTCGCTGAGGAATGAAATAAATAGGAAGTACAGGGAAGCTAAGACGAAATGGCTGCAGGAAAAATGTGAATACATCGAAAAAGATATGATTGTCGGAAGGACAGACTCAGCATACAGGAAAGTCAAAACAACCTTTGGTGACATTAAAAGCAACGGTGGTAACATTAAGAGTGCAACGGTAATTCCACTGTTAAATGCAGAGGAGAGAGCAGATAGGTGGAAAGAATACATTAAAAGCCTCTATGAGGGTGAACATTTGTCTGATGTGATAGAAGAAGAAACAGGAGTCGATTTAGAAGAGAGAGGGGATCCAGTATTAGAATCGGAATTTAAAAGAGCTTTGGAGGACTTACGGTCAAATAAGGCAGAAGGGATAGAGAACATTCCATCGGAATTTCTAAAATCATTGGGGGAAGTGGCAACAAAACGACTATTCACGTTGGTGTGTAGAATATATGAGTCTGGCGACATACCATCTGACTTTCGGAAAAGCATCATCCACACAATTCCGAAGACGGCAAGAGCTGACAAGTGCGAGAATTATCGCACAATCAGCTTAACAGCTCATGCATCGAAGCTGCTTACAAGAATAATATACAGAAGAATGGAAAAAAAATTGAGAATGCGCTAGGTGACGATCAGTTTGGCTTTAGGAAAAGTAAAGGGACGAGAGAGGCAATTCTGACGTTACGGCTAATAATGGAAGCAAGGCTAAAGAAAAATCAAGACACTTTCATAGGATTTGTCGACCTGGAAAAAGCGTTAGACAATATAAAATGGTGCAAGCTGTTCGAGATTATGAAAAAAGTAGGGGTAAGTTATAGGGAGAGTCGAGTCATATACAATATGTACAACAAGCAAGAGGGAATAATAAGAGTGAACGATCAAGAACGAAGTGCTCGTAATAAGAAGGGTGTAAGACAAGGCTGTAGCCTTTCGCCCCTACTCTTCAATCTGTATATCGAGGAAGCTATGATGGAAATAAAAGAAAGGTTCAGGAAGGGAATAAAAATACAAGGTGAAAGGATATCAATGATACGATTCGCTGATGATATTGCTATCCTGAGTGAAAGTGAAGTGGAATTAAATGATCTGCTGAACGGAATGAACAGTCTAATGAGTACACAGTATGGTTTGAGAGTAAATCGGAGAAAGACGAAGGTAATGAGAAGTAGTAGAAATGAGAACAGCGAGAAACTTAACATCAGGATTGATGGTCACGAAGTCAATGAAGTTAAGGAATTCTGCTACCTAGGCAGTAAAATAACCAATGACGGACGGAGCAAGGAGGACATCAAAAGCAGATTCGCTATGGCAAAAAAGGATTTCTGGCCAAGAGAAGTCTACTAATATCAAATACCGGCCTTAATTTGAGGAAGAAATTTCTGAGGATGTACGTCTGGAGTACAGCATTGTATGGTAGTGAGACATGGAATGTGGGAAAACCGGAACAGAAGAGAATCGAAGCATTTCAGATGTGGTGCTATAGACGAATGTTGAAAATTAGGTGGACTGATAAGGTAAGGAATGAGGAAGTTCTACGCAGAATCGCAGAGGAAAGGAATATGTGGAAAACACTGATAAGGAGAAGGGACAGGATGATAGGACATCTGCTAAGACATGAGGGAATGACTTCCATGGTACTAGAGGGAGCCGTAGAGGGCAAAACCTGTAGTGGAAGACAGAGATTGGAATACGTCAAGCAAATAATTGAGGACGTAGGTTGCAAGTGCTACTCTGAGATGAAGAGGTTAGCACAGGAAAGGAATTCGTGGCGGGCCGGATCAAACCAGTCAGTAGACTGATGACAAAAAAAATCTAAATTAGCAACAAAATGCTCTTTTGTATGTCATGTAAGGATTGTTTCAAAAGCTGTGGATGCAGAATTGAACATTTGTGCAGATGAGTAAGTGCCATCTAGACGGAATATGTGAAAAATATACAAGAAACAGATTTGGGTATTGCAGCCATACCTATAGATACAGCAATATTCAGATACATACATATAGCAGGTACATAGTGACATGCATTTATAAGCTAAGCATTCAATATTCTGTTGAGTATCACGTGGGAATATAATGAGTTACTTGTGCTTTTGTCTTCCCCTAGCATTCAGATTACAGAGTGTTGTATGGAAAGTTGTTAGATTATCAGTGAGAGCCACGTACAGTGTGGATCATGTATACTAATTTTAATTTTAATAATCAACAGCCTCAGTTGCACCGTTTACCTAGAATTTACCTAGGTTTCAGTCGGGATAACCCAACCTTCTTCAGAATAACAGTAACTACCGTTTGTCCGTAGTGGACATCGTCAAGCTGAAACTACAAATCCATAAACTGTCGTCAGGCTGTAAAAACTTATGTGAGACTGCCTCGGCGCCACTTCGATACCGCGATGAGGCAGCCACAAGTACCGTACTGGAACCGCTTCGCGGTCGCGAAGTGGGGCCGAGTCAGTCTCAAATATGTTTTTACAGCCTGACGACAGTTTATGGATTTGTAGTTTTAGCTTGACGATGTCCACTACGGACAAACGGTAGGTACTGTTATTCTGAAGAAGGTTGGGTTATCCCGACTGAAACCTAGGTAAATTCTAGGTAAACGGTGCAACTGAGGCTGTTGATTATTAAAATTAATATTTATACAGTTGCTGACAGGGCCGGGAAATGTGGAAGATATTTAAGATCATGTATATGTAATCCTAATGAGAATATGAAATTTGTTGTGTACATAGTTCCGCGTAGTCAGCGCGTACACAACTTTCCCACTAGAGCGCGCCCCGCTAAGCACAACAGCGCAGGCGCAGCGCTCGTCCGTCTCCGCACCACGAGATGGCGCTGTCATAGGGACGGACCAAATTCTGCTTCCGCCGATCCGCGTATCAATATGCAATGCAGCCAATGAGATTGCTGCTAACGTAGAACCTTTTCTCCTCGCGGATCACACTCGCGCAGTGATACCCGAACACGCGAGGTATTATAACGAGTGTACAGACCTCCGATTAGTCAGTCTGCTTCAGTCTGCATTAGTCCGTGCCAGTCTGCAATAGTCTGCATCAGTCTGCATTAGTCTATAGTCAAGTTTCAGTCTGCGCCTAATAAGGCTACGAACTAATAAGATTATCATATTCCTGTACATAGCCATAAAGAGAAATATATAGACACTTTTGTCAAGTATCACAGATACGTGAGAATAATATTGACGTACCAAGACCAAAGGAACTTCAGATTGTCAATTGTAAATAGCATCCAGAACCAAGTTAAGTTATTTTTATGCTTGTTATTATTTTAATAAATGTGTGTGAAAATTAATCAAGTTCTGTTTAAAGTTGGTCACCGTCAATCTGCTACTCTAAGCGTGCAAGTGGCATTTCTATCGTCTGACCTAACGGCAGAAGATAAACACGCCCCGATAAGACCACGAGACATATTGCTGACACTCGCCTACTTTGTTAGAATGACAAGTCAAATAATCTGATGGTGTGTGTACCGAGGTCTTACAGTACGCACACCACAAAATTGCTAGAGGTAACAGTGATCATAAAATTCACACAAATATTGACCCACAATTATTTCCGTTGCACGAAATAATCACCAACTATTGTTGAATATGGTTTTGGAATACGGTCAGATTGCATCATAAATAATTTCTTGTGTCAAAACTCAGTGTAGGTAGGGATAACTACTCATATCATTTTTCGGAAGACATACTTTCATTGTTGGCTTACAGCACTCAATCGCCAAACTCTGTTTCTGCGTGCGAGAATACGAGAGAGACTGCTCAGTAGTAAAAATGAAACAAAACAACATGAAAACTTGATCATGTCTCATCGAAAAAAGCAACGGTGACCCGGCAGTGGTGTATTAATTCTCCTTGTGGGGAGCCGGTTCTCCGTGGGCGGTGGCAGCGGATGGCCGTTGCTCGCAGCGCAGCGGCGAATATTGCATCATTAATGAACTTCCCTAGCGGATTAAAAGCGTGTTACCCGCCGGGATTCAACTACGGATCTTTTGCCTCTGTGTTTACATTGTCCCCGCCGGACACACATTTTTAATCAGCCTAGAAAGTTCACACCCAACGCGCCCCGGAATTAAAGTTTCAGTTTAATAACAGCTTTACACTTGCAAGTGTTCGTTTCAAATTTAGAAACAAAACTACAAGGCAATGTGTACAGCAACAACAAACGTCAGATATGTTAACTGCAAAATTTATGATTATGTTCGCAGTAATTATATATGCGACATTGCCGTTATACATTTTTTCTTTTTTTTTGTGTCATCGATCTTTTGTCTTTTTTTATGCCACCCGCCACTAGTTTTTCTGTTCGTCTCAGAGTACCCTACGTTCTCAATTACATGTTGGATATATCTCAATCTCTTTCTTCCTCTGCAGTTTCTACCATCTATATTCACGAAGATGCAATGCTGGTACTCTTTGCCGATGATACAAGTATAGCTATCACACCCGACAGGCAAGAATTAACTGGTGAAATTGTAAACGTTGTTTTTCAGAAAATCATTATGTGGTTCTCTGCAAATGGGCTCTCATTAAACTTTGACAAAACACAGTATAAACAGTTTGCCGATTCTGCGCAGAACTTCCTCATCTCCTACATTATCAGACCACCTGTCACATCCTTCTGTAGCATCACATCTCAAACTCTTAGATTCACTACAGTTTTGGTTGTCCCACATTCCATGATTCACGATCGTAGAATGCTGTGCTTCATACGTACATTCTCCATAATTTCTTACTCAAATTAAGGCTTGCTTTTGATACTACTAGACTTATTTTGGTCAGCATGGGAAAGTCTGCTTGTAACGCCGTCCTTATTTCGTACGTCAAGCGGTGTTTTACTTTCAAGGTAGCAGATCCCTTAACTTCATCATACTTCGTGATCACCAATTTAGATGTTACGCTGTTCTCATTTCTGCTGCATCTCATTACTTTTGTCTTTGTTTGAATTACTCCCAGTCCATATTCTGCACTGATTAGACTGTTCTTTCCACTCACCACACCCTGTAATTCTTGTTCACATTCTTTGGGAATACGAATGTCATCAGCCAATCGTATCATTGATATCCATTCACCCTGAATTTTAATCCCACTCACGGACCCTACATTTATTTCCGTCGTTGCTTGTTACATGTACACATCAAACAGGCAGAGCAGATATTACATCCCTGTCCTACGCTCTTTTTAACCGTTTTTGTTCTTTCATTCCTATTGTATCCTCTTCGTTCTTGAGCATACTGTTTATACCCGTCTTTCCATAAAGCTTACTCATATTTTTCTCACAATTTGGACTATCTTGCATCATTTGACATTGTTGAACGCCTTTTCTAAGTCGACATATCCAATGAACTTCTCTAGAACTCGCTTTCATTATCAGTCGCAATGTCAGAATTGCGTCTCTGGTGCCCTTACCTTTCCGAATGCCAAACTAATCATCCAACAGATCCTCAGCTTATTATTCCATTCTCCTGTATCATTTTGGATTCACGAACCGTTAACCTCGCACTTATCTGCCTTTGTTAACTTTGGGGTTCTGTAGACGACATTTTTACGAAAGCATGATGAACCGTCGCTACTCTCATAGATTCTACACACCACCTTCAATAGCTGTTTGGTTGCTACTTCGTTAATGAATTCAGAAATTCCGATGAAATGTTATCCATCCCGTCTCCCTTATTTGCTCGCAAGTCTTCCAAAGCTCTATTAAATTCTGATTCAAATACTGGAGCATCTGTGTCTTTGATATCGACTCCCATCTCTCCTTCAACCGTGCTCTCCGTCTTACAGGTCTTCAGTCTACTCCCTCCTCCTGTCTACTCTCTCTCTCTCTCTCTCTCTCTCTCTCTCTCTCTCTCTCTCAGTGGACTTCCCATTGCGCTCTTAATATTGCCGCCTTGCTTTTAATACCAGCAGAAGGCGGTTTTGACTTTTGTGTACGCTGAATTAGTCCTTCCGATGCCCATTTCTGTTTCAATTTCTTAAGAGTTTTCTTGCAGACGTTTCGCCTTAGCTTCTCTGCACTTCCTATGTACTTTATTCCTAAGTAACTTACACTGATGTGTTCCTTTCTTTCGCTGAATTTTTTTTCTACTTTCTACTTTCGCAGTTTACTGTATGATTAAATGATGATGGCGTCCTCTTGGGTAAGATATTCCGGAGGTAAAATAGTCCCCCATTCGGATCTCCGGGCGGGGACTACTCGAGAGGACGTCGTTATCAGGAGAGAGAAAACTGGCATTCTACGGATCGGAGCGTGGAATGTCAGATCCCTTAATCGGGCAGGTAGGTTAGAAAATTTAAAAAGGGAAATGGATAGGTTTAAGTTAGATATAGTGGGAATTAGTGAAGTTCGGTGGCAGGAGGAACAAGACTTTTGGTCAGGTGATTACAGGGTTATAAATACAAAATCAAATAGGGGTAATGCAGGAGTAGGTTTAATAATGAATAAAAAAATAGGAGTGCGGGTTAGCTACTACAAGCAGCATAGTGAACGCATTATTGTGGCCAAGATAGACACAAAGCCCATGCCTACTACAGTAGTACAAGTTTATATGCCAACTAGCTCTGCAGATGATGAAGAAATTGATGAAATGTATGACGAGATAAAAGAAATTATTCAGGTAGTGAAGGGAGACGAAAATTTAATAGTCATGGGTGACTGGAATTCGTCAGTAGGAAAAGGGAGAGAAGGAAACATAGTAGGTGAATATGGATTGGGGGGAGGAAATGAAAGAGGAAGCCGCCTTGTAGAATTTTGCACAGAGCATAACTTAATCAAAGCTAACACTTGGTTCAAGAATCATAAAAGAAGATTGTATACCTGGAAGAATCCTGGAGATACTAATAGGTATCAGATAGATTATATAATGGTAAGACAGAGATTTAGGAACCAGGTTTTAAATTGTAAGACATTTCCATGGGCAGATGTGGATTCTGACCACAATCTATTGGTTATGAACTGCAGATTGAAACTGAAGAAACTGCAAAAAGGTGGGAATTTAAGGAGATGGGACCTGGATAAACTGACTAAAGCAGAGGTTGTACAGGGTTTCGGGAAGAGCATAAGGGAACAATTGACAAGAATGGGGGAAAGAAATACAGTAGAAGAAGAATGGATAGCTTTGAGGGATGAAGTAGTGAAGGCAGCAGAGGATCAAGTAGGTAAAAAGACGAGGGCTAATAGAAATCCATGGGTAACAGAAGAAATATTGAATTTAATTGATGAAAGGAGAAAATATAAAAATGCAGTAAATGAAGCAGGCAAAAAGGAATACAAACGTCTCAAAAATGAGATCGACAGAAAGTACAAAATGGCTAAGCAGGGATGGCTAGAGGACAAATGTAAGGATGTAGAGGCTTGTCTCACTAGGGGTAAGATAGATACTGCCTACAGGAAAATTAAAGAGACCTTTGGAGAGAAGAGAACCTCTTGTATGAATATCAAGAGCTCAGATGGCAACCCAGTTCTAAGCAAAGAAGGGAAGGCAGAAAGGTGGAAGGATTATGTAGAGGGTATATACAAGGGCGATGTACTTGAGGATGATATTATGGAAATGGAAGAGGATGTAGATAAAGATGAAATGGGAGATAAGATACTGCGTGAAGAGTTTGACAGAGCACTGAAAGACCTGAGTCGAAACAAGGCCCCGGGAGTAGACAACATTCCATTAGAACTACTGATGGCCTTGGGAGAGCCAGTCATGACAAAACTCTACCATATGGTGAGCAAGATGTATGAGACAGGCGAAATACCCACAGACTTCAAGAAGAATATAATAATTCCAATACCAAAGAAAGCAGGTGTTGACAGATGTGAAAATTACCGAACTATCAGTTTAATAAGTCACAGCTGCAAAATACTAACGCGAATTCTTTACAGACGAATGGAAAAACTGGTAGAAGCGGACCTCGGGGAAGATCTGTTTGGATTCCGTAGAAATGTTGGAACACGTGAGGCAATACTAACCTTACGACTTATCTTAGAAGAAAGATTAAGAAAAGGCAAACCTACGTTTCTAGCATTTGTAGACTTGGAGAAAGCTTTTGACAACGTTAACTGGAATACTCTCTTTCAAATTCTGAAGGTGGCAGGGGTAAAATACATGGAGCGAAAGGCTATTTACAATTTGTACAGAAACCAGATGGCAGTTATAAGAGTCGAGGGGCATGAAAGGGAAGCAGTGGTTGGGAAAGGAGTGAGACAGGGTTGTAGCCTCTCCCCGATGTTATTCAATCTGTATATTGAGCAAGCAGTAAAGGAAACAAAAGAAAAATTCGGAGTCGGTATTAAAATTCATGGAGAAGAAGAAAAAATTTTGAGGTTCGCCGATGACATTGTAATTCTGTCAGAGACAGCAAAGGACTTGGAAGAGCAGTTGAACGGAATGGACAGTGTCTTGAAAGGAGCATATAAGGTGAACATCAACAAAAGCAAAACGAGGATAATGGAATGTAGTCAAATTAAATCGGGTGATGCTGAGGGGATTAGATTAGGAAATGAGACACTTAAAGTAGTAAAGGAGTTTTGCTATTTAGGGAGTAAAATAACTGATGATGGTCGAAGTAGAGAGGATATAAAATGTAGACTGGCAATGGCAAGGAAAGCGTTTCTGAAGAAGAGAAATTTGTTAACATCGAGTATAGATTTAAGTGTCAGGAAGTCGTTTCTGAAAGTATTTGTATGGAGTGTAGCCATGTATGGAAGTGAAACATGGATGATAAACAGTTTGGACAAGAAGAGAAATAGAAGCTTTCGAAATGTGGTGCTACAGAAGAATGCTGAAGATAAGGTGGGTAGATCACGTAACTAATGAGGAGGTATTGAATAGGATTGGGGAGAAGAGAAGTTTGTGGCACAACTTGACTAGAAGAAGGGATCGGTTGGTAGGACATGTTTTGAGGCATCAACTTAGAACTACTTAAATCTAACTAACCTAAGGACATCACACACATTCATGCCCGAGGCAGGATTCGAACCTGGGACCGTAGCGGTCACGCGGTTCAGGACTGTAGCGCCTAGAACCGCTCGGCCACCCCGGCCGGCGAGTAATAGCAGCTCAAATGCTGTTCATAGGACGTTTGCGACTGCGTTCAAGATGAAAACCAGTCGAAGTATGCTAACAATCAAGTATTTGATTCGCAAGTTTGAGACAACGGGTAGCGTTCGTGACGACAGTGTGGGCAATGTCGGTCGTCCAAAATGGGAAAAAACACCGGAAACCATGTAGCAGACACACGCTGTGTTTCAAACCAGCCCCAGGAAATCGATCAGACGAGCTGCACAACAGGTGGGAATCAACCAGGAGGCATTGCGACAAAATTCAAACCCTTCAGCCATTAAGCTCCAGGGCATGAAACAGCGGATGTGTTTCGCCAACACGATCGTCCACAGAATTGACGAGCAGGACTCTGACGTGAATATGTTTCGTTTAGCGACGAAGCATTTTGATCGGGTCGTCAATAAGTAAAATGGTGATTTTAGGGGTATTGAGGATACGCATTTCGCGATCGAGAAGTCTCTTCACCATGGATGGGTGGCTGGTGACTGTGTTGTGTGCAATCACGGAATAATCGGTGCGATATTCCTTGATGGCACGGTGACCGCCGAACAGGACGTGAATGGTTCGGAAGATGATGTCATCCTCATTATCCAAAATGATCATAATTTAGACAAGATGTAGCTTACCCAAGATGGAGCTCGATCCCATGGAAACAATAGAGTGATATCCTGGTGGAGCATCAAAGTACTTTCTGCCTCTGGGGTATCCATATTCTCATATTCTCCGTATCTGAACACATGTAATACCTTTATGTGGGGCTATACTAAAGTCAAGGTGTACAGCAATAACCCCAAAACCATTGCTTAGCTGAAAACAGCCATTCAGGAGGTTATCGATAGCATGGATGTTCCCACACTTAAGCGGGTCATGCAGAATTACGCTATTCGTCTGCGGTTTGCGCCCTATAATCGCCAAGCATGGTACGCATATCGAACATGTCACAGTCTAAATCCGAATATGTGTAGTGACGTTTACATGTTGATTAAAGCGTGTTCACGCTGTAGTTTTTAACTAATTTACGTTTTTTTCATACAGTTTGTAAGACGTGTATATTTCTATTGTCTATTGTCAAATCACAATTTATGAAAGATGTTTATATTTTATTAATAGGATTAAGTAGGAGTAATTAATATTTGTCATGTTGGAAATAATTGTGGTAGCAGGGAATGTCTGCACCAGAAATCATTGTTGGCAGAAGAGACCGCACTTTAGCTTTCGTAGGATGTCAGTAGTAAGCGAGAAGTGAAGCGAGTCGGTAGCAGGTCTGAAGCGAGAGGTTGAGAGGAGCGGTGTGCCTGCCAGCCACTAGCTATGATTTACAACAGATTATAAACGGGTGTACAGAGACATCAGCTAACTATTATAATAAGAGGAACTAATATTATTGAATTATTTTTTTGTGAAACTCAAGACTACTGAAGGTATGTTTGCGCATTGCTAGTTGTAAGATTATTGTAAAAAGTAAGTCCCATTTGAACGTTTGTAAAATCATTTGATTCAGAATATAATTAACTTTCGCCACCAATATTGCATTTCTAATTATAATCCATTTCAAAAACCATCAACGTAAAACTTAGCAGAATTTTATTGTTGTCAAGAAAAAGTTTAACTATGAATTACGTAACTTCAGTCAATTAAAGAATAACGTCAGCTTTGCTATTAAAGAATAACGCCAGCTTTGGTAATAAATACAGCCACTTATTATGAAAGCCCACCAGCAGTTAATAGAGTATAGTAAACCAGAGTAAGTATATTCATGTCACAGTTCGATGTAGCAGTCAGATGGCGATTCAGTAACAGTTAAATGTTAAGGAACAGTTTTGGGTTATTGCAGATAACGACTGAGGGCCACACGACGACGACACATTATATGTTTCGTCGAAATAATCCGAAAATCACTTTTAAAAAGCAGCAATTAAATTTCTATGCGAATATTGAGAAAGAGAATAAATTTCAAAGGGAAGATTTCATTTGTTATTAATAAGCAAGAGATAGAAATCCTAAGGAAAGGTTTCATAGTTTATTGTAAAAGGGAAAGTTATCAATAACAAAAGAGGTATAGTGGAGACTGGAAGGTTTCAAGTTCAATAATTCTTACCCTGCAGACAACTCAAGTATCCCAGCTGATGGCCAGATTAAATACAGAAAAATAGAAAATTAAATTGAGAAGCCTTTAGATGATCATTTTGTTTTATGAAAGGTAAGGCCATCAGAGACATTTCTGAAGTTAAGCTTGGTAAGGGAAATAAAAGACGTATCATGACACTTTGACGGGAACGATAGACGCACATAAAATATCTGACAACAGACACACTATATAGAGGAACGGATAACACACAATATCTACGTGATACAAAAGGCAATGACTGTAAGGAAATATCAGCAGAAAAGTGCTCATATCAAAATTATGCATGACAGGTATTCCGTATTTCTCCTCTGCTTCTCTGTTTGTATATCCAATAAGCAGTGATGGAAATAAAAGAAAGGTTCAAGAATTGAACTAAAATTCTGGGGTAAATGGCTAAAAGTTTTAAAATTCGCTGATGACATTGCTTTATCCTGTAGAAATGAGGACGACTTTCCGGATCTGTTGAATGTAATGAACAGTCGTCCGAGCATAGGATATGGAATGAGTGTAAATCAAAGAAATACAGAAGAGGTTAAAGACAAACGTGGCATCAAAACTGAGGACCATTTATCACACGAGTAAAGGAATTCTGCTATTAGCAAGAAATCTGAAACATGACGGACATAATAAGAAGAGTAAGACAGTGTCCAGGGCGTGTACAACAAGTTGTTAATGTAATTGAGCGTAGTTGCCACTCTGGGACGAAGAGAGGAAATCATGGAAGGCCGCATCAAGCCAGTCATTTTTTCTTTTATTAATGTGTGCCATTAGAACTACTGATGGCCTTGGGAGAGCCAGTCATGACAAAACTCTACCATCTGGTGAGCAAGATGTATGAGGCAGGCGAAATACCCTCAGACTACAAGAAGAATATAATAATTCCAATCCCAAAGAAAGCAGGTGTTGACAGATGTGAAAATTACCGAACTATCAGTTTAATAAGGCACGGCTGCAAAATACTAACCCGAATTCTTTACAGACGAATGGAAAAACTGGTAGAAGCTGACCTCGGGGAAAATCAGTTTCGATTTCGTAGAAATGTGGGAACACGTGAGGCAATACTGACCCTACGTCTTATCTTAGAAGAAAGATTGAGAAAAGGCAAACCTACGTTTCTAGCATTTGTAGACTTAGAGAAAGCTTTTGACAATGTTGATTGGAATACTCTCTTTCAAATTCTGAAGGTGGCAGGGGTTAAATACAGGGAGCGAAAGGCTATTTACAATTTGTACAGAAACCAGATTGCAATTATAAAAGTCAAGGGGCACGAAAGGAAAGCAGTGGTTGGGAAGGGAGTGAGACAGGTTTGTAGCCTGTCCCCGATGTTATTCAATCTGTATATTGAGCAAGCAGTAAAGGAAACTAAAGAAAAGTTCGGAGTAGGCATTAAAATCCATGGAGAAGAAATAAAAACTTTGAGGTTCGCCGATGACATTGTAAGAGCTGTTGAACGGAATGGACAGAGTCTTGAAGGGAGGGTATAAGATGAACATCAAGCAAAGCAAAACGAGGATAATGGAATGTAGTCGAATTAAGTCGGGTGAAGCTGAGGGAATTAGATTAGGAAATGAGACACTTAAAGTAGTAAATGAGTTTTGCTATTTGGGGAGCAAAATAACTGATGATGGTCGAAGTAGAGAGGATATAAAATGTAGACTGGCAATGGCGGAAAGCGTTTCTGAAGAAGAAATATTTGTTAACTTCGAGTATAGATTTAAATGTCAGGAAGTCGTTTCTGAAAGTATTTGTATGGAGTGTAGCCATGTATGGAAGTGAAACATGGACGATAAATACTTTGGACAAGAAGAGAATAGAAGCTTTCGAAATGTGGTGCTACAGAAGAATGCTGAAGATTAGATGGGTAGATCACGTAACTAATGAGGAGGTATTGAATAGAATTGGGGAGAAGAGGAGGAGCTCGTGGCACAACTTGAATAGAAGAAGGGATCGGTTGGTAAGACATGTTCTGAGACATCGAGGGATCTTCAATTTAGTATTGGAGGGCAGCGTGGAGGGTAAAGATCGTAGAGGGAGACCAAGAGATGAATACACTAAGCAGATTCAGAAGGATGTTGGCTGCAGTACGTAGTGGGAGATAAAGAAGCTTGCACAGGATAGAGTAGCATGGAGAGCTGCATCAAACCAGTCTCAGGACTGAAGATCACAACAACAACATCAATGTGCGACGTTTTTACTGAATATCTTCTATGTTATGGAGAGGAGTCTCATGGATATACAAACTTTTTTGGACTAGTTTGTCTCCTTTCTTATGTTATACGCTAATTGTGGTATTTTAGAGAGTTATCTGCCTCTGAAGACGACCTATTATCAGTTTTACAATTCCTTTCGCATTTCTTTGCATACAGCTTAGCTACTCTGAACAAAATAATTGGGGGAACATGTGTATCAACATTGGGCATGTTAAATGTGCTTCGATACTGGTAGTCTTTTTGCACAGCATGGAATCTTCCCTTGCAATGTGTGCAACACCTAAAGTAGTTCAGTGTTTGTCAGCTGTGTTATGCGTTGCAGTATCAGGTGACTCCGAAGACGGCAATGAGTACTGATGTCCCAGTGGTCTCGGGTCATGTAAACAGGCGGCAGTTCTCATTTGTGGAAGCTGTATTCAGCCAAGCACACGCAGTGTGAAATGTTCCTGCAGTGCAATTTTAATACAAGTAGAATGGAATTCCCGTTGTGTTGCTGCAGATGCCAATGTCTATCCATTTGCCGTGTTGTGGACACGCTGCAGGCAGACGGTTAAGTACACACGACGCACTGGACAAGATCGCCGACACATTACAACTCCGCGTGAGCACCGATGTCGAACCATCCCTGCGGTGCAGCGTCGTACAGCTACCAGCCCAGCACTGCAAAACGATCTCAGAAGAGCCATTACAGCCACAGAGTCTGACCAGGCTGTAATAATAGGTTACTGGTATGGACCTTACGGAGCAGATGTCGTGTTCGCGAACACCGCTTGCCACTCTAACATCTCGCAGCTCGGCTTCAGTTCTGCCGTTCCCATGTCAAGTGGCAACATCGGCACTGGTAAAACGTGTTATTCACAGACGAGTCGAGATTTCCTCTAACGCCATGTGATGACTGTTTTCGTGTGCGCAGACAGGAAGTGTTTAGCCACATGTGAAACGTCAACCACGACCTGCAACTAATGATAATGCCCAAGTAGGTGTTTTACTGCTGTCGCGACTAATCTGCGCTTCAGTACAAGACAAATTGCGCGAGAATCGGGAATCTCAAAAACGTCGGTGTTAAGAATGCTATATCAACATCCATTGCACCCGTACCATATTTCTATGCTCCAGGACTTGCATAGTGACGACTTTGAACGTAGCGTACAGTTCTGCCACTGGGCACAACAGACAGATTTTTTGCACGCGTTCTACTTAGCGACGAAGCGTCATTCACTAACAGCGGGAACGTAAACCGGCATAATGTTCACTATTGGGCAACGTAAAATGCACGATGGCTGCGACAAGTGGAACATCAGCGACCTTGGCGGGTTAATGTATGGCCCGGCATTATGGGAGGAAGGAAAATTGGCCCCCATTTTATTGATGGCAATCTAAATGGTGCAATGTATGCTGATTTCATACGTAATGTTCTACCGATGTTACTACAAGTTGTTTCACTGCATGACAGAATGGCAATGTACTTCCAACATGATGGATATCCGGCACGTAGCTCGCGTGCGGTTAAAGCGGTATTGAATAGCATATTTCATGGCAGGTGGATTGGTCGTCGAAGTACCATACCATGGCTCGCACTTACACCGGATCTGACGTCCCCAGATTTCTTTCTGTGAGGAAAGTTCAACGATATTTGCTATCGTGATCCACCGACTACGCCTGACAACATGCGTCAGCGCATTGTCAATGCATGTGCGGACATTACGGAAGGCGAACTACTCGCTGTTGAGAGGAATGTCGTTACACGTATTGCCAAATGCATTGAGGTTGACGGACATCATTTTGAGCATTTATTGCATTAATATGGTATTTACAGGTAATCACGCTGTAACAGCCTGCGTTCTCAGAAATGATAAGTTCACAAAGGTACATGTATCACATTGGAACAACCGAAATAAAATGTTCAGACGTACTTACGTTCTGTATTTTAATTTAAAAAAACCTACCTCTTACCAACTGTTCGTCTAAAATTTTGAGCCATATGTTTGTGACTATTACAGCGCCATCTATCACAAAGCGAAAAAAGTGGTCCAACTAAAACATTCATACTTCTTTACATAGTACACGAATATGTAATAAAAAATGGGGGTTTTAATCATAGCGCCATCTGGTTTCCTCCTTCAGGTTCTTTGTAGTTTTTTCATTTGACGCTTATTTCGTGAGATATTTGGCCCAGTCACGAACAATGGACCACCTTCTACATAGCCAAAAAAAAAAAAAAAATTAGAAAATGAACAAATTTGCAAAACTCTTTTCACCTTAAACCATAAAATGAATAAGGTTTTGCAAAAGAATTCAAAACACCAAACAATATGACAATGAGAGTTTCACTCTGCAGCGGAGTGTGCGCTGATATGAAACTTCCTGGCAGATTAAAACTGTCTGCTGGACCGAGACTCGAACTCGGGCTGCTTGGGTAGCTCAGTTGGTAGAGCACTTGCCCACGAAAGGCAAAGGTCCCGAGTTCGAGACTCGGTCCGGCACACAGTTTTAATCTGCCAGGAAGTTTCAATATGACAATGATTACAAGACGGCCAGACTTGCAGCCCGCCAATGTTCTGGTGAAGCAACAGTGTTTACTACCCCTCTCGTCACAGTCTCTCTTATTAAATGCCCTTCTGCAACACATGAAAACTATATAAGCACCATTGATGACAAAAGTGATTCAATTAGAACAGACGACGTAACTTTTAATTTGAAAGCTGTATGTGGAAAAGTTCGGAGTAAAGATGCGCACCTGTGCTTCAAGGTTTAACAGATTAGGAAACAATTGACAATGATACGGCATACGTCAAAGCAAGCAACTTCTTTGTTTCAATCGGCAACCAAGGTACGACTGGATCCCAACCCGTCCCTTTCCACAATATTATCTTGACTAAAGCCCTGGTGCCAGTTGTCTGTTAATATTTTCAAAGTTAGACATTGTTAGTTATTAAGACCGCTGTGAAGAAACGTCGAAAAACATTACTTGTGAACACTTATTACAAGAGCACTCACTCGGCGGAACAACAAGATCCAGCTAAAATACATCAGTAACGATTTGGTCTTTCAAACACAGCAACGCACAGCTTAGTAAAACAGGTTGCTCACCTTGTAACTAATGACTGAGAAATGCAATTACAAATAAATGAACCGGTTAACATCTAAATCCAACCACAAGGTCCCTCTTTCGTTTAACGGCAACCTGTGCCTTAGTACAATAGTTCCGGCGGTATTTACAACCATGAGCTGATTCATTAGAACGTTGATGACCGGGTACAACCAGAAGGGAAAGGCAATACAATAGCGGAACAAAGTTTCAAACGACAGCTAGTGTCTTAGTACAAAACTTCGGCCTATATTTACGACCAAAGAGCCGGCCGATGAAAACTCTGAGGGTCGGGTACAACCCATAAAATAATAAGGAGGGAAATTACCACAAAGATTACAGAATGGGAGTTCCCTTTATCAACAAACAGTTCCTTGGATCCACGGTGCGTCGCAGCGGTTACTGAGTGGTGACGATGAAAGCCAGATAGAAGAGGGCAACCAAGCCACGAGCGGTCGTCCGGCACGAATGTTGCCATCCAGCCGACGGATGTCGGCCTGCTGCTTGTAGTCGACGCTGACCCTGGTTAGGTACTCCGGTACATTCGCTCTGCGCAGACCCTCCTTGCAAAGCTCGTGGCTTCGGCCACTCGGACCTCGTGACTCCCCAAACCTCGTGCCTTCTCCTCGGGCCAGCGAACCCCACATACACCAGCATTTTAATCTGCCATGAGATCTGCTACAGATCACCATCTATACTACTTTACAGCGTATGTAAGCCCGCAACCTGTGATGACGTGGATGTCCAACTCCTTGTCGCCTAGACGTGGTTTCACAAGTGTGGGTGCTAAGCAGATACGATCACAATTTTGGGACCGTCTACACCTGTTTCACGAGGGTCTAGGATGGACTACCCCACCCATCTAAGCCAACTGATTTACCTGTAAATGACAGGCTGTTATCCTGTTATTTGGTTGCTGGATTTCAACTCCATCCGGACAGGCCTTGGAAGACCCAACGGTGCCGACCGGCCGCCGAGTCATCCTGCCCACAGGCGTCGCTGGATGCATATATGGAGGGGCATGTGGTCAGCACACCGCTCTCCCGGCCGTATGTCAGGTTACGAGTCCGGAACCACTACTTCTCAATCGAGTAGCTCCTCAGTTTGCCTCACAAGGGATGAGTGCTCCCCACTTGCCAACAGCGATCGGCAGACCGGATAGTGTTCCATCCAAGTGTTAGCCCAGCGCGACAGCGCTTAACTTCGGCTATCTGAGGGGAACCGATGTTTCAACAGCAAAAAGGTCGTTGGCGTGGTTGCTGGATAAGGGTGTTTATTTACGATCGTTATCGCTGTAGTTTGTTACCTAATTTAGATATCTGTTCCTTATTCCTAGCATTTATTACCCAATTAAGGAGTGGCCCCCCATGCTGTCCTACTAACTGCACCGCAAATAAGGGAGTTTATTAAGGATATATAACAGTATATTATCCAATTATATATATATATGTATATATATATACAGTACTTTTTATAAACAACATTTTTCATCTTGTTACCTGGAGTATATATATATATATATATATATATATATATATATATATATATATTCCAGGTAACAAAATGAAAAATGTTGTTTATAAAAAGTACTGTAAATAGAATATGTTTTCAATTTTTTTTTACTAACCACCATACAGTCTCATATGAACTCCCCGAGCGAAGCCGAGTACCCCAGCTAGTAAGTTATAGACATATGGAGCATATGGAAATAAGTTGTCCTAATTAGGTAACAAATCATGGCACAAAGGATATTATATATATATATATATATATATATATATATATATATATATATATATATATATAATCATCAGAAATCACTCGGTCTAGTACTGTTTTAAACATGAGAATCAGTTGATTGTATTCGTGTAAATCCTCTGAATATCTTTCACGACTTCTCGCCACAATGCATTCATATTCACGCATCGTTGATCTATTTCTGAATCTTCATTTCAAATGAAATGTGCTTGCAGAAATTTATGGTCTTGGTTTGATAGTGGTAGTAATGATCACATGTTATGATAGATTATCCTTGGACTGAAAGAAACATAATCGATTTCATCTCTGTTAGTGTTGCTCGAAGTGACACCGAAACAAGTTATTTAGAAGCAGGTACTGTACGCTTTTAAATTTTGAATAGAAGTATTTCGATGCTGGATGTTCCCCGGTCATGTAATGTAAACATTCCTGTAGAGGTGCTTCCATTGGTGGTAATCGAATTTTTCCATTCATGCAACAGAATCCTGAATTTTTTCGCGTTGCGAAATTGGTAGATGTTACCCATTTTCCGATTACGGCGTATTTATCTTTGTTATATTCTTCCGGCGGATCCTAGTGGAATGCTTCATTTGTTAGTGTGTACTGTTTTCTTGTCCTCGTCCGCGATTTTCGTAGGGTGATATTTCCATGGCTGGCTTGAGTTCGCAGCCTTTTATTATAAGACTGTGAAGCAATTATTTATTCTTCAATCCGTTCATGTCGTTGTTCTTCGATTTCTCTTCTTCTCACGGTGCTTATTCTTGTTCGTTGGGAACTTAAACGTGCTTCGCGCTCTTCGTCTGTTTCGTTTTTTCGCTGTTCTTTTTGTTTTCGCCGTTTTGCTTCAGAACTGGCAAGATCTCCTCCTCTTTTACGTTTGGGAATTGTCTAAAACATAAATCAAATCAACTTATTATTAATCCAACAATGGAAAATCCAGGATGGATTTTTATTAACAAATACGCTGAGTACACTTCACACATTTTCACGCACATTATCTTCGATTTATAATTAGTCACTGTATCACTTTGGCTACTCACACTTCGCTGTTTACTTTTTGTTCACTCACTGCACTACTCTTTCGGTTCCTCCCTTCGTCACTGGCAAGAAACTGACGTTCGGACCCATGACAAGCTTTGCTTTACATACGCCTACCAGTGAGTAGCCCCACCAGTGGCGAATTCCACAACATACCAAAAAGGCTTCGAGAGGTCCACAATGTTCCAGAAAATTCCACAACATTCAAGAGCGTTCTGTAATGTTGCACAATAATCTGAGCTGCCTCGGAAAGTTCTCAAACATTGTGGAATCTTCCCGAATGTTCCAGACTATTCCCGAACATTCCAGATTACCCCGGGTCATTTTGGAACATTTCGGAACATTCTGGAATGTTGTGGAATGCTCTCGGATACTCTCCAATGTTCTGTAATATTCTCGAATACTCTCAAATTTTCTGGAATGTTCTAGAAATTTCGAGAGGACGAAACTTTCCAGCTCTTATATCTTCAAAAGCACCCCCTTCACGTAGGAATGGGAACCTTCTTCCTAGATGGGGGATAGAGGGCTACCACACCATGAAACTCCGTTGATCGTACCGGGACTCGTTTCTGAGTTTTAGTGGCACGCTCGTTGTACACTTACTTTGGTGGTATATATTGATTACCAAATACAGCGTCCAAGATCCTGCCAAGTACTCAAACATAGCAGTCCATGAATTGCCATTACGTAGTTACATTGTGGTGATACTGCGAGTCATTTCTCAAACAAAATACACTCTTGCTATGTAACATCCACAGGGCGGAGGTGTTGGGGTTAATTATTTTAAGCAAATTACACTCTCGTTAGGTAACAGTTACGCTGTGGAGATGCTGAGCTCATTTTTTAAACAAATTACATTCATAGCCCCCGTTTAAATGTTCGACAATTGTCACCGTGATTTTTTATGTGGTCACAATCTGTCACCCAGTGTAGTGGGAAGGGGGAGAACAATGTCACCCTTTCCATTATTTAAATGTCCGCTGTGTGCTGCCTCCCACTAGCGATTTGCGAGCGCAAATGCCAGCAGTGCTGTCCTCCGATATGGTGTATTCGCCAAGAGCGATTCTATGCATCTGTGGTGTGAGACAAGGAATCTAGACCATGCTGGAACCAGGCCATGCCTCAGCTCCACTACAGCCTCTGGTCTGCAGACCGTGACCTCATTCATCCAGCTCCCTGTTGTCCGGGCTGCTTTTCTGGCCTCCATCATCTCACATGCCATACACCAGAAGCTTTTCGCTCATGACACAGAAATTTCCAAAATTATTTCATGTGTTCTTGCAGAAAATGGCTCCTAAAAATTAAACTTTTTGATTCGTCAGCAAGGCTGCAGCTCAATGCACGGTTCACACATTTTTTGGGTCATACGTTTGTGCATGTCGAATGTGGTAAACGTGAAACAACAACTAGAGCTTGCGAACCATTGTGCCAACAGCTTAGTGGAGTTTGGTGTCGTGGATAGACTGCACACAGTTGGTGCAACTAAGTGTACACTGTCTCTCTGCCCGTCGCTGGCCTTGAAACACGGCACTTACACATGAACAGGATAGCTGCAATATGTACACGCTATTTAAACGTGTCTATTACAGTTATCGCACAAGCTAAAATATTACACCTACTGGTCACATGGTAACAATCTCGTCTGTCTTTTTTATGCACAGATACAGGCAGAAATTTCTGATGTAATAATATTATATTTTTTATTGCATCTATGGGCTGACACCACTAGCGAGGTAGCAAATGGGATGGACGACACAGTCCCTCATTTAACCCTCTATCACTCGGCTTGAGAATAAAATCTAACATTCTTGATTCTGGAGAAATATTTCAATTTTTTTAAAAGATGTTCAAGCGTTCATCTAGCATTGCTTTCTTCTATTTGTCTAACTGTAATCGACTTGTATTTCGCGTATCAAAGCACAATTAAAGCTTCCTTTGCTTTGTTAGAAACAGTGGGCATTGTTAGATTTTTTCTCACACGCGGGTTATTACGGAACAATGTCTTTTGTATTCCTGAAACCCAGCCTTGCTTCTCTCTTAGTCTGCTTCTTTGTGCTGGCAACATGCGACTGCGTTAATTTTTGCTCGTGGACGTATTGTGCGTGTATTACGTCTTTTATAAGGAGATTGAGTATGGTTATTGGGTTTTACGTATTGAATAAAGGAGTTGCATACACCGAGTACATGACGTTCTCTGTCAGATACGAAAATATGTAAAATTTCACCTGAAAGTCAGATGAATTGCCATGGATTTGGCCAGAGGAACAGCTAGTCGAGAATGTCCAAACTGAGGGCTCGTATTCGGATACCGACACACAATCTGAGCAAGAAGAGATCGACACACAGCAACAAAACAGTCTGACAGCGATTCCGAAATTGCGTCTATAGTGGCCCCAACTTCTGCAAATCATGAATAGTATCAAGGAAGGGATGAAAAACAAAATTTTATCAAGAATAAACCCCCTTCGGCAAGAAATACTCGTTAAAATCTTGTTATACAATTTCCAGGTGCAAAACTGGGAAACAAAAAATTCGAAAAGAGTTATGGACTGTTGGAAACTATTTTTTCCAGATATTGTAAGTGACTATACTGGACAGTACTCAGACGAAGAATGATTAGACAGAATTCCAACAGCTTATTCACAGAGTGTCGAGACTGCCCGCAGAAATATGACAAATAATTATCGGCTTTCCTTTGCGTATTATACATAACTAACAGAACAGGAAATCCACAAGAATCAGGAGCTGACCCAGTCTGTTAAAACGGGTTCAAGTTTACCTTAGCTGTTCATTTACTGTGATTAAGTCGGCGTCCCGGAAAGAGAGATGTTACGAATGTAAAGCAATACTGTTTGTAACGATTGCATATGCAAATATTTTCAGTTCAGCAATACACATGTTTCCTGTAATGGTCACGTATTATAATGCGTTGGAAAAATTAATAATCCGCGCAACTCACGGACTTCGGACGTGATCAGGTGTTTGGGAGTCACTTGAGTCACACGTCTATACGAGAGATTCCCACACTCATAAACATCCCTAGGCCCACTGTTTCCAATGTGATAGTGAAGTGGAAACGTGAAGGGACACGCACAACACTAAAGCGTACAGGGCGATCTCGTCTGTTGACCGACAGAGACTGCCGACAGTTGAAGAGGTTTGTTATGCGTAATAGGCAGACATCTATCTAGACCGTCACACAGGAATTCCAAACAGCTTCAGGATCCATTGCAAGTGCTATGACAGTTAGGCGGGAGGTGAGAACACTTGGATTTCATGATCGAGCGGCTGCTCATAAGCCACACATTACGCCGGTAAATGCCAAACAACGCCTCGCTTGGTGTAAGGAGAGTAAACATTGGCAATTGATTAGTGGGAAAACTTTGTGTGGAGTGACGAATCATGGTACACAATGTGGCGATCCGATGGCGCGGTGCGGGTATGGCGAATGCCCGGTGAACGTCATCTGCCAGTGTGTGTACTGCCAACAGTAAAATTCGGAGGCGGTGTTGTTATGGTGTGGTCGTGTTTTTCATGGAGGGAGCTTGCACGCCTAATTTTTTTCGTGGCACTATCACAGCACAGGCCTCCATCGATGTTTTAAGCACCTTCTTGCTTCCCACTGTTGAAGACCAATTCGGGGATGGCGATTGCATCTTTCAACACGATCGAGCACCTGTTTATAATGCACGGCTGTGGTGGAGTGGTTACACGGCAATAACATGCCTGTAATGGACTGACCTGCACAGAGTCCTCACCTAAATCCTATAGAACACCGTTGTGACGTTTTGGAACGCCGATTTCGTGCCACGCCTCACCGACCTGCATCGATACCTCTCCTCAGTGCAGCACTCCGTGAAAACTGGGCTGCCATTCATCAAGAAACCTTCCACCGCCTGATTGAACGTATGCCTGCGAGAGTAGGGTGGGCCAACACAGCATTACCGATGAACTTTTAAGTCGTTTACAGCCAGGTGTCCGGATACTTTTGACCACATAGTGTACCTGTTTGCCGATATTTTTTTTATAGGACCACATTTCTCATTCTGATGAGTACTGCTGTTGTAAGGGTATTGGCCCCTCTTAAACACCTTGTAAAATCCAAAGCGCACTAAGATTGTGAGCATTCCCCACCAACACAGCACAGTGTTCATATGAAAAAAAAAGGCAACAGCGCCGCTGACGTAAGGTCGGGCCAATATCGGCAACTTGCTCTGAGAGCAGAGACATGCCTCCAGGCATCAGACGTTAAGACTGGCGGCGTGGCGAGTCCGTGCTTCGTAGAGACGGAGCTGGCTTTACTGGCCTGACCTGGAGTGGAGTGCCGCTGCGTTCTGTGACGTGGGCCTCCCGACACGTCGTCACATTCCCACCATCCGCTCTGTGCCTGGAGAGAACCCATTACGAATTTCGCCCCTGCCGCTTTTACGACCAGGTGAAGTGCAGTTAATCTGGCGCTGAGGCCCGAGCCAGCATTGGTGTGGAAAGCATGTCTCGACTGTTTTATATACATCTCAGTCTGTTTTCCACATATGGTAGTCTCGATCTCTCAGGTTCGCTCAAGTAAAGAATTTATGCTTGTGATTTTTTCCTTCTTACTTGTCTGGTTTGAGAATGCAGCACAGACTACAAATAAAATGCCATATTATACCTTCTTTAGTACAGTACTGGCCATTAAAATCGAAGATGACGTGCTACAGACGCGAAATTTAACCGACAGGAAGAAGATGCTGTGAGATGCTAATGATTATTTTTTCAGAGCATTCATACAAGTCTGGCGACGGTGGTGACACCTACAACGTGCTGACATAAGGAAAGTTTCCAACCGATTTCTCATACATAAACAACAGTTGACCGGCGTTGCCTCGTGACACGTTGTTGTGATGCCTCGTGTAAGGAGGAGAAATGCGTACCATCACGTTTCCGATTTTGATAAAGGTCGGATTGTAGCCTATCGCGATTGCGGTTTATCCTATCGCGACATTGCTGCTCGCGCTGGTCGAAATCCAATGACTGTTAGCAGAATATAGAATCGGTGGGTTCAGGAGTGTAACACGGAACGCCATGCTGGATGCAAATGGCATCCGTATCAGTAGCAGTCGAGATGAAGGCATCTTATCGGCATGGCTGTAACGGATCGTGCAGCCACGTCTCAGTGCCTGAGTCAGCAGATGGGGACGCTTGCAAGACAACAACCATCTGCACGAACTGTTGGACGACGTTTGCAGCAGCATGGACTATCTGCTCGGAGACCATGGCTGCGTTTACCATTGACGGGGCATCACAGGCAGGAGCGCCTGCGATGGTGTACTCAACGACGAACCTGGGTGTACAAATGGCAAAACATCATTTTGTCGGATGAATCCAGGTTCTGTTTACAGCATCATGGTGGTCGCATCTGTGTTTGGCGACATCGCGTTGAAGCGTGTATTCGTCATCGCCATACTGGCCTTTCACCCGGCGTGATGGTATGGGGTGCCATTGGTTATACGCCTCGATCACCTCTTGTTCGCATTGACGGCACTCTGAACAGTGGACGTTACATTTCAGATGTGTTACAACCCGTGGCTCTACCCTTCATTCGATCCCTGCGAAACCTTACTTTTCAGCAGGATAGTGTACGACCGCATGTTGCAGGTCCAGTACGGGCCTTTCTGGATACAGAAAATGTTCGACTGCTGCCCTGGCCAGCACATTCTCCAGATCTCTCATCAATTGAAAACGTTCGGTCAATGGTGGCCGAGCAACTGGCTCATCACAATACGCGAGTCACTACTCTTGATGAACTGTGGTATCGTGTTGAAGCTGCATGGGCAGCTGTACCTGTACACTCCATCGAAGCTCTGTTTGACTCAATGCCCAGGCGTATCAAGGCCGTTATTACGGCCAGAGGTGGTTGTTCTGGGTACTGATTTCTCAGGATCTATGCATCCAAATTGCTTGAAAATGTAAAGACATGTCATTTCTAGTATAATATATTTGTCCAATGAATAACGGTTTATCATCGGCATTTCTTCTTGGTGTAGCACTTTTAATGGCCAGTATTGTATATTTAACAGCATCGACAGATCACCTCATTATTCCGAAGAGAGCTTCGATGTACAGAAACTGCCAGAAACACGATGCATAAGGAAATCACTATATTTTGCGCGTGGAGCTCAGCAAGCTTTGTGTCCTGTGTGACAGCCATCATTCATCATACTCTGACCTGTAAAATATTTACAGTCTATTAAAGTAGATTACACTGAGGTGACAGAAAGCGATTGGATAGCGATACGCACGAATACAAATGGCGGTAGTATGGTGTACACAAGGTGTAGAAGGGCAGTGCACTGAAGAAGCTGTCATTTGTACTCACGTCATTCATGTGTTAAAGTTCCCGACGTCATTAAGGCCACACGATGGGAACATACTTTGTGCGCGGATCGGTAGTTGGACCTAGACGTATGGGACATTCCGTTTCCTAAATCGTGAGGGAATTCAGTATACCGAAATCAACAGTGCCAAAAGTGAGCGAAGAACACCACATTTCAGGCATTACCTCTGACGACGGTCAACGCAGTGGGCGAAATCCTTCTCTTAACGACCGAGAGCAACAGCTTTTGCATTGGGTTGTCAGTGCTAACAGACTAGCAACATTGCGTGCAAGAATCGCAGAAATCAATGTGAGATGTACGACGAACGTATCCCTTACGACACTGCGGTGAAATCTAACATTAATGGGCTGTTGTAGCAAACAACCGGCGCGAGTGCTTTTGCTAAGAGCACGACACTGTCTGCAGCGTCTCTTTTGGGCACTTGACCATATCCGTTGGGCCTTAAATGACTGGAAAATTATATCCTTGTCAGATGATCCACGATTTCAGTTTGCAGGAGCTGATGGAGTGGTCGAGAGCGGTGCAAACCGCACATAGCCACGTAGCCAAGTTGTCAACAACGCAGTGTGCAAGCTTTGTCAGCAAAGCGAAATCATCGACAACTTCTTATCTCGCTCCATTATATCCAATTACACAAATTAAATTTCGTCGCATGGCCTCCGTGAATATCAACGGACCAATTCCCAGAAGCAAAAGATGATTTTCTTACATTGTCGTAGCAGTAGAACTAACTTCCAAAAATTGTAACATTCTGGCCGTTACAGACAAACTGTTTCAGCAGCTTTTACAATACATTTCATACCGATTGTCTGTCATGTACAAAAAGTTATTTCTGATAATGGACTACGGTTCAGATCAGCTACATGGATACATACTCTGAAAGCTAGGAAGATTACACCTATATACATACACTACTGGCCATAAAAATTGCTACACCACGAAAATGACGTGCTACAGACGCGAAATTTAACCGACACGAAGAAGATGCTGTGATACGCAAATGATTAGCTTTTCAGAGCATTCACACAAGGTTGGCTCCGGTCGCGACAGCTACAACGTGCTGGCATGAGGAAAGTTTCCAACCGATTTCTCACACACAAACAGCAGTTGACCGGCGTTGCCTGGTGAAACATTGTTGTGATACCT
Organism: Schistocerca nitens; assembly: GCF_023898315.1. Taxonomy (NCBI): domain Eukaryota; kingdom Metazoa; phylum Arthropoda; class Insecta; order Orthoptera; family Acrididae; genus Schistocerca; species Schistocerca nitens. Next base: position 98,924,531 of record NC_064617.1, read on the forward strand.
CGTGTAAGGGAGAGAAATGCGTACCATCACTTTGACTTCCGAACTTGATAAAGATCGAATTGTATCCCATCGCGATTGCGGTTTATCATATTGCTACATTGCTGCTCGCGTTGGTCGAAATACAATGACTGTTAGCAGAATATAGAATCGGTGGATTCAGGAGGGTAATACGGGACGCCGTGCTCGATCCCAACGGCCTCGTATCACTAGCAGTCGAGATGACAGGCATCTTACCCGCATGGCTGTAACGCCACATCTCGAGTCAACAGATGGGGACGTTTGCAAGACAACAACCATCTGCACGAACAGTTCGACGACGTTTGCAGCTGCATAGAATATCAGCTCGGAGACCATGGCTGCGTCTACCCTTGACGCTGCATCGCAGACAGGAGCGCCTGGTGTACGCAACGATGAACCTGGTGCACGAATGGCAAAACTTCATTTTTTCGGATGAATCCAGGTTCTGTTTACATCATCATGATGGTCGCATCCGTGTCTGGTGACATCGCGGTGAACGCACATTGGAAGCGTGTATTCGTCATCGCCATACTGGCGTATCACCCACCGTGATGGTATGGGGTGCCATTGGTTTCACGCCTCGGTCACCTCTTGTTCGCATTGACGGCACTTTGAACAGTGGACGTTACATTTCAGATGTGTTACTTCCCGTGGCTCTACCCTTCATTCGATCCCTGCGAAGTCCTACATTTCGCCGGCCAGTTTGGCCGTGGGGTTCTAGGCGCTACAGTCTGGAACTGAGTGACCGCTACGGTCGCAGGTTGGAATCCTGCCTTGGGCATGGATGTGTGTGATGTCCTTAGGTTAGGTTTAAGTAATTCTAAGTTCTAGGGGACTGATGACCTCAGAAGTTAAGTCCCAAAGTGCTCAGAGCCATTTGAACCATTTGAACCCTACATTTCAGCTAGACAATGCACGACCTTATGTTGCAGGTGCTGTACGGGCCTTCCTGGATACAGAAAATGTTTGACTGCTGCCCTGGCCAGCATATTCTCCAGATCTTTCACCTATTGAAAACGTTTGGTCAATGGTGGCCGAGCAACTGGCTCGTCACAATACGCCAGTCACTACTCTTGATGAACTGTGGTATCGTGTTGAAGCTGCATGTGCAGCTGTACCTGTACACGCCAGCAAAGCTCTGTTTGACTCAATGCCCAGGCGTATCAAGGCCGTTATTACGGCCAGAGGTGGTTGTTCTGGGTACTGATATCTCAGGGTGTATGCACCCAAATTGCGTGAAAATGTAATGATATGTCAGTTCTAGTATATTATATTTGTCCAATGAATACCCGTTTATCATCTGCATTTCTTCTCGGTGTAGCAATTTTAATGGCCAGTAGTGTACCCAGCTACCACGCTTCTTCAAACTATCTGAACGCATTATGAAAGAAATAGAAAAGCTTTGTCGTCTGGACTGTCGCAAGAGGCACACCGATTGGGATAAATATGTCTACACATCTCAAGAAATCATTCCAAATGATTCTACATTGTTGGCTCCGTACATGGTATTAAAGAATGTTGAACCGCCGAACGCAATTAAGAAATTAGTAGTGAAACTTCCTGTCAGATTAAAACTGTGTGCCGGACCGAGACTCGAACTCGGCGGAAGTAAATCTGTGAGGACGGGGCGTGAGTCGTGAGAGCACTTTCCCGCGAAAGGCAAAGGTCCGGAGTTCGAGTCTCGGTTCGGCACACAGTTTTAATCATTCAGGAAGTTTCGTATCAGCGCACACTCCGCTGCAGAGTGAAAATCTCATTCTGTAGGAATTAATAGTTTTTACTGCTTCACGACGGCTACGTCACAATGACGTCATCCACATTGCAGTCAACAATATTAAGCGTGCAGCTGAACGAAGAAAGAAGCAACAGAAATAGGTAAGTCATCTCCGCGAATTTAAAGTCGGTCAAAAAGTATTAGTACGTACTCATCATGCTACCAACAAAGAAAAAATAGGCCGGCCGGTGTGGCCGAGTGGTTCTAGACGCTTCAGTCTGGAACCGCGCGACCTCTACGTCGCAGGTTCGAAGCCTGCCTCGGGCATGGATGTGTGTGAAGTCCATAGACGAGTTAGGTTTAAGTAGTTCTAAGTTATAGGGGACTGATGACCTCAGATGTTAAGTCCCATAGTGCTCAGAGTCATTTGAACCATTTGAAAGACAAAAGTAGGTGCGACAAGTTGGAGTTGCTGTCGAGTATTCCGTACAGAATAAGATACATTCCGCATCCAAATGTTTTTCATATAGAAACTTTGCGTACGAAAAATTGACGAGGGAACCATCACATCAGTAATGTAAAACATTTTATTGAGTGAAACCATTTTTTTTCCTGATTGAGACGATATCTGATACTGCACTGCCACAGCATGACATAACAATTCCTTTTGCATTTTTCTCTAGTTTTAGCACCTTTATTTCCACTATATAATATGTAGTTCTTATTTGTCTTGCAACTTAGTACCATTTTATGAATTACTATGTTTTTTACAGATAGCCACCTTTAGGTAGAGACAAGTTTTCTCATATTCACTGTATATTGTCGTTAATATTTACTTATCATGTCCATTCACTGTTTCAGAACAAGTTGTTGCCACATAAAGTGAAATAAAAAGAAGGAAACATATATACATTTTGAAGCATGGAGGATATTCAACACATTTATGGAAAAAGAACGAAACAACTGCAACAAAGATCATTCTTCGTCATATTCCAATTAACTTTTTTCTTGCAAGTTTTACAGGAGACAACAAAGTATGAACTTAAGGGTAACATCCGTACACTACAAACTCATTTATATGCTGTCACTAATCAATTACCTTTCGACATGCTACGTGAGTATTACAGTAATACCAAAAGCGTGATATCAATTTTTCTATGTATGCTAGATAAAAGTTTCAATTTGATTATGGTAATATTTTATGAAGTGATAATAATGAAAACACAATAATGGTCTACTAATGATAATAATGGTTATAAACGAATGATAAGGTGAAGAAAAGTGATGACACAGATGTCACACTGTTATAATGAGAATTGTTTTATGGTAATTTGAAGTTAATGAAAACACAATAGCTACGCGGGATTAGCCGAGCGGTCTTAGGCGCTGCAGTCATGGACATTGCTGCTGGTCCCGGTGGAGGTTCGAATCCTGGCATGGGTGTGTGTGTCTGTCCTTAGGATAATTTAGGTTAAGTAGTGTGTAAGCTTAGGGACTGATAACAATAGCAGTTAAGTCCCATACGATATCACACACATTAGAACATTTTTTGAAAACACAATACTGGAGAAATGGAGGTTAAAAAAATGGTTCAAATGGCTCTGAGCACTATGGGACTTAACATCTGAGGTCATCAGTCCCCTAGAACATAGAACTACTTAAACCTAACTAACCTAAGGACATCACGCACATCCATGCCCGAGGCAGGATTCGAACCTGCAACTAGCGGTCGCATGGTTCCAGACTGAAGCTCCTAGAACCGCTCGGCCACTGCGGCCGGCCAGTAATGGAGGTACAGATACTATTTTAACTATTTTAGAAGAACATAGCATTACTTGATACACACATGTATTACTCCTTGTATTACAAAGGAAAGATTTGCTTTTGAATGGTAGGGTAGTCATGCATGTTCCGCTTGTTACAGTGCAATTTTCTGAACTAATGATGGTTTTACGTGATATGTTCACTGACACTTTGCACCTGCTGATACTACTTTTCTTTGCATTAACTGTTCCATTAACAGTTCCAGCATAATCATTTGCTCATGATTTACAGGTACAACGAGCCATTTCTCATCAATCATTTTTTTTGTATGCTTTGCAATCTAAGTTTACTCTATATGTTTCTAGTTGTTAAGTCATTCTGATTTCCTTACCATTTTCATGCCTATGGTTAGAATATTCTTGTGATCACACATTTTTATCTTGCTTTATCTTGACTGGCCAATTTGACGACTATGGATGATAATGACTTTCTTTTGTAGAAGAAGTGTATTTTACTTTGCTTTATTCCCACTTTTCCCAATAGTTACGCACGTTCCGTACATATGCTATTATTACTATATTTTTTACTTCTCTGTACAAGACAAATTACTTATGTATAGTCAATATTGGCAATAAATACCAGTTTCAGATATCATGTGCTATACAGATATTCTACTATACTGACTTTTCTTATGAGCTATGACAGCATATAGACTGATTAATTATGAATTATATATTTTGTAATTTATTACTGTCAACTTTCGTGCACTATGTTCTAGAAATATTGCCTGTATACATTAAGTTTTCAAGTCTACTTACTGGCACAGCCACTGTTAATCTGTATGTAACCACTGCTGTTCTGCCTACAGTCACTACCAGTAAATGTATTTATCATTAGCTTGCTAATAGAATAGCTCAACTATGAGTCTAAAAAGTACTCTTTGTACCAGATTGTTGGATAACGAACTATTAACACAGTTTCTCACTTATATATTGATGGCGCTGCCATAAATAATGCAGTGTATTAATATCCACAACTGTCATACTTTGCAATCTTAAAAGTATTTAATGTCTCTTTAAGTACCATTTTCTCTGTACGCCATCGTCCTTACCTACCTTATCCATTGAGGTGGTCAGGTCACATTCAGTTATTTACTTGTCTGCAACAGCAAATATATACAAGCTTAAGGAAGTCGACGATAATACACTACAAATGACAGACCTGTAATGACAACATTTATTGCATTCACGACAGTACTAGGCAGCACTTAGCACATAATTGCCAGAGTTGTTATTGGGTACCATATCTACTGCTCCACCAAGGAGTCTGCTCAACGGCAAATCTCACTACTTTGACATTCCTAGTGATGTTCAGAAAGTCCAAAAAATATTCAGATATTATGCTCTGATGAAGAAATATGAAGCAGTATCTATGGATCATCGATTTTCAAACCATATAGACTATAACTTTGCCTCAACCAAGACTTTATCCTTGCCTTTTTCACTCTTTACTTTGTATTTTATACTCATGATATGGCTACATTATTCTTTGTGTAACAGTGCCTATGATTAGTCGTAACTATGCAAATGACCGTTATAAATGGGCTCTTGACCTCACATACTAGTGCACATAAGCACTACATTTGTTAACACGTTTGTAAATACTTGGTAATATTTTTTATAACTCTGTATGCATAACGCATGTTGTTTTAATTCCCATGTTGTTTGTAAAGTGCGAGTTGCTTATACTACTGTGTTTTTCTTAGCTATTAGGCAACATTTAAAAGTTTCATAGTGCACATGAGCACTATCATACCTAACTATTCGTACATTCATGACTCCTGACCACAAATGTTAGCTTATTAATGAAAATGTTTAACACAGTAAAAATGATACTTTTATGGCATTCAAAGACCCTGACACTCACAAAGATTTGTATTTCTTTATTATTACCTCCTTCATGCTACATTCCCGAACTTTTATCGGCCTATACTTACGTAGTTTAAAGAATTTATTGTGTTATTATTGCCAATTGCCATAACAGTCCTGCCAAATTCTTTAGAAGGAGGCAGCAGGTTTTTTAAAGGTATATACCAAGGGTAAATTAATACAGCTTTTGTGAGAAAATACTATATTGAACCAGAGATAGTAAAATGTAGTATTGATTGTGTAGTAGTATCGCTGCTCAACTGTGACGGCTATTTAAAGGTATTATGGGTAACGTGTTTAACTTTCGATAGAGTCATGTATGGAAGACTTTCAGGTGCAAAGACGTGTTGTATAATATGTGTGCTGGATATATACCTATCAGCTACGGGAGGTACTGATTTTTTTATTTACAAGATACTATGATGTTTGCTAACTGTAAAAGGACTCTCGACAGAAGTTGGAAATAATTAAGGTAAAGAAAGTTGTTTTGTTGCTAATACAGTGCGCGTATTCATAAGTGATGATTGAGACAATTTATAGCACTCACATTCAATGGTTTTGCAAAGCTAATTATTAATGTATAATCAGTTTATTATGTGTGTTAATTGTAAGCATTATTAATTTTCAAAGAGTCAGAATACAAGTTTCAAAGTTAGTGCCTTAGTGTTACTTACACCAAGCGAATACCAGTACCGAGATCCGTGTTATTTTTGACTAACTACACTCCTGGAAATTGAAATAAGAACACCGTGAATTCATTGTCCCAGGAAGGGGAAACTTTATTGACACATTCCTGGGGTCAGATACATCACATGATCACACTGACAGAACCACAGGCACATAGACACAGGCAACAGAGCATGCACAATGTCGGCACTAGTACAGTGTATATCCACCTTTCGCAGCAATGCAGGCTGCTATTCTCCCATGGAGACGATCGTAGAGATGCTGGATGTAGTCCTGTGGAACGGCTTGCCATGCCATTTCCACCTGGCGCCTCAATTGGACCAGCGTTCGTGCTGGACGTGCAGACCGCGTGAGACGACGCTTCATCCAGTCCCAAACATGCTCAATGGGGGACAGATCCGGAGATCTTGCTGGCCAGGGTAGTTGACTTACACCTTCTAGAGCACGTTGGGTGGCACGGGATACATGCGGACGTGCATTGTCCTGTTGGAACAGCAAGTTCCCTTGCCGGTCTAGGAATGGCAGAACGATGGGTTCGATGACGGTTTGGATGTACCGTGCACTATTCAGTGTCCCCTCGACGATCACCAGTGGTGTACGGCCAGTGTAGGAGATCGCTCCCCACACCATGATGCCGGGTGTTGGCCCTGTGTGCCTCGGTCGTATGCAGTCCTGATTGTGGCGCTCACCTGCACGGCGCCAAACACGCATACTACCATCGTTGGCACCAAGGCAGAAGCGACTCTCATCGCTGAAGACGACACGTCTCCATTCGTCCCTCCATTCACGCCTGTCGCGACACCACTGGAGGCGGGCTGCACGATGTTGGGGCGTGAGCGGAAGACGGCCTAACGGTGTGCGGGACCGTAGCCCAGCTTCATGGAGACGGTTACGAATGGTCCTCGCCGATACCCCAGGAGCAACAGTGTCCCTAATTTGCTGGGAAGTGGCGGTGCGGTCCCCTACGGCACTGCGTAGGATCCTACGGTCTTGGCGTGCATCCGTGCGTCGCTGCGGTCCGGTCCCAGGTCGACGGGCACGTGCACCTTCCGCCGACCACTGGCGACAACATCGATGTACTGTGGAGACCTCACGCCCCACGTGTTGAGCAATTCGGCGGTACGTCCACCCGGCCTCCCGCATGCCCACTATACGCCCTCGCTCAAAGTCCGTCAGCTGCACATACGGTTCACGTCCACGCTGTCGCGGCATGCTACCAGTGTTAAAGACTGCGATGGAGCTCCGTATGCCACGGCAAACTGGCTGACACTGACGGCGGCGGTGCACAAATGCTGCGCAGCTAGCGCCATTCGACGGCCAACACCGCGGTTCCTGGTGTGTCCGCTGTGCCGTGCGTGTGATCATTGCTTGTACAGCCCTCTCGCAGTGTCCGGAGCAAGTATGGTGGGTCTGACACACAGGTGTCAATGTGTTCTTTTTTCCATTTCCAGGAGTGTATGTACCTGGCGTTCCAACGTCCGAGAGCGTCTCCGCGGTCATTTCCGGTGCGGTTCTCCTCTAGCTACCTGCGACGGTCGTTTGCTGCAGTACGGGAAGCCAGGATCCGTTTAGCTTAAGGCTTTCCTCTTTCTTGTTGAAACTGTTCGATTGTTTTAGTATTTCTACAGCTTCTCTGAACAAGCGCGTGTGATAGTTCTTCTCTAAGGCCAGAACTTCCGTGTCGGCGAATTTTATTTCGTGGTCGGTCTCACTCAGTGAGTGCTCTGCCCCGACCGGTATCTCCAGCTGCCCCAACCTACAATGTCGCTTATGCTCTTTGAACCTGGTGTTAATTGATCGCCCAGTCATTCCGACATAAGCTTTTCGGCATGTGCATGGTATACGGTTTATTCCCGACATTGCAAGAAGGTCCCTTTTTTCCTTCGCCAAGCTAAGACACTCTTTGATCTTCCTTGTCGGCTTGAAAATCGTCTTTACGCCATGTTTCCGCAATATACGGCCGATTCTGTCCGTCACTCTGGGAATGTATGGCAGAAAGGCCGTACCCGACATTTCTTTTTCTGGTTCCTTACTTCGCCGAGTGTTTGGCTCTGTTACACTTCTAATATAATTTGTGGAGTACCCATTCCTCCTCAGAACACTTTCCAGGTATTGCATTTGTCGTTTGAGGTGCTGCGGCTCACATATTCGTCCTGCTCTCGTTACGAGCGTATTAATCATGCCTCTTTTCTGGCCCGGGTGGTGGTATGATAGTATGTGCAGATATTTGTGTGTCGGTTTTTGATACACGCTGTGTCCCAGGTTTTCGCCGTCCCTTGTGACCAGCACATCTAGAAATGGCAGTTTCTTGTCCTTTTCTACTTCCATGGTAAATGTTATGTTGGCATGGAGGCTTCCTAAGTCACCGAGCTGTTCTTCACCATGTCTCTACACCACGAAAGTACCACACCTCCTATTTTTTAATGAAATACTAGGTCGTGGTCTTATACGTAACCTTCAAAATTGCGTCTGTAATGGATGTTTCTGTAATGGATGTGCGTTCGAAGCAGAGAGCAGTCTTTGAATGTCTTTTGGCAGCAAGCTGGAGCATCGCAGGCGCTTGTGGAATGTCTTCGGAGAACAGTCAATAAATAAAAGCACGACGAGTCGTTGGGGGAGGCGATTATCGCAACAGAGTCGCACAACCCTTTCCGATCTCCCGCCTGCCGACCGCCCGCACACAGTTGTGGACCGGCATTGTTGGAATGTGTGCACGCTCTCATTCAAGGTGGTCGACGGATCACAATCAAACACCTAGCTGAACAACTGGATGTCCTTTTTGGTAGTGCTGACACTCTCGTTCACCAGTTGGAGTACTCAAAGATGTTTGCCTGCCGGGTTTCTCGCCGCCTAACCGAAAACCGTAAAGCGTGCGGACTTGCTTGTGCGCTGCCAGGCTGATCGTGACAATTGTTTGTCGAACATCGTCACAGGTGATGAAACTTCTAACCGGAAACGGAAATCCATAGAGTGCTGCCGCACCACCCCTCCTCCTAGGACAAAGGGCTAAGCCGCGCCTTCCCCCGGTGACGTAATGGCGGCGGACTTCTGGGACTCTGAAGGGTTGATTCTGTTTGATGCTCTCTCTCATGATGCAACTGTCAACTCTGGAGTGTGCGTTCAGGAAACTGAAGAATCGACTTCAGCGTGTTCATCGCCACAAAAATGCAAACTAAATGTCTTCTCTCCAATGAAAACGCCGGGCGTCACACAAACCTGCTCACCCAAGGGATTGGTTTGGTTTGTTTTGGGGAAGGAGACCAGACAGCGAGGTCATCGGTCTCATCGGATTAGGGAAGGACGGGGAAGGAGGTCGGCCATGCCCTTTGAAAGGAACCATCCCGGCATTTGCCTGGAGCGATTTAGGGAAATCACGGAAAACCTAAATCGGGATGGCCGGACGCGGGATTGAACCGTCCTCCTCCCGAATGCGAGTCCAGAGTCTAACCACTGCGCCGCCTCGCTCGGTTCACCCAAGGGAATCTCAGAAATCTTCACTGCACTATTCTTCCTCATGTACCCTACAGCCCGGATCTCACATCTTCCGACTTCCATCTACACTCCTGGAAATGGAAAAAAGAACACATTGACACCGGTGTGTCAGACCCACCATACTTGCTCCGGACACTGCGAGAGGGCTGTACAAGCAATGATCACACGCACGGCACAGCGGACACACCAGGAACCGCGGTGTTGGCCGTCGAATGGCGCTAGCTGCGCAGCATTTGTGCACCGCCGCCGTCAGTGTCAGCCAGTTTGCCGTGGCATACGGAGCTCCATCGCAGTCTTTAACGCTGGTAGCATGCCGCGACAGCGTGGACGTGAACCGTATGTGCAGCTGACGGACTTTGAGCGAGGGCGTATAGTGGGCATGCAGGAGGCCGGGTGGACGTACCGCCGAATTGCTCAACACGTGGGGCGTGAGGTCTCCACAGTACATCGATGTTGTCGGCAGTGGTCGGCGGAAGGTGCACGTGCCCGTCGACCTGGGACCGGACCGCAGCGACGCACGGATGCACGCCAAGACCGTAGGATCCTACGCAGTGCCGTAGGGGACCGCACCGCCACTTCCCAGCAAATTAGGGACACTGTTGCTCCTGGGGTATCGGCGAGGACCATTCGCAACCGTCTCCATGAAGCTGGGCTACGGTCCCGCACACCGTTAGGCCGTCTTCCGCTCACGCCCCAACATCGTGCAGCCCGCCTCCAGTGGTGTCGCGACAGGCGTGAATGGAGGGACGAATGGAGACGTGTCGTCTTCAGCGATGAGAGTCGCTTCTGCCTTGGTGCCAACGATGGTAGTATGCGTGTTTGGCGCCGTGCAGGTGAGCGCCACAATCAGGACTGCATACGACCGAGGCACACAGGGCCAACACCCGGCATCATGGTGTGGGGAGCGATCTCCTACACTGGCCGTACACCACTGGTGATCGTCGAGGGGACACTGAATAGTGCACGGTACATCCAAACCGTCATCGAACCCATCGTTCTACCATTCCTAGACCGGCAAGGGAACTTGCTGTTCCAACAGGACAATGCACGTCCGCATGTATCCCGTGCCACCCAACGTGCTCTAGAAGGTGTAAGTCAACTACCCTGGCCAGCAAGATCTCCGGATCTGTCCCCCATTGAGCATGTTTGGGACTGGATGAAGCGTCGTCTCACGCGGTCTGCACGTCCAGCACGAACGCTGGTCCAACTGAGGCGCCAGGTGGAAATGGCATGGCAAGCCGTTCCACAGGACTACATCCAGCATCTCTACGATCGTCTCCATGGGAGAATAGCAGCCTGCATTGCTGCGAAAGGTGGATATACACTGTACTAGTGCCGACATTGTGCATGCTCTGTTGCCTGTGTCTATGTGCCTGTGGTTCTGTCAGTGTGATCATGTGATGTATCTGACCCCAGGAATGTGTCAATAAAGTTTCCCCTTCCTGGGACAATGAATTCACGGTGTTCTTATTTCAATTTCCAGGAGTGTATTTCATTCAATAAAGGATGAACTCCATGGGGAGGTTATGATGCAGCAAGGACCTTGGCTCCGACTTTCACCAGTGGCGTAGCGTGGTACCATGCGGGAATGGACGATCTCTAAGTAAGGTGGTGTTAGGCTGTCAAGTTGAACGGAGATTACATTGATAAATAGGTCTTTATAGTCAAAAGAGTGGGGAATAATAAGGTATATTGGAATCTTGAATAAAACCAACCTGCTTCCCGGAATAAATGTTTTCCTTTACTTATTGACCCCCCCTCTTACATGTTAACTTTAATTGCTGTTGTATTACTCTGTTTCTGATTTGCTGATACAGTTTTTGGCACAAAATTTCTCCTGCTATTCTCCTCTTCCCTCAAGAAGACCGTTACGATTTCTTACTGCTGACAGCACGTTACCTGCAGCAATGCTCCAGCCGTCTGCTTCACCACTTCCGGCAAACCTACTGCGATGTCTTTGATCTGCAAATCGCACCGCTAGCCGTTCGTGGTAAAGTCTCCGCCAAGCAGAGGACACCATAGATACGCAATCCAAGTGACTGACTTACTTATTTTGTAGTCGCAAAGAAGGACTGTATCATTAAAACATTCATCGCTCATATGCTTTTCGCTTGTCTTTAGCTGGGTCCTTTGACAATGGTGTTTGGATTAGGGCACACAACTGTCTCAGGCATTCCGTACAAATCGATTTGGTATTGTGCCACTATCGATTCCGGGAGTCTGAACAATGTAAGCGATGAAATGGGGTGCTGTTATTACATGTGGGGAATGGGAGAATTGGTATTCCGCTATGGTTCAGCCAACGGCAAAAATTGACAGACACGGGACTTGTTTGTGGAACAACATTCTCAACGCCGCGTTGCATCTGGAAAAAGAAATTGCAGAGCTGGTTGTTCCAGTGACTTGAAGACTAAGGATCATTCGCAACAAGCTCAAGAGATCTGCTGTAGACCACGCATGCATCACATGTCATATATGGAGCAGCGACTGTCATGATGAGCGGAAGCTGAGTCTGAAACAAGTGTGCCAAGAAGTGGAACTGCTGCAACAGTAAGCTACGCTCTCGTGCCCTCAATTCTTCACGATCAATTGCTTTACCCAGGCACTCACAGCGTGCCTAAGCACTGAGACCAGAAGACCACAATGCCAGATTACAGTTCAGCCAATGGATTGTGAAAGGGGACATTTTATTTATGGATTAACCGCGATTCACGCAGAGTGGGGTAATGGATTACTCCAGTAATCACATGTCGGCAGATACTAACTCTCGAACGTTCCAGGAAGCGATACAAGTTCTGTTTAGAGCTATTTCGAGAGCTTCTTCTGCTATTTAATGCCATTCATTGGTTTTCAGTGGCCGAACCATATTAACCTCTTCCTCTCAATAGCCGCCGGCCGCGGTGGTCTCGCGGTTAAGGCGCTCAGTCCGGAACCGCGGGACTGCCTCGGGCATGGATGTGTGTGATGTCCTTAGGTTAGTTAGGTTTAAGTAGTTCTAAGTTCTAGGGGACTGATGACCATAGATGTTAAGTCCCATAGTGCTCAGAGCCATTTGAGCTATTTTTTTCTCAATAGCCTTCATTATGTTCCCCTCGTTTCCATCTATTTTTCGTGCCTTCTAGGTTTTAGCACTTCGTTTCCGGTAATCAATTTCTACGAGGGAATGCTGCAAACTAATGCTGCCAATTTTTATGTAAAAATTTTGAAAGCAACAAACTTTATTAACATTTTGCATCTACATTATTCATGTTTACATATTTATTTCTCAATTTTAGTCTCGCTGGCCACGAATACATTTCTCCCAGCAGGGGACCAGTTTGTTGGTACCGTCACTGTAGAATGCTTGATTTTGTTTTGGTGCCACAATCTCGCCTCTGCTTGCACCGCTTCATCACCGTCAAAGCAAAGTCTTCGCAGGAGTTCTTTAAGTTTTGGAAACAGATGATTATCGAATAGAGTCAATTCGGGACTGTCTGAAGGATGGTCTATGACAGTGAATCCAGGACATCGGATTTTTGCAGATGTCGCAACGCTTGTGAGTGGTCTAGCATTGGCATGCTGAAGGAGGGGATGCTTCCTGTGTGGGTGAACAATTGTGCAGATAGAAATTCGGTTACAGCTCACTATTTCTAACCCACCGACACAAATAAGTTACACTCCACCGTGTTCGGAACCCTCTAGCGACACAGGTATGCAATTTGTGTCAGCGATGTGCAAGTTCGATCGAGTAATATGCATGCCATGTAACACCTCAGCAGAGTATACTAAAAAATTCGGAGGCGTTACTTTTCTTCACATTCTCGTATGTGCACTGAAGCGCTAAAGAAATTGATATAGGCATCGTATTCAAATACAAAGATATGTAAACAGGCAGAATAAGGTGCTGCGGTCGGAAACGCCTATATAAGACAAGTGTCCGGCGCAGTTGTTAAATCGGTTACTGCTGTTACAATGGCAGGTTATCAAGATATAAGGGTTTTTAAAAGTGGTGTTATAGTCAGTGCACGAACGATGGGACACAACATATCTGAGGTAGCGATGAAGAGGGGATTTTCTCGTACGGCCATTTCACGAATGTACCATGAATATCAGGAACCCGGTAAAACATCAAATCTCCGACAACGTTGCGGCCGGAGAAAGATAGATCCTGCAATAACGGAACCAGCGATGACTGAAGAGAAAAGTTCAACATAACAGAAGTGCAACCCATCCGCAAATTGCTTCAGATCTCAATGGTGGGCCATCGACAAGTGTCAGTGTGCGAACGATTCAACGAAACACCATCTACACGGGCTTTCGGAGCTGAAGTCCCACTCGTGTATGCTTAATAACTTGGGCCCGTCAAGACGGATATTCGACTGTTCATGACTGGAAACATACTGCCTGGTTGGACGAGTCTCGTTCCAAATTGTATCGAGCGGATAGACGTGTGCAGGTTTGGGGACAACGTCATGAATTCATGGACCCTGCATGTCACCAGGGGACTGTTCAAGCTGGTGGTGGCTCTGTAATGGTGTGGGGCGCGTGCAGTTGGAGTGATATGGAGTCCTGATACGTCTTGATACGACTCTGACAGGTGACACGTACGTAAGTATCCTGTCTGATCACCTGCGTCATTTCATGTTCACTGCGCATTCCGACGGACATGGACAATTTCAGCATGACAATGTTAACCCCACACGTCCAGAATTGCTACAGAGTGGCTCCAGGAACACTCTTCTTAATATATACACTGTCGCTAGCCACCAATCTCCCAAGACATGAACAGCATTGAACATATCTGGGATGATTTGCAGCTTGCTGTTCAGAAGAAATCCCCGCCCCTTCGTACTCTTACGGATTTATGGACAGCCCTTACGTTTCCTCCAGCACTACTTCATACATTATTCAAGCCCATGCCACGTCGTGTTGCCGCACTTGTGCTCGCTGGGGACTACACGATATTAGGCTGGTGTACCAGTTTCTTTGACTCTTCATTGTATAAAAGTTGAATTATATATTTTTGTATCTCCCTTCTTTCATTTCCTATGAAAGGAGGTGCTTTATTTTGCCTATTCTCTTTGCCTGCATATATCTGCTTCCTACTCTTTGTGTATCTAATGGCCGTCCACTTGGATGGGAGACATGGTCGTAGGATGTGCTTTTGAGTATGGTCAAGGTAGTCATTATATACTAATGTTCACCCACGTTGCGCATTCTTCACGAGATCTGATAAATATTTATTTTGCATATCGATCCCAATGTATGACAATTACACTTTATTTGGTGGACAATTAACGTGCAACGGATCATCCAACTATTGAGTGGTATTCCACGAATTACTCTTAATTGTCCATATCCCTCTTACACGATGGGAGCTGAATACACTCCTGGAAATGGAAAAAAGAACACATTGACACCGGTGTGTCAGACCCACCATACTTGCTCCGGACACTGCGAGAGGGCTGTACAAGCAATGATCACACGCACGGCACAGCGGACACACCAGGAACCGCGGTGTTGGCCGTCGAATGGCGCTAGCTGCGCAGCATTTGTGCACCGCCGCCGTCAGTGTCAGCCAGTTTGCCGTGGCATACGGAGCTCCATCGCAGTCTTTAACACTGGTAGCATGCCGCGACAGCGTGGACGTGAACCGTATGTGCAGTTGACGGACTTTGAGCGAGGGCGTATAGTGGGCATGTGGGAGGCCGGGTGGACGTACCGCCGAATTGCTCAACACGTGGGGCGTGAGGTCTCCACAGTACATCGATGTTGTCGCCAGTGGTCGGCGGAAGGTGCACGTGCCCGTCGACCTTGGACTACGGTCCCGCACACCGTTAGGCCGTCTTCCGCTCACGCCCCAACATCGTGCAGCCCGCTTCCAGTGGTGTCGCGACAGGCGTGAATGGAGGGACGAATGGAGACGTGTCGTCTTCAGCGATGAGAGTCGCTTCTGCCTTGGTGCCAATGATGGTCGTATGCGTGTTTGGCGCCGTGCAGGTGAGCGCCACAATCAGGACTGCATATGACCGAGGCACACAGGGCCAACACCCGGCATCATGGTGTGGGGAGCGATCTCCTACACTGGCCGTACACCACTGGTGATCGTCGAGGGGACACTGAATAGTGCAC
The DNA here is from genome assembly GCF_023898315.1 of Schistocerca nitens. NCBI lineage: Eukaryota > Metazoa > Arthropoda > Insecta > Orthoptera > Acrididae > Schistocerca > Schistocerca nitens. The sequence goes on from NC_064617.1 coordinate 98,940,245, forward strand.
GGTACATCCAAACCGTCATCGAACCCATCGTTCTACCATTCCTAGACCGGCAAGGGAACTTGCTGTTCCAACAGGACAATGCACGTCCGCATGTATCCCGTGCCACCCAACGTGCTCTAGAAGGTGTAAGTCAACTACCCTGGCCAGCAAGATCTCCGGATCTGTCCCCCATTGAGCATGTTTGGGACTGGATGAAGCGTCGTCTCACGCGGTCTGCACGTCCGGCACGAACGCTGGTCCAACTGAGGCGCCAGGTGGAAATGGCATGGCAAGCCGTTCCACAGGACTACATCCAGCATCTCTACGATCGTCTCCATGGGAGAATAGCAGCCTGCATTGCTGCGAAAGGTGGATATACACTGTACTAGTGCCGACATTGTGCATGCTCTGTTGCCTGTGTCTATGTGCCTGTGGTTCTGTAAGTGTGATCATGTGATGTATCTGACCCCAGGAATGTGTCAATAAAGTTTCCCCTTCCTGGGACAATGAATTCACGGTGTTCTTATTTCAATTTCCAGGAGTGTATTTTGCAGTACGATCCTCGTCATTTATATGTTCAATAACGGCGGTTACACCGGGAAAAAATTGCGGTATTGTGTACTGGGTGGTAGTCAATATGGACGAACATTTCAGGTTCTTTGACCACAGTTAACATTTACGTAAATAAACTTATCACTTATGGCGGGAATGGTTCTTAATAACAAGGTGAGATTTACTTGATCGTGGGTGGTGCTACGAATTGCATGTAATCCCGGCCTTGTTATAATGCAGACTGATTTATCTACTCTCTCTAAGAGGCTACAGGGTCTCCTATATGCTCTTTTTCTGCACAGCTATAGGGACTGAGATGTGTCTTCATTTCGCGTTCACACTCATGGAATTACGAACACACTGAAAGGCAATGCAGGAAAACGGCCACATACAGATCAATCAAACACACTGACACCACATGTGCAGGATCAGCCAGACAATTGCTGAATATACAATGAGTAGTTCGTCACTCTGAGACTATGTCCACTTAAGTAGTCCCCTCCCCATGCATTTTCCTAGTACTAGTACCGTCAACAGCGGCATTTCAGCATCGTCTGCACCGCCACCCTGTGTGCGGTAACCAACAGACAGAACCATCTTCCTCTCACTCACTTTCTTGTCGCCTCGACCAATTCCGTTTCTCACGCCCTTTCTTAAATATTTCACACTCGCGCATTGCCTAGCTTTATTATTATTATTCATTAGGAGCGGTGCAACTCATTATCTTGTGCAATGAGCCCTCCGGGGCCTATAGATCAATAACAGAAGTACTCATCCCTAACCGAAGCTAGATTCAAAATAATGCACACGATCATTTCAGTATCTTCTTAATTCTACACACACATGTGCCTAGACTCATTTCAGTATCTTCTTAATTCTACACACACATGTTCCTAGACTGAACACATCTAAGCACATACGGAAGGCCCAACATCCGTGCAAACCTGCCACGTGGGGCGAGGAGATAGTGGTCATACAAGTATTCAGCGATTCGCGTGTTTTTGGGGAGTTACTGAAGTCACACGCTACGTATTTCAAGTTAGTTCTACAATCTCTAACCTCACCTGAAATCGGAACAAACAAGCACTTTCGACATTGTCCATGCAGCCAGCGACCGCGAATTCCACTGATGTGAATGGTGATCCAGTTTACTCACCATGTAATCGTGCTTGTCCACCAAAAGGCACGCAAGAAATACTTCCACTAGTGCTAGCACGCGGAATGTATATGAGCCGTGTCTGGCTCGTGTTCCCGCCATCACGTATTTCACACCCTGTCTTTGACGTACTTCCACCCCACTACGTTAATTTAAATTACTACCGTCACTGAGTTGCTGCTTTGCCTGACCGTGAGAGGCGTTATCAACGAGCATCGATATATCCCCTCTCGTAGTATCTTTGCCTTCCCCCATGAACCATGGACCCTGCCGTTGGTGGGGAGGCTTGCGTGCCTCAGCGATACAGATGGCCGTACCGTAGGTGCAACCACAACGGAGGGGTATCTGTTGAGAGGCCAGACAAACATGTGGTTCCTGAAGAGGGGCAGCAGCCTTTTCAGTAGTTGCAGGGGCAACAGTCTGGATGATTGACTGATAAGGCCTTGTAACATTAACCAAAACGGCCTTGCTGTGATGGTACTGCGAACGGCTGAAAGCAAGGGGAAACTACGACCGTAATTTTTCCCGAGGGCATGCAGCTTTACTGTATGGATGATGGCGTCCTCTTGGGTAAAATATTCCGGAGGTAAAATAGTCCCCCATTCGGATCTCCGGGCGGGGACTACTCAAGAGGACGTCGTTATCAGGAGAAAGAAAACTGGCATTCTACGGATCGGAGCGTGGAATGTTAGATCCCTTAATCGGGCAGGTAGGTTAGAAAATTTAATACGGGAAATAGATAGGTTAAAGTTAGATATAGTGGGAATTAGTGAAGTTCGGTGGCAGGACGAACAAGACTTTTGGTCAGGTGAATACAGGGTTATAAATACAAAATCAAATAGGGGTAATGCAGGAGTAGGTTTAATAATGAATAAAAAAATAGGAGTGCGGGTTAGCTACTACAAACAGCATAGTGAACGCATTATTGTGGCCAAGATAGACACAAAGCCCATGCCTACTACAGTAGTACAAGTTTATATGCCAACTAGCTCTGCAGATGAAGAAATTGATGAAATGTATGACGAGATAAAAGAAATTATTCAGGTAGTGAAGGGAGACGAAAATTTAATAGTCATGGGTGACTGGAATTCGTCAGTAGGAAAAGGGAGAGAAGGAAACATAGCAGGAGAATATGGATTGGGGAGGGGGGGGGGGAAGAAATGAAAGAGGAAGCCGCCTTGTAGAATTTTGCACAGAGCATGACTTAATCATAGCTAACACTTGGTTCAAGAATCATAAAAGAAGGTTGTATACCTGGAAGAATCCTGGAGATACTAAAAGGTATCAGATAGATTATATAATGGTAAGACAGAGATTTAGGAACCAGGTTTTAAATTGTAAGACATTTCCAGGGGCAGATGTGGATTCTGACCACAATCTATTGGTTATGAACTGCAGATTGAAACTGAAGAAACTGCAAAAAGGTGGAAATTTAAGGAGATGGGACCTGGATAAACTGAAAGAACCAGAGGTTGCAGAGAGTTTCAGAGAGAGCATAAGGGAACAATTGACAGGAATGGGGGAAAGAAATACAGTAGAAGAAGAATGGGTAGCTCTGAGGGATGAAGTAGCGAAGGCAGCAGAGGATCAAGTAGGTAAAAAGACGAGGGCTAATAGAAATCCTTGGGTAACAGAAGAAATATTGAATTTAATTGATGAAAGGAGAAAATATAAAAATGCAGTAAATGAAGCAGGCAAAAAGCAATACAAACGTCTCAAAAATGAGATTGACAGGAAGTGCAAAATGGCTAAGCAGGGATGGCTAGAGGACAAATGTAAGGATGTAGAGGCTTGTCTCACTAGGGGTAAGATAGATACTGCCTACAGGAAAATTAAAGAGACCTTTGGAGAGAAGAGAACCACTTGTATGAATATCAAGAGCTCAGATGGCAACCCAGTTCAAAGCAAAGAAGGGAAGGCAGAAAGGTGGAAGGAGTATATAGAGGGTATATACAAGGGCGATGTACTTGAGGATAATATTATGGAAATGGAAGAGAATGTAGATAAAGATGAAATGGGAGATAAGATACTGCGTGAAGAGTTTGACAGAGCACTGAAAGACCTGAGTCGAAACAACGCCCCGGGAGTAGGTAACATTCCATTAGAACTACTGATGGCCTTGGGAGAGCCAGTCATGACAAAACTCTACCATCTGGTGAGCAAGATGTATGAGACAGGCGAAATACCCACAGACTTCAAGAAGAATATAATAATTCCAATCCCAAAGAAAGCAGGTGTTGACAGATGTGAAAATTACCGAATTATCAGTTTAATAAGTCACAGCTGCAAAATACTAACGCGAATTCTTTACAGACGAATGGAAAAACTGGTAGAAGCGGACCTCGGGGAAGATCAGTTTGGATTCCGTAGAAATGTTGGAACACGTGAGGCAATACTAACCTTACGACTTATCTTAGAAGAAAGATTAAGAAAAGGCAAACCTACGTTTCTAGCTTTTGTAGACTTAGAGAAAGCTTTTGACAACGTTAACTGGAATACTCTCTTTCAAATTCTGAAGGTGGCAGGGGTAAAATACAAGGAGTGAAAGGCTATTTACAATTTGTACAGAAACCAGATGGCAGTTTTAAGAGTCGAGGGGCATGAAAGGGAAGCAGTGGTTGGGAAAGGAGTGAGACAGGGTTGTAGCCTCTCCCCGATGTTATTCAATGTGTATATTGAGCAAGCAGTAAAGAAAACAAAAGAAAAATTTGGAGTAGGTATTAAAATTCATGGAGAAGAAGTAAAAACTTTGAGGTTCGCCGATGACATTGTAATTCTGTCAGAGACAGCAAAGGATTTGGAAGAGCAGTTGAACGGAATGGACAGTGTCTTGAAAGGAGGATATAAGATGAACATCAACAAAAGCAAAACGAGGATAATGGAATGTAGTCAAATTCAATCGGGTGATGCTGAGGGGATTAGATTAGGTAATGAGACACTTAAAGTAGTAAAGGAGTTTTGCTATTTAGGGAGTAAAATAACTGATGATGGTCGAAGTAGAGAGGATATAAAATGTAGACTGGCAATGGCAAGGAAAGCGTTTCTGAAGAAGAGAAATTTATTAACATCTAGTATAGATTTAAGTGTTAGGAGGCGTTTCTGAAAGTATTTGTATGGAGTGTAGCCATGTGTGGAAGTGAAACATGGACGATAACCAGATTGGACAAGAAGAGAATAGAAGCTTTCGAAATGTGGTGCTACAGAAGAATGCTGAAGATAAGGTGGGTAGATCACGTAACTAATGAGGAGGTATTGAATAGGATTGGGGAGAAGAGAAGTTTGTGGCACAACTTGACTAGAAGAAGGGATCGGTTGGTAGGACATGTTTTGAGGCATCAAGAGATCACAAATTTAGCATTGGAGGGCAGCGTGGAGGGTAAAAATCGTAGAGGGAGAACAAGAGATCAATACACTAAGCAGATTCAGAAGGATGTAGGTTGCAGTAGGTACTGGGAGATGAAGAAGCTTGCACAGGATAGAGTAGCATGGAGAGCTGCATCAAACCAGTCTCAGGACTGAGGACCACAACAACAACAACAGTATCTTTGCTCGACTGCTATTACTTCCCTGTCGTTGTCTGTTGTAGACCAGTACAGGTTGCGAGTTCGGGTCTTCAAGTCAGTTGGAACGCGTCTGGAGGGCAGTCCGGACCTGCCTGTCGGGGAGTTCCAATGCGGCACTAGTGCAGTCGGGTTGGAGCAGCAGTGAGGTCTGCGTCGAAAATGGCTCGCCCGGCCATTGCCGCCACGCATCACTTGAGCCGGGCCACGGTCTTGGTGGATCGTCGGTCGGTCGTCATACTGGATGACGTTTCTTGGCTCGCCGATCGTTCATGAGTCGGCTGTGTGTGTGTGTGTGTGTGTGTGTGTGTGTGTGTGTGTGTGTGTGTGTGTGCGTGCGCGCATCGACTCCCGATTTGTCTTCGTGCCTGCTTAGTTACTGTTGGGTATCGTTCAGGTCTTCGTGCAAGTGTTTGTCAGGTTGTGTGTGTACTTGGCGTTATGTCCACTAACGATTATTTTAGATGTTGTCGGCACTCTGCGGGCAGTCCGTCGGTTGCTGCGAACCAGGGAAGTTAGCTCCGAGCGGTGCAGTCGGCTGGGGCCGCTGGCAGCCTCTGCGCAGTGTCGGAGCGTGTATGGAGCTGTCCGATCGCTATGAGCTTCGTGGTTCACCGACCCAGGACGTCAAAGTTGAGTAGTGGTTTCAACTGCCCACGCCACGTCCATTCGTGTTGTGTGGTTCGTTTCGGTGGTTCGCTGTTGGGTTTTCCTGTGGGTGACACCGAGTGTTTCTATTGCTGAAATTTAGCCACCGTGCGGTGCAATTAACTATATTGGTTGACTACAATTCAAATGCACCAGCGAAATTTTCTGCCTTGTGGCCGTTAGTGTTCCGGTTACCTGCCCTGGCAACTATCATAATTTCAGGCAGCGTCCTTTCCACACCTGTTGTTGGTGCCCAACATGGTGTGTAATTTTGACAGCTAATAGATACTTCATTGTGAATTATCACGTTCGTAACCCTTTGTGTTTGAGTTCTCATGTACTGTCGTTGTGTCGGGCGGTCTGTGGCTGTCCCCTGGTTGGGTTCCGGCGGATCAAGCGTAGTGAACGAGGGCTGACCGACCTCCCTGGAGGCTTCTGAGTGCCGTTGTCCTTATTGTTTTTCCCACCGGTGTTTAATTATCTGCTTTCAGCTACTTAAAATTTAAAGCTTATGGTTATTTTTTCTATGTTTTCTTAAAAATTTTGCAAAATTAATTGTGAGCTTTCAGCCTTGCAACTTTATTCTTAAAATTATCTCTCTAGCTTAAGCATTGCGACCTTCAGCCTTTAAAAGGTTATGGTAATATATTTTAAAATTTTGAGACTTAATTGCGGCCTTCAGCCATTTGTATCGCACCTTGCATATGTTTGTTCTATCTGCTTTGAGGCTTTTCCATCTAGCTGTGACATATGTTTTTTTAAATTATTTTATTTACTATATTAATTGGATTTTTATCTTGTTGATTTTAAGATTTCTTCTTTGGAGGCCTTTAGCCGTGAAAGACTTGCGTTTGGTAAAGGTTCGGCTATGTGCCGCTTTGGTTGTAAAGCGTTATTAAATTACAATAAACTACAATTATAAGGTGAAACTGACTTCAACCCTTTTTGGCCCTTTCCACAGACCTAATGACCTGTTCTGTCCAGCAGGTTTCGCGGGCGTCTCAGTATATTTCAGACTTACTTTCTCTGCACACGTGTAAATAAGGGAAAAACCTGCCTACAAAGCATGCCCGTTGTTTAGAACAGAAGGCCTTTTCTACCCAATTTTCGTAATCTAATGGAAATGAAAAAAATTCTCCGGCTTGCCAACCAACAAATATTTCCTGAAAAATAACGTGACAGTGCACAATTTTTCCTGAATATCTCACATACGATGCCCTAGTTAATGCCAAGTTTTTGGGAGCGCATTCAAAATTCAACCTTCCAGCTCCAAAGCCAGCGTCCGAGTACCTGACATGGCAGCAGGAACGGCATTACACAGGGTTATTACAAATGATTGAAGCGATTTCACAGCTCTACAATAACTTTACTATTTGAGATATTTTCACAATGCTTTGCACACACATACAAAAACTCAAAAAGTTTTTTTAGGCATTCACAAATGTTCGATATGTCCCCCTTTAGTGATTCGGCAGACATCAAGCCGATAATCAAGTTCCTCCCACACTCGGCGCAGCATGTCCCCATCAATGAGTTCGAAAGCATCGTTGATGCGAGTTTGCAGTTCTGGCACGTTTCTTGGTAGAGGAGGTTTAAACACTGAATCTTTCACATAACCCCACAGAAAGAAATCGCATGGGGTTAAGTCGGGAGAGCGTGGAGGCCATGACATGAATTGTTGATCATGATCTCCACCACGACCGATCCATCGGTTTTCCAATCTCCTGTTTAAGAAATTCTTGTGCTTTAGCCTTTTCCGTAAGATTTTCCAAACCGTCGGCTGTGGTACGTTTAGCTCCCTGCTTGCTTTATTCGTCGACTTCCGCGGGCTACGCGTGAAACTTGCCGGCACGCGTTCAACCGTTTCTTCGCTCACTGCAGGCCGACCCGTTGATTTCCCTTTACAGAGGCATCCAGAAGGTTTAAACTGCGCATACCATCGCCGAATGGAGTTAGCAGTTGGTGGATCTTTGTTGAACTTCGTCCTGAAGTGTCGTTGCACTGTTATGACTGACTGATGTGAGTGCATTTCAAGCACGACATACGCTTTCTCGGCTCCTGTCGCCATTTTGTCTCACTGCGCTCTCGAGCGCTCTGGCGGCAGAAACCTGAAGTGCGGCTTCAGCCGAACAAAACTTTATGAGTTTTTCTACGTATATGTAGTGTGTCGTGAGCATATGTCAATGAATGGAGCTACAGTGAATTTATGAAATCGCTTCAATCATTTGTAATAGCCCTGTAGTTTCCGGTTAGTGGTGGGCAAACGGACTTCCTACGACGATCGACCATGATCTATCACATCCGCAGACCCCTACATATCTTTGTCCCTTTTGCCTACTTTACTTACCAGAAAAAAGGCTCTGAGTTGGCAACAGCTGGGACTGTCCAAGCTGGATCTTTGAAAGCTCACACTAACATTTCAGAAGACGACCTACACCGTGCCATACAACACCCAACCCAAGCACCAGAAGAAGAAAGAAAATGAATAAAACAAATGAGAGAACACTTGAGCATTTTCAAGGAAAGTACACAGGTAAATAAACTCTGTTTGTCTCTCTGTTCTCCATGGATCTCGAGTACTAGTGTTCCGCGAATCAACGAAATTATCAGCACCAACGAGACTGTACAAAAGTGAAAAAGGGAAAAAGTAGTACCGTTTAGTATACAAACTTTTAATTTTAGTTTCTGACGTCGTAACTCCAAATTATTGTGAATATGTGTGATATAATACGTTTCCCTTGCTCAATGTCATTTTTCATTTCTTCTACACTCATTCCACTTGCATGTATAGTTGAACCTGGATATTTAATAGTAGAACAGCATTTAATACTAAAGTTTCCTGCATCTAAACCACGCTGATAGTCACGAACCACCGTTATACACTCAGTTTTCTGTGTATTTCTTTTTACACCTCTCTTTTTATTTTTTCCAGACAACTTTCTCAGCATATAACTAGGTGCGTCACTACATATCGCAAGGAATAGCGTTCAGATATACTGCTTCGCCTTTAACCTTAATTACCAATATTTAGTGGACCAGCAGATTCATCACTTTTCGGCGTTTTTCTTTCACTTCCACTTTGAGTTCTTCCGTTTTTGTAACAAAATAGATAAGATGAAAATATATAATTTGACATAATAAGTTCATCATGTTTCCATTGTGCTTGTACACGTAATTGTTGTTTCGTCGTCCATATGGTATATTATGACGTCACTCACAATCCCTCTGCAAGAGTACTAGATTCGCTCTGTTACGTTTGTTAAGACTTCGACATATATAGATTATATTTTTTGTAGAAATAAAATAACGAGGAAGGACAGAGTACTTAATCTCCCAACGTATGTGTTTAGCTTTTGCCGATTATGAAAATGTTTTCTATCAATTGATGAGATCTGAGTTATAGGAAATTTCAGGAGAGTATAGCATTCCTCAGCATTTTGTATGCTGATAACAATATCGAGGTACGGGCCAGATCAACCACTCGTACAGGAATAAGAAGATTCACACAAGGATCCAGACAGGGTTGTCCTTTTTCGACCGCAATATACAACATACAGGGTGTTTCAAAAATGACCGGTATATTTGAAACGGCAATAAAAACTAAACGAGCAGCGATAGAAATACACCGTTTGTTGCAATATGCTTGGGACAACAGTACATTTTCAGGCAGACAAACTTTCGAAATTACAGTAGTTACAATTTTCAACAACAGATGGCGCTGCAAGTGATGTGAAAGACATAGAAGACAACGCAGTCTGTGGGTGCGCCATTCTGTACGTCGTCTTTCTGCTGTAAGCGTGTGCTGTTCACAACGTGCAAGTGTGCTGTGGACAACATGGTTTATTCCTTAGAACAGAGGATTTTTCTGGTGTTGGAATTCCACCGCCTAGAACACAGTGTTGTTGCAACAACACGAAGTTTTCAACGGAGGTTTAACGTAACCAAAGTACCGAAAAGCGATACAATAAAGGATCTGTTTGAAAAATTTCAACGGACTGGGAACGTGACGGATGAACGTGCTGGAAAGGTAGGGCGACTGCGTACAGCAACCACAGAGGGCAACGCGCAGCTAGTGCAGCAGGTGATCCAACAGCGGCCTCGGGTTTCCGTTCGCCGTGTTGCAGCTGCGGTCCAAATGACTCCAACGTCCACGTATCGTCTCATGCGCCAGAGTTTACACCTCTATCCATACAAAATTCAAACGCGGCAACCCCTCAGCGCCGCTACCATTGCTGCACGAGAGACATTCGCTAACGATATAGTGCACAGGATTGATGACGGCGATATGCATGTGGGCAGCATTTGGTTTACTGACGAAGCTTATTTTTACCTGGACGGCTTCGTCAATAAACAGAACTGGCGCATATGGGGAACCGAAAAGCCCCATCTTGCAGTCCCATCGTCCCTGCATCCTCAAAAAGTACTGGTCTGGGCCGCCATTTCTTCCAAAGGAATCATTGGCCCATTTTTCAGATCCGAAATGATTACTGCATCACGCTATCTGGACATTCTTCGTGAATTTGTGGCGGTACAAACTGCCTTAGACGACACTGCGAACACCCCGTGGTTTATGCAAGATGGTGCCCGGCCACATCGCACGGCCGACGTCTTTAATTTCCTGAATGAATATTTCGATGATCGTGTGATTGCTTTGGGCTATCCGAAACACACAGGAGGCGGCGTGGATAGGCCTCCCTATTCGCCAGACATGAACCCCCGTGACTTCTTTCTGTGGGGACACTTGAAAGACCAGGTGTACCGCCAGAATCCAGAAACAATTGAACAGCTGAAGCAGTACATCTCATCTGCATGTGAAGCCATTCCGCCAGACACGTTGTCAAAGGTTTCGGGTAATTTCATTCAGAGACTACGCCATATTATTGCTACGCATGGTGGATATGTGGAAAATATCGTACTATAGAGTTTCCCAGACCGCAGCGCCATCTGTTGTTGACAATTGTAACTACTGTAATTTCGAAAGTTTGTCTGCCTGAAAATGTACTGTTGTCCCAAGCATATTACAACAAACGGTGTATTTCTATCGTTGCTCGTTTAGTTTTTATTGCCGTTTCAAATATACCGGTCATTTTTGAAACACCCTGTAGGTATACATCGTCCACTCACAATAATGTGACCTCTTTCCTAAAACTTAAATAACCACCTTTTGCAGCGTGGAACCCTGCGAGAAGTGCAGCAGAAGAGTTATTGAGGCTCTGGAAAGTACCGGCAGGGACGTGGAGTTCTTGCCGACTCCAGTGCCAGTTGCGTTACGTTTCTGGGACGGGGATCCATGGCACGAACAGCTCACTCGCGGTGGCCCCACAGATTTCAGTTGGGGTTAAATGTGTGAAGTTTGGTGGACAACGGAGTACGCTAAACTCATCTTGCTCTTCCTCGAATTATGCATGTACACTGCAGGTTGTGTCACAGGTTGTGTTGTCCTGTTGGTGGATGACATCGTGCCGAGGGAAAACAAATTGCATGAAGGGGAGGATCTGATCCTAAGGGATATATGCATGTTCATACTGATCCATTGTGCCTTCCAGAACTACGGGATCACTTAGGGAATGTCAGGACAACATTCCCCAGGCCAAAACACTGCCTTCTCTGGCCTGAACCATTTGCTTTGAGACGTTTCACTGCATGCACGCCTGCTGCCATCCGTCTGAAGAAGCATAAAAAGTGATTCACCCGAGAAAGACTACCTGTCGCCTGTCCAGCTGCGATACTCGCGTGAAAATCACAGCCTTCGTTGCTGATGAACAGCAGTCAGCATGGGTGCATCAACCAGGCATCTGCTCTGGAGGCCCAGACACAGCAACGTTCGCTGAATGGTCATTGAGGAGACACTGTTGGTAGCCCCTTGGTTCATCTGGGTAGTCAGCCGCTCAATAGTTACAGGTCTCACCACCTGCGACATAGTCGCGTATACATACAGTGATCCTATACTGTCAAACGTATTTTATACCAGTCTTTGATCACAATCTCAATTCTTTAGACGATGACCGGTTTCAGCCGTAATGACCATCCTCAGATCTTTTTTACACCATGTCCTAAAGTGCTAAGTCCATATTGGCATCGTCAAAACATATAAATATAATCAGCAAATCATCGTCATAAAGATGTAAAACA